>NC_053389.1:89872839-91184432 GCF_905171765.1 Bufo bufo | reverse complement strand
ACATGCTGCCCTTGGCCAATCACTGCCATGTCATTAGTAGGCATGGCTGTGATGGCTTCTAAGGGCACAATATTTAAACGCTTGTTGACTGCTCTGCAGCCTTTAAAAAGCGGCATTAAATCGCCGAACACCAAACTCGAACCCGAACTTTTACGAAAATGTTCGGGTTTGGGTCCGGGTACAAAAAACCCTAAAGTTCGGTACGAACCCGAACTTTACAGTTCGGGTTCGCTCAACCCTACTCACCCTCTTCAGAAACATTGCTACAACAAGTAAGTCTGTAACGTGATTTGAAACAGTGTCATTCAGTAAAATAAATGATAAATATACTACGCTCTTGCACCGGCACTGAAGTCACTTCATACTGATCAGATGTACTGTCAGGCTGCTTTGCCTCACAACATATCTCATGTACAATCACTCCAGTACTATCTACTGAACAACAGCAATTCTGCTCTGTAATAGATAGTCAATATGTGATCCTCTGTCATGGCTGAGCAGCCAAATAGAAAGGAGGGATACAATCCTGCTCCATGTTGATTTATGTTGCTCTACAATAGTACTAGAGTGTTCACACATGAGATATGCTGTCAGGCTGAGCAGCCTGACAGCACATCTCATCAGTGTGAAGTGACTACACTGCTGGTGTCAGTGTTCAGTGTGTAACGAGGCTGTGCTACACTCGAGCCCCATTGATTGGTTGCACTAGTCACATGTCCCTGTATTATCAATCGACCAGGAAGCAGGGAAAAATGGGGGACAATAAGTGTCAACTGTGATTGGCTTGGAATCCCCTGGTGAGTGCTGTTTTTTTCCCCATATTTAAACAACACCTACATTGCAACATATTCTTTTACTAACGGAATACCTCTTTAAGTCATACATGCATGAGACATTTATCCCTTGAATAAACCTAGAATGGACTAATATTAACAAGCTAAAATGTAACTGTAAAGAAGAATTCACAAGCTAAATTGCTAAATTACGTGCCACTTTTGGCTGCCGTTCCCTCTAAATTCCCTTATTCCCTTTAAGTCTTTCCAGATAACATTGTAATGCAAATGTTTTGCTTGAATTTCTACAGCAGTGAATGTGTTAAGCTCCTGGAACCCAATGCTTCTGATTGCACAACTTATATCATACCCATGTTGACATGTCACAGTCTCACAAGTGCAAGTTCATATTTTCCAGGTACATGGCTACCGGCCAATTACATTCTGCGATCAGTCACACACAATCGCTTCCTAGAGCAGGAATCTGAGAAGTCTATTAATCCTTCTCACTGCAGCCCCGCAGTGCCTGTTGGAAGCAAATACATCATCTGGGAACTTTTCCAGGCAGTCTTTTCCGAAAGGAGTCACAAATTCAGAATTATCCTCATCTGATAATGATAGTATTTTGCAACACAAATCTCAGTCCTGGGGAGGGTAAGATGGCAATAAAGCATCACTTCAGCCTAGAAAATGCAGATGCCCAATACTTTGATATCAAAGCAAAATTGTCATAGAAACTTATTCTCATTACCAATTAATCATTGAACTTGGGATTATTTTGTCTGTAAAATACCTGGGTCTATATAGTAAAATTTTCGTAAATTTCTAAATTTTACATGACCTTTTTGGTGTACAGACATCTCAAATCAGCAAACATAGGGGGTAATTTACTATTCAGAAATATGCCTCTATTAGGGGTATTTCTAGCGCAAAAGATATTTGCGCCGCAATCTGCCACTATTCCCTGCTTACACCAGGTCTAAAAAAAAGTGGCCTTGTTGTGGGCGAGGAAGTGGACGGGCCGGTTGGCCCATCTCATTCATCATGTTCTACACCTGTTTTAGGCGTAGAAAATTGTCCAAATGTAAGCTAGCAAGTAATCTGGCTTATATTTAGACTGGCAGTGGATATCCCGCCAGCTATAGAGGTTATTAAGACTGGTGTCTAAAATGCTGGTCTTAATAAATGACATAATGTTTAAGGGGCTGTTTAATACTGATGACATCCTCAAAACGGGTCATCAGTATGTGAATGGTGGGTGTCTGACTCTCGGCACCCCTGCCGATCAGCTATTTAAAGAGGCCGCAGCACTCCGGTGAGCACCATGGCCTCCTGGCAGGTCAGCCCCATTCAATTGAGCTGCATGTAGTCCACTTAACCAATAAATGTGACATTATTGGCCTAGGAAGAGACTGTGGTGCTCATGTAACCCCGCAGTCTCTTCAAACAGCTGATCTCCAGGGTTGCCAGGGGTCAGACTCCATCCAATCAGATAATAATGACCTATCCTGAGATATAAATTTAGAAGTAGGGATTAATGAATGAAAGGTGCCTGGGCTACTTCACTGCGTCTATGTGAGATTACTATGCTGCAATTGAGAAGAAAAGGTAAGAAGGGAAGGTGCTGAGCCTGCCAGTCCACCTCTGAATGCAGGAGAAAGTGGACCAGAAGGATAAACAGCAGGGGGCACTACCAGAAAATGTAATATCCATAAAAAAAACCTTACAATTAGGGTTGAGCGAACCCGAACTGTAAAGTTCGGGTTCGTACCGAAATTTAGGATTTTGGGACCCCGGACCCGAACATTTCAGTGAAAGTTCGGGTTCGATGTTCGCCGCTTTCTTGGCGCTTTTTGAAAGGCTGCACAGCAGCCAATCAACAAGCGTCATACTACTTGCCCCAAGAGGCCATCACAGCTATGCCTACTAATGGCATGGCTGTGATTGGCCAGAGCAGCATGTGACCCAGGCTCTATATAAGCTTGAGTCACGTAGCGCTGCACGTCACTGTGCTGTTACAAGTGTAGGGAGAGGATGCTGCTGGACTTGTGATTTCAGGGAGAGCATAGGAGAGAATCTAACTCAGCGATCTACAGACAAATAGTTGTGTGGGTGCAGGGCACTATCGTTTTACCCTGCCCTGAGCTCATTGACCAAAAAATACAAACTTTTAGAATTCTGTTAGTTAGGTGGGTGGCGGCGGCCATTTTATGCATGCTCAGTGCACCAGCACTGCATCTGAGCTTTCGGGACATTGCAAATCACCATTTTTTGGGGGGCAAACTACAACATCTGTATTAGTGAGTGTGCAATTTAAGGTAGAAATACACCCATCATTTTCTGGGGTTTGAAAAACACACAATTTTTTTCAGAAAACAGGATTTTCCACATCTGCAAGTGTTAAATTCAAGTTTAATATATACAGCTTTCATATTCTGTTAACAAAAAAATACTTTTTGGGCAATCTACAACATCTGTATTAGTCAGTGTGCAATTTAAGGTAGAAATACACCCATCATTTTCTGGGGTTTGAAAAACACACTCTTTTGACAAAAAAACACTATTTTCAGGCCTTGCAGCATCAGCATGTGTGAAATTACAGGCTTATATACTGCTGTCAAATTCAGTTTTTAAACAAACACTCATTTGGGCACAAAAAATTGAGTTGGCAGCCTTTGATGCAGATGTCATTGTGAGATACACCCTTAATACATTTGGGTTACATTCAGAGATTTTAAATACCGCCTTTTGGTGCACCAATATTGAATTCAGGCCTACACTGGTTCAGGGCGTGTGAGATACACCCTCTACATACAGGGGTTTGAATTAGGCATTTGAAATACAGCCTTTTTGTGCAAAGATATATTTACTGCAGGCCTACACTGGTTCATGGCGTGTGTGATCCCCCCTATACATACAGGGGTTTGAATTAGGCATTTGAAACACAGCCATTTGAAATACAGCCTTTTTGTGCAAAGAAATCTTTAATTGAGGCCTAGTCTGGTTCAGGCCGTGTGAGATACACCCTTTACATACTGTCGTTCTTTTCTACTCTTAATTAAACACCCATTTAGGGCAAGATCCTAAATTCCAAAAATATGACGAGCGCGTCAAATAAGGATAGTGGCCCAGGTCGTGGTGCTGCTGGTGGAGCTCCTGTTGCAGGGAGAGGACGTGGTCGATCTGTGCCAGCTACATGCACAAGTGAAACCCCTACCTCAGGTGCGAGTAGGCGACAAAACCTTCAGCGGTATTTGGTCGGGCCTAATGCTGCTCTACGAATGGTGAGGCCTGAACAAGTACAGGCGATATTAGATTGGGTTGCTGACAGTGGATCCAGTTCCTTCACATTGTCTCCCACCCAGTACCCTGCTGAAAGACCACAGTTGGCACCTGCAGCCGATGTCCATCAGTCTTTCACTTCACCCCCTTGCAAATCAGCCAAGCAGTCTGAGCCCCAAGTCATGCAGCAGTCTCTTCTGCTTTCTGATGACTCTGTCAGCAGGGTTTCCCAGGGCCATCCACCTAGTCCTTCCCCAGAAGTGGAAGAGATTGAGTGCACCGATGCCCAACCACTTATTTTTCAAGATGAGTACATGGGAGGACCATCGCAGCACGTCTCGGATGATGACGAAACACAGGTGCCAACTGCTGGGGCTATCGAAAGTGTGCAAACCGACAAGGAAGTCAGGGGTGAAGACTGGGTGGAAGGTGATGTGGAGGACGATGAGGTCCTCGACCCCACATGGAATCAAGGTCATGCGAGTGACCGATGTAGTTCGGAGGAAGAGGCGGTGGTTGCACAGAGCCACCAGCACAGCAGAAGAGGGAGCAGGGTGCAAAAGCGGAGCGGCCGTCCTCTAGACAGTACGCCTCCTACTGCCCACCTCAGCAAGGGACCGAGCACACCAAAGCCAGCTCCAAGGAGTTCCCTGCTGTGGCAGTTATTCAGACAATGTGCTGACAACAAGACACGAGTGGTTTGCACTATGGGCAATCAGAGCCTGAAGCGAGGCATAAACGTTCTCAACCTGAGCACAACCTGCATGACCAGGCATTTAAGTGCAAAGCACGAGCTGCAGTGGAGTAGACACCTCAAAAACCAAGAAAGGTCTCTGGCTCCTCCTGCTTCCTCTTCTGCTGCAGTCGCGGCCTCTTCATCCACCTCTGGAGTGAAAGTGCCACCTGGCACCCCACAAACAGAGGATCTGCCAGCAACACCAACACCTGGGTCACCAAGCATCTCCACAATGTCCCACAAAAGCGTTCAGCTCTCCATATCCCAAACGCTGGAGAGGAAGAGGAAGTACCCCCATACCCACCCGCGATCCCTAGCCCTGAATGCCAGCATTTCTAAATTACTTGCCTTTGAAATGCTGTCATTCCATCTGGTGGAGACGGATAGTTTTAAAGGCCTTATGGCAGTGGCTGTCCCACAGTACGTCGTGCCCAGCCGCCACTACTTTTCAATGCGAGCCATCCCTTCCCTTTACAACCAAGTAGGGGACAAAATCAGGTGTGCACTGCACAACGCCATCTGTGGCAAGGTGCACCTGACTAAGAATACGTGGACCAGTAAGCATTTAAAGTAATTTCCCTATCCACATTTGTTTGCAGAGCACTTGCCATGCTCTTAACCACATTTTGACGCCATTTGCAGCCCTCTAGCCCTTTCCATGACATTTTTACAGCCATTTTAGTGCTCAAAAGTTTGGGTCCCCATTGACTTTAATGGGGTTCAGGTTCGGGGTCAAGTTCGGTTCGAGTTCGGGTCCCGAACTCGATCTTTTTTCCAAAGTTCGGCTGAACCCGTCGAACCCGAACATCCAGGTGTCCGCTCAACTCTACTTACAATATTTTAATTGCATGTATTTTGCAGTAACACTTCTTCTAAAATTCTCTGTTTGAGAAGCTTTTTGTGGAATAATCCTTTAACCATTTTTAAAAAATCCATACTGTGCAGATTCGTACACACGTAATGTGCTGGAGTGACTATTGCCGCTTGTTTAACTGTCCCTTCACAACAGGAATTATGTGTCCCTGTATGAAGGTAGGTACATGGGCTTTGAATTGATTTTATCTCTATATAGGAAACTTTTTTTATGTATTGAATTAAAACCTATTATTTAGCTTGTTTTATAGAAACTAAAGTCATTCCAAATATGCAACCAGAAATATGAGACCTGGGTGAATTAACACATCTAGTGCATTTATATTTTTGGAAGCCATCTGGGATATTTTAAATTAACTTCCAGTTTATTGTCTCTCTCCTGACTTTTGGCTGCATCATAATCTTTTCCAATTTCAACAGAGGCGTTATAGTTTGCATACTAAACACATTTTCTATTTAAGCTCTTCTGTGTGGAACTTTATCCTTTTCTTTTGGGTATGAGCTGCGGTTTGCTTGGATTTATCTTATCACAGGTATAAAGGTAATAATATTTTTAGTCTTAGTAGGATCTCACAATGTAAAACCTGCATTATGTACTTTTGCAAAAACTGGTTAGAAAAGGATTTTCCACCAAATAAAAGCTCTTTGGGCTTGCACACCTTTTTACAGAGATGAAACTTGAAAGCCAAATTAGAGCTGTGCCGTAGCAGGCAGAGGGGGTGCTTGAAGATGGGCATTCACACATATTGCAAGCAATGTCCTAGATTTACCAACGTGTCTACACCTAAAAAGTGGCACAAATTGGCGCAGTTTAGCAAAATTAGGTGCAACTAGACTTTCCACAGTTTTCTTCTAAAAAAAAGAATTGTGGTAGCTTATCTAAAATGAATGTGACTTTGTGGGAGAGGCAATGTGCCCTAAGATGCTTTATTTTGCACCATAAATCTGGCATAAAATTCTGTCTCAAAGTAAGCCAACCAGTAGAGTGATAGAAAAGTGTCTATCCTTGCACCAAATTTGTCCTCTAGCCTGAGCCCCTGTGAAAAATTTGGTGCCGGTCTAGACAGCCTGTCTAAGTTTATGCCCTCTTTAGAATTAGTAAATCTGCCCCAATGTTGTGAGAACAAAAGAGCATTAAAACCTCATTGACGTTGCTGCATTAGAGTTTTAATCCCATAGTGACCACCAGTACTCCTTTTGCAGTGGACACCCTAGTGTATGTCATGTGCTCCATGCCTGAAGAAGTGCGTGCTTTGCTCTCTAATGACAGCTGGGCTCCTGTTCTAATGGCCATGGTGGGAGAAATAATCTACTCCTTAGATTCTGAAATCTATACTTACTATGGCATCTAAGCGGTTTCAGCTGATGTGTTGCAGTCAGCTCTTGGTAACCCCTTCTCCTTTCTTGGTTGTCATGTAGAAAATAGTCCCTCACACACAATCCCAGCAATTTTACTTATCAATAGCAATATGATATGTTAGATTCCACCCCCCTTTCTAATTCCCTTCTTTGCTGTCTGCCACTTCACCTGCTTCACTATGAGATGACTACACCAACACTGAGAGGAAGAATGGATCAGGGAAGCTACTGCACATGTCAGTCCACCTCTGAATGCAGTGAAAGGGGGACCAGAATTTTGGCCACTGGAGAAACAGTATGGGGTGCTAACAGAGAGAAACATGTAATGTACATCAAAAACTCTATCATTATTTTTACTTCATGTTTGCTGCAATATTTCATTCGAAATGCCCTATTCATTGCATAGTAATACTATTCATGGGATAACCTATCACAGAACTTCCATTTTGATTGCAGCATTTGGAGACATTTCTGATTATTTTGATGGATCATCTAGCATAACGGCAACCCTGCATATTAGGTTATGATCTGCCAAAACGGACAATTTTTACCATTTCAGATCATTTGTCATTCATTAGTCATTATTTTGCATAAATATGTTTTCTAAAATTCTGATGTTAATGACCTATGCTCAGTCCCCTGTCAATCACCTGTTTGAGGAAGCCGTGGCCAGTAAACACCACAGCCTCCTCACAGCATATCTAGGACAGTGCCATACATTGGATAGCAGTTGTGCTTGGTATCGCAGCTTAGCCCATGAATAGGACTGAGCTGCGCCTAGGCCACGTGACTGATGAATGTGACGTCACTGGCCTAGGAATAGGTCACAGCACTCACCAGAGTGTTGCGTCCTCTTCAAACAGATGATCAGAGGCGGTCCGGGTGTTGCAACCCCTGCTGATCTGATACTGACGACCTATACAGAGGATAGAAAAATCACTTGAATGACAACAAATATTTTGTTGCAATTTTGATCTACCATCTGTCTATTGGCTACTGACATCAGATAGTAAACCAGTCCTAAGCTGGCCCTACACTTTCGATAATGGTTGGCCAAATGATTGTTCTCTCTACTCCCACTTTACACAGGCACATAAGGTTTGCATGCATGTGTTCTCAGTGGAGAAAGACCAATTAGCTGCTGACAGACACCTCTGGCAATGCTATATCTACCTTGAGAACAAAACTATTGACCATGTTGAAATAAATATGGCAAACGATTCTTTCCCCCAGCATCAGTGGTTGAGGGAGACACCACCATACATTGTACCCATTGCATGGTCATCACATTGAAATAGGCTTTACAGATAGACGTATGGATGTCAATACAAGGTTTATGATTAAAAAAAAAAAAAACTGGCCTCCTTTATACAATTTTGAAACATTTATTTCTGCATTGCAGACCCTTCCACTAAACCACATTTGGAAACAGGCAAAACAATACTCTGAATACAGTTTAGATATATTTTTCACAAAACGTGTTATGGTTAATTGAATAATATCAATTAAAAAAGATTACAGAGAAGTTACATCTATTATGGACAATGAAGGATGATTTTGCTTAGTGAACATTCTGTATTCTATAGTCTATATAATGCACATTTATCTGAAAAAAAATGGTGGTTGTGACCATGGTATAGACAACCTCAATAGACTGTAAATCAGGTGAGATAAAGTCAATTCTTATAGCTAATGTCTTTTCAGTCCAAGTGAATTCAACAGACTAGTGGATTTAATCTCAGTGCTTGCATATTCTCTTGGTCTATATGAACACAGTAGAATTTAGTCCAATTATATTAACTCGTCCTCTGAGGGAGCGACTGATCTGTTACCATCTAAAAGCAGTTGTTAGAAATTATATGCATAATGTTTCACTGATAAACCTCTTAATCGTCTTTAAATGGATTTCATATAACTGCTTTAATTGTGTTGGCTCTGTTAACTGGATAGGGGTCTATTTCCACGTCTGGCTGCAGTTTCTATTATTTTAATCATATAGTTTTAAGATGACATTTCAGCCAAATTTAGAATCATTTTATAACATATTATGGCAATGTGAACAGTGATGTGTGCGGTAAAGACCTGGAAGAGGTGTACATCTCACCCAGGTTCCTCAACTGGGTGAGGTAAGTAAGATCCAGGATGGTGCCTGCTTTAGCAAACATAGTATCTGAAGCTATTTTTCTTTAGTAGTTCACGGACTGGATTTTATTGGACTGGGGAAGGTAGATTTGGTAGTGGGACCTCCCCAGTCCACCCCATTCTAGGGCAGGTTTTTTCCCTAGCCTGAGCAATCTCCAGGTGTAACCACCTGGGATCGTTAAGGGGAAGTAAAAGCCCATCCCAGACTGTCAGTCTGGGGAAGAGTAAGTGACGTTACAGAGAGGGAAGCCTGGAGGCTTGTGTGGTCAGAGCCAGGTGGGCTGAGACAGTGTGGCTTAGAGAAACCAAATCTCTTCCCCGTGTGGACTGTTTGGTGGGCTGACCTGCTGAGGGTTGGAGCCTGAGACCCTGTATCAGAGGTGAGTCAGGGAAAACAAAGTTGTCTTAGTTAGGGCCAAGACGGGCAGGAGTTTATTTTGTATTGTTTTGTTTGTGATGTGCCACAATAAAGCACAAGTTTGGACCTGAATCCTGGTGTCCGTAAAGGAAGTCTGTGATTCTGACCCCCTGAAAGCAACAATCCCTCACAATATACAGTATATGAAAGGAAGATCTTCAATTCCCTGTGTTTACGCTTGAAGCAGTGGTGCTGTGTTAGGATATTGATGACCTGTCCTCAGAATAATATCAGATGGCGGAGGTCCGACTCCACCCCCACCCCCACCGATTAGCATTTTCAAATGCTCATTGACAGCACACACATATAGGGACAGCTGTCAGTCCTACTGGACTCCCCAGACCAACATGTGATGGGTTTCCATTTAAATCTTTACACAGATTACATCAATATAGTAGAGTAAACGGGCAAATAAAGGCATCGAAGATGAAGAACTTACCATAGTTGAAATTTGAACTTTACACAAACCTCCATTTGTCACTTTTTAGAACATTTTGAAATAAAAATTAATGTCTGTACGATGGGCCTCTAGTACTACTATGGTTGCTAAAGTTCTAGGTATACCTATAAATAGTTGCATTACTGAGAAGCCAGACTTGACTTGATTTTTTTTTTGTAAGGGATAAGGTGTGCCAGTTCTGTATAAAGTCCACGTTATGGCATATCATCTCAAGATCTAGTGCAAGTGCATGAAGCCCCTGATGAGCCTGTGCAGAGGTCTGAGACGTAGTTCCTCATGCTTCGGCAGGTTCTGTAACATAGTTTTCTACTGATCATTATGCTGTCTGGTCTCTGAAGTGTTTTCTTGAAGCTGTATGGTGTTGGTCTCTCTGGAGAATCTTTCCAAGGAGCAGGAGCTCTGCAGGGTGCTTCCTCTCCTCACCGCAGCTACTCCCCGACTCCTTCTTCTGGCAGGAAGCAGGTTCAGCCCACTCCCACCAAGAAGGGAGGAACAGGGTAGTTACCTCTGTTCCTGGCAACATCCATACTTAAGGCCAAAATGTAAAATACATTACAATACATAACAATATAAAAATTGCAGATACATCCAGGACTTGGGAACTGCACAAGCAGCTGCCAAATTTCAATAAGTGTTTTTTTATTACAATAGGTTTACCAGGACACTGATGTTAAAGGTGCTGCCTCTTATCTGTCCACGGGCTACGTCTGGCATTGCATTTCTGCTCCATTGACAGAAATTGGGATAAGCTGCAAAATATAGAGTGAATTGATTCTAAATCAGATTTGTCACAAGTTTCAAATTTCTTCTTCAAAACAAATCCAAAGTTCGCTTTGGAAGAATCACACAAAATGGTGCCTGGCATTTTACTTTTAAAATTCAGTACACTAATAAGGGAAACAGAGCAAGGAATATGAATACAGATAATCGGATGACCGTGGGCTTGCCCATGATGCTTTGCAGTCAGCCTGACTTGCAGGGACAGTGTAGAGATTGTGCAGTAGGCAGGGACGTAGCTAACGGCGGGTTCACACCAGAGCGTACTGAACGTATGCTCTGTATGCGCGATTGTACGGGCGTTTACAATCGGGCGGAGGACACAAGCGAACGCCCATTGTCGCGCGTTCCCGGAAGTCTATGTTCGGGAACGCGCGACACTACTCCCCAAAGAAGCTCCTGAACTTCTTGGGGCGTTGGGCGTTTTACAGCGCGATCGTACGCGCTGTAAAACGCCCAGGTGAGAACCATGGCGATAGCATTGGTTTCTCCTTGTTGAGCGTTTTACAGCGCGTAGGAACGCGCTGTAAAACGCTCAGGTCTGAACCGGCTGTAAAGGCTCATGGGCCCCCTGGGGTGCAAGAGTTCAGCTTGAGCCCCCCTTTCCTCAGTGCTTTGTGATCAGGGGTAGGGAAGCACATAGCCGTCATGCTGCCTGAGGCAAAAATTTAAATGGCACCCCCCAAAAAAATAAAAATTAAAAAATTCTTGACCTAACCCCTTCCCTCCAGCCAGAGGTGTAACTTGACCAGCATGCACTTTCTATAATACAGGTGTCTTCTCATGCGGCACAAGGGTCTTTGGGCCTCCTCAGGCCCCTGGTCCCTGTAGCGACTGCTACCTCTGCACCTCCTATAGCTACACCCCTGGCAGTAATATATATTTAGTAAGGTAGATTGAATGACTAGGTAGAAAGTCAAGTTTTTTTTTACATTAGGGACAAGAAAGGGGCAGTTAGTGTACTATGCGTCTTCAAGGGGTGCTGGAGCTGTTCACAAATCCCATGTATGCAGTCTGCTGCACTGCTGAACAGAGACACAGCATAAATATGCTGCCTAGAGCAGTCTCCTGTAGAAGTCAATTAGAGAACTCACTAATCTGTTGTGTCTATGGCCCATGCTGCTCACAATTCACAATATCTCAGGGAAGATGACTGCCCCTATAATCATATTCAAGAAACATAATAAAAATAATCTGTAGTCAGAAAATAAAAAAAGATTATAAAAAAGAAATGTGTCATTATTTGGTTTTAACTGCAGAAAAAAACCTTGTTGACACATTCCCTTTAAAAAGCAAAAGAGTCATTCACATTTTGTTACTCATCACATATGGGGGGGATATGAACTTCCACGCTGAGAACATGTTATCTATAGAAAACTTTACACATAAGAAAAATGCATATAATTAGAACATTGAACCAAATGAGTCTCATAATGAGCAATCGCAGTCTTTGTTTTTTCTCAGTGCATTTTATCTTTTTTGTCTGACACTGAATGGGCCTTTTCTTCTTGTACATTTTCATTTAAGCACTTTTTTTTATCTTGTACAAAATACCACGATTAGGAGTTGCTAGAGACAAAACTGATTGTGCGCAGAGATGTTTCCTTAGCACATTAAGTATGGGGTCAATAGGCAAAGGGTCTGTAAAATATAGTGATTGTTTAAGTGCAGCATAAAAAATATCCGGGAAGCTATTGAAATGCTAATGCTCATCTTAGGTGAAGGTAAAACCACAGTCAGTCTGGTAATAGCTATCTGGATATTGAAATTGAAGGCATCTCAGGATTTTACCCTTTAACCCATATATAGGTATATGGACTTTAATGCTGGGGTTCCCTAGGTCACTTCTCCATAAGATTATGAAACTGTCAGCAGAATAGCAAAGAGATAAAGAACTGTAGCTGTAACCAGAGAAAAAGTTCATAGCTAGGTCCAGAGGATAAGTCAAATATCTAGTCAGTAACAGGCCAATAATCAAACCAGGAACAACATAAGAAATCCAAATCAGCAGGCTAGTATGAGTTCAGACGATCCAAAATTCGAGGTTGGTACAGATGTAGTAGAGTTAACACTCATGTTTTATGAGACGTGTTATCTAAATGATATGCGTTAAGCTTGTCAATGGCTTTTGTTTCAAGATAACACAATGAGTTAAGAAATTTGAGTTGAGAGTTTGAGTGTTAACCCTGCTACATCTGTAAGACAAGAAACTAAAGGGGGAATCCAAAAGAAAGATCAGGGAAATACCTAGTCAATAGCAAATTTATGTAATAGAGAGGTTTCAACACACTACTAGAGTGCAAATCAATAGCTGATATGCTATTTATACTGGGCTGTTAAGTTTCACTCCTTTGCCTGAGCTTAAGCTATTTAGACTAGATTTTGCTAGTCCTAGGAAGATGTGTTTTTTCTGTCTGTTTACTCATATATGAACTCAGACTGTTTACCAACTCTGATCCTCCGCTGCATGTACTGACCTTGGATTTGTTTTAGGGATATGCATGAACCCTGCCTGCTCTGAAATAGGCTTGTCTCCTGGCTACGAGTATTGTCTTCTCCTTCGGTGCTTCACTCTGTTGTCTCTGACCCCCGTTGACCAGCTGCCAACTACACCAGGATTAGTCCAGGAGGTAACAGCCTGGTTGGTTTCATGCCACATAGTCCAGATCCATGTATAAAGGGTTAAAGGGTAAATACAAGGGAACCTTGATAATGCTCATAGGTTTAGCCCAAAGTCAAACCGTTTAGTTGGCACAATGGGTTCATTCCCACTGTCCATTACATTTTGGTTGCTGGTCTGGAGTGACATGATGGAGCATGGTGGGGTAAGTATATTATAGCTGTAGAGACAATTCTCCATAGCATAGTCTCTACAAAGACGGGGCATTTTAATTGAGGCTTTGTTGATGTCATGCATCTAAATACTGGCTGAGTCAAATAAACATTACATTTGTCAGTATACCATTGCCTGTTGATAATGCTACAATATCTGTTTTTCAGCCCTTCTCCTATCCATGGTTTCATGTTATCTTGTCATAGTCAGCTCAGGACTAAGTACAATCCTAGAAGACTCATGCAACTTGCACAGTCAACTGCAAGAGCCATCTGTCAACCTCCACAAAAAATGGGTTTCTGGCTTAATGTTTGCAAAAACCCATGTTTCCACTAGTCTTCCAGACACTTGTCACTAGAAGTGCACCTATGTAATATACTTTCTATTGAGAAGTAAGGGTCTTGTGGAAAGGTCAAAAGAAGAGTTTGCTAATGTGCGATTGGGTGTTTGAAGGAGGGTGCCTGGTCAATATGCATTGAAAGCAGTAGAGAGTGCACTGTGTGAGGAGGGCTCATGTGGGTCTTTCAGCTACTAGTTAATAAAGGATTTGCCTCTATAGATGGCTTTTTTAGACAGCTGTGTATAAATTGGAATAATTGGATTATAAATTAAGGCTGTATATTTGCTATTTCTTGCCCTAGAATTTTTGGATGCAAGGTGGGCTTCATGGGTGAAAAAAGAGTGATTTGTATAGCTTTGTTAATTAATTTCAAGCAAAGAATACAAAAGCCCTGGCCTTAAAGTATATATAGAAAGTATGGCATAAAAATACCTAAAAGTGGTTCCATTTTGCCCATCAAAACATAGTCGTACTATATAGTTGATTATTATAGACTTGCATATACTTGGCATACAAATCTATGGGTCTTTATAGCTTCCAAATATTTTAGGTACAAAGGTGTAACTTGAAGCTCCTGTGCCCCAGCAAAATCTGAAACAGAGCTCCCCATCTGCCATGTGCCATTTGTATTACTGGTGCCTTCACTTGTGGTTGTGGAAACCTTTGAACCCACTCAAGCACAAAGGGCCATTGTGCAACTGCTACTTTTGTGCCCACTATTGTTATATCTGTTTAGGTACAAAAAAGCCTGAAACGATCCACATTGAGTTTTGCAGATGGACAATAATGATGCCGATTCGATAGATTCCTTATGGCTTTCAGTGCTTTGTTAATGGTAATATGACACAACTTTAAGACATGCTAATAGACTAAAGTTGTAAACAGATCATCGATTTTGTAGTGGAACATGATCGTATCACAGCCACAAAATTACTCCTGGTTTTTCAGTTGAGAAGTTTGACAGCGGGTTAATCACTGGCTCCGGCTGTTTACAAGACAATCAGTTCCAAGTAACTACAAAAGCTCTCCATGCTGCTCCAATGAGCGACAGCAATCACTGCTGTTCACTGAGCTGCGCCTGCCTTCTTTCTTATTCAACACCATTATAATCTAGCACACTCTAATTTAACTGTTGTAATAAAACCACACATGTCCTCAATCTCTAATTCTTTATTTTTAGGGGATTTTATTCTTCACCATTCTAGAATAGTATTTAGTGAAATTTCACATTTCATAAATACCATATTTTTTTGCTGTATAAGATGTACCTGATGATAAGACACACCTAGATTTTTGAAGAGAAAAATAAGAAAAAAAAATATTTTGAACCAAAAGATGTCCTTTTGGTGGGTTTTGAACTAATGGTGGTCTGTGGATGACACTATTATGTGGGGTCTGAGGATGAAACTGTTATGGAGGGGATCTGTGGATGACACACTGTTATAGGGGATCTGTGGATGACACACTGTTATAGGGGATCTGTGGATGATTCATTGTTAAAGGGCATCTGTGGATGACACTGTTATGGGGGATCTGTGGATGACACACTTATGGGGGCATCTGTGGATAATGCATTGTTATGGGGGATCCGTGGATGACACTGTTATGGGGGATCTGTGGATGACACTGTTATGGGGGATTTGTGGATGACGCAATGTTATGGGGGATTTGTGGATGACGCAATGTTATGGGGGATCTGTGGATGATGCAATGTTATGGGGGATCTGTGGATGATGCACTGTTATGGGGGCATCTGTGGATGACACACTGTTATGGGGATCTGTGGATGACACTGATATGGGGGATCTGTGGATGACACTGATTTGGGGGATCTGTGGATGACACACTGTTATGGGGGATCTGTGGATGACACACTGTTATGGGGGATCTGTGGATGACACACTGTTATGGGGGATCTGTGGATGACGCACTGTTATGGGGATCTGTGGATGACACACTGTTATGGGGATCTGTGGATGACGCACTGTTATGGGGGATCTGTGGATGACACTGATATGGGGGATCTGTGGATGACACACTGTTATGGGGGATCTGTGGATGATGCACTGTTATGGGGATCTGTAGATGACACACTGTTATGGGGATCTGTGGATGACGCACTGTTATGGGGGATCTGTGGATGACACTGATATGGGGGATCTGTGTATGACACACTGTTATGGGGGATCTGTGGGTGACACACTGTTATGGGGGCATCTGTGGATGATGAATTGTTATGGGATGTGTGGATGACGCACTGTTATGGGGGATCTGTGGATGACGCACTGTTATGGGGGATCTGTGGATGACGCACTGTTATGGGGGATCTGTGGATGATGCACTGTTATGGGGATCTGTGGATGATGCACTGTTATGGGGGATCTGTGGATTATGCATTGTTCTAGGGATCTGTGGATGACGCACTGTTCTGGGGGATCTGTGGATCACGCACTGTTATGGGAGCATCTGTGGATCACACACTGTTATGGGGGGATCTGTGGATGACACTGTTATGGGGGGGAATCTGTGGATGACACATAGTATCTTATAGTGACCCCATTACACCGGGTCCCGCTCACAGCAGTCTTTACATGTAACGTCTGTTTATTCAATCCTTAACCAGTGGCTCTGGTTTGTTAAACTAGCGTAATCTTCTGTAGTAGTACTCACTATCAAAGCGTCATTCATTCCCGCTCTTCCTGCTCCATTCATGAAGTGGGAGAAGCATGAATGAGTGAGTGAGGTTACGCTGCCCGCCGCTTTGATAGTGAGTACTACTACAGAAGATTATGCTAGTTTAACAAACCAGAGCCACTGGTTAAGGATTGAATAAACAGACTTTACAAGTAAAGACTGCTGTGAGCAGGGCCCTGTGTAATGGAGTACAGTGACTGCACCAGAACCTGCTGCAAGTGCAACAGCAGTTGCCGGCCTCCAGCCCCTCCTCCCACCCCGCTTACTGTTACTGATACATCGCAGGCCATGCTGTGCACCATAGCGGCCGGCGATGTATCAGTGTCAGCAATGTAAAAATTGCAACCTTCTCTTTATAAGACGCACTGCCCTTTCCCCCACTCTTTTGGGGGTGAAAAAGTGCATCTTATAAAGTGAAATATATGGTACATTTCAGTGTGCTGCATGCATTCCTCTTCTCTTCTCATGTGACTGCTATTATCACCACAAACCTCCTAAAACCCAATTTAAGTAATATAAATATATAAATAAATCTATTAAACTAGATATGAGCGAACCTGTCGAGATATACACTTACCTAAAGAATTATTAGGAACACCATACTAATACGGTGTTGGACCCCCTTTTGCCTTCAGAACTGCCTTAATTCTACGTGGCATTGATTCAACAAGGTGCTGATAGCATTCTTTAGAAATGTTGGCCCATATTGATAGGATAGCATCTTGCAGTTGATGGACATTTGAGGGATGCACATCCAGGGCACGAAGCTCCCGTTACACCACATCCCAAAGATGCTCTATTGGGTTGAGATCTGGTGACTGTGGCGGCCATTTTAGTACAGTGAACTCATTGTCATGTTCAAGAAACCAATTTGAAATGATTCGAGCTTGGTGCATTATCCTGCTGGAAGTAGCCATCAGAGGATGGATACATGTTCTCATTCTGTTTACGCCAAATTCGGACTCTACCATTTGAATGTCTCAACAGAAATCGAGACTCATCAGACCAGGCAACATTTTTCCAGTCTTCAACAGTCCAATTTTGGTGAGCTCGTGCAAATTGTAGCCTCTTTTTCCTATTTGTTGTGGAGATGAGTGGTATCCGGTGGGGTTTTCTGCTGTTGTAGCCCATTTGCCTCAAGGTTGTGCGTGTTGTGGCTTCGCAAATGCTTTGCTGCATACCTCGGATGTAACGAGTGGTTATTTCAGTCAACGTTGCTCTTCTATCAGCTCAAATCAGTCGGCCCATTCTCCTCTGACCTCTAGCATCCACAAGGCATTTTTGCCCACAGGACTGCCGCATACTGGATGTTTTTCCCTTTTCACACCATTCTTTGTAAACCCTAGAAATGGTTGTGCGTGAAAATCCCAGTAACTGAGCAGATTATGAAATACTCAGACCGGCCCGTCTGGCACCAACAACCATGCCACACTCAAAATTGCTTAAATCACCTTTCTTTCCCATTCTGACATTCAGTTTGGAGTTCAGGAGATTGTCTTGACCAGGACCACACCCCTAAATGCATTGAAGCAATTGCCATATGATTGGTTGACTAGATAATTGCATTAATGAGAAATAGAACAGGTGTTCCTAATAATTCTTTAGGTGAGTGTAGTTCAGTTGCAATCGATTCAGCCTGAACCAAAGTTGCTCTAATTGCCCTGGACATTTGTATATAACAGCAATCCAAGCAATTTTTAAGGAAAATTATTTTTATGGTTTTTATCTTTCTCTTTCCACCCTCTCCTCTCCCTAAGCTTTTAAACGCAATTACAGCAATAGTAAATCAAGTCTGAGTGACACGGACATACATAGCTATGGGTAAATGCATGTTGATGGAGTTAATGAACAGCGTGCTTAAAAACCCCACACTGTCGCATGTGTAATGCTTTATCATATTCCAAAACTTCCAAAAAATTGTCCCTTATTGGGAGCAGATGATATTTAAACACACACGGTGTAATTGGATTAAAAAAAAAAAATGGCTTGGGGAACCAACCATCAAAAATGATGCCTTGACAGGATCAGAATGCCTGCCCATACGACATGCACAAGTGTTAATTGTAAAAGAAAAAGTTGATTGTTGTGAACTTACGTAGAAAATACTGCCTTTTAACTTCTTAAGGACACAGCCTTATTTCACCTTAAGGACCAGGACATTTTTTGCAAATCTGACCAGTGTCACTTTAAGTGTTGATAACTTTAAAACGCTTTTACTTATCCAGGCCATTCTGAGATAGATTTTTTTGTCACATATTGTACTTCATGACACTGGTAAAATGGAGTCAAAAAATATCATTTTTATTTATAAAAAAATACAAAATTTTTCAAAAATTAGCAACTTTCCAAATTTCTATTTCTTTGTTTTTAAAACAGATTGTGATATCTCATATAATAGTTATTACTTTACATTTCCCATATGTCTACTTCATGTTTGGATCATTTTATGAATGCCATTTTATTTTTTGGGGACGTTAGAAGGCTTACAAGTTTAGAAGCAAATCTTGAAATTTTTCCGAAAATTTCTAAAACCCACTTTTTAAGGACCAGTTCAGGTCTGAAGTCACTTTGTGAGGCTTACATAATAGAAACCACCCAAAAATTACCCCATTCTAGAAACTACACCCCTCAAGGTATTCAAAACTGATTTTACAAACTTTGTTAACCCTTTAGGTGTTCCACAAGAATTAATGGAAAATAAAGATACAATTTCCAAATGTCACTTTTTTTATTGGCAGATTTTCCATTTTAATATTTTTTTTCCAGTTACAAAGAAAGGGTTAACAGCCAAACAAAACTCATTATTTATGGATCTGATTCTGTAGTTTACAGAAACACCCCATATTTGGTCGTGAACCGCTGTACGGGCACACGGCAGGGCGCAGAAGGAAAGGAATGCCATACGGTTTTTGGAAGGCAGATTTTGCTGGACTGTTTTTTTTTTTACTCCATGTCACATTTGAAGCGCCCTTGATGCACCACCAGAGTAGAAACTCCAAAAAAGTGACCCCATTTTAGAAACTACAGGATAGGGTGGCAGTTTTGTTGGTGCTAGTTTAGGGTACATATGATATTTGGTTGCTCTATATTACACTTTTTGTGATGCAAGGTAATAAGAAATATCTGTTTTGGCACCCTTTTTTTGTGGTATTTTTTATAGAGCAGGTTGTCACGGACGCGGCGATACCTAATATGTATACAATTTTTTTATTTATGTAAGTTTTACACAATGATTTCATTTTTTAAACTAAAAAAATCAAGATTTAGTGTTTCCATAGTCTGAGAACCAGAGTTTTTTCAGTTTTGGGGCGATTATCTTGGGTACGGTATGATTTTTGCGGGATAAGATGACGGTTTGATTGGCACTATATTGGGGTGCGCATGTCTTTTTGATCAATTGCTATTACTATTTTTGTGATGTAAGGTGACAAAAAATGCTTTTTTTATACCGCTTTTATTTTAATTTTTTACGGTATTCATCTAAGGGGTTAGGTCATGTGATATTTTTATTGAGCAAGTTATTACGGACGCGGTGATACCTAATTTGTATACTCATGTTTTAGTGTCTCCATAGTCGGAGAGCCATAGTTTTTATATTTTCTGGGCCATTGTCTCATGTAGGGGCTAAATTTTTGCGGGATGAGGTGATGATTAGATTGGTACTATTTTGGCGTACATACGACTTTTTTGATCACTTTTACCTTTTTTGGGAAGTAAGGTGGGCAAAATTTCAATTTCATCATAATTTTTATTATTTTATTTTTATGGCGTTCACCATGCGGGGAAAGTAACATGACAATTTTATAGATCAGGTCGTTACGGATGCGTTGATATCAAACATGTGTAGGGAATTTTATTTTTTTCATTTTTAATCAGTGATAAATGTTTTTGTTTTTTTTACTCTTTTACTTTTTTTTTTACTTTTTTTTCACTTTTTTTTTACCCAGACCCACTTGGTTCTTGAAGATCCAGTGGGTCTGATGTCTGTATAATACAGTACAGTACACTATAGTGTACTGTACTGTATTTGCACTTTACAAAGTCTGATTAGACTTCTGCCTTTAGCAGAAGTCTGATCAGCATCATGGACAGCCTCTGATCAGCACCATGGACAGCCGGACGCCTGTGAAGGCATCCGGTTGCCATGGTAACCATCACTCGCTACCACAGCAGAGCAGTGGGTGATGAAGAGGAAGGGGGGCCCCCTCCCTCTCCCATCGGGGGCTGAAAAGGCACAGCAGCCCCTGATGGGAGAGGAAGGGAGCTCCCTCCCTCTTAACCTCTTCCATACAGCGGTCCCTACGGACCGTGGCATGGAAGGGGTTAAACGCATGACATCTGTGCCAGCACAGAAGTCTGGCGTTTTAAGCAGAGTGTCTGCAAACCGCTCGGCCATCCTGAGAGAAGGGGCGGGCGGATGATCGCGTGCCTGCCCGCCCCCCCCCAGCACCGCCCTGATGATCGCGGCCCTCCCGCCCGCACTGCTGCACCGCCCCTCACCCCCCCCCCGCTACGCCCGCTGGCAAATAACACAGAGGGCTGCGGGGGGGTTAAACATAAAATAAAGCCATTTTGAAGTTTCTAATCCCCCCGTTCACAGACCGGGGGGATCAGAAACCTCCCAAAAGCACTGCAAACCGCAGGTATGAATTGACTGATACGGGGGGGGGTCACAGGAAGTCCCTGGGCAATGACCCTGGGTGCCTGCTGATTGATTTCAGCAGGCACCGGGTTCCGATCACCTCCGGCCGAGCAGCGGTGATCGGAAATACATAGGACGTACCGGTAGGGTAATGAGAGGCATGTGGCCACAATAGTAGGGGCAGCATAAGCAGCATAGCATGGAACATACAAGGGAGTAGGTAGGCTGTTTATATGATAGTATTAGTAGTAGTGCTGGTAGTAGTAGTAGTAGTAGTAGTAGTATTGGCATTCATAGTGGTGGTAGTAGAGGATAAGCAGCGAGGAGTAGCAACCTGAGAAGGTGGTGGCAGCCATATGGTAAATGTTAGCAGGCAGGCAGACAGCAACAGTAGTATGATAGTGGCAGAGGCATTACGGAGCAGTGGCAGTAGCCGTACAGGACATGATAGTAGGCAAGCAACATGATGGTAGGCAGGAAGGCAGGCAGACAGCAACAGTGGCAAGATAGGGGAACTGTCAGCAATGCCAGATCTATTTATCGGCTTCAGCTGGAAGAGTGTGAAAGTGCTCCCTAATCCAGATTTGGTTTATTCTGTGGTGTTTTGGACACTGGCAAAGGACAACTTGGCCCGTTTGGGAGACGCTATGCCCCCTGCGGCGCTGAAAACCCTCTGTGTGATAAGACTGAAGGCTGGGCAAGAAAGAAGACAGAGAGCATACTGTGCCAGTTCGGGCCATTGTCCTAGTCTGCCTGCCCAGAAGTCCATGGTGTCAGGGAACTGGTTATGAGCTGGGTGACAGGCCAGAGTGTAGGTAAGCCTGAACCTTGGAGTTCAGGTGGGAAGTCTCAGCTTGCTGATTTGCCTCAAACTGATGCGGCACATGAAAAAAAAAACTGTTCCATCATGTTGAGGAGACTGAACTGGCTGCTGCTGAGGCTTCTGCTGCTTGTGGCAGCAGGTGGGGGACTCCGCGGGGACTTCCCTTTCAGACAGTAGCCATCTGCTCGCCAAAAGCTGCGGAAAGCTGTGTACACAGTGTTTCCTGGTAAGAACATAATTTGGCCTCCCATTCAGAAGGAGGAAAACAATCCCCTATAATGTTTTGATAATGAGGGTCTAAAAGCATGGCTATCCTGTAATCATCAGGCTGGCTGACGTCAATGATACGGCTGTATAAACAAGTGAGCATACAGCTCGCCCTTCTGGCCAGCATGCCCGATGAGCTAGTCCTTTCCGGCTCCGCATCCCACTGAGATGATTGTCTGACTGATGCCAATGTCATCATTATCCTACTCCTCCACCTAAAACTCCTCCTATTTCAGTGGCAGTTCCTCATACTCATGTTCCTATAGTTCTAATTCCCTCCACATAGTGTCCCAGTACCACCTTACCCCAAAGTGAGTTTAAAAAAAAGTCAGTACACACCTGACTACGATGGGTCTTCCAGGCCACATGTGTCTTCCAGTCTGAGTTGCTGGCTTCTCTGCTTAGGTGGTTATAATGAAATCAACACACTGCCTGAGATCCAACACCAGTGGCCATGAGAATGTCATCACTTTGCAAACGCATTCGTAGGTCTATTGACTCATAGGCCTGCTGGCCTGTGGTCTTTGAGAGTAAATGGCGGGTCGGGGAGCCATTGGCTTCCGTATCCTGCTCCAGTAGACTGTCTTGTAGTTAGGCATATAACTGCAGTGGTGCAGCATAGTGGGAATCTACAGGTTCTCAGTGTGGGCCTATCTCCTACACTTGCTTAGATCAACAGGTGAGCCACACATCAGGGGCTCGTTAGCCACATGTAGCTCACAAGGGGATCTTCTTTGGGATCACTAATGTAGTATGTGCATTGTTGAATTCCAGTGCGTTGAACGTTGCGGAAAAAGTGGTATAACAGTAGACCGTTTTGTTGCTACAAGTCAATAACTCAATGACCTTTCTCCAGAAATCTAATAACTATAAACTGTAATATTATTACACTCCAGAAATACATCCAGGACCCACTTGAACTCTGTTAGTGATTTCACCATCTCCACCTCTTCTGGCAGAGAGTTCCTTAGTTCCATTCTTGACATTTTTTTGTTGTTGCCTGATGTACACAGTCACACATAGTAAATGGAACAGTTTGCAGGTCGGTTTTCTGGAACTTAAACACAGAGAGTAGCAATAAAATGCCCTTCCCTTTCCACAAACACACTGAAGATATTGCTGCCGAAAAATGACTTTAGAATTAGAAATAATGCAGTATCAGCATCTCTAACAGATTTGGGTCTAATGTTTTATGTATGTTCAAATATGCAGATTCAGAAAAAAGCTTTCTCTAATGTAAAGTTGTCAACCTACTATGAGATTCCCCCACCACACCAACACTTGAATTGTCTGAAGATGCCCTGACACATATTTTGGACTAGTATTTCATACGTTTTCTCTCAGAGATTTAAAACCCTAAGCTCTGGATTGTAATACACGCGTTGCACACAGATTGCTTTATTTCACAAAACAAAAATCCTTAAACTGTCTGGAGACGACCTGACACAGCTTTTGGTCTAGAATTTCATGTATTTTCACTCAGAGAATTAAAATTATTTCCTCTGGATTGTAAAACACACCCTGCACTTGTATTGATATTGATTTCACACACAAAAAAAAAAATTAAATTTTTTTTAACTGTCCAGAGAAGCTCGGACACAGATTCCCATCTAGTATTTTCTGTTAAGTGTTTTCATAGATGTTGCACATTTTTATAGCAAATTTTTGCAAAAAAGAAAAACCTGAACTGTCCAGAGAGGCACGGACACAGATTTTGATCAGGTATTTCATGTGTTTTAACTTAAGAAATTTAAAATGCTACTCTCTGCATTATAAAATTGGAAAACACACATTGCACGTTTGCATTGCTATATTTCGCAATACAAAAAAAAAAAATTAAAATGAAACTGTCGGCGGATGCCCTGACACAGATTTCAGTCTAGTACTGTACTTCACATGTTTTCACTCAGAGATTTTAAATCCTACCCTCTGTGTTGTAAAACACACGTATGTTGCTCTTTTCCCAAACCAAGAACAAAAAAATTGAACTGTCTGCAAATGTTCTATCCCAGATTTCAGATTATTATTTCAGGTGTTTTCACTGAAATAGTAGAACCGAAAATAGTTTCTCAAACAATGAGAAAATCATATGTGAGCAATAACTCAATGTATCCGAAAAACAACAAAACACATATGCATGAATAATATATTTTATTAAATAGTCACATAAAGGACAACAACATAGACAATAATGAATAAAATTGATGAACAAATAGCAGTAATGTAGTGGCACTGTGGACCAGCGCATCACCAAGGTACCAGATAGTAAGTCTATTCCCTAAGCGTACGTCACCTATTAGTCTGAGTAGGCCTAATGGCAAATATCTGAGATAAATGATCTCATATCCAGACCAAATAGTGGCGTATGCTTATTTAGTGATATAAATGTTACCATGCTGGCCTCATTATAAGTGTGAATGAGTGCAGTGTGTGGATGAAAATATTCACAACAAGTAGCTAAATAAATTGCAACATGCACCCAACACCCAAATACACAGCCAGCATGGAAAACATAAATTAAAGTACAATATGGGGGGAACCAACCTGGAGACCTGAGTGAGCGCACCTCTGACGCGCGTTTCGCCATTAGGCCTACTCAGACTAATAGGTGACGTACGCTTAGGGAATAGACTTACTATCTGGTACCTTGGTGATGCGCTGGTCCACAGTGCCACTACATTACTGCTATTTGTTCATCAATTTTATTCATTATTGTCTATGTTGTTGTCCTTTATGTGACTATTTAATAAAATATATTATTCATGCATATGTGCTTTGTTGTTTTTCGGATACACATCGTTTTCACTGAAATAGTAAACGCTATCTATCCTCAGGATGGTAAAGCATGTGCTGTACAGTTGTGTTGAGCTAATTACTCCCACAGCAACACTTGAGAAAATGCTGTATTTCTGTTCAAATGGGGGAAAAAAGAAATGTTCTTGCAGGTAGGTGCTTTTGAGGTTCTTCAGCAGCTGCAGCTGTGTTATAAAGTAGTGACTGCAAGTAGAAGGCACTGCCTAGCACATCCGGCCTCAACTCCTCAATCCTCACTCCCTGGTTGAAAGCTTTCCCTGCCTTTCCCTGTTCTGCTCAATTATTCTTCTTTCTAGCCTTTCCTGACGCTACTTTCACACTCGCGTTTTGGGCAGATCCGTCATGGATCTGCAAAAATGGATCCGCTACAATAATACAGCCGCATGCATCCGTCATGAACTGATCCATTTGAATTATCTGTAACATAGCCAAGACAGATCCGTCATAAACTCCATTGAAAGTCAATAGGAGACGGATCCGTTTTCTACTGTGTCAGAGAAAACGGATCCATCCCCATTAACTTACATTGGCTCAGTTTCGTCAAGCCTCCAGAGACTGATCGGAGGCAAACTGATGCATTCTGAGCGGATACTTTTCCATTCAGAATGCATTAGGGCAAAACTGATCCGTTTTGGACCACTTGTGAGAGCCCTGAACGGATCTCACAAACGGAAAGCCAAAACGCCAGTGTGAAAGTAGCCTTAACTGTACGTGGCACTGGAATAGAAGTTTTATTGTGACTGTACTCTGTTCCTAAGATCGTTTTCTGTCAGACACTGCTAGTTGCTACACCCATCCACCTTCATTCACAGCCCAACGCAGAATGACATTCTAGTCATTCTGCAAGGAACATGTTCGCTCAACAAGCAGCTCTGCTATCCATAAAAGAGCACCTCCCTGCCTACTGCAGCACAGATTGGCTAAACCCGGCTGCCTGTCAGCCTGTGAGCCAATCAGAGCAAGCCATCCCCCCAACTTCCTCTCAGGGTCATGTGAGCATCCTTCTTTTTCATCTTCTACAACATGAGCAGTAAAATGAAACAGCAAAAGTAGTAAAGTATTGTGTCTTTTTGTGATGGCTTTCTGCTGTCTGCTTTGTAACCGTATGAATGAGTTTGCATGTTTTTAAATTACACACCTATTTAAGAGGCCGGGCAATGTTATAATGTAAGGAGGACAAAATACATAATCACTAAACCAAATAAATATTGAATGCCTCCACACTTAAAGATATTGTAGAATCATAATTTATTAGAGATGAGATCTAGAGTTGACCGGACACCTGGATGTTCGGGTTCGATGGGTTCGGCCGAACTTCACAAAAAAGTCGAACTTGACCCAAACCCGAACCCCATTGAAGTCAATGGGGACCCGAACTTTGGAGCACTAAAATGGCTAGAGGGCTGCATGGAAAGGGCTAGAGGTCTGCAAATGGCATCAACATGTGGTTAAGAGCATGGCAAGTGCTCTGCAAACAGGGATCAGGAAATGACTTAAAATAACATAAAATACATAAAAAAAAATATATATAATCTTGATCTAGGAGGACGAGGTCCATATGGAGTAGGAGGTTGAGGAGGTGGTGGATGTGGAGGTGTGTTGGAAGCGGCGGTGGAGGAGGAGGTAGCCAACACTGGTTTTTGGTTTTAATTTATTTATTTTTGTTTAAATTAGGGTACACCTCAAAACATTGGGAAATATAACCTGTGATAACCCCCTCCAGCTGTGCTAAACAAACGTTCAGACAATACACTGGCTGCAGGGCAGGCCAGCACCTCCAAGGCGTAAAGGGAAAGCTCAGGCCATGGGCCCAATTTGGAGATGCAGAAGTTGAAGGGGGCAGACCCATCAGTCAGTAAGTGTAGGCGTGTGCAAACATACTGCTCCACAATGTTGCACGTCCCCGTGATATCCACGATCCAATTGGATATCTGCTCTATCAACTTTCAATGTTCTCTTCTGCGCCTACCATGCTGATCACAGTTAGCGGTGAATCAGGGTTCCACGCCGGAGAGGGAGCGTGAGAAAGGGATACCACATCCAAGGGAGATCAATGTATGAAATTAAATGTGATCGAGTGGAAATGTAGGACAAATTATTGAAGCCGAAGCTTCCAAGTAAAGGAGAGTGGTCCTTTTATCCAGAATAATAGATTGGCTTAGACCTTCCAATCCTAAATCATGGGTCACAATTGAACAGGAACTCGTACACAAATCTTTCAGATCCCTTTTGCTAGGCAACAACAACATATGTAACATCCCACCCTCGCCATATCCAATTATTCAAGCTACTCTTAATATATTGAAATGGTTTCAATCTTCCAATTGTTCAATACCCTTCCCATCTCCCCTTCTCTCAATTAGAGACATCTTGGAGACAGCCCTGCCCGCTGTGATTGATTGTACCCCACGGGATTTGAGGGACTCATCTACACCGGTTCTTTAATTCTTTGGTCCAGATGGTTCTCTACTCCAGATCAAGGAGTTCCAAAAAGCTTTCACTGCCAGTCACCTACACCTATCCCCTAACATCCTAGCTTCACGCCTTCATCTCTCAGCACATATCGGTGAGCGACCTTTACCGCCCTCTGCTATGGTCTGAGTCACTTATCTCTAACCCTATTCCCCCCAAAAAACTAATCTCACAACTTTTCAAAAGATTACATACTCCCCCCCTACTTACTAAACCAGCCTTTGTTCGACAATGGGAGAGAGACCTGGGACAGGAGTTCTCCATCATAACTTTGCCAAACATAATGTCCTCCTCACATAATTCATCCAGATGTGTTCGCATACAGGAAAACGGTATAAAATCCTGACCAGATGGTATAAAACGCCTGGCATAACATCATTATATTCAGTAACAGCTTCAGACAGATTCTGGAGGTGCCTTGTGAGTAGAGGAACTTTTTTCCACATTTGGTGGGATTGCCCAATCATAAAGACCTGGTGGAAAGAAATCTTCCAGATTAGCAATCAAATATGTCAGACTAAGGTGCAAATGTCCGCATGTAAAGCCCTACTTAACCTTGATGACGATGCTGCAATACATACCATGTCCTTCCTTTTTAAACAACTCCTGATAGCAGCTCGCTTATTGATTCCCAAGTATTGGTTATCCACTACCCCTCCCCCCATAGAACAATGGAAATTCCAAGTTGACCAAGTTTTCCGTTTTGAAGAACTTTCCTCGTGGGAAGCTAGGAACCATCAAAAGTTTAGACACCCGAGCTACTCATAGGGGCTCATTTGCCCTCCTATCAGATATAGGTGATTCATATTTAAGTCTGGTATGTCCAGACGGAAATTAGATACCTTGCCAACCTTCTACAAAGCTATCCCCCGGCAATTCTCAGACATATTGTACATTATTTAACGCTGTACTTTGCTAATTTGACTCTTTAACAAGGTGTAATGTGACTGAAAATATTGTGAATGGGAAATAATGTCACCTGTCTTATCTGATGTGAAGTGTGCTGTCAAACTTATGTACACATATCACGCCTTGCAAGGCGTATCAGAATCTATACATGTACCTTGTTATGTTAAATAAAAATTTTAAATAAAAAAAAAAATAAATGTGAAAAAAAAACAAAAAAAAAACCTCTGATATACTGCACATCTGGGATAAGACGTGCATAAGTGAGTGTCACATTTAGGCCACAAAAACCGCTGTCATATAGAGTTAAAAAAAAAAAAAATAGAGTGCAATACCCTACATCAGGGTTTATATTGGCAGTTAATTATTTTTAACACACTTAACCACTTTTTACTTTGCTTTGTGAAAGCTAACTATGAGGCAAACAAGTAATAAGGGACGCGGTCATGGTCGTGGTGTTGGTGTTGGTGGAGCCTCTTGTGCATGGAGAGGACGTGGCCGTTCTGCCACAGCTACACGTCCTACTGAACCTACTACCTCAGGTCCCAGTAGCCGCCAGAATCGACAGCAATATTTGGTCGGGCCTAATGCCGTTCTAAGGATGGTAAGGCCTGAGCAAGTACAGGCGCTAGTCAATTAGGTGGCCGACAGTGGATGCAGCACGTTCACTTATCTCTCACCCAGTCTTCTGCAGAAAGCGCACAGGTGGCGTCTGAAACCCATGCCCATCAGTCTGTCACAACACCCCCGTGCATATCAGGGAACCTGTTTGAGCCTCAAATCATGCAGCAGTCTCTTATGCTGTTTGAAGACTCTGCTGGCAGGGTTTCCCAAGGGCATCAACCTAGCCCTTCCCCAGGGTGGAAGACATAGAATGCACTGACGCACAACCACTTATGTTTCCTGATGAGGACATGTGAATACCACCTCAGCACGTCTCTGATGGTGACGAAACACAGGTGCCAACTGGTGCGTCTTTCTGCAGTGTGCAGACCGAAAAAGAAGGTCAGGGAGGAAGACTGGGTGGAAGACGATGCAGGGGACGATGAGGTCTTAGACCCCACATGGAATGAAGGTCATGCCACTGACTTTCAGAGTTCGGAGGAAGAGGCAGTGGTGAGACCGAGCAAACAGCGTAGCAAAAGCGGGAGCAGGGTGCAAAAGCAGAGCAGCTGTCGCCAAAACAGTTCGCCTGCTACTGGCCACCGTCACCAGGGACCGAGCACACCAAAGGCAGCTTCAAAGAGTTCACTGGCATGGCACTTCTTCACACAATGTGCTGACGACAAGACCCGAGTGGTTTGCAAGCTGTGCCATCAGAGCCTGAAGCGAGGCATTAACGTTC
Organism: Bufo bufo; assembly: GCF_905171765.1. Classification (NCBI taxonomy): domain Eukaryota; kingdom Metazoa; phylum Chordata; class Amphibia; order Anura; family Bufonidae; genus Bufo; species Bufo bufo. The sequence goes on along the minus strand of NC_053389.1, from coordinate 91,154,476 downwards.
TGAACCATAGCACAACCTGCATGACCAGGCATCTACATGCGAGACACGGGCTGCAGTGCAGTAAGCACCTTCAAAACCAAGAAAGGGCTCCCTCTTCTGCTGCTGCCTCGGCCTCTTCCCCCGCCTCTGGAGGAACATCGGCACCTGACGCCCAGCAAACAGAGGATGTGGTACCAACAACACCACCTCCGTCACCAAGCATCTCCACCATGTCACACGGAAGCATTCAGCTTTCCATCTCACAAACCTTTGAGAGAAAGCGTAAATTCCCACCTAGCCACCCTCGATCCCTGGCCCTGAATGCCAGCATTTCTAAACTGCTGGCCTTTGATATGCTGTCATTCAGGCTGGTGGAGACGGACAGCTTCAAACAGCTCATGTCACTTGCTGTCCCACAGTACGTCGTTCCCAGCTGCCACTACTTCTCCAGGAGAGCCGTGCCCTCCCTGCACAACCAAGTATCGGATAAAATCAAGTGTGCACTGCGCAACACCATCTGTGGCAAGGTCCACCTAACCCACAGATACTTGGACCAGTAAGCACGGCCAGGGACGCTATATCTCCCTAACTGCACACTGGGTAAATGTAGTGGCGGCTGGGCCCCAGGTGGAGAGCTGTTTGGCGCACGTCCTTCCGCTGCCAAGGATCGCAGGGCATCATACTTTGCCTTCTGTTGCCTCCTCTTCCTACTCGGCTTCCTCCTCCTCTTCTACCACCTCCTCATCCGGTCAGCGACAGACCTTCACCACCAACTTCAGCAAAGCCAGGGGTAAACGTCAGCAGGCCATTCTGAAACTGATGTGTTTGGGGGACAGGCCCCACACCGCGCAGGAGTAGTGGTGGGGTATAGACCGACGAGTGGTTGCTGCCAGTGGGCCTCAAGCCCGGCCTGGTGGTGTGAGATAATGGGCAAAATCACGTTGCAGCTCTGGGACTAGCCGGTTTGACGCAGATCCCTTGCCTGGCACATGTGCTGAATTTGGTGGTGCAGAAATTCATTCACAACTACCCCGACATGTCTGAGCTGCTGCATAAAGTGCGGGCCATCTGTGCGCGCTTCCGGCGTTCTCATCCTGCTGCCGCTCGGCTGTCTGCTCTACAGCGTAACTTCGGCTTTCCCGCTCACCACCTCATATGCGACGTGCCCACCAGGTGGAACTCCACCTTGCACATGCTGGAGAGACTGTGCGAGCAGTAAAGATAAATATCTTGGTCAAATGCCAACTTTGTATAAAAAATGGGAAAAGTTGTCTTTTGCCGAGATATTTCTCTCACCCAGCATGAGTATATGTAAAAAGACACCCCAAAACACATTGCCCAACTTCTCCTGAGTATGGCGATACCATATGTGTGACACTTTTTTGCAGCCTAGATGCGCAAAGGGGCCCAAATTCCTTTTAGGAGGTCATTTTTACACATTTGGATCCCAGACTTCTTCTCACGCTTTAGGGCCCCTAAAATGCCAGGGCAGTATAAATAACCCACATGTGACCCCATTTTGGAAAGTAGACACCCCAAGGTATTCCGTGAGGGACATGGCGAGTTCCTAGAATTTTTTATTTTTTGTCACAAGTTAGCGGAAAGTTTCTTACAAAGTCTCATATTCCACTAACTTGTGACAAAAAATAAAAACTTCCATGAACTCACTATGCCCATCACGAAATACCTTGGGGTGTCTTCTTTCCAAAATGGGGTCACTTGTGGGGTAGTTATACTTCCCTGGCATTTTAGGGGCCCGAATGCGTGAGAAGTGGCTTGAAATCAAAATCTGTAAAAAATGGCCGGTGAAATCCGAAAGGTGCTCTTTGGAATGTGGGCCCCTTTTCCCACCTAGGCTGCAAAAAAGTGTCACACATCTGGTATCACCGTACTCAGGAGAAGTTGGGCAATGTGTTTTTGGGTGTCTTTTTACATATACCCATGCTGGGTGAGAGAAATATCTTGGCAAAAGACAACTTTTCCCATTATTTTATACAAAGTTGGCATTTGACCGAGATATTTATCTCACCCAGCATGGGTATATGTAAAATGACACCCCAAAACACATTGCCCAACTTCTCCTGAGTACGGCAATACCAGATGTGTGACACTTTTTTACAGCATAGGTGGACAAAGGGGCCCACATTCCAAAGAGCACCTTTCGGATTTCACCGGCCATTTTTTACAGATTTTGATTTCAAACTACTTCTCACGCATTCGGGCCCCTAAAATGCCAGGGCAGTATAACTACCCCACAAGTGACCCCATTTTGGGAAGAAGACACCCCCAGGTATTTCGTGATGGGCATAGTGAGTTCATGGAAGTTTTTATTTTTTGTCACAAGTTGGTGGAATATGAGACTTTGTAAGAAAAAATAAATAAATAAAAAATCATCATTTTCCGCTGACTTGTGACAAAAAAAAAAATTCGAGGAACTCGCCAAGCCCCTCACGGAATACCTTGGGGTGTCTTCTTTCCAAAATGGGGTCACTTGTAGGGTAGTTATACTGCCCTGGCATTCTAGGGGCCCTAATGTGATGTAAGTAGTTTGAAATCAAAATGTGTAAAAAATGACCTGTGAAATCCTAAAGGTGCTCTTTGGAATGTGGGCCCCTTTGCCCACCTAGGCTGCAAAAAAGTGTCACACATGTGGTATTGCCGTACTCAGGAGAAGTTGGGCAATGTGTTTTGGGGTGTCATTTTACATATACCCATGCTGGGTGAGATAAATATCTTGGTCAAATGCCAACTTTGTATAAAAAAATGGGAAAAGTTGTCTTTTGCCAAGATATTTCTCTCACCCAGCATGGGTATATGTAAAATGACACCCCAAAAAACATTGCCCAACTTCTCCTGAGTACGGCAATACCACATGTGTGACACTTTTTTGCAGCCTAGGTGGGCAAAGGGGCCCACATTCCAAAGAGCACCTTTCAGATTTCACCGGCCATTTTTTACAGAGGAGACACCCCAATGTATTTCGTGATGGGCATAGTGAGTTCATGGAAGTTTTTATTTTTTGTCACAAGTTAGTGGAATATGAGACATTGTTAGAAAAAAAAAAATCATCATTTTCCGCTAACTTGTGACAAAAAATAAAATGTTCTATGAACTCACTATGCCCATCAGCGAATACCTTAGGGTGTCTACTTTCCGAAATGTGGTCATTTGTGGGGTGTTTGTACTGTCTGGCCATTGTAGAACCTCAGGAAACATGACAGGTGCTCAGAAAGTCAGAGCTGCTTGAAAAAGCGGAAATTCACATTTTTGTACCATAGTTTGTAAACGCTATAACTTTTACCCAAACGATTAGTGAGAAGAAAAGGAGGTAAAATTCATTTGGGTGGTAAGTTGAATGACCGAGCAATAAACGGTGAAAGTAGTGTAGTGCAGAAGTGTAAAAAGTGGCCTGGTCATTAAGGGTGTTTAAGCTAGGGGGGCTGAAGTGGTTAAAATGCTACATTTACTCTGATTAAACGTTTGATCTGTCATCTACGTTCTATTACAAATAAAATATTGACATTTGCCATCTCCACATCATTGCATTCAGTTTTTATTCACAATTTGTTTAGTGTCCCAACTTTTTTGGAATCCGGTTTGTATATGCTATTAAAGAAAAAATAAATATGTATTTTTGGGGACTTCAACATGCAAAGCCATTAATGTAACCTCCAAGCTATAACATTAGCACATAGGGACATTACCACATGGTTTTTCCATACTTAGAAGCTATCACATAGTACTGCGATCTGTATGATCATATATTGTGTCTGTGGATAAAGCAGTAATATGTATATCAGCTTTCTGAGCAGATCTCAGTGTGGTGAAGCTATAGCACACTGTGTGTATAATACACATATATACAGTAGATATGTATAATCCAGGACACAGCTCTGTATACAGTGACTAATCAACTTTTTCAGGGGTCCCAGAAATACAGTGATTCTAGCTAATATGGAACTGCATACAAACTTGAGAGAGGTGAATCAATGTATAAACCATGTAAGATAGCGGAGGGGAGCAGACTTACAGTAAGATAATTTGGTTTGCAAATCTGTCAAGAGGCATTGAATCTGGCAAGTCTCCTCATCAGCTATTCCAGAACACGCCCACACTTCCTCCTGCTTGTATTTGCTGGGAGAGCTGGACCATGCCTAACCACAGTGGACTAGTGAGACCCCTAGTGGTCATATCTTTGCAGTTTTTGTTTGGGTGGATGCCGACAAATAATTGCAATCAAGTGATTTACAGATCTGATAATTAGACTCTTTCCTAAGAAATAAGAATACATTATTATATTGCACAGTGACTGTTTCAAGACAACAAAAAAAAAACAAAAAAAAAAACGGAAATAGATGAAGATACAGAAAATTAGTGCCCCCTTTACTATAGTGCTGCCTATGTACTCTTAATAAAATAAAAAATGACTACTTTAATCACACACCACTTGAAATTGTCTCTGAAATAGAGCTCTATAAAATATTCATTTTATTAGAAGCCTGAAAGGGGTTTTGAATCCATGAACACTACATGCAAAAAAAGTGTCTTACCACTGAGCTATAGCTGTAGACACTGAAGTTGCTGATTCTTTTGATCTATAAGATGTAGTATACCAAAAAACACAGTAAACCTAAAATCGTTTGTGACACTGACAAGTGAAGGATGTCAGATATCAGCGTCACACATCATTTAAATTTGCCTCTTATCTAGGGCTTAATAAAATGTAAAAATATTTTAGAGGCTGAAAGGGGTTTTGCGCACCAAAAGCCTGGACATGGGGCAACAACATTACCACTGAGCTACCAGCTTGCCTTGTATGAGCTTGGGATCTTTGTTCATCTATGTGATGTAGCATACAAAACCACAGTAAACCTAAAATCGTTTGTGACACTTACTAGTGAAGAAAGTCACATATCAGCGTCACACATCATTTAAATTTGCCTCTTATCTAGGGCTTAATAAAATGTAAAAAAAAATTAGAGGCTGAAAGGAGTTTTGAACACCAAAAGCCTGGACATGGGGCAACAACATTACCACTGAGCTACCAGCTTGCCTTCTATGAGCTTGGGATCTTTGTTCATCTATGTGATGTAGCATACAAAACCACAGTAAACCTAAAATCGTTTGTGACACTTACTAGTGAAGGAAGTCACATATCAGTGTCACACATCATTTAAATTTGCCTCTTATCTAGGGCTTAATAAAATGTAAAAAATTTTTAGAGGCTGAAAGGGGTTTTGAACACCAAAAGCCTGGACATGGGGCAACAACATTACCACTGAGCTACCAGCTTGCCTTCTATGAGCTTGGGATCTTTGTTCATCTATGTGATGTAGCATACAAAACCACAGTAAACCTAAAATCGTTTGTGACACTTACTAGTGAAGGAAGTCACATATCAGCGTCACACGTCATTTAAATTTGCCTCTTATCTAGGGCTTAATAAAATGTAAAAAAATTTTAGAGGCTGAAAGGGGTTTTGAACACCAAAAGCCTGGACATGGGGCAACAACATTACCACTGAGGTACCAGCTTGCCTTGTATGAGCTTGGGATCTTTGTTCATCTATGTGATGTAGCATACAAAACCACAGTAAACCTAAAATTGTTTGTGACACTTACTAGTGAAGGAAGTCAGATATCAGCGTCACACATCATTTAAATATGCCTCTTATCTAGGGCTTAATAAAATTAAAAAAATTTTTTAGCGGCTTTGAACACAGAAACACTATGTATGAGGCACTTGCTTTACCACTGAGCTATCAGCTATGCGCTCATATAACACTGTAATGTGTTAGCTTGCAGCATTTTAGGCACAGAGCTATAAGCTCAGCAATAGACGTACTTTGGTTGTGTGATTTAGCATAAAAATACATAGTATATCAATAACTCATTCTAACTTTGACCCTGACCTATTAAGAGTAGGGATGAGCGAACCCGAAGTGTATAGTTCGGGTTCGTACCGAATTTTGGGGTGTCCGTGACACGGACCCGAACCCGAACATTTTCGTAAAAGTCCGTAAAAGTCTGGGTTCGGTGTTCGGCGCTTTCTTGGCGCTTTTTGAAAGGCTGCGAAGCAGCCAATCAACAAGCGTCATGCTACTTGCCCCAAGAGGCCTACTATTGGCATGGCTGTGATTGGCCAGTGCAGCATGTGACCCAGCCTCTATATAAGCTTGGGTCACGTAGCGCTGCACGTCACTCTGCTGATTCAAGCATAGGGAGAGGTTGCAGCTGCGACGTTAGGGCGAGATTAGGCAGATTAACTCCTCCAAAAGACTTCATTCTGTGATCGATCTGCAGCTGTGGATCATTGAAGTGCTAATATTGACTTGCTCACTTTTTTGAGGCTGCCCAGAGCGTTTTTAGATCACTTTTTTTCTGGGGTGATCGGCGGCCATTTTGTGACTTGTGGTGCGCCAGCACAAGCTAACACCAAGTGTATTTAACCATCGATAGTGTGGTTATTTTGTGCTATATCCTACATCAGCTGCAGGCTGAGCCTGTGTCACCGAAATGCATTTAACCATCAACAGTCTGGTTATTTTTTGGCCATATACTACATCAGCTGCAGGCTGAGCCTGTGTCACCGAAGTGCATTTAACCATCAACAGTCTGATTATTTTTTTGGCCATATACTACATCTGGTGCAGGCTGAGCCTGTGTCACCCAAGTGCATTTAACCATCAACAGTGTGGTTATTTTTTGGCCATATACTACATCAGGGGCAAGTTGAGCCTGTCACCCAGCGCCTAAAAAATAGACCTGACATTTCTATTCAACAAAATCTGTACTGTTTTAGCTGGTCAAGTTATTTGTAGTGACCGTAAAAGCACACTTTTTGTTCTGGGTTGAAAAACTATTCCCAAATTTGCCATTCTCAAAATAACTAGTTTCTGGTATATGAGGCCTACTTGAAATCAATCCCAAAAAGGATATCTTACATTGAAGGTGCTGATAGTGTCATTCAGAAAAACCTAAGACACACGCTACCGTGCAGATAGAAGTCTGATTCTGTGATTAAACCTATACCTGTCACACAGTGCAAAAAAAAACAGGTCTCACATTTCTATTCAAGCAACTCTGTACTGTTTTAGCTGGTCAAGTTATTTGTAATGACCGTAAAAGCACTTTTTTTTTTCTGGGTTGAAAAACTATTCCCAAATTTGCCATTCTCAAAATAACTAGTTTCTGGTATTTGAGGCCTACTTGAAATCTATCCCAAAAAGCATATCTTACATTGAAGGTGCTGATAGTGTCATTCAGAAAAACCTAAGACACACGCTACCGTGCAGATAGAAGTCTGATTCTGTGATTAAACCTATACCTGTCACACAGTGCAAAAAAAAACAGGTCTCACATTTCTAATCAACCAAATCTGTACTGTTTTAGCTGGTCAAGTTATTTGTAGTGACCGTAAAAGCACTTTTTTTTTTCTGGGTTGAAAAACTATTCCCAAATTTGCCATTCTCAAAATAACTAGTTTCTGGTATTTGAGGCCTACTTGAAATCTATCCCAAAAAGCATATCTTACATTGAAGGTGCTGATAGTGTCATTCAGAAAAACCTAAGACACACGCTACCGTGCAGATAGAAGTCTGATTCTGTGATTAAACCTATACCTGTCACACAGTGCAAAAAAAAAACAGGTCTCACATTTCTATTCAAGCAAATCTGTACTGTTTTAGCTGGTCAAGTTATTTGTAGCGACCGTAAAAGCACATTTTTTTTTTTCTGGGTTGAAAAACTATTCCCAAATTTGCCATTCTCAAAATAACTAGTTTCTGGTATTTGAGGCCTACTTGAAATCTATCCCAAAAAGGATATCTTACATTGAAGGTACTGATAGTGTCATTCAGAAAAACCTAAGACACACGCTACCGTGCAGATAGAAGTCTGATTCTGTGATTAAACCTTAACCTGTCACACAGTGCAAAAAAAAAACAGGTCTCACATTTCTATTCAAGCAAATCTGTACTGTTTTAGCTGGTCAAGTTATTTGTAGCGACCGTAAAAGCACATTTTTTTTCTGGGTTTAAAAACTATTCCCAAATTTGCCATTCTCAAAATAACTAGTTTCTGGTATTTGAGGCCTACTTGAAATCTATCCCAAAAAGCATATCTTACATTGAAGTTGCTGATAGTGTCATTCAGAAAAACCTAAGACACACGCTACCGTGCAGATAGAAGTCTGATTCTGTGATTAACCACCTCCGGACCGCTGTACGCACAGACGCGTCCTGGAGGTGGTTGATTCATTCCGAGTGGACGCATATACGCGTCATCTCGCGAGACGCGAGATTTCCTGTGAACGCGCGCACACAGGCGCGCGCGCTCACAGGAACGGAAGGTAAGAGAGTTGATCTCCAGCCTGCCAGCGGCGATCGTTCGCTGGCAGGCTGGAGATGTGTTTTTTTTAACCCCTAACAGGTATATTAGACGCTGTTTTGATAACAGCGTCTAATATACCTGCTACCTGGTCCTCTGGTGGTCCCATTTGTTTGGATCGACCACCAGAGGACACAGGTAGCTCAGTAAAGTCCCACCAAGCACCACTACACTACACTACACCCCCCCCCGTCACTTATTAACCCCTTATTAGCCCCTGATCACCCCTAATCACCCCTGATCACCCCATATAGACTCCCTGATCACCCCCCTGTCATTGATTACCCCCCTGTCATTGATCAACCCCCTGTAAAGCTCCATTCAGATGTCCGCATGATTTTTACGGATCCACTGATAGATGGATCGGATCCGCAAAACGCATCCGGACGTCTGAATGAAGCCTTACAGGGGCATGATCAATGACTGTGGTTATCACCCCATATAGACTCCCTGATCACCCCCCTGTCATTGATCACCCCCCTGTCATTGATTACCCCCCTGTAAAGCTCCATTCAGACGTCCGCATGATTTTTACGGATCCACTGATAGATGGATCGGATCCGCAAAACGCATCCGGACGTCTGAATGAAGCCTTACAGGGGCGTGATCAATGACTGTGGTGATCACCCCATATAGACTCCCTGATCACCCCCCTGTCATTGATTACCCCCCTGTCATTGATTACCCCCCTGTAAAGCTCCATTCAGACGTCCGCATGATTTTTACGGATCCACTGATAGATGGATCGGATCCGCAAAACGCATCCGGACGTCTGAATGAAGCCTTACAGGGGCATGATCAATGACTGTGGTGATCACCCCATATAGACTCCCTGATCACCCCCCTGTAAAGCTCCATTCAGATGTCCGCATGATTTTTACGGATCCACTGATAGATGGATCGGATCCGCAAAACGCATCCGGACGTCTGAATGAAGCCTTACAGGGGCATGATCAATGACTGTGGTTATCACCCCATATAGACTCCCTGATCACCCCCCTGTCATTGATCACCCCCCTGTCATTGATTACCCCCCTGTAAAGCTCCATTCAGACGTCCGCATGATTTTTACGGATCCACTGATAGATGGATCGGATCCGCAAAACGCATCCGGACGTCTGAATGAAGCCTTACAGGGGCATGATCAATGACTGTGGTGATCACCCCATATAGACTCCCTGATCACCCCCCTGTCATTGATCACCCCCCTGTCATTGATTACCCCCCTGTCATTGATCACCCCCCTGTCATTGATCACCCCCCTGTAAGGCTCCATTCAGACATTTTTTTGGCCCAAGTTAGCGGAATTATTATTTTTTTTTCTTACAAAGTCTCATATTCCACTAACTTGTGACAAAAAATAAAATCTCACATGAACTCACCATACCCCTCACGGAATCCAAATGCGTAAAATTTTTTAGACATTTATATTCCAGACTTCTTCTCACGCTTTAGGGCCCCTAGAATGCCAGGGCAGTATAAATACCCCACATGTGACCCCATTTCGGAAAGAAGACACCCCCAGGTATTCCGTGAGGGGCATATTGAGTCCATGAAAGATTGAAATTTTTGTCCCAAGTTAGCGGAACGGGAGACTTTGTGAGAAAAAAATAAAAAATATCAATTTCCGCTAACTTGTGCCAAAAAAAAAAAATTTCTATGAACTCGCCATGCCCCTCATTGAATACCTTGGGGTGTCTTCTTTCCAAAATGGGGTCACATGTGGGGTATTTATACTGCCCTGGCATTCTAGGGTCCCCAAAGCGTGAGAAGAAGTCTGGTATCCAAATGTCTAAAAATGCCCTCCTAAAAGGAATTTGGGCCCCTTTGCGCATCTAGGCTGCAAAAAAGTGTCACACATCTGGTATCGCCGTACTCAGGAGAAGTTGGGGAATGTGTTTTGGGGTGTCATTTTACATATACCCATGCTGGGTGAGATAAATATCTTGGTCAAATGCCAACTTTGTATAAAAAAATGGGAAAAGTTGTCTTTTGCCAAGATATTTCTCTCACCCAGCATGGGTATATGTAAAAAGACACCCCAAAACACATTCCCCAACTTCTCCCGAGTACGGAGATACCAGATGTGTGACACTTTTTTGCAGCCTAGGTGGGCAAAGGGGCCCATATTCCAAAGAGCACCTTTCGGATTTCACTGGTCATTTACCTACTTACCACACATTAGGGCCCCTGGAAAATGCCAGGGCAGTATAACTACCCCACAAGTGACCCCATTTTGGAAAGAAGACACCCCAAGGTATTCCGTTAGGGGCATGGCGAGTTCCTAGAATTTTTTATTTTTTGTCACAAGTTAGTGGAAAATGATGATTTTTTTTTTTTTTTTTTTTTTCATACAAAGTCTCATATTCCACTAACTTGTGACAAAAAATAAAAACTTCCATGAACTCACTATGCCCATCAGCGAATACCTTGGGGTCTCTTCTTTCCAAAATGGGGTCACTTGTGGGGTAGTTATACTGCCCTGGCATTCTAGGGGCCCAAATGTGTGGTAAGGAGTTTGAAATCAAATTCTGTAAAAAATGACGAGTGAAATCCGAAAGGTGCTCTTTGGAATATGGGCCCCTTTGCCCACCTAGGCTGCAAAAAAGTGTCACACATCTGGTATCTCCGTACTCAGGAGAAGGTGGGGAATGTGTTTTGGGGTGTCATTTTACATATACCCATGCTGGGTGAGATAAATATCTTGGTCAAATGCCAACTTTGTATAAAAAAATGGGAAAAGTTGTCTTTTGCCAAGATATTTCTCTCACCCAGCATGGGTATATGTAAAAAGACACCCCAAAACACATTCCCCAACTTCTCCCGAGTACGGAGATACCAGATGTGTGACACTTTTTTGCAGCCTAGGTGGGCAAAGGGGCCCATATTCCAAAGAGCACCTTTCGGATTTCACTGGTCATTTACCTACTTACCACACATTAGGGCCCCTGGAAAATGCCAGGGCAGTATAACTACCCCACAAGTGACCCCATTTTGGAAAGAAGACACCCCAAGGTATTCCGTGAGGGGCATGGCGAGTTCCTAGAATTTTTTATTTTTTGTCACAAGTTAGTGGAAAATGATGATTTTTTTTTTTTTTTTTTTTTTTTCATACAAAGTCTCATATTCCACTAACTTGTGACAAAAAATAAAAACTTCCATGAACTCACTATGCCCATCAGCGAATACCTTGGGGTCTCTTCTTTCCAAAATGGGGTCACTTGTGGGGTAGTTATACTGCCCTGGCATTCTAGGGGCCCAAATGTGTGGTAAGGAGTTTGAAATCAAATTCTGTAAAAAATGACGAGTGAAATCCGAAAGGTGCTCTTTGGAATATGGGCCCCTTTGCCCACCTAGGCTGCAAAAAAGTGTCACACATCTGGTATCTCCGTACTCGGGAGAAGTTGGGGAATGTGTTTTGGGGTGTCTTTTTACATATACCCATGCTGGGTGAGAGAAATATCTTGGCAAAAGACAACTTTTCCCATTTTTTTATACAAAGTTGGCATTTGACCAAGATATTTATCTCACCCAGCATGGGTATATGTAAAATGACACCCCAAAACACATTCCCCAACTTCTACTGAATACGGAGATACCAGATGTGTGACACTTTTTTGCAGCCTAGGTGGGCAAAGGGGCCCATATTCCAAAGAGCACCTTTCGGATTTCACTCGTCATTTTTTACAGAATTTGATTTCAAACTCCTTACCACACATTTGGGCCCCTAGAATGCCAGGGCAGTATAACTACCCCACAAGTGACCCCATTTTGGAAAGAAGAGACCCCAAGGTATTTCGTGATGGGCATAGTGAGTTCATGGAAGTTTTTATTTTTTGTCACAAGTTAGTGGAATATGAGACTTTGTAAGAAAAAAAAAATCAAAAAAAAAAATCATCATTTTCCGCTAACTTGTGACAAAAAATAAAAAGTTCTATGAACTCACTATGCCCATCAGCGAATACCTTAGGGTGTGTACTTTCCGAAATGGGGTCATTTGTGGGGTGTTTGTACTGTCTGGGCATTGTAGAACCTCAGGAAACATGACAGGTGCTCAGAAAGTCAGAGCTGCTTCAAAAAGCGGAAATTCACATTTTTGTACCATAGTTTGTAAACGCTATAACTTTTACCCAAAGCATTTTTTTTTTACCCAAACATTTTTTTTTTATCAAAGACATGTAGAACAATAAATTTAGAGCTAAATTTATATATGGATGTCGTTTTTTTTTGCAAAATTTTACAACTGAAAGTGAAAAATGTCATTTTTTTGCAAAAAAATCGTTAAATTTCGATTAATAACAAAAAAGTAAAAATGTCAGCAGCAATGAAATACCACCAAATGAAAACTCTATTAGTGAGAAGAAAAGGAGGTAAAATTCATTTGGGTGGTAAGTTGCATGACCGAGCAATAAACGGTGAAAGTAGTGTAGGTCAGAAGTGTAAAAACTGGCCTGGTCTTTCAGGGTGTTTAAGCACTGGGGGCTGAGGTGGTTAAACCTATACCTGTCACACAGTGCAAAAAAAAAACAGGTCTCACATTTCTATTCAAGCAAATCTGTACTGTTTTAGCTGGTCAAGTTATTTGTAGCGACGGTAAAAGCACATTTTTTTGTTTCTGGGTTGAAAAACTATTCCCAAATTTGCCATTCTCAATATAACTAGTTTCTGGTATTTGAGGCCTACTTGAAATCTATCCCAAAAAGGATATCTTACATTGAAGGTACTGATAGTGTCATTCAGAAAAACCTAAGACACACGCTAGCGTGCAGATAGAAGTCTGATTCTGTGATTAAACCTATACCTGTCACACAGCGCAAAAAAAAACAGGCCTCACATCTCTATTCAACCAAATCTGTACTGTTTTAGCTGGTCAAGTTATTTGTAGTGACCGTAAAAGCACTTTTTATTTTCTGGATTGAAAAACTATTCCCAAATTTGCCATTCTCAAAATAACTAGTTTCTGGTATTTGAGGCCTACTTGAAATCTATCCCAAAAAGGATATCTTACATTGAAGGTACTGATAGTGTCATTCAGAAGAACCTAAGACACACGCTAGCGTGCAGATAGAAGTCTGATTCTGTGATTAAACCTATAACTGTCACACAGCGCAAAAAAAAACAGGCCTCACATCTCTATTCAACCAAATCTGTATTGTTTTAGCTGGTCAAGTTATTTGTAGTGACCGTAAAAGCACACTTTTTTTTCTGGGTTGAAAAACTATTCCCAAATTTGCCATTCTCAAAATAACTAGTTTCTGGTATTTGAGGCCTACTTGAAATCTATCCCAAAAAGGATATCTTACATTGAAGGTACTGATAGTGTCATTCAGAAAAACCTAAGACACACGCTAGCGTGCAGATAGAAGTCTGATTCTGTGATTAAACCTATACCTGTCACACAGCGCAAAAAAAAAACAGGCCTCACATCTCTATTCAACCAAATCTATACTGTTTTAGCTGGTCAAGTTATTTGTAGTGACCGTAAAAGCACTTTTTATTTTCGGAATTGAAAAACTATTCCCAAATTTGCCATTCTTAAAATAACTAGTTTCTGGTATTTGAGGCCTACTTGAAATCTATCCCAAAAAGGATATCTTACATTGAAGGTACTGATAGTGTCATTCATAAAAACCTAAGACACACGCTAGCGTGCAGATAGAAGTCTGATTCTGTGATTAAACCTATACCTGTCACACAGCGCAAAAAAAAAACAGGCCTCACATCTCTATTCAACCAAATCTGTACTGTTTTAGCTGGTCAAGTTATTTGTAGTGACCGTAAAAGCACACTTTTTTTTCTGGGTTGAAAAACTATTCCCAAATTTGCCTTTCTCAAAATAACTAGTTTCTGGTATTTGAGGCCTACTTGAAATCTATCCCAAAAAGGATATCTTACATTAAAGGTACTGATAGTGTCATTCAGAAAAACCTAAGACACACGCTAGCGTGCAGATAGAAGTCTGATTCTGTGATTAAACCTATACCTGTCACACAGCGCAAAAAAAAAACAGGCCTCACATCTCTATTCAACCAAATCTGTACTGTTTTAGCTGGTCAAGTTATTTGTAGTGACCGTAAAAGCACACTTTTTTTCTGGGTTGAAAAACTATTCCCAAATTTGCCATTCTCAAAATTGTGGTGAACGGGAACAATGAGGAAAACATCTAAAAAGGGACGCGGACGTAGACATGGTCGTGGTGGTGTTAGTGGACCCTCTGGTGCTGGGAGAGGATGTGGCCGTTCTGCCACAGCCACAGGTCCTAGTGTACCAACTACCTCAGGTCCCAGTAGCCGCCAGAATTTACAGGGATATTTGGTGGGGCCCAATGCCGTTCTAAGGATGGTAAGGCCTGAGCAGGTACAGGCATTAGTCAATTGGGTGGCCGACAGTGCATCCAGCACGTTCACATTATCTCCCACCCAGTCTTCTGCAAAAAGCGCACAGATGGCGCATGAAAACCAAGCCCATCAGTCTGTCACATCACCCCCATGCATATCAGGGAAACTGTCTGAGCCTCAAGTTATGCAGCAGTCTCTCATGCTGCTTGAAGACTCTGCTGCCAGGGTTTTCCAAGGGCATCCACCTAGCCCTTCACCAGGGGTGGAAGAGATAGAATGCACTAACGCACAACCACTTATGTTTCCTGATGATGAGGACATGGGAATACCACCTCAGCACGTCTCTGATGATGACGAAACACAGGTGCCAACTGCTGCGTCTTTCTGCAGTGTGCAGACTGAACAGGAGGTCAGGGGTCAAGACTGGGTGGAAGACGATGCAGGGGACGATGAGGTCCTAGACCCCACATGGAATGAAGGTCGTGCCACTGACTTTCACAGTTCGGAGGAAGAGGCAGTGGTGAGACCGAGCCAACAGTGTAGCAAAAGAGGGAGCAGTGGGCAAAATCAGAACACCCGCCGCCAAGAGACTCCGCCTTCTACTGACCGCCGCCATCTGGGACCGAGCACCCCAAAGTCAGCTTCAAGGAGTTCCCTGGCATGGCACTTCTTCAAACAATGTGCTGACGACAAGACCCGAGTGGTTTGCACGCTGTGCCATCAGAGCCTGAAGCGAGGCATTAACGTTCTGAACCTTAGCACAACCTGCATGACCAGGCACCTGCATGCAAAGCATGAACTGCAGTGGAGTAAACACCTTAAAAACAAGGAAGTCACTCAGGCTCCCCCTGCTGCCTCTTCTGCTGCTGCCGCCTCGGCCTCTTCTGCCGCTGCCGCCGCCTCGGCCTCTTCCTCTGCCTCTGGAGGAACGTTGGAACCTGCCGCCCAGCAAACATGGGATGTACCACCAACACCACCACCTGCGTCACCAAGCATCTCAACCATGTCACACGGCAGCGTTCAGCTCTCCATCTCACAAACATTTGAGAGAAAGCTTAAATTCCCACCTAGCCACCCTCGATCCCTGGCCCTGAATGCCAGCATTTCTAAACTACTGGCCTATGAAATGCTGTCATTTAGGCTGGTGGACACAGACAGCTTCAAACAGCTCATGTCACTTGCTGTCCCACAGTATGTTGTTCCCAGCCGCCGCTACTTCTCCAAGAGAGCCGTGCCTTCCCTGCACAAACAAGTGTCCGATAAAATCAAGTGTGCACTGCGCAACGCCATCTGTGGCAAGGTCCACCTAACCACAGATACGTGGACCAGTAAGCACGGCCAGGGACGCTATATCTCCCTATCTGCACACTGGGTAAATGTAGTGGCGGCTGGGCCCCAGGCGGAGAGCTGTTTGGCGCACGTCCTTCCGCCGCCAAGGATCGCAGGGCAACATTCTTTGCCTCCTGTCTCCTCCTCCTCCTACTCAGCTTCCTCCTCCTCTTCTTCCACCTGCTCATCCAGTCAGCCAAACACCTTCACCACCAACTTCAGCACAGCACGGGGTAAACGTCAGCAGGCCATTCTGAAACTCATATGTTTGGGGGACAGGCCCCACACCGCACAGGAGTTGTGGCGGGTATAGAACAACAGACCGACGAGTGGTTGCTGCCGGTGAGCCTCAAGCCCGGCCTGGTGGTGTGTGATAATGGGCGAAATCTCGTTGCAGCTCTGGGACTAGCCGGTTTGACGCACATCCCTTGCCTGGCGCATGTGGTGAATTTGGTGGTGCAGAAGTTAATTCGCAACTACCCCGACATGTCAGAGCTGCTGCATAAAGTGCGGGCCGTCTGTTCGCGCTTCCGGCGTTCACACCCTGCCGCTGCTCGCCTGTCTGCGCTACAGCGTAACTTCGGCCTTCCCGCTCACCGCCTCATATGCGACGTACCCACCAGGTGGAACTCCACCTTGCATATGCTGGACAGACTGTGCGAGCAGCAGCAGGCCATAGTGGAGTTTCAGCTGCAGCACGCACGGGTCAGTCGCACTGGGCCTCCATGCGAGACCTGTGTGCCCTGTTGCGCTGTTTCGTGTACTCCACCAACATGGCCAGTGGCGATGACGCCGTTATCATCGTTACAATATCACTTCTATGTCTCCTTGAGAAAACACTTAGGGCGATGATGGAAGAGGAGGTGGCCCAGGAGGAAGTGGAGGAAGAGGGGTCATTTTTAGAACTTTCAGGCCAGTCTCTTCGAAGTGACTCAGAGGGAGGTTTTTTGCAACACCAGAGGCCAGGTACAAATGTGGCCAGATAGGGCCCACTACTGGAGGACGAGGAGGACGAGGAGGAGGAGGATGAGGATGAAGCATGTTCACAGCGGGGTGGCACCCAAAGCAGCTCGGGCCCATCACTGGTGCGTGGCTGGGGGGAAACACAGGACGATGACGATACGCCTCCCACAGAGGACAGCTTGTCCTTACCACTGGGCAGCCTGGCACACATGAGCGACTACATGCTGCAGTGCCTGCGCAACGACAGCAGAGTTGCCCACATTTTAACGTGTGCGGACTACTGGGTTGCCACCCTGCTGGATCCCCGGTACAAAGACAATGTGCCCACCTTACTTCCTACACTGGAGCGTGATAGGAAGATGCGCGAGTACAAGCGCACGTTGGTAGACGCGCTACTGGGAGCATTCCCAAATGTCACAGGGGAACCAGTGGAAGCCCAAGGCGAAGGCAGAGGAGGAGCAAGAGGTCGCCAACGCAGCTGTGTCACGCCCAGCTCCTCTGAGGGCAGGGTTAGCATAGCAGAGATGTGGAAAAGTTTTGTCAACACGCCACAGCTAAGTGCACCACCACCTGATACGGAACGTGTTAGCAGGAGGCAACATTTCACTAACATGGTGGAACAGTACCTGTGCACACCCCTCCACGTACTGACTGATGGTTCGGCCCCATTCAACTTCTGGGTCTCCAAATTGTCCACGTGGCCAGAGCTAGCCTTTTATGCCTTGGAGGTGCTGGCCTGCCCGGCGGCCAGCGTTTTGTCTGAACGTGTATTCAGCACGGCAGGGGGCGTCATTACAGACAAACGCAGCCGCCTGTCTACAGCCAATGTGGACAAGCTGACGTTCATAAAAATGAACCAGGCATGGATCCCACAGGACCTGTCCATCCCTTGTGCAGATTAGATATTAACTACCTCCCCTTAACAATATATTATTCTACTCCAGGGCACTTCCTCATTCAACACTATTTTTAATTACATTTTACCATTATATTGCGGGGCAACCCAAAGTTGAATGAACCTCTCCTCTGTCTGGGTGCCGGGGCCTAAATGTGTGACAGTGGCCTGTTCCAGTGGTGGGTGACGTGAAGCCTGATTCTCTGCTATGACATGAAGACTTATTCTGTGCTGACATGAAGCCAGATTCTCTGTTACGGGACCTCTCTCCTCTGCCTGGGTGCCTGGGCCTAAATGTGTGACAGTGGCGTGTTCCAGTGGTGGGTGACGTGAAGCCTGATTCTCTGCTATGACATGAAGACAGATTCTGCGCTGACATAAGGCCAGATTCTCTGTTACGGGACAGCTCTCATCTGTCTGGGTGCCGGGGCATAAATGTGTGACAGTGGCCTGTTCCAGTGGTGGGTGACGTGAAGCCTGATTCTCTGCTATGACATGAAGACTCATTCTGCGCTGACATAAGGCCAGATTCTCTGTTACGGGACCTCTCTCCTCTGCCTGGGTGCCTGGGCCTAAATGTGTGACAGTGGCCTGTTCCAGTGGTGGGTGACGTGATGCCTGATTCTCTGCTATGACATGAAGACAGATTCTGTGCTGACATAAGGCCAGATTCTCTGTTACGGGACCTGTCTCCTCTGTCTGGGTTCCGGGGCCTAAATGTGTGACAGTGGCCTGTTCCAGTGGTGGGTGACGTGAAGCTTGATTCTCTGCTATGACATGAAGACGGATTCTGCGCTGATATAAGGCCAGATTCTCTGTTACGGGACCGCTCTCCTCTGCCTGGGTGCCTGGGCCTAAATATGTGACAGTGGCCTGTTCCAGTGGTGGGTGACGTGAAGCCTGATTCTCTGCTATGACATGAAGACGGATTCTGCGCTGACATAAGGCCAGATTCTCTGTTACGGGACCTCTCTCCTCTGCCTGGGTGCCTGGGCCTAAATGTGTGACAGTGGCCTGTTCCAGTGGTGGGTGACGTGAAGCCTGATTCTCTGCTATGACTTGAAGACTGATTCTGCGCTGACATAAGGCCAGATTCTCTGTTACGGGACCTCTCTCCTCTGCCTGGGTGCCTGGGCCTAAATGTGTGACAGTGGCCTGTTCTAGTGGTGGGTGACGTGAAGCCTGATTCTCTGCTATTACATGAAGACTGATTCTGTGCTGACATGAAGCAAGATTCTCTGCTATGGCATGAAGAGACTGATTCTGTGCTGACATGAAGCCAGATTCTCTGCTATGGCATGAAGAGACTGATTCTGTGCTGACATGAAGCCAGATTCTTTGCTATGGCATGAAGAGACTGATTCTCTGCTGATGTGAAGCCAGATTCTCTGCTATGGGACCTCTGTCCAATTGATATTGGGTCATTTTTATTTTTTTAATTTTTATTTTAATTCATTTCCCTATCCACATTTGTTTGCAGGGGATTTACCTACATGTTGCTGCCTTTTGCAGCCTTCTAGCTCTTTCCTGGGCTGTTTTACAGCCTTTTTAGTGCCCAAAAGTTCGGGTCCCCATTGACTTCAATGGGGTTCGGGTTCGGGACGAAGTTCGGTTCGGGTTCGGATCCCGAACCCGGACATTTCCGTGAAGTTCGGCCGAACTTCTCGAACCCGAACATCCAGGTGTTCGCTCAACTCTAATTAAGAGCATAAGTCAAACTCAGATGTCAGATGTGAGAGTCAGGTGTCAGGGTCAGGTGTCAGGGTCAGGTGTCAGGGTCAGGTGTCAGGGTCAGGTGTCAGGGTCAGGTGTCACATTGGCATTATTTTGATACTTGACTATGATATCTGACCATGTCCTAAAATGAACCCTGTACGAGCGAAACTGCACAATTATCAAGCAGTGGAAAAGAAATGAACGACCGAGCAACAACTGACATTCATTAGATGTCTCGTTGGTTTGATCTTTTGTGTGGGCACAAAATCATGGTTGGACATTCACGATTTCATATGTGTAAACAGGAATCGTTCACAGCACGCACGATTACAAACGATTACACCGTGGGTGGGTTTAAGCACTCAAGTTATCGCTTAGTGTAACTGCAATCGTCTGCTTTTCAAACAATGGAATATGCGATCGAAATTATGATTTTGTGAACGATAATCGGCGAGTATAAAGGGTCATTGTTGAAAGGCTCACCACACCAAGAAACGACATGTTCATCACTTAAAGGGGTTATTCCATGAATAATGTGAAAAATGAAAATCATCATATATTACATGACAACCTTTTTCAAGCAAAGCTAGAACCATCCCTGTACCTCACATGGATCCCGAGATCTCCCCATTCATTGCTTTGCTAGATATATATCAAGCTGACAGCTCAAGGGGGCGTGTCAATGCACTCCCTATTACAGCTTATGAGGCAGCTGAAGGATGAATCTGAGCATGTGTGGCCATCTCAGTGAGCTGGACAAAGAAATAAGAAAAAACAAACAGCAGGTGGCGCTATACAGATACATTTTATTGAATAACTCAGTGGCTATGCCAAATTTTTTATTGCATGCAATTGCAAAAGTATTCAGATCCAGGTGCTGGTTTGAAAACTATAGAATGTTTTTTATGGGACAACCCCTTTAATCAACCTGATCCTCGCCTTGTGTAAAGTTACCTTTAGAGAAATTCAGATGACAAATATACAGACTTAACACTTTGATTCTGTATGAATTAAACACATAAAATGCCTTCTTCTATCAGGGGCTTTTTAAGCATTGCTTATTTTATATGACTTAAAGGGAGTCTCTCACCAGGAAATTCACTGTAAAACCAAGGAGTAGCTCAGCTGACTATAATGATACCTTTCACTTAGAGATCCGCTACTCAATTCTGTACTTTTTATCTATATGTAATGGAGCAGTTAAGAGCACTCAGGGCAGACTCAAGCCACTCCAAGTTAATGCTTAGTCATCTCATCGGGTTTGCCAATTAAGAAGAAGAAGGAGATGTTTGGAATTTCTGTGAATTTCCTGTTGACAGATTTCCTTTAAAGGAGTTGCTCACCCTTTCGGTACCTTTATTGAAGACCCCTTATCCTGGCCAGACCCACGGTGGGAGTAATACTTCCCTGATCCTCGCTGCTGGGTTTCATCTCCATAGGTACTGCTGGCCTCAAGTCTCCCTGCATCAACATCTGCTTTGATGTTGGTCATGTGACTGCTACAGCCAATGATTAAACTGACACGTCACTGCTGCAGCCAGTCATTGGCTTCAGCGGCCATGTGACTGTCGTCAAACTGGATGTTTATGTGGGGAGACCTGACACCGGTGATAGCCAAAGGCGTGCAATGAAGTCAGAACCCAGTGGCAGTGATCAGGTATAAAGTATGATTCTCATCACTGGTCTGGGCATGGTGGAGGGTGGTCTTCAGAAACAACCCTTTTAAATTGTGTGACAAAATCTTTATGTCCCCTTTAGGGACCAATTATGAAGGATGTGCAAGAAGCCTAAAGATGGATCATCTATTAATTTTACCCTGTTTTCTTGCCTAAATACTGTACTTCAAGTAGTCTATGAATTTCATATCTCTAAGCAGCAGGACATATTGTATCTCTCAAGGTATTTAAATTTATTTAACCCACAGGGATTGAACCCATAAAAGAAGAATGCATTTTGCTCGGCTTTGAAGATCTAGTTTCTTCGAATGAACACAGTGTAAATATTTAATGGTAACATTAATAAAACGTGCATCTATTTTGGGGGGGTGTTGAAGTTACTCATTTCCATTTGATTTCACAGTGTTTGTTATATTATATTGAATTATTCAGGAGCAGATACAACAGAGGTTCTCGAGTGATGCTGTAAATTATCCCTCTGATTAGCGCTGACAAGTGAAGTCACAACAATTTATTGTTTTAATTCTGCTTTTGTTTAGACACAGACGGAGACAACAGCAGCTTGTTTCACTTGCATGAATTTTCTTCTGTATTTTTCTTGCAAAGTCAGCTGTAGGCGTTTAGGCTGAGCTTGCCAGTTCTACAATCAAGTCTTATAGCCAGTACTATCCGGAATATTTTATCTGTCCCTAGTTGGGTGGACTATTTGTAAGTGATATAGAAGAGGGTATGCAAACAAGCTCTTATAGTATCCTGCAAATAAATGGCTTACAATAATTCGTTTTCAAGAATTTATCAGAGAACATATCTGTTTGTCTGTAGAAACCCAGGCTTCAAGTATGTATATACCATACACTAGTATCGAGTGAATTAGTTGATCACTGCTGATGACCATATTACTTTATGAAAGGGAAGTTCTATTTTTTTATATTTCCAATAATTATGATACATACATCTTACAGTACTTATGCCCATGTAGCATTCTCCTGTTTCTTCAGTCAAATAGTATAAACCATAATTTGTAGGTACAGTGGGTCATGCAAAAGAAAGGGAGGCAGCACTTTATGTGTAACCCCAATCAGAAGGGTGTAGGAGCAAGTAGCCAACTCACCTATTGGTATTGTGACATATATACCTTAAAAAGAGATGTACAGTGGACCCCCTAGTGGAGCCCCTAACTGCAGTCTCCGATTGGGATCACTGGTACACTGGTAACGAAGCTGCTCAGCACTCGATCTGTTAGTAGAGCTGCAGTGGGAAGGGATGAATCCCGTATAAATTCCCAGCAGCCACTGTATAGTCTCAGAAAACCTTTATTTCACTTATTTCAGCAAACAAGATACAGAACGCATTTTGGCCTGTGTTGAAGATGCCCTCAATCGGGGCTAATTACGTTTGCTCTACTGCTCCAAATTGTTCTGATCCTAGGATTTTTCATGCATGAAAGAACCCACACTGACACCAGGCAAGGGTCAAAGCAGTTTCTTATTTATTACAGGAAGTTAAGCAGTATATATGTACATCAAAGGGGGCATCCCCCCCTGAGGCTCGTGGCATTGTTACATTGGCTAGAATACCAAAACAAGAGATAACACTTGGCATCTGCGCATTATGCATTGTTTTACTAACTCTGGTATGCAAACTATGTAAACATCTAAGTGCAAGCTCCATATTGTAATGGCTTCACACTAACAGCAGTATAGCATATGTCATATATAACACATCAGGGAGGAGGTTCCTCTTGGGACTTAAGTGAATAAGGCGTTATCTGAGAGCTGAAGGATATGGGGCCAATCTTACTTAATCAAGAATGATATCCACATCTCTATCACAACCTTTTTCAACTGATAGTCTACTAAGACTATACATTGACTGTTGGAAATTATCTTATGTCAGAAAAATGCAGAGAGGCAGTTTAGAAATGATCCTAGCAGGGTGTTGTCTTCCAGGGTCAAGAAGATGGTTCAGAAGAAAAATCTAGCAACAGAGGTACCTTATTATTTATGTCTATACAATGAGTTTCCGGGCACAAAAAAAGTATTAAAAAAAAAGGCTATGTACACCTTCAGAGGCAATTATTTTATGATTGCATGTTACTCATTTTTGGCAAAAATTCAAGGATTGAACTATAATGAGTGTTTATAAGGTTAAAGAGCAGATATAAGGAGCCCATTAGGTGACCTGGCTGATGAAGCAGAGAGTCAAATCCTGCTACTAGAGCATCTCAGCCCTGTACAGAGAAAGGGGCTCCATATTTTTTATAAAGACCAATTGTGGACAATGCAATAATAAAAATAAAATGCCCCCTTAGGTGTACATAGCTTTTAAAGAGGATTACCCCTAAATAAAATGTATCATCTAGCCACAGAATAGGTGATATATGTATTACCCCATCAATCACAAAAACAAGGAAACTAAGTGTGCATGCCTGACTGCCGCTTCTTTAACTTTTTTTTTTGTGGCGATACCATCTGCATTTTTTAATGCTTTTGCCATAATCTAGGACTTGAATATACGATCATTTGATTGCTTCTATAATATATTGCTATACTTCTGGGGGGAAATGGTAGTGCATCTTTTAGGGTGCATACTAATCAGCACCTACATTATGAAAGCGGTCATTAGTACAGTAGGCTTGTGCTGTCTCTGTACTAACCACTCCCTTGTCTTCTTCTGCTGGTGTGACACAATGTTCTGTGACCTGTTCACATTGTGAGGATCGAGGCATGCTCTGTGACCTCACGGTGTGTGACGTTGGGTCATAGCATGGCAGTAAGAGAGTTGGATCTCCTTAGTGGCAGCGCCATCCATAACAGAAGAGTTGATTTATTTTTTTATTTTAGTCTGATCTGAGGACTGATTAGCCATAGGGATCTGAATAGCATTGGGGTCTTATTGGGGGTCTGACATGAGGTCTGAATAACATTAGAGGTCTGATTGGTCATCTGAAATGAGGTTTGATAAACATAGGGGGTCTGATTGAGGGTCTGATCTGAGGTATGATGAACCATGGGGACCTGAATAACATTGGGGGTCTTATTGGGGGTCTGACATGAGGTCTGAATAACACTGGTGGTCTGATTGTGCATCTGCTTTGAGGTCTGTGTACATTGGGGGGTCTGATATGAGGTCTGATTTACAATGGGGGTCTGATTTGAGGTCTGATTAACATTGCGGGTCTGATTGGGGGTCTGAGCTGAAGTCTGATTAACAATGGGGGTCTGATATGAGGTCTGATTAACATTGGGGGTCTGAGATTACCATTGGGAATATAATCTGAGGTCTGATTAACAATAGGGGTCTAATTAGGGGAATGAACTGAGATCTGATTAACTTTGGCGGTCTGATAGGGAGTCTGATGATTTTTATTTATTTTTTTCCTCCTCAAAACATAGGTGTCGGTTATATGGCGAAAAATATGGTATGTCAAAGTTACAGGCATAACCTGACTGATGCAATATATTTGGACGTTCTGGGACCCATTATCAGGTTCCCATCTGCCATGACAACCCATTGGCACCCCACAATAGCATTGCAAATGGGCAAAGTGGGCATACAGAGGGAGCCCTGTCCCTCTGTACAACCAAATAGGTTCTATGGTCGTTATTGACTGTGGGTTTTGAGGGGTTAAGGATAAATTTTGGTTGCATAATACAGCTGGAATCCGCAAGCGATTCGATTGTAAGGGAACAGTTTCTGAGATACAGTAGGGTGGTTTGTTGGAACAACAAGCTCATTTCCAAATACTGTTATAGCACAGAGCAGGAGATTCAGTAAATTGTGAGGAAACAGTACAATTTTATTGAACATAAGAGCACTGGTACCCCCCACCCCACACGCACACCACCACCTCAATTAAATTTCCAGACCTAAGCAGCTTTTCTAAAATGACAGATTAAACATTGTAAAGGATTATCAGCAATAGGACGAGCTGATAGGTTATACATGGGACATTAGTGGGGATCCAGTAGCTGGGTCCTCACTTATACCAGAATATATAGCAGAACTGGAGAGCTTCTTCTAGTGTGTATGGTTGTCATTAGGAATTATGGGAGTCTGTAAGTTCTCTAATACTGTATACTATAGGCTGACAATTTTTTTTACATAATTAGGCCTCATGCACACGACCGTATTTTGTTTCCGTGTCCGATCCGTTTTTTTTCCGGATAGGATGCGGACCCATTCATTTCAATGGGTCCGCAAAAAACGCGGACAGCACACCGTGTGCTGTCCGCATCGGTATGTCCGTTCCGTTGTTCCGCAAAAAAAATAGTGTATGTCCTATTTTTTTCTAGTTTGCGGACAAGGATAGGCACTATTACAATGGATATGCAAAAAAAAACGGATCCGCAAAAAAACGGATGCCATACGGAACGTCATCCGTTTTTTTTGCGGACCACAAAACACATACGGTCGTTTGCATGTAGCCTTAATAGCAACCTGATGATGATCCATATATTTCTATTATCATCTCTAAGCTATTTTCACGTGAAGAATGCCTGTTGCTCTAGAATTCCTAAACAGGACATGTCCACTCTCCTGACTCAGTTATAGTGAATATTTGTATTTCCAATGAAATATTTTTTTCTTAGAATTCTGCATTGTCCTGTTCCCTTTGCTATTCCTCCTGGAAATGTTTAAATAAATCAACATCTGAGGGTTATCATTAGGGATGAGCGAATCGACTTCAGATGAAACATCCGAAGTCGATTCACATAAAACTTTGTTTGAATACTGTACGGAGCGAGTGCTCTGTACAGTATTACAATGTATTGGCTCCAATGAGCCGAAGTTATTGGAACAGAAACCCGAGTTCGGGAAATGGTTTTTAACAGTAGAAATTCATTTTTGAAGTTATTACCCGAAGTCTTGCGAGACTTTGCTAAGTAATAACTTCGGCTCATCTAAGCCAATATATTCTAATACTAGACAGAGTGCTCGCTTCTTACAGTATTCAAATGAAGTTTTATGTGAATTGACTTCGGATGTTTCATCTGAAGTCGATTCGCTCATCCCTAGTTATCATGTCCCTTATCAAAGGGTTGTGTACCCAAATACATTGAGACTGCCTAATCAGTGATGATGATGATGGAAAGGATATACCCTATTGACAATGTGAATGGACATGTCCAGTTGTTGATTCATTTGTACATTAACAGAGAAACAGAGCTCAAAAGATAGCTCAGAAGTACGTATAATATCATAAGAAATGTTCATACAGGCTCGTCAAGAGAGCTGACACGTAGAGATGAGAAATTCAATTCTAAGCTAATCAAATTCAACCCAGGTTTTGGGAAAATTCAGGGTGGATCAGAATTGGAATTTTTGGTGAGAGAAAAAAAATGTAAAAATAAAAGTTAAAGAAAAAATTGAGACATGAAAAAAAAAGAGTCTTGGCAGACCTCAAAGTGTCATACACCAATTTTCAGCTTAATTTGGACACTTTTGATTTGGGTAAAAATGATGCGGCCCAACTCCAACTCTGAGCAATTCTCTCATGTCTCCTAACAGTTCTTTTTAAAGAGGTTGTCTGGGATTATCTATTTATGGCCTATCCTCAGGATAGGTCATCAATGTCTGATCAGTCGGAGCCTGACACCCACTACCATCGCTCATCAGCAGTTTGAAGAGATCACAATGCTCCAGTGAGTGCTGTGGCCTCCTGACAATATACCAAGCACAGCACTGTACATTGTATAGCGGTTGTGCTTGGTATTTTAGATCAGGGCCATTCACTTGAATGGGACTGAGCTGTGCTTAGGCCATGTGACCGCTGAAAGTGACATCACTGGCCCAGGAAGAGGCCTTGCAGTCTCTTCAAACAGCTGATCGGCTGATCTATATTGAGGATAAGCCAGCAATACAAAAAACCCAGACAGCCCTTTTATTATCCAAATATTAAAGGATGGGCTCACAAAGCCACCAAATCCTTCATAAAATATAACTAGTTCCCAGTAGACATGTAATCTAATCTAATTATGTCTCATATCATACATGGTGAAAGCAATGCCAACTGGAAATTACATTTCTGCCTGGTTGCTGTCATTATTTCAGTTTTTTGGACAAGGTGTCCACACAAAATTTGCCTCTAGTAATATTTGCTGTTGCAGTTATTAAATTGTAGCTGGTTATTTATTCATTGATATCTGTACCTAAGTGCCCCTGCGAGACTCCAATGACAATCATTTTACAGCGAGAGACAGTCTGAACAGCATGGGCACATTTGTTATATTTTCTAAATCTATGTAAATTGTTCCCTCGTAAATCAAAATTAGAGAAATTTACTAACAAATGCAACAGTTGTATTCCAGAGAGCAACTAATTACGTTTAATTGCAACTTACACAATCTTAGCAAAAGCTTTTGTTTTCCAGGCCAGATCACCAGAGAAAAGATTAAATGTCAGCTCACTGCAAGAAATAAAACTCCATGTGTGCCTTGTGAACTGGTGCGTTAAAATCTAAACTTCAAGTAACCTTACTATACGGGACTTGTGTTTATAAAATGTTCATTTCAGTTCTCATTTTTACTTGTTATCAAATTCTGCATATCGATGGATGGGGTTTTCTGGTTCATTTTTATTAATGGCTTGTATGCCTAGGATAGGCCATTTAGGAGTTTTTCAAATACTTACCTATGGAAATCCTAGAGTTGAGCTAATCCAACGATGTGGAATTCTATCCAAATTTCAGGATAATTTCGATTTGCAACAAAGCCAAATACCATGCGCTACATGGTAGCGAATCAATTTAACCTGAAATAGTGTAAAAAAAAAAAAATCATACTTACTGTACCTCCTCCATTTACATCTTGATTAAATATTTTGTTTGAAATTCCATGCGTGGTGATGTATGACGACACCACGCCGGCTGGCGGGAAGACATAATCTCGGGCAGCGCAAGATTTCACGCCAGATCTTTAAGCAAGATGGTGGCAGCGGCAGCCGGCCCATCGTGAGCAAATGGAAGTGGTAAGTATGATTTCATTTTTTTTTGTTGTTAATTTGACACAGTTTTTACTCTCAGATGCAGCAATCATGTATGAACGAGGCATCTGAGGGGTACAATGATGAGGGGGCGGCGCTATTGCTCGTCCCTGTCATTGCCCCCAATACTTATAAAAAAAATCATGCTTCATGACAAAGTAATTAATCATAAAGCAAATTTTTTTGTAAAATTTGGCGAAGCAGCCAATTAAAATTTTGAAGAAATTTGCTCATCTCTAGTAATCAATATGAGATCGTTGACAGAAGGCTCCATCCACTTTGTAGCTTCTGACCCCAATATACTGCAGCTCACCCCCCATTCACTTGAATGAAACCTGAGCTGCTATACCCTGCATGGCCACTTGGCGCAGACTTGGCTATTTATGGCAATCCCATAGTAGTGACTTGAACCGTGGCCGCGCATGCACGGTGCACTTTCTGTTCACCACTATAAGACTTCTGACAACAGCCAAGAGAACTCACTCGGTTATTTTCTAAATTCCCATAACAATGAATGAAGAGCAACCTGCATATGCCCGATGTGTTCTCCTTCACTTCAGGAGCCCTGTTCTGGAGATAGAACCGTGTCCCAGAGGTGGGACCCACACCTATCTGGCATTGATGACATATCCTAGTGATGCAGCTATTATAGCTGAGTGGTTAAGTGCCTTGCCTCTAATGCAAAAGGTTGTGAGTTTGAATCTGGGCAGAAACTTTTCTAAAATATAGGCTAAAATAGATTTAAATACACTGGGGTGTCCCCAAGCACTGACTCCATATATGGACATAGCTATATATGGGACTCCTAAACCGCAGACTCACACTGAGTGATTCCCTCACTGTACAGCGATCCCTGCATAGAAATAGAGGCTAAATTAGATTTAAATACACTGACTCGAGCATCGCGCTCAACACTAATAAGTATGCCTAAAATAATTAAGCACTTGGAAAGCATTGAATAATTTTGAACAGAACGAGTTTTACTCCAACAATTACCTGATCTACTGTACATCAAAGTTTGCGTAGCAAACAGTGTATGAAAATGTATTGGAATAGCAAAATTTCTAAAAGTCTTGTTTTTCAGTTTAAAAGTCTTACTTGAGCAAGGCCCAATACTGTTAAAAGTGCTTCAGGCATCTGTTTTTGCGTTTGTGAACAGTCATATTTTCCCATTGCAAAAACTAGCAGTAGTCCCCTATCATGTTGGGATTCCAACGGTCTTGATACCTGTTCTCCATTGTAGAAATATCTTTATGGAACCGCTCTCCATGTTCGTCACTTACGTGTAAAAAATTTGGTGGGAAAAAGTCAAGATGAAAATGTAATAATGCACTTTCAATGACATTCGGCAGCCAAGTTGTTCATATGCTGTAAGCATGTTGTTTACTAATTCAGCATAGTTTGCAGCTCATCTGTTCACAAGGAAGTTCTGCACTACTAGCATAAATGCATCCCAAGCTGCAAGTTCCAGAGGGTTGAGTTTTGTTTTAAATGTGTCATCATGCATTAGTTTGTTGATTTCGGGGCAAATAAAAATTCTGGTCTTTATTTTAGCATCAGTTTTCAGTGTGCTAAACATCTCCTTCAAATACTGGAAACTAGGGTTGTCCCGATACCACTTTTTTAGGACCGAGTACAAGTACCGATACTTTTTTTCAAGTAGTCACCGATACCGAATACCGATACTTTTTTTAAATGTCATGTGACCGTTTTGGGGGATCTGTGGATCTGTGGATGACGCACTGTCATGTGGGGGATCTGTGGATGGCACTGTTATGGGGGACCTGTGGATGGCACTGTTATGGGGGATCTGTGGATGGCACTGTTATGGGGGATCTGTGGATGGCACTGTTATGGGGGATCTGTGGATGGCGCTGTTATGGGGGATCTGTGGATGGCACTGTTATGGGGGATCTGTGGATGGCACTGTTATGGGGATCTGTGGATGGCACTGTTATGGGGGATCTGTGGATGGCACTGTTATGGGGGATCTGTGGATGGCACTGTTATGGGGGATCTGTGGATGGCACTGTTATGGGGATCTGTGGATGGCACTGTTATGGGGGATCTGTGGATGGCACTGTTATGGGGGATCTGTGGATGGCACTGTTATGGGGGATCTGTGGATGGCACTGTTATGGGGATTTGTGGATGGCACTGTTATGGGGATCTGTGGATGGTACTGCTATGGGGTGGGATATCTGTGGATGGCATTGTTATGGGGATCTGTGGATGGCACTGTTATGGGGGATCTGTGGATGGCACTGTTATGGGGGATCTGTGGATGGCACTGTTATGGGGATTTGTGGATGGCACTGTTATGGGGATCTGTGGATGGTACTGCTATGGGGTGGGATATCTGTGGATGGCATTGTTATGGGGTGGGGGGATCTGAGGATGGCATTGTTATTTGGTGGGGGATCTGTGGATGGTGCTGTTATAGGGGATCTGTGGATGGAACTGTTATGGGGAGGATCTGTGGATGACACTGCTATATGTCATCCACAGATCCCCCTCATAACAGTGTCCCCCAATACACCGGGCCCCGCCGCTCACCGAAGTATTTATAAACGTGAATCCTTATCCTGTTATTAAGTTGAACTAACGCTGCCCTCTCCCATGTTCCCCTGTGTCCCCCTCTATCCCCACAGCACTTACTTAAGCTTCCATAGCAGGCAGAGCGGACGGCACCAGTAACGTCACTCACTGACGTCGCGCGTCTGCTCCGCCTGCTTCATTCATAAAGTGGGCGGAGCAGGCGCTCTACGTCAGTGAGTGACGTTACTGCTGCCGTCTGCTCTGCCTGCTATGGAAGCTTAAGTAAGTGCTGTGGGGATACAGGGGGATACAGGGGAACATGGGAGAGGGCAGCGTTAGTTCAACTTAATAACAGGATAAGGATTCACGTTTATAAATACTTTGGTGAGCGGCGGGGCCCGGTGTAAGAGTACAGTGACTGCACCGGGCCCCGCCCATAGTTACGGACTCCAGCCCCTCCTCTCTCCCGATGCTGCATCTTTGCCGGGCCGCAAAAATATTCATTGCGGGAAAAAAAAAAAGTATTCTATTTATGTATCGGGGCGGGGTATTGGCGGCTGAGTACCGCCGAGAAAACTCGGAATCGGTCCCGATACCGATACTAGTATCGGTATCGGGACAACCCTACTGGAAACCATTTCCATCACGATCAAGTGTAATTACTAAATTTTTAATTAAACCAAGTTTAATGGGAAGTGGTAGAAGATAAACTTGAAGTGGATCGACCAGTGAATTGTGTTGTTCAGTCGTGGCCAAAAGTTTTGAGAATTACATAAATATTGGAAATTGGAAAAGTTGCTGCTTAAGTTTTTATAATAACAATTTGCATATACTCCAGAATGTTATGAAGAGTGATCATATGAATTGCATAGTCCTTCTTTGCCATGAAAATTAACTTAATCCCAAAAAAATCTTTCCACTGCATTTCATTGCTGTCATTAAAGGACCTGCTGAGATCATTTCAGTAATCGTCTTGTTAACTCAGGTGAGAATGTTGACAAGCACAAGGCTGGAGATCATTATGTCAGGCTGATTTGGTTAAAATGGCAGACTTGACATGTTAAAAGGAGGGTGATGGTGGAAATCATTGTTCTTCCATTGTTAACCATGGTGACATGCAAAGAAACGCGTGCAGCCATCATTGCGTTGCATAAAAATGGCTTCACAGGCAAGGATATTGTGGCTACTAAGATTGCACCTCAATCAACAATTTATAGGATCATCAAGAACTTCAAGGAAAGAGGTTCAATTCTTGTTAAGAAGGCTTCAAGGCGTCCAAGAAAGTCCAGCAAGCGTCAGGATCGCCTCCTAAAGAGGATTCAGCTGCGGGATCGGAGTGCCACCAGTGAAGAGCTTGCTCAGGAATGGCAGCAGGCTGGTGTGAGCGCATCTGCACGTACAGTAAGGTGAAGACTTTTGGAAGATGGCCTGGTGTCAAGAAGGGCAGCAAAGAAGCCACTTCTCTCCAAAAAAAAACATCAGGGACAGATTGATCTTCTGCAGAAAGTATGGTGAATGGACTGCTGAGGACTGGGGCAAAGTCATATTCTCAGATTGTTTGGGGCATCTGGAAAAAGGCTTGTCCAGAGAAGAAAAAGGTGAGCACTACCATCAGTCCTGTGTCATGCCAACAGTAAAGCATCCTGAGACCATTCATGTATGGGGTTGCTTCTCATCCAAGGTCGTGGGCTCACTCACAATTTTGCCCAAAAACACAGCCATGAATAAAGAATGGTACCAAAACACCTTCCAACAGCAACTTCTTCCAACAATCCAACAGTTTGGTGAAGAACAATGCATTTTCCAGCACGATGGAACACCATGCCATAAGGCAAAAGTGATAACTAAGTGGCTCGGGGACCAAAACGTTGACATTTTTGGTCCATGGCCTGAAAACTCCCCAGATCTTAATCCCATTGAGAACTTGGGGTCAATCCTCAAGAGGCGGGTGGACAAACAAAAACCCACTAATTCTGACAAACTCCAAGAAGTGATTATGAAAGAATGGGTTGCTATCAGTCAAGAATTGGCCCAGAAGTTGATTGAGCGCATGCCCAGTCGAATTGCAGAGGTCCTGAAAAAGAAGGGCCAACACTGCAAATACTGACTCTTTGCATAAATGTCATGTAATTGTCGATAAAAGCCTTTGAAACGTATGAAGTGCGTGTAATTATATTTCACTACATCACAGAAACAACTGAAACAAAGTTCTAAAAGCAGTTTAGCAGCAAACTTTGTGAAAACTAATATTTGTGTCATTCTCAAAACTTTTGGCCACGACTGTACATTGTACTGACTAACTGTGTGCTCGACTCTGAGGCCACTTTCTCATTTTGTAATGATTGTTGTCATCACGACTGTTCCATAGGCACAAAAAACACATATGCTTTGTGTATCCTAACTGTAGGCCAAGCAGCTGTGCTACCACTTTCAGGTCAGCACAAATTTTCTATTTATGTTCTGAGTATTTGATCATTTTCAAAATGAACTCCATAGGAATATGGGTCTCTTTCATTCCGCATGAGCCAATGGAACAGATGGTTTTTCATTACCATTGTGCAACAAGACAGCTTTCAAACTTGTTTTGCTAGAGTCTATGAATAGCCTCCATTCATCGGGAACATGTGTACCATCTAAATCCATCATAAGACCATTTACATCAGTACAGAAACAGACATCACTTTCCATTGCATAGTATGCAAGCTAACTTGGTGTGTCGATGACGAAAGTGTGAAGTTGTGGTGCCTCGTTGTAGCAAATTCCATTACTGAAGTCTAGAAGCTAGCAGTTCTGACTTTTCTTTAGATAAAGACAGATCTCTTACCAGATCATCTAAATCTGATTGGCTTAGCAAGTGCGGCTGACCCTCCAGTTGTCCTGGAACAGGAAATACATTGTGACAATCAACATCTTCTTCTTAATCAGGATCAGAACCACCTGTTTCAATTGCCGTTCCTGCTGTGGGAGAGGCAGGCACTGGATTCTCTACATCGTGTGGTACTGGTTTAAGAGCAGACTCACTGTCAGGATACACAATTTGCTACTTGTTTCTCTTTGAATATTTGGCGATTTTAGTCATGCAAGAGTAACAGTCTGAATGGTGATTTTTCTGCTCACGCCAAACCATAGGCACTGAAAAAGCCACAGTGCAACCAACATGAGGTGCCCAGCTTTTATCTTGATCTCTAATTTTACAGTCAAAGTAATACTTGTAAGCAAGACGCACTCGCTTTGTCAGATTCTTGCGCTGATCATAAGTACTGTATTTGCCACATATGTAGCAGAAATTGTCTGGATCATTAGCACGTTTGTGTTTATCAATCTTAAGTTTCAAAACTGATAGCACTATAACAGATCACTTTATCAACATCTGTCCTGCTTGCCTTATATACTTACTGCTGACATCAGCCTGAGCGTGTCCGGACAGGTCTGGACATGTCCACTGGAATATTTCCAATATAATGGATTAATATTATAACTTAATAGCCTTTGCATGTATAGCTTAAAATCTAGACGTGTCAAGCAAATTCCGAGTTCATATTTGAAATCAGCGTGCTTATGTTAGTATAAATCACATGTTTTTCTCTCCTAATTGTAAAGAACTCTTGAGCATAGGCTGCAATTGGATCTAACATACAATTATATATTTAAATATACAAGTAGTATTAATAATTTTCATTAGAAATTAAACTACTACACTAAGTGAATCAAATTGCAAAGGAAAAAAGCAAGACTTTAGAGGAATATTAACAGGAAGCAAATATCTGAGCGGAACTTAATATTTCCACGTTCTTAAGAAATCAATAGCACTATGGGAAGTCAGGTGGATTGGGGATTATTTCTGCTCGGTTAAAAATCCTCCTACTAGAATTTAATTACGTGCTGCTCTAAATTATAATTTCTTCTTGATAAACAGGTAAACTGTTATATCTATAAAAATAAATGGGAGATTAATGGCATTAACATAAAGAAGTAAAGATTTTTCATCCATTTTTGTCGGCTATGTTATATTAGACAGGAGAAAGTCCCAAAGTATAAAATAATGGATCTCTGACGGAAATGACAGATAAACAGAAAGCAGGTGAAAATGAATGCAAAATGTGCACAACGGATGCTCAAAATAAATATTTATTTATTTTTCGTTCCTCTGACAGATCAGATGAACGGAAAACAAAACAGTGATGTGAACCCTGTCTAAGGCTACTTTCACATCTGCGCTTTCCCTTTCCACTATTTAGATCCGTCATAGGATTCGGTTATAGGATTTGTTTCCGTTTTGTCCCCATTCATTGGGGACAAAACTGAACTGAACGAAACGGAATGCACCAGAATGCATTCTGTAATCCCCATCGTGGACAGAATAACGCTGCAACGATGTGGTGGGGAGAAAGTTGGATCCGTGATGACTTACAATGTAAGTCAATGGGGATGATTCGTTTTATCGCACACAATAGAAAACAGATCCGTCTCCCATTGACTTTCAATGGTGTTGATGACAGATCCGTCATGGCTATTTTACAGATAATACAACCAGATCTGTTCAGAACGGATGTAGATGGTTGTATTATTATGACGGAAGCGTTTTTGCTGATTTTATATTCTGCTCTTGGGTTTTTACGTCCCAGGTGCATTATCTTGCACTTATCAACATTAAATTTTAGTTGCCATATTTTTGACCATTCCTCTAGTTTTCCTAAGTCCTTTTCCATTTGGTGTATCCCTCCAGGAACATCAACCCTGTTACAAATCTTTGTGTCATCAGCAAAAAGACACACCTTACCATCGAGGCCTTCTGCAATTTCGCTGATAAAGATATTAAACAATATGGGTCCCAGAACAGATCTCTGAGGTACCCCACTGGTAACAAGACCTTGGTCTGAATATACTCCATTGACTACAACCCTCTGTTGCCTGTCCCTCAGCCACTGCCTAATCCATTCAACAATATGGGAGTCCAAACCCAAAGACTGCACTTTATTGATAAGCTTTCTATGTGGGACAGTATCAAAAGCCTTACTAAAGTCTAGATAAGCAATGTCTACTGCACCTCCTCCATCTATTATTTTAGTCACCCAATCAACAAAATCAATAAGATTAGTTTGACATGATCTCCCTGAAGTAAACCCATGCTGTTTTTCATCTTTCAATCCATGGGATTTTAGATGTTCCACAATCCTCTCCTTAAGTATGGTTTCCATTCATTTCCCCACTATTGATGTCAGGCTTACTGGCCTATAGTTGCCCGATTCCTCCCTACTACCTTTCTTGTGAATGGGCACAACATTTGCTAATTTCCAATCTTCTGGGACGACTCCTGTTGCCAGTGATTGGTTAAATAAATCTGTTAATGGTTTTGCTAGTTCACCGCTGAGCTCTTTTAATAGCTTTGGGTGTATCCCATCAGGCCCCTGTGACTTATTTGTATTAATTTTAGACAGCTGACTTAGAACCTCTTCCTCTGTAAAGACACATGCATCAAAAGATTCATTAGTCTTCTTTCCTAACTGAGGTCCTTCTCCTTCATTTTCCTTTGTAAAAACTGAACAGAAATATTCATTGAGGCAGTCAGCTAGTTCTTTATCTTCTTCCATATACCTTCCTTCTTTTGTTTTTAATTGGTAATTCCTTGTTTTAGTTTCCTTTTTTCATTTATGTATCTGAAGAATGCCTTCTCGCCTTTTTTCCCTGACTGAACTAATTTCTCTTCTGCCTGTGCTTTGGAAGCTCTTATAACTTGTTTGGCCTCTCTCTGCCTAATCTTATAAATTTGCCTGTCATCCTTGTTTTTTTTTTTTTTTTACAATTCCTAAATGCTATCTTTTTGTTTTTAATGATTTTGGCCACTTCTGCTGAGTACCACAGTGGTCTCTTCCTTTTTTTGCTTTTACTGACAAGACTAATGCAATTTTCTGTTGCCTTCAATAGTGCCACTTTTAAGTAGTCCCATTTCTCCTGGACTCCAATGAAACTGTTCCAGTCTGATAGGGACTTGTATACCACTAATCTAATTTTAGAAAAGTCTGTTTTTCTAAAATCTAAAACTTTTGTTTTTGTGTGGTGTGACTCAGTCACTGTACTTATAGTAAACCACACTGATTGGTGATCACTAGATCCCAAGCTTTCCCCTATAGTAATATCAGATACCAAATTCCCATTTGTGAATACTAAATCTAAAATGGCCTCCTTCCGGGTTGGCTCCTCCACTACTTGCTGTAGAGATAATCCCAGTAGGGAATTTAGAATATCTGTACTCCTGGCAGAACTAACTATTTTGGTTTTCCAGTTTACATCTGGAAGATTGAAGTCTCCCATAATGATAACTTCCCCCTTCAATGTCATTTTAGCTATTTCCTCAACTAGTAGATCATCTAATTCTTTGACTTGGCTAGGTGGTCTATATATCACACCTACACGAGTTACCTTATGATTATCAAGCTGCACGGTAACCCAAACTGACTCTAAATTGTTCTCGCTAACTTGTATCAAATTAGATTTTATGTTATCTTTCACATACAGGGCCACCCCTCCCCCTTCTTGCCTTCTCTGTCTTTCCTGTATAGAGAGAACCCTGGTATTGATATATCCCAGTCATTACTCCCCTTGAACCACGTCTCAGTAACAGCCACTACATCTATATTCTCAGATGCCATTATAGCCTCAAGTTCATTGATCTTATTCCCTAGACTGCGAGCATTTGTAGACAAGACTCTGAGCTTGTCATTTCTTAACCTTTGTGCTACTGGCCTCTTCTGGTATTGTTCCGGGGAACAGTTGGACTGCTGGATTATCACTCTTTTGCCCCCCTTTCCTAGTTTAAATGCTTCTTAGCAAATACCTGGAACTGTTCACCGAGGACATTCGTTCCTTTGAGAGAAAGATGCAAACCATCTTTCTTGTACAGTTATTTTCCATTCCAACAAGAGCTAACATGAGACACAAAGCCAAACCCTTGGTTCAGACACCATTCACCAAGCCATACATTGAATTCCTTAATGCGCATCTTCCTGTCATGCTGAAGGTTATGCACAGGCAAAACTGCAGAGAATGAAACAGTTGATGCAACCTCCCGTATATCCTTTCCAAGTGTGTGAAAAGCTTCTTTCACCTTTGAAACCTCATTGCAAGCCAGATCGTTTGTCCCAAGATGGAGAATAACATCCACTTCCCTTTCCTGCTTTGCTTGCCTAACAATATTAAGGATCCGTCGTCTATCCCTGCTAGCGGTAGCACCACGGAGACATCTCACAACACCATTCTCCTCAAACTTCACACCTCTTATGATGGAATCGCCCACCAATAGCTGCTTACTATCAATCCTCACCTTCTCCTTTTTGTCTTTGGCTGCAGTCTTACATACTTTAGGCATGGGAGATGATTGTTTCTCACCCACTGTGCTTGAGCCATCCTCCATGTTGCTCTTGCACTCTGAAAGTGCTGCATGGCCCTCATATACATTTCAGGGTCCGGTAGACCTATACCACCCCTACATTTAGGTTTGGTTAGTGTGTCAAAGGAGATCTGCGGCAGCTTTCCCTGCCAAATAAATCTCTGTATGTGTTTATTCAAGGAGCAGAAAAAAATACCTTGGAATCTTGATAAGCAGGGTTTGAAACAAGTAAGTAAGTCTGGGCATCACTAAGGACATAAGAATATTTTTCCTGCCAAACCAGGATAAATAAGGAAAGTTCAATGAGTCAAGCTGGGCAACCAAGGATTTTAACAGAGGTAAGTATTTAGCCTATATAAATCAGAGAGGTGAGGGGATAGCTTTAAGCCTAAATATGTCAGTTGTTGGGTGCTCCAATCAAAAGGGTAGTTTGTCTGTAGGGCAGAGAGCGTCGAGGAGGAGAGGCCAACATGAAGCACCTGAGATTTAGATGGATTAATCTTAAAATTGGACAGGGAACCAAAAAGGTCAAGAGTCGACAGGATACTGGGAAGGGACATATTGGGATTTGTTGTGAGGATCAAAAGATCATCTGCAAATGCAGCTAACTTGGTGTCCTGGCCCTCTACTGGGAGTCCCCTAATCTCTTTGTTTTGCCTGAGACCCTGAAGCAGGGTCTCCATAACTAAGATAAAGAGAAGAGGTGAGAGTGGGCATCCCTGCCTTGTTCCATTTTTAATACAGTACCTATTTGACATAACTCCATTAACCGATACGGACGCCGAAGAGTTGTAGTACATAGCAAACACAGCATTAATAAAAGGCTCTGGTATCATAAACTTAGACAATGTAAGTCTAATGTAAGTCCAGTCTACGTGATCAAAGGCCTTTTTGGTGTCCATACCAAGCAGGACCAAAGGAATAGCTTTGCTGGAGGCATAATATAAGGCGTTTCGGACTTTGGTGGTATTATCCTTTCCTTCACGTCCCTTAACAAAGCCCACCTGATCTGGATGAATTAACTCAGGCAAAAGGGATTGGAGTCTAGATGATAACATTTTAGCTAGTAATTTAAGATCAGTGTTTAAAAGGGAGATAGGGCGATAATTGGAACAGAGGGTGAGCTATTTACCCTCCTTGGGGATGATAGTTATGGTGGCTCTAGTCATGTCCGCAGAGACCGGTTGTTTCTGCATAGTAAGGCTGCAGATTGGGAGAAGAAATGGTAGAAGTATGCTTTTGAAGGCGGAGTTATAAGATATCGGTAAGCCATCTGGGCCGGGGCATTTTCCCATTGGTGATGTTTTAACTGCAAGAGAGAGTTCCTCCATTGTAAAGGGTTTCTTTAAAGTATTGCATTGCTCAGATGATAAAGATGGGAGAGCTAAGGTGTCTAAGAATGAGCTAATGTTGGCCTCTCTCCCCAAGAGGGGATCTGATAGTTCTGAGGGGGGAAGATTATATAGAGACTCATAAAAAAGTCTAAACTGTTCCGCAATTTCCTCTGCTCTAAATAATTGAGAACCCTGTGGTGATTTAATGCAATGAACATAGCAGGAGTTTCTTATTTGTTTTATTCTCTGCATCATAAACTTTGAAGCTTTGTTACCATGGGCAAATAATTTTTGCTGAGAGGATAAATAAAACTTAGCTGAACGTTTATTAAGAACATTTTTCAGTTCAATTCTAAGAGAAGAAAGTTCCGCTAGGTGCCGCACCAATAGGGATTGTTTGTGAGCCTTTTCCAAAATGTGTATTTGTGACAACAAAGCAGATAATCTTTTTTCCTACTCCTTCTTAAGGAAGGAGCAGAGGCTAATTAACTTCCCTCTTATAGAAACTTTGTGAGCGTCCCAAAGAACTTGGGGGGGAAATGTCAGAGGTATTATTGATAAAAAAAAGTATTCTTCCAAATAGAAAGAAATTTGTTGTTTATGTTTTACATTACCCAACACCGACTCATTGAATCTCCAACATGTACTCCTACCAGACCCAGTGGTCGGTCGAATGGCGCAAAAGATAGGTGAGTGATCGGAGAGTGTCATGTCACCAATCCAGGAGGAGGAGCAGAACCGCAGATGTTCCTTTGACACATGTTCCTTTTTGAATCCAGAGGGAAAACAAACAAGGCTGGTGTAGTGAGCTTCATTTATATTTATTTAACCAGATTTATAACGCGAGTTTGACCACGACGCGTGTTTGATTAAGTGTGTGGTTGTGTAAGTGTGTGACTTAAGATTAAGTGACTTTAGATTCAGGGACTTCAGTGGGGGACTGCAATTAGCCAGTTTCCTATTACTATATTATATTGTATTTTTTGCTTTTGTGGTGTAATCCTCATTTAGTATGTGTTGCACAATTGACAACGCAGTCCAGTGCACATCTTGCATGATGTATGCAGTCCTGAAACAGCCGTTCGAGGGTGTATTTCTTTGTTCAAGATGTGAGGAAATTATCCGTTTGGAATCGCAAATCGAGTCTCTAAACGGGCAAGTTGCAACACTGTGAGGCATTGACAATTTACAAAAGAGTTTGCTTCTCACCAAGCAAGCACTCTTTGGGGTAGATGAGGGGGAGGGGGACAGAGAGGAGGCTGAGGAAAGTGAGGTAGCTAGCTGGGTAACAGTTAGAAAGCGGGGTAGAGGGAAGAGTGCCAGGGAGGCTAGCCCTGATCTGACACACCCCAAGTTTGCACGTTTGGCAGATGAGGATGATGTCAGTCCAGGGATGGCACTGCTGCAGCCGGACACTTCCTCTGCCAGTCAGGGGAATGTCAGCTCTAGTAAGCAGGGGACCAGGAGAGCAGGGCAGGTCAGACAGGTGCTGGTAGTGAAAGACTCCATTATTAGGGGAACAGATAGGGCAATCTGGCACAAAGACCGTGATCGCCGAACAGTGTGCTGTCTACCTGGCACTAGAGTTCGACACATCGCGGATCAGGTTGACAGATTACTGTGAGGGTCTGGAGAAGATCCATGGTCCATATCAGAACCAATGACAAAGTTAGAGGCAGGTGGAGAGTCCTTAAAAATGATTTCAGGGATTTAGGTCAAAAGCTTAGGGCAAGGACCTAAAAGGTTGTATTTTCCGAAATACTACCTGTACCACGGGCCACACAAGAAAGGCAGGGGGAGATTAGGGAGATTAACAAGTGGCTCAAGAACTGGTGTAGGAAGGAGGGGTTTGGGTTCCTGGAGAACTGGGCCAACTTCTCTATCGGCTACAGGCTCTATCGTAGGGATGGGCTGCACCTCAATGGGGAAGGGGCAGCTGTGTTGGGGAAATAGATGGCTAGAAGGCTGGAGGAGTGTTTAAACTAGGGACTGGGGGGAGGGAAATTACATTATAGGAGGGGAAGATAGTGCAGATAGTGTCCGGGGGCGAGGTAGTGGGACTGGGGGAGGAATGGAAGGAGGGACTAGAACAGTTCAGAAGGAAAGGTGTAGGGTAAAAAATATACATTAACCTCTCAAATGTATGTATACTAATGCCTGAAGCCTGACTAATAAAACTGGGGAACTGAAATTAGTGATGTGTGAGGAGGACTATGACATAGTGGGAATAACGGAAACATGGCTGGATGATAGCTATGACTGGGCAGTTAATGTACAAGGTTACAGTCTGTTTAGAAAGGATCGTCAAAACCGGAGTGGGGGGGTATGCCTTTATGTAAAGTCCTGTCTAAAGCCCACACTCCGGGTATATATAAGTGAGGGACATGAACATGTGGAGTCACCGTGGGTAGAGATACATGGAGCTAAAAACAATAATAAATTACTAATAGGAGTTTACTATAAACCACCTAATATACCAGAGTCCACAGAAAATCTACTACTAAACGAGATAGACAAGTCAGCAAATCATAATGAGGTGGTTATTATGGGGGACTTTAACTACCCAGATATAGACTGGGAAACTGAAACTTGTATATCTCAAAAAGGAAACAGGTTCTTGGCAATAACCAAAGACAATTACCTCTCCCAACTGGTTCAGGACCCGACTAGAGGGATGGCCATACTGGACTTAGTATTAACCAATAGGCCTGACAGAACAACAGACGTGCAGGTTGGGGGACACCTGGGAAATAGTGACCATAAAGTAATATCCTTCCAATTATCATTCAAAAGAGCGTTTCTACAGGGAGAAACAAAAATACCAAACTTCAAAAAAGCTAAATTTAGCCAACTAAGAGAGGCCAAAGGCCTAACTAACTGGGACAAAGTCCTCAAAAATAATAATACAGCCACAAAATGGGATATCTTTAAAAGCATCCTAAATTCTCATTGTGAGAGGTACATACCGTATGGGAATAAAAGGTTAAGGAACAAAAAGAAACCAATGTGGATAAATAGAACTGTAAAGAAAGCAATAAATGACAAAAAGAAAGCATTATAAATCACTAAAACAGGAGGGTAGCACGGAAGCACTGAAAAACTATAAGGAAAAAAACAGAACATGTAAAAAACAAATAAAAACGGCCAAAATAGAGACCGAGAGATTAATTGCCAAAGAGAGTAAAACTGAATGTGTCGGCCCTTTAAAGAGTAATGAGGGGGGAGTCGCAGAGAGTGACGAGGAGAAAGCAAAGCTGTTAAATATTTTTTTCTCCAATGTATTCACTGAGGAAAATAAACTGTCAGATGAAATGCTGAATGTAAAAATAAATTCCCCATTAAAAGTGTCCTGTCTGACCCAGGAAGAAGTACAACAGCGACTTAAAAAGATTAAAATAGACAAATCACTAGGACCGGATGGCATACACCCCCGTATCCTAAGTGAATTAAGTAATGTCATAGTCAGACTCTTATTTCTGACATTTGCGGACTCTATACTGACAGGGAATGTTCCACAGGATCGGCGCATAGCAAATGTGGTGCCAATATTCAACAAGGGTCCAAAAACAGAGCCTGGAAACTATAGGCCGGTAAGTTTAAGATCTGTTGTGGGTAAACAGTTTGAAGGTTTTCTGAGAGATGCTATCTTAGAGCATCTCAATGGAAATAAGCAAATAAGCCATATCAGCATGGCTTCATGAGGGATCGGTCATGCCAAACTAATTTAATCAGTTTCTATGAGGAGGTAAGATCTAGACTTGACAGCGGCGAATCAATGGATGTCTTATATCTGGACTTCTTCAAAGCATTTGACACTGTACCACATAAAAGGTTAGTATATAAAATGAAAATGCTCGGACTGGGAGAAAACATCTGTATGTGGGTAAGTAACTGGCTGAGTGATAGAAAACAGAGGGTGGTTATTAACGGTACACACTCAGATTGGGTCACTGTCACTAGTGGGGTACCTCAGGGGTCAGTATTGGGCCCTATTCTCTTCAATATATTTATTAATGATCTTGCAGAAGGCTTGCATAGTAAAATATCAATTTTCGTAGATGACACTAAACTGTGTAAAGTAATTAACACTGAAGAGGACAGTATACTACTACAGAGGGATCTGGATAGATTGGAGTCTTGTGCAGATAAGTGGCAGATGAGGTTTAACACTGACAAATGTAAAGTTATGCACATGGGAAGGATTAATGCAAGTCACCCGTACATACTAAATGGTAAAACACTCGGTAACACTGACATAGAAAA
Source organism: Bufo bufo (assembly GCF_905171765.1). NCBI lineage: Eukaryota > Metazoa > Chordata > Amphibia > Anura > Bufonidae > Bufo > Bufo bufo. The sequence goes on along the minus strand of NC_053389.1, from coordinate 91,110,687 downwards.
GGATCTAGGAATTTTAATAAACTGCAAACTAATCTGCAAAAAACAGTGTCAGGCAGCTGCTGCCAAGGCCAATAAGATAATGGATTGCATCAAAAGGGGCATAAATGCCCGTGATAAGAACATAGTCCTACCACTTTACAAATCGCTAGTCAGACCACACATGGAGTACTGTGTACAGTTCTGGGCTTCTGTGAACAAGGCAGACATAGCAGAGCTGGAGAGGGTACAGAGGAGGGCAACTAAAGTAATAACTGGAATGGGGCAACTACAGTACCCTGAAAGATTATCAAAATTAGGGTTATTCACTTTAGAAAAAAGACGACTGAGGGGAGATCTAATTACTATGTATAAATATATCAGAGGTCAGTACAGAGATCTATCCCATCATCTACTTATCCCCAGGACTGTGACGAGGGGACATCCTCTGCGTCTGGAGGAAAGAAGGTTTGTACACAAACATAGAAGAGGATTCTTTACGGTAAGAGCAGTAAGACTATGGAATTCTCTGCCTGAGGAGATGGTGATGGCGAGTACAATAAAGGAATTCAAGAGGGGTCTGGATGTATTTCTGGAGCGTAATAATATTACAGGCTATAGCTACTATAGAGGGGTCGTTGATCCAGGGAGTTATTCTGATTGCCTGATTGGAGTCGGGAAGGAATTTTTTATTCCCCTAAGGTGGGGAAAATTGGCTTCTACCTCACAGTTTTGTTTTTTTTTTGCCTTCCTCTGGATCAACTTGCAGGATGACAGGCCGAACTGGATGGACAAATGTCTTTTTTCGACCTTATGTACTATGTTACTATGTTACAAAGATGTAGTCTATCCTGCTATATAAGTTGTTTGCTGCTGAATAGAAAGAGAAGTCAATTGAATCTGGGTTTAGACATCGCCACACATCAAGCAGTCCTAAACTAAACAACTTGACTTGGATTGCCTTAATAGCCTTAGATGAGAGAGATGATTTTTTGGAGGAGATATCCAATATGGGGAAATCCAATGCTAACCCCCCTGTAGGCAGCCCCCCCCCCCCCCCCAGCCCAACAATGGTACCAATACGGGAATCTAGAAAAAGAGAGAATGGGGTAGTGACCATGTTTAAAAAAAGTTTCCTGAAGGAAAGTAATAGAGCTATTTTCCTTTCTCAATAGGGAGAAAATTTGGCATCTCTTGGAGGGGGACCCCAGTCCTTTAACATTATAAAAAACAATTCTTAGATCCGCTATAGGGTTGACATCAGATTGAAGAGGAGCGACCGGTTCTGCCTCGAGAGGGGAGCACCCCCCAGGACCACTAGGCTAAATGCCACAAAGACAGCATCCTATACATCACATGCTTAGTAATATAATGAACCTTAACATGAAGAGAAAGAGAAATGGTACATTAACCAGACAATATATAGCGTGTAGGTCTGCCAAGGACCTTCTTAGTGAGGGGGGGAAAGAAGGTTATCAACCTTATAAACCTGCAGGTCTAGGGAGGTGATCATAGCCTCATAACTTGACAGAGATGAGTTGTGAAGCCTAGGTAGGCAACAGGGAGATATATATAGGGGGAAGCACCAGACAACGGAGCATAGGGAAGGTGTAAAGAGGGAGTTGTCATGAGGGCCTGACTCGGCCAAAGGATAGTAGACCTTGCCCAGCATAATATTATCTACTGATCTAGAAGCTGCCAGAATCATCTCCTTGTCTTGAAAGTTCAGGAATCGGCATGTAATGTCCCTAGGTGGGTCAGATTCTCTGGGGCGTTGATGCAGCGCTCTATGAGCCCTTTCAATAGTAATGGAGCTGCCTTTTCTTCACCTAGCAGTATCCCAGCAATCTGCATGATCGCTGTGGGGATTTTGCTTGTTACCACTGTTTCCGAGAGACCTCTAAATCTGAGATTGTTTCTCCTACTGCGATTTTATTGGTCTTCAAAAGATGAGGAGTTAATGTGGGTTTGACACAGGGTGAGAGATTTGGAGACTGCTGTGCTGTGCTCAATATACGAGGCCTGTACATCTTCCAGGGATTCCACCCGGTGGCGAATGTGCTGTATTTCTTGATCCACCTCTGATAATTTGTGTTTAATTGGTCCCAAAGCCTCTTCTAACGCCTGCTTGATGAAACGGCGTGAGACTGGGAGGCTGCAGGGTTCAGCGTTTCCCTCCCTCTCATGTTCACTCTCCGACATACCCTCTACAGCTGCCTCCTGGGAGCGGCACGCAGCCGTCGCCATCCATGTCTCCTTCTGAGCTGCAGCTCTCGGTGTTTATTTCTGGTATTTCACTACACCCGAGGTCTGGGAAGTGGGTTTGGTGCTCTTCCACAAGTCCCCTTGCTTCGGTCCTCCGATTTTGACCATCTCTGCCAAAGTGTGCTGAAATTAGCCTCCTCCACTGCAGGTAACGATACAGAGCTCAGCAAGACGCAGCCATCCGGCTTGAGAGCTGACTCTGCCCCCTTCGTTTTAATAGTTTTTATTAGTTTTTTTTAATTACACATAACATAGTCAGGTATACAGAAATGGGGTTTTGGCAGCACTACTGATCCCAGTTTTGGGTAAGTCATTAAAGGTACCTTTATAGGTGATGGTGCACGCAGGTGGGGATCCTGGCCAAAGGTCCCAACGTCCTAATATAGTACAAAGATCCGCAGCACTCGCCAGTGTAGAAAATTAAGATGGTGGTTTATTCACAAAACAGCATGGTTATAGCGACGTTTCGACCGTCTCCGGTCTTTCTCAAGCAGTGAAACAAGTTACTAAACAAGTGCCTTAAATAATATAAAAGTGGGTGGGGTTGTCCCTCCCCCAAGCGGGATAGTACAAAAGAACCTATAGACCTTCGTATACATATATAAAGGATTATATCCTATCTGAACAAGTGAGATGTGTTAAAACCTATGTGAATTATTAAATTCAGCAAATGGTCAAATGCAACATATAGGTACCTCACAAGTGGAGACTGTTCCACTGAATCCTCGCTCCACGTCCATGTAATGTGGGGAAGCGCGCCAAATAACGGCGTACTTGCTTTACCAGTGCGCATGCGCCCGCGTCTGTAAAAAAAAAAGTTCCCCTGTGATGTCAGCTGTTGCCGATGCCGGGGGGCAGATTATTCAATTCCCCGGCGCGCCACACAGCAGACTGTGTCGCATGGGAATGATGTCAGTGGTTTCCAGGGGAGCGCAGACTCTCCCAAGGTGAGTTGCGAGCCATCCGCGTCACTAGGCAATCATCTGAGTCATCTGATCACTTGGTGGCTCAGAAAAGAGTGAGTGGGGGGAGGCCCTATCAAGTTTTCTTTTATTTTAAAACATCTGGTATTTAGAGGGGGTTATATTGGGAACCCGGTCATTTCGTAGATCCCCGGTTCCCCAGCCAGGATACCCCCTAGACTATATGTGGTTTCTCCAGGGCGACCACCGGCATCACTCAGTCATACGCCCCTATGAGGACACCACATAACCATATATGCTTCCCCTATTATTGGTGACTACACCCCATCCGTGTCACCAGGTGGGACATGTGTCCTCCATCAGAGGATCACGGTCGCAGAGGATGTCCCCCAGGCTGATCATTAAATGAATGACAACAGCCTCGGAGACAAACCGCGGCCGTCCACACACACACCTAGGTACAACCAGAGATATCAAACAATTTTTTGGGACTGACCCCCACAGGCCAATATTGGTCACCAGAGTGCTAACAAGGAAATGACTGAGCTACATTACCTCAGAGGCATCCAGAGAAGATGGCGTGGAGCGTAAAGGGCTTCAGGGAGACCATTCCTGAAAATGAAATAAAGGGTTAAATATGTGTAAAAATGTGTTATCCACAAACATGAGTTTAAACATAAATAAACAACACAACAAGGGCATTGTTGGGCACAGAACTTAGTTACAAAGATAAATAGCTAATTTATACATAAGTATCATATTTGGATTCCTCATAGAAAGACCCCCAGATTAAAGCTCTGTTGAGACCCTTAGGCTCCAGCGTATCATGTCTATAAATCTATTTTAGTTCCAGTTGCTTGAGGAGGGTTTCTCGATCTCCTCCCCTCGTGGTTGTGAAACATTATGTCCAGACTTATAAAAAATGTTCTGGGACTTGGAGGTCTAAGGCTTTGTTACGTATCTTAGACTTATGTTGTGTTAATCTCCTTTTAACCTCCTGTGTGGTTTCCCCCACATATATGAGTCCACATGGGCATTGGAGGATATAGATAACGTACGAGGAGTTACACGTGTAGAACTGTTTAATTTAATATCTTTTTCCTGTGTGGGGATGTACAAAGGTTTTTCCTTTGATCATGCTGTTACAGTGGCAACAGCCCAAACACGGGTAACAACCTGTTTTTCCTTTTTGTGGCATGTACTAATTTATCCCTGAAATCCCGAAGGTCTATAGGTCTATAGGTTCTTTTGTACCATCCCACTTGGGGGAGGGACATCCCCACCCACTTTTATATTATTTAAGGCACTTGTTTGGTAACTTGTTTCACTGCTTGAGAAAGACCGGAGACGGTCAAAACGTCGCTATAACCATGCTGTTTTGTGAATAAACCACCATCTTTAGTCAGCCACGTCTGGTATCAGGCGTGTCTTATATCTGCGTTGAAATACACTAAGGATATACATAATAAGGTATTCCTGCACAGTGGTGTGTACCTCTATTACAGAAGTCAAAACAAAAATAAAGCAACAAAACAGGGATAACAAGACAGATTTTTGTATGAGGTCTATACCTGAGCGGTGGGTGTTAGATATACAGTAGATATAGCAAGTCCAGGACAATTGTATGAAAGTGGGTTTGCCCATAGATCCTTATGTACTCTTAGACCATAGATGCCATGTATGAGGGTAGAGAATTAAACAACATGATGGGGGAGTTAGTGATCTCTCATATTGGTATGTAGTCGAGCTGTTTGTTCTTTCCATTATCTAGTAATTATCAGCTTAGCTATTATTAAAATCTTGCAACATAGTGTCCGAATGTAAATCCCAGGATAGAGGATAGTATACGAGAAATTTCTACCCAATATATCCCCAGTTTGGGGCATGACCCTAGGATGTGCATCAGAGTTCCTGCCTGGCCACATTGTCTACAACACATTGCAGAGGTCATAGGTAGAGATGAGCACATTTAAAAAAAATTAGATTCGCCGGTTCGCCCAATTGTTTGGGAAAAATTTTGTTTGATCCGAATATATTTGCGGTGAATTTAGGCGTCGCTCTTAGAATCACTGCACACTTTACTTATTTGGGCAGTCACAGTGTCAAAACTGACCAAATAACTCAAGTATAAACTCAGCCTTACAGGTCGATGTTAGCGTCAAGAAGAAGCGCACTCCTTTTACACCGTCGTCAGCTGATTCCACATAGATGTCAACAGAACCTGTTCTATTAAATGCTTATGTAAGTAGAGTCCCCTGACAGAGTGGAGAGGGTGTCAGCAGTAAGTTTGTGTTGACGTCACTGATTATTTTGCACTTCCTCTGATCCGTCAGAATAATAACCCCCAAAAAAATGAATCTTGTCTGTGGAGCATCCGCCTTCACTCGGTCAGCATTTGGTCAGTAATCCATCAGTATTGCTAATGCCCAAAAAAACAGGAGTGGATCCAAAACAGAGATGACACGTGAACTGACTATTTGCAAGTCTTCTGTGTTTTGTACCCACTCCTGATTTTGGCTACCAAATCACAAGCCAATTCTGATGGGACCATACAGGCCTTACAGCTGCTACACAGAGAGGATCCGTTGTGCGTCTCATGTTACCTTCCTTCTGACAGATCAGAATAAGGGTCAAATAAATGATGATGTCTGCCAAGCGAAAAATGCTAAATAGTGGCCCAGTCATGAATTGGGGAGGATGGGAACAGCTTGAGAAGTCCACAGAGTGGCCTATGACATAGTGGTGAGGTGGAAGCTAGTGATGATCGAGCACCAAAGTATTTGGGTTTTCGGGTGTTCGGCCCGAACACATTGCTATATTCGTGTGCTCGGCCGAGCACCCGAGTATAAGGGAAGTTAATGGGAGACAACCAGGCACCCCCTGCTCTGAAGAGGGGAGGGTGCCTGGTCCATTGGAAAAGGTCAGAAAGTGACAGAAACACCACAAAAAATGGTCCGGGAACACCATGAGGACGATGTCCGGACGCATCTTGGACTCCCAGGTCCCTGCTGCGAACCATGTTGTCCGAGTTGTACGCCACTTTTACAGACTGACAAAAATACGAACAAAACCCCCCCAAAAAAATTTATAGGAAAAATTGTTAGGAAACATTCTTTCCTGTATATTCAATTGTATATAAAGTGCAAGTGCAGCAAAATAATACAAGCAAAGGGCACTCCGAAACAGCCTGTATATCACATAAAGGAGGGCCTCATTCACATTGTGGTACCATTGTTCAGGTAGTGGGACTCCTACACTCATAAAGTTTATGCACTAAGTGAAAGGGCTGCCAAAAATTACAAGGAACCGACACTCCAAAACACTCTTAGTTACACATAAAGGAGGGCATCATACACACCCTTGAAAAATTATGATTGATGGCCTGCTAGTGACCCTCAAAAACATTTGGAGCAAGGGCCTGCTGATCTGAACATCTAAAACCTTAGGGCGAGGGCCTGTGCGGCGCATTGGTGACTCTAGGTAACCTCTGGGCGATTGCACGTCCCCGTGACAGCGACAATCCTTTTGGATATCTGCCCTATCAACTTTCGATGTTCTTTTCTGCGCCTACCATGGTGATCACAGGTAACGGGGAATCAGGGTTCGATGCCGGAGAGGGAGCTTGAGAAAGGTATACCACATCCAAGGGAGGTCAATGGCTGAAATCTGATTGGCTGTTGTTGCCTTGCCACTTTTTTTCATAATTGTGAACCACCCAGAGAGGGTGGGTCAAGTTATTGAAGCAGAAGCATTCAAGGAAGGCAGCAGGCGCGCAGCAATTACCCACTCCCAACTCGGGGAGGTAGTGATGATAAATAACAATACAGGACTCTTAAGATGCCCTGTTATTGGAATGAGTAATAAAAAATGACAGGAAATATCACTGCGGTATTTTGGATGAGGAAACGTTATACAGGAGAGGCCCTGCTGCCGCTTTGTTGACTCTAGATAACTTCTGCCTGATTGCACATCTCCGTGACGTCCACGATCCATTTGGATATCTTACCTATCAAGTTTCAATGTTCTTTTATGCACCTAACATGGTGACCACCGGTAACGGGGAATCATTGTTCGATTTCGGAGAGGGGAGCCTGATAAGAGGCTATGGCTACTACTTTAAAGCAAGGCAGCATGAGTTGCGGGCCTGCAGGTGAACTGATCGTGTAAAAGATTTGAGTTGCGGGCCTGGAGGTGAGCTGACGCTCTAAAACATTATATGCGAGTGCCTGCTGGTGAGCTGATGCTCTAAAACATTATATGCGAGTGCCTGCTGGTGAGCTGACACTCTAAAACATTATATGCGAGTGCCTGTTGGTGAGCTGACGCTCTAAAACATTATATGAGAGTGCCAGCTGGTGAGCTGATGCTCTAAAACATTATATGCGAGTGCCTGATGGTGAGCTGACACTCTAAAACATTATATGCAAGGGCCTGCTGGTGAGCTGACACTCTAAAACATTATATGCTAGTACCTGCTGGTCAGATGACACTCTAAAACATTATATGCGAGGGTCTGCTGCTGAGCTGACCCTCTAAAACATTAGGGGCGAGAGCCTGCTGGTGAGCAGACGCTCTAAAACATTATATGCGAGTGCATGTTGTTCAGATGACCCTGTAAATTTTTTTGGGTTGAGACTATGTTGGGGGATGCCTTTCTGCCGCTACAGCTGAAGGAGGGTGTGCTTTGCAGTGAACGAGTGGCTGAAGTGCATGCAAAGTCTCCTGACCAGTTTTAGGATGTCTTGCAGATGGGTGGAAGACTTCAGGAACCACTTGACAGCCAGCTTGAACACGTGTGCCATGCAGGGCACATGGCTCAGCCCTTCTTGTCGCAGCGCCGACACAATGTTCTTCCCATTGACGGTTACTTTGTTGACTCTAGATAACTTCTGCCTGATTGCACATCTCCGTGACGTCCACAATCCATTTTGATATCTTTCCTATCAAGTTTCAATGTTCTTTTATGCACCTAACATGGTGACCACCGGTAACGGGGAATCATTGTTCGATTTCGGAGAGGGGAGCCTGATAAGAGGCTATGGCTACTACTTTAAAGCAAGGCAGCATGAGTTGCGGGCCTGCAGGTGAACTGATCGTGTAAAAGATTTGAGTTGCGGGCCTGGAGGTGAGCTGACGCTCTAAAACATTATATGCGAGTGCCTGCTGGTGAGATGACACTCTAAAACATTATATGCGAGTGCCTACTGGTGAGCTGACGCTCTAAAACATTATATGAGAGTGCCAGCTGGTGAGCTGATGCTCTAAAACATTATATGCGAGTGCCTGCTGGTGAGCTGACACTCTAAAACATTATATGCAAGGGCCTGCTGGTGAGCTGACGCTCTAAAACATTATATGCTAGTACCTGCTGGTCAGATGACACTCTAAAACATTATATGCGAGGGTCTGCTGCTGAGCTGACCCTCTAAAACATTAGGGGCGAGAGCCTGCTGGTGAGCAGACGCTCTAAAACATTATATGCGAGTGCATGTTGTTCAGCTGACCCTGTAAATTTTTTTGGGTTGAGACTATGTTGGGGGATGCCTTTCTGCCGCTACAGCTGAAGGAGGGTGTGCTTTGCAGTGAACGAGTGGCTGAAGTGCATGCAAAGTCTCCTGACCAGTTTTAGGATGTCTTGCAGATGGGTGGAAGACTTCAGGAACCACTTGACAACCAGCTTGAACACGTGTGCCATGCAGGGCACATGGCTCAGCCCTTCTTGTCGCAGCGCCGACACAATGTTCTTCCCATTGACGGTTACTTTGGTTCCAATTTTCAGTTATTGCGGAGAAAGCCAGGATTTGATTTCTTGCTGAAGGATATGTTTCTCCCCTGTGTGACTCCGTTCACCCAGGCAAACAAGGTGCAGAACAGCGTGACACCGCCGTGCCCTGCAGATGTGGTATGCTGGAGGGGCACTGTGAATTGTCCCTGCAGTGGAGGCTGAGGAAACGGTGGAGGAAGAGGAGGCAGAGGCGGACATTGTCGCTGGACCAACGGCGTGGCAACATGGAGGCGGAAGCGGTGTCACCTGCCCAAGTTGCTGGTGTGGCTGTGCAGGAACCACATTGACCCAGTGGCCCGTAAAGGGCATGTATTGTCCCTGACCATAGTTCTAGCGCCACACGTCGGTGCTGCCATGCAGACACCGACAGGCTCAAGGACTGGCCTACCTTCTGTTTTACGTGTGTGTGCATAGCTGGTACTGCCTTTTTGGCAAAGAAACTACGGCTTGGGACTCTCCACCTCAGCTTGGCACAAGCCATTAGTGTTGGTCACAAATATTCGAATCATGATTTTTTTATCACGAATATCGGCACTTCGAGAATTTGCGAAGATGTAGAATACAGTGCTATTGTAATGACCGGCATCACGCACAGGGAGGAAAAAGGGAAAGCCCTGCCCAAGGGAGAGGGAAAGGTGGTGACCCCTAACTCACCTTGCGGCTGGCACCTGACTGCCCTGACGTCCCTAGACAGGTTCCTCACCCGTGCGGCGATCACGTGCCTAAACCCTGGCTTTCCCTAAAATGAGCCCTAGATAGTGAACGGGCCGGTGGGATCGCTAGTCCGCACCACTGTCACTAAGAGGGAAACACCAGGAAGAGGACAGACAAAACAGACAAACACATACACCCAGGTGGGCAACCACAATAGACCACAAAGGTCCAACAGGGATCCAGAGGGTAGCGTTCTGGACCAACTACCAGAGAACGCAGCAACACAGCTCGAGAGGGTCAGAATAGATGTACAGGCAGGAAGCTCTATATCTGGCAACCAGAGAAGTGTGAGAGGGGAATATAAGGAGGTTTGGGAGTGCTGGACAAGGAACAGCTGAGGAGAAGGAGCTACGGATCCCTGAGTGAGCCAAAAGGGTTTGCAAAGCAAACCCAGAAAGCTACCATAAGGAAACAGCCCTATCTTACATAGAGCGTGCAGCCAACCGCTGCGACTTCCTGACCCCTGGTATAACGGAGTCAGGCGTGGCTCTTGACACCCTCGTGACAGCTATATAATCATAATTGCAAATATTCTAGTTTTTTTTTTCCATCAGTAACCTCCCTTCTTGCTTGTGGGCCAATGGGAAGGCTGCAATATCTTTGTCTGAGCTTAGCAACATCCCTAGCAACCAATAGGAAAGTTGCCTACCCCTTTATTATATAAGAAACTCCCCAGCAGCCATTTTCTGCAGTTTTTTTGCAGTTCTGGGAGAGAGAGCAGTGACATTGCTGTGCTCTGTGCTTTCATCTGGATCCTGTTCCTTATCCAATTACATTAGATAGTTAGTTAGCTCATATATATAATACAGATAGTGGGAGATAGTCAGTGTAGGTTAGATAGTGATATAGTGTAGCTGATAGGTTCCAGTGCAGGGTGTTACGTAGTGTGATAGGAATTACTGTTTCTCTGCTGTCCATACATACATGCTCCAGACATAGTGCTGTGATGTCACAACAATACTTAGTGCACCAATCAGTAATATCTACTCAGACCTGATAAAATGTGAAGTTGCATGTACTGCACAAAAAATATGCGCATCATTAGTACCGATTTGCGCAATCGCAGAAATAATGACTGGAGATCATGCATTTTAGAATTCGCAAATTTATTGCAAATATTTTGCACAAAATTTGCAAATTATCGTGAAAACAAATATTGCCTATGCCGCTCATCACTACAAGCCATCAGTTCTCTAAAAGGTACAGAGTCCACAACTTGGAAAGGGAGGGACTGCAGCACCAGTAACTTGGCCAGGAGCATGTTCAACTTCTGCACCATTGGATGAGTGCACGCATACTGTTGTCCCTTGGCAATTGCTTCGGTGATCAATTGCTGATGGAATGAGTGATGAGGAGTAGGAGGAACAGGAGCATCAGGACCAGCAGATGATGGGAAGGACAGACAGCTCCCTTCGGCTGAAGTGGTGGAGCCTTGACTGCCTGAAATCGGGTGCGTGCCACTGGGTGATGCAGTGGTTGCTGCTGCAGGCTGGACCACCACATCAGAGCCACTGTTCTCCGTGGCCACTTTATGGTGATGCTGCATATGTTGACGCAGGGCCGTGGTGACAACATTTTCACCCTGGCCACGCTTCACCTTCTGCTCACAGATTCTACATATGGCCATGTTCACCTCCTCCGGCGGCTTAACAAAAAACTGCCACACCGCCGCTTAGGTGAATTTACCCTCAACACTATGCAATGACTGACTGCTACCACCGCTGCTTCCGTGAACCCGTGCACCACTACTTTCTGGGCAGGTCGGCTCCTGTGAAGAGGGTGGTCTACCCCAGGCACGTTTGGCTAATGACCTCCCACTGCTGCCACCTGTCACCGCCAGTTCTGTGAGAAGGTCTGGCAGACGTTCTTGTCTACCACTTATATGACGTTCTTTGTTTTGGTTTCCTGCTGGCAGGTGTCACTTATTTAGACTAATCGTCTTCCTTTATATTCCCTCCCATACTGCCTCACTTTGCGGTTTATACTACTTCCTGGATGAAGTGTTCACTGCTGGAGGCTGCTGCTGTTTGTTGTCGTTGATTTATAAGTTCCAGCTATCTGCAACATCATCCGTGATACCACCCTGCTGACTCTTGGCCATGCTAGCGACTTTCTGGCTCTGCAGCTGCCTCAAGGGCAAGCTGCCACCCTCTTCTCCCAATGATGATGAAGCCCCTAATTCACCTGGCTCCCAAGTGCGATCAGCTACATCAACATCATCATCGAGAACTGTCTGCACGTCACTGATGTCCTCCTCAATGGTCTGTGGGTCAAGAGCCTGACCGCTCGCAACACCAGCTCCCATGCCACTCTCCTCATCACTACTTGTCCGCCTAGCGGAGGAAGCGGTGGATGTCTCCGCCAGATCTTTGCTGGGCAGTAGCTGCTGACTACCCTCTAGTAGCTCTACCTCGCTGAAAGGTGTAGCCGATATTACGGCATATAGTACTTCTCGCAGCGAGGGAACTGAAAATGAGAGAGGAAGGTTCAGGAGAGGTGGGGGCATAGGGCGTGCACCCGGACCATGCCAACTAAGCGTCGTGTCAGAGGAACCCACCGACTCTTGGCTTGAGATGTTTAATGTCACTTGGGACAAAGTGGATGGCAACTGCTGGGTTGCTAGTCAAGACACGACCGCTAGCTGACACTGGGAGCTCAAGCCTCTGGAAGTGACCCCTGCTGCCATGGCCCCTTACTCTACTGCGACCTCTGCCTGCGCCAGAAACATTTAGGCCTCCGCCACTTCCCTGTGCAGGGCCTGGCACTTCTCTGTCTGACATACTGTTAGATCAAATAACCAACTTTTAGATCAAATATTTTTTATTTTGCCACTAATACACGGCAAATAGGGCTTTAGAGTATATCAGTGCACCGCTGAACGTCAATTAGGCCCTCATTTGTTTCTACTTTTACACAACACAAAAGGCTTTTCAACAGATAAGTGAAATGCTGAAAGGCTAATATACACTGACCAAAAATATAAACGCAACACTTTTGGTTTTGCTCACATTTTGCATGACCTGAACTCAAAGATCTGAAACATTTTCTACATACACAAATGACCCATTACTCTCAAATATTGTTCACAAATCTGTCTAAATCTGTGTTAGTGAGCAGTTCTCCTTTGCCGAGATAATCCATCCCACCTCACAGGTGTGGCGGTCTCTCTTCTCTCTTCTCAAAGTCAGGTGCCTGGGCAAAATTCTCAATGCTTTTCGCCAAGATACTTTTCTCCTCCTCAAGTAAGAGTCTCATGAGGCTAAGGGAGGATTCAATAGACTCCTTCTCCCATTTCCTCATGAGGTCCACTCCTCAGACCTCAGTCTTGCAGTAGGCAACACAGGACTCCTCAAACCCCTTGGTACAATTATTTCTCAAGTAGGTTTCTAGAGTCTGGATTTCCCACCAAGACTGTATGTGGTCTTTATAGACCCTATTATTAGTGATGAGCGGCAGGGGTTATATTCGAATTTGCGATATTTCATGAATATTTTGTATTCAGTGAATATTCGCGAATTCGAATATTCCTTATATTCTACATGTTTTACTTGAAAAATCGGCAATGTTATGATCGCGTAATATGCAAATATTACGCGATCAATACAGATGTTGGTCAAAAAGAAATATATATAGCACTATAGAATATAAGAATATATATATATTAGTTTTTTTAGAATATTCGTCATTTTTTTCAATCCGAAGTCATGATTCCTCCCTGGTTAAGTTGCTTGAGAAGCAACTTAAGCAGGGAGGAATAATAACTTCAGATTTAAAAAAATTACGAAGCAAATAAATGCCTACTTGATAGCCTTGATTTTAGACCCTTGCCATCAAAGCAGAATGGGAGTATGTTTTCCTGATGCCCAAAGGGAGGCAAAATTGTTGTATTACCAAGATGCACTTTGCACACAGCTTACCCCCATTTAGGCATAATTTTAAGGTTGCTTGTTCAGAACAAGTTACAGTTTTTTTCTGATAATACCGTGTGTTTAAATATCAGTAGGCAATTTTTGGAACTTTTTTTTTACTTTTAAAAAGCATAACAAGTTTGCCTGCAATGTTTCTAAGAAGTCTGTTTGTTAATACTGTTACAAATGTATTTACCCATAGCTATATATTTCAGTGTCACTTTGACTACTTACTGTTGCTGTATTTCATTAAAGAGCTTGAAAGGGGAGAGACAAAAAGAGGGAGAGATAAAATGTATTAGTTCTAGGACAACTCAGAATGTTATGCACAAATTTTCTGATCGATTTATGCACCATAAATTCAGGTAGAATTAATTCGGACTCAAATCAAATTTTCTGACTAATTCATAAGAATTGGACCTGAATTTCACTAAATTTGCCTATCTCAAGATATGTTGAGCTAAGAGGAAAGGTGTAGATGAACATATCTGTAATTTTGAATGGGAATAATGTTACAAAATAATGCATGGGAAATTAATAAAAAAAAATTAAAAGTTTGGGGACAAACAAGCTGTGTGTGTGGTTGTATCAGTAAACACCAGATGGGGGCATAAATGCCTGGAATGTTGGGGTCCCACTTCAGGGCACAGTAAATGTGCTTTAGCTGAACAGATGCTTAGTTTCACGAACAAGCGGGTGTGAACCCACTGTGACATGTTTCCTACCTCCTCTAAGGGCATTGTCTTAGTGAACATTGTCCTAGATCTTCTCAGTACCCCTGATGGTGGGGATAGACTTTCACAAAGTGGAACACCAGGTTGCTACCTCTTGAGGAGGTTAGGCACACGAGGGAGCTGGTCCTGCGGACCAGGAGGTACTTGATAAAGGTACCAGAGGTTCAGGACTGAAGGAAGAAGCAGAGGCATGGTCAAACAGGCAAAAGGTCAGGCAATCCGGGTTAGCAACAGGAGAGTCAAGGCAAGCAGGTAGGGATACAACAAGTAGCAGAGTCCAGGAATACAGATACGAGTCAGGACCACAAGAACACAAGCTGAAAACAGGAACCTTAGCAGGACACAAGGACCTTGATACTGAGGCATCTAGGAAGAGGCTGAGCCACTTAAATATGCGCAGGAGGGCTAGAATAGAGGTCACATGACCTAACCCATAAAGCCCAGGAAGTGATGCGCGTTGGCCCTTAACCCCTTAAGGACTTAGGACGTACCGGTACGCCATGTTTGCCGAGTCCTTGAGGACTCAGGGCGTACCGGTACGCCCTAAGTTTAAATCTGGATTGCGGCGCTGCGGGCGGTAATCGGAATAGGATGTCCGCTGAAATCATTGTGATAGCCGCAAACCGGAGGTCAATTCAGACCTGCGGTTTGCGGCTTTTACCTTATGCGGCGGCGGTGATCGGAGGTGCCATCGGATCCCCATGTGGCTGTAGGGGGGACCCGATGGCATGGAAGGCAGCGCGATGCCTTCCCTAGGCATCTGTGCTGCCTTCTGGTGACGAGCCTGTGAGATCCAGCCCCCTGGATCTCACAGGCCGGAAGCTGTATGAGTAATACATACAGTATTACTCATAAAGCCAATGCATTCCAATACAGAAGTACAGAAGTATTGGAATGCATTGTAAAAGGGATTAGACCCCCAAAAGTTGAAGTCCCAAAGTGGGACAAAAAATAAAGTAAAAAATAAAGTTGAAAAAATAAAGTTTTCCCCCCTAAAAATTAAAAGTTTCAAGTAAAAATAAACAAAAACGTCATTTTCCCCAAATAAAGTAAAAAAAAAAATTGGTAAAAAATAAAGGGAAAAAAAGTAGACATATTACGTGTCGCCGCGTCCGTATTGACTGGCTCAACCCGGAAAAAATTAGTCCCTACCTGAGACAATCGCCCAAAAAAAAAAAAAATATGGCTCAGAATATGGAGACACTAAAACATAATTTTTTTGGTTTCAAAAATGATATTATTGTGTAAAACTTACATAAATAAAAAAAAGTATACATATGAGGTATCGCCGCGTCTGTATTGACCGGCTGTTTAAAAATATCACATGACCTAACCTCTCAGATAAACACCGTAAAAAAAAAAAAAAAAAACTGTGCTAAATAAAAAATTAATTGTCACCTTACATCACAAAAAGTGTAATAGCAAGCGATCAAAAAGTCATCTGCACCCCAAAATAGTGCCAATAAAACCGTCATTTCATCCCACAAAAAATTAGACCCTACTCAAGGTAATCGCCAAAAACTGAAAAAATTATGTCTCTCAGACTATGGAAACACTAAAAAAATTTTTGGCTTCAAAAATGAAATCATTGTGTAAAACTTACATAAATAAAAAAAGTATACATATTAGGTATCGAAGCGTCCGTAATAACTTTCTCTATAAAAATATCACATGACCTAACCCCTCAGATGAACACCATAAAAAAATAAAAATAAAAACCGTGTAAAAAAAGCCATTTTTTGTCACCTTACATCACAAAAAGTGTAATAGCAAGCGATCAAAAAGTCACACGCACCCCAAAATACTGCTAATAAAACCGTCATCTCATCCCGCAAGAATCGTACCCTATCCAAGGTAATCGCCCAAAAAATGAAAAAAATATGGCTCTCAGACTATGGAAACACTATAACATGATTTTTTTTGTTTAAAAAAAGAAATCATTGTGTAAATCTTACATAAATAAAAAAAAGTATACATATTAGGTATCGCCACATCCGTGACAACCTGGTCTATAAAAATATCACATGATTTAACCTGTCAGATGAATGTTGTAAATAACAAAAAATAAAAACGATGCCAAAACAGCTATTTCTTGTTACCTTGCCTCACAAAAAGTGCAATATAGAGCAACCAAAAATCATATGTACCCTAAGGCTACTTTCACACGAGCGTTCGGGTGTCCGCTCGTGCGCTCCGTTTGAAGGGGCTCACGTGCGGCCCCGAACGCATCCGTCTGGCCCTAATTCATTCTCAGTGGAGGCGGATCCACTGAGAATGCATCAGTCTGCCAGCGTTCAGCCTCCGCTCCGCTCAGCAGGCGGACACCTGAACATTGCTTGCAGCGTTCGGGTGTCCGCCTGGCTGTGCGGAGGCGAGCGGATCAGTCCAGACTTATAATGGAAGTCAATGGGGACGGATCCGCTTGAAGATGACACCATATGGCTCAATCTTCAAGCGGATCCGTTCCCCATTGACTTTCAATGTAAAGTCTGAACGGATCCGCTCAGGCTACTTTCTGACTTAGAAAATTTTCTAAGTAATAATGCAGACGGATCCGTTCTGAACGGA
This sequence comes from Bufo bufo, assembly GCF_905171765.1. Taxonomy (NCBI): domain Eukaryota; kingdom Metazoa; phylum Chordata; class Amphibia; order Anura; family Bufonidae; genus Bufo; species Bufo bufo. Next base: position 91,093,814 of record NC_053389.1, on the reverse strand, counting down.
TGCAAACGTCTGCATTATCGGAGCGGATCCGTCTGATGAAACATCAGACGGATCCGCTCCGAACGCTCGTGTGAAAGTAGCCTAAACTAGTACCAACAAAACTGCCACCCTATCCCGTAGTTTCTAAAATGGGGTCACTTTTTTGGAGTTTTTACTCTAGGGGTGCATCAGGGGGGCTTCAAATGGCACAGGGTGTCAAAAAAACCAGTCCAGCAAAATCTGCTTTCCAAAAACCATATTATGGGGTGTTTCTGTAAACCACATATGGGGTGTTTCTGTAAACTACAGAATCAGGGCCATAAATATTGAGTTTTGTTTTACTGTTAACCCTTGCTTTGTTACTGGGAAAAATGGATTAAAATGGAACATTTGCCAAAAAATTTAAATTCTGAAATTTCATCTCCATTTGCCAATAACTCTTGTGGAACACCTAAAGAGTTAACAATGTTTGTAAAATCTGTTTTGAATACCTTGAGGGGTGTAGTTTCTTAAAAGGGGTCACTTTTATGGAGTTTCTACTCTAGGGGTGCATCAGGGGGGCTTCAAATGGGACATGGTGTAAAAAAAAACAGTCCAGAAAAACCTGCCTTCCAAAAACCGTATGGCATTCCTTTCCTTCTGCGCCCTACAGTGTGCCCGTACATCGGTTTACAACCACATATGGGGTGTTTCTGTAAACTACAGAATTAGGGCCATAAATATTGAGTTTAGTTTGGCTGGTAACCCTTGCTTTGTAACTGGAAAAATGGAAAATCTGCCAAAAAAGTTAAATTTTGAAATTGTATCTCTATTTTCCATTAATTCTTGTGGAACACCTAAAGGGTTAACAAACTTTGTAAAATCAGTTTTGAATACCTTGAGGGCTGTAGTTTATAGAATGGGGTCATTTTTGGGTGGTTTCTATTATGTAAGCCTCGCAAAGTGACTTCAGACCTGAACTGGTCCCTAAAAATGGGTTTTCTGAAAGATTTCAAGATTTGCTTCTAAACTTCTAAGCCTTGTAACATTCCCAAAAAATAAAATATCATTCCCAAAATGATCAAAACATGAAGTAGACATATGGGGAATGTAAAGTAATAACTATTTTTGGAGGTATTACTATGTATTATAGAAGTAAAGAAATTGAAACTTGGAAATTTGCAATTTTTTTACAAATTTTTGGTAAATTGTTTATAAATAAAAATGATTTTTTTTTTAACTTCATTTTACCAGTGTCATGAAGTACAATATGTGACGAAAAAACATTCTCAGAATGGCCTGGATAAGTCAAAGCGTTTTAAAGTTATCAGCACTTAAAGTGACACTGGTCAGATTTGCAAAGAATGGCCAAGTCCTTAAGGTGAAATAGGGCTGAGTCCTTAAGGGGTTAAGGAAGTGCTGCAGGAAACAAACAGCAAGCATGCTGTGGCCAGGGCTGAGAGCAAACTGTGAAACATATCCAAGAACAACAGCACCCACACAGACAGCACAGGACTGCAGCGGTGAATTGGAAACACCGGCCGCAGATTACCGCTTAATACGGCGCCCCGAGACCGCGGCGGTAAGCAGGGGAACAGCGGTGCATAGCAGCCGCTGTTACACTTAGTGCCTGTTTACACAACAGAATTTGCCAGCAGAATTTTGGCATGGACACCACACCAGAATTCCAGTGGCAACATGGTTAAAACAATGGGATTTTGCAGTTCACAACATTTCCCTTTTTGACACAATAACCATATAGATACTTATTGAATCCATGGCAAGTGTCCACTACTGGTTTAGTTCTATTCAATGGGACTAAGCCGCGAGTAGTTCCGCATAATATATAGTGAACTACAGCAGAATCCACAGAAGTTTTCACCATGGACTACTTGGCGGATTTTGACAGCGTCAGCATTGTGAGCAGACTCTTGTTGCACGTGTACCAAAATTATGGTGCAGGGTGCTGACATTCTACTGCAAGGCCAGGAGAGAGGACCCTGATTCTTGGTCATGTCAAGGGTAAGGAGACATGAAAAGCAGAGGCCAATCACGTCCCAGTGTTTAGGAATGCTGAGTGGTGATGCATCTTTACTAGTTTGTGTCACAGTGCTCCTACCTGGATACTGTCGCTCCTCAGGATTTTCTCTTTCTCTCTGATGTGCTAATCTCTGTCTTCAGTCTGGTTACCTGGTTATCAGTTCTGGTACCTTTGAGTAGGGTGCCTTTGGCCATTGCCCACCTTGTAATACTCAGTCTATGAACTGCAAAGAATTGCAGTGCTCTACAAGCTGCTTCCCCTGGAAGACTACTGCTGCAGGAGGAGGAGACACTCCTCTCACTGAGCCATGTCTGAATCATGGAATGATAAGTTCCAATCTATTTAAAGGTACTCTTTTCCAGACACACTGCCACCTGCTGGGCAACCAGGCACAGTGCTTGAAATACAATACATAATAGTTACATAACAATATTGTTAATGCACAGTATCAGAGGACCTGAAAATAAATACCCAGATGACATTATTTGCTAGGCATTAGAGACAGTAGCTAAGTGTAAGAATGGTAGTGCCCCCTCTGGTGTACTACATATTTTCACTGGAATGGTACAATGAATAAAGTTGAGAGAACCCGAACTGCAAAGTTCGGGTTCGTACCTATCTTTGCGAGTTCGGGTACCCGGACCTGAACCTGGACTTTTTCACTGAAGTTCGGGTTCGGTGTTCGGTTAATTTTATTATTTTTCGTTATAACATGGTTATAAGGGAAAATAATAGCATTCTTAAAACAGAATGCTAAATAAAATGTCTATTGAGGGTTAAAAATTAAAAATAAAATCACCTAATCCGCTTGATCAAGCAGCCGGTATCTTCTTTTCTTCAGGACCTGCAAAAGGACCTGCGGTGACGTCATCACACTCACCATGTGGTTAGTGCGGTGATGTCACTGCAGGTCCTTTTGCAGGTCCTGAAGAAAAGAAGATACCTGCTGCGTGATCAAATCGATTAGGTGAGGTTTTTTTTAACCCCTCAATAGACATTTTATTTAGCATTCTGTTTTAAGAATGCTATTATTTTCCGTTATAACCATGTTATAACGGAAAATAATAAAGTGAAGTTCGGGTCCCCATTGACTTAAATGGGGTCCGGGTTCGGTGTGAAGTTCGGGTCAAGTTCGGATCCCGAACCTGAACTTTGACCTGAAGTTCAGCCGAACCCGAACTTCCACGGGTTCGCTCAACCCTAGCAATGAATATTCACCATCTGCATATGGTTTTAATCAACAGGACCAATACTAATAGAGTTGATCCTGCTGATAAGAAAAGAACTGTTATTTTTGCCTGTTGCCACTTAAAGAGGTAGTGTACCCAAATAACCTACTACCTCTAATTAAACCTATGCCCTAAGAAGAGGTCATGTTTATCCTGTAAGTGGTTTCAGACCACTTGCAGCATTTTTTTTTACCAAGCCACCCATGCCTCAGACTGCAACCAGAATGCATCAGAGAAAGAATGCCAATCCCACTGTGCCCACTAAGACCCTGAGTTCCCTCAGTACTGAGATTCTCTTTGCATCCATTCAATAGTGCAACGGCCTTACTGTGTGCCGAACTGAGAACATAACTACTAAGATGTGTGCCAATACATTTAACCACAAAACTATATATCTATTTAAAACCTTAACAGTAAAGTTAAATGCAATTTTCTGTTAGCATTACAGGTTGTGAACCAACAGGAATAAAATACTGCTCCTTTGAATTGTGTTGTGTCTGGCTCCCTTATTGCGCTATCCTTGGGTGGGGTGCTGAGGTTGGGTCAAGAGCTACACACTAAAAACTACCCATAGCAAATACCCTTTAAGTTGGCTTTTGATTCTTTCCCCCACAGGATTCATGCACAGGCTACACATATCAAACTGATATGCTATTGTTTGCCAGCCTTTAATTTTTGTGTTGCTTAGTCCTTTTAACATACCGAGCTGCTTTCTCATTAATTTCACTTTAAAAACAGGCAGAGACTAGAGGTAAACTGACTACATTTACATGGCTATCTTCAGTCCAGAACTCCTTACATTTCCTGCCAACATTAGGAGACAACCACAACAGAGACCAGCATGAAAGCCTTTTTTTTCCCTTTCAAACAAGTTAAAAATCAATGGGGAATAATCAATGTGTTAAACTGGGAATATAATATATACCAAAAACGGCAGAAACACTATGTTATTAAAAATGAATGAGATCATGAGCTTGGTAAAAGAAAATTGTTGTATAATGAATGGGCTCTTGTGGATTAATTAAACATACTACTGTAGCTTTCATGAACTTTGCAGAGATGTTTTGCTATTAAAGGAATATTGAGAGACAAACAGTTCATTACACTAAGTGCTTAACCTTTTCAATATACAGTGCATTCGGAAAGTCTTAGACCCTTTCACTTTTTCACATTTTGTTATTTTGCAGCCTTTTCCCCATCAATCTGCACTCAATCCCCCTTAATGAGGAAGTAAAAACAGAGTTTTAGAAATGTTTAAAAATGTATTAAAAAGGAAAAACTTTTGCATGGTCTTGAGTATTCAGTCCCTTTGCCATGACACTTGAAATTTAGCTCTGGGGGCTTCCCATTTCTCTCGATCATCTTTGAGATATTTCTACACCTTGATTGGAGTCACATGTGGTAAATTCAGTTGATTGGACCTTATGTAGAAAGGCATTCCACTGTCTATATTAACTCTCACAGCTGGCAATAAGAGCAAAAATTTCTGCTTCACTGAAAGTTCCCAAAAGCACAGTGGCCTCCATAATTTTTAAATGGAAGAAGTTTGGAAGAACCAGGACTCTTCCTAGGGTTGTCCGCCACGCCAAACTAAGTAATCAACTGAAAAGGGCATTAGTAAGAGAACTGAACAAGAACTCAATGGTCGCTCTGTCTGAGCTACAAAGATCCTGTTTGCAGATCTGAGAAACTTCAAAGTATACAGATATTCACACAGCCAAGGCAACACAGGAGTAGCTTAGGTACAATTCTGTAAAAGTCCTTAAGTGGCCCCGCCAGCGCCATGACTTGATTCCAATCGATCATATCTGGACAGACCTGAATAAAAGTGGCTGTCCACCAAGGGTTCCTATCTAATATGACAAAGCTTGAAAGGATCTGCAAGTATAGCAGAAAATACACAAATTCAAACCTGTAAAACTTATGGCATCATACCCAACATGACTGGAGGCTGTAATCACTGCCCAAAGTGCTTCAACTAAGTCTTGAGTAAAGGATCTGAATACTTTTGTTAATGTAAGATTTTATTGGTTCTTTTTCAGTAAAGTACCAAAAAATTCCTAAAGTTCTGTTTTCACTTTCTTATTATAGGGTATTGAGTGCAGAATAATGGTGGGAAATGTGACCTTTTTATTTTCATTTTATCACAAGGTCGCAACATAAAATGTCAAAAAAGTAAACACGTCTGAAGGACTTTTTGTATGTACTGTATTAAGGATGATTGAACTGGTATTACCAGTTCATGATTTGGTTAGAATTTTTTAAAAAGTCCACACAAAACCAAATTTTTGGAGAGAGAGAGAGAGCCTCTAGTATGCCAAGTATGTCTACGTAATATTGTAGGCCAGACGATGCTCTGATGCATGATAATTTGTATATATTTTTCCCAGAAATCAAGTGGATATTTGTCTAGCATACAATAGTCATCATGTACAGTACAGACCAAAAGTTTGGACACACCTTCTCATTTAAAGAGTTTTCTTTATTTTCATGACTATGAAGGTATCAAAACTATGAATTAACACATGTGGAATTATATATATAACAAGCAAGTGTGAAACAACTGAAAATATGTCATATTCTAGGTTCTTCAAAGTAGCCACCTTTTGCCTTGATTACTGCTTTGCATACTCTTGGCATTCTATTGATGAGCTTCAAGAGGTAGTCCCCTGAAATGGTCTTCCAACAGTCTTGAAGGAGTTCCCAGAGATGCTTAGCACTTGTTGGCCCTTTTGCCTTCACTCTTCGGTCCAGCTCACCCCAAACCATCTCGATTGGGTTCAGGTCCGGTGACTGTGGAGGCCAGGTCATCTGGCGCAGCACCCCATCACTCTCCTTCATGGTCAAATAGCCCTTACTTTCAAAGTTTTCCCAATTTTTGGGCTGACTGACTGACCTTCATTTCTTAAAGTAATGATGGCCACTCGTTTTTCTTTACTTAGCTGCTTTTTTCTTGCCATAATACAAATTCTAACAGTCTATTCAATAGGACTATCAGCTGTGTATCCACCTGACTTCTCCTCAACGCAACTGATGGTCCCAACCCAATTTATAAGGCAAGAAATCCCACTTATTAAACCTGACAGGGCACATCTGTGAAGTGAAAACCATTTCAGGGGACTACCTCTTGAAGCTCATCAAGAGAATGCCAAGAGTGTGCAAAGCAGTAATCAAAGCAAAAGGTGGCTACTTTGAATAACCTAGAATATGACATATTTTCAGTTGTTTCATACTTGTTTGTTATGTATATAATTCCACATGTGTTAATTCATAGTTTTGATGCCTTCAGTGTGAATCTACAATTTTCATAGTCATGAAAATAAAGAAAACTCTTTGAATGAGAAGGTGTGTCCAAACTTTTGGTCTGTACTGTATATCAACCGGTCTCCATAATAAAAAAAATAGTAACAACCCACAGGGTCCCCTTAAGGAATTGTTACTAGAAAAGCTGTTCTCATCTGCTTTGGGCCTCATGCTCACGACCGTGGTGTGTTTTGCGGTCCGCAAATCGAGGATCCGCAAAACACGGATGGCGTCCCTGTGCATTCCGCAATTTGCAGAACGGCACAGACAGCCTTCAATATAAATGCCTATTCTTGTCCGCAAAGCGCGGACAAGAATAGGACATGTTATACTTTTTTAGTACTGTCCGCATCTTTAGCTGCCCCGTTGAAGAGAATGGGTCTGCATCCGAGCCCCGGCTCGGATGTAGACCAAAACAACGACTGTGTGCATAAGGCCTTATACTAATAAAAAGATTTGTCCTGAAAAAAATAGTTGTAGATGTGAGGCTGGTAGAGTTGAGCGGACACAGGGATGTTCTGATTCAACGGGTTCAGCCGAGCTTCACAAAAAAGTTGAACTTGACCCCGAACCCGAACCCTATTGAAGTCAATGGGGACCCGAACTTTTGGGCACTAAAATGGCTCTAAAAAAGTAATGGAAAGGGCTAGAGGGCTGCAAATGGCAGCAAAATGTAGTTAAGAACATGGCAAGTTCTCTGCAAATGTGGATATGTAAATGACTTAAAATAACATAAAATACGTAAAATAAAAATATAAATATCTTGATCTAGGAGGAGGTCCATATGGAGTAGGAGGTTGAGGCGGTGGTTGTGGCGGTGTAGGAAGAAGTAGACAACACTGGTTTTCGGTTTTGTTTTTTATTTTATTTTATTTTTAAATTTTTTTGTTCAAATTTAGGTAGACCCCAAAACATTGGGAAATATAACCTGTGATAACCCCCTCCAGCCATGCTAAACAAACGTTCAGACAATACACTGGCTGCAGGGCAGGCCAGCACCTCCAAGGCGTAAAGGGCAAGCTCAGGCGATGTCCTAATTTGGAGACCCAGAAGTTGAAGGGGGCAGACCCATCAGTCAGTACGTGTAGGTGTGTGCACACATACTGCTCAACCATGTCACATGTCCCCGTGATCCAAATGGATATCTTCTCTATCAACTTTCGATGTTTTTTTCTGTTACTACCATGGTGATCACGGGTAGCACAGAATCAGGGTTCCAGGCCAGAGAGGGAGCCTGAGAAAGGGATGCCACATCCAAGTGAGGTCAATGAATGAAATTAAATGTGATCAAGCGGAAATGTGGGAGAAGTTATTAAAGTGGAAGAATCGAAGGAAAGGAGGGGGAGCGCGGCAATTACCCACTCTCCTCTCTATCGGGGAGGTAGTAACGATAAATAACAATACAGTACTCTAAAGATGCCCTGTTATTGGAATGATTAATAAAAAATTACAGGGAATGTCACTGGGGTATTTTGGATTTGGAAACGCACGTCCCCGTGATGTCCACGATCCAATTGGATATCTGCTCTATCAACTTTCGATGTTCTTTTCTGCGCTTACCATGGTGATCACGGTTAGCGGCGATTCATGGTTCCACACCGGAGAGGTAGCATGAGAAAGGGATACCACATCCAAGGGAGGTCAATGGATTAAATGTGATCTAGCGGAAATATGGGACAAGTTGTTAAAGCGGAAGGATCGAATGAAAGGAGGTGGGCGCGAGTCAATTAAAGACGAATTTTAGAAATTTAAGTCCAGGTCACCTATGCAGAGCAGGGGTTTTTGATCGGCAAAAATTGATTAATGTCACCCACCAATGGAACAGACGATTTTTAAAAATTTCGGTCCCTGTCAACTATGCAGAGCAGGGTTTTATTCACTGCAAAACTGTGTTCATGTCACCCACCGATTGAACAGACGATTTTACAAAAATTAGGTCCCTGTCATCTATGCAGAGCAGGGGTTTGTATACGGCAAAATTGGTAAAATGGCACCTGACAATGTAACAGACGATTTTTTAAAATTTATGTCCCTGTCACCTATGCAGAGCAGGGGATTATTCATGGCAAAAATGGTAAAATGTCACCCAAGAATGTAACAGAATCTTTTTCACCCTGCTCCCTCTTTTGATGTGCTGGTGCCTCTGTGCGATCACCGCCTCTTCCTCCGAACTGGACAGGACACTCGCATGACCTTGATTCCATGTGGCGTCTAGTATCTCATCATCCTCCACATCATCTTCCACCCACTATTTACCCCTGCCCTCCTTGTCGGTCTGCAGACTGCAGAAAGCCGCAGCAGTTGGCACCTGTGTTTTGTTGTTATCAGAGACGTGCTGCGGTGGTCTTCCAATGTCCTCATCCTGAAACATAAGTGCTTGGGCATCAGTGCACTCAATCTCTTCCACTTCTGGTGCAGGGCTATGTGGATGGCCCACGGAAAACCTGCCAGCAGAGTCATCAAAAAGCATAAGAGACTGCTGCATGACTTGGGGCTCAGACTGCTTGCCTGATTTGCAAGGGGGTGAGTTGAAAGACAGATGGCCATGGGTCAAGTTGGTGAATATTACCTGACAATGTAACAGACAAATTAGTGAAATGTGTTTCCCTGTCTACTAGGTAGAGCAGGGGTATATCACAGCAAAAATTTGGGAATTTCACCCAACAATGTAACAGACAAATTAGTTGTGTCTACCAGCGCGTGCTTGTACTCGCGCATCTTACGATCACGCTCCAGTAATGGAATAAAGGACAGTATGTTGTCCTTTTAACGGGGATCCAGCAGCGTACACAAAACGAGGGTCAAGCAGGAAAGGCAATGAGTCCCACCTGAGTACTGCTCAAAAGAACCAAAACCGTGAACTATAAAGGGGCGGTATACTAAAATAAAATATCACTTTTATTTATATAGGAGATAAAAGAGCCCCTACAGACCAACAAACAGATAAGACATACAAACCCTCAGCCTATGTGAGGCAGAGGTGACAAAAGCAAAACAACAACGTTAATGATCATGGGGGGCTAGACAAAGGCTGAACGTAGAGGGTCAGAGGGGGGTATTGTTGGTACAGAATACCCACTAGCCATAATGACTCCCTACTTGGCCTAGTTCACCCTATTAGTGTATCCAATGGACGGGGTCCAAAAAGCCCCGCAAGGGGTGGCCCAGACTGGAACTCTGGTCCTATACTGGAAGCCCTAATGAGGCCCTAACCAGTGACCAAAAAGACCATGCGTCTAATAGATATAACACTTCTGATACAGATTGTTAGAAATATACCCCAACCAAAATCAGGAGAATTAGATGAGGAATACTCAAGTGTCCCGGATTTACCACCAGCTCAGGGGCATGGCTATGGGCAGCTCGTGTGCCCTATCATATGCCAACTTTCTCCTGGGCTGGTGGGAGGAGTCTGTGGTTTTTGCAAAACCATCAAGGTGGTTTGTTGATCATATTGCTCTCTGGTTCCGCTACATTGATGACATTTTTTTGTTGTGAAGCGGGCCAGAGAGCGAATTTGATAGACTCATCTCTGAGTTGAATATTAATCACTTCAACCTCTGTTATTGATAAAGACCGCCTCCCTTTTTTGGATGTGGTTATCTTCAGGGATGATAAAGGCGGCTTATATACGTCCATCTACCGTAAACCGACTTCCACTAATTCCCTTCTTAGGTGGGACAGCTGCCATCCTGTCCCTCTTAAGAGAGGGATTCCCACCGGACAATATTTGAGATTAAAACGCAATTGCTCGGAACCAACTGATTTTAAGTGTCAGGCCAGAGACCTGAGGGCCAGGTTTCAGGAGAGGGGGTATCCGGATAGGACCCTCAGACTGGCCTATGAGAAAACTAAGGCACGTACACGAACGGAATTGCTCCACCCCACGACTAGTGGGGTGTGTGAATCTCAAGGTATGGTCCGGGTAATAGGCACGTTTGATGCTGCTGCTTCTCAAGTCAGGAGGGTTCTGGCACGCCACTGGGACACCCTACTGATGGATCCAGACCTGGTGGAGGTCCTGAGTCCCTCTGTCTCCCTGACTTTAGGAGGGGAAACAATCTAAAAGATAGGTTGGTACACAGCCACTTCACCCCCCCAGTGAGACCACGCACATGGCTTGACATGCCCGTGACGGGATGCCATAGGTGTGGTCATTGCAGTTTCTGCGGCTGCCTGTCACAGGGCAAGACGTTCCTGGGTAAACCTAATTACACTGCCTATCATGTGCGTGGTTTCATTAACTGCCGCACTACTGGCGTGATCTACCTAATAACCTGTGTGTGCGGGTTACGCTACATTGGCAAGACCTTCAGGGAACTGCGCAAACGCATGGGGGAGCACTTTAGTGATATCCGAAACAACAGGGATACCCCTGTAGCGCATCATGTGCAGTCATCCCATAATGGATGTGTTGCCTCTATTAGCTTTATGGCCATCGAACGTGTTGATAAACCCACGCGGGGTGGTGACTAGTGTTGAGCGAACAGTTCGAGCATAGTTCGGGTCCGTACCGAATTTTGGGGTGTTCGTGACACGGACCCGAACCCGAACTTTTTCGTAAAAGTTCGGGTTCGTCGTTCGGCATGTATTTTGGCGCATTTTGAAAGGCTGCAAAGCAGCCAATCAACATGCATCATACTACTTGCCCTAAGATGCCATCGGAGCCATGCCTACTATTGGCAAGGCTGTGATTGGCCAAGTGCAGCATGTGACTCAGCCTCTTTATAAGCTTGTGCGCACGTCGGGACGTGCTCACTCCCGATGTGAATAGAACAGGGATAGACGCAGCTGATGCTAGGGCGAGAATAGGCAGGGATAATTGAATAACTGGAAGCAAATTTCTCTCCTCCACCTGTGATTCATCTGAACAACTGCAGCTGAGCTGCTTTTTTGATAGGGATTGGCTATTTTTAGAGTGGCCAGAGTGATTTTTCCATCCACATGTACCTGGGCTGACCGCCGGCCGCCATTTTGCGACTTGTAGTGCTGCAGCAGAAGCTGCCACAGTGTGCATTCCAAAGCTCCAAACAAGTCAGACATCTACACCTGGGATTCAGACCAATAGCGATTTAGCAGCACAGTCCAAGGCTATTTTTTTTAAAGGTTGTGCAGACCATTTTGTGGCACATGTTACTGGGCTGATAGGCGGCGGCCATCTTGGGACTAGTGCTGCAGCACAATCTCTCCCAACGTCCATTAATCACTTGTAATAGTGGTCTGTGCCATAGAAATCCTACATCAGGGACTTGGGTGTGCTTGTGTCACCCCTACTAATACCAGTCCACCTGTAATCCATACAGTGAAAAGCCATAAAGTATTCCAGTGAGGGAATTTTTTTTTTATTTAAAAAAGGCCAAGTTAGTTTATCTGGCGTTCAATATACTAGATACAGTTAGGCCTGCGTTTCATACATCTGGAATTAGCAAACTAATGTGCTGGGGTTGGGAAAACATATATGTACCCATACTAGAATCTGTCAAAGAAAGCGGTACTCACATATAACAGTCATTCCATCTGTAATCCATACAGTCAAAAGACTGAAAGTATTCCAGTGAGGGAATTTTTTTTATTTAAAAAAAGGCCAAGTTAGTTTATCTGGCGTTCAATATACTAGATACAGTTAGGCCTGCGTTTCATACATCTGGAATTAGCAAACTAATGTGCTGGGGTTGGGAAAACATATATGTACCCATACTAGAATCTGTCAAAGAAAGCGGTACTCACATATAACAGTCATTCCATCTGTAATCCATACAGTCAAAAGACTGAAAGTATTCCAGTGAGGGAATTTTTTTTTAATTTAAAAAAGGCCAAGTTAGTTTATCTGGCGTTCAATATACTAGATACAGTTAGGCCTGCGTTTCATACATCTGGAATTAGCAAACTAATGTGCTGGGGTTGGGAAAACATATATGTACCCATACTAGAATCTGTCAAAGAAAGCGGTACTCACATATAACAGTCATTCCATCTGTAATCCATACAGTGAAAAGCCATAAAGTATTCCAGTGAGGGAATTTTTTTTTTATTTAAAAAAGGCCAAGTTAGTTTATCTGGCGTTCAATATACTAGATACAGTTAGGCCTGCGTTTCATACATCTGGAATTAGCAAACTAATGTGCTGGGGTTGGGAAAACATATATGTACCCATACTAGAATCTGTCAAAGAAAGCGGTACTCACATATAACAGTCATTCCATCTGTAATCCATACAGTCAAAAGACTGAAAGTATTCCAGTGAGGGGATTTTGCTTATAAAAAATAATATATTTAATTGTGGTGCGAGTTGAATCGCAACAATGAAGAAAAATACTATTAAGGGACGAGGACGCGGTCGTGGACCAGTAAGCACGGCCAGGGACGCTATATCTCACTAACTGCACACTGGATGAATGTAGTGGCGGCTGGGCCCCCGGCGGACAGTTCCTTGGCGCACGTCCTTCCGCCCCCTAGGATCGCAGGGCATCATTCTCTGCCTCCTGTAGCCTCCTCCTCCTACTCGGCTTCCTCCTCCACTGCTTCCACCAGCTCATCCGGTCAGCCACACACCTTCACCACCAACTTCAGCACAGCCCGGGGTAAACGTCAGCAGGCCATTCTGAAACTCATATGTTTGGGGGACAGGCCCCACAGCGCACAGGAGTTGTGGCGGGGTATTGAACAACAGACCGACGAGTGGTTTCTGCCGGTGGGCCTCAAGCCAGGCCTGGTGGTATGCGATAATGGGCGAAATCTCGTGGCAGCTCTGGGACTAGCCGGTTTGACGCACATCCCTTGCCTGGCGCATGTGCTGAACTTGGTAGTGCAGAGGTTCATTCACCACTACCCCAACATGTCAGAGCTGCTGCATAAAGTGCGGGCCGTCTGTGCGCGCTTCCGCCGTTCACATCCTGCCGCTGCTCGCCTGTCTGCGCTACAGCGGAACTTCGGCCTTCCCGCTCACCGCCTCATATGCGACGTGCCCACCCGGTGGAACTCCACCTTGCACATGCTGGAGAGACTGTGCGAGCAGCAGCAGGCCATAGTGGAGTTTCAGCTGCAGCACGCTCGCGTCAGTCGTACTGCCGAACAGCACCACTTCACCACCAATGATTGGGCCTCCATGCGAGACCTGTGTGCCCTGCTGCGCTGTTTCGAGTACTCCACCAACATGGCCAGTGGCGATGACACTGTTATCAGCGTTACAATACCACTTCTATGTCTCCTTGAGAAAACACTTAGGGCAATGATGTTAGAGGAGGTGGCCCAGGTGGAGGAGGAGGAGGAGGATGAGGGCTCGTTTCTAACACTTTCGGGCCAGTCTGTTCGAAGTGGCTCAGAGGGAGGTTTGTTTAAGCAGCAGAGGACAGGTTCACAAGTCGCCAGCCAAGGCACTGTACTGGAGGACGAGGAGGATGAGGAGGAGGAGGTGGAGGGGGACGAGGATGACGCAAGTTCACAGCGGGGTGGCAGCCCAGGCCCATCACTGGTGCGTGGCTGGGGGGATACGGTGGACGATGACGATACGCCTCCCACAGAGGACAGCTTGTCCTTACCCATGGGTAGCCTGGCCCACATGAGCGAATATATGCTCCAATGCCTGCGCAACGACAGCAGAGTTGCCCACGTTTTAACGTGTGCAGACTACTGGGTGGCCACCCTGCTGGATCCCCGGTATAAAGACAATGTGCCCACTTTAATTCCTGAACTGGAGCGCGACCGTAAGATGCGCGAGTACAAGCGCACGCTGATAGAGGCGCTCTTGAGAGCATTCCCACATGTCACAGGGGAACAGGTGGAAGGTGAAGGCAGAGGAGTGGCAAGAGGTCGCCAACGCAGCTGTGTCACGGCCAGCTCATCTGAGGGCAGGGTTAGCATGGCAGAAATGTGGAAAAGTTTTGTCTCCACGCCACAGCTATCTGCACCGACACCTGATACGGAACGTGTTAGCAGGAGGCAGCATTTCACTAACATGGTTGAACAGTATGTCTGCACACCCCTCCACATCCTGACGGATGGTTCGGCCCCATTCAACTCCTGGGTTTCGAAATTGTCCACGTGGCCAGAGTTAGCATGTTATGCCTTGGAGGTGCTTTCCTGCCCGGCGGCCAGCGTTTTATCTGAACGCGTATTCAGCACGGCAGGGGGCGTCATTACTGACAAGCGCAGCCGCCTGTCCACAGCCAACGTGGACAAGCTGACCTTCATAAAGATGAACCAGGCATGGATCCCACAGGACCTGTCCCTCCCTTGTGCAGAGTAGTCCTTATTAACTGCCTAAAACATGTCTTGTTGTGCTACGGGCCACTTCTTTATTTGATACAAATTTTATGAAACCCACAGTTGAATGAAACACTTCTCTGTCTGGGCGCCGGGGCCTAACCAGATGAAAGTGGCCGGTTAAACTAACGGGTGACATGAAGCCATAACCTCTGCCATGCTACCTCTGTCTTCTGTCTGGGTGCTGAGGCCTAAGTCAAATAAAGCGGTCTTCTGCTGTGCTGGGGGATATGAAGCTAATCTCTGACCTCTCTCCTCTGTCTGGGTCCAAAGGCCTAAATCACTGAAAGAGGCCTTCTCCTGTGGTGTGTGATATGATGCCAGAATATGTGCTGTGGGGCCTCTCTCCTCTTCCTGGGTGCAGGGGTCAAATAAACTAAATTGTGGCCTACTCCTGTGGTGGTTGATATGATGCCTGATTCTCTGATGTGGAACCTCTCTCCTCTGTTTGGGTGAAGGGGTCAAAGTAACTAAATGGTGGCTTCTCCTGTGGTGGCTGATATGATGCCAGAATATGTGCTGTGGTGCCTCTCTCCTCTTCCTGGGTGCAGGGGTCAAAGTAACTAAATGGTGGCTTCTCCTGTGGTGGCTGATATGATGCCAGAATATGTGCTGTGGGGCCTCTCTCCTCTTCCTGGGTGCAGGGGTCAAAGTAACTCAATGGTGGCTTCTCCTGTGGTGGCTGATATGATGCCAGAATATGTGCTGTGGTGCCTCTCTCCTCTGTCTGGGTCCAAAGGCCTAAATCACTGAAAGAGGCCTTCTCCTGTGGTGTGTGATATGATGCCTGAATATGTGCTGTGGTGCCTCTCTCCTCTTCCTGGGTGCGGGGGTCAAAGTAACTCAATGGTGGCTTCTCCTGTGGTGGCTGATATGATGCCAGAATATGTGCTGTGGTGCCTCTCTCCTCTTCCTGGGTGCGGGGGTCAAAGTAACTCAATGGTGGCTTCTCCTGTGGTGGCTGATATGATGCCAGAATATGTGCTGTGGGGCCTCTCTCCTCTTCCTGGGTGCAGGGGTCAAAGTAACTCAATGGTGGCTTCTCCTGTGGTGGTTAGTATGATGCCAGAATATGTGCTGTGGGGCCTCTCTCCTCTTCCTGGGTGCAGGGGTCAAAGTAACTCAATGGTGGCTTCTCCTGTGGTGGTTAGTATGATGCCAGAATATGTGCTGTGGGGCCTCTCTCCTCTTCCTGGGTGCAGGGGTCAAAGTAACTCAATGGTGGCTTCTCCTGTGGTGGCTGATATGATGCCAGAATATGTGCTGTGGTGCCTCTCTCCTCTTCCTGGGTGCGGGGGTCAAAGTAACTCAATGGTGGCTTCTCCTGTGGTGGCTGATATGATGCCAGAATATGTGCTGTGGGGCCTCTCTCCTCTTCCTGGGTGCAGGGGTCAAAGTAACTCAATGGTGGCTTCTCCTGTGGTGGCTGATATGATGCCAGAATATGTGCTGTGGGGCCTCTCTCCTCTTCCTGGGTGCAGGGGTCAAAGTAACTCAATGGTGGCTTCTCCTGTGGTGGCTGATATGATGCCAGAATATGTGCTGTGGTGCCTCTCTCCTCTGTCTGGGTCCAAAGGCCTAAATCACTGAAAGAGGCCTTCTCCTGTGGTGTGTGATATGATGCCTGAATATGTGCTGTGGTGCCTCTCTCCTCTTCCTGGGTGCGGGGTCAAAGTAACTCAATGGTGGCTTCTCCTGTGGTGGCTGATATGATGCCAGAATATGTGCTGTGGTGCCTCTCTCCTCTTCCTGGGTGCGGGGGTCAAAGTAACTCAATGGTGGCTTCTCCTGTGGTGGCTGATATGATGCCAGAATATGTGCTGTGGGGCCTCTCTCCTCTTCCTGGGTGCAGGGGTCAAAGTAACTCAATGGTGGCTTCTCCTGTGGTGGCTGATATGATGCCAGAATATGTGCTGTGGGGCCCTCTCTCCTCTTCCTGGGTGCAGGGGTCAAAGTAACTCAATGGTGGCTTCTCCTGTGGTGGCTGATATGATGCCAGAATATGTGCTGTGGTGCCTCTCTCCTCTTCCTGGGTGCGGGGGTCAAAGTAACTCAATGGTGGCTTCTCCTGTGGTGGCTGATATGATGCCAGAATATGTGCTGTGGGGCCTCTCTCCTCTTCCTGGGTGCAGGGGTCAAAGTAACTCAATGGTGGCTTCTCCTGTGGTGGTTAGTATGATGCCAGAATATGTGCTGTGGTGCCTCTCTCCTCTTCCTGGGTGCAGGGGTCAAAGTAACTCAATGGTGGCTTCTCCTGTGGTGGCTGATATGATGCCAGAATATGTGCTGTGGTGCCTCTCTCCTCTTCCTGGGTGCGGGGGTCAAAGTAACTCAATGGTGGCTTCTCCTGTGGTGGCTGATATGATGCCAGAATATGTGCTGTGGGGCCTCTCTCCTCTTCCTGGGTGCAGGGGTCAAAGTAACTCAATGGTGGCTTCTCCTGTGCTGATTGATATAAAGCTGATGGTTGTGCCATCTGACATGGTTGCCAGGGTCTGATACAATGGGGGCCTACTCCTGTGGTGGGCGATCTAAATGCCTGATTCTCTGCTGTGAAACCTCTCTCCTCCGTCTGGGTGTAGGGGTCAAAGTCTTTCAAAGTCGCCTTCTCCTGTGCTGATTGATATGAAGCTGATGGTTGTGCCATCTGACATGGTTGCCGGGGTCCCATTAAATTGTGGCCTACTCCTGTGGTGGTTGATATGATGCCTGATTCTCTGATGTGGAACCTCTCTCCTCTGTTTGGGTGAAGGGGTCAAAGTAACTAAATGGTGGCTTCTCCTGTGGTGGCTGATATGATGCCAGAATATGTGCTGTGGTGCCCTCTCTCCTCTTCCTGGGTGCAGGGGTCAAAGTAACTCAATGGTGGCTTCTCCTGTGGTGGCTGATATGATGCCAGAATATGTGCTGTGGTGCCTCTCTCCTCTTCCTGGGTGCGGGGGTCAA
Organism: Bufo bufo; assembly: GCF_905171765.1. Classification (NCBI taxonomy): domain Eukaryota; kingdom Metazoa; phylum Chordata; class Amphibia; order Anura; family Bufonidae; genus Bufo; species Bufo bufo. The sequence continues at coordinate 91,076,075 of NC_053389.1, read as the reverse complement.
AGTAACTCAATGGTGGCTTCTCCTGTGGTGGCTGATATGATGCCAGAATATGTGCTGTGTGCCTCTCTCCTCTTCCTGGGTGCGGGGGTCAAAGTAACTCAATGGTGGCTTCTCCTGTGTGGCTGATATGATGCCAGAATATGTGCTGTGGTGCCTCTCTCCTCTTCCTGGGTGCAGGGGTCAAAGTAACTAAATGGTGGCTTCTCCTGTGGTGGTTGATATGATGCCTGATTCTCTGCTGTGAAACCTCTCTCCTCCATCTGGGTGTAGGGGTCAAAGTCTTTCAAAGTCGCCTTCTCCTGTGCTGATTGATATAAAGCTGATGGTTGTGCCATCTGACATGGTTGCCAGGGTCTGATTCAATGGGGCCTACTTCTGTGGTGGGTGATCTAATGCCTGATTCTCTGCTGTGAAACCTCTCTCCTCCGTCTGGGTGTAGGGTCAAAGTCTTTCAAAGTCGCCTTCTCCTGTGCTGATTGATATGAAGCTGATGGTTGTGCCATCTGACATGGTTGCCGGGGTCCCATTAAATTGGGGCCTACTCCTGTGGTGGGTGATCTAAATGCCTGATTCTCTGCTTTGAAACCTCTCTCCTCCGTCCGGGTGTAGGGGTCAAAGTCTGTCAAAGTCGCCTTCTCCTGTGCTGATTGATATAAAGCTGATGGTTGTGCCATCTGACATGGTTGCCGGGGTCTGATTCAATGGTGGCCTACTCCTGTGGTGGGTGATCTAAATGCCTGATTCTCTGCTGTGTAACCTCTCTCCTCCGTCTGGGTGTAGGGGTCAAAGTAACTAAATGGTGGCCTACTCCTGTGGTGGGTGATATGATGCCTGGTTCTCTGCTGTGGGACCTCTCTCCTTTGTCTGGGTGCTGTGGTCAAAATAATAGTAAGTGACCTTCTCCATTGGTGGGTGACTTGAAGCTGATTCTGTGCTATGGGACCTCACTCCAATTAATATTGTTTAATTTTTATTTATTTTATGTTAACTCATCATTTCCCTATCTACATTTGTTTGCAGGGGATTTAACTACATTTTGCTGCTTTTGCAGCCCTCTAGCCCTTTCCAGGTGTGTTTTACAGCCTTTTTAGTGCCCAAAAGTTCGGGTCCCCATTGACTTCTATGGGGTTCGGGTTCGGGATGAAGTTCGGGTCGAGTTCGGATCCCGAACCCGAACATTTTTCGAAAGTTCGGCCGAACTCGTCGAACCCGAACATCCAGGTGTTCGCTCAACTCTAGTGGTGACTCGAACAGACACATTCTAAAAAGAGAATGTTGGTGGACGTTTACTCTGGATTCAGTTGCCCCCCATGGTCTTAATGAACAGTTGAATTACGGCTGTTTTCTCTAAACCATTGTTTCTGGTCAGCTCTGTGGCTTGTTTCTTTGACAAACAAACCCCTTTAATTTCGGTCTACTATGAGGGACAATGGACACATACTGTCATGCCCCTCAATAATATGTGAGAGAGTTCATTGGGGTTATGGTTCTGTGGGATCAATGAGTAGTTATCTCCCCCTTTGTTTCTTCCCTCTCCATATTTTTCCTAACCTACACTGGAACTGAGTTCCCCCTATTGCTATGTCTCTATTTTTGACTAACCAATGGGGGGCGTTCCTGTTGTAATGTCATGCAGACCGGAGGAGTGGTCTTCTATGACATGAATGTGCCTTAGCCAGACGGACTATTAAATCGGTATAATCTAAACTGGTTTGCCATTTTTTCACCTGTCTTGCAGCTCACCACTGCGCCAGTGCGGCTGCCTCCAACTCCGATCATGTGACTGTGGTTATGACACGGCCACTTCTGACGTCGACGTGCCTGATACGTCACGTGATGCGGCAGTTGGCACACTCTCGTGCGTTCCACCTGCAGGCCTCATGAAGCGCATGGGGCAGGGTTTTATAGCGCATGCGCGGTCACGTGGTTTCGGTATCTCCAATCACGTGACCGCGATTGTGAGGCGCAGCGCATGACGCCATCAGCGGGCGTCCTGTCAGCCGGCGCTGATTACTGGAGATGCGTCTCACATGGCCCCTTAGTCTTTATAATGGAGCATTGCTGCTCCATTTGCTGCCAGTCCATCTATCCCTGCAGATACCACCACCCTGGGTCTGATTTGTGTTTGGGTCCACAGCTATACGCTGACCGCAGCCACCAAATAGTAAGTCATTCTCCTCCATCATCCCATGTTGGATAACTGGTGGCGATTCATTTGGCTATTATACGTGTTTTGTTTTCTGTTGTTATTTGTAGGCTCAGCCACATACTGTCTGTAGCAACTGTCCAGGTTATTCCCGAGTTGCTGGGCCACGTGCCAGCAGGGGTAACCATCATTCCCGCCCCGTGTCCCCTGAAGAATCTTGTGGCATGTATCAAGGAAACGCGTCGGGACACAAGTATTCCTCATCTAATTCTCCTGATTTTGGTTGGGGTATATTTCTAACAATCTGTATCAGAAGTGTTATATCTATTGGACGAATGGATTTTGGTCACTGGTTAGGGCCTCATTAGGGCTTCCAGTATAGGACCAGAGTTCCAGTCTGGGCCACCCCTTGCGGGGCTTTTTGGACCCCGTCCATTGGATACACTAATAGGGTGGACTAGGCCAAGTAGGGAGTCATTAGGGCTAGTGGGTATTCTGTACCAACAATACCCCCCTCTGACCCTCTACGTTCAGCCTTTGTCTAGCCCCCCATGATCATTAACGTTGTTGTTTTGCTTTTGTCACCTCTGCCTCACATAGGCTGAGGGTTTGTATGTCTTATCTGTTTGTTGGTTTGTAGGGGCTTTTTTATCTCCTATATAAATAAAAGGGATATTTTATTTTAGTATACTGCCCCTTTATAGTTCTCGATCCAGCAGCGTAGCCACCCAGTAATCAGCACAAGTTAGAATGTGGGCAACTCGGTGGTCGTTGCGGAGACACTGCAGCATGTAATCGCTCATGTGAGCCAGACTGCCTAGAGGCAACGACAAGCTGTCCTCTGTGGGAGGTGTATCGTCTGTGTCCTTTGTATCCCCCCAGACACGCACCAGTGATGGCCATGAGCTGGTTTAGGTGCCACCCTGCTGTGAACATGATTCCTCCTCCTCCATCTCCTTTTCCTCCACCTTGTCATCCTCCAGAACTGTGCCCTGGCTGGACAATTGTGTACCTGGCGTTTTTGGGTGCAGGAACCCACCCTCAGAGCCACTTGTGAATGACTGACCTGAAACCCTTAAAAATGATCCCTCTTCCTCCTTCTGTGCCACATCCTCCTCCATCATTGCCCAACACGTTTTTTAAAGGAGGCATAGAATTGGGATAGTAACGCTAAGAACGGCGTCATCGGCACTGTCCATGTTGGTTGAGTACTCGAAACAGCGCAACAAGGCACACAGGCCTCGCATGGAGGCCCAGTCATTGGTGGTGAAGTAGTGCAGTTCCGCAGAGCGACTCACCCGTGCGTGCTGCAGCTGAATCTCCACTATCGCCTGCTGCTGCTCGCACAGTCTGACCAGCATGTGCAAGGTGGAGTTACACCTTGTGGGCACGTCGCATATGAGGCGGTGAGCGGGAAGGCCGAAGTTACGCTGCAGTGCTGACAGGTGAGCAGCAGCAGGGTGAGAACACAGAAAGCGCGCACAGACAGCCTGCACTTTCTGCAGCAGCTCTGACATATCGGGGTCATTTTTAAGGAACCTCTGCACCACTAAATTCAGCACATGCGCCAGGCAGGGGATTGCGTCAAACAGGCTAGATTCAGAGCTGCTACGAGACTTCGCCCATTATCGCACGCCACCAGGCCGGGGTTGAGGATCACTGGCACCAACCACTCATCGGTCTGTTGTTCAAGGCCCATCCACAGCTCCTGCGCGGTGTGGGGTTTGTCCCCCAAACAGATAAGCTTTAAGACTGCCTGCTGTCGTTTACCCCTGGCTGTGCGGAAGTTGGTGGTGAAGGTGTTATGCTAACCGGATAAGGAGGCGGTAGAGGATGAGGAAGCGGAGTAGGAGGAGGAAGCAACAGGAGGCAAACTGAAGCACCCTGCTATCCTTGGTGGTGGAAGGACAAGCGCCAAACTGCTATCCGCCTCAGGCCCAGTCGCCACTGCATTTACCCAGTGTGCTGTTAGCGAGGGACCTTGCCACAGATGGTGTTACGCAGTGCACACCTGATTTTGTCCACCACTTGGTTGTGCAGGGAAGAGATGGCTTGCTGGGAAAAGAAGTCGCTGCTGGGCACGACGTACTGTGGAACAGCAACCGACATAAGGCTTTTAAAATTCTCCGTCTCCACCAGACGGAATGACAGCATTTCAAAGGCCAGTAATTTTTAAATGCTGGCATTCAGGTCCAGGGATCGCAGGTGAGTAGAGGGGTACTTCATCTTTCGCTCCAGTGTTTGGGAGATAGAGAGATGAACGCTTCAATGGGACATTGTGGAGATGCTTGGTGACGCAGGTGGTGGCGCTGCTGGCAGATCCTCTGTTTGCGGGGGTATATAGGTGCCACTGTCACTCCAGAGGGGGGATGAAGAGGTCGAGACTGCAGCAGAAGAGGAAGCAGGAGGAGCCAAAGACATTTGTTTTTGAGGTGTCTACTCCACTGCAGCTCGTGCTTTGCACTTAAATGCCTGGTCATGCAGGCTGTGCTCAGGTTTAGAACGTTTATTCCTTGCTTCAGGCTCTGATTGCACAGCATCCAAACCACTCGTGACTTGTCGTCAGCATATGGTCTGAAGAACTGCCACGCCAGGGAAATCCTTTGAACTGGCTTTGGTGTGCTCGGTCCCTTGCTGCGGTGGGCAGTAGCAGGCATACTGTCTTGGGGATGGCCGCTCCTCTTTTGCACCCTGCTCCCTCTTCTGCTGTGCTGGTGGCTCTGTGCGACCACCGCCTCTTCCTCCGAACTACACAGGTCACTCGCATGACCTTGATTACATGTGGGGTCGAGGATCTCATCGTCCTCCACATCATCTTCCACCCAGTCTTCACCTCTGCCCTCCTTGTCGGTCTGCTTACTGCAGAAAGCCACAGCAGTTGACACCTGTGTTTCGTTATCATCCGAGACCTGCTGCAGTGGTCCTCCTATTTACGCATCCTGAAACATAAGTGGTTGGGAATCGGTGCACTCAATCTCTTCAACTTATGGGGCAGGGCTATGTGGATGGCCCTGGGAAACCATGCTAGCAGAGTCATCAAAAAGCATAAGAGACTGCTGTATTACTTTGGGCTCAGACTGCTTGTCTGATTTGCAAGGGGGTGAGGTGAAAGACTGATGGACATCGGCTGCAGGTGCCAACTCTGATCTTTCAGCACGAGACTGGGTGGGAGACAATGTGAAGGAACTGTAGGCACTGTCAGCCACCCAATCTACTATCGCCTGTACTTGTTCTGGCCTCACCATTCGTAGAGCCGCATTCAGCCTACCAAATAACGCTGAAGGTTCTGTCGCCTACTCGCACCTGAGGAAGGTGTTTCACTTGTGCGTGTAGCTGACACAGATCAACCACGTCCTCTCCCTGCAACAGGAGCTCCACCAGCAGCACCACAACTGGGGCCATGTCCCTTATTTGATGCTCTCCTCATTCTTTGCGTTCACCAACCAAACTAACAGATGATTTATGTCAGGCGACAATTTTACCGCCAATAGTCAACAATTAAGTTCACTGAGAGTAAGGCAGCAGTGCCGATGTCATAAAGAGGAAAAATGTATTGAGGTCACACGAAAGTGTGACAGGCAAATTTGATACAATTACTTCACAGTCACAAAACATCTTAATATGTCAAACAACAATGTATCTGCAGTATTGACTGGTTGTATTTGACTGTGACATGCAGCAAAGGCCCCAAATGTAGTGTACTGCCACAAAATGGATGTTATTTTAAAACCAGAATATATCAGCGGTATCTAACAATTGTATTAGACTGTCAGAAATGCAGCAAAGGCCCCAAAAGTAGTGTATTGCCACAAAATTTGTGGGTTTTTTTTAATACCAGAATATAACAGCAGTTTCTAACGCTTGTATTGAACTGTTAGAAATGCAGCAAAAGTTGCAAATGTATTATCTTGCCTAAAATGGGTGTTTTTTTAAGACCAGAATATAACAGCAGTATCTAACGCTTGTATTTGACTGTGACAAATGTAGCAAAGGCCCCAGATGTAGGGTCTAGCACAAAATGGGTGTTTTTTTTACTACCAGAATATAAGAGCAGTATCTAACGCTTGTATTGGACTGTCAGAAATGCAGCAAAGGCCGTAAATGTATTATCTTGCCACAAAATGCGTGTTTTTTTAATACCAGAATATAACAGCAGTATCTAACACTTGTATTGGACTGTCAAGAATGCAGAAAAGGCCACAAATTTATTAGCTTGCCACAAAATGTGTGTTTTTTTAATACCAGAATATAACAGTATCTAACGCTTGCATTGGACTGTCAGAAATGCAGCAAAGGCGGCAAATGTATTATCTTGCCACAAAATGCGTGTTTTTTAAATGACAGAATATAATTCAGCAAAGGCCGCAAATTTATTATCTTGTTACAATATGCATGAGTATTGTATGCCAGGCAACACTACTTTTGGTTTCTAGCAAGAGTACATGCAAATCACATATCTTAATTTTTAAAGTAGATTGCATATCCCCTCTTTTTTTTCTGTCTGGCAAGCTAATTTGCATACTTTTGGCTTTCTAGGAAAGATATTCAAATTAGCTTTTCTTACAACACAGAAAAGAATGACATTTTTTTGTCATGCCAACCAAAACCAATAGTAGTGTTGGAAAGGTGCTGTCTGTTTTTGTTATGCTGATGATGTATCCTCAAGTGAATAGGAAGGAGCTGTCCCATTGAAGAAACATAGCAGGAACTATAATGTCAAGCAAAGCTGGAAAAATAGCTAAGCCAATCCCAATCTACAACTAGCTCTTTCAGATCAAAAATCATTTATCAGAGCAAAGTGATAGATAGATAGATAGATAGATAGATAGATAGATAGATAGATAGATAGATAGATAGATAGATAGATAGATAAGAAACATGTTTTCTACTTGCAATGCCTTAAGGGGAACCTCTCTCTCTCTCTCTTTTAAAGTTGCAGTTGTATCTATTATCTTGCAGCATTGTCATTTATTTATGGCACATACTTCACTCTTTATAACAGAGATGTAGCTAGACTTTACAGCACCCAGGGCAAGGATATAGCATTGTTCCCCTACCCATCCCAATCCCCTCCTCTGGAAAAAAACCCTTTAAGATCACCAAATACTTTAGGGTATTGTCAATTGAAACCACCAAGAATGGTGGATTCGGCCTACAATCTACCATGTAAGAGGAGCTCACAAATCTCCCTGACAGAAAATTTTGGGGGAGAGAAGGATCAGATAAACTACATTTTTTTTAAGCTTCCAATGAAAGTGTCTGACAGCAGTGTTCTCCTCTTTCGCCATTGACAACACATTCCCACTTGGACAAACTGTACCTGTATGGAGAAGTTGAGGGCGTTAACAGTAGCTATCAGCTACCTAGTCGTTGCTTGGCTGACAGCTATTGTGTATAGCCACATTTACATAGGTGCAGAGCAAGTGCAGTGTAATAAGTCTCCACACCATGTCTCTGAAAATCCATATGGGGAATTTAGGCTAAATTAGGGTTAACATATAAAAGGTTAATAAGAAACTGACATGGCAGACCCCTCTAAAGGGCACATAAACAAAAACCGATAAACCCAGGAGCCTCTACATTGTTGTTTCATCTATCTTGCCGTTAATGCTTTAGTTCCCCCTGGTGGTGACTGTAAGCAAATAATTTATAAATCTCTGACACCTGTACATTCATTTAAAGGAAATCTGCCACCTATTTTAGGGCTACTAAGCCAACAACTTGCCATTATGCAGCCGGGGTTAAGGGTCCTAAACCTGGCCATAGCAAACCAATCTGTCCGCAAAATATGCTAAATAAATGTCATGCTTACTGGGAGAAGAGTTAGTGACTTTTCTTCAGTGGTATTGGGTGCATGCACACTGTGTTGATAAAAAACGATGGTAAAGTACACCTCTCGTTACTGCGCATGCATTGAGGCAAGATATACTGTCCTCGGCACTCAATGACACTGGGGATGGATGCAACACAACTTCTTCTCCACGTAAGTTTGAATTTAATTTACTTTTGCTAAAGGGGATGAATTTGCTATGGGAAGCTTTGGGGCCCTAAACCACCGTTTCACAATGGCATGCTGGTGGTGTAGTGGTCCCAAACCACATGAAAGGTTCCCTTTGAAGGAAATGATTGGCCTTCTGATTTCCTCTTTTTGTAGTCATAGAGGAAGTTTGGAAACTAAAAAGGCTTTCTGAGATTTTTGAACTGATAACTAGAGATGAGCGAATCGAAGCTGACGAAGTGGAATTCTAAAATGGCGGCTACACGTGTGAGGACTGAGGACATGGGGCAAGGAACTCTGGGAAGCCGGGATCACCCAGATTGACATGCATGCATGCAGCCAATCAGCAGCCAGCCAGCCCTGTGATGTCACAGCCCTATAAATACAGCAGCCAGTTTAGATTCTGCCATTTTCCAGCGTTCTGAGGGACTAGGGACAGCAATAGGAAAAACCTTATTGCGAACAAATAAAATGAAAAAACTATTTATAAGTGCAGGGAAAGGATAGGGAGGAATTATTTCACAGCATCTTAGTGCAGGGAGAGACGTCAGAAGGCGCTAGGGACAGTGCTAGAAAAGCGATTTACAAGTGCAGGGAAAGATTATTTGGGGATCTAAATAGCTATTATACAGCTCTGTCATTTTGTCATTTCAGCAATTTGTTCTTGGGGTGCAAGATGCTGCTGCCATCTCCATGCTATATCACCTTGCCACTCTGTGGTATACTGATGCTACTGCCATCTCCACACTATGTCACCTTGCCACTCTGTGGCCTCCTCCTGATGCTGCTGCTGCCGCCACCTCCACATTCTGTTATTGGGCCACTCTGTGTTCTCCTCATGCTGCTGCCAACTTCAGACTTTGTCATTGTGCCATTTGGTTGCCTCCTCATACTGCTGCCAACTTCAGACTTGGTAATTGTACCACTCAGTGGTCTACTTATACTGCTGCCACCTCCACACTCGTTCATTGTGCCACTCGTTCATTGTGCGGGTGCCAAGAACCCGCCTCAAGACAAGGGGGGATAGACGTTTCTCAGTATTAGCCCCCAAGGTCGGGAACTCCCTCCCAGAACATATTAGAACTATACCAGATTACCTGGAATTCAGGAAGCTGGTTAAGACCTGGCTATTTGTGTAGTATGACGTAGGGGCCCACCAATATAGCCGTCCACAAGCGCTTCAATCGGATTGAGTTCCTCTAGAGTGCTATATAAGGACTTAGTAACATAACACTCTGTGGCCTCCTCCTGATGCTGCTGCTGCCGCCACCTCCACATTTTGTCATTGGGCCACTCTGTGGTCTTTTCATGCTGCTGCCAACTCCAGACTTTGTCATTGTGCCACTCAATGGCCTCCTTATACTGCTGCCAACTCCAGACTTGGTCAATGTACCACTCGATGGCTTCCTCCTACTGCTGCCAACTCCATACTCGATTATTGTGCCACTCAGTGGCTTCCTCATACTGCTGCCAACTCCACACTTTGTCGTGGTGCCACTCTGTGGCCTCCTCATGCTGCTACCAGATTCACAATCTCTCATCCTCAAGCTACTCTGACCTCCTAATGCTGCTAACACCTCCACACTTTGTCTTCGTGCTACTCTGATGCCTCCTCATCCTGCTGCCACCTCCACAATCCCTCGTCATCATGCTACTGTGTGGCCTCCTCATGCTGCTGCCACCTCCACAATCTTTCATTGTCGTGCCACTCTGTGGCCTCCTGATGCTGCCTCCAACTCCAGACTCTGTCATTTGTCCACTCTATGGTCTCCTCATGCTGCTTCCACCTCACCACTATGTCATAGGTCAACTCTGTGGCCTTCTCATGCTGTTCCCACCCTCCCCACTTCATAAGTGGGCCACTATTTTGCTTTTCGGCCTGGCTGACATCATCATTTATTTGATCTTTCTTCTGATCTGTCAGAAGGAAGGAAAAATGAGACGCACAACGGATCCTGTCTGTGTAGCAGCTGTAAGGCCTGTATGGTCCCATCAAAATTGGCTTATGGTTTGGTAGCCAAAAGCAGGAGTGGGTACAAAACACAGCAGACATGCAAATATTCCATTCATGTGTCATCTCTGTTTTAGATCCACTCCTGTTTTTTTTGGCATTAGCAATACTGATGGATTATTGAGCAAATGCTGACAGTGTGAAGGCGGATGCTCCACAGACAGGATCCATTTTTTGGGGGTTATTGTTCTGACGTATCAGAGGAAGGGCAAATTAATCAGTGACGACAACACAAAATTACTGCTGACACCCTCTCCACTCTGTCCGGGGGGGCTCTACTTGTATATGCGTTTAATAGAACAGGTTCTGTAGACATCTATGTGGAATCAGCTGACGACGGTGTAAAAGGAGTGCGCTTTTATATGGCGCTAACATCGACCTGTAAGGCTGAGTTCCTACGTGAGTTATTTGGTCAGTTTTTGCCCTGTGACTCCCCTAATAAGTGAAGTGTGCAGTGATTCTAAGAATGACGCCTGTCATCTGCATGTCGGACTCACAGTATTATTTCACTACCAAAGCAGACTCCCTATGCATGTTACTATAAGGCACAGTGTTCTACACCACTATAAAGGCTCCCAGCAGCCAGGAAATATCCATTTTTTAACGTAATTAGCCGCAAATATATTTGGATCGAAGCAAATCTTTCCCGACAAATTTGGCGAATCGGCGAATCGAATTTTCGAAAAATACACTCATCTCTACCGATAACCTATTCTCTGGCTAGGTTATCACTATCTGATCGGTGGGGGTCTGACACCTAGGACCCCTGCCGATCTGCGGTTTCAGAAGGTACCGACACTCACAGTAGCGCCGCAGCCTTCTCACAGCATTTTCTAGGCAATGTGATAACACGTTCAGTGGTCACAACGCCTAGGCGCAGCTCAGCCCCTTTGAACTGAATGGGGCTTAGCTGTGATACAATGTACGGCGCTGTATTTGGTGAGCTGAGAGAAGGCCACTGTGCTACTGTGAGCTCTGGTGCCTTTTCAAACAGTTGATTGGCGGGTGCCTGGGTGTCGGACTCCCACTGATCAGATACTGATAACCCATCCAGAGGAAAATCTCAGAAAACCCCTTTAATGGATTTGAGGGTATACTTGGCTGGAGTATTATATTTTTGGATGGTATTCTCTTGTATATCCATAGTAAATTTTAATGTCTTTTGCATAATATTCTTCCTGTTTTATCTCTTTCTGGTTTATAGGCAATTTATCACCAGTACATTCATTTCTCAGAATGATAATGAAGCATCTGACACTTGTAAATTGTAAAAGGGAGGACAGTACGGCTTTAGCTGACCAGCGATCTACTGGCAGCTTTGTCTTTCCTGCTGTTGCCGTTCTGTGCCATCTAAAAATGGTTATTATTGATGTCGCTGAACATAGTTATTTCCATGTGTATGATAATTACAGCACTTCTTTCTAAACAAAAGCCATATAATATGCCCAAAATTAAATGTGACAAACCGATTGTAGTGTAGGTGGCTTCGACAAGAAGTAAGGTACACAAATTATCTGATGCGGCTGGGTTAAATAAATAAAAAAAACATTAATAGAAGGAGAAAACTAGACAAAAATATTTTCCTTGAAAGGTTAATGTCAGTGAAAGCTATGCATGATATCATTTTTAGGACAGATGGAATAGATCAACAATATAGCGGCCACTCCGGAGTCCGATGACTAATAATATATAATTATAACACTTATCATCACCCTCATACCTAAATGGGATACAGAAATATCTGCTTATTGGTTCTTTTTTGTGGCTTGGGCAGACATTTTAGAGTGCAGAGATTTCAATTAAAAACATCTGCTTGACGCCATCAAGGCTGTCTGTGTGTAACACCCCTAGGACTAATTCCAGTGAGGAAAGAACACAGCCTGCCATTAAATCGCTGCTTTAATTTCAGAGAACGTTCCCTTTGATATCTGAATCTACCTCAATTGTTACAGTAAAGCAACATACCGTAGTTTCCTCCAAAATGCTCCTTGTTGTTAGCACACACTAGTTTTATGACCTTTGATATGTGTTGCATAAAAAAATGATCTGTTAAATATTTTAATTAATGGGAATCCATCACCAGGAAATTCACATTTAAACCAGGCTCCATGTCATCATACATGTCACTTAACAATCCATTGCTTTATTCTGGAGAAAAAGTACTTGAAAAATGAGCAGTTAAGTCACTCTTTGCAGCCTTGCTTCTACTGCTTCTGCAGTGACCAGGCAGCAGGGGCTTGTGTTTCAGTGAGTGGCCTGGCCAGATGGGTTTAGCAGTTATACTCATGGTTCGGAGCTTCTCTTGGTTGATGTGTCCTTAGTAGTGGTTGTTTTCAGGTGCAATCCAGGTCCACGGTTCACAACACTTGTGTAGTAGTACAGGAAGCAATGACGAGGCCAGGTTAGGCTACTTTCACATCTGCGTTTTTGATTTTGGTTTTGAGATCTGGAAGAGGATCTCAATACCGGAATAAAAGGCTCATTTTTCTCCCTATTTATTGTCAATGGGAAATAAAACTGATCAGGATTAGAGTTAATCGAATCGAATCCATTGAAGTGGAATTCGATGATAATTTCAGGATAAATTCGATTTGCTGCGAAGCCGAGTTTCCTTGTGCTTCGTGGTAGCTAATCGATTTAACCTGAAATAATGTTAAAAAATATATATCATACTTACCTCCTCCATTTTCTCGCAACGGGCCAGCTGCTGCCATCTTGATTCAAGATCTCGGCCGAAATGTACTGCGTGGTGACCACAGGCCGACATCTTGGGTCACGCGAGATTTCGCGCCAAATCTTCAAGCAAGATGGCGGTGCCTGGGCCATCGTGAGCAAATGGAGGTCTAAAATATCTGAATTCACTGCTCTCTTTCCAATGCTTCACAATCCCTCTTCAGTCTTTACTTCCTGGTCCTTCTCGAATACACAGGAAATAATCATTCAGAAATAAGCTAGTTATTAATGGTTTGTCTGAAGTGTTAAAGCAGAAGAGGTGAGGGAGCAGGGGAGTGGTATGAAGAATTTTATAAATTGACACCATTCTGAGTAAAAAAAAGATTGTTATTGACTGGACAACCCCTTAATGTATAAGCAGCAATTGTCATTGCACATCACACGTAAGGAATGTGAAATTGCATTTTAAACAGTCGGCATTTGATGATTGGCCGTATTAATTTTTTGAAGGGTCTAACAGACCAGAACAAATAATTCAAAATTTCCCTAAGCCCGTAAAGGTCATTTTCATAAAGTATCTAGTGTCCTGAAAGATAACTAATAGCAGTTTTTTGAAGTAATTTGCAATGTTCCTAGCAAAAATCTCGTATACCACTAATTTAATTTTAGAAAAGTCAGTTTTTCTAAAATCTAAAACTTTTGTTTTTGTGTGGTGTGACTCAGTCACTGTACTTATAGTAAACCACACTGACTGGTGATCACTAGATCCCAAGCTTTCCCCTACAGTAATATCAGATACCAAATTCCCATTTGTGAATACTAAATCTAAAATGGCCTCCTTCCGGGTTGGCTCCTCCACTACTTGCTGTAGAGATAATCCCAGTAGGGAATTTAGAATATCTGTACTCTTGGCAGAACTAGCTATTTTGGTTTTCCAGTTTACATCTGGAAGATTGAAGTCTCCCATAATGATAACTTCCCCCTTCAATGTCATTTTAGCTATTTCCTCAACTAGTAGATCATCTAATTCTTTGACTTGGGTAGGTGGTCTATATATAACACCTACACGAGTTACCTTATGATTATCAAGCTACAAGGTAACCCAAACTGACTCTAAATTGTTCTCGCTAACTTGTATCAAATTAGATTTTATGCTATCTTTCACATACAGGCCCACCCCTCCCCCTTTCTTACCTTCTCTGTCTTTCCTGTATAGAGAGAACCATGGTATTGATATATCCCAGTCATTACTCCCCTTGAACCACGTCTCAGTAACAGCCACTACATCTATATTCTCAGATGCCATTATAGCCTCAAGCTCATTGATCTTATTCCCTAGACTGCGAGCATTTGTAGACAAGACTCTGAGCTTGTCATTTCTTAACCTTTGTGTTACTGGCCTCTTCTGGCATTGTTCCGGGGGGCAGTCGGACTGCTGGATTATCACTCTTTTGCCCCCCTTTCCTAATTTAAATGCTTCTTAGCAAATACTTGGAACTGTTCACCGAAGACATTCGTTCCCTTGAGAGAAAGATGCAAACCATCTTTCTTGTAGAGTTCTTTTCCATTCCAACAAGAGCTATCATGAGACACAAAGCCAAACCCTTGGTTCAGACACCATTCACCAAGCCATACATTGAATTCCTTAATGTGCATCTTCCTGTCATGATGAAGGTTATGCACAGGCAAAACTGCAGAGAATGAAACAGTTGATGCAACCTCCCGTATATCCTTTCCAAGTGTATGAAAAGCTTCTTTCACCTTTGAAACCTCATTGCAAGCCAGATCGTTTGTCCCAAGATGGAGAATAACATCCACTTCCCTTTCCTGCTTTGCTTGCCTACCAATATTTAGGATCCGTCGTCTATCCCTGCTAGCGGTAGCACCAGGGAGACATCTCACAACACCATTCTCCTCAAACTTCACACCTCTTATGATGGAATCGCCCACCAACAACTGCTTACTATCAATCCTCACCTTCTCCTTTTTGTCTTTGGCTGCAGTCTTACATACTTTAGGCATGGGAGATGATTGTTTCTCACCCACTGTGCTTGAGCCATCCTCCATGTTGCTCTTGCACTCTGAAAGTGCTGCAAATGAATTATGGAGAGCCACAGACTGTGGGACATGCCTTCTATCCACAACTCTCAGTCTACCTGAACCTACAGTAACCCATCTTCCATTTCTAGGGGGCCTCTGTGGCAGTGGCATTGCAATGTTCTCAGCCTGAGTTTGTTTAGTGGTTAATTTAAAAGTCTCATATTTCAAAAAGGTAATTTCCTGCTGCATTATGGAGAGCTGTCTACAGATCAGACAGTATCCAAACCTTTGAAGAGTGGAACCTGAAATAAAAGCACAACAATTCCTGCACCGAACCAGATCTGCCATTGTAAAGAGAGGGAAAGATTTTAAACAAACAAATCTTACTTGTTTAGATTGTATCCACCTCCAGATTACCTCCTGAGTATCTCCTGAATATCTCCAATGCACTTCTAACAGCAGCACTTGAAATAGCAGCCTTGTTAAAGCAGCAAGCTATGATTAGCAAGCTAATACTGTGTGGATATATATACACACACACTCCCACAAAGGCTCCTCCCCCAACAGCAAATTAACACCTTACTTGCCTATGCTCATTGCAATCAGACAATAGAGATACTGTGTCTAGCAAATTCCTTACCTCTTTTGAAACACAGTGTCTGTGTATTCACCAGAAACACCACTGAAGATCTGCTACAGTGGAAAAACTCTGAGTTAGACTGTTAGTCTCCTGAATAGTCTCCTGAGTATCCAGGCACATAGGTGGTCCTGTTGGATACGCAGTAGTAGCTTGTCTGCTGAAAAGGTGGTTCAATAGTGTTATAGTTACTGATTCTCTTTGTGATGGATCAGATAGATAGGAGAGTATCCCTAGCGGACTAGTTTTACTCTGCCTAAAAGCGGAGAGGTCTCCCGCCTAAATGTGGGAGAATCACCCCCTAGGGAGCGACCCCACTTATCGGTGGCTGGCCCTGTTATTCTCACCCTACAAATAGTCTCCAAGTGCCAGCATAGTCAGATAATTTCATATACACTGCGTACAGAATTATTAGGCAAATTAGTATTTTGACCACATCATCCTCTTTATGCATTTTGTCTTACTCCAAGCTGTATAGGCTCAAAAGCCTACTACCAATTAAGCATATTAGGTGATGTGCATCTCTGTAATGAGAAGGGGTGTGGTCTAATGACATCAACACCATATATTAGGTGTGCATAATTATTAGGCAACTTCCTTTCCTTTGGCAAAATGGGTCAAAAGAAGGACTTGACAGGCTCAGAAAAGTCAAAAATAGTGAGATATCTTGCAGAGGGATGCAGCACTCTTAAAATTGCAAAGCTTCTGAAGCGTGATCATCGAACAATCAAGCGTTTCATTCAAAATAGTCAACAGGGTCGCAAGAAGCGTGTGGAAAAACCAAGGTGCAAAATAACTGCCCATGAACTGAGAAAAGTCAAGCGTGCAGCTGCCAAGATGCCACTTGCCACCAGTTTGGCCATATTTCAGAGCTGCAACATCACTGGAGTGCCCAAAAGCACAAGGTGTGCAATACTCAGAGACATGGCCAAGGTAAGAAAGGCTGAAAGACGACCACCACTGAACAAGACACACAAGCTGAAACGTCAAGACTGGGCCAAGAAATATCTCAAGACTGATTTTTCTAAGGTTTTATGGACTGATGAAATGAGAGTGAGTCTTGATGGGCCAGATGGATGGGCTCGTGGCTGGATTGGTAAAGGGCAGAGAGCTCCAGTCCGACTCAGACGCCAGCAAGGTGGAGGTGGAGTACTGGTTTGGGCTGGTATCATCAAAGATGAGCTTGTGGGGCCTTTTCGGGTTGAGGATGGAGTCAAGCTCAACTCCCAGTCCTACTGCCAGTTTCTGGAAGACACCTTCTTCAAGCAGTGGTACAGGAAGAAGTCTGCATCCTTCAAGAAAAACATGATTTTCATGCACGACAATGCTCCATCACACGCGTCCAAGTACTCCACAGCGTGGCTGGCAAGAAAGGGTATAAAAGAAGAAAATCTAATGACATGGCCTCCTTGTTCACCTGATCTGAACCCCATTGAGAACCTGTGGTCCATCATCAAATGTGAGATTTACAAGGAGGGAAAACAGTACAACTCTCTGAACAGTGTCTGGGAGGCTGTGGTTGCTGCTGCACGCAATGTTGATGGTGAACAGATCAAAACACTGACAGAATCCATGGATGGCAGGCTTTTGAGTGTCCTTGCAAAGAAAGGTGGCTATATTGGTCACTGATTTGTTTTTGTTTTGTTTTTGAATGTCAGAAATGTATATTTGTGAATGTTGAGATGTTATATTGGTTTCACTGGTAAAAATAAATAATTGAAATGGGTATATATTTGTTTTTTGTTAAGTTGCCTAATAATTATGCACAGTAATAGTCACCTGCACACACAGATATCCCCCTAAAATAGCTAAAACTAAAAACAAACTAAAAACTACTTCCAAAAATATTCAGCTTTGATATTAATGAGTTTTTTGGGTTCATTGAGAACATGGTTGTTGTTCAATAATAAAATTAATCCTCAAAAATACAACTTGCCTAATAATTCTGCACAACCTGTAGTTCTCCCAACGTGTTTCCTCTGACAGGTAGTACTGTCAGATTCATCAGGGGATGTAAAATGATGAAGATACGGCTTAATAACCGTTGGCTCAATCGCTCTCTGTTGGTATCCCAGCTGAATAGATGCAGTCCAGAACGATGTCTGAGACTGTCCCCTTAAAATACCCAGTAAATTGTCTTAATTGGCCAGCGGTGAATCACTTACAACATGTCCCGGCGTGCGTTCCACATCGTCAGTCCTGGATCCGGAAATGTGTCATTCTGCACATGCGCAGAAAACACCGATGTCCGCTGTGGAACGCATGAGGTCAGAATCGTGCGTCCAGGCCAGCGCCAGCAGATAGAGCGGCGCAGATATCGGACCTGACAGAATCAGTATGTGGAACGCATGGACGTCATATTAATGCGTCTCAAGCAGCCTCATAGAGACGTAATCATCATGCGGCATGTTCAGATGCGCTTGCGCTTAAGCGATTCTGACCTCATGCGTTCCACAGCGGACATCGGTGTCTTCTGCGCATGTGCAGAATGACACATTTCCGGTTCCAGGACTGACGAAGTGGAACGCACGCCGGGACATGTTGTAAGTGATTCACCGCTGGCCAATTAAGACAATTTACTGGGTATTTTAAGGGGACAGTCTCAGACATCGTTCTGGACTGCATCTATTCAGCTGGGATTCCAACAGAGAGCGATTGAGTCAACGGTTATTAAGCCGTATCTTCATCATTTTACATCCCTTGATGAATCTGACAGTACAACCTGTCAGAGGAAACACGTCGGGAGAACTATATGAAATTATCTGACTATGCTGGCACTTGGAGACTATTTGTAGGGTGAGAATAACAGGGCCAGCCACCGATAAGTGGGGTCGCTCCCTAGGGGGTGATTCTCCCGCATTTAGGCGGGAGACCTCTCCGCTTTTAGGCAGGGTAAAACTAGTCCGCTAGGGATACTCTCCTATCTATCTGATCCATCACAAAGAGAATCAGTAACTATAACACTATTAAACCACCTTTTCAGCAGACAAGCTACTACTGCGGATCCAACAGGACCACCTATGTGCCTGGATACCGAAAAGTATTACGAATTCCTCATGCAACAAACCATGAGTGGTGACTATAATAATTGGTTTGACTGTATTCTCATCCTACTCAGTGCACTGTACTGTTCATTTGTGCATGGTTTGTCATATGCCAGATATTTCATATGCAGTCATCCCCATATGTCTACTTCATGTTTGGATCAATTTGGGAATGATATTTTATTTTTGGGGGATGTTAAATGGCTTAGAAGTTTAGAAGAAAATCTTGAAATTTTTCAGAAAGTTTCAAAAACCCACTTTTTAGGGACCAGTTCAGGTCTGAAGTCACTTTGTGAGGCTTACATAATAGAAACCACCCAAAAATGACCCCATTCTAGAAACTACACCACTCAAGGTATTCAAAACTGATTTTACAAACTTTGTTAACCCTTTAGGTGTTGCACAAGAGTTATTGGCATATGGAGATGAAATTTGATAATTTCAATTGTTTGGCAAATTTTCCATTTTAATGTATTTTTTTCCAGTAACAAAGCAAGGGTTAACAGCCAAACAAAATGCTATGTTTATTGCCCCGATTCTGTAGTTTGCAGAACCACCCCATATGTGGCCGTAAACTACTGTACGGGCACACAGTAGGGCGTAGAGGGAAAGGTGCGCCGTATGGTTTTTGGAAGCCAGATTTTGCTGGACTGTTTTTTTTTACACCATGTCCCATTTGAAGCCCCCCTGATGCACCCCTAGAGTAGAAACTCCATAAAAGTGACCCCATCTAAGAAACTACACCCCTCAAGGTATTCAAAAATGATTTTAAAAACTTTGTTAACCCTTTAGGTGTTGCACAAGACTTAATGGAAAATTGAGACACAATTTAAAAATTTCACTTTTTTGGCAGATTTTGCATTTTAATATTTTTTTTCCAGTTACAAAGCAAGAGTTAACAGCCAAACAAAACTCATTATTTATGGCCCTGATTCTGTAGTTTACAGAAACACTTCATATGTGGTCGTAAACTGCTGTACGGGCACACGGCAGGGCGCAGAAGGAAAGAAATGCCATGCGGTTTTTGGAAGGCAGATTTTGCTAGACAGTTTTTTTGGACACCATGTCCCATTTGAAGCCCCCCTGATGCACCCCTAGAGTGAAAACTCAAAAAAGTGACCCCATTTTAGAAACTACGGGATAGGGTGGAAGTTTTGTTTGTACTAGTTTAGGGTACATATGATTTTTGGTTGCTCTATATTACACTTTTTGTGAGGCAAGGTAACAAGAAATAGCTTTTTTGGCACCGTTTTTTTTGTGTTATTTACAACATTCATCTGACAGGCTAGATCATGTAGCATTTTTATAGAGCAGGTTGTCACGGATGCGGCCATACCTAATATGTATACAATTTTTATATTTATGTAAGTTTTACACAATGATTTTATTTTTTAAACAAAAAAAATCATGTTTTAGTGTCTCCATAGTCTGAGAGCCATAGTTTTTTCAGTTTTTGGGCGCTTATCTTAGGTAGGGTCTCATTTTTTGTGGGATGAAATGACGGTTTGATTGGCACTTTTTTGGGGTGCATATGATTTTTTGATTGCTTGCTATTACACTTTTTGTGATGTAAGATGATAACAAATAGCTTTTTTTAAACATTTATTTTTTATTTTTTACGGTGTTCACCTGAGGGGTTAGGTCATGTGATATTTTTATAGAGCCGGTCGATACGGACGCGGTGATACCTAATATGTATATATTTATTTATTTTTTTTGTACGTTTTACACAATGATTTCATTTTTGAAACAAAAAAAATCATGTTTTAGTGTTTCCGTAGTCTAAGAGCCATAGTTTTTTCAGTTTTTGGGCGATTATTTTAGGTAGGGTATGATTTTTGCGGGATGAGATGATGGTTTGATTGGTACTATTTTGGCGTACATGCTTTTGATTGGTACTATTTTGGCGTACATCACTTTTATTACCTTTTTTGGGAAGTAAGGTGGGCAAAATCTAAATTTCTCATAGTTTTAATTTTTTTATTTTTATGGCGTTCACCGTGCGAGGAAAGTAACATGACTGTTTTATAGATCAGGTCGTTACAGACGCGGCGATAACTAATATGTGTAGTATATTTTTTTTTTTTTTTTTTTTATTCAGTGATAAATGTATTTTTTTTTTATCTTAACTTTTTTCACCTTTTTTTTTCATTTTTTTACCCGGACCCACTTGGTTTTTGAAGATCCAGTGGGTCTTATGTCTGTATAATACAGTACAGTACACTATATAGTGTATTGAACTGTATTTTACTTATACTTTGTCTGAACAGATCTATGCCTTTAGCACAGATCTGTTCAGCACCATGGACAGCAGGATGCCTGAGAAGGCGTCCTGTTGCCATGGGGACCTTCCCTGTCTGCTCAGTTGTGACCACAACTGAGCAGACGGGGAAGGGTAAGGAGGGGGCTCCCTCCCTCTGTCACCCCATCCTGTCGGGGGGCTGCAGAGGGACAGCAGCCCCCCGATGGGAGAGGGAGGGAGCCCCCTCTTACTGTTAACCTTTTCCATATAGCGGTCCGTACGGACCGCAGTATGGAAAGGGTTAAACGGCTGACATGACAGCACAGATGTCAGCCGTTTATACCAGAGTGTCAGCAATGTGCTGACACTCTGGTATACCCACTGGCCACCAATGATTATCAAGAGGAGGCGGGCGAGGGATCGCGATCCCGCCTGCTGCACCGCCAGCCTCCCGCACCGCCCGCACCGCCTGCAACACCCCCCCTGCACCACCCACCACCATAAAATCATTCAGGGGTGCAGGGGGGTGAAAAAAACTTAATTTGGGGCATTTTAAAGTTTGATCCCCGCGGTCAGGGAACGCGGGGATCAGAATCGGCAGAAAGCGCAGCAAACCGCAGGTCTGAATTGACCATATGGTCATATGACCCCCCCCCCGGCGTAGTGACAGGATGCCCGCTGAATGATTTCAGCGGGCATCCTGTTCCGATCAACCCCCGCAGCGCCGCAATCTCGTTTTAAACTCATGATGTACCGGTACGTCATGGGTCCTTAAGGACTCAGGAAACATGCCGTACCGGTACGTCATGCGTCCCTAAGGGGTTAAAAAAAAAATTAGGAATGATGTAGGAGGAAGAGGTTGAGGAGGCGGAGAATGGGTGGATGTGGCCGTGTAGGCTCACGTGGCGGTCTAGGTGGAAGTGGGGGCGAAGGAGGAATAGGTAGCCAACACAGATGTGTTATTTTGCATTTTTACATAAGGGTATCCCCCAAAATATTGGGACATATAAAAAAAAAAAAAATGAATAAGTGCACTTGAGTACAAGGATGGATGGTTGAGGCTGTTAGAACTGTCTATTCTGCACAAGGTACAGACAAGTCCTAAGGGATCCAAGCCTGGTTCATTTTAATGAACGTGAGCTTGTCCACGTTGGCTGTGGACAGGCGACTGCGTCTGTCTGTAATTACGCCTCCTGCCGTGCTAAACATACGTTCAGAGAGTACACTGGCTGCAGGGCAGGCCACACCTCCAAGGCATACAGTGCAAGCTCTGGCCATGTGGACAATTTGGAGACCCAGAAGTTGAATAGGGGAGAACCATCAGTCAGTACGTGTAGTCGTGTGCACAGTTACTGTTCCACCATGTTGTTCAAATGCTGCCTCCTGCTAACACGCTCCATATCAGCAGTTTAGGCTGGTTGTTGCGGCGAGGTGACAAAGCTTTTCCACATGTCGGCCATGCTAACCCTGCCTTCTGAGGTGCTGGCGCTGACGCAGCTGCGTTGGCGACCTCTTCCTCCTCCCCTGCCTTCTCCTTGTTCTTCCACTTGTCCCCCGGCGTCAATCGGTAATGGTCTCATGAGCGCGTCTACCAGTGTGCGCCTGTAGTCGCGCATCTTCCGATCACGCTCCAGTGAGGGAAATAAGGATGGCACATTGTCTTTGTAATGGGGATCCAGCAGGGTGGCCACCCAGTAGTCAGCACACGTTAAAATGTGGGCAACTCTGCTGTCGTTGCGCAGGCACTGCAGCATGTAGTCGCTCAAGTGTGCCAGACTGCCCAGAGGTGAGGACAAGCTGTCCTCTGTGGGAGGCGTATCGTCTGCGTCCTCCGTGTCCCCCCAGCCACGCACCAGTGATGGGCCCGAGCTGCGTTGGATGCCACCCCGCTGTGAACATGCTTCATCCCCATCCTCCTCCTCCTCGTCCTCGAGTAGTGGGCCTTGGCTGGCCAAATTTGTACCTGGCCTCTGCTGTTGCAAAAATCCTCTTTCTGAGCCACTTCTAAAAGACTGGCCTGAAAGTGTTAGAGATGACCCCTCTTCCTCCTCCTCATCCTGGGCCACATCCTCTTCCATTATCGCCCTAAATGTTTTCTCAAGGAGACATAGAAGTGGTATTGTAACGCTGATAACGGCGTCATCGCCACTGGCCATGTTGGTGGAGTACTCGAAACAGCGCAACAGGGCACAAAGGTCTCGCATGGAGGCCCAGTCATTGGTGGTGAAGTGGTGCTGTTCCGCAGTGCGACTCACCCGTGCGTGCTGCAGCTGAAACTCCACTATGGCCTGCTGCTGCTGCTCGCACAGTCTCTCCAGCATGTGCAAGGTGGAGTTACACCTGGTGGGCACGTCGCATATGAGGTGGTGAGTGGGAAGGCCGAAGTTACGCTGTAGAGCAGACAGCCGAGCGGCGGCAGGATGAGAACGCCAGAAGCGCGCACAGACGGCCCGCACTTTACGCAGCAGCTCTGACATGTCGGGGTAGTTGTGAATGAATTTATGAACCACCGATTTCAGCACATGCGCCAGGCAAGGGATGTGCTTTAAAGAGCTGCAACGAGATTTCGCCCATTATCGCACACCACCAGGCTGGGCTTGAGGCTCACTGGCAGCAACCACTCGTCGGTCTGTTGTTCTATACCCCACCACAACTCCTGTGTGGTGTGGGGCCTGTCCCCCAAACACGTCAGTTTCAGAACGGCCTGCTGACGTTTACCCCTGGCTGTGCTGAAGTTGGTGGTGAAGGTCTATCGCTGACCGGATGAGGAGGTGGTAGAAGAGGAGGAGGAAGCCGAGTAGGAAGAGGAAGCAACAGGAGGCAAAGAATGATGCCCTGCGATCCTTGGCAGTGGAAGGACGTGCGCCAAACAGCTCTCCGCCTGGGGCCCAGCCGCCACTACATTTACCCAGTGTGCAGTTTGGGAGATATAGTGTCCCTGGCAGTGCTTACTGGAACACGTATCTGTGGTTAGGTGGACCTTGCCACAGATGGCGTTGCGCAGTGCACACTTGATTTTATCCGATACTTGGTTGTGCAGGGAGGGCACGGCTCTCCTGGAGAAGTAGTGGTGGCTGGGAACGACGTACTGTGGGACAGCAAGCGACATGAGCTGATTGAAGCTGTCCATCTCCACCAGCCTGAATGACAGCATTTCAAAGGCCAGTAGTTTAGAAATGCTGGCATTCAGGGCCAGGGATCGAGGGTGTCTAGGTGGGAATTTATGCTTTCTCTCAAATGTTTGTGAGACGGAGAGCTGAACGCTTCCGTGTGACATGGTGGAGATGCTTGGTGACGGAGGTGGTATTGTTGGTGGCACATCCTCTGTTTGCTGGGCGGCAGGTGCCAACGTTCCTCCAGAGGCGGAGGAAGAGGCCGAGGCAGCAGCAGAAGAGGGAGCAGGAGGGGCCTGAGCACTTTCTTGGTTTTGAAGGTGCTTACTCCACTGCAGCCCATGTCTCGCATGTAGATGCCTGGTCATGCAGGTTGTGCTAAGGTTCAGAACGGTAATGCCTCGCTTCAGGCTCTGATGGCACAGCAGGCAAACCACTCAGGTCTTGTCATCAGCACATTGTGTGAAGAAGTGCCATGCCAGGGAACTCCTTGAAGCTGCCTTTGGGGTGCTCGGTCCCTGGTAACGGTGGCCAATAGCAGGCAAACTGTTTTGGCGACGGCTGCTCTGCTTTTGCACCCTGATCCCGCTTTTGCTACGCTGTTGGTTCAGTCTCACCACTGCCTCTTCCTCCTAACTATGAAAGTCATTGGCACGACCTTCATTCCATGTGGGGTCTAGGACCTCATCGTCCCCTGCATCGTCTTCCACCCAGTCTTTCTCTCTGACCTCCTTTTCGGTCTGCAAACTACAGAAAGACGCAGCAGTTGGCACCTGTGTTTCGTCATCTTCAGAGACGTGCTGAGGTGGTATTCCCATGTCCTCATCAGGAAACATAAGTGGTTGTGCGTCAGTGCATTCTATGTCTTCCACCCCTGGGGAAGGGCTAGGTGGATTCCCTTGGAAAACCCTGCCAGCATTTATTCAAACAGCATAAGAGACTGCCGCATGACTTGAGGCTCAAACAGGTTCCCTGATATGCACGGGGGTGATGTGACAGACTGATGGGCATGGGTTTCAGGCGCCACCTGTGCGCTTTCTGCAGAAGACTGGGTGGGAGATAATGTGAACGTGCTGGATCCACTGTCGGCCACTCAATTGACTAGCGCCTGTACTTGCTCAGGCCTTACCATCCTTAGAACGGCATTAGGCCCAACCAAATATCGCTGTAGATTCTGGCGGCTACTGGGACCTGAGGTAGTAGGTTCAGTAGGACGTGTAGCTGTGGCAGAATGGCCACGTCATCTCCCTGCACCAGAGGCTCCACCAACACCACCACCACGACCATGACCGTGTCCCTTATTAGATGTTTGCCTCATAGTTAGCGTTCACAAAGCAAAGTAAAAAGTGGTTTAGTCTGTTAAAAATAATTAACCGCCAATAAAAACCCTGATGTAGCGTATTGCACTCAATAGTTTTTTTTCAAACTCTATATGACAGGGGAATTTGTGGCCTAAATTTCACAGTAACTTATGCACGTCTAATCCCAGATGTGCAGTATATCAGAGGTTTTTTTTCACCCCAGTAACCAAAAAGCCGTATTTATGGCCTAAATGTGACAGTCACTTATGCACGTCTAATCCCAGATGTGCAGTATATATTAGATGGTTTTTTCACCCCAGTAAGCAAAAAGATGTATTTCTGGACTTGCAGACATGCAGAAAGCCTGTGCTGGTGTACTATCATTGCATAAAATGGCTGCCGATTATGTATTGATATTGACAAACTGAAGTAAAAAAAGTTCGTTTTCAGCAGTAGTTGGCTCAGGGCAGGCTTAAAAAATTTGTGCACTGCACCCTCAAAACACATTTGCTGTAGATCGCTGAGTAAAAAAAGCAGTTCTTGATAAGATTTCTCCCTGATCTCAACCTCACAGCAGCTGCAGCCTCTCTCTACACTGATCAGAGCAGAGTGACGGGCGGCACTACGTGACTCCAGCTTAAATAGAGGCTGGATCACATGCTGCAGTTGGCCAATCACAGCCATGCCAATAGTAGGCATGGCTGTGATGGCCTTTTGGGGCAAGTAGTATGACGCTTGTTGATTTGCTGCTGTGCAGCCTTTCAAAAAGTGCCAAGAAAGCGCCGAACACCGAACCCGAACTTTTACGTAAATGTTCAGGTTCGAGTCCGGGTGCCGAAAAACCTAAAGTTCGGTACGAACCCGAACTTTACAGTTCGGGTTCGCTCAACTCTACCAGGCATCTAAGTGCAAAGCATGAACTGCAGTTGAGTAGACACCTCAAAAACAAAGAAAGGTCTCTGGCTCCTCCTGCTTCCTCTTCTGCTGCAGTCTCGGCCTCTTTATCCCCCTCTGGAGTGACAGTGGCACCTGCCACCACGCAAAAAGAGGATCTGCCAGCAATGCCACCAACTGGGTCTCCAATCATCTCCACATTGTCCAATGGCAGCGTTCAGCTGTCTATCTCCCAAATACTGGAGCGAAAAAGGAAGTACCCCCCTTCCCACCCGCGATCCCTGGCCCTGAATGCCAGCATTTCAAAATTACTGGCCTTTGAAATGCTGTCATTCTGTCTGGTGGAGATGGAGAGTTTTAAAAGCCTTATGGTGGTGGCTGTCCCACAGTACGTCGTGCCCAGCCGCCACTACTTTTCCAGGCGAGCCATCCCTTTCCTGTACAACCAAGTGGGGGACAAAATCAGGTGTGCACTGCGCAAAGCCATCTGTGGCAAGGTCCACCTAACTACGGATATGTGGACCAGTAAGCACGGTCAGGGACGTTATAGCTCCATAACAGCACACTACCGCCGAGTTGGCCACATTCTAACTTGTGCAGATTACTGGGTGGCCACGCTGCTGGATCCATGTTACAAGGTCAACGTACCGTCCTTAATTCCGTCACTGGAGCGTGATCGTAAGATGCACAAGTACAAGCGCACGCTGGTAGACGCGCTGCTGGGGGCATTCCCAGGTGGCATTCCCTGGGAAAATGCAGTGGCGGCTGGGCCTGAGGCGAATAGCATTTTGGCACATGTCCTTCCACCACCGAGGATTGCAGGGCGCTTCTCTTTGCCTCCTGTTGCTTCCGTTTCCTACTCAGCTTCCTCATCCTCTACTGCCTCCTCATCCGATCAGCGTAACACCTTCAGCACCAACTTCAGCACAGCCAGGGGTGAACGACTGCAGGCAGTTATAAAACGTATCTGTTTGGGGGACAAACCCCACACGGCGCAGGAGCTGTGGATGGGCATGGAACAACAGACCGATGAGTGGTTGATGCCAGTGAGCCTCAAGCCCAGCCTGGTGGTGTGCGATAATGGGCAAAATTTCGTAGCAGCTCTGGGCCTAGCCGGTTTGATGCACATCCCTTGCCTGGCGCATGAAATTCCTTAAAAATTACTCCGATATGTCAGAGCTGCTGCAGAAAGTGAAGGCCGTCTGTGCGCGCTTTCGGCGTTCTCACTTTGCTGCTGCTCGCCTTTCAGCGATGCAGCGTTACTTCGGCCTTCCCGCTCACCGCCTCATGTGCGACGTGCCCACAAGGTGGAACTCCACCTTGCACATGCTGGCCAGACTGTGCGAGCAGCAGCAGGAGATAATGGAGTTTCAGCTGCAGCACGCATGGGTGAGTCGCTCTGTGGAACAGTGCCACTTCACCACCAATGAGTGGGCCTCCATGCGAGACCTGTGTGCCTTGTTGCGCTGTTTCGAGTACTCCACCAACATGGCTAGTGCCGATGACGCCGTTCTTAGCGTTACTATCCCACTTCTATGCCTTCTTGAAAAAACGCTTTGGGTGATGATGGAAGAGGATGTGGCACAGGAGGAGGAGGAAGAGGGATAATTTCCAAGGGTTTCAGGCTAGTCATTCACAAGTGGCTCCAAGGGTGGGTTCCTGCACCCACAAATGCCAGGTACACAATTGTCCAGCCAGGGCACAGTTATGGAGGATGACGAGGTGGAGGATGAGGAGGAGGAGATGGAGGAGGAACTGTGCTCACAGCAGGGTGACACCCAAACCAGCTCATGGCCATCACTGGTACATGGCTGGGGGGATACAGAGGACACAGACAATACACCTCCCACATGGACAGCTTGTTGTTGCCTCTGGGCAGCCTGGCACACATGAGCAATTACATGCTGCATTGTCTCCGCAATTACCGCCGAGTTGGCCACATTCTAATTTGTGCAGATTACTGGGTGGCCACGCTGCTGGATTCCTGTTACAAGGTCAACATACCGTCCTTAATTCCTTCACTGGAGCGTGATCGTAAGATGCACAAGTACCAGCGCACGCTGGTAGACGCGCTGCTGGTGGCATTCCCACCTGACAGCGGGGGCACAGTGGAAGCACAAGGCGAAGGCAGAGGAGAAGGAAGAGGTCACCAACACAGCTGGGGCCCCGCCAGCATCTCAGAAGGCAGGGTTCGCATGTCCGAAATGTGGAAAAGCTTTGTCAGCATGCCACAACAACCAGCACCACCAGCTGATATGGAACGTCTTAGCAGGAGGCAGCATTTCATCAACATGATGGAGCAGTATGTGTGCACAAGCATACACGTACTGAAGGATGAGTCTGCCCCCTTTAACTTCTGGGTCTCCAAATTGGGCACATGGCCTGACCTTGCCCTTTACGCCTTGGAGGTGCTGGCCTGCCCTGCAGCCAGTGTATTGTCTGAACGTGTGTTTAGCACGGCAGGGGGCATTATCACAGACAAGCGCAGACGCCTGTCCAAAGCCAATGTGGACAAGCTCACGTTCATTAAATTGAACCGGCATTGATCCCACAGGACTTGTCCGTACCTTGTGCAGAATAGACATGTATACCGGCCTTACCTAGCCATTGTTATATTCCAGCGCAATTGCTCATTGTTGTATTTCGATATTTCCCACTCTTTTGGGTTGTACCCTAATTTAAACAAAAAATAAATAAATTAAAACCAAAAACCAGTGTTGGCTACCTACTCCACCACTGCTTCCGCCTACACCGCTACGTCCACCGCCTCCTCAACCTCCTACTCCATATGGATCTCCTCCTCCTAGATCAAGATTATTATTTTTACTTTTTACGTATTTAATTTTATTTTAAGTCATTTCACTAATTTGTCTGATACATTGTTGGGTGACATTCCCAAATTTTTGCCTGTGATATACCCCTGCTCTACATAGAGGACAGGGAATTACATTTCACTAATTTGTCTGTTACATTGTCAGGTGAAATTCCAAAATTTTTGGCTGTGATATACCCCTGCTCTACATAGTGAAAAGGGAAATACCTTTCACTAATTTGTCTGTTACATTGTCGGGTGAAAATCACAAATTTTTGGCTGTGATATACCCCTGCTCTACCTAGTAGACAGGCTAATACATTTCACTAATTTGCCTGTTACATTGTCGGGTGAAATTCACCAATTTTTGGCTGAGATATACCCCTGCTGTACCTACTGGACAGGGAAATACTTTTCACTAATTTGTCTGTTACATTGTCAGGTGAAATTCCCCAATTTTTGCCTGTGATATACCCCTGCTCTACATAGTGGAAAGGGAAATACATTTCACTAATTTGTCTGTTACATTGTTGGATGACATTCACCAATTTTTGGCTGTGATATACCCCTGCTCTCCCTAGTGGACAAGGAAATACATTTCACTAATTTGCCTGTTACATTGTCGGGTGAAATTCTCAAATTTATGGCTGTGATATACCCCTGCTCTACCTAGTAGACAGGGAAATAAATTTCACTAATTTGTCTGTTACATTGTCGGGTGAAATTCACCAATTTTTGGCTGTGATATACCCCTGCTCTACCTAGTGGACAGGGAAATACATTTCACTAATTTGTCTGTTACATTGTCGGGTGAAATTCACCAATTTTTGGCTGTGATATACCCCTGCTCTACATAGTGGATAGTTATATACATTTCACTAATTTGTCTGTTAGATTGTTGGGTGACATTCACCAATTTTTGGCTGTGATAAACCCCTGCTCTCCCTAATGGACAAGGAAATACATTTCACTAATTCGTCTGTTAAATTGTTGGGTGACAAATGCTCATCTTTTGCTCTAGAAAATACATTTGCGGCCTACACTGCATTTAGGACAGTACAAATGGTGAGGCCAGAACAAGTACAGACTATAGTACATTGGGGGGCTAACAGTGCCTACAATTCCTTCGCATTGTCTCCCACCCAGTCCCCTGCTGAAAGATCAGAGTGGGCACCTGCAGCCCATGGCCATCTGTCTTTCAACTCACCCCCTTGCAAATCAAGCAAGCAGTATGAGCCCCAAGTCATGCAGCAGTCTCTTATGCTTTTTGATCACTCTGCTGGCAGGGTTTCCGTGGGCCATTCACATAGCCCTGCACCAGAAGTGGATGAGATTGTGTGCACTGATGCCCAACCACTTATGTTTCAGGATGAGGACATGGGACGACCATCGCAGCACGTCTCTGATGACGACAAAACACAGGTGCCAACTGCTGCGGCTTTTTTCAGTCTGCAGACCGACAAGGAGAGCAGAGGTAAAGAGTGGGTGGAAGATGATGTGGAGGATGATGAGGTACCCTACATGGAATTAAGGTCATGCCAGTGACCTGTCTAGTTCTGAGAAAGAGGCGGTGGTCGCACAGAGGCACCAGCACAGCAAAAGAGGGAGCAGGGTGCAAAAGCATCTGTTACATTCTTAGGTGACATTTTACCATTTTTGCCGTGAATGAACCCCTGCTCTGCATAGGTGACAGGGACCTAAATTTTTAAAAAATTGTCTGTTGCATTGTCAGGTGACATTTTACTAATTTTGCCCTATACAAACCCCTGCTCTGCATAGGTGACAGGGACCGAAAATTAAAAAAATTGTCTGTTCCATTGGTAGGTGACATTAACCCATTTTTGCAGATGAAAAACCCCTGCTCTGCATAGGTGACAGGGACGTAAATTTCTAAAATTTGTCTTTAATTGACGTGCGCCCCCTCCTTTCATTTGATCCTTCCTCTTTAACAACTTGTCCCAAATTTCCGCTCAATCACATTTTAGCCATTGACCTCCCTTGGATGTGTTATCCCTTTCTCACGCTACCTCTCCGGCGTGGAACCCTGATTCCCCGCTACCCGTGATCACCATGGTAGGCGCAGAAAAGAACATCGAAAGTTGATAGAGAAGATATCTAATTGGATCGTGGACGTCACTGGGACGTCCAATCAGGCAGAAGTTATCTATAGTCAACAAAGCGGCAGCAGGGCCTCTGCTGTCTAACGTTTCCAAATCCAAAATACCCCAGTGACATTCCCTGAAATTTTTAATTAATCATTCCAGTAACAGGGCATCTTATGAGTCCTGTATTATTATTCATTGTCACTACCTCCCCGAGTCAGATGCTTCTGCTTCAATAACTTCTCCCACATTTCTGCTCGATCACATTGCAGCCATTAACCTGCCTTGGATGTGTTATCCCTTTCTCACGCTCCCTCTCCGGCGTGGAACCCTGATTCGCCACTAACCGTAATTAACATGGTAGGCGCAGAAATGAACATCAAAAGTTGATAGAGAAGATATTCAGATGGATAGTGAACATCACGGGGACGTGCGACATGGTGGGGCAGTATGTGTGCACACGCCTACACGTACTGACTGATGGGTCTGCCCCCTTTAACTTCTGGGTCTCCAAATTGGGCACATGGCCTGAGATTGCCCTTTACGCCTTGGAGGTGCTGGCCTGCCCTGCTGCCAGTGTATTGTCTGAACTTTGTTTAGTACAGCTGGAGGGGGTTATCACAGGTTATATTTCCCAATGTTTTGGGGTGTACCCTAATTCAAACAAAAAAAATAAAAAATGTAAACCAGAAAACTGTGTTGGCTACCTCCTCCTCCTCCACCGCGGCTTCCACCTACACCGCCACATCCACCGCCTCCTCAACCTCCTACTCTATATGGACCGCCTCCTCCTAGATCAAGATTATTATTTAAAATTTTTACGTATATTATGTTATTTTAAGTCATTTCCCTATCCATATTTGTTTGCAGAGCACTTGCCATGCTCTTAACCACATTTTGTTGCCTTTTGCAGCCCTTTCTATGACTTTTTTAGAGCCATTTTAGTGCTCCAAAGTTCGGGTCCCCATTGATTTCAATGGGGTTCGATTTATGGGTCAAGTTCGGGCCCGAACTCGAACTTTTTTGTGGTTTGTCCGAACCCGTCTAACCTGAACATCCAGGTGTCCGCTCAACTCTACTCATCTTGCTTCCCTTACAGAGGTAATCTTTTCAACTATATTACCATGACACTGCAGAGGCAACAGATAGAAAAGTTAGATTGCTGCAAAACTCAACATTCAGTTATGCCTCAAGCGGATAAGTAAATGATTACAGGTGCTATCTAATTAGAAAGGGGTCTTGGCACAAGAAAGCATACAAGTGCTTTCCCAGCTGTCATATAAAATGGCTGTCAGAGGCTACTTTTGGTTAGTGTACCTCTTGGTGAGAGAAGAATGACTGCAAGACATGGCTCTAAAACACACTCGAAGACACTTTGAATGAGATTGCAAAATTGGACAAAGAAGCAGGATGGTCGTATCAACAAATTGTCCACCAGCTAAGCCATTAGCACGTGTTGGGAGCAGTGGTTACATGAGGTCACACAGACAAGGTGAACAAGGTGTGGATTTCCCAGACAAACCACCAGACGAGAACATTGTTTGATCCGACAAGCATGAGCAGCTCCCACAGTTTTGTTGTCTACCATCCAGTCACAGGTGGCACCTTCCTTACACTCACTATTTTCAGGTCCTTACCAAAAGGAACTGTGATGTCATGGCGCCCATTAGGGTCCTGCCATCGACAGCAAGCCACTGTTGCCACTATGCGTCATGAACAAGGATTATACAGTGCTAAGGACTGGGACCATATCATCTTTAGCAACAAATCCATGTTCTGTTTAGGATCCCACAATAGTTGGGTTGGAGAATGGAGGCCTTGTGTGAGCGCTTCAATCTTGCCTTTGCTGTGGAGTGATACACTGCCCCAACTGCTGGTGCGATGATCTGGGGAGCAATCAAGTGCAATAGTCGGTCACCCCTGGTAGTGATAAGAGGATTAATAACAGATCATGAATATGTGCAGGGCATCCTGCGGCCACATGTTGCCTCTCATGGCAGGGCTTTAAAAGCAAATTTTTCAGCAAGATAATGCTTGCCCAAACACAGCAAGGTTATCCCAGGAACACTTCCTTGGACTGCCTGGTCATTAGATTTATGGCAATCAAGCATTTATAGGACCAGCTGGGATGCCAGCTTTGGCAACTAACTAGTGTAAAGGATCTATAGGCCGAGCTACAACATCTGTGGGAAAATGTGCCGCAGGATATTATACAGAACCTATATGCCTCTATGTTTTTTGTATCCAGGCTAGAGGTGGCCCAATAGGGTTCTAAAGCCTTCTTTCAATTGTGCAATTTTTCCCAATAAACCTATACTTTTGCTCTAATATTGTATTCACTTTCATGTATCATTATTATCATACTTTTTTTTTGTCAAGGAGTGTATTTCTATTGGCTGTTCTACAGTGAACAGAGGATCTCTACACAGACACCTATTGATGGAAACCACAACTGCACATGTGTGTCCACCCTTGTGTGTTCACACTTTGAACACTAGGTGGTGCCATGCTACAGTATGTAAGTAAATATGTCAGTAAAATGTCTTCACTAGACTGACATTGTTAGATATTTTTTTTATTATTTAATGGTGAGTCAATATCTGTATATTTATTTATATATAAATTTTTAATATAGTCAAATTACAAAGGAATTCAGATGTGGGTGCTGGTTTGAAAAATTTTGAATATTTTGACATGTGACAACCCCTTTAATTCAAACACCTTTAGCCAATTAGCTCTTGAAGATTCAAAGATTCATTTCATTTCAGATTCAAAGAATTGTTAAAAAAAAAAACGGTTCAGACACAAATTGATAGAAAGAGAGAGAGAGAGAGAGAGAGAGAGAGAGAGAGACTAGTATGTGTGAGAAGTGTGAGAAATATTGCATGCCTGGCAATGCCAATTGGCAAAGATATAAAAAATAGCTTTCCTAAGGCAATCTGATGTTAGCAGATGTAAGATATGCTAACTTTAATATAATGTTAGACCTTATTTTATTTAAAAAAAAAAATTCTACAAAAGACTCACCAAACAAACAAGTCTAGAAAAAAGACATACTGAAACCCAATTTTCAAGTAGTATATCGAAACCATGATTACACTTCACACAATGAGATATGCACGTTAGCACTTATTTTCGGAAAGATAACAAACCCAGAACATCTTAAGAGAAAATTACCTTGAACAGCTGACTAGCCTTGGGAGTACTCTTTGTGGTGCTCTTTATCATTAACGGGAGACCAAAAAATATTCATGATGAGTATTTTATCCCAGGCAACCCTCATGCTCTGGGAAGAAATCGAAATTCATTTAACTTAATTATTCAGGCATTAGACAGGTTATCCCCTCTTTTTATTTTTGTCAGGCAAGCTAATTTGCATACTTTTGAGTTTCTGGGAAAGATATTCAAATAATTTTTCTTTGCAAAAAAAGAATGGAACAATTATCCTATCTCATGCCAGCCAAATTAAGATAAGTGAATTTGCATACATTCTTCCTTAAAACCAAGAGCAGTGTCTTCTTGAATATAATACTCAATATACATATTTTCTTGGTCTCCCTAATGATAAAGGGTACCCTGAAGAATACAACTTCCCCCAAGGCCAGTCAGCAACATAAGACATTTTTTTTTCTTGAGATATTCTGCTTCTTTTGTTCTTCTAGGAATAACTAGTTTGTATGTCTCATTTGGAGAAGTATGTTCATGTTGAGGAATTTGCTCACAAGTCACAATATTGTTTTTAATTTGTATCATAAAAAAATAACAATAATCACAGTTAGGCCTCATGCACACGACCGTTGAGTGCATCCGTGGCCGTTGTTCCGTTTTCCGTGAGTTTCTGCGGACCCATTGACTTTCAATGGGTCCGTTGAAAACTCAGAAAATGCACCATTGTTCATCCGCGGCCATGATCCGTGCTTCCTGTCCGTCAAAAAAATATGACCTGTCCTATTTTTTTGACGGACAACGGTTCACGGACCCATTCAAGTCAATGGGTCCGTGAAAAAACATGGATGCACACAAGATTGCCATCCGCGTCCGTCATCCTTGTCCGTAGGCTACTTTCACACAGACGGATCCGCTGATCCGTCTGCATAAAAGCTTTTTAGATCTGATTTTTCACTTCGTGAAAACTCAGATCCGACAGTATATTCTAACACAGAGGCGTTCCCATGGTGATGGGGACGCTTCAGGTTAGAATATACTAAATGAACTGTGTACATGACTGCCCCCTCCCTCCCTTGTATTTAACACATTGGTGGCCAGTGCGGCCGGCCCCCCTCCCTCCCTTGTATTTAACACATTGGTGGCCAGAGCGGCCGGCCCCCCCTCCCTCCCTTGTATTTAACACATTGGTGGCCAGTGCGGCCAGCCCCCCCTTCCTCCCTCCCTTGTATTTAACACATTGGTGGTCAGTGCGGCCGCCACCCCCTAATTAAAATGACCGACCCCCCATCATTGGTGGCAGCAGAGAGTTCCGATCGGCGTCTCAGTTTATTCGCTGGGGCTCCGATCGGTTACCATGGCAGCCAATACGCTACTGCAGTCCTGGCTGCCATGGTTACTTAGCAATTTTAGAAGCATTATACTTACCTGCGATGTCTGTGACCGGCCGGGCGCTCCTCCTACTGGTAAGTGAAAGGTCAATGCGGCGCATTGCTTATAGCACAGACCTTTCACTTACCAGTAGGAGGAGCGCCCGACTTTACATTGAAAGTCAAAGGGGGACGGAGCCATTTGCAATTGCACCATATTGTGTCAACGTCAAACGGATCCGTCCCCATTGACTTGCATTGTAAGTCAGGACGGATCCGTTTGGCTCCGCACGGCCAGGCGGATACCAAAACGATTTTTTTTTCATGTCCGTGGATCCTCTAAAAAACAAGGAAGACCCACGGAAGAAAAAACGGTCACGGAACAACGGAAATCTGTTTTGTGGACCGCAAAAAAAACCGGTCGTGTGCATGAGGCCTTATTGAGAACACATGTAGAATGGGTTGTATCATTGCATAAAGTAATGTCTGAAAATCATCCTATGTATATTAATTCCTAAACTTCTTTTTCCATTACACATACAGTGTATACAGTTGCAAGAAAAAGTATGTGAACCCTTTGGAATGATATGGATTTCTACACAAATTGGTCATAAAATGTGATCTGAAGTCACAACAATAGACAATCACAGTCTGCTTAAACTAATAACACACAAAGAATTAAATGTTACCATGTTTTTATTGAACACACCATGTAAACATTCACAGTGCAGGTGGAAAAAGTATGTGAACCCTTGGATTTAATAGCTGGTTGAACCTTCTTTGGCAGCAATAACTTCAACCAAACGTTTCCTGTAGTTGCAGATCAGATGTGCAGAACGGTCAGGAGTGATTCTTCACCATTCCTCTTTACAGAACTGTTTCAGTTCAGCAATATTCTTGGGATGTCTGATGTGAATCTCTTTCTTGAATTCATGCCACAGCATCTCAATCGGGTTGAGGTCAGGACTCTGACTGGGCCACTGCAGAAGGCGTATTTTCTTCTGTTTAAGCCATTCTGTTGTTGATTTACTTCTATGCTTTTGGTCGTTGTCCTGTTGCAACACCCATCTTCTGTTCA
This sequence comes from Bufo bufo, assembly GCF_905171765.1. NCBI lineage: Eukaryota > Metazoa > Chordata > Amphibia > Anura > Bufonidae > Bufo > Bufo bufo. The sequence goes on along the minus strand of NC_053389.1, from coordinate 91,039,449 downwards.
ACTTCAGCTGGTGGACAGATGGCCATAAGTTCTCCTGCAAAATGTCTTGATAAACTTGGGAATTCATTTTTCCTTCGATGATAGCAATCCGTCCAGGCCCTGACGCAGCAAAGAAGCCCCAAACCATGATGCCCCCACCACCATAATTCACAGTTGGGATGAGGTTTTGATGTTGGTGTTCTGTGCCTCTTTTTCTCCACACATAGTGTTGTGTGTTTCTTCCAAACAACTCAACTTTGGTTTCATCTGTCCACAGAATATTTTGCCAGTACTGCTGTGGAACATCCAGGTGCTCTTGTGCAAACTGTAAACGTGCAGCAATGTTTTTTTTGGACAGCAGTGGCTTTCTCTGTGGTATCCTCCCATGAAATCCATTCTTGTATAGTGTTTTACGTATCGTAGATTTTCTAACAGGGATGTTAGCATATGCCAGAGACTTTTTTAAGTCTTTAGCTGACACTCTAGGATTCTTTTTCACCTCATTGAGCAGTCTGCGCTGTGCTCTTGCAGTCATCTTTACAGGACAATAGACAATTTGTCTTACCGTGGACTGATGAACAGCAAGGCTTTTGGAGATACTTTTATAACCCTTTCCAGCTTTATGCAAGTCAACAATTCTTAATCGTAGGTCTTCTGACAGCTCTTTTGTGTGAGGCATCATTCACGTCAGGCAATGCTTCTTGTGAAAAGCAAACCCAGAACTGGTGTGTGTTTTTTATAGGGCAGGGCAGCTGTAACCAACACCTCCAATCTTATCTCATTGATTGGACTTCAGTTGGCTGACACCTCACTCCAATAAGCACTTGGAGATGTCATTAGTCTAGGGGTTCACATACTTTTTCCACCTGCACTGTGAATGTTTGCATGGTGTGTTTAATAAAAACATGGTAACATTTAATTATTTGTGTGTTATTAGTTTAAGCAGACTGTGATTGTCTATTGTTTTGACTTAGATGAAGATCAGATCACATTTTATGAACAATTTGTGCAGAAATCCATATCATTCCAAAGGGTTCACATACTTTTTCTTGCAACTGTATACTGCAAAAATTCAAGCTACAAAAGTTGGATGCATGCTCCAGTTCTCATGTGCTTCTCCACAGCCCTGTCACTAATTCTATCTACTCTACTCCTAATGACAGAGGAAATATATCTAAAATAATAGGAATGTGTCAATTTTCTCCATTATAACATTTGCCGGTTCAGCTGCACATGATATTCAGTGTGTACACACAATTACATTGCTCTGAAATAAATCAATTAGGGTCGAGCAGTAGCGGGCAAACCCTGTAAGCTGTGAAGTGGTTAGTGCAACAATCAATAAGGTGGAACATATTCATGAAACTGTGACAAGAGCGGGAGATACAGAGGTGATCATGACCAATTAGAATGCACTGTTAATCATTGTCCTTGGTGTCAATGCTTTACACTAGGGCAAATTGGCTGGAAAAAGATGACGTTTGCCAGAAAAACAAGGATTTTAGAATACCGAGGAAGCTGTGCAAGAATAAAAATAACAGCTTGGTGCTTTTTTTAAGCTTTTCTAACAGAAGGATGGGAAGTAATGGAGGGAATATTATTTGATTTTAATCATTTTCTCATCCATCACTTTACATTTTATTCAACTAAATGTTTTTGTATCTGCAAAATCTGCTTTGCGACACAATAAAACATCTTACAAGGGTGTATGTATCACAGAGGCAGCCCTAGGACAAAGGGGACCTATTCCAAGTTGGTCTTATTGGTAAGGTGAACTAGTGATGGACAAATGTTTGCGGCAGACTTCATTGACTTTAATGGCAGGCGAACCTGAAGAATCTTCAGGTCAAATTTGCAGCCACCAAATGCTTACTAGAAGTGCACAAATAGTCCCACAACATGGACGGTGACATACCAGAGGGTATTATTGGCAAAAATTCCCACAAAAAATATGCATTTTAATCAGGGGCCATTTTTATGCGTCTGAGAAACTCTCAAAAATGTGCCCTGCTGAAGTCTAGAAAAATTTGGTTTTAGGCCACGGGAGTACAGGCCCCAAAAAGACAGAAGAAGCCTTTTTTGCCGCTGTTTATATATAAGACAGAGACCATTCTTTGTTCTGTGTTGTGGCGGATATGTGTGGGCTGGCATGAGGAAATTCAATTACATGTGGTCATCACAGGTGTTTAATTCCTCCGAGATCCATGCCTAATTCATTTTTATAAATGTAAGGTAGTCCACACTGTCGTGAGCTAGGCAAGTGCGCTTATCGGTCACGATCCCCCCTGCTGTGCTAAATGTCCTTTCAGACAAGACACTTAATAAGGGGCAAGCCAAGAGTAAAATGGCAAATTTTGCCAGCTCTCCTAACAGGTCAAGCCTTCACACCCAGTAGTCCAGGGGTTCTTCGCTTCTCAGAGTGTCCACATCGGCCGTTAACCCGATGTAGTCCAACACCTGTCGGACTAGGCGTTCCCTGAAGCTGGATCCAGATCTCATATCCGAAGTGACCAACACATCTTCAAACCGCCCTCTTCTTGCAGGCGCGGAAAGATTGGTACCCGCGGAAGGGGGTCCCGCTTCAAACACTGGAGCATGAAGGTCCCCATTTGCACTAAATTGTAAGCGGTGGAGCGCCCTGGCTCCCTTAATCAGTATTTTGTGGAAGAAAGTGTATCGCAGGCCTCAATAAATATTTGGTGGAAACAGGTATATCATAGTGTTGAGCATGAATATTCGAAAATCAAAATTTTATTGCGAATATCAGCACTTAGAGAATTTGTGAATATTTTGAATTTAGTGCTATATATTCGTAATGATGAATATTCTTATTTTTTATTTTAATTTTTTTACATTGTACACATCAGGTGATCAGCCCTACCTTTTTCTAGCTTGTGGGACAATGAGAAGGCTTTGTCACAGCTTAGCAATATCCCTAGCACACAATAGAAAAGTTGCCTACCCCTTAGTTTAAAGGAACCTTCCCAGCAGCTATTTTCTAAAGTTTATTGCAGTTATGAAAGAGACAGCAGTGTCATTGCTGTGCTCTGTGCTTTGTTGAATTACATTAGACAGTTAACTTTTATACAGTATATATAATTCAGATAGTTAGGGGGAGATAGTCAGTGTAGGTTAGATTGATCTATAGCAGAGGTGCACAACCTGCGGCCCGGGGGCCACATGCGGCCCTTGATACCATTCTGTGTGGCCCCCAACCATCTGGTAACAGACATGTATGCCTATGTCTGGTGGCTGCTCACATGTATTTTTCATGTATTTCTCCCATTAGATGGAAGTCCAGGAAGTGTAACCAGACATTAATGGTATATAATGTGTGTTCAATATGCCATAAGTACAATATTTCAGTTGTTAATACACGTTTAAATTTTAATTTCGGCCCTCGTCATTGGTTCAGTCTGGCAATGTGGCCCCCAACCAGGAAACGTTGTGCACCCCTGATCTATAGTGTAGCTTATAGGTTCCAGTGCGGGGTGTTAGGCAGTGTAATAGGTTCATCTTGTACATCGTCTTATTATCTTTTGGGAGTCACCTATGTCATTTTCCCGTCAAAAAATGACTTGCTGGTTGATTAAAAGTAACTTTAAGTCAAAATTTGCCAGGGGTATGAATAATTATGGGCAGCACTGTATATGCACAGCTAGAGTCATGAGCTTAATACTTGTTCTCGATAAGTCAACTACACATTTCACTTAGATTTTCTGTTAAGAGTGGAGGAGGAGCTGAGCTTTGGGAACTTAAAATATGGTTTGTATCCCCCCCCTCCAATAAAATGTGAGTGATGTGGTGATTTGTAACATACAGGATGTCAACTGATGAATGGTGGCCTGCTTTTGGCCTGTATTGAGAGTCATGCTCTAGTTCAGAGTGAGTCGGCTGAGGGATTTATGAGATGCTCCATTGAAAGGGGTCAAGAAATTGTCACCTAAGAGAGAAGTTGCAGAGCATGCTTGAGAGAATGCCAGGAATTCTTACCACTGAGCCAAAACATCTGGTCCCATTTGAACCTGTTTGTATACAGCAGCCCAACGATCAGCTAGTCTGAGGAGTGAAACTGTGGGAAATCAGCTACTGAACTGTAATTTTATGTATTTTGTACCATACCTTCTGATTCTAGAGTGAATTGTAACTGGCATCCTGTATTTATGCACCCATATGGAGTAAAGCCTGCTTGTGTTTGCGGTATACTGACTTCTTATCTCCACACTGTTGCTGTACCTTAAATATATCTGCTATTTTGTGGAGAGAACCCCATACCCCATCCTGAAGGACCCCAAAAATTTCTATGCCACAGAGATACAGAAACTGGTGCCTGACAAGATCCAGTATAGAGGAATTGCATTGATATTGGTGCCCACAGGCATCTGTAGGACTCTATCCCATTATACTGAGTCAAAGCAGAACCCCAGTATTCACTTTAAAAAGCAGCAAGGGTGTATGGATATTGCTGCACAGGATCTGCAAGTCCCCTTCCTTTGTCCGTCAATGTAGAAGTTGAAAAGAACAAATAAAGCAGGCGGAAATGAGTATCAGACCGGGGAGGCAGAAACAGCAGCAGAGTCAGCAATATTAGACATTACTATAAGAGATAATGGATGTTATTCTGAAGTTAAGCAAGCTGGGTCAGTAATAGAGAATGTAAATCAATTAGCTCAGAACAAATGGGAGACAGAAAGCTGAATGAGAAAAAAGGGATAAAAGGGGTTATCTGGCAAGCACGAAAAAAACCAAAAACATGTGATTAGTAGTCTAAACTGACCCATTCCTGTTGCAGCCAGTTATGGATTATTTATCTTGTGTCATATAAACCCACTCTTCTTGCTTTCCTCAGCACCACAGCTATCTCCTTCCACACACATGCCTCCCTACTCTCATTGTCAGGACAGCCCCCTTGCAGTGAGGTGCCAACACAAGGAGGGTGGAGTAACTCTTGGTCCCTCAGTCATGTGATACGGGGCTGTGACTTTATGAGGTAGTAGGAAGGTACAACACTTACAGTGTTACGTGACAAAAGGCTGTTGTGTAGGGATGAGCGAACCCGAACTGTAAAGTTCGGGTTCGTACCGAACTTTAGGATTTTGGGACCCCGCCCCGAACTGAACATTTCAGTGAAAGCTCGGGTTCGGGTTCGGTGTTCGCCGCTTTCTTGGCGCTTTTTGAAAGGCTGCACAGCAGCCAATCAACAAGCGTCATACTACTTGCCCCAAGAGGCCATCACAACCATGCCTACTAATGGCATGGCTGTGATTGGCCAGAGCAGCATGTGACCCAGGCTCTATATAAGCTTGAGTCACGTAGTGCTGCACGTCACTCTGTTCTGATCAGTGTAGGGAGAGGATGCTGCTGGACTTGTGATTTCAGGGAGAGCATAGGAGAGAATCTAACTCAGCGATTTACAGACAAATAGTTGTGTGGGTGCAGGGCACTATCGTTTTACCCTGCCCTGAGCTCATTGACTAAAAAATACTTTTATAATTCTGTTAGTTAGGTGGGTGGTGGCGGCGGCCATTTTATGCATGCTCAGTGCACCAGCACTGCATCTGAGCTTTTGGGACATTGCAAATCACAATTTTTTGGGGGCAACTACAACATCCGGATTCGTCAGTGTGCAATTTAAGGTAGAAATACACTCATCATTTTGTGGGGTTTGAAAAACAGACTTTATTTTCAAAAAACTGTATTTTCCAGATCTGCAAGTGTTAAATTCAGGTTTAATATCTACAGCTTTCATATTCTGTTAGCAAAAAAAGACTTTTTTGGCAATCTACAACATCTGTATTAGTCAGTGTGTAATTTAACCACCTCCGGACCGCTGTACGCACAGACGCGTCCTGGAGGTGGTTGTTTCATTCCGAGTGGACGCGCCGGCGCGTCCTCTCGCGAGACGCGAGATTTCGGTCACAGCCGGCCCGCGCATGCGCATCGCGGGCCGGCAAATGTTCGAGGAGAATTGCATCAGCAACCTGCCAGCCAATTATCGTCGCTGGCAGGTTGCTGATTTTTAAAAATCGAATCACAAGCCATATAACAGATCATATTAGTAAATATGATCTGTTATATGGCTTGTCTGCTCCTGTGCTGGTCCTTTTCGTCGGTTGGATCCAGCACAGGAGAAGACTGAACTGTGAGTACACCAAACACTACACCTTAGCCCCAGATCACCCCCCTGCACCCCAATTAACCCTTTGATCACCCCTTTGATCGCCCCTGTCAATCACTAGTGAAAGGAAAAAAAGTGATCAGTGTAAACTGTCACTTTTTTATTTTCACTGGTATTGACTGTTAGGTTTTAGGGATAGTTTAGGCCCCTTGGTTAGGTAGTTAGCGTCAGTTAGCGCCCACCCCACCGCACCGCAGTCACTTTTATTCGCTGATTAGCGTATCGCTAATCAGCATTTGTACTTTTATAGTATCTGTAAGTGATCAAAACTGATCACGGTCAGATCTATAATAGTATTAGTGTCACTTTAGTTCGCCCTCCACCCAAAACGCAGTGTTTGCCCGATCAGGCCTGATCGGTCGCCCACATGTGCGTTCACCCACGCCCGCCCCTCCTCAGTGACAAAAAATTATTATTTTTTGATCACTGCACATTCACTTTACACGCACTGCGGAGATAAAAAAATCAGTTTTGATATTTTTTATCAACCGCAGCGGCCTCCGGTACTTCGCTAGCCTCCCCTTTGTAAGACAGGTTTGCTTTTTTTCTTGGGTAGTCTCAGGGAATACCCCTAAATTTAGTAGTCCAAAATGTCAAACAGGGGGTATTCTTCTGAAGAGGCCTACAGGATTCTGACCCAGTCGGATGAGGAGTGGGAACCCTCATCTGACGAATCTAGCGGGTCAGAATATGAACCTGTGGAAAGCAGTGGCTCTCTGACCCAAAGTTCGGACGAGAAGGTGGAGGTCCCTGGCAGCACCAGGCGTACCCGGCCCCGTGTCGCTAGACCACAGGTTACGCAGGATCCGCTTCAAGAGCAGCAGAGTGGGGCTGTCGCTGCCGGATCACGTGGTGAGGCATACACCAGCAGCGCAGCCCTTACTGGACCTAGTACCAGCACTGCCGTACAACCTGGTGAAGTAGCGAGCACCAGAAGGGCAGTTGAAGCTGGTACGGTGGCACGTGCAGTAGTTACCCCGTCACAGCCACCGCGCAGACAGGCCCGTAGAGCCCCTAGAATCCCTGAGGTGCTGGCAAACCCTGATTGGCAGTCACCAACTTCAGCCGCACCTGTAGTTCCCCCTTTCACCGCCCAGTCTGGAGTTCGGGTTGAGACGGCTCAAATCGGTTCGGCCCTGGGATTTTTTGAGCTGTTCTTGACTGCGGAGCTCTTGGACTTAGTCGTGGCAGAGACAAACCGGTATGCCACACAATTTATAACCGCAAACCCGGAAAGCTATTATGCCCAGCCTTTCCGGTGGAAACCAGTCCAAGTTTCCGAACTTAAAATTTTTCTGGGCCTTCTCCTCAACATGGGCCTGACAAAAAAGCATGAATTGCGGTCATATTGGTCCACGAACCCAATTCATCACATGCCCATGTTCTCTGCTGCTATGTCCAGGACACGATTTGAGACCATCCTGCGTTTTCTGCATTTTAGCGACAACACCACCTCCCGTCCCAGAGGCCACCCAGCTTTTGACCGGCTCCACAAAATTCGGCCCCTCATAGACCATTTCAACCAGAAATTTGCAGATTTGTATACCCCTGAGCAAAACATCTGCGTAGACGAGTCCCTAATACATTTTACCGGGCGCCTTGGCTTCAAACAATACATCCCAAGCAAGCGTGCCCGGTATGGGGTCAAATTGTATAAGCTCTGTGAAAGGGCCACAGGCTATACCCACAAATTTCGGATCTATGAGGGAAAAGATCAGACCCTGGAGCCGGTCGGTTGCCCTGACTACCTGGGGAGCAGTGGGAAGACAGTCTGGGACTTGGTGTCACCCTTATTCGGCAAGGGGTACCATCTTTATGTGGACAATTTTTACACAAGTGTGGCCCTCTTTAGGCATTTGTTTCTAGAACGGATTTGCGCCTGTGGCACCGCGCGAACTAGTCGCGTGGGCTTCCCCCAACGGCTTGTAACCACCCGTCTTGCAAGGGGGGAGAGGGCTGCCTTGTGTAACGAAGAACTGCTCGCGGTGAAATGGAGAGACAAGCGTGACGTTTACATGCTCTCCTCCATTCACGCAGACACAACAATCCAAATTGAAAGGGCAACCCGTGTCATTGAAAAGCCCCTCTCAGTCCACGACTATAATGCGCTCATGGGAGGGGTGGACTTCAATGACCAGATGTTGGCTCCCTATTTAGTTTCCCGCAGAACCAGACGCTGGTATAAGAAGGTGTCTGTATATTTAATTCAATTGGCGCTGTATAATAGTTTTGTTCTCTACAGTAAGGCTGGGAGAACAGGATCCTTCCTCAAATTCCAGGAAGAGATCATCGCGAACCTCCTTTACCCAGGAGGTTCCGTGGCCCCATTCACCAGTGTAGTTAGCCGTCTACACGAGCGACATTTCCCCAGTGTCGTTGCTGGTACCTCAACCCAACCGCCACCCCGAAAAAAATGTTGTGTCTGTAGCAGGAGTGGAATAAGGCGTGACACCCGCTATTTCTGTCCTGACTGCCCTGACCACCCTGCCCTATGCTTAGGTGAGTGTTTCCGGAAGTACCACACACAGGTACACCTAGCATAGGGATTGCATCTCACAGGACAGGCACACGGGGCTATTAGGGACCTTTTACTCACAGCTGCTGCAAACCTCTCCTTTCACCTGGGATAAAGTGCATAACGTACTTCGCCACATCTTTGGGCGATTTGCGCTTTGCACATTGTCCCATGGGGAAGGAGAGGTTTGTTCTATAAAGGTAAAAAAAACTAAACAAAAAAAAAATTACCGGTAAGTAAAAAAGTTTAAAAAGTTTAAAAAAAGTTAATATGTTCTGTTCTAAAGTTAATAAAGTTATTGCGTTGCGGCCTGGTTTTTTTTTTTTTTTTTTTTTTTTTTTTACCTTTTAGGTGGACCAACCGATCGACTAGCTGCAGCACTGATGTGCATTCTGACAGAAGCATTGCGCTGCTGTCAGATTACACGTAAGTCGGTGTATGCGGCGCTGCAAGACGAGATTTCTCCTCTGCAGTAAAAGATACGTTTGCCGAGGCATATGAGCTGAGGAGGTGGCGGTGTTCATATACTTTGGCAAACACTTTGTATATATATAAAAAAAAAAATCCCGGCAATGATTTATTCATCCACATCGATTGATGTGAATGGAGAAATCGGGTTTGCCAGGGCATACGAGCTAAGTGGGTATGGATGTTGGGCGGAGCTCCTATGTCCTGGCAGACGCCTTTCCCCTCCTTTTTCTTTTTTTGGCAGAGATTTTTTCATCCACATTGATCGATGCGAATGAAGAAATCTGTGCCGTTCATTTTTTTCTTTCAGCCCTGAGGCTGAACGGAAAAAAAAAATCTCATTACCTGTATGCTCAATATAAGGAGAATAGCAGAAACTCCTAATGCTGGGCATACATGTAATGATTGCGGAGACCCTCAAATGCCAGGGCAGTACAAACACCCCACAAATAACACCATTTTGGAAAGAAGACACCCCAAGGTATTCGCTGAGGGGCATATTGAGTCCATGAAAGATTGAAATTTTTGTCCCAAGTTAGCGGAAAGGGAGACTTTGTGAGAACAAAATCAAAAAAATCAATTTCCGCTAACTTGTGCCAAAAAATTTTTTTTTCTATGAACTCGCCATGCCCCTCATTGAATACCTTGGGGTGTCTTCTTTCAAAAATGGGGTCACATGTGGGGTATTTATACTGCCCTGGCATTTTAGGGGCCCCAAAGTGTGAGAAGAAGTCTGGTATCCAAATGTCTAAAAATGCCCTCCTAAAAGGAATTTGGGCACCTTTGCCCACCTAGGCTGCAAAAAAGTGTCACACATCTGGTATCTCTGTATTCAGGAGAAGTTGAGGAATGTGTTTTGGGGTGTCTTTTTACATATACCCATGCTGGGTGAGATAAATATCTTGGTCAAATGCCAACTTTGTATAAAAAAAATGGGAAAAGTTGTCTTTTGCCAAGATATTTCTCTCACCCAGCATGAGTATATGTAAAATGACACCACAAAACACATTCCCCACCTTCTCCTGAGTACGGAGATACCAGATGTGTGACACTTTTTTGCAGTCTAGGTGGGCAAAGGGGGCCACATTCCAAAGAACACCTTTCGGATTTCACAGGTCATTTACCTACTTACCACACATTAGGGCCCCTGGAAAATGCCAGGGCAGTATAACTACCCCAGAAATGACCCCATTTTGGAAAGAAGACACCCCAAGGTATTCCGTGAGGGGCATGGCAAGTTCCTAGAATTTTTTATTTTTTGTCACAAGTTATTGGAAAATGATGATTCTTTTTTTTTTTTTTCATACAAAGTCTCATATTCCACTAACTTGTGACAAAAAATAAAAACTTCCATGAACTCACTATGCCCATCAGCGAATACCTTGGGGTCTCTTCTTTCCAAAATGGGGTCACTTGTGGGGTAGTTATACTGCCCTGGCATTCTAGGGGCCCAAATGTGTGGTAAGGAGTTTGAAATCAAATTCTGTAAAAAATGACCTGTGAAATCCTAAAGGTGCTCTTTGGAATATGGGCCCCTTTGCCCACCTAGGCTGCAAAAAAGTGTCACACATCTGGTATCTCCGTACTCAGGAGAAGGTGGGGAATGTGTTTTGGGGTGTCATTTTACATATACCCATGCTGGGTGAGAGAAATATCTTGGCAAAAGACAACTTTGTATAAAAAAATGGGAAAAGTTGTCTTTTGCCAAGATATTTCTCTCACCCAGCATGGGTATATGTAAAAAGACACCCCAAAACACATTCCCCACCTTCTCCTGAGTACGGAGATACCAGATGTGTGACACTTTTTTGCAGCCTAGGTGGGCAAAGGGGCCCATATTCCAAAGAGCACCTTTCGGATTTCACAGGTCATTTTTTACAGAATTTGATTTCAAACTCCTTACCACACAAACTCCTTACCACTCCCTATAATGCCAGGGCAGTATAACTACCCCACAAGTGACCCCATTTTGGAAAGAAGAGACCCCAAGGTATTTCGTGATGGGCATAGTGAGTTCATAGAACTTTTTATTTTTTGTCCCAAGTTAGTGGAATATGAGACTTTGTAAGAAAAAAATAAATAAAAATAAAATCATCATTTTCCGCTAACTTGTGACAAAAAATAAAAAGTTCTATGAACTCACTATGCCCATCAGCGAATACCTTAGGGTGTGTACTTTCCGAAATGGGGTCATTTGTGGGGTGTTTGTACTGTCTGGGCATTGTAGAACCTCAGGAAACATGACAGGTGCTCAGAAAGTCAGAGCTGCTTCAAAAAGCGGAAATTCACATTTTTGTACCATAGTTTGTAAACGCTATAACTTTTACCCAAACCATTTTTTTTTTTTACCCAAACATTTTTTTTTTATCAAAGACATGTAGAACAATAAATTTAGAGCAAAATTTATATATGAATCTCGTTTTTTTTGCAAAATTTTACAACTGAAAGTGAAAAATGTCATTTTTTTGCAAAAAAATCGTTAAATTTCGATTAATAACAAAAAAATTAAAAATGTCAGCAGCAATGAAATACCACCAAATGAAAGCTCTATTAGTGAAAAGAAAAGGAGGTAAAATTCATTTGGGTGGTAAGTTGCATGACCGAGCAATAAACGGTGAAATTAGTGTAGGTCAGAAGTGTAAAAAGTGGCCTGGTCTTTCAGGGTGTTTAAGCACTGGGGGCTGAGGTGGTTAAGGTAGAAATACACCCATCATTTTCTGGGGTTTGAAAAACACACTTTCTTTTTTTTTTCTCAAAAAACAGTATTTTCCAGATCTGCAAGTGTTAAATTTAAGTTTAATATATACAGCTTTCATATTCTGTTAGCAAAAAAAAGACTTTTTTGGCAATCTACAACATCTGTATTAGTCAGTGTGCAATTTAAGGTAGAAATACACCCATTATTTTCTGGAGTTTGAAAAAAACACTTATTTTTTTTGCAAAAAACAGTATTTTCCAGATCTGCAAGTGTTGAATTCAAGTTTAATACAATTACAAAATATACAAATATAAAAAACACTATTTTCAGGCCTTGCAGCATCAGCACGTGTGAAATTACAGGCTTGAATACTGCTGTCAAATTCAGTTTTTAAACAAACACTCATTTGGGCGCAAAAAATTTAGTTGGCAGCCTTTGATGCAGATGTCATTGTGAGATACACCCTTAATACATTTGGGTTACATTCAGAGATTTTAAATACCGCCATTTTGTGCACCAATATTGAATTCAGGCCTACACTGGTTCAGTCCCTGTGAGATACCCCCTCTACATACATGGGTTTGAATTAGGCATTTGAAATACAGCCATTTGAAATACAGCCTTTTTGTGCAAAGATATATTTACTGCAGGCCTACACTAGTTCAGGGCATGTGTGATCCCCCCCTATACATACAGAGGTTTGAATTAGGCATTTGAAATACAGCCTTTTTTGCAAATAAATCTTTAATTGAGGCCTAGTCTGGTTCAGGTCGTGTGAGATACACCCTTTACATACTGTCGTTGTTTTCTACTATTAATTAAACACCCATTTAGGGCAAGATCCTAAATTCAAAAAATATGAGGAAAGCGTCAAATAAGGGACGTGGCCCAGGTCGTGGTGCTGCTGGTGGAGCTCCTGTTGCAGGGAGAGGACGTGGTCGATCTGTGCCAGCTACACGCACAAGTGAAAGCCCTTCCTCAGGTGCGAGTAGGCGACAAAACCTGCATTTGGTCAGGCCTAATGCTGCTCTATGAATGGTGAGGCATGAGCAAGTACAGGCGATAGTAGATTGGGTTGCTGACAGTGGATCCAGTTCCTTAACATTGTCTCCCACCCAGTCTCCTGCTGAAAGACCACAGTTGGCACCTGCAGCTGATGTCCATCAGTCTTTCACCTCACCCCCTTGCAAATCAGCCAAGCAGTCTGAGCCCCAAGTCATGCAGCAGTCTCTTTTGCTTTTTGATGACTCTGTTAGCAGGGTTTCCCAGGGCCATCCACCTAGCCCTGCCTCAGAAGTGGAAGAGATTGAGTTCACCAATGCCCAACCATTTATCTTTCAAGATGAGTACATAGGAGGACCATCACAGCACGTCTCGGATGATGACGAAACACAGGTGCCAACTGCTGGGGCTTTCAAAAGTTTGCAGACCGACAAGGAAGTCAGGGGTGAAGACTGGGTGGAAGATGAAGTGGAGGACGATGAGGTTCTCGACCCCACATGGAATCAAGGTCATGCAAGTGACTGATGTAGTTCGGAGGAAGAGGCAGTGGTCGCACAGAGCCACCAGCACAGTAGAAGAAGGAGCAGGGTGAAAAAGTGGAGTGGCCATACTCTAGACAGTACGCCTCCTACTGCCCACCGCAGCAAGGGACCGAGCACACCAAAGCCAGCTCCAAGGATTTTTCCGGCGTGGCAGTTCTTCAGACAATGTGCTGACGACAAGACACAAGTGGTTTGCACGCTGTGCAATCAGAGCCTGAAGCAAGGCATAAACGTTCTCAACCTGAGCACAACCTGCATGATCAGGCATTTAAGTGCAAAGCACAAGCTGCAGTGGAGTAGACACCTCAATAACCAAGAAAGGTCTCTGGCTCCTCCTGCTTCCTCTTCTGCTGCAGTCGCGGCCTCTTCATGCACCTCTGGAGTGACAGTGCCACCTGGAACCCCGAAAACAGAGGATCTGCCAGCAACACCAACACTTGGGTCACCAAGCATCTCCACAATGTCCCACGGAAGCGTTCAGCTGTCCGTATCCCAAACGCTGGAGAGGAAGAGGAAGTACCCCCCTACCCAACCGCAATACCTAGCCCTGAATGCCAGCATTTCTAAATTGCTTGCCTTTGGAATGCTGTCATTCCGTCTGGTGGAGACGGATAGTTTTAAAGGCATAATGGCGGTGGCTGTCCCACAGTACGTCGTGCCCAGCCGCCACTACACTGCACTGCGCAACGCCATCTGTAGCATGGTGCACCTGACTACGGATACGTGGACCAGTAAGCACGGTCAGGCCATTATATCTCCCTAACAGCACACTGGGTAAATGCAGTGGCCACTGGGCCTGAGGCAAATAGCAGTTCGGCGCATGTCCTTCCACCACCGAGGATTGCAGAGCGCTTCAGTATGCCTCCTGTTGCTTCCTCCTCCTCCTACTCTGCTTCCTCATCCTCTACCAGCTCCTCATCCGTTCAGCGTAACACCTTCACCACCAACTTCAGCACAGCCAGAATCAAACTTATCTGTTTGGGGGACAAACCCCACACCGCGCATGAGCTATGGACGGGTCTTGAACAACAGACCGATGAGAGGTTTGTGCCAGTCAGCCTCAAGCCCCACCTGGTGGTGTACGATAATGGGCGAAATCTCGTAGCAGCTCTGGGACTAGTCGGTTTGACGCCCATCCTTTGCCTTGTGCATGTGCAGAATTTGGTGGTGCAAAGATTCCTTAAAAATTACCCCGACATGTCAGAGCTGCTGCATAAAGTGCGGGCCGTGTGTGCACGCTTTTGGCGTTCTCACCCTGCTGCTGCTCGCCTGTTAGCGCTGCAGCGTAACTTCGGCCTTCACGCTTACCGCTTCATATGTGACGTGCCCACAAGGTGGAACTCCACCTTGCACATGCTGGCCAGACTGTGCGAGCAGCAGCAGGCGATAGTGGAGTTTCAGCTGCAGCACGCACGGGTGAGTCGCTCGGCGGAACAGCACCACTTCACCACCAATGACTGGGCCTCCATGCGAGACCTGTGTTCCTTGTTGCACTGTTTCGAGTACTCCACCAACATGGCAAGTGCCGATAACGCCTTTCTCAGCGTTACTATCCCACTTCTATGCCTCCCTGAAAAAACGCTCCTGGCGATGATGGAAGAGGATGTGGCACAGGAGGAGGAGGGGGAAGAGGGATCATTTCATAGGGTTTCCGGCCATTCATTCCCAAGCGGATCCGAGGGTGGGTTCCTGCACCCACAAACAACAATTGTCCAGCCAGGGCACAGTTCTGGAGGATGAGGAGGTGGAGGAGGAGGAGGAGATGCAGGAGGCGGAACCATGTTCACAGCAGGGTGGCACCAGACCAGCTCATGGCCATCACTGGTGCGTGTGTGTGGGGATACAGAGGACACAGATGATACACCTCCCACAGAGGACAGCTTTTCGTTGCCTCTGGGCAGCCTGCACACATGAGCGATTACATGCTGCAGTGTCTCCGCAACGACCGCTGAGTTGCCCACATTCTAACTTGTGCTGATTACTGGGTGGCCACGCTGCTGGATCCCCGTTACAAAGACAACGTACCGTCCTTAATTCCGTCACTGGAGCGTGATCGTAAGATGTGCGAGTACAAGTGCACGCTGGTAGACGCGTGTCACCGCCAGCTCTCTGAGAAGATCTGGCAGACGTTCTTCTATACCTCTTGCATGATGTTCTTTGTTTTGGTTTCACTTTGTCATCTCCTTTTCTTCTCCCAGCTGTCACCTATTTACACTAATTGCCTCCATTTATATTCCCTCCCATAATGCCTCACTTTGCGGTTTATACTACTTCCTGGATTGTGTTCACTGCTGGAGGCTGCTTCTGCTGATTCCTCAGATAAGTCTTTTTCCTTTATTTGTGTTTCATTGCTGGCTTGATTCTAGGTGAC
Organism: Bufo bufo; assembly: GCF_905171765.1. Taxonomy (NCBI): domain Eukaryota; kingdom Metazoa; phylum Chordata; class Amphibia; order Anura; family Bufonidae; genus Bufo; species Bufo bufo. The sequence goes on along the minus strand of NC_053389.1, from coordinate 91,023,696 downwards.
CCTGACTCCGTCCGTATTAAGTGCAGGGAGCCGGTGGTTGTGTCCCCTCACTATTATAGGGTTTTCAGGTGTCACACAGTCTAGGTACGAGGACATGCAATCGTCTACCATAAAGACCTTTGCATGGGCATAGCAGAATTTTTATTGTTTTAATAGTATAAATCAGTCAAATGACAAACATAAATCAGCAATGAATACAATCATAATAAAGACATTAATATAGGCATATGGTATTAAAGCATACCCATAAGGCACATATCTGAAATACGTTTTGCAAACAGTAATAAATTAACATAAAGAAAAAGTTAACAAAAATTAAACCATATATGTGGGCTTAATTAAGACTGAGTAGAATTTTTAGCTACCAATGTGGATCAACAAAGTACAAATAGCCAAGAAAACTTCTAGTTGTAAAGGGTAGGCAGAAGGGGAGGAAGTGGGATAAGGGGGAAAGAGGGGATTAAGGAAAACCTATAAATTTCTTCCATGGAGACCAAATAGCCAGGAAAGCGGAACGTGTATGTGTTTCCCAGTGGGAGAGTTCTTCTAATCTAAATATCTGGTCGACCTTTTGTACCCATTTGGCTTCCACAAGGGCTTCAGTAGAGAGCCAGGTAGACGCAACTAGGATTCTGTGATAGGAGAAAGGATTGCGCTGCAAGAGAGAATTCTTTTAAATGTTCCTATTATTTTCTCTTTCTTACATTCGGAAAAATCTTCAGTTAGATGGACCACATTCAATCATAGATTTTCAACAGATGCATGGAAACCTAAAATGCAGTGAAAAAAACGCACTATGGTGTAGTATGTTCAGACACCTGTCGCATCAGATGTATGCGATATACTCACAAGGATCACTTGTAATGCGCATAGAGAGAGACCGTTGTGCCTTCAGTCAAGGAGCTCAGGTTGTAGGGCAGGCCACGACCAGAAGCCGTCAATTCAGAAGATCTTTGTCTGAACTAGGATCCTACCAGGAGAGCGTCACTCCAAGATATCACCCGTCTCACACTTCCATAAGGCTCAAAAAAGGAAGGAAGGCGCAAAGATGGTGAAGTATGTACCAGTGGTTGCAATTGAAAAGGGTTTATTGTACTTACAAAAAACACAGGAATAAAATTGTGTTAAAAATAATGTATGCTGCCCGACCCGGGTTTCGCCATAATGCTTCGTCTGGGGCGTTAATTGTTGAGTGGAGACAGCTGAATTTAAGTTCACACAAGGTACCTCCCTTCTGGCGTGCGGCACCGTGACCTCTCAACATATTTTAACATATTTTAAAACATTTCATTGTAATACATAAAAAGGGGGTGGTAAAAGAATTACCAGGTTCAAACTACACATATATAAAATCAGACATCAACATAAGGACCCAATGACAAGAATATAGCAGTTGCAAAACCTATAATCCTATCTTTTAAAAAAAAAAAATATATATATATTTTTTTTCCCTTGGTACTCAAACTATACAGGCATTAACATCACATTCTATATTCAACCCCTGAGGTTGAATCGTATTAAGCAGATACATCCACTCTACCTCCCTCCTATTTAAAATTGCGACAAAATCTCCTCCACGTACTGGATTGTGGACTATCTCGATCCCAGTAAAACGCAAACCCCTAGGATTTTTTTCATGATGGATTTTAAAATGCAAAGAGACACTGTGTGACTCGAGTCCCTTTTTTATATTGCAGATGTGTTCCTGAACTCGGGTCTTGAGACTCTGTGTGGTTTTAAATTGGAGGGAAGTAGAGTGGATGTATCTGCTTAATACGATTCAACCTCAGGGGTTGAATATAGAATGTGATGTTAATGCCTGTATAGTTTGAGTACCAAGAAAAAATAAATAAATAAATATATATATATATTTTTTTAAAAGATAGGATTATAGGTTTTGCAACTGCTATATTCCTGTCATTGGGTCCTTATGTTGATGTCTGATTTTATATATGTGTAGTTTGAACCTGGTAATAATTTTTTTTTTCCTTTTCTTTTTACCACCCCCTTTTTATGTATTACAATGAAATGTTTTAAAATATGTTAAAATATGTTGAGAGGTCACGGTGCCGCACACCAGAAGGGAGGTACCTTGTGTGAACTTAAATTCAGCTGTCTCCACTCAACAATTAACGCCCCAGACGAAGCATTATGGCGAAACCCGGGTCGGGCAGCATACATTGTTTTTAACACAATTTTATTCCTGTGTTTTTTGTAAGTACAATAAACCCTTTTCAATTGCAACCACTGGTACGTACTTCACCATCTTTGCGCCTTCCTTCCTTTTTTGAGCCTTATGGAAGTGTGAGACGGGTGATATCTTGGAGTGACGCTCTCCTGGTAGGATCCTAGTTCAGACAAAGATCTTCTGAATTGACGGCTTCTGGTCCTGACCTGCCCTACAACCTGAGCTCCTTGACTGAAGGCACACCGGTCTCTCTCTATGCGCATTACAAGTGATCCTTGTGAGTATATCGCATACATCTGATGTATGATCGAATGTGGTCCATCTAACTGAAGATTTTTCCGAATGTAAGAAAGAGAAAATAATAGAAAAGAATCCTCTCTTGCAGCGCAATCCTTTCTCCTATCACTTTATCTAACAGACTTTTACCCACATTGTCTTGGGATCTGCAGCGCTTGAGTGGACCTATTTCCTATACAGAGACTTTGTGCTTTTATTCTATTTGCAACTAGGATTCTGGCAGCAGCTAGGGGTATGAGAATTAATGATCTATCCTTTTTGCTAATCATATTTAAACCTAAACTGAGAAGGGTTAGGTCTGGGGAGCACTGTAGGGAGGTGTCACAAATGTGGTCGCACACACTATCTGATCCCCCGATCCTTCCTTGGGGGAGCAAGTGCATGCATGCCTCCGGGTGTCCCACTTCCAGATGCCGTAGTGACATTTTATAATGGCATCTGGAAGCGCAAAATGTGTCTGCTATTTAAAACAACAGGCTATGCCGCCCACTGTGCTTGCGAGCTGATGCCATCTTTAAAGACCTGCTCTGCACAGTACATCTACGGAGCCACAGGAGCCACATCAGGCTTGTTAGGGGTGTATCTATAGAGGGTGCCCAAAAGCACCTCTGCCATGTGAAACCAATATTATAAATGGCACAAGGTAGATGGGGACCACGTTCAAATTATGCATTATTGTACAGGACCCATAAAGGAATTAGCCCAATATTCATCACCTACCCACATGATACAGATATGTCCTTCTCTTACCTTACCTTACTTCTTACTTTACCTCTTGGCTAAATATATCCCGAGATGTATAGGGTAAAAACCAATTTTCAAACACATATGATTTCGCAATATTCTGTCACAAGATGTCTATGTAAAATCTTGTCTGTGTTGCCACCCAATTGTTATGATGTGGTTTGTAGGTAAGGGTGGAAATATCTAAATGAATGAATGCTGGTTGTCTAACCTCAGTGAACCCCAGCAATCACAGGAAGGGTGACCCTCATTTCCTCTTTGTGAAAGGAGCAGTACTGCCAGATATTCAAGAATCCTGCTATTGCAATGACTCATGAGGGGAGAATGGGAGTGGTTATGATGTTGATGGTGATGGTCATGGTACTCACTGTGGCTTTATCCTTTTCCTTCACTCATAGGACCATCACAATCAAGAGGAGGCACACCTAGATGTTAAAAAGCAGCAATTGTTTCCCCTGAGGCATACCCTGGGTAGAGTCTCTGGACTGATGGAAGATGGAGTACCCTTGGATTTGCTGTGAGGGTAAAAGACAGGAGAAAGGCAGTGGAGCATACTTGAACAAAACTAGGAGTACTTACTGAAGTACAACACTAAAAATACTTCCACAGAAGATGGTGGCACAAGTAAGCAATTCCATAAAAATCAGACTAATTCAAAGGTACTTTAAGAGTTCCATTTGGAATTACTAAGCTAGAAAGCTAGAGGTGCAATTTCTTCTGCAATGTCAAACGGGGGTATGTGTTGTTTTGAGGTTAGTCAGTGGCAGCTCATCAGCAACCCGTGTCACATACTTAGGCCCTTTGAACTGGCCACCAGATGTGTCGGTAGGGACAACTGCAGCATGAACAATGTCATCCCCCTGATATTTATCTCAGAGCAGGCACTCACGTTGATGCAACAAGATGCGGCAGAAGAAGAACAGCTTATGCATCTTACTGATTGCCGTATAGCTGTTGGGACCCACACAAAGTCCAATGGATGAGGAATTAGAGGATGAGGCACTACCATTGGAATAGGAGCAGCCGAAGGACTAGTCGCTTGTGTAGAAAGACCAGGATGATGATGATTACAAAACCGGCCATGATGAACAACCATCTCATTGGGGCATAACCAGAAAGAAGTGGATCCTTGGGCATGCTAGCTAGAGCGCCAAGCTGTTTGCTTAGGGAATGACAGGTGTATCCTGTTTCATAGGTACTTTAGAACATTTACTGCATGTTAATATACTTAGACATGGTGGGCAGAATTTGATTTTTAAATGCAAGCTCAGGTATTGAATATATATAGTAGTGTGTACACTGTTTTAGGGGATTAATGCAAATAACCCTGTTGCATACCGAGCTGCTGCACGATTGCTTTCTTTGCTTTTTCTTGCTGAAGCGGTAGTGCATTTACCTTGTTTATATGTGGATTGTTGTGAATCCAGGGGTTCACTGGTGTTCCTAGGGGTCAAACTTGCCTGAAGCTGACTTAGGCTACTTTCACACTAGCGTTTAAGTTTTCCGGTATTAAGTTCCGTCATAGGGGCTCAATACCAGAAAAAAATGCTTCAGTTTTGTTTCCATTCATTGTCAATGGGGACAAAACTGAACTGAGCATAACGGAATGCTCCAAAATGCATTCCGTTCCATTTAGTTGCGTTCCCATACCGGAGAGCAAACCGCAACATGGTGCAGTTTTCTTTCTGTCCTGGGATGCGGAGCAAGACGGATCCGTCATGACCCCCAATGCAAGTCAAGGGGGACGGATCTGTTTTCTCTGACACAATCTGACACAATAGAAAACAGATCCGTCCCCCATTGACTTTCGATGGCGTTAATGTTAAAGATAATATAACCGGATCTGTTCATAACAGATGCAGATGGTTGTATTATGAGTAACGAAAGCGTTTTTGCTGAACCCTGCCGGATCCAGCAAAAACGCTAGAGTTAAAGTAGCCTTAAAGAACTGGAAATTTCTACTTTGGCAGCTTATCGGGCTCAGACTGCTCATTAAGGTCTCTTTAACATGTCACATTGACTTTAATGTTTTTATTTACACATCAGTGGTTTTCCATGGACTGTGGGTCAGTGGTTACAACATGGAAAAATGCCCTACTGTGTCCATGATTACAGATCCCTCACAGACATTATAGTTTATGGGTCCTTGAAAACCATGGACACAACACAGATACCATCTGTGTTTGGGCCATATTTTTTTTGGACCTTTGGTAGGAGATGCTCTGGATACCAATTTCCAGCCTAGCAGTGTCTGCCTGGAATATGGATGACACATGGAGAACAAAACGTTAGGATGGACCAAAGTTGGATCCTTCACAGATATCTTCATGATTGAACCACTGTTGTAATGGATGTCATCATGGACATCGACATGTAAAAGAGACCATACTGACTTTACAAAGGGGAGGCCAAACCCAAAGTCTTAACTGACGCCTTCTTTCTGGAAAGTATCTGGAATAACCCTTGATTCAGCTTATATCCTATGCAGATAGCATAAGACAGTATAAAACACATCATTACATTACACATCACAATTTATAACTTCCAGTTTTAATCGCTAGCAGTGGCCGAGTGGGTCACTGCACTCTTGTGATAGCTGGGGGTCCCAACAGTCATACACCCCCAGTGATCATACTTTTTCCCCCCATTTTGTGGAAATAAATATTGGCTGTGGGTCTCCGAGCCTGGTTCTACAGTATATAAAAGTGTTGGAAATAATACATTATTTTTAATAATAAAAGCATACTAAATGGAAATCTGGCACGGGTGGTATACTGCCAATCTGCTGCACAGACCATAATCCTCAATAACTCAATGGTAAAAACCTCAGGCTTTACACTTTCTTTAAAAACACTTCCAATATCTTTAAAACACAGAGATGCCTGGAGTGTGGTCTAGTAATAATAATCTGTTCCAATTTCTCTAAACTGGTTTCCATAGCAATTCGGCTTTACACCGGCTTGTAATGCAGTACTGTAATTATTTGCAGCAATTCCTGTGTAATAATATGCTGCGATATAGAATTGTACATTTCACCTTCTCTCTGGAAACCCATATACAATATCAACCCTTATATTTAATAATAAAAAGCTGCATTCTGTGATACGGTTTTCTATAGTGCAGCACATTTCTGTCATAATTTCCTTGCATCCTTTTACAATAATTGACCATTTGAGGCGAATTTCAGCTTTTATCATATCCTCTAGAGTCTATAGTGATCACAGACTACTGCATTAGTCCACTATTTGCCAGCAATGTACACTATGTGACCGTCTAATGCTTAGTCTTCCAGAAAGGATAGGATTTTTTGGGCGTCACAGATTTGCATACATGATTTATTATAAAAGAATGAATTCATCATCCTCCTTCAGTCCTTCATCATCCTCCTTCAGTCCCATGCGCTGGATTCTTCTATATGAGCGAGAGAATAATACTCCATTGAGTTCACATACAGAATGCCAGGAAAGCAGACTTGCGCAAGCAAAACATGTCACTTATCATAAGAATGTCATTCTAGATGCTATTCAGGGTCTATGGAAAGATAGAGTTGGGAAATGTAATGTCTGACTGTTAGGTCTATACCGAATTTGAGTGGTACAGAGCCATAGGGACTAGTGATGATCAAGCATGCTTGGCCAAACACCTGTTTGGCTCGAGCATCTCAATGCACGGCACATGGCGGTACTCGGCCGAGTACCGCATGTGCTCGAGCGACATGCTCGAGTTTCCTCCAGGCACGTTTCTTGGCAGGTAAGTGATGCCCTCACTGTAATGCCAGTAGCCATGTTGGCTACTGGCATTACAGTGATTGCCTGGTGCGAACGCGCCATCGGGTGCTATATAGCACCTGATGACACATGTTCGGCTCATTCTTAGTCAGGGAGAGAAGAGCATAGGAAGGGACAGGCAGTGTAGGGAGTGTAATTGAATATTTTTTTTGTACAAAAACTTTTCAGAGACCCAAAAGTCCTTGTAAGGACTATTATGTGTGACAGCAGCAATATATATTTTAAGCGCATACTGCCCAACATACCGTGTAATAGGCCGATGTGGACAGTTACATTATTCACGTCACAGCTCTTGTGTAAATTGTGCGCATCCCTAAAATATCAGTGACATCCAGTGTACTTTTCCGTAGACGGTGTCCGCTATGGACAGTTAAATTATCCGCTCCACATCTCCTGTTTAAAGTGTGCGCATCCCTAAAATATCAGTGACATCCAGTGCAGTTTTTCAGTAGATGGTATCCACTTCTGACAGTGACCTGACCAGGCCCACATCTGCTGTGTAACGTGTGCGCTTAAATTTTTTTTCTGTGGCATAAAATTACATTTTTCAATAGACGGTGTCCTCTTCTGACAGTGACCTGACCAGGCCCACATCTGCTGAGTAACGTGTGCGCTTCTAAAAAAAAATTGGGGACATAAAATTACATTTTTCAATAGACGGTGTCCTCTTCTGACAGTCCAGAGTGGGTAATTTGCGTGCCCTCGCTTGCCTTCCCTGGATGTGGTAGCAGTTTCTCAGGCTCCCTCTCCGGAATCGAATATTGATTCCCCGTTACCCGTTGTCACCATGTTTGGTGCATAAAAGAACATTGAAAGTTGATAGGGAAGAAATCCAAATGGATCATCGATGTCACGGGGACGTGCGATCAGGCAGAAGTTATCTAGAGTCAACAAAGCGGCAGCAGGCCCTTGCCCATAATGTTTTTGATGGTCAGCTCACCTGTATGCCCTCAACGATAATTTTTTCGATGGTCAGCTAAGCAGCAGGCACTCTCGCATAAGAGTCTGGTCAACACAATCCTCACCACCGGGGGTCACGTAACTAATTAGCACGGAGGGATCTTGTTGGTTATCGGAATTAACCAGACAAATCACTCTACCAACTCACAACGGCCATGCACCACCACCCACAGAATCGAGAAAGAGCTATCAATCTGTAAATCCTTTCCGTGTCCGGGACGAGTGAGATTTGCCGTGTTGAGTCAAATTAAGCCACAGGCTCCACTCCTGGTGGTGCCCTTCCATCAATTAGTTTAAGTTTCAGATTTGCAACCATACTCCCCCCGGAACCCAAAGACTTTGTTTTCCCGGAAGCTGCTTGGCGGGTCATGGGAATAACGCCGCCGGATCTCCTGTCGAATCGTCTTCGAACCCCCGACTTTCAATGTTGATTATCGAAAACATTCTTGGCAAATGCTTTCACTGTGGTTCAGCTTGCACCGGTCCACGAATTTGACCTCTAGCGGCGCAATACGGATGCCACTGGCCATCCCTCTTAATCATGGCCCCAGTTCTGAAAATCAACAACATTTTTGGCAGAACTTGCACTTTATATACAAGTAAATATACAGAAAATTATGTTTCCTAACAATTTTTACTCTAAAATCGATTTAATTTTCAGTTTTGTGCGTATTATTGTCAGTCTGTAAAAGTGGCGTACTACTCGGGCAACATTATTCCTAGCAGCGACCTGGGAGTCTAAGATGCATTCCCGAACCATTTTGGTGGTGTTTCCATCAATTTCTGACATTTTCCTATGAACTAGGCACCCTCCCCTCTTCAGAGCAGGAGGTACCTGGTTTAATGCTCGGGTTCTCCCATTGACTTCCATTATACTCGGGTGCTCGGTCGAGCACCCGAACATCCTGATGTGTTCGGCCCGAGCCCCGAGCAGCCGAGCACTACGGTGCTTGATCAACACTACTGATGACCTATCCTCTGGATAGATAATCAATATCTCATCCGGTCCAACGCTTGCAGTAGCACCGCAGCCTTCTCTCAGTTCACCAAGCACAGTGCCGTACATTGTATAGCGGCTGTGATTGGTATCGCATTTCAGCCACATTAATTTCAATGGGTTGAGTTGCGCCTAGGCCATGTAACAGATGAATGGGACATCACATGGCCTAGGTTAAGCTGTGACAAAGTCGAAGCGCTACTGCGTTCAAAGGTGCTTTCTCAAACAGCTGATTGGCGGGGGTCCTGGATTTTGGACCCCCATCAATCAGATATTGATGAGCTGTCCAGAGGTCATCAGTTATAAAAGTCTATGAAACCCCTTTATAAAAAAATCAGGTTCCACTGATTTTCTTCACTTGTGAATTATTTGTTGTTATTATTGTATGAATTGTATATGTACAATGTTTGAACTAACTGAGTATGACTAAATCTTGTATAGCTTCTTATTATTTTCATGTTTTTGCCATTAGGAACACTTCACTTCAACCTTTTGACTTGTGTTGATTAAAAGAGCCTGGAAAAGGCCAAACAATATCCAGAAACATGTTTCAAAAAATCTATTGTGCTTTCATATCATTACTATGGTGGAAACAAGCCCTTGAGGTTAGAACAGCTAAGAGCTCTCAAACTGTACTCCACATATTTTAAATCAGCATGCTGTGGAAAATCATAGGTCTGTATCTGAGGGTCCGGTATTTTTGTCTGATATAATCTCTTTCATATAGAAGTGTATCTTACCATGAATAATGCTCTACTTACAGCCACCTGGAGTACATGAGACGTAAAAAAAAAACATGCATAGTCTGTCCGTGTCTCTGATATGAACATCAAATACAGCACATTAAGCTAAGAATGTTTTATACAAATATTAACTCTTGTGTGAAAGGTAATAGTTAAGGAATGTATAATCTTCACAATCACAAAAATGCTCTAAATCAGAGGACTATAAAAGGTGGGGACCAATGCAATTATCTGTAACATGATCCTACGTCCACCTAGCATGTACTATATATAATACTGGTTTCGGACTATAAAGCAGAGAGGCCTTTGGGACTCATCAATCCCCAGGCACCAGAGCCTAGATTCAACTGCACCTTAGCATCCCCTGTGTTAGAATAGCAAAATGAAATAATATGTATATTGCCAAACCCTGTGTACAAACCTCACCTACATGGATCATATGAAGACTATCATATATTGGCAATGACTAAACTCTTATTTACAAAGAACAACAGTAACAGGCTCAGTAAAAAAAATCATAAGACAGTACTGATTTAACCCCTTTCCAACATCCACTGTACATATATGATGGATGGCAGGTCTTTAAAGAAGGCGATGAGAAGGCATCAAAACCAGCGGGTGTAGACAAGTCTGTGATAGGAGACAACTCTGATCACAGACATTTAACCTCTCAAATGCTATGGTTAATTACAACCACAGTGTCTAAGAGGTCATTTAGCGAAAGCTCCCTCGCAACAATATCACAGGAGCCATTTATTTGCTTCGGCAGCCTGGAGCCTGCCTTAATAAAGATCATATTAAGCCCTGACTGTGGGTTAATGATAACAGTGATTTTCCATTAGACTTGCAAATTGTAAACCATTGCAATCTGTAATATAAGCGATCTAACAATCGCTTATAGCCCTCCCAGGGACACTAAAAATAAAGGTAAAAAAGTTTCAAACAAAAAAAATGGTATGCAAAAATATGTAATTGTTAAATTTCAACCCCCATCCATATTTCAAAATGGATGTCTTTAAAGAAGGCGCTGAGCCGATCACTAAGGTACTGTCTTTAATTTCGACCACAGCCTCTGAAATGGCGTAAGCATAGACAGGCTGTCTAGACCTTGACCAGATATATGACAAGGGCTTAGACTGGGTCATAAATGTGGTGCAGGTACAGACACTTTGCTCTGACTCTATAACAGCTATTCTGCGGCTTACTTAGATTTTTATGCCACAATTGTGGCCCTGCCTTCTTTCCCATGATGAAGCTCCAGCCTTTTCCACCCTGCCCCCTAGTTAACCATTTAAGAAAAGAGTGTAGAAACCTTAGATGCGCCATGTTTTAGACAGATTTTTGGCGCAGACATGTCAATAAATTTTGAGCCAGTTTGTTTCAGTGGAGGAGGCTGAAAGATGTATTTGGCCACAAGCATCCTCTGCATCTAGGTGGTGTGGCTTAACCAATAGTGTTGATCACGGATATTCAAATTGCAATTTTTTTATCTTGAATATCGGCACTTCGAGAATTTGGGAATATTTAGAATATAGTGATATATATTCGTAATTTCGAATATCCAAGATTTTTTTTAAATCAGTAGACATGATCCCTCCCTGCTTCTAGCTTGTGGGCCAATGAGAAGGCTGCAATATATTTGACTTAAGGAGTAGTGTTGATTGCAAATTTTCGTAATGCTAATTTTTATCACGAATTTTACAATTGCCGATTTCCGCAATCGAGAAAATAATGACTGGAGATAACAAATTCTCGAATTTGCGAATATATGGCGAATATTTGCCCAAATATTTGCGAAATATCACGAATTTGAATATTGCCCCTGTCGCTCATCACTATTAACTAATAACAAAATCACACAGAACTTTAAAAAAAGGGCATTTTAGTGATTGGCACATACGATACTCAGCATTTACCAATGAAATGCGAATGTATTTTAGCTTTAAATGTATATGGAATTGTTTTTTGTTTGTTTTTTATTAAAAGTGGTGCTCTGTTTATCTTTTGCAGCCTGCATGTTTTCTCCAACTTTGCAGGATGCTCTGTGCTGTTTGTTCAGTGTGAAATCCATCAGGCGAGTTCTCTGGCAGCTTAGCCTATAGCCCCTCACTTTGTTCTCCTGAACACAGACTATTCAAATGCTTGACTGATGGATTTCATACTGAACAGGACTGAGCAGCCTGCAATGTATGAGCGTATATGCAGGCTTTAAAAGAAGACATGCAGAGTCATTTTTTATAAAAACAATTATAATTATTTTATCCAAAAATATATGCAATTTAGTAAATCAAATTCCCCCAAAGGTGTTGAAAGCCTTATAACGAAACTGAATTACAAAAGTCACATGCCAGTCCTTCCTGAGTTGGTGTAGCTACCTGTAACATGGACTCACCTACATATCCATCCTGTCTTCCAACAAGATAAAAAAACAAAAAAACACTTTGGCAGCCAAAAGGTTCTGTAAATGTACAGTAACAAAATTATTGCACATTACAATTCACTTTAAAATACTTTAACCACAAATATGACTTATAACAAAACATACAATGCCAGAGCTCTCTGCATACTAGTACAGGTATAGGTACAGACATTAAAGTTCCTCTGTCACCCATCCTGTCAGTGCATTGCATGGACAGCCCATTGATTTACATGAGATCCATGCTTCATTTCACCTGTGGTGGTGCTGCAGGTCAACTGAGCACTTTCCCCTACAGGTCTCATCTGATTTTAAGGTTGATATTAGTTTCCTCTAGGTACTCTGGTTCTTCCTACACTCCAAAAACATACAGATTGGTAAATTTGGAAATTATGATAGTTTTCCAATCCATTCCATTGTTTCACTTGACACTTCTCTTAACCCCTTCAGGACGCAGCCATTTTTCACCTTAAGGACCAGGCCATTTTTTGCAAATCTGACTTGTGTCACTTTATGTGGTAATAACTTTAAAACACTTTTACTTATCCAAGCCATTCTGAGATTCTTTTCTCATCACATATTGCACTTCATCACAGTGGTAAAATTGAGTCAAAATATTTCATTTTTATTTATTAAAAAATAAAAAATTTACCCAAAATTTGGAAAAATTAGCAAATTTCCTCCAAAAATAGTTATTACTTTACATTTCCTGTATGTCTACTTCATGTTTGGATCATTTTGAAAATGACATTTTAATTTTTGGGACGTTAGAAGTTTAGAAGCAAATCTTAAAATTTTTAAGAACATTTCCAAAACCCAATTTTTTCAGGAGCAGTTCAGTTATGAAGTCTGGGGCTTTCATATTAGAAACCACCCATAAATCACCCCATTCTAGAAACTACACCCCTCAAGCTATTCAAAACTGATTTTACAAACGTTGTTAACCCTTTAGGTGCACCACGAGAATTAAAGGAAAATGGGAATTCAATTCAAAAATTTCAATTTTTTTTTAGCAGATTTTAAATTGTAATCTGTTGTTTCTGCAAGACATCAAAGGTTAACAGCCAAACAAAACTCAAAATCTATTACCCTGAATCTAGAGTTTACAGAACCACCCCATGTGTGCTCAAAAACTGATGGGTGCACAGCAGGCTTCAGAGTGGAAGGAGCACCATATGACTTTTGGAGAGCGGATTTAGCTGAAATGGTAATTGGGAATTATGTTGCACCCCCTAAAGGGAACCCGACATTGAAAACCGCAAAAACGAGGCTCTAGGGGTGCCAGAACATAAAAGGAAATTGAAGAAATGCCCCATTAAAAAAAATGTATGACACATTTCAATGTATTTATCTAGGGTATAATGGGAATTTTGAAGGTTTTTGTTTTTAATTTTTTTTTGGGGGGGGAGCTATTATTGGATTGCCAAATGGAAAAATGCTAAACTGAAAATGTCTTCCAATGGATTAATTAAGAAATGAATGAAATGTACTTTCCAATGCAGAGGCCCGGTTTAGAGGGGCAGGTCTGATAGTAGTGAGTGGTGTCTTTCCTAATCCTTCTAACCGAGCAAACTCGACACCTTTTTTGGGGTCGCCTTTTTTTTCTGTGGGTGGAAGTTCTCCAGGGAAATGCTGCCCATGTATTTTTCTTGAGACCCCAGAAGCATTGCTGACTGAAATACTGCCCTCTCCCTTCCTGAACGCCAAAAATCCATTTTTTTTATTATTTTTTCCTGAAATTCCAAGAAGGTCTCCCCATGACCTGCTGTTCTATGGATGACAAAGGCATTATTTAGTGACACTTGGGTTAGGTACACAGCTAATTTTTTATACCACACCTTAGATTTTCTTAAGGCACTGTAGGGCTGTAGTACCAGGTCTGGAAGATCCACTCCGCCCATGAACTGGTTGAAATACTGGATACACACAGGCTTGGTGTTCTGCTCTGGGACTGGGTGGACTGATTTGCATGGATGGTAGTTAACACAAGAACATCCCGTTTGTTCTTGTATTTTAGCAACATCAAATTTTCTGAGCAAACAGCGCTGCTTTCACCGCAACACACTGGTCTATAAACATCTGGTCTATAAACCATTTAGGGAGCCCTTTTTGATTTCGTCTAATTGTGCCACATGTGCCTATGCCTCTGGCAGCAAGGCACTTCAGAGGAGGGACACTATTGTAAAAGTTGTCCAAATATAGATGGTATCCGTGGTCCAACAGCGGTTGGACTAAATCCCATACTATCTTCCCACTTATACCCAGAACCGGGGGACAATCGGGTGGCTCAATATTTGAATCTTTTTCCACGTAAGTACGAAAGTGCAGTGTATACCCGTATACACTTTCACAGGCCTTACACAAATTCACGCCATACCTAGCCCTTTTATTGGGCAGGTACTGGCGAAAATGTAATCGGCCTTTGAAGTGGATCAATGATTCATCCACTGAGAGGCATTTTTGGGGGGTATATACTTGACCAAATTTGGAATTGTAGTGGTCAACCACTGGCCTAATTTTAAAGAGTCTGTCATAACTGGGGTCCCTTGGGAGTGGGGATACATTATTATTGCTGAAGTGTAGAAATCTTTGAATAGCTTCGAAACGGGCCCGGGGCATGGCAAGACAGTAAAGAGGGGTGTGATAAAGAATATCTTTGTTCCAATACTAACATATTGTTGTATTTTTATAATGCCCATTCTTAGGAGAAGTCCCCAAAACTTTTGCATTTCAGTCGAGTCAGTAGGGGTCCATTTGTGGGGCCTTGAAAGATAACTGTCTGGATGAAGCGTACAAAATAAGGACATAAAAAATAATAATGGTGTCCAAACTAAATGAAGTAATTACTAAGAAAACAGACCCCTAAAAACATTAGATTTTAATTAACTCAATTCCTAAAATACGGACCTACAGATAAAAGTTACCCAGGGGGAAAACCGAGTGCCCAATTAATCAAACCAGGTACAATATATATCAAATATCACTAGATACCAAATATCACTGAATACCAAAAAATGTTACCAAAACAAAACATGAAGTAAGGGGCAATTGCCAAGAGGCAAAGAGGCAGAGGGGGGGCTTGGGTCTTATTCTCTCCCTACACCGACCCTACTGTAGGCTTAGCCCGGAGACAATCCCTAATGGTCGGGCTTTACCAGGCTTGTGCCTAGGCCTGATGAGCCCTAACCGTCCCTACCACGTGGGACCTAAAACACAAATTTCTCCAACGCGTTATTCCTAATTTGGGTTCTTCAGGGGGCTGGAAAAGATTAGATGAGTGGTCAAAACAGGATAACAAGAGATAAAAAAAATACATATATATAGTACTTATGTTAGACAGTCCGTCAGGCGCATACTCAGGGACCTCTCATGTTATCCAACTGGATAGTAAAGGATACTACATGTGGGAGGGCCCCATGACATGTATCTCCTGTGCTGCAAGGGATGGTGCAGGAGCCAACTGTCTGGATGGGAGGCAATAAATTCCTCTGCATATACACTGCCTGTCCCAAAAAAATGGCGCCACCAAAAAAAAAAAAAAGGTAACACACTATAATATTTCGTTGGACCGCCTTTAGCTTTGATTACGGCGCGCATTCGCTGTGGCATTGTTTCAATAAGCTTCTGCAATGTCACAGGATTTATTTCCATCCAGTGTTGCATTAATTTTTTACCAAGATCTTGCATTAATGATGGTAGAGTCTGACTGTTGCGCAAAGCTTTCTCCAGCACATCCCAAAGATTCTCATTGGCGTTAAGGTCTGGACTCTCTGGTAGCCAATCCATGTGTGAAAATGATGTCTTATGCTCCCCGAACCACTCTTTTACAATTTGAGACTGATGAATCCTGGCAAATCTTGACTGATCAGACCACATGACCTTCTTCCATTGCTCCAGAGTCCAATCTTTATGCTCCCTAGAAAATTGAAGCCTTTTTTTCTGGTTTGCCTCACTGATTAGTGGTTTTCTCATGGCTACACAGCTGTTCAGCCCAATCCCTTGAGTTCCCATCGTATTGTGCGTGTGGAAAGGCTCTTACTTTGACTATCAAACATAGCCCTGAGTTCTACTGTTGTTTTTCTTCGATTTGATTTCACCAAACATTTAAGTGATCGCCGATCACGATCATTCAGGATTTTTTCCCCCGCCACATTTCTTCCTTGAATACGATGGGTCCCCACTATCCTTCCAGTTTTTGATAATGCGTTGGACAGTTCTTAACCCAATTTTAGTAGTTTCTGCAATATCCTTAGATGTTTTCTCTGCTTAATGCATGCCAATGATTTGACCCTTCTCAAACAGACTAACATCTTTTCCATGACCACGAGATGTGTCTTTCGACATGGTTGTTTAAGAAATGAGAAGCAACTCATTGCACCAGTTGGGGTTAAATAACTAATTGCCAGCTGAAAGATAATCGCCTGTGCAGTAATTGTCCAATAGGAGGCTCATAACTATTTGCTTAGTTAAATCCAGGTGGCAACTTTTTTTTGGACAGGCAGTGTATATTTGTTTGCTCCACCATCAAGTTAATTACCGTATTTTTCGCTTTATAAGACGCACTTTTTCCCCCCCAAAAGTGGGGGGAAAATGGCAGTGCGTCTTATAAAGCGAACACTGCCATGTTTACTTTGGTCACGCTGATACATCGCAAGCCGCAATGTATCAGCGGGGTGGGAGGAGGGGACGGAGGCTGGCAACATTCGCGGCGGGGCCCGATGCAGTCACTGTACTGTAATACATCGGACCCCGCTCACGGTAATTCTCACATGTAAAGTCTATAATCTTCAAGCAGTGTCTCTGCTTTAAACTAGGGCAATCCTCTGTAGTGCAACTCACTATGAAAGCGGCAGGCAGAGCGGCAGCGTAACCTCGCAATTCTCACTCATTCATGGGAAGGAAGTGGGAGGAGCATTAATGAGTGAGAATCGCGAGGTTACGCTGCCGCTCTGCCTGCCGCTTTCATAGTGAGTTGCACTACAGAGGATTGCCCTAGTTTAAAGCAGAGACACTGCTTGAAGATTATAGACTTTACATATGAAAACGGCTTCATTACACTCTGCTTTCTTCTATACCAGTACTCACTATGAAAGCAGCGGTCCAGCCGGCGCGTGACGTCACTCACTCGGTCATTAATGAAGCTGGCAGGAGCGTGACTGACTGAGTGAGTGACGTCACGTGCTGGCCAGACTGCTGCTTTTATAGTGAGTACTGGTATAGAAGAAAGCAGAGCCATTAAAAGATTTTACATATAAAGTCTACTGTGTGCCCTGTGGTGTAATGGGGGTCACTATTCACACAGGGACAATATACTGTGACACATGATACTGTGACCAGCATAAGATCATATTATGCTGGTCACAGTATCATATGTGTCACAGTATATTGTCCCTGTGTGAATAGTGACCCCCATTACATAAGATGCTATATATGATGCTACATCCCCCGTAGTAGTGCGTCACCCAAAGGTCCCCCATAACAGTGCGTCACCCACAGGTCCCCCCATAACAGTGCGTCACCCACAGGTCCCCCCATAACAGTGCGTCACCCACAGGTCCCCCCATAACAGTGCGTCACCCACAGGTCCCCCCATAACAGTGCGTCACCCACAGGTCCCCCCATAACAGTGCGTCACCCACAGGTCCCCCCATAACAGTGCGTCACCCACAGGTCCCCCCATAACAGTGCGTCACCCACAGGTCCCCCCATAACAGTGCGTCATCCACAGACCACCATTAGTTCAAAACCCCTCCAAAAGCACACCATTAGTTCAAAACCCCTCCAAAAGCACACCTTTTGGTTCAAATATTTTTTTTCTTATTTTCCTCCTCAAAAATCTAGGTGAGTCTTATCATCAGGTGCGTCTTATAAAGCGAAAAATACGGTAGGTCATCAGTGAGGAATAATTTGAAAAAATTAATGTCACTGAAACCTGTGGTATCTACATTGATGCCTGGAGTGGCTGTAAATTCAGGCACCTGGGGCATATATATATAGTTATCTGTGGGGATCTAACTTGAGTGACAGGTGTCTTGACGGAAAGGCTGGAGTGACAGGTGTCTTGACGGACAGGCTGGAGTGACAGGTGTATTGACGGACAGACGGGAGTGAGAGGTGTCTTGACGGACAGACAGGCTGGAGTGACAGGCGTCTTGATGAATGGACAGGCTGAAGTGACAGGTGTCTTGACGGATGGACAGGCTGGAGTGATAGGCATCTTGACGGGTGGACAGGCTGGAGTGACAGGCATCTTGATGGACGGACATGCTGGAGTGACAGGTGTCTTGACGGATGGACAGGCTGGAGTGACAGGTGTCTTGAAAGACGGACAGGTGGAAGTGACAGGTGTCTGGACGAGGTGATGACAGGACTAGACAGGACTGATCTGTCACTGACTGGGGCAAATCAGTCACTGAAGGGATTAATTATGTGTGAGTCAGGGGATGAGGCACAGAACTGATGATGACAGATGACAGCTAATGACAGATGAGGCACAGTACTGATCTGTGTCACTGATTGGGACACAAAAGAGTGGAAAATATTACACTATTTAAATCCCACGGGTGCATTATAATTAATACATAACCTTTATTATAAATTGACTAAAATTGCTATATAAATAGGTGTCTATATTAAAATTGTGCAAAACCACATTAATCCGCAACACCACTAGAGACTAGGGATGGGGGCTATGATACTGGGTCTCTTAGATCTATTTTGCCCTGCCAAACCTAAAGTCCTATGCTAGCTAACTATCCCTCCTTGTCCCTACGCTGCGAGAGTGACTGCCCAGCTTCGCCAATTGCTAAGGTAAGGACCTTAATGCTAATCAATGATAAAATGTACACAATAAGTCCCTAGTACATAAAAAAGTAAGGGACACAAATGTCAATACAAATAATTGTCCACAAATTGTCCAAGCTACATAGATAGGTAGGGGACACAAATGTCAATACAAGAAATTGTACACAAATTGGCCCTACTCGTTTCATTTGTTACAAACCAACTCATCAGGGGACTTATCAATTCATAAGTGCCTCATTGTAAAGACACAAAGTATCACATTTGATTGCTCCTACCCAGATTGGCGATGGTCATTCGACCCAATCCTGGATTTATATTATATTCAGTACATAGTCATGCAAACCCAAACGAGGCTAGAATATATTAGCATTAGCTCAATGATAATTCAAACATCAAAAAAGCTGTGAGATACTTAGCTCTCCTCCTCATATGTGGGTGAACATAGAGTGGAATCAGCCTCTTGCGTGTGGCAGCAGTACAGACAGAGTCCACCGATCCCGCCACCCTGAATCACATGACTCGTCACGTGATCGGTCAGATGCTTTGGCCGAATGACGTTCAAGTCACATTACCGGAGTGAGATGCGCAAGTGATCTCTATGCGCATCTCCACCGGTCACAGTGCAATGGGGCGGTAAAATGGCGGGGAAGGGGAGGCGATTAGGGCAAAACACCCTTCTTCACCTCCACACCCATTGAACTTTGAAATATAGTAAAGTGCTCCCTGTCCGTATGGTGGCGATCCACGGAGCACTAGGGCTTAGATTGGCAAGGGTAAAAAAGTCTAACTGATGGGACATCTCCCATTATTTTGCAATGATGAATATCTTATATCCTAAGCAGTCCGATATAATAGGACATTTCACATAATTCTCTATACCATATTCACAGTATCACATTGTCAAATTATTCATGTTTTATTCTCAAAGGTCAGCTCATCAACATCATTTCATATTTCTTTACCCTAACTACATATATAGATGGATGGAAATATGTGAACCAATGATGAAACAATACAATCTATTGGGGCATGTCACATCAAAGTACACACCCCAATCACCATATCATATTTGTTCACATTATTCTTAAGACTGAGACCCTTAGTCAATTGTCTCACAAATCATAAATATATGTATAGTTACCGTATTTTTCGCTTTATAAGACGCACCTGATTATAAGACGCACCTAGGTTTTTGAGGAGGAAAATAAGAAAAAAAATATTTTGAACCAAAAGGTGTGCTTTTGGTGGATTTTGAACTAATGGTCTGGGGATGACACTGTTATGGGGCTCTGTGGATGACGCACTGTTATGGGGGATCTGTGGATGACACACTGTTATGGGGAAGATCTATGGATGATGCACTGTTATGGGGGGAATCTGTGGATGATGCACTGTTATGGGGGGATCTATGGATGATGCACTGTTATGGGGGATGTGTGCTGTGAAACATAGGGCCATGAGGGAGGCCAGCATAAGATGCTATATGTGTGGGTGACACACATATAGTATCTTATGCTGGTCCCCCTCATGGCCCTATGTTTCACAGCATTACAGTACTTTATTCTTTGTATGTAAAATATTAATTTAATCCTGAATCAATCGCTTTCCTTTTGATAAACTAGCTGACACTGATATATCGCCGGCCGCTATGCTGCACAGTGTGGCCGGCAATACATCAGTCACAGTGTGGGGAGGGAGGAGGGGCTTGAGGCAACTCACAGCGGGGCCCGGTGAAGTCACTGTAGTACACCGGGCCCCGCGCACAGAAATCTCTTTGTATGTAAAATCTTCATTATTCCTTTATACCGTAAATCGCTCCCCTTTTGATAAACTTTACTAGCCTAATCGCCTGCATCAGTACTCACTATGAATGTAGCGTGCGGTCCCTCCGGCGCATGACTTCATCCTGCTCCTGCTTCATTAATGAAGTGGGAGGAGCGTGACGTCAGTCACATGCCGGCCGGACCGCACGCTACATTCATAGTGAGTACTGAAGCAGGCGATTAGGCTAGTAAAGTTTATCAAAAGGAGAGCGATTTACGGTATAAAGGATTAATGAATGATTTTACATACAAAGAGACTTCTGTGCGCGGGGCCCGGTGTACTACAGTGACTGCATCGGGCCCCGCTGTGAGTTGCCTCCAGCCCCTCCTCCCTCCCCGCACTGTGACTGATGTATCGCCGGCCACACTGTGCAGCATAGCGACCGGCGATACATCCGTGTCAGCCCTGTAAAAAAAGTCAACCACCGTTTTATAAGACGCACTGTTATTTTCCCCCCTCTTTTGGGGGGAAAAAGTGCGTCTTATAAAGCAAAAAATACGGTAGATATAGCAGCCATATAGCAGTTGCTCATTAAGACCCGTTGGCTGCATTGTACGTAATTCAAAAATCCACCAGGTCTCTCTTTGCATGATTTTTTTGTCCCAATCACCCCCTCTCATTGGGGGGGACACAATTTCAATACCCATTAATTTGATTCCTGAATAAATTCCCCCATGATGGCTTTCAATATATTTGGCCACTGAGGTGTCTCTACTGTGTCGCATATCACCCAGGTGTTCACCAATATGACTCCTTAACTCCCGAGTAGTCTTGCCCACATATTCCAGGCCACATCCACATGTCGCTTTGTTGATGACTCCCCTAGACCGACAGTTGATAAACTGTCTGATTATGTATCTCTTTTGGGTGACATAACTCCTGAATTCTCATCCCTGGGTGATATGTGCACATGCCACACAACCACTACAGTGATAGCACCCCCATATCAGGCGAAGCCAACTTCCTCCTGTGTTTTTAGATGGATCGCTGAAGTAGCTATTGACTAACCGGTTTCGTGGCTATGTCCCCTCTGATATGTAATCTGTGGGGTATTCAAAATGGCATAATTAATATCAGGATCCAATTGGAGAATCCCCGAGTGTTTTAGAATCACTTCTCTAATCTCCTTGGCTGCTCCATCATAAGTGGCAATCAAGCGTATTAAATTAGCCACATTCTGTTTTTTACGAGGATATAAGAGTTCAGTTCGATTACCTTTTCAAGAAACCTTTCTTTGAGGTCCCCCGCTTGCTGTTTGAAATCCTATAAGGATGAGCAATTTCTCCTAATCCTGATATATTGCCCAGTAGGGATTCCCTGTTTTAGGGGCTGCAGGTGATGGCTGTCCCACCTTCACAATGAGTTCGTAGCAGTGGGTTTCCTATATGTTTTAGTTTGTATTTCACCCCCAGGCCCTCTTCTGATCTAGTATTGTCTATTAGTTCTGAAGTGAATCTCAGACCTATATCATTCGTGTTAATGGCTAGCATCAGGTCATCAAAATCATCCCTTTCTCCTTTCCAGAAAACAAAGACATTGTCAGTGTATCTGGCCCACATAACAATACCTGAGCTAAATGGAATCGGTGGTTCCCCGAATACAATATTCTTCTCCCACCAGCCCAGGAACAAATTTGCATACAATTGAGCATAAGGGCTCCCCATTGCAGTGCCCCTTATCTGGTGGTAAAAGATCCCATCGAACAGGAAGTAGCTCGGTGTCAATGTCAATTCAAGTAGACTCAGCACAAACTGATTATGTGCCTGAAACTGACACCCTCTGGTATTCCGAAATTCCGTCACTGCCCTCATCCCTTGATGGTGTGGTATCGAAGAGTACAGGGCCTCATCATCAATTGACCCCAGGAGTGTTTCCTCCTCAAGAAAGACTCCCTCTAAGCGACCCATCAGGTCCCCTGTGTTCCTCACATAGGAGGGCAGGGTCTTCACAAACGGTACCAAAATTGAATCAATGTAAATTCCAGCATTTTGGCTCAGGCTATTAAGGCCTGACACAATTGGACGCCCCATTAATGTGGTACTCCCCTTTGTAGACCTTTGGTAAACTGTAAAAAATCTCCACTGTAGGATGTTTACGTTGAATAAAATCAAACTCATCATCGGAAATTAAACCCTCACTTTTGGCTGCCCGCAAGATAGTCATCAATTTCTTTTGATATAGTGAAGAAGGGTCCGACTTAAGCTTCTCATACGTTTCCTTATCCTGTAAAAGGTTCAAACACATTCTTTTATGATGACAATGTTACCTCCCTTATCTGAGGGTTTGATAACTTTATTTATTTCCAAAGAAGACACAGCCGTAAACTCCACCTTCGTGCAATTAAGTTTACATTTATTGAGTGTCAGATTTTCTAACTCACAGGAAACCCGATTCACAAAGACGTCTATGCAGGAGGGGTCTCCATAAACGGGCCTTTTCCTTCTTGAGGGACACTTTCCCCCAGACTATATAGGATACGCACATCCTGCAAAATGTCTACTTGTATACCCAGTTCCTTAAATTCTCTTTTATTCAAGAGCTGAAAGTGTTTCCGCCATCTCAGCTTCCTTGCAAATAAATTGAGATTTTTCACCCAATTAAACAAATTAAATGATGAAGCTGGTACAAAGGAGAGGCCCCTACCAAGCAGATTCATTTAGTTGATAAATTTAATATCTGGCTGGATTGATTGGGGGTGTCAATTGGTGGGGAGGGGATTTGGGTGGATTGCGCGTTCTCAAATGGTATGAGCTTCCTTCCAAAAAATGTGAACAAATATGATATGGTGATTGGGGTGTGTACTTTGATGTGACATGCCCCAATAGATTGTATTGTTTCATCATTGGTTTACATATATCCATCCATCTATATAAACGTACAAAATAGAGCAGCAGTTGTTTATTCACCCAATGGTGTAGCGATGTTTCGGCTCTATCCCAGAGCCTTTCTCATCCATCTATATATGTAGTTAGGGTAAAGAAATATGAAACAATGTTGATGAGTTGACTTTTGAGAATAAAAAATTAATAATTTAACAATGTGATACTGTGGTATAGAGAATAATGTAAAATGTTAAGTCGGACTGATTAGGATATAAGATATTCATCCTTGAAAATAATGGGACATGTCCCATTATTTAGACTTTTTTACCCTTGCCAATCTAAGCCCTAGTGCTCTGTGGATTGCCACCATACAGACAGGGAGCACTTTACTATATTTTAAAGTTCAATGGGTATGGAGATGAAGGAGGATGTTTAACCCTAATCACCTCCCCCTTCCTGCCCCTTTACCGCCCCTTTACCGCCCCATTGCACTATGACCGGTGGAGATGCGCATAGAGATCACTTGCGCATCTCACTCCGGTCATGTGACTTGCAAGTCATCCGGCCAAAGCACCTGACCGGTCACGTGACGAGTCACGTGATTCAGGGTGGCGGAATCGGAGTCCCAGGCGGCTGTTTCAAAAATCCCCATTGTGGACGCCGGCTGTACCGCTGCCACTCACAGGAGGCTGATTCCACTCTATGTTCACCCACATATGAGGAGGAGAGCTAAGTATCTCGCGTTTTTTTTTGATGTTTTAATTATCATTGAGCTAATGCAAATGTATTCTAGCCTCGTTTGGGTTTGCATGACTGTGTACTGAATACAATATAAATCCAGGATTGGGGAGACTAATAGTGTTGATCGAGCACCATAATGCTCGTGTGCTCAGGGGCTCGGGCCGAATACATCGGGATGCTCGGGTTCTCTACCGAGCACCCGAGTATAATGGAAGTTAATGGGAGAACCTGAGCATTAAACCAGGCACCCCCTGCTCTGAAGAGGGGAGGGTGCCTGGTTCATAGGAAAAGGTCAGAAATTGATGGAAGCACCACCAAAATGGTTCAGGATCTGCATAGGGAGGATGTCTGAATGCATCTTGTACTCCCAGGTCCCTTCTGGGAACGATGTTGTCCGAGTAGTACGCCACTTTTACATACTGACAATAATACGCACCAAACCGAAGATAAAATTGATTTTAGAGGAAAAATTGTTAGGAAACATTCTTTCCTGTATATTTACTTGTATATAAAGTTCAACTGCTGCCAAAAATTACAAGGAAGAGGCACTCCGATACAACCTGTATATCACATAAAGGAGGGCTTCATTCACATTGTGGTACAATTGTTCATGTAGTGGGACTCCTACACTCATAAAACCTATGCACTAAGTGAAAAGGGCTGCCAAAAATTACAAGGAACCGGCACTACAATACACCCTTTGTTACACATAAAAGGAGGGCATCATGCACAGCCTTGAAAAAATATGATTAATGGCCTGCTGGTGACCCTTAAAAACATTTGGAGCAAGGGCCTGCTGATCTGACCATCTAAAACATTATGTGCGAGGGCCTGCTGCCGCTTTGGTGACTCTAGATAACCTGGGGTCGATCGCACATCCCCGTGACGGCGACGATACATTCGGATGTCTGCTCTATCAACTTTCGATGTTATTTTCAGCCCAAACCATGTAGACCATGGGTAACTGGGGAATTATGGTTTAATTCCAGAGAGGGAGCCTGAGAAACAGCTACGGCTACCACATCAAAGCAAGATATGAGACACCAAGAGAAAATGCACCAAACAAATAAGCTACTGACTATACTGGGAAGTCATAAATGCAGGTATTAAAAAGCTGAGACTTTCGCCAATATGTTCCGGTCAGGAAAATATCGGAGCCCTTCATGCACCACGTCACGGTCACTCAGCATGGCAAAGGGTTCCTACCACTACTCTGACTATGGTGTGAACAGGGTCTGAGGGTGATGGAATCCAGCTCACAGCAAAGCTTCCACACAACTGCCCAGCAAGGATACTGGTGCAATGTGAACAAGACCATACTGTGAGCCACACCCATATCAGACCCTGTGAAGGAGGTATAACAGGTGTAAAAGAGTGTTAGAATGCCAGGTAAAGGCACACACACTACAAATCAAACAAAACAGAAACACCAAAAAAATAGTGGCAATTTTGGAGGAGCTGCTCAGCCCCTGACACGGTGGCGTGTCTAGATTGGGGGAGCAGCCCAGCCGCATGTGGACCGCAATTATCGACTATCCCCAGCAAAATATGCATACAATGGAGGACGTCGGCGCGGTCCACATGCACCACAAGGACAAGCTACAGGGAATGTAGCAAAGCATCATATGAGACACCAAGAGAAAATGCACCAAACAAATAAGCTACTGACTATACTGGGAAGTCATAAATGCAGGTATTAAAAAGCTGAGACTTTCGCCAATATGTTCCGGTCAGGAAAATATCGGAGCCCTTCATGCACCACGTCACGGTCACTCAGCATGGCAAAGGGTTCCTACCACTACTCTGACTATGGTGTGAACAGGGTCTGAGGGTGATGGAATCCAGCTCACAGCAAAGCTTCCACACAACTGCCCAGCAAGGATACTGGTGCAATGTGAACAAGACCATACTGTGAGCCACACCCATATCAGACCCTGTGAAGGAGGTATAACAGGTGCAAAAGAGTGTTAGAATGCCAGGTAAAGGCACACACACTACAAATCAAACAAAACAGAAACACCAAAAAAATAGTGGCAATTTTGGAGGAGCTGCTCAGCCCCTGACACGGTGGCGTGTCTAGATTGGGGGAGCAGCCCAGCCGCATGTGGACCGCAATTATCGACTATCCCCAGCAAAATATGCATACAATGGAGGACGTCGGCGCGGTCCACATGCACCACAAGGACAAGCTACAGGGAATGTAGCAAAGCATCATATGAGACACCAAGAGAAAATGCACCAAACAAATAAGCTACTGACTATACTGGGAAGTCATAAATGCAGGTATTAAAAAGCTGAGACTTTCGCCAATATGTTCCGGTCAGGAAAATATCGGAGCCCTTCATGCACCACGTCACGGTCACTCAGCATGGCAAAGGGTTCCTACCACTACTCTGACTATGGTGTGAACAGGGTCTGAGGGTGATGGAATCCAGCTCACAGCAAAGCTTCCACACAACTGCCCAGCAAGGATACTGGTGCAATGTGAACAAGACCATACTGTGAGCCACACCCATATCAGACCCTGTGAAGGAGGTATAACAGGTGCAAAAGAGTGTTAGAATGCCAGGTAAAGGCACACACACTACAAATCAAACAAAACAGAAACACCAAAAAAATAGTGGCAATTTTGGAGGAGCTGCTCAGCCCCTGACACGGTGGCGTGTCTAGATTGGGGGAGCAGCCCAGCCGCATGTGGACCGCAATTATCGACTATCCCCAGCAAAATATGCATACAATGGAGGACGTCGGCGCGGTCCACATGCACCACAAGGACAAGCTACAGGGAATGTAGCAAAGCATCATATGAGACACCAAGAGAAAATGCACCAAACAAATAAGCTACTGACTATACTGGGAAGTCATAAATGCAGGTATTAAAAAGCTGAGACTTTCGCCAATATGTTCCGGTCAGGAAAATATCGGAGCCCTTCATGCACCACGTCACGGTCACTCAGCATGGCAAAGGGTTCCTACCACTACTCTGACTATGGTGTGAACAGGGTCTGAGGGTGATGGAATCCAGCTCACAGCAAAGCTTCACACAACTGCCCAGCAAGGATACTGGTGCAATGTGAACAAGACCATACTGTGAGCCACACCCATATCAGACCCTGTGAAGGAGGTATAACAGGTGCAAAAGAGTGTTAGAATGCCAGGTAAAGGCACACACACTACAAATCAAACAAAACAGAAACACCAAAAAAATAGTGGCAATTTTGGAGGAGCTGCTCAGCCCCTGACACGGTGGCGTGTCTAGATTGGGGGAGCAGCCCAGCCGCATGTGGACCGCAATTATCGACTATCCCCAGCAAAATATGCATACAATGGAGGACGTCGGCGTGGTCCACATGCACCACAAGGACAAGCTACAGGGAATGTAGCAAAGCATCATATGAGACACCAAGAGAAAATGCACCAAACAAATAAGCTACTGACTATACTAGGAAGTCATAAATGCAGGTATTAAAAAGCTGAGACTTTCACCAATATGTTCCGGTCAGGAAAATATCGGAGCCCTTCATGCACCACGTCACGGTCACTCAGCATGGCAAAGGGTTCCTACCACTACTCTGACTATGGTGTGAACAGGGTCTGAGGGTGATGGAATCCAGCTCACAGCAAAGCTTCCACACAACTGCCCAGCAAGGATACTGGTGCAATGTGAACAAGACCATACTGTGAGCCACACCCATATCAGACCCTGTGAAGGAGGTATAACAGGTGCAAAAGAGTGTTAGAATGCCAGGTAAAGGCACACACACTACAAATCAAACAAAACAGAAACACCAAAAAAATAGTGGCAATTTTGGAGGAGCTGCTCAGCCCCTGACACGGTGGCGTGTCTAGATTGGGGGAGCAGCCCAGCCGCATGTGGACCGCAATTATCGACTATCCCCAGCAAAATATGCATACATGGGAGGACGTCGGCGCGGTCCACATGCACCACAAGGACAAGCTACAGGGAATGTAGCAAAGCATCATATGAGACACCAAGAGAAAATGCACCAAACAAATAAGCTACTGACTATACTGGGAAGTCATAAATGCAGGTATTAAAAAGCTGAGACTTTCGCCAATATGTTCCGGTCAGGAAAATATTGGAGCCCTTCATGCACCACGTCACGGTCACTCAGCATGGCAAAGGGTTCCTACCACTACTCTGACTATGGTGTGAACAGGGTCTGAGGGTGATGGAATCCAGCTCACAGCAAAGCTTCCACACAACTGCCCAGCAAGGATACTGGTGCAATGTGAACAAGACCATACTGTGAGCCACACCCATATCAGACCCTGTGAAGGAGGTATAACAGGTGCAAAAGAGTGTTAGAATGCCAGGTAAAGGCACACACACTACAAATCAAACAAAACAGAAACACCCAAAAAATAGTGGCAATTTTGGAGGAGCTGCTCAGCCCCTGACACGGTGGCGTGTCTAGATTGGGGGAGCAGCCCAGCCGCATGTGGACAGCAATTATCGACTATCCCCAGCAAAATATGCATACAATGGAGGACGTCGGCGCGGTCCACATGCACCACAAGGACAAGCTACAGGGAATGTAGCAAAGCATCATATGAGACACCAAGAGAAAATGCACCAAACAAATAAGCTACTGACTATACTGGGAAGTCATAAATGCAGGTATTAAAAAGCTGAGACTTTCGCCAATATGTTCCGGTCAGGAAAATATCGGAGCCCTTCATGCACCACGTCACGGTCACTCAGCATGGCAAAGGGTTCCTACCACTACTCTGACTATGGTGTGAACAGGGTCTGAGGGTGATGGAATCCAGCTCACAGCAAAGCTTCCACACAACTGCCCAGCAAGGATACTGGTGCAATGTGAACAAGACCATACTGTGAGCCACACCCATATCAGACCCTGTGAAGGAGGTATAACAGGTGCAAAAGAGTGTTAGAATGCCAGGTAAAGGCACACACACTACAAATCAAACAAAACAGAAACACCAAAAAAATAGTGGCAATTTTGGAGGAGCTGCTCAGCCCCTGACACGGTGGCGTGTCTAGATTGGGGGAGCAGCCCAGCCCAGCCTCATGTGGACCGCAATTATCGACTATCCCCAGCAAAATATGCATACAATGGAGGACGTCGGCGCGGTCCACATGCACCACAAGGACAAGCTACAGGGAATGTAGCAAAGCATCATATGAGACACCAAGAGAAACATATGACCGGAACATATTGGCGAAAGTCTCAGCTTTTTAATACCTGCATTTATGACTTCCCAGTATAGTCAGTAGCTTATTTGTTTGGTGCATTTTCTCTTGGTGTCTCATATGATGCTTTGCTACATTCCCTGTAGCTTGTCCTTGTGGTGCATGTGGACCGCGCCGACGTCCTCCCATGTATGCATATTTTGCTGGGGATAGTCGATAATTGCGGTCCACATGCGGCTGGGCTGCTCCCCCAATCTAGACACGCCACCGTGTCAGGGGCTGAGCAGCTCCTCCAAAATTGCCACTATTTTTTTGGTGTTTCTGTCTTGTTTGATTTGTAGTGTGTGTGCCTTTACCTGGCATTCTAACACTCTTTTGCACCTGTTATACCTCCTTCACAGGGTCTGATATGGGTGTGGCTCACAGTATGGTCTTGTTCACATTGCACCAGTATCCTTGCTGGGCAGTTGTGTGGAAGCTTTGCTGTGAGCTGGATTCCATCACCCTCAGACCCTGTTCACACCATAGTCAGAGTAGTGGTAGGAACCCTTTGCCATGCTGAGAGACCGTGACGTGGTGCATGAAGGGCTCCGATATTTTCCTGACCGGAACATATTGGCGAAAGTCTCAGCTTTTTAATACCTGCATTTATGACTTCCCAGTATAGTCAGTAGCTTATTTGTTTGGTGCATTTTCTCTTGGTGTCTCATATGATGCTTTGCTACATTCCCTGTAGCTTGTCCTTGTGGTGCATGTGGACCGCGCCGACGTCCTCCATTGTATGCATATTTTGCTGGGGATAGTCGATAATTGCGGTCCACATGCGGCTGGGCTGCTCCCCCAATCTAGACACGCCACCGTGTCAGGGGCTGAGCAGCTCCCCCAAAATTGCCACTATTTTTTTGGTGTTTCTGTTTTGTTTGATTTGTAGTGTGTGTGCCTTTACCTGGCATTCTAACACTCTTTTGCACCTGTTATACCTCCTTCACAGGGTCTGATATGGGTGTGGCTCACAGTATGGTCTTGTTCACATTGCACCAGTATCCTTGCTGGGCAGTTGTGTGGAAGCTTTGCTGTGAGCTGGATTCCATCACCCTCAGACCCTGTTCACACCATAGTCAGAGTAGTGGTAGGAACCCTTTGCCATGCTGAGTGACCGTGACGTGGTGCATGAAGGGCTCCGATATTTTCCTGACCGGAACATATTGGCGAAAGTCTCAGCTTTTTAATACCTGCATTTATGACTTCCCAGTATAGTCAGTAGCTTATTTGTTTGGTGCATTTTCTCTTGGTGTCTCATATGATGCTTTGCTACATTCCCTGTAGCTTGTCCTTGTGGTGCATGTGGACCGCGCCGACGTCCTCCATTGTATGCATATTTTGCTGGGGATAGTCGATAATTGCGGTCCACATGCGGCTGGGCTGCTCCCCCAATCTAGACACGCCACCGTGTCAGGGGCTGAGCAGCTCCTCCAAAATTGCCACTATTTTTTTGGTGTTTCTGTTTTGTTTGATTTGTAGTGTGTGTGCCTTTACCTGGCATTCTAACACTCTTTTGCACCTGTTATACCTCCTTCACAGGGTCTGATATGGGTGTGGCTCACAGTATGGTCTTGTTCACATTGCACCAGTATCCTTGCTGGGCAGTTGTGTGGAAGCTTTGCTGTGAGCTGGATTCCATCACCCTCAGACCCTGTTCACACCATAGTCAGAGTAGTGGTAGGAACCCTTTGCCATGCTGAGTGACCGTGACGTGGTGCATGAAGGGCTCCGATATTTTCCTGACCGGAACATATTGGCGAAAGTCTCAGCTTTTTAATACCTGCATTTATGACTTCCCAGTATAGTCAGTAGCTTATTTGTTTGGTGCATTTTCTCTTGGTGTCTCATATGATGCTTTGCTACATTCCCTGTAGCTTGTCCTTGTGGTGCATGTGGACCACGCCGACGTCCTCCATTGTATGCATATTTTGCTGGGGATAGTCGATAATTGCGGTCCACATGCGGCTGGGCTGCTCCCCCAATCTAGACACGCCACCGTGTCAGGGGCTGAGCAGCTCCTCCAAAATTGCCACTATTTTTTTGGTGTTTCTGTTTTGTTTGATTTGTAGTGTGTGTGCCTTTACCTGGCATTCTAACACTCTTTTGCACCTGTTATACCTCCTTCACAGGGTCTGATATGGGTGTGGCTCACAGTATGGTCTTGTTCACATTGCACCAGTATCCTTGCTGGGCAGTTGTGTGGAAGCTTTGCTGTGAGCTGGATTCCATCACCCTCAGACCCTGTTCACACCATAGTCAGAGTAGTGGTAGGAACCCTTTGCCATGCTGAGTGACCGTGACGTGGTGCATGAAGGGCTCCGATATTTTCCTGACCGGAACATATTGGCGAAAGTCTCAGCTTTTTAATACCTGCATTTATGACTTCCCAGTATAGTCAGTAGCTTATTTGTTTGGTGCATTTTCTCTTGGTGTCTCATATGATGCTTTGCTACATTCCCTGTAGCTTGTCCTTGTGGTGCATGTGGACCGCGCCGACGTCCTCCATTGTATGCATATTTTGCTGGGGATAGTCGATAATTGCGGTCCACATGCGGCTGGGCTGCTCCCCCAATCTAGACACGCCACCGTGTCAGGGGCTGAGCAGCTCCTCCAAAATTGCCACTATTTTTTTGGTGTTTCACATCAAAGCAAGGCAGCATGCGCGCAAATTTCCTATTACTTATAATTAGGTGAGGGCCTGCAGGTTATTTGACCCTATAAAAGATTTCAGGTGCGGGCCTGCTGGTGAGCTGACCCTGTAAAAAATTATATGCGAGAGCCTGCTGGTGAGCTGACCCTGTAAAAGATTTTAGGTGCGGGCCTGCTGGTGAGTTGACCCTCTAAAAGGTTATAGTTGAGGGCCTTCAGGTGAGCTTACCCTGTAAAAGATTGTAGGTGAAGGCCTGCTGGTGAGCTGACCCTGTAAAACATTATATGCAAGGGCTTGCTGGTGAGCTGAACCTCTAAAACATTATATGCGAGGGCCTGCTGGTGAGCTGACCCTCTGAAAAATTATATGCGAAGGCCTGCTGGTTAGCTGACCCTGTAAAACATTATATGCGAGGTCCTGCTGGTGAGCTGACCCTGTAAAACATAATATGCAAGGGCCTGCTGGTGAGCTGACCCTGTAAAACATCATATGCAAGGGCCTGCTGGTGAGCTGAACCTCTAAAAAATTATATGCGAGGACCTGCTGGTGAGCTGACCCTGTAAAACAGGCATGCTCAACCTGCGGCTCTCCAGCTGTTGTAAAACTACAACTCCCACAATGCCCTGCTGTAGGTTGATAGCTTTAGGCTGTTTGGGCATGCTGGGAGTTGTAGTTTTGCAACAGGTGGAGGGCCGCAGGTTCAGCATGCTTGCTGTAAAACATTATATGCGAGGGCCTGCTGGTGAGCTGACCCTTTAAAAAATTATATGCGAGGGCCTGCAGCTGAGCTGACCCTGCAAATCATTATATGCTACAAATAAGTATGTGTTTATATGATGGAAGAGGAGAATGAGGATAAGAAAAGGAAGATTGTGGTGGAAGGGTTGCATGGGAATACAGTGTATTCAGTACATTATAAACACCACATTTATGTTTATCAGCTTTCCTCTGGTGGAGTCGAGAAGTCTTGGTCAATTCAGGCCTTGTTCATTTTTATAAGAGTCAACCTGTCAGCATTTTCAGTTGACAGGTGGATACGCTTATCCGTTATAATGCCACCAGTAGCACTAAATACCCGCTCAGACAAAACGCTGGCGGCAGGGCAGACCAGCACCTCCAAGGCGTAGATCGCCAGTTCATGCCATGTGTCCAGTTTGGACACCCAGTAGTTGTAAGGCACTGAGGGATCATTAATGAGATTGACACGGTCTGCTATGTACTCATTCACCATCTTCCAAAATTTTTCCCTCCTTGTGACACTAGGCTGCGCATCAGGGTGAGGTTGCTAGCGGGGTGTCATGAAACTGTCCCAGGCTTTGGAGAGTGTTACACTGCCTCTGTTGGAACTGTTGTGTGTTTCCCTTGTCTCCCCTCCTCGGTTGGCCAAAGAACTACAGACTGTGCAACCAGCGTTGTCAGATGGAAATTTTTGGAGCAAATTTTCAACAAGGATCGTCTGGTATTGCACCATTTTGCTCGTCCTCTCCACCAGAGGAATGAGAGATGAGAAGTTCTCTTTGTAGTGGAGGTCGAGAAGGGTGAACAACCAGTAATCTGTGTTGTTTAAAATGCGTATAACGCGTGGGTCGTGGGAAAGGCAGCCTAACATGAAGTCAGCCATGTGTACCAGAGTACCAACAGGCAATACTTTGCTGTCGTCATCAGGAGGATCACTCTCAATATCCTCCTCCTCTAACTCCTCTTCTGCCCACCCACGCTAAACAAATGGAATTAAACTTCCATGGGTATTAACCTCTGTAGCGGAGGCAACCATCTCCTGCTCCTCCTCCTCTTCATTGTCCAATTTGCGCTGAGAAGACGAACTGAGGGTAGTCTGGCTATCAACCTGTGTAATGTCTTCCCCAATTTCCACCTCTTCCACATGTAAAGCGCCCGCCTTCATTGTGAGCAGCGAGTGTTTCAGTAGACACAGAAGTGGGATG
Source organism: Bufo bufo (assembly GCF_905171765.1). Taxonomy (NCBI): domain Eukaryota; kingdom Metazoa; phylum Chordata; class Amphibia; order Anura; family Bufonidae; genus Bufo; species Bufo bufo. The sequence goes on along the minus strand of NC_053389.1, from coordinate 90,989,558 downwards.
GTTACGCTGATAATAGCGTTATCGCCACTCACCCCATGTGTTGATTCCTCAAAGTTTCTTAAAGCCTCACAGAGGTCAGACATCCATGCCCACTCCTCGCTTGTGAATAGCCGAAGCTGACTGGAAATGCGACAACCATGTTGCAGCTGGTATTCCACTACTGCCCTCTGCTGCTCACAAAGCCTGGTCTACATGTGGAACGTGGAGTTCCAGCGTGTGCTTACATCGCACAATAGCTGGTGAGCTGGCAATTTCAAGCGCTGCTGCAGCATTGACAGAACGGCTGAAGCTATCGATGACTTGCGGAAATGTGCACACATGCGGCACACCTTTACCACCAAGATACGGCCATTATCAGACACAACCATGCCTGGTTGTAGGTTGAGTGGTGAGAGCCACAGCTCCGTCTGGTCTCTTTTCTTCTGCCACAGCTCTGCGGTGGTGTGATGTTTGTCCCCTAAGCATATCAGCTTCAGTTCGGCCTGTTGCCGCTTCCCCACTGCAGTGCTACACTGCTGCCAGCTACCGACTGATGACTAACTGGTGCTGCACACGGATAAATCTGCGGTGGAAGTGGAGGCAGAGGAAGAGAAGTGGGGTTTGGAGCCACTAACATAGGTGCTGGATGAAACCCTGATCGGTGTAGGCCCTGCAAGTCCTTGGCATTGGTAGCACCTGTGCTATCCCAGGGTATGACTCGCTCCCGGCCTCCACAACATTCATCCAGTGTGCTGTCAGGGAAATGTAGCGTCCCTGGCCGATTGCACTTGTCTATGTGTCTGTGGTTAAGTGGACCTTCCCAGTAACTGCGTTGGTCAGGGCATGTGTGATGTTTCGGGACACATGTTGGTGTAAGGCGGGCATGGCAAACCTTGAAAAATAGTGGCAGCTGGGGAATGCATAATGCGGGACCGCCGCCGACATCAGTGTCCACAAGCCTAATTGGCAACATTTTCAGGGCCAGTAATTTGGAATGCTGGGCATTTAGTGCTATGGCCTGTGGGTGGGTGGCTGGGTATTTTCGCTGGCGTTCAGAGGCCTTGGGTAAGGACATTTGGATTCTGCACTGGGACATGGAAGTGGATGTGGTCGCTGTTGGTGATTGCGAAGGTCCAGGTGCAGGGCGGGAGGCATCCGGGCCTGCGCCTTTGACAGGGGATTGGTCAGCACTTAACATAGGGGAAGAGGAGGCAGTGGTGTGACCTGCAGACACATATTGTGGACCCAGGCGTTCGTCCAACTTATTACGGTGCTTGGATGCCATGTGGCGGGTCATGCTGGTGGTGGTGAGGTTGCTAGTGTTCACGCCCCGACTCATTTTCGTATGGCACAGGTTGCAAACTACTATTCTATTGTTGTCCGCACTTTCCTCAAAAAAGCACCATACTGCGGAACATCTACCCCTTGGCAAGGGAGATTTCCGCAAGGGGGTGCTCCAGGGAACAGTTGCGGGCCTGTTTGGTGTGGCCCGCCTTCTCCCTTTTGCCCCCCCACTGCCTCTTTCAACCCTCTATACTGCTGTCCTCGCTCGGCTTTCCACCTTCGAAGTTTGTGTCAGTGACCTCATTTTCCACCACCTCCTCTTCCACTTCCTAACTCTGATCATCCTTCTAATTTGTCGACCTAACCTCAACCTCAGTGATTGACAATTATGTCTCATCCTCTTCATCAACCTCTTGAGACAATAATTGCGGTTGACTCATTGGCAACTGTGTCTCATCATCATCCACCTCATTAAACACTAATTGCTGCTCCTCACCGTCATGTTCTTGTGACTGTGGATGCTCAAGAGGTTGGGAATCAGGGCACAAGATCTCATTTCCCTCTTCAAACATGCTTGGCGAGAGGGTCAAATCAAGTAATGGCGATGAAAAGAGGTCATTTGAATATCCGAGTGTGGGATCACTTGTTTGGCCAGACTGTACATGGTGGGAGGAAGGAGGATCAGGATTAGGATTGTGTTGACCAGACTCATGGCTACTGAGACTGGACTTGGTGGAAGACAGGGTGGTGCTTAAACAACTAGAAGCATTATCTGCTGCAATCAAGAGGGTTGTCCTGTGCCGCCCTGCAAACTGGGACATGAAGTTAGGTATCATGGATAATTGTTTTTCTTGTGCTCTGGCAGCAGGCACAGTTTCTCTACGCCCAGGGACCACAGCCTCTGATTGCACCATCAGCACCACTTCCCCGTCCCTTACTGCTCGCCGTCTTCATTTTAAAAGTGATATATGCTTGACAGTATGTCACATGTACAGTAGCGTAGATTTTAGAAGTGTATGCGCAAACATTTTTACTAAGGTATTTGTGATTTGGAAACGTTATACAGGACAGGTACCACAGGTAATGTCATTGTTTGCAGTGTCTACGGAAAAAGGTAGACTGGTTGTCATTGATGTTTTAGGGATGCGCATACTTTAAACAGGAGATGTGGTGCGGTTAAATTAACTGTCCGCAGCGGACACCGTCTACGGAAAAGTACCCTGGAATGTTACTGATATTTTAGGGATGCGCACACTTTACGCAGGAGATGTGGCGCAAATAATTTAACTGTCCGCAGCTGCCTATTACACAGGATGCGCTAAAAATGTATATTGCTGCTGTCACGCACAATAGTCCTTAAAAAGACTTTTGGATCTCTGAAAAGTTTTATTGTATAAAAATCTTCCTATTACACTCCCTACACCGTCTGTCCCTTTCTTTGCATATTAATGTGGTTTTGCACAATTTTAATATAGACACCTATTAATAGGGACATTTTAGTCAATTTATAATAAAAGTTATGTATTAATTATAATGCACCCGTGGGATTTAAATAGTGTAGTGTTTTCTGAATTTGGGTCACCCTCAGCTATCTTAGCAGTGACCACTGCTGAATTGGTTGTGTGTACATTGATTTTTGATTGAGTAGGGCATGGCAGGGTTCCTCACGACTGGTTTGGACAAAAATCAATGGCTCCAGGAAGCGAGTGATGTGTTCTCGGAAAAAAACATTGATTCCAAAAAAGTATGTACCATCTTTCTAGGCTGCATTTAAGGAACTGACAAAAACCTATAGGGAGTAAATCTCACCGTGGTGGCAAGTGCAGTCCTTAGAAAATTACATTAAGCATAAAATAGTCCCTAGGGGGCTCAGGATTACCCTCACTTTGGCAAGTAGGTGCAGGAATCCCACACTAATGAGCAAATTGGAGGAGGAGGCCACTAATAGTTCCCTCTGCCTCATGCACCTACTTTTGAAGGAGGAGAGGGTCACCCTGGCCTCTTTGGATAGTACACTGAGGGGACAGATAGACCTAATTCAAAAGTTTGGACAGGAACCTGAGTTAGGTACAATTAAAAAATACCCTAGAGAATTATCAGTATCACTTGAAAGAGCGTAAACACCATTAGTTCAACCATGATTTGCAGGACTTTAGGGAGAAACGGGTTTATACATCCATAGATCGCAATACACTTCTTAAGAAAAAAGACTCAGACGTGACTTCAATTGATACAGATTTCTCAAAAGGGGAGAAAGAGAGAGGGGGGGACAGAGGAGTAGAGGAATAGGGAGAGGACGCCAGAGGGGAAGCGGTCCACAGGGCAGCATTTTTTGGAAGGAAACTCATACCAGTTGAGAACGCGCAATCCACCCAAGTCCCCTTCCCACCCATTGACACCCCCAATCAATTCAGCCAGATATAAAATTTATCAACTAAACCCTTACAGGCAGCAGAAATAAAGCTGCTTGGTAAGGGACTCTCCTTTGTACCAGCGTCATTTAATTTGTTTAATTGGGTGAAAAATCTCAATTTATTTGCAAGGAAGCTGAGATGGAATAAAAGAGAAAGATTGAATAAAAGAGAAAGTAAGGAACTGAGTATCCCAGTTTTTTTTTTGCCGGATGTGCGTATCCTATATAGTCTGGGGGAAAGTTTCCCTCAAGAAGCAAAAGGCCCGTTTACGGCACTAAAAAACTAAAGTTGTCGCATGCCACCAATGGGAGACCCCTCCTGCATAGACGTCTTTGTAAATCGGGTTTCCTGTGAGTTAGAAAACCCTACACTCAATAAATGTAAATATAATTGCACGAAGGCGGAGTGTAAGGCTCTGTCTTATTTGGAAAGAAATAAAGATCTAGTTATCAAACCCTCAGATAAGAGAGGTAACATTGTCATCATGGACTCGGCGCAATATAAGGGAATGTGTTTGAACTAGAGTTGAGCGAACACCTGGATGTTCGGGTTCGAGAAGTTCGGCCGAACTTCCCGGAAATGTTCGGGTTCGGGATCCGAACCCGACCCGAACTTCGTCCCGAACCTGAACCCCATTAAAGTCAATGGGGACCCGAACTTTTGGGCACTAAAAAGGCTGTAAAACAGCCCAGGAAAGAGCTAGAGGGATGCAAAAGGCAGCAACATGTAGGTAAATCCCCTGCAAACAAATGTGGATAGGGAAATGAATTAAAATAAAAATTATAAAAATAAAAATTAACCAATATCAATTGGACAGAGGTCCCATAGCAGAGAATCTGGCTTCACGTCAGCAGAGAATCAGTCTCTTCATGCCATAGCAAAGAATCTGGCTTCATGTCAGCAGAGAATCAGTCTCTTCATGCCATAGCAGAGAATCTGGCTTCATGTCAGCGCAGAATCAGTCTTCATGTCATAGCAGAGAATCAGGCTTTACGTCACCCACCACTGGAACAGGCCACTGTCACATATTTAGGCCCCGGCACCCAGACAGAGGAGAGAGGTCCCGTAACAGAGAATCTGGCCTTATGTCAGCGCAGAATCAGTCTTCATGTCATAGCAGAGAATCAGTGTTGAGTTTTGGAGTACCGCACTCCTGTTTGGTTCACTGGTGCCTGCAAGGACTTATTCAGTCGCACTATAATAGTAAGAAGATTGCAGCACACAGTTTGTCTTGTTGCTATTAAGTTTTAATTTTCACATTATTTTCATCACATAATTAGAGTTCCGGTGCAATAATCACAGCTGTGATTATTGCACCGGAACTCTAATTATGTGATGAAAAAAATGTGAAAATTAAAACTTAATAGCAACAAGAAAAACTGTGTGCTGCAATCTTCTTACTATTATAGCAGAGAATCAGGCTTCACGTCACCCACCACTGGAACAGGCCACAGTCACATATTTAGGCCCCGGCACCCAGACAGAGGAGAGAGGTCCCGTAACAGAGAATCTGGCCTTATGTCAGCACAGAATCAGTCTTCATGTCATAGCAGAGAATCAGGCTTTACGTCACCCACCACTGGAACAGGCCAGTGTCACATATTTAGGCCCAGGCACCCAGGCAGAGGAGAGAGGTCCCGTAACAGAGAATCTGGCCTTATGTCAGCACAGAATCTGTCTTCAAGTCATAGCAGAGAATCAGGCTTTACGTCACCCACCACTGGAACAGGCCACTGTCACATATTTAGGCCCCGGCACCCAGGCAGAGGAGAGAGGTCCCGTAACAGAGAATCTGGCCTTATGTCAGCACAGAATCTGTATTCATGTCATAGCAGAGAATCAGGCTTCACGTCACCCACCACTGGAACAGGCCACTGTCACATATTTAGGCCCCGGCACACAGACAGAGGAGAGAGGTCCCGTAACAGAGAATCTGGCCTTATGTCAGCGCAGAATCAGTCTTCATGTTATAGCAGAGAATCAGGCATCACGTCACCCACCACTGGAACAGGCAACTGTCACATATTTAGGCCCCGGCACCCAGACAGAGGAGAGAGGTCCCGTAACAGAGAATTTGGCCTTATGTCAGCGCAGAATCAGTCTTCATGTCATAGCAGAGAATCAGGCTTCACATCACCCACCACTGGAACAGGCCACTGTCACATATTTAGGCCCAGGCACCCAGACAGAGGAGAGAGGTCCCGTAACAGAGAATCTGGCCTTATGTCAGCACAGAATCTGTCTTCATGTCATAGCAGAGAATCAGGCTTCACGTCACCCACCACTGGAACAGGCCACTGTCACATATTTAGGCCCCGGCACGCAGACAGAGGAGAGAGGTCCCGTAACAGAGAATCTGGCCTTATGTCAGCGCAGAATCAGTCTTCATGTCATAGCAGAGAATCAGGCTTCACGTCACCCACCACTGGAACAGGCCACTGTCACATATTTAGGCGCAGGCACCCAGGCAGAGGAGAGAGGTCGCGTAACAGAGAATCTGGCTTCATGTCAGCACAGAATAAGTCTTCATGTCATAGCAGAGAATCAGGCTTCACGTCACCCACCACTGGAACAGGCCACTGTCACACATTTATGCCCCAAGACCCAGACAGAGGAGAGGTTCATTCAACTTTGGGTTGCCCCGCAATATAATGGTAAAATTAAATTAAAAATAGTATTGAATGAGGAAGTGCCCTGGAGTAGAATAATATATTGTTAAGGGGAGGTAGTTAATATCTAATCTGCACAAAGGATGGACAGGTCCTGTGGGATCCATGCCTGGTTCATTTTTATGAACGTCAGCTTGTCCACATTGGCTGTAGACAGGCGGCTGCGTTTGTCTGTAATGACGCCCCCTGCTGTGCTGAATACACGTTCAGAAAAAACGCTGGCCGCCGGGCAGGCCAGCACCTCCAAGGCATAAAAGGCTAGCTCTGGCCACGTGGATAATTTGGAGACCCAGAAGTTGAATGGGGCCGAACCATCAGTCAGTACGTGGAGGAGTGTGCACAGGTACTGTTCCACCATGTTAGTGAAATGTTGCCTCCTGCTAACACGTTCCGTATCAGGTGGTGGTGCAGTTAGCTGTGGCGTGTTGACAAAACTTTTCCACATCTCTGCCATGCTAACCCTGCACTCAGAGGAGCTGGGCGTGACACAGCTGCGTTGGCGACCTCTTGCTCCTCCTCTGCCTTCGCCTTGGGCTTCCACTGGTTCCCCTCTGACATTTGGGAATGCTCTCAGTAGCGCGTCTACCAACGTGCGCTTGTACTGGCGCATCTTCCTATCACGCTCCAGTGTAGGAAGTAAGGTGGGCACATTGACTTTGTACCGGGGATCCAGCAGAGTGGCAACCCAGTAGTGCGCACACGTTAAAATGTGGCCAACTCTGCTGTCGTTGCGCAGGCACTGCAGCATGTAGTCGCTCATGTGTGCCAGGCTGCCCAGAGGTAAGGACAAGCTGTCCTCTGTGGGAGGCGTATCGTCATCGTCCTGTGTTTCCCCCCAGCCACGCACCAGTGATGGGCCCGAGCTGCTTTGGGTGCCACCCCGCTGTGAACATGCTTCATCCTCATCCTCCTCCACCTCCTCCTCATCCTCGTCCTCCTCGTCCTCCAGTAGTGGGCCCTGTCTGGCCACATTTGTACCTGGCCTCTGGTGTTGCAAAAAACCTCCCTCTGAGTCACTTCGAAGAGACTGGCCTGAAAGTGCTAAAAATGACCCCTCTTCCTCCTCTTCCTCCTGGGCCACCTCCTCTTCCATCATCGCCCTAAGTGTTTTCTCAAGGAGACATAGAAGTGGTATTGTAACGCTGATAACGGCGTCATCGCCACTGGCCATGTTGGTGGAGTACTCGCAACAACGCAACAGGGCACACAGGTCTCGCATGGAGGCCCAGTCATTGGTGGTGAAGTGTGTCTGATCCGCAGTGCGACTGACCCGTGCGTGCTGCAGCTGAAACTCCACTATGGCCTGCTGCTGCTCGCACAGTCTGTCCAGCATATGCAAGGTGGAGTTCCACCTGGTGGGTACATCGCATATGAGGCGGTGAGCGGGAAGGCCGAAGTTACGGTGTAGCGCAGACAGGCGAGCAGCGGCAGGGTGTGAACGCCGGAAGCGCGAACAGACGGCCCGCACTTTATGCAGCAGCTCTGACATGTCGGGGTAGTTGCGAATGAACTTCTGCACCACCAAATTCAGCACATGCGCCAGGCAAGGGATGTGCGTCAAACCGGCTAGTCCCAGAGCTGCAACGAGATTTTGCCCATTATCGCACACCACCAGGCCGGGCTTGAGGCTCACCGGCAGCAACCACTCGTCGGTCTGTTGTTCTATACCCCCCCACAACTCCTGTGCGGTGTGGGGCCTGTCCCCCAAACATATGAGTTTCAGAACGGCCTGCTGACGTTTACCCCGGGCTGTGCTGAAGTTGGTGGTGAAGGTGTGTGGCTGACTGGATGAGCAGGTGGAAGAAGAGGAGGAGGAAGCTGAGTAGGAGGAGGAGGAGACAGGAGGCAAAGAATGTTGCCCTGCGATCCTTGGCGGCGGAAGGACGTGCGCCAAAGAGCTCTCCGCCTGGGGCCCAGCCGCCACTACATTTACCCAGTGTGCAGTTAGGGAGATATAGCGTCCCTGGCCGTGCTTACTGGTCCACGTATCTGTGGTTAGGTGGACCTTGCCACAGATGGCGTTGCGCAGTGCACACTTGATTTTATCGGACACTTGTTTGTGCAGGGAAGGCACGGCTCTCTTGGAGAAGTAGTGGCGGCTGGGAACAACATACCGTGGGACAGCAAGCGACATGAGCTGTTTGAAGCTGTGTGTGTCCACCAGCCTAAATGACAGCATTTCATAGGCCAGTAGTTTAGAAATGCTGGCATTCAGGGCCAGGGATCGAGGGTGGCTAGGTGGGAATTTACGCTTTCTCTCAAATGTTTGTGAGATGGAGAGCTGAACGCTGCCGTGTGACATGGTTGAGATGCTTGGTGACGCAGGTGGTGGTGTTGGTGGTACATCCCATGTTTGCTAAGCGGCAGGTGCCAACGTTCCTCAAGAGGCAGAGGAAGAGGCCGAGGCGGCAGCAGCAGCAGCAGAAGAGGCCGAGGCGGCGGCAGCAGCAGAAGAGGCCGAGGCGGCAGCAGCAGAAGAGGCCGAGGCGGCAGCAGCAGAAGAGGTAGCAGGGGGAGCCTGAGTGACTTCCTTGTTTTTAAGGTGTTTACTCCACTGCAGTTCATGCTTTGCATGCAGGTGCCTGGTCATGCAGGTTGTGCTAAGGTTCAGAACGTTAATGCCTCGCTTCAGGCTCTGATGGCACAGCGTACAAACCACTCGGGTCTTGTCGTCAGCACATTGTTTGAAGAAGTGCCATGCCAGGGAAATCCTTGAAGCTGCCTTTGGGGTGCTCGGTCCCAGATGGCGGCGGTCAGTAGCAGGCGGAGTCTCTTGGCGGCGGGTGTTCTGATTTTGCCCACTGCTCCCTCTTTTGCTACGCTGTTGGATCGGTCTCACCACTGCCTCTTCCTCCGAACTGTGAAAGTCAGTGGCACGACCTTCATTCCATGTGGGGTCTAGGACCTCATCGTCCCCTGCATCGTCTTCCACCCAGTCTTGATCCCTGACCTCCTGTTCAGTCTGCACACTGCAGAAAGACGCAGCAGTTGGCACCTGTGTTTCGTCATCATCAGAGACGTGCTGAGGTGGTATTCCCATGTCCTCATCATCAGGAAACATAAGTGGTTGTGCGTTAGTGCATTCTATCTCTTCCATCCCTGGGGAAGGGCTAGGTGGATGCCCTTGGGAAACCCTGGCAGCAGAGTCTTCAAACAGCATAAGAGACTGCTGCATAACTTGAGGCTCAGACAGTTTCCCTGATATGCATGGGGGTGATGTGACAGACCGATGGGCTCGGTTTTCATGCGCCATCTGTGCGCTTTCTGCAGAAAACTGGGTGGGAGATAATGTGAACGTGCTGGATACACTGTTGGCCACCCAATTGACTAATGCCTGTACCTGCTCAGGCCTTACCATCCTTAGAACGGCATTGGGCCCCACCAAATATCGCTGTAAATTCTGCTGGCTACTGGGACCTGAGGTAGTTGGTTCACTAGGACGTGTGGCTGTGGCAGAACGGCCACGTCCTGTCCCAGCACCAGAGGGTCCACTAACACCACCACGACCATGTCCACGTCCGCGTCCCTTATTAGATGTTTTCCTCATTGTTCCCGTTCACCACAATTTTGAGAATGGCAAATTTGGGAATAGTTTTTCAACCCAGAACAAAAAATGTGCTTTTACGGTCACTACAAATAACTTGACCAGCTAAAACAGTACAGATTTGGTTGAATAGAAATGTGAGGCCTGTTTTTTTTTGCGCTGTGTGACAGGTATAGGTTTAATCACAGAATTAGACTTCTATCTGCACGGTAGCGTGTGTCTTAGGTTTTTCTGAATGACACTATCAGCACCTTCAATGTAAGATATCCTTTTTGGGATAGATTTCAAGTAGGCCTCATATAGCAGAAACTAGTTATTTTGAGAATGGCAAATTTGGGAATAGTTTTTCAACCCAGAACAAAAAATGTGCTTTTACGGTCACTACAAATAACTTGACCAGCTAAAACAGTACAGATTTGGTTGAATAGAAATGTGAGGCCTGTTTTTTTTTTGCGCTGTGTGACAGGTATAGGTTTAATCACAGAATTAGACTTCTATCTGCACGGTAGCGTGTGTCTTAGGTTTTTCTGAATGACACTATCAGCACCTTCAATGTAAGATATCCTTTTTGGGATAGATTTCAAGTAGGCCTCATATAGCAGAAACTAGTTATTTTGAGAATGGCAAATTTGGGAATAGTTTTTCAACCCAGAACAAAAAATGTGCTTTTACGGTCACTACAAATAACTTGACCAGCTAAAACAGTACAGATTTGGTTGAATAAAAATGTGAGGCCTGGTTTTTTTTGCGCTGTGTGACAGGTATAGGTTTAATCACAGAATTAGACTTCTATCTGCACGGTAGCGTGTGTCTTAGGTTTTTCTGAATGACACTATCAGCACCTTCAATGTAAGATATCCTTTTTGGGATAGATTTCAAGTAGGCCTCATATAGCAGAAACTAGTTATTTTGAGAATGGCAAATTTGGGAATAGTTTTTCAACCCAGAACAAAAAGTGTGCTTTTACGGTCACTACAAATAACTTGACCAGTTAAAACAGTACAGATTTGGTTGAATAGAAATGTGAGGCCTGTTTTTTTTTGCGCTGTGTGACAGGTATAGGTTTAATCACAGAATTAGACTTCTATCTGCACGGTAGCGTGTGTCTTAGGTTTTTCTGAATGACACTATCAGCACCTTCAATGTAAGATATCCTTTTTCGGATAGATTTCAAGTAGGCCTCATATAGCAGAAACTAGTTATTTTGAGAATGGCAAATTTGGGAATAGTTTTTCAACCCAGAACAAAAAATGTGCTTTTACGGTCACTACAAATAACTTGACCAGCTAAAACAGTACAGATTTGGTTGAATAGAAATGTGAGGCCTGTTTTTTTTGCGCTGTGTGACAGGTATAGGTTTAATCACAGAATTAGACTTCTATCTGCACGGTAGCGTGTGTCTTAGGTTTTTCTGAATGACACTATCAGCACCTTCAATGTAAGATATCCTTTTTGGGATAGATTTCAAGTAGGCCTCATATAGCAGAAACTAGTTATTTTGAGAATTGCAAATTTGGGAATAGTTTTTCAACCCAGAACAAAAAATTTGCTTTTACGGTCACTACAAATAACTTGACCAGCTAAAACAGTACAGATTTGGTTGAATAGAAATGTGAGGCCTGTTTTTTTTTGCGCTGTGTGACAGGTATAGGTTTAATAACAGAATTAGACTTCTATCTGCACGGTAGCGTGTGTCTTAGGTTTTTCTGAATGACACTATCAGCACCTTCAATGTAAGATATCCTTTTTGGGATAGATTTCAAGTAGGCCTCATATAGCAGAAACTAGTTATTTTGAGAATGGCAAATTTGGGAATAGTTTTTCAACCCAGAACAAAAAATGTGCTTTTACGGTCACTACAAATAACTTGACCAGCTAAAACAGTACAGATTTGGTTGAATAGAAATGTGAGGCCTGTTTTTTTTTTGCGCTGTGTGACAGGTATAGGTTTAATCACAGAATTAGACTTCTATCTGCACGGTAGCGTGTGTCTTAGGTTTTTCTGAATTACACTATCAGCACCTTCAATGTAAGATATCCTTTTTGGGATAGATTTCAAGTAGGCCTCATATAGCAGAAACTAGTTATTTTGAGAATGGCAAATTTGGGAATAGTTTTTCAACCCAGAACAAAAAGTGTGCTTTTACGGTCACTACAAATAACTTGACCAGCTAAAACAGTACAAATTTGGTTGAATAGAAATGTCAGGTCTATTTTTTAGGCGCTGGGTGACAGGCTCAACTTGCCCCTGATGTAGTATATGGCCAAAAAATAACCACACTATTGATGGTTAACCTCTTAAGGACACATGACGTACCGGTACGTCATGATGTCCTGGTACTTAAGGACACATGACGTACCGGTACGTCATGTGTTGTTCCGATCACTGCCGCCCGGCCGGCAGTGATCGGAACCCGGTGCCTGCTCAAATCATCGAGCAGGCACCTAGGCTAAATGCGCGGGGGGGTCCCGTGACCCCCCCATGTCGGCGATCGCGGCAAACCGCAGGTCAATTCAGACCTGCGGTTTGCTGCGATTTCTGCAGTTTCTGATCCCTGCGGTCCCTGACCGCGGGGATCAGAAACTTTAGTATTCCTAAAATAGATCTGTATCGATCCCCCTGCACCCCCCGAGTGATTTTAGCCCGGTGGGAGGTGCAGGGGGAGGGTTGCGGGCAGTGCGGGCGGTGCGGGAGGCGGGCGGTGCGGCAGGCGGGATCGCGATCCCCCGCCCGCCTCCCCTTGTATAATCGTTGGTTTCTAGTGGGTATACCAGGGTGCCAGCACATTGCTGGCACCCTGGTATAAACGGCTGACATCTGCGATGCGATGTCAGCCGTTAACCCTTTCCATACAGCGGTCCGTACGGACCGCTGTATGGAAAAGGTTAACAGCGCAGGGAGCTCCCTCCCTCTCCCATCGGGGGGCTGCTGTGCCTTTGCAGCCCCCCGATGGGAGAGGGAGAGAGCCCCCAGAGAGCCCCCCTCAGCCCTGTGCTTACCCTTCCCCGTCTGCGCAGTTCTGAGCAGACGGGGAAGGTTCCCATGGCAACAGGACGCCTCTCAGGCGTCCTGCTGTCCATGGTGCTGAACAGATCTATGCTGAAAGCATAGATCTGTTCAGTGTAAGTAAAATACAGTACAGAACAATATATATTGTACTGTACTGTATTATACAGACATCAGACCCACTGGATCTTCAAGAACCAAGTGGGTCTGGGTAAAAAAAAAAGTTAAAAAAAGTGAAAAAAAAGTAAAAATCAAAAAACACATTTATCACTGATTAAAAATGAAAAAAATAAAATTCCCTACACATGTTTGGTATCGCCGCGTCCGTAACGACCTGATCTATAAAACGGTTATGTTACTTTACCCGAACGGTGAACGCCATAAAAATAAAAAATAAAAAACTATGATGAAATTGAAATTTTGCCCACCTTACTTCCCAAAAAAGGTAATAAAAGTGATCAAAAAAGTCGCATGTACGCCAAAATAGTACCAATCAAACCGTCATCTCATCCCGCAAAAATCATACCCTACCCAAGATAATCGCCCAAAAACTGAAAAAACTATGGCTCTTAGACTATGGAAACACTAAAACATGATTTTTTTTGTTTCAAAAATGAAATCATTGTGTAAAACTTACATAAATAAAAAAAAAAGTATACATATTAGGTATCGCCGCGTCCGTATCGACCGGCTCTATAAAAATATCACATGATCTAACCCCTCAGATGACCACCGTAAAAAAATTAAAATAAAAACGGTGTAAAAAAAGCCATTTTTTGTCATCTTACGTCACAAAAAGTGTAATAGCAAGCAATCAAAAAGTCATATGCACCCCAAAATAGATGCCAATCAAACCGTCATTTCATCCCGCAAAAAATGAGACCCTACTTAAGATAATCGCCCAAAAACTGAAAAAACTATGGCTCTTAGACTATGGAGACACTAAAACATTTTTTTTGTTTTAAAAATGAAATCATTGTGTAAAACTTACATAAATAAAAAAAATAGTATACATATTAGGTATCGCCACGTCCGTGACAACCTGCTCTATAAAATTACCACATGATCTAACCTGTCAGATGAATGTTGTCAATAACAAAAAATAAAAACGTGCCAAAAAATCTATTTCTTGTTACCTTGCCGCACAAAAAGTGTAATATAGAGCAACCAAAAATCATATGTACCCTAAACTAGTACCAACAAAACTGCCACCCTATCCCGTAGTTTCTAAAATGGGGTCACTTTTTTGGAGTTTCTACTCTAGGGGTGCATCAGGGGGGCTTCAAATGGGACATGGTGTAAAAAAAAACTGTCCAGCAAAATCTGCCTTCCAAAAACCGTATGGCGTTCCTTTCCTTCTGCGCCCTGCCGTGTGCCCGTACAGCAGTTTACGACCACATATGGGGTGTTTCTGTAAACTACAGAATCAGGGCCATAAATAATGAGTTTTGTTTGGCTGTTAACCCTTGCTTTGTAACTGGAAAAAAAATATTAAAATGGAAAATCTGCCAAAAAAGTGAAATTTTGAAATTGTATCTCTATTTTCCATTAAATCTTGTGCAACACCTAAAGGGTTAACAAAGTTTGTAAAATCAGTTTTGAATACCTTGAGGGGTGTAGTTTCTTAGATGGGGTCACTTTTATGGAGTTTCTACTCCAGGGGTGCATCAGGGGGGCTTCAAATGGGACATGGTGCCAAAAAAACAGTCCAGCAAAATCAGCCCTCCAAAAACCAAACGGCGCACCTCTCACTCTACGCCCCGCTGTGTGCCCGTACAGTAGTTTACGGCCACATATGGGGTGTTTCTGTAAACAGCAGAGTCAGGGCAATAAAGATACAGTCTTGTTTGGCTGTTAACCCTTGCTTTGTTAGTGGAAAAAATGGGTTAAAATGGAAAATTAGGCAAAAAAATGAAATTCTCAAATTTCATCGCCATTTGCCAATAACTCTTGTGCAACACCTAAAGGGTTAACAACGTATGCAAAATCAGTTTTGAATACCTTGAGGGGTGTAGTTTCTTAGATGGGGTCACTTTTAGGGAGTTTCTCCTCTAGGGGTGCATCAGGGGGCTTCAAATGGGACATGGTGTAAATAAACCAGTCCATAAAAATCAGCCTTCCAAAAACCATACGGCGCACCTTTCACTCTACGCCCCGCTGTGTGGCCGTACAGTAGTTTACGGCCACATATTGGGTGTTTCTGTAAACGGCAGAGTCAGGGCAATAAAGATACAGTCTTGTTTGGCTGTTAACCCTTGATTTGTTAGTAGAAAAAATGGGTTAAAATGAAAAATTAGACAAAAAAATGAAATTCTCAAATTTCCTCCCCATTTGCCAATAACTCTTGTGCAACACCTAAAGGGTTAACAACGTATGCAAAATCAGTTTTGAATACCTTGAGGGGTGTAGTTTCTTAGATGGGGTCATTTTTGGGTGGTTTCTATAATGTAAGCCTCGCAAAGTGACTTGAGACCTGAACGGGTCCCTAAAAATTGAGTTTTTGTAAATTTCTGAAAAATTTCAAGATTTGCTTCTAAACTTCTAAGCCTTATAACATCCCCAAAAAATAAAATATCATTCCCAAATCAATTCTAACATGAAGTAGACATATGGGGAATGTAAAGTCATCACAATTTTTGGGGGTATTACTATGTATTACAGAAGTAGAGAAACTGAAACTTTGAAATTTGCAAATTTTTCCTAATTTTTTGTTAAATTAGGTATTTTTTGGTGCAAAAAAAATAATTTTTTTGACTTCATTTTACCAGTGTCATGAAGTACAATATGTGACGAAAAAACAATCTCAGAACGGCCTGGATAAGTCAAAGCGTTTTAAAGTTATCAGCACTTAAAGGGACTCTGGTCAGATTTTCAAAAAATGGCCTGGTCCTAAGGTGTAAAAAGGCTGTGTCCTTAAGGGGTTAA
Source organism: Bufo bufo (assembly GCF_905171765.1). Lineage (NCBI taxonomy): Eukaryota > Metazoa > Chordata > Amphibia > Anura > Bufonidae > Bufo > Bufo bufo. Next base: position 90,973,736 of record NC_053389.1, on the reverse strand, counting down.
ATGCACTTGGGTGACACAGGCTCAGCCTGCACCAGATGTAGTATATGGCCAAAAAATAACCAGACTGTTGATGGTTAAATGCACTTCGGTGACACAGGCTCAGCCTGCAGCTGATGTAGGATATAGCACAAAATAACCACACTATTGATGGTTAAATACACTTGGTGATAGCTTGTGCTGGCGCACCACAAGCCACAAAATGGCCGCCGATCACCCCAGAAAAAAAGTGATCTAAAAACGCTCTGGGCAACCTCAAAAAAGCGAGCAAGTCGATATTAGCACTTCAATGATCCACAGCTGCAGATCGATCGCAGAAGAGTTAATCTGCCTAATCTCGCCCTAACGTCGCAGCTGCAACCTCTCCCTATGCTTTAATCAGCAGAGTGACGTGCAGCGCTACGTGACCCAAGCTTATATAGAGGCTGGGTCACATGCTGCACTGGCCAATCACAGCCATGCCAATAGTAGGCAAGGCTGTGATGGCCTCTTGAGGCAAGTAGTATGACGCTTGTTGATTGGCTGCTTTGCAGCCTTTCAAAAAGCGCCAAGAAAGCGCCGAACACCGAACCCGAACCCGGACTTTTGCGAAAATAGGGTTCGCTCATCCCTAGTTTGAACCTTTTACAGAATAAGGAAACGTATGAGAAGCTTAAGTCGGACCCTACTTCACTATATCAAAAGAAATTGATGACTATCTTGCGGGCAGCCAAAAGTGAGGGTTTAATTTCCGATGATGAGTTTGATTTTATTCAATGTAAACATCCTACAGTGGAGATTTTTTACAGTTTACCAAAGGTCTACAAAGGGGAGTACCACATTAATGGGGCGTCCAATTGTGTCAGGCATTAATAGCCTGAGCCAAAATGCTGGAATTTACATTGATTCAATTTTGGTACCGTTTGTGAAGACCCTGCCCTCCTATGTGAGGAACACAGGGGACCTGATGGGTCGCTTAGAGGGAGTCTTTCTTGAGGAGGAAACATTCCTGGGGTCAATTGATGATGAGGCCCTGTACTCTTCGATACCACACCATCAAGGGATGAGGGCAGTGACGGAATTTCGGAATACCAGAGGGTGTCAGTTTCAGGCACATAATCTGTTTGTGCTGAGTCTACTTGAATTGACATTGACACAGAGCTACTTCCTGTTCGATGGGATCTTTTACCACCAGATAAGGGGCACTGCAATGGGGAGCCCTTGTGCTCAATTGTATGCAAATTTGTTCCTGGGCTGGTGGGAGAAGAATATTGTATTTGGGGAACCACCGATTCCATCTAGCTCAGGTATTGTTATGTGGGCCAGATACACTGACAATGACTTTGTTTTCTGGAAAGGAGAAAGGGATGATTTTAATGATCTGATACTAGCCATTAACAAGAATGATATAGGTCTGAGATTCACTTCAGAACTAATAGACAATACTTTACACTTTTGGATATTGAGATCAGAAGAGGGCCTGGGGGTAAAATACAAACTAAAACATATAGGAAACCCACCGCTACGAACTCATTGCGAAGGTGGGACAGCCATCACCTGCAGCCCCTAAAACAGGGAATCCCTACTGGGCAATATATCAGGATTAGGAGAAATTGCTCATCCTTATAGGATTTCAAACAGCAAGCGGGGGACCTCAGAGAAAGGTTCCTTGAAAAGGGGTACCCTAAATCGGTCTTGAAAAGGGCTTATCAGAGAGCCCTTAAGAGTAATCAAACTGAACTCTTATATCCTCGTAAAAAACAGAATGTGGCTAATTTAATACGCTTGATTGCCACTTATGATGGAGCAGCCAAGGAGATTAGAGAAGTGATTCTAAAACACTGGGGGATTCTCCAATTGGATCCTGATTATAAGGATGCCATTTTGGATACCCCACAGATTACATATCGGAGGGGACGTAGCCTACGAGACCGGTTAGTCCATAGCCACTTCAGCGATCCATCTTAAAACACAGGAGGAAGTTGGCTTTGCCCGATATGGGGGTGCTATCACTGTAGTGGATGTGTGGAATGTGCACATATCACCCAGGGATGAGAATTCACGGGTTGTGTCACCTAAAAGAGATACGTGATCAAACAATTTATCAACTGTCGGTCTACGGGAGTTATCTACAAAGTGACATGTGGATGTGGCCTGGAATATGTGGGCAAGGCCACTCGGGAGTTAAGGAAGCATATTGGTGAACACCTGGGTGATATGCGATACAGTAGAGACACCCCATTAGCCAAATATATTGAAAGTCATCATGGGGGAATTTATTCAGGAATCAAATTAATGGGTATTGAAATTGTGTCCCCCCCAATGAGAGGGGGTGATTGGGACAAAAAAATCCTGCAAAGAGAGACCTGGTGGATTTTTGAATTATGTACGATGCAGCCGACGGGTCTTAATGAGCAACTGCTATATGGCTGCTATATCTAACTATACATATATTTATGTTTTATGAGACAATTGACTAAGGGTCTCAGTCTGAAGAATAATGTGAACAAATATGATATGGTGATTGGGGTGTGTACTTTGATGTGACATGCCCCAATAGATTGTATTGTTTCATCATTGGTTCACATATATCCATCCATCTATATATGTAGTTAGGGTAAAGAAATATGAAACAATGTTGATGAGCTGACCTTTGAGAATAAAACATGAATAATTTAACAATGTGATACTGTGAATATGATATAGAGAATAATGTGAAATGTCCTATCATATCGGACTGATTAGCATATAAGATATTCATCCTGGAAAATCATGGGAATGTCCCATCAGTTAGACATTTTTACCCTTGCCAATCTAAGCCCTAGTGCTCCGTGGATCTCCACCATACAGACAGGGAGCACTTTACTATATTTCAAAGTTCAATGGGTGTGGAGGTGAAGGAGGGTGTTTAACCCTAATCACCTCCCCCTCCCCGCCCTTTTACCGCCCCATCACACTGTGACCGGTGGAGATGCGCATAGAGATCACTTGCGCATCTCACTCCGGTCGTGTGACTTGCACGTCATCCGGCCAAAGCACCTGGCTGGTCACATGATGAGTCATGTGATTCAGGGTGCGGGATCGGCATTCCGGGCGGCTGTTTCAAAAATCGCCATTGTGGACTCTGTCTGTATCGCTGCCACACGCAAGAGGCTCATTCCACTCTATGTTCACCCTCATATGAGGAGTAGAGCTAAGTATCTTGCGGCTTTTTTGATGTTTGAATTATCATTGAGCTAATGCTAATGTATTCTAGCCTAGTTTGGGTTTGCATGACTGTGTACTGAATACAATATAAATCCAGGATTGGGTCAACTGACCGTTGCCAACCTGGGTGGGATCAATCAAATGTAATACTTTGTGTCTTTACAATGGGGCACTTATGAATTGATGAGTCCCCTGATGAGTTGGTTTGTAACCAACAAAACGCGTTGGAAAATTTGTGGAAAATTTCTTGTATTGACATTTGTGTCCCCTACCTATCTATGTAGCTGGGACAATTTGTGGACAATTATTTGTATTGACATTTGTGTCCCTTACTTTTTTATGTACTAGGGACTTATTGTGTACATTTTATCATTGATTAGCAGTAAGGTCCTTCCCTTACCAATTGACGAAGCTGGGCAGTCACTCTCGCAGCGCAGGGACATGGAGGGGCAGTTAGCTAGCATAAGACATTAGGTTTGGCAGGGCAAAATAGATGTAAGAGACCCAGTATCATAGCCCTCATCCCCAGTCTCTAGTGGCGTTGCGAATTAATGTGGTTTTGAACTATTTTAATATAGACACCTATTAATAGCGAAATTTTTGTCAATTTATAATAGAAGTTATGTATTAATTATAATGCACCCGTGGGATTTAAATAGTGTAGTGTTTTCTGAATTTGGGTTACCCTCAGCTATCTTAGCAGTGACCATTGCTGAATTGGTTGTGTGTACATTGTTTAGAGAAGAGTGGAGTTTCGAGACTGAAGGGATTAAAAGGGGTTAAAATATTTGTGTTAAGTGGATTCTGACAAAGCTCCTTCTCTGATCACTTCCCTAACAGGAATTGGGACGATAAGAGAAGGAGAGGACACACAGTACACAAAGTCCCTCCCTAAATAGAGTCAATGCGCTGTGATTGGTCCATCTGCAGTAATGGACCAATCACAGCGATCGCCGGCCGGTGAGCGCTGCGATTGGCTTCCCGCCGGCGTCACTGGTTGCCTAGCAACCACCCTGTGTCGGCAAAACTGAACTGTCAGCGCATCGCTCCGCTGACAGTGTAATCGCATCACATTCCCCCACGTACATGTACGTGATGATGCGGGAAGGGGTTAATAGGGAGGCTGCATACGGTGCAGATTTGTATGCAAACAATCCAAATGAAATCCACAGAAAAAAAAACACAAAAAAGGCAAAGCTGGAATACTGTATTTTTCATGGTTTGTGTGTGTTTTTGTCCAATTTTTGTTGCGGCTTTTCTGTTTGTTGACAACCCCATTGAAGTCTTTGGGGAAAACCACTCTACAGAAGATGCAGAACCACACAAGCACTTGACATTCTGCAGATCTTAACATCTGCAAGACAAGTTAATTTCTACAATGAAGAAAAAGTAAAGTGTTCATGAGATTTGTCAAATTTCAGTCACTTTGCTTGTGCTGTATTATGCTGCTGTTACTCTGGCCGAAAGTTTCAGCAGAAAAAAATGCACGTAATCTGAATTGTTTGTAGGTACCCTAAGGGTCATGTTTTCTTCCAATTAGCCAAGTCCAAGAGCATCGATAAGGTCTGTAAGCACTCCCTACTCTATTCTAACGACCGACTCATTTGCATTTTTAGGCTTATGGCATTTGTTTAGAAATGCAATATGAAGGATGGTTCAATAATTCCTTAGGCTACTTTCACACCTGCGTTTAGGTCGGATCCGTCTGGTATGTGCCCAGACGGATCCGCACCTATAATGCAAACGCTTAGATCCGTTCAGAACGGATCCGTTTGCATTACCATGAACAAAAAAAAAAAAAAAAATTTTTTTTTTTTTTTTTTTTTTTTTGTTCATGATAATGCAAACGCTTAGATCCGTTCAGACTTTACATTGAAAGTCAATGGGAGACGGATCCGTTTGAAAATTGAGCCATACTGTGTCAACTTCAAACGGATCCGTCCCCATTGACTTACATTGTAAGTCTGGACGGATCCGTTTGCCTCCGCACGGCCAGGCGGACACCTGAACGCTGCAAGCTGCGTTCAGGTGTCCGCCTGCTGAGCGGAACGGAGGACAAACGGAGCCAGACTGATGCATTCTGAGCGGATCCGCGTCCATTCAGAATGCATTAGGGCTGGACGGATCCGTTCGGGGCCGCTTGTGAGACCCTTCAAACGGAACTCACAAGCGGAGCCCCGAACGCTAGTGTGAAAGTAGCCTTACTCTGCTTTATCTGGAAAAACACAAGCTATCAGTTAAAAGGGTTGTGCCAAGTTTGAAAGGTATCCCCTATCCTGTGGATAGGGGATAACTGTTGTGGACTGCTAAGACATCCACAGATCTCGAGAACAGGGTCCTGTTCGCCCATTCTAAGGGAGCAGCAGGTCAAGCATGCGCCCTGCCACTCCATTAACTAGCTATGGGACTACTAGAGTGATGAGCAGCATAGCCAATATTTGTTTTCGTGAATTTTTCGCATAATATTCGCAATAAATTCGCAAATTCTAGAATTTGTGATCTCGTCATTATTTTCACAATTGCGCAAATTGGCACGAATGATTAGTGATGAGCGGCAGGGGTCATATTCGAATTCGCAATATTTCGCTAATATTTTGTAGAATATTAGTCGAATATTCGCAAATTCGCAAATTCGAATATTCGTTATATTCTAGGATTTTTTTTACTCGAAAAATCGGCAAGGTAATGATCGTGTAAAATGCGAATTTTGCTCTATATTGTTTTGTTTTTTCGAATATTCGCTATATTGCTATAACTTAGTTTTTTCGAATATTCGTAAAATTCTAAAACAAGAATATATAGCGAATATTCGAAAAAAAAGAATATAGAGCAATTTAGCTAATATAGTGCTATAATCTTTTTTTAGAGTTGTAATTTTTTTCCAATCTGACCTTCAGATGAGAAAAAAATTACAACTATTAGACAAAGAAGATATTAGTTTTTTTTTCGAATATTCGCTATATTGCTATATATTCTTGTTTTAGAATTTTACGAATATTCAAAAAAATGAAGTTATAGCAATATAGCGAATATTCGGAAAAAAAAACCGAATATAGAGCAATTTAGCTAATATAGTGCTATAATCTTCTTTGTCTAATAGTTGTAAGTTGAAAAATTTGCATTACAAAAATTAGCATTTTGAAAATTCGCAAACAACACTACTCCTAAATTCAAATATACTGCAGCCTTCTCATTGGCCCACAAGCTAGAAGCAGGGAAGGATCATGTGTACTGATTTAAAAAAAATCGAATATTCGAAATTACGAATATATAATCACTATATTCGAAATATTCACGAATTTTCGAAGTACCTATCCTCGAGATTAAAATTCGAAATTCGAATATTCGTGATCAACACTTATAATGATGCGCATATTTTTTGCACAATACATGCAAATTTACATTTTATCAGGTCTGAGTAGATATTTCTGATTAGTGCACTAAGTATTATTGTGACATCACAGCACTATGTCTGTAGCATGTATGTACACTAATCCCTATCACAGCACAGTGATTCCTATCACACTATCTAACACCCTGCACTGGAATCAGCTACACTATATCACTATCTAACCTACACTGACTATCTCCCACTAACTATCTGCATTATTTTTATGAGCTAACTAACTATCTAGTGTAATTGGATAAGGAATAGGATCCAGATGAAAGCACAGCAGAGCACAGCAATGACACTGCTCTCTCTCTCTCTCTCTCTCTGAACTGCAAAAAAAACAGCAGAAAATGGCTGCTGGGGAGTTTCTTATATAGTAAAGGGGTAGGCAACTGTCCTATTGGTTGCTAGGCATGTTGCTAAGCTCTGACAAAGATATTTTAGCCTTCTTATTGGCCCACAAGCAAGAAGGGAGGTTACTGATGAAAATCTAAAATTTTTGCGATTATGAATATATAGCACTATATTTTACATCTTGGCAAATTCTTAAAATGCCGATATTCGCGATAAAAAATTTGCGATTAGAATATTCGCGATCAACACTACTACTAGACATGGACCCCCACTAATCTCTAGTTATTTCCCTCTCCTGTGGATAGACGATAACTATGAAACTTGGCACATCCCTTACATGAAAAGAGTATTCTCATCTGAGACAATGGGGGCATATCACTAGGATATTGTCTGTGCAGACAAAGTGGTGGCTGGAGGACTCCGGTCCAGCCACCACCAAGCTCTCTCCCCATAGAAGTGAATGGTACAGCACTGCACATGCCTGCCACTGCTCCCATTCACTTCTATGGGGCCGATGGAAATTGCCAAGCCAGCGCTCTGCTATTTTTGGCGGCCCCCTAGAAATAAATGGAGGGTGGCTGTTTGGGACATAGGTGTGGGTCCCGGCAGTGGTATCCGCAATTATCAGACAATGGTGGCATATTCTAGTGCTATGCTCCCATTGTCTCAGATAAGAAACCCCTTTAAAGGACATCTGTCAGCAGATCTGTACCTATAACACTCGCTGACCTGTTACATGTGCGCTTGGCAGCAGAAGACATCTGCGTTGGTCCCATGTTCATATGTGCCCGCATTGCTGAAGTTTAAATACAGTACAGACCAAAAGTTTGGACACAGCTTCTCATTCAAAGAGTTTTCTTTATTTTCATGACTATGAAAATTGTAGATTCACACTGAAGGCATCAAAACTATGAATTAACACATGTGGAATTATATACACTGCTCAAAAAAATAAAGGGAACACAAAAATAACACATCCTAGATCTGAATTAATTAAATATTCTTCTGAAATACTTTGTTCTTTACATAGTTGAATGTGCTGACAACAAAATCACACAAAAATTAAAAAATGGAAATCAAGTTTTTCAACCCATGGAGGTCTGGATTTGGAGTCACACTCAAAATTAAAGTGGAAAAACACACTACAAGCTGATCCAACTTTGATGTAATGTCCTTAAAACAAGTCAAAATGAGGCTCAGTAGTGTGTGTGGCCTCCATGTGCCTGTATGACCTCCCTACAACGCCTGTGCATGCTCCTGATGAGGTGGCGGACGGTCTCCTGAGGGATCTCCTCCCAGACCTGGACTAAAGCATCTGCCAACTCCTGGACAGTCTGTGGTGCAACGTGACGTTGGTGGATAGAGCGAGACATGATGTCCCAGATGTGCTCAATCGGATTCAGGTCTGGCCAGTCCATAGCATCAATGCCTTCCTCTTGCAGGAACTGCTGACACACTCCAGCCACATGAGGTCTAGCATTGTCTTGCATTAGGAGGAACCCAGGGCCAACCGCACCAGCATATGGTCTCACAAGGGGTCTGAGGATCTGATCTTGGTACCTAATGGCAGTCAGGCTACCTCTGGCGAGCACATGGAGGGCTGTGCGGCCCTCCAAAGAAATGCCACCCCACACCATTACTGACCCAATGCCAAACCGGTCATGCTGGAGGATGTTGCAGGCAGCAGAACGTTCTCCACGGCGTCTCAAGACTCTGTCACGTCTGTCACATGTGCTCAGTGTGAACCTGCTTTCATCTGTGAAGAGCACAGGGCGCCAGTGGCGAATTTGCCAATCTTGGTGTTCTCTGGCAAATGCCAAACGTCCTGCACGGTGTTGGGCTGTAAGCACAACCCCCACCTGTGGACGTCGGGCCCTCATATCACCCTCATGGAGTCTGTTTCTGACTGTTTGAGCAGGCACATTTGTGGCCTGATGAAGGTCATTTTGCAAGGCTCTGGCAGTGTTCCTCCTGTTCCTCCTTGCACAAAGGCGGAGGTAGCGGTCCTGCTGCTAGGTTGTTGCCCTCCTACGGCCTCCTCCACGTCTCCTGATGTACTGGCCTGTCTCCTGGTAGCGCCTCCATGCTCTGAACACTACGCTGACAGACACAGCAAACCTTCTTGCCACAGCTCGCATTGATGTGCCATCCTGGATAAGCTGCACTACCTGAGCCACTTGTGTGGGTTGTAGACTCCGTCTCATGCTACCACTAGAGTGAAAGCACCGCCAGCATTCAAAAGTGACCAAAACATCAGCCAGGAAGCATAGGAACTGAGAAGTGATCTGTGGTAACCACCTGCAGAACCACTCCTTTATTGGGGGTGTCTTGCTAATTGCCTATAATTTCCACCTGTTTTCTATCCCATTTGCACAACAGCATGTGAAATTGATTGTCACTGAGTGTTGCTTCCTAAGTGGACAGTTTGATTTCACAGAAGTGTGATTGACTTGGAGTTACATTGTGTTGTTTAAGTGTTCCCTTTATTTTTTTGAGCAGTGTACATGACAAACAAGTGTGAAACAACTGAAAATATGTCATATTCTAGGTTCTTCAAAGTAGCCACCTTTTGCTTTGATTACTGCTTTGAACACTCTTGGCATTCTCTTGATGAGCTTCAAGAGGTAGTCCCCTGAAATGGTTTTCACTTCACAGGTGTGCCCTGTCAGGTTTAATAAGTGGGATTTCTTGCCTTATAAATGGGGTTGGGACCATCAGTTGCATTGAGGAGAAGTCAGGTGGATACACAGCTGATAGTCCTACTGAATAGACTGTTAGAATTTGTATTATGGCAAGAAAAAAGCAGCTAAGTAAAGAGAAACGAGTGGCCATCATTACTTTAAGAAATGAAGGTCAGTCAGTCAGCCGAAAAATTGGGAAAACTTTGAAAGTAAGGGCTATTTGACCATGAAGGAGAGTGATGGGGTGCTGCGCCAGATGACCTGGCCTCCACAGTCACCGGACCTGAACCCAATAGAGATGGTTTGGGGTGAGCTGGACCGCAGAGTGAAGGCAAAAGGGCCAACAAGTACTAAGCATCTCTGGGAACTCCTTCAAGACTGTTGGAAGACCATTTCAGGGGAATACCTCTTGAAGCTCATCAAGAGAATGCCAAGAGTGTGCAAAGCAGTAATCAAAGCAAAAGGTGGCTACTTTGAAGAACCTAGAATATGACATATTTTCCGTTGTTTCACACTTGTTTGTTATGTATATGATTCCACATGTGTTAATTCATAGTTTTGATGCCTTCATAGTCATGAAAATAAAGAAAACTCTTTGAATGAGAAGGTGTGTCCAAACTTTTGGTCTGTACTGTATATCAATCCGCTTAATCAGTATTTTGTGGAAGCAGGTATCTCGTAGGCCTCAATCAATATTTAGTGGAAGCAGGTATATCACTCCCTAAATCTGTATTTTGTGGAAGCAGGTATATCGCAGCCCTCAATCAACATTTTGTGGAAGCAGGTATATCAAACCCCTTATTTAGTATTTTGTGGAAGCAGGTATATCGCAGTCCTCAATCAATATTTTGTGGAAGCAGGTATATCAAACCTCTTAATCAGAATTTTGTGGAAGCAGGTATTTTGCAGGCCTCAATCAATATTTGGTGGAAACAGGTATATCGAACCCCATAATCAGTATTTTGTGAAAGCAGGTATAGCGCAGCCCTCAATCAGTATTTTGTGGAAGCAGGTATCTCACAGGGCTCAATCAATATTTGGGGGAAGCAGGTATATCGCAGACCTCAATCAATATTTTGTGGTAGCAGGTATATCAATCCGCTTAATCTGTATTTTGTGGAAGCAGGTATGTCGCAGACCTCAATCAATATTTTGTGGTAGCAGGTACAGTACAGACCAAAAGTTTGGACACACCTTCTCATTCAAAGAGTTTTCTTTATTTTCATGACTATGAAAATTGTAGATTCAGACTGAAGGCATCAAAACTATGAATTAACACATGTGGAATTATATACATAACAAACAAGTGTGAAACAACTGAAAATGTGTCATATTCTAGGTTATTCAAAGTAGCCACCTTTTGCTTTGATTACTGCTTTGCACACTCTTGGCATTCTCTTGATGAGCTTCAAGAGGTAGTCCCCTGAAATGGTTTTCACTTCACAGGTGTGCCCTGTCAGGTTTAATAAGTGGGATTTCTTGCCTTATAAATGGGGTTGGGACCATCAGTTGCATTGAGGAGAAGTCAGGTGGATACACAGCTGATAGTCCTACTGAATAGACTGTTAGAATTTGTATTATGGCAAGAAAAAAGCAGCTAAGTAAAGAAAAACGAGTGGCCATCATTACTTTAAGAAATGAAGGTCAGTCAGTCAGCCGAAAAATTGGGAAAACTTTGAAAGTAAGGGCTATTTGACCATGAAGGAGAGTGATGGGGTGCTGCGCCAGATGACCTGGCCTCCACAGTCACCGGACCTGAACCCAATCGAGATGGTTTGGGGTGAGCTGGACCGCAGAGTGAAGGCAAAAGGGCCAACAAGTGCTAAGCATCTCTGGGAACTCCTTCAAGACTGTTGGAAGACCATTTCAGGGGAATACCTCTTGAAGCTCATCAAGAGAATGCCAAGAGTGTGCAAAGCAGTAATCAAAGCAAAAGGTGGCTACTTTGAAGAACCTAGAATATGACATATTTTCCGTTGTTTCACACTTGTTTGTTATGTATATAATTCCACATGTGTTAATTCATAGTTTTGATGCCATCATAGTCATGAAAATAAAGAAAACTCTTTGAATGAGAAGGTGTGTCCAAACTTTTTGTCTGTACTGTATATACAAATGAGAATCAGTCAGTTTCATGGTTACAAATCTGCTGACAGGTGCCCTTTAATTTTACTTATGCTTTATGTTAAAGAGGACCTTTTACCATTCCTGACATTACAATATATGTACCTGGCACTGATGGGCTGCTACGTTCCCCCGCTGTGTCCCTGTTCTGGTTTCCCGCCCTGTATGCTAATCCATACCATTTTGTATAGGGTAGGTAGTGGAGATGGCCATGTTTCTCAAGGGCTTCTCCTTTGCTGTGAGCTGCGCAATCACAGCGGAGCGCCTCACAGAATGTAGAAGGAGATGCCCCCTGAGAAACACGGCCTTCTTCTCCTCCCTGTACCGATGGTATGGATTAGCATGAAGGGCGGGAAACCAGAATAGGGGGCATAGCGGAGCACCCCAGGTACTTATATTGTAATGTCAGGATCGTTGAAAGGTCCTCTTTAACCTCTTCTGGACACAGGGCGTACAGGTACGCCCTTATGTCCTGGTACTTAAGGACATGTACGCCTTGTGTATTTCCGATCACCACCGCTCGGCGGGCGGTGATCGGAACTCGGTGCCTGCTCAAATAATTGAGCAGGCACCTTGGCTAAATGCGAGGGGTCCCGTGACACCCCCCCGTGTCGGCAATTCAGACCTGCGGTTTTACCTTATCCGGCGGGCGGCGGTGCCATCGGGTCCCCATGCGGCTGTAGGGGGGACCCGATGGCATGGAAGGCAGCGCGATGCCTTCCGGTGACGAGCCTGTGAGATCCAGCCCCCTGGATCTCACAGGCCGGAAGCTGTATGAGTAATTCACACAGTATTACTCATACAGCCATGCTTTGTAAAAGGGATTAGACCTTTTTGAAATATGAGATTTGCAAATTAACCGTTAAACAAACTCAGGCTGAGACTGTTGCAATGCCACTGCCACAGAGGCCCCCTAGAAATGGAAGATGGATTACTGCAGGTTCTGGTAGACTGAGAGTTGTGGATAGAAGACATGTCCCACTGTCTGTGGCTCTCCATAATTCATTTGCAGCACTTTCAGAGTGCAAGAGCAACATGGAGGATGGCTCAAGCACAGTGGGTTAGGAACAAACATCTCCCATGCCTAAAGTATGCAAGACTGCAGCCAAAGACAAAAAGGAGAAGGTGAGGACTGATAGTAAGCTGCTGTTGGTGGGTGATTCCATCATAAGAGGTGTGAAGTTTGAGGAGAATGGTGTTGTGAGATGTCTCCCTGGTGTTACCGCTAACTGGGATAGACGATGGATCCTTAATATTGTTAGGCAAGCAAAGCAGGAAAGGGAGGTGGATGTTATTGTCCATCTTGGGACAAATGATCTGGCTTGCAATGAGGTTTCAAAGGTGAAATAAGCTTTTGACACACTTGGAAAGGATACACGGGAGGTTGCATCAACTGTTTCATTCTCTGCATTTTTGCCTGTGCATAACCTTCAGCATGACAGGAAGATGCGCATTAAGGAATTCAATGTATGGCTTGGTGAATGGTGTCTGAACCAAGGGTTTGGCTTTGTGTCTCATGTTAGCTCTTGTTGGAATGGAAAAGAACTGTACAAGAAAGATGGTTTGCATCTTCTCTCAAGGGAGCAAATGTCTTCGGTGAACAGTTCCAAGTATTTGCTAAGGAGCATTTAAACTAGGAAAGGGGGGCAAAAGAGTGATAATTCAGCAGTCCAACTGCCCCCCGGAACAATGCCAGAAGATGCAAGTAGCACAAAGGTTAAGAAATGACAAGCTCAGATTCTTGTCTACAAATGTTCGCAGTTTAGGGAATAAGATCAATGAACTTGAGGCTATAATGGCATCTGAGAATATAGATGTAGTGGCTGTTACTGAGACGTGGTTCAATGGGAGTAATGACTGGGATATAACAATACCAGGGTTCTCTCTATACTGGAAAGACAGAGAAGGCAAGAAGGGGGGAGGGGTGGACCTGTATGTGATAGATAGCATAAAATCTAATTTGATACAAGTTAGCGAGAACAATTTAGAGTCAGTTTGAGTTACCTTGCAGCTTGATAATCAAAAGGTAACTCGTGTAGGTGTGATATTTAGACAACCTAGCCAAGTCAAAGAATTAGATGATCTACTAGTTGAGGAAATAGCTAAAATGACATTGAACGGGGAAGTTATCATTATGGGAGACTTCAATCTTCCTGATGTAAACTGGAAAACCAAAATAGCTAGTTCTGCCAGGAGTACAGATATTCTAAATTCCCTACTGGGATTATCTCTACAGCAAGTAGTTGAGGAGCCAACCCGGAAGGAGGCCATTTTAGATTTAGTATTCACAAATGGGAATTTGGTATCTGATATTACTGTACAGTGATCACCAGTCAGTGTGGTTTACTATAAGTACAGTGACTGTCACACCACTCAAAAACAAAGTTTTAGATTTTAGAAAAACTGACTTTTCTAAAATTAGATTAGTGGTATACGAGTCTCTATCAGATTGAAACAGTTTCATTGGAGTCCAGGAGAAATGAGACTACTTAAAAGTGGCACTATTGAAGGCAACAGAAAATTGCATTAGGATTGTCAGTAAAAGCAAAAAAAGGAAGAGACCACTGTGGTACTCAGCAGAAGTGGCCAAAATCATAAAAAAATTAAAGATAGCATTTAGGAATTAACGAAACGAGGATGACAGGCAAATTTATAAGATTAGGCAAAGAGAGGCCAAACAAGTTATAAGAGCTTCTAAAGCACAGGCAGAAGAGAAATTAGCTCAGTCAGGGAAAAAAGGCGATAAGGCATTCTTCAGATACATAAATGAAAAAGGAAACTAAAACAAGGAATTACCAAATTAAAAACAAAAGAAGGAAGGTATATGGAAGAAGATAAAGAACTAGCTGACTGCCTCAATGAATACTTCTGTTCAGTTTTTACAAAGGAAAATTAAGGAAAAGGACCACAGTTAAGAAAGAAGACTAATGAATCCTTTGATGCATGTGTCTTTACAGAGGAAGTGGTTCTAAGTCAGCTGTCTAAAATTAATACAAATAAGTAACAGGGGCCTGACGGGATACACCCAAAGCTATTAAAAGAGCTCAGCGGTGAACTAGCAAAACCATTAAAAGATTTATTTAACCAATCGCTGGTAACAGGAGTCGTCCCAAAAGTTTGGAAATTAGCAAATGTTGTGCCCATTCACAAGAAAGGTAGTAGGGAGGAATCGGGCAACTATAGGGCAGTAAGCCTGACATCAATAGTGGGGAAATTAATGGAAACCATACTTAAGGAGAGGATTGTGGAACATCTAAAATCCCATGGATTGAAAGATGAAAAACAGCATGGGTTTACTTCAGGGAGATCATGTCAAACTAATCTTATTGATTTTTTTGTTTGGTTGACTAAAATAATAGATGGCGGAGGTGCAGTAGACATCGCTTATCTAGACTTTAGTAAGGCTTTTGATACTGTCCCACATAGAAGGCTTATCAATAAATTGCAGTCTTTGGGCTTGGACTCCCATATTGTTGAATGGATTAGGCAGTGGCTGAGGGACAGACAACAGAGGGTTGTAGTCAATGGACAATATTCAGACCATGGTCTTGTTACCAGTGGGGTACCTCAGGTATCTGTTCTGGGACCCATATTGTTTAATATCTTTATCAGCGGAATTGCAGAAGGCCTCGATGGTAAGGTGTGTCTTTTTGCTGATGACACAAAGATTTGCAACAGGGTTGATGTTCCTGGAGGGATACACAAAATGGAAAAGGATTTAGGAAAACTAGAGGAATTGTCAAAAATCTGGCAACTAAAATTTAATGTTGATAAGTGCAAGATAATGCACCTGGGGCGTAAAAACCCAAGAGCAGAATATAAAATCAGTGATACAGTCCTAACCTCAGTATCTGAGGAAAGGGATTTAGGGGTCATTATTTCAGAAAACTTAAAGGTAGGCAGACAATGTCATAGAGCAGCAGGAGCAGCAGGAAATGCTAGCAGAATGCTTGGGTGCATAGGGAGAGGAATTACCAGTAGAAAGAGGGAGGTGCTCATGATGCTCTACAGAGCACTAGTGAGACCTCATTTGGAGTATTGTGCTCAATACTGGAGACCATATCTCCAGAAGGATATTGATACTTTGGAGAGAGTTCAGAGAAGAGCTACTAAACTGGTACATGGATTGCAGGATGAAACTTACCAGGAAAGATTAAAGGACCTTAACATGTATAGCTTGGAAGAAAGATGAGACAGAGGGGATATAATAGAAACTTTCAAATACATAAAGGGAATCAATAAGGTAAAAGAGGAGAGAATATTTAAAAGAAGAAAAACTTCTACAAGAGGACATTGTTTAAAATTAGAGGGGCAAAGGTTTAAAAGTAATATCAGGAAGTATTACTTTACTGAGAGAGTAGTGGATGCATGGAATAGCCCATCTGCAGAAGTCGTAGCTGCAAATACAGTAAAGGAGTTTAAGCATGCATGGGATAGGCATAAGGCCATCCTTCATATAAGATAGGGCCAGGGGCTATTCATAGTATTCAGTATATTGGGCAGACTAGATGGGCCAAATGGTTCTTATCTGCCGACATATTCTATGACCCCCAAAAGTTGAAGTCCCAAAGTGGGACAAAAAAGAAAGTATAAAAAAAAATTGAAAAAATAAAGTTTTCCCCCCAAAAAATTCAAAGTTTCAAGTAAAAATAAACATTTTCCCCCAATAAAGTAAAAAAAAAAAAGGTAAAAAATAGGATTTTTTTTTGGACATATTAGGTATTGCCGCGTCCGTATCGACAGGCTCTATAAACATATCACATGACCTAACCCCTCAGATGAATTCCGTAAAAAAAAAAAAAGGTGTAAAAAAAGCCATTTTTTGTCAACCTGCATCACAAAAAGTGTAATGGCAAGCGATCAAAAAGTCACACGCACCCCAAAATAGTGCCAATCAAACCATCATCTCATCCCGCAAAAATCATACCCTACCCAAGATAATCACCCAAAAACTGAAAAAACTATGGCTCTCAGACTATGGAAACACTAAAACATGATTTTTTGTGTTTCAAAAATAAAATTATTGTGTAAAACTTACATAAATAAAAAAAAGTATACATATTAGGTATTGTCGAGTCCATATCGACCGGCTCTATAAAAATATCACATGACCTAACCCCTCAGGTGAACACCGGAAAAAAAAAATGGTGTAAAAAAAGCTGTTTTTTGTCATCTTACATTACAAAAAGTGTAATAGCAAGCGATAAAGTCAAATTCACCCCAAAATAGTGCCAATCAAACCATCATCTTATCCCGCAAAAAATGAGACCCTACCCAAGATAATCGTCGAAAAACTGAAAAAACTATGGCTCTCAGACTATGGAGACTATGGCGACACTAAAACATGATTTTTTTTGTTTCAAAAATAAAATCATTGTGTAAAACTTACATAAATAAAACAATTACATATTAGGTATCGCCGCATCAGTGACAACCTGCTCTATAAAAATACCACATGATCTAACCTGTCAGATGAATGTTGTAAATAACAAAAAAAAACGGTGCAAAAACTGCTATTTCTTGTTACCTTGCCTCACAAAAAGTGCAATATAGAGCAACCAAAAATCATATGTACCCTAAACTAGTACAAACAAAACTTCCACCCTATCCCGTAGTTTCTAAAATGGGGTCACTTTTTGGAGTTTCTACTCTAGGGGTGCATCAGGGGGGCTTCATATGGGACATGGTGTCAAAAAAACAGTCCAGCAAAATCTGCCTTCCAAAAACCGTATGGCATTCCTTTCCTTCTGCGCTCTGCTGTGTGCCTGTACAGCAGTTTACGACCACATATGGGGTGTTTCTGTAATCTACAGAATGAGGGCCATAAATATTGCGTTTTGTTTGGCTGTTAACCCTTGCTTTATAACTGGAAAAAAAATATTAAAATGGAAAATCTGCCAAAAAAGTGAAATTTTGAAATTGTATCTCTATTTTCCATTCATTCTTGTGGAACACCTAAAGGGTTAACGACGTTTGTAAAATCAGTTTTGAATACTTTGAGGGGTTTAGTTTCTAGAATAGGGTCATATTTGGGTGGTTTCTATTATGTAAGCCTCACTAAGTGACTTCAGACCTGAACTGGTCCTTAAAAAGTTGTTTTTTGAAAATTTCTGAGAAATTTCAAGATTTACTTCTAAACTTCTAAGCCTTGCAACGTCACCCAAGAATAAAATGTCATTCCCAAAATGATCCTAACATGAAGTAGACATATGGGGAATGTAAAGTAATAACTATTTTTGTAGGTATTACTATGCATTATAGAATTTTGGCAAATTTGGTATTTTTTTATAAATAAAAATGATTTTTTTTTACTCAATTTTACCAGTGTTATGAAGTACAATATGTGACGAAAAAACAATCTCAGAATGGCCTGGATAAGTAAAAGCATTTTAAAGTTATCACCACTTAAAGTGACACTGGTTAGATTTGCAAAAAATGGCCTGGTCCTTAAGGTGAAATAAGGCTGGTCCTTAAGGAGTTAAGATACAATATTCAAAAAAATCATTTTGTGCCATATCTTTAGTTTGTATATATTTTACAAAATAATAAAAGCTGGGTGTGGAGTTTCCATAATTTTTGCTAGTGGATGCACCTGTATGGTACACTATTAAACTGCTTTTGCAGGATTGAAAAACATGGGCTTTCCTCAAAAACAGCACACCGGACCCAGACTTTTTCACTGAAGTTCGGGTTCGGTGTTCTGGTGATTTTATTATTTTCCATTATAACATGGTTATAAAGGAAAATAATAGCATTCTTAAGACAGAATGCTAAATAAAATGGCCATGGAGGGGTTAAAAATATTTAAAAAAAACTCACCTCATCCACCTGATCACGCAGCCTTGATTGCGCAGGTTCTTATTTCTTCAGGACCTGTGAAAGGACCTGCAATGACGTCACCGCGCTCACCACGTGGTGAGTGCGATGACGTCACCGCAGGTCCTGCTGAATGAAGAGAGCATCTTCAATATTCATTCAGCGGTCACGTGGTGAGCGCTGTGACGTCATCGCAGGTCCTTTCGCAGGTTGTGAAGAAAGAAGACCTGTGCGATCAAGGCTGCGCAATCAAGTGGATGAGGTGAGTTTTTTTAAAATATTTTTAACACCTCCTTGGCCATTTTATTCAGCATTCTGTCTTAAGAATGCTATTATTTTCCGTGTTAACCAAGTTTGGGTCCCCATTGACTTTAATGGGGTCTGGGTTCGGGGTCAAGTTCGGGTCCTGAACCCGAACTTTGACCTGAAGTTTGGCCGAACCCGGCGAACCTGAACTTCCACGGGTTTGCTCATCCCTACTTATGGATGTATGTGGCGCTGTTTTTGGAAGAAATCAGCTGTGTTTTTGCAATCCTGGACAACTACACGCAATGTGGTCTTAAGGTTTGCAGTACCAGAGTGGTTTTCCATTAATCGTGGCAGAACCACAATAAAATTGCGCCAAAACCATGGCATGTGAATACATATGGTGTAGAAATCAATAGAAAAGCAGGTGCTGAGTGCAGGTTGGATCAGTGGTAGCACTGCTTTCTTGTAGTGTTGGATTTGTTAGCTGAAATCTAAATATGATAATATTTGCATGGCATGTGCATGCTCTCCCCGTGTCCGTGTGGTATTCCTCTTGGCACTTCCACAATCAATCATGCTTAGGTTAATTGGTTTTCTTTGAAATTGGCACTAGAGGGAATATTCTTAGGCTAAGGAATTGAGGTTGTGAGTCCACTGGGGAAAGACACTAATGTGATTGCATTCTTTGTCCAGTACTGGGGAATATATTGTCATTGACATTTATGAGGTAATAAATATAATATTACATCATGTGCAGTTATTTCTTAATCAAATAGCATGTGTCTTATGTTTAGCTGAAAAAAAGGAAATCACTCACAGGGACAAGCACAGTCAGCTGTTTACAGTTTTAAGCATTCAAAGTGAATGATATTTTTAGATCTAAAATTGAACGCTGATTAATTTGTTAATATATTTTTATAGGACTTGAATCTCTTAAAAACACATGGAGTCCAAATCTAAAATTCTGGCTTCCTGGTGTCACCACTAGGGGGAGCTTAGGAGCATACTGAATACTGTTTATTATTGCATTCAATGTATAACAAGATGCAATAAGCTTCTGAGACAATCAGTACAGTGAAAGGACTGCCCTTCAGAGAACAGGAGGAAGTACCCCGAGCACTCAAACAATGATGGCCTATCCCATTGGATAGCAGCTGTGCTTGGTATTGCACCTTAGCCCCATTCAATTGAATGGGACTGAGCTGATCCTAGGCCACATGACCGATGAATGTGACTGTTGAACAAATTGAAGTTGACAAAGTGGAATTCAATCTGAATTTCAGGAAAAATTAGATTCATCACAAATCTGAATTTCCTGGCGCTTTATGGCAACAAATCAATTTTTTTCTAAAATGATTGCTGCACATGTTACAAAGTGAAAGTAAGAAGCCCAGTAATGAGGGATCACCCTTAACGCCGTGCAGCCAGCCAATCAGCAGATAGCCAGCTCCTGTTATGTCACAGCCCCATAACACGTCTCATCCTGCCTGTTCTCCACCCTTTTACTTTGAACTTAGTTCAGGGAGAGTTGTTACAGGTACTAGGGACAGCGATTAAAGGGGTTGGCCACTCTTTAAATACTCTCCACTACTGTGTGGCATGCAGGAAAAAAAATAAATAAGTCCCTAATATACTTCATTAAACACATCTGCCTGCTTCTCTTTCAATTATAAGCCACGCCCCCTTAGTCCTGCTCTACCTTGCAGCTGAGTTCGTCCATGGATGCACGTGACATGGAGGAGCTTGAGAGGAAGCTCGTCCATGCGCATGTACAGTCTGCTCCTGTCAGTGGTCGGCTCCCAACTGTGACAGGAATCAGCTGCTTGTTCCCTCTCTACAAACAGCTAATTCCTGTCAGAAGCTGGCTGTGATAAAAACCTTTAGAGTCCCTACTGCAGAAGCTACTTAGTCAATCCCCATCCCCCCCTGCACTATCACCACACAGCCGACCCGCTAAGCCACGCCCACTGGTCCTGTTAGGCCACGCCCCTGCAACCAACAAGGAAAGCAGGACATCTAGCCAGGAACTATGATATACTAGCATAAAGACCCGGCTTCGTACGGGTATATTTCATCTATTTCAATTCATGTTTCCATATATCATAAAAAGATATTAACAGTATCCCCCATAACAGTGACCTCTACAATACCCGCCCCTTTAACAATGACCTCCACGCTGCCCGTCCCTTTAACAGTGACCTCCACAGTGCCCGCCCCTTTAACAGTGACCTCCACAGTGGTCACCCTTTTAACTTTGACCGCATCTTTAACAGGGACCTGCACAGTGCCTGCCGATTTAACAGTGACCTCCACAGTGCCCGCCCCATTAACAGTGACTGCCCATTTAACAGTGACCTCCACAGTGCCCACCCCTTTAACAGTGACCTCCACTGTGTCCGCCCCTTTAACAGTGACCTCTACAGTGCCCGCCCCTTTAATAGTGAATTCCACAGTGCCCGCCGCTTTAACAGTGACCTCCACAGTACCCGCCCCTTTAACATTGACCACCCCTTTAACAGTGACCTTCATAGTGCCCACCCCTGTAACAGTGACCTCCACTGTGTCCGCCCCTTTAACAGTGACCTCTACAGTGCCCACCCCTTTAATAGTGAATTCCACAGTGTCCATCCCTTTTATAGTGGCCGCCCTTTAACAGTGATCTTCACAGTGCCCGCTCCTTTAACAGTGACTTACACAGTTCCCGCCCATTTAACAGTGACTTCCAGAGTGCCCGCGCCTTTTAACAGTGACCTTCATAGTGGCTGCCTCTTCAACAGTGACCTCCACAGTGCCCGACCTTATAACAGTGACCTCCACAGTGCCCGCCCCTTTAACAGTGATCTCCACAGTGCCCGCCCCTTTAACAGTGACCTCCAGAGTGCCCACCCCTTTAGCAATAACTTCCACAGTGCCCGCCCCTTTAACATTGACCTCCACATTGCCCATCCCTTCAATAGTGACCGCCCCTTTAACAGTGACCTCCAGCATACCTTCCCATTTAACAGTGACCTCCACAGTGCCCGCCCCTTTAACTTTGACCACCCCTTTAACAGTGACCACCACAGTGCCCTCCCCTTTAACAGTGAACTCCACAGTGGCCGTCCATTTAATAGTGGCCCCTTCCCCCCATGCATGTAGCAGTGTAGTTATGACTGAATATTTAAGGACCTGCAAACTGCTAAAACCTGTGATCAGTTGTTTTGGCAACCTGGAGTAGGACCTGTGAGCTTCTATTGGCTAAGAAGGTACATGTGACCGTGTAAATGGCAGTTTGGATTTAAGTGAAAGGCTTGCTGGCTTCTATTGGCTAATGCAGGTCATTTTTGGGGAATATCTCAGAAACACTAAGTCCTAGAGAGCTTAGACCCAGTCTAAAAGCCATGGTCCACAGAGAGCTTCTAAAGCATCAGAGGGATCTCATTGTTAAAAGGTATCAGTCAGGAGAAGGGTACAAAAGAATTTCCAAGGCATTAGATATACCATGGAACACAGTGAGGTCATCATTAAGTGGAGAAAATATGGCACAACAGTGACATTACCAAGAACTGGACGTCCCTCCAAAATTGATAAAAAGACGAGAAGAAAACTGGTCTGGGAGGCTACCAAACAACTATGCAAAAAATCCACCAATTTCCCCCCGCTGCAATTATGCCCAGCAATTGACATCTTTGTGAAACTTGTAAGTGAAGACCTGACCATGATCAATAGTCAGGGTAAGAGGAGAGAAGAAAATCTAAGATTAAAAGAAAAAGGAGCACTAGATGCACTAAGAGACCTAAAAGGAGTGCTATTTAAACAGGCAGATAAAGTGGGAAACGTAGTAATTTGGCCAGAAGATATGTACATGCGACAGGCCTATAAAATACTTAAGGATAAAAAATGTTATCGCAAACCTGACTCTAACCCCCTCTCTACCTTCCAGAAAAAATAAAATGACATACTGGACAAAGCTGAAGAAGATCAAACTATTCCATCTAAAATAAAACCTCTACTGACAATCCCATCTCCTAGAGTACCAATATTCTATATGACACCTAAAGTGCACAAAAATACTATAGATCCGCCCGGCCGACCCATCATATCAGGTAATGGTGGGTTATGTGAGAAGATTGGTCAATTCATTGACTACCACCTTACAATGCTTGTTAACACCTTGCCATCCTTTATACAGGACACGACGGCAGCGCTAAATAGATTAAACAATATGCAAGTAGAAGAGAACATGATCCTTGTCACAGCGGACGTGGAAGCGCTGTATTCGAATATAAAGCACGAAGATGGCTTAAAAGCAGTGGCTGAGTACGTAAAAGGTAATAATATGGAAGGGGGGTTTAATGAGTTAATCCTTACCCTATTGAAATTCATTTTTCTTTTTAATAATGAATTCTTTTTACAAATACAGGGTGTGGCGATGGGGGCCACATGTGCCCCATCCTATGCTAACCTTTTTTTAGGAGCCTGGGAAAGAGAAATATTCATGAATGAAACGACACCGTACATCAATAAGGTGCACAATTGGATGCGCTTTATTGATGACATCTTTTTCCTATGGGAGGGCACACAGGAAGAACTTAAAAAATTCATCAACACCCTCAATAACAATGATCACAATATATTCTTAACCTTCCAGATGGGAAAGGAGGTCACCTTTCTAGATCTAAAGATACAAATAAAAGACAACGGGATACTAGAAACTGACGTCTATAGGAAAGAAACCGCGGTTAACTCATTACTGCATGCTGAATCATCCCACCTGAAAGCCACCATTGACGGAATACCCACTGGGCAATTTGCAAGAATAAAGAGGATCTGCTCCAATGAAGGTAAGCACAAAGAACGAAGTAAGGAAATGATAGAGAGATTCAAAGCTAGGGGATATAGTAACAGACAGATTAAGAGAGGAGCTGGTAAAATAAAGAAAAAAAAACGAGAGCAATTATTATGCCCGAATGTGATAAAGACGGAAGATGTATCATATAATACCAGATTCCTAACTGAATATAATAGCCAATGGTGGCAAATAAAGGAAATTTTAAAAAGGCACTGGAACATTTTACAAACAGATGTGGTCCTAAAGAAATGTATTTCGGAAAAACCCCTGATAACAGCTAAAAGGGCAAAGAATTTTAAAGATCTATTGGTACACAGCCACTATATAAGCAAAACTGGTAGTGATGGCAATGACAAACTGAAAGGATCCTTCCCCTGTGGGACATGCAAGGCAAGTAAAAATATGATAAAAACCACAGAATTCACTGGTCTAAACCATAACAAAAGGTATAGAGTCAGAGAATATATCTCATGCTCCTCAAAAGGCGTAATATATCATGCCAGATGCCCTTGTGACAAGATACTGTATATATAGGTCTTACGTCCAGAGAACTGAGGGTACGTATCAGGGAACATATACGGGATATAGAGAAGAGCAAAGAGGAAAAAGATCTAAATAACCTCAAAACAATACCTAGGCACTTCAAACTATTTCACCAAAGTAATGAAAAACTGTTGAAATTTACAGGTATAGACCAGATACATATGGGAATACGAGGGGGAGACCTCAATAAGAGGCTGGCTCAAATTGAGAGTAAATGGATCTTCAGATTGGGCACAATGGCACCTAGAGGATTAAATGAAACCCTGGGATTCAGTTCCTTCTTGTAACTGTAGGAGGTTTTAGATAGGTTATAAGTTAAGAGATAGTTATATAATATTTTAACATTGTCTTATTGTGATTATCGTAGAACTTACCTGGTTGCGTTGGAGTGGACGATGACTGGACTCGTGTGATTGTGAGAATCCATTGAAACCTGCAGAGAAGGAAATAAGAGGAGGGGAGAGAAAAAGGAAAAAAAGAGAAAGAAAGATTGGACATTTAATAAGTATATTTATATATCCATGACATATTAATGCAATATATGGAATAATTATAATAGATGGTGAAGTCAGATAAGTAGGGAGTATGTGAGTGTCTGTATCTAACCCCATATAATCATGCACAACCAATATATATATGTGACTGCCTATAGCAGTTTATCATATATAGACAATGGTTTGAGTGGAGATGGGAAGTATTTGTCACATATATAGAAAATACATTTGAGAAGATAATAGCACTAATGTTGGTAATTGATAAATTTAGAGGGAGTAATCAGTATCATCAAACTATAGTGAGTAATTAATGGAGGTATGTATGCACTAATGATAGTATCAACACAGAGGCATTACAGGTCACTATTAGGGTATATAGGCATTGCTTGCCAACACTGAGATATAATATAATTGGAGATACCCCGTAATTATGGAATAGATAGTAATGATATATAAAATCATGAACACAGGTTATATATATATATATATATATATATATATATATATATATATATATATATATATATATATAAAAAGATTTATGGTATTGAGAATAGGATAGACCTACTGGGGTTTAGCACTGTATATGCACATGACACTTTAAATATCTGTGATAATGGAATTGGCACCGAATATGTAAATCATCTATTTATATAGATGATAAGATATATGCACTTTATTTAGTATATGCACTTGACACTTTATTGTATCGATGTACTTTTTTATATAATTATGTATTTGTGAACTCCTTCTGTATATACCAGCATATAAATATGTAATGATTGTATGGGTTCAATATTGATAGTACTGCAATATGGAGATACTTGCAAATAATATCGAGGCGATCAGAACCTCTGAAACTGAATATCCAGGGATCATATATATTGTCTTTTATGTTATTACCTCACTACACTATGGAGATGGAAGATTATAGGGAGTAATAGTTACATTTAATTTAGATTAGGAAAAATCTCCACTCACCTATACATGTAGGAAAGTTAGACAGTGATTTTTGTGCGCATCATGGATCACAGATGGGAGGACTTGCGCCGTCCCGTCAGGCGGGATCCCGGTGACGTCAGACGCCTTCTGCCCTCGCTCGGATCACGCAGACGGAAGGGCGGAAGTCCCTTTAACACCCGAATCTAGTTATCACATGATGCGCCGTAAAGGAAATCAATGTTAATAGGGACACATGACACGAATAAAGCCAGCCATTGGCCACCAGCTATTTAAAAAGACATCTTGAATCATTAGAAAGGAAATCCTCCTGATGAAGCATTAGCGAAACGTACGTCGAGGAGTACGCCAGACAGAGACAGCACACACAAACATCACTGGATATTGGGTAAGAAAGAGACTTTGACCGGTTCGATCATGTACTGAAGCATCACTGTGATGCGCCTTATCGTTTACACGGCATAGGCCAGAGCATATGAATGTCATCCATACCCTCTATATATCCATGCCAGATGCATTTAAAGTTTAGGCAACTGTGTTTATAGCCAGAGGCAGCTTCCATATTTATATGCTGCCCCGGATACCTTTACACAGCTTTCCTATACTGAGATTGCTGGCCTCATAGTGATTTTCCATTGTTGACAGCAGTGTTATTGTGGACTGCCCTTGTAGGCACCCTGTACGTGTGTCTACATGTATGTGTTTGTCTGTATATGTTCTTTTATGTCATAAATAAAAAAATATTTTACTGGATACTACTTAGTACCGGTTCTCTTTGGTTGATATATAGGCTACCAAGAGGCCTACAGCAACATTAAAGGAGCTGCAGGAATATCTGGCAAGTACTGGCTGTGTGGTACATGTGACAAAAATCTCCCTTATTCTTCATATGTCTGGGCTATGGGGTAGAGTGGCAAGACGAAAGCCTTTTTTTACGAAGAAAAACATCCAAGGCAGGCTACATTTTGCAAAAACACATCTGAAGTTTCCCAAAAGCATGTGGGAAAAGGTGTTATGGTCTGATGAAACCAAGGTTGAACTTTTTGGCATAATTCCAAAAGATATGTTTGGTGCAAAAACAACACTGCACATCACCAAAAGAACACCATACCCACAGTGAAGCATGGTGGTAGCAGCATCATGCTTTGTGGCTGTTTTTCTTCAGCTGGAACTGGGGCCTTAGTTAAGCTAGAGGGAATTATGAATAGTTCCAAATATCAGTCAATATTGGCACAAAACCTTCAGGCTTCTGCTAGAAAGCTGAACATGAAGAGGTACTTCATCTTTCAGCATGACAATGACCCAAAGCATACATCCAAATCTACAAAGGAATGGCTTCACCAGAAGAAGATTACATTTTTGGAATAGCCCAGCCAGAGCCCAGACCTGAATCCGATTGAAAATCTGTCGGGTGATCTGAAGAGGGCTGTGCACAGGAGACGCCCTCGCAATCTGATAGATTTGGAGTGTTTTTGCAAAGAAGAGTGGGCAAATCTTGCCAAGTCAAAATGTGCCATGCTGATAGACTCATACCCAAAAAGACTGAGTGCTGTAATAAAATCAAAAGGTGCTTCAACAAAGTATTAGTTTTAAGGGTATGCACACTTATGCAACCATATTATTTTATTTTTGTATTTTTTCATCCCTCTACCTAAAAGATTTCAGTTTGTTTTTCAATTTAGTTGTACAGTTTATAGGTCATATTAAGGCCGAATGCACACGGCCGTGAAACACGGACATGAGCGGTCCGTGGTATCCCGGCCTGGCATCCTGCTGACAGCAGGAGCGCATGGCATCATTGGTTGCTATGACGCCGTGGGCTTCATGCCGCTGCTGCACTACAATAATACACTCATATGATCTATACGAGTGTATTACTGTAGTGCAGCGACTGCATGAAGTGCACGGCATCATAGCAACCAAGGACGTCATGCGCTCCTGCTGTCAGCAGGATGCCAGGTCGGGATACCACGGACAACTTACGTCCGTGCTTCACGGCTGTGTACATTCGGCTTAAAGGTGGAAAAAGTTCTGAAATTATTTATCTTTGTCTATTTTTTTTTACATCACAGAAACCTGACATTTTAACAGGGGTGTGTAGACTTTTTATATCCACTATATACACTCACCTAAAGAATTATTAGGAACACCATACTAATACGGTGTTGGACCCCCTTTTGCCTTCAGAACTGCCTTAATTCTACGTGGCATTGATTCAACAAGGTGCTGATAGCATTCTTTAGAAATGTTGGCCCATATTGATAGGATAGCATCTTGCAGGTGGAGATTTGAGGGATGCACATCCAGGGCACGAAGCTCCCGTTCCACCACATCCCAAAGATGCTCTATTGGGTTGAGATCTGGTGACTGTGGGGGCCATTTTAGTACAGTAAACTCATTGTCATGTTCAAGAAACCAATTTGAAATGATTCGAGCTTTGTGACATGGTGCATTATCCTGCTGGAAGTAGCCATCAGAGGATGGATACATGTTCTCATTCTGTTTACGCCAATTTTGAACTCTACCATTTGAATGTCTCAACAGAAATCGAGACTCATCAGACCAGGCAACATTTTTCCAGTCTTCAACAGTCCAATTTTGGTGAGCTCGTGCAAATTGTAGCCTCTTTTTCCTATTTGTAGTGGAGATGAGTGGTACCCGGTGGGGTCTTCTGCTGTTGTAGCCCATCCGCCTCAAGGTTGTGCGTGTTGTGGCTTCACAAATGCTTTGCTGCATACCTCGGTTGTAACGAGTGGTTATTTCAGTCAACGTTGCTCTTCTATCAGCTTGAATCAGTCGGCCCATTCTCCTCTGACCTCTAGAATCCACAAGGCATTTTTGCCCACAGGACTGCCGCATACTGGATGTTTTTCCCTTTTCACACCATTCTTTGTAAACCCTAGAAATGGTTGTGCATGAAAATCCCAGTAACTGAGCAGATTGTGAAATACTCAGACCGGCCCGTCTGGCACCAACAACCATGCCACGCTCAAAATTGCTTAAATCACCTTTCTTTCCCATTCTGACATTCAGTTTGGAGTTCAGGAGATTGTCTTGACCAGGACCACACCCCTAGCAACTGCCATGTGATTGGTTGACTAGATAATTGCATTAATGAGAAATATAACAGGTGTTCCTAATAATTCTTTAGGTGAGTATATACTCACCTAAACAAATATTAGGAACACCTGTTCTATTTCTCATTAATGCAATTATCTAGTCAACCAATCACATGGCAGTTGCTTCAATGCATTTAGGGGTGTGGTCCTGGTCAAGACAATCTCCTGAACTGGAAAGAAAGGTGATTTAAGCAATTTTGAGCGTGGCATGGTTGTTGGTGCCAGACGGGCCGGTCTGAGTATTTCACAATCTGCTCAGTTACTGGGATTTTCACGCACAACCATTTCTAGGGTTTACAAAGAATGGTGTGAAAAGGGAAAAACATCCAGTATGCGGCAGTCCTGTGGGCAAAAATGCCTTGTGGATGCTAGAGGTCAGAGGAGAATGGGCCGACTGATTCAAGCTGATAGAAGAGCAACGTTGACTGAAATAACCACTCGTTACAACCGAGGTATGCAGCAAAGCATTTGTGAAGCCACAACACGCACAACCTTGAGGCGGATGGGCTACAACAGCAGAAGACCCCACCGGGTACCACTCATCTCCAGTACAAAGAGGCTACAATTTGCACGAGCTCACCAAAATTGGACTGTTGAAGACTGGAAAAATGTTTCCTGGTCTGATGAGTCTCGATTTCTGTTGAGACATTCAAATGGTAGAGTCCGAATTTAGCGTAAACAGAATGAGAACATGTATCCATCCTCTGATGGCTACTTCCAGCAGGATAATGCACCATGTCGCAAAGCTCGAATCATTTCAAATTGGTTTCTTGAACATGACAATGAGTTCACTGTACTAAAATGGCCCCCACAGTCACCAGATCTCAACCCAATAGAGCATCTTTGGGATGTGGTGGAACGGGAGCTTCGTGCCCTGGATGTGCATCCTTCAAATTTACATCAACTGCAAGATGCTATCCTATCAATATGGGCCAACATTTCTAAAGAATGCTATCAGCACCTTGTTGAATCAATGCCACGTAGAATTAAGGCAGTTCTGAAGGCAAAAGGGGGTCCAACACCGTATTAGTATGGTGTTCCTAATAATTCTTTAGGTGAGTGTATATATATACTATATATATATTTATTTATATATGAATATACATACACATATGTATATATACATATTTATATACATATATTTACACACATGTGTGTATGTATATATATATATATATATATATATATATATATATTGTAAACTTTGGGGGTCTTTAAGCTCCGCGAGACAAGTGCGTAAAACCGTGTCAGTAAAGCAAAGGGTCTTTATTGGTGACCAAACAAAACAAAATAAAGCTTTTCTTCAGCATCCAAAACGTCACAACAAAAGTCCTGCTTGTTTCCAGCATAAATTAGGAAAAAGTCTTTCTTCAGAAAAACAACCAAAAGAAAGACACATACGTTTTTAGTAGAAGTCCTCCAGACCTTCCCTGCAGACACAGCTTCACTTCCAAACTACTCAAAAGTCCTCTCTGAGCAGCTAGCAGACTTCCATCTTGTCCTCACAGGTGCACTCTCCCAACTCACTCACTCCCTCCAGCATCACTTCCTGCTTTAATGGGTGGTTGTCTGTGAGATCTTAACCCCTTGTGCGCTGGCTTCCAGGGTTTAGGAGTGGAGGCTTCATCCCACCCAAATAACACTTTGGAGCCTCCAAAATTCCAGGCCCCAAACTACTTTACTAAGATAGAGAAGACTGTGAGCCAGTCCTCTCTGAATTAGCGCCTGCCTGGAACTTTTCACCCACTTTTTGGGTGACCCCCTGAACCTTCTACCTCTATTTAAATGGACATAGTCCAAACAGTGGTGCCGTATAGCACTCGTCCAGGACCCACCCCCGGTGTCCTGTACGTACAATATATATATATGTGTGTGTGTGTATACATTGTCTGCAGACGTGAACCCATTCACTTAAATGGGGTCTGCAATCTGCATCCGACAGTACTTTTTTAATGGTGCAGAGGCATGGACAGAATACCCATGGATGCACTCCATAGGTTTCCGATCTGCACACCATATCTTTTGGATTTCAGACCCATTCACTTGATACGGTGCACACGCAGCTGGTGCCTATATATTGCGGACCCCCTGTTCGCGGGCCACAATACAGGCACAGGCAGGCTATGGTCATGTGCATGAGGCCTAAAGCCATACCTCCTTCCAGTATCCGGCAGGACAGTCCCGGATTTCAGTGGCGGTCCTGGTATGGGGGAGGTATGTCCAAAATGGATCAGTTTTGCCCTAATGCATTCTGAATGGAATAGGATCCCCTCAGAATGCATCAGTTTGCCTCCGATCAGTCACCTTTCCGCTTTGGAGGCGGACACCAAAATGCTGCTTTCAGCGTTCTGGTGTCCACCTGATGAAACTGAGCTAAACAGATCCGTCCTGGCACACAATGTAAGTCAACGGGGACGGATCCGTTTTCTCTGGCACAATAGAAAACAAATCCGTTCCCCATTGACTTTCAATGGAGTTCATGATGGATCCGCAAAAAACACGAGTGTGAAAGTAGCCTTAGGCACATAGTGTCCCTCTTCCTTCTATTCAAAAGTTGGGAGGTATGATAAAGCACTGATGAAATGACGCCAAAGGTGCTGTTGTTGCTTTGGTCATGTGATCACTCCTCTGAAGATGCTTGCTGTGATGCATGCTGGGATTTTTACTTTCACTTTGTAGCTGCTCCGCCCACACAGCCTCTCATTAATGGGAGCATGCTACGCTAAATGCAGTAGTAAATGATATATATACAGTATATCTGTCATGATACAAATTCCTCTTGGCTTTAGTTATTGTCTGGGGCACTTTATTAGTTTTTATACTTATGGTGGCCAACCCCTTTAAGAAAGACTTTATTTGTAAAATTTTAGTTTGGAGCAGTTCGGAGACAGCACAAGCACAGTGTAGGGAGATCATAGGGAGACTTTATTCACACAATAGGGAGAGCATAGGGATGAGCAAGTCTATCACATCTTGATGCACTAATTGGAGTTAATAAGCTGTCTAATACTACTGCTATTGTGGTATCCACATTGTTTTATACATACATAATTCTATAACTCATTCATTATGTAATTGTGGTGAAATAGCGCTCAAAATATTTTTGGTTTTACACCTTGTGTTATAGATAATTTCCATTAGGCCTTGATTCTGTAAGTGGCAGGGGCGTCGCTAGGGTCTCAAAAGATCCGGGCACTAAGCCCCAATGAATATGGCCCAATTCTCTAAGTCGCCTCCTCCCCCCCTCCCCCCACATTTTCCTGTACTTGCTATAGAGCAACACATACCTGTCACATCCAGGGCCTCCCAGGTGACGTCTCCTCTGATGTAGATCTTCTCTGTCATCATCTTCTCCATTTGGTCCAGACAACTTCTCTCAGCCGCCTCGTCTCTGCAGAGTGTGACACACGGACATCTTAGCTTCCTCACATTTCTACAATCATCCCCTGACCTGGAGTCCCCACAGTGTTATCTTGCTGCTCGCTGTGCCCCCCAATACCCCCAAATACTATCCTGAAGAAAAATTTGTGCCCCCATAGTAATAGTGCTCCTCATAGTCCCATTAATAGTAATTCCCTTCTAAAATGCCCCAATTAGTAATACTGCCCCCTACAGTGCCCCAACAGTGATAATGCTCCCCAATAATGCCCCCATTAGTAATACTGCCCCCTACAGTACCCCCAACCGTGATAACACTCCCCAGTAGTGCCTCCATTAGTAGAAGAGCCATCCAGAATTAATAATACCCTCACAGAGCCCCGAGTAAAAATAAGGTCCCCCTATTGTTCCCCAAGTGCTAATAAAGCTCTCTACAGACCCCTCAGTAGTAATAAGGCCCCCATAGTGCTCTTAGTACAAATAGGGTTGATCTATAAGTCCCTCCTATACAGCACCCAGTAGTAATAAGAATGTCTATAATGTCCCCTGGATTTGCAGTGTCCCCTGTAGCTATATTCCTCCCTCCCCCATACAGTCCCATGTAGATAACATCACAACATCTCTCCTGCCCCCTGAAAAAGACAGTCCTATGTAAATTACATCATTCCCCTCCCTTCAGCCCCTCCAACATACAGTCCCATGTAAATAACATCACACCATCTCTCCAGCCCCCTCAAATATACAGTCCCATATAAATAACATCACCTCATAAACATCACCCCCTCAACATTCAGTCCCATGTAAATAACATCATTCCCCCCCACCAGCCACCTTTACCATTCAGTCCCATGTAAATAACATCACTCCCTCCCTCAAACCCCTGTAGAATTCAGTCCCATGTAAATAACATCACTTCCTCCCATAGCCGCCATCAACATACAGTCCCATGTAAATAACATCACTGCCTCCCCCAGCCCCCTCCAACATACAGTCCCCTGTAAATAACATCACCCCCCCCCCATAGCCGCCTCCAACATACATTCCCATGTAAGTATTATAATCCACTCACACAGCTCCCGTGTAAATAACATAATCCCATCACACAGCCACCTCCAACATACAGTCCCATGTAAATAAGATCACCCTGCCCCAGCCCCTCTAACATTCAGTCCCATGTTAATAACATCACTCTATCCTACAGCCACCATCAACATACAGTCCCATGTAAATAACATGACACCCTCCCCAGCCACCTCCAACACAGCCCTATCTCGTAATCTACTTTCATAGTGAGAGCGCATTAGGGCCGGCAGCTTGCGATGTCACATGTATGTACAGACCTCTTCCCGATGTTCTAAATGCACAGTACAAGTCACGCAGGAGAACGCTTACCCGAGATGTACACTCTGCCCACCAAATAACTCCTGCTTGTACTGGTCCACCGGAAGTGAGGATGAGCCGACGCGTGCCCTGTTTACTTTCAGCTATGAATGTGCGTCATTACACTGACCAGACAGCGCGCATGCGCAGGATTTTGAGCTTCTGAACATGTGAATTGTTAATGATTGTATATAATGAGTTATATTATCATCAAATACCCACATGACAGGTTTCCTTTAAGTACATTATACCTGATGCTATCATTGGCCTGTAAGGCTGAGTTCACACTGGTAGTGAAACAGTTACTATGCGTCAGTATGACAGACAGTTGACAGGCGTCACTGTTAGAATCAGTTCACACACGTCACTTACTTCGTCAGTTACGGGGCCAAAACTGACCAAATAAGTGAAGTGTGAACTGATTCTAACAGTGACGCCTGTCATACTGACTAGTGTTGATCACGAATATTCAAATTTTTATCGCGAATATAGGTACTTTGAAAATTTGCGAATATTTTGAATATAGTGATATATATTCGTAATTTCGAATATTACATTTTTTTTATTTTTTATATTCAATATATATTTTTTTAAATCAGTACACATGATCCCTCCCTGCTTCTAGCTTGTGGGCCAATAAGAAGGCTGCAATATACTTGACTTTAGGAGTAGTGTTGTTTGCGAATTTTGCTCTATATTCTTTTTTTTCGAATATTCGCTATCATGCTATATATTCTTGTTTTAGCAATATAGCGAATATAAAAAAAAAAAAAGAATATAGAGCAATTTAGCTAATATAGTGCTATAATTTTTTTTCCAATCTGAACTTCAGATGAGAAAAAAATTACAACTATTAGACAAAGAAGATTATAGCACTATATCAGCTAAATTGCTCTATATTCGTTTTTTTCGAATATTCGCTATATTGCTATATATTCTTGTTTTAGAATATTACGAATATTCGAAAAAACGAAGTTATAGCAATATAGCGAATATTCGAAAAAAACAAAAAACGAATATAGAACAATTTAGCTAATATGGTGCTATAATATTCTGTCTAAAAGTTGAAAAATTTGCAATAAAAATTTGAAAATTAGAATACGAAAATTCGCATATTACACGATCATTACCTTGCCGATTTTTGGAGTAAAAAAAATTGTAGAATATAACGAATATTCGAATTTGAAAATATTCCACGAATATTCTACGAAATATTCGCGAAATATCGCGAATTCGAATATGACCCCTGCCGCTCATCACTAATACTGACGCATAGTAACTGTTTCGCTACCATAAAGGGCTAGATATGCACGTTTCTGCAATACACAGTGATGTACTCCAAGATACACGTCTCTCCAGCCGGGAAATAGCTGATTTATAACGTGTTTCGTAACTAATTAAGTTGGATTGAATCAATTTTTTTGTAAAAATTCAATGAGGCGTCGGAATGGTATTTTTGAAAACTTTGCTCATCTCTAATGTGACGTCACTGGCCTAAGAACAGGCTGTGGCCTCTTCAAGCAGCTGATCTCCAGGGGAGTCAGGAGTCGGGCCCCCACCGAGCAGATAATGATGACCTATCTTGAGAATAGGTCATCAAAATAGAACACTTGGAAAACCCCATTAAGGTCCTCGAGAACCACCTAAGACGAAAGGGGCAATTAATGGTCAAATTGGATCATATTTGTTCCCATTTAACACTTGGACCTTCTTATAAAAGAAAATTGATATAAACTTCTATTTGTCAGCATATATGAGGGATAATGATTATTTCTATTTAATCACGATTCCATAAAAAGATAGTTGTCAAATTTATTTAACATTCTCTGTATTTTCATATCAAAGATGTAGTGTCAGCTGCTGAATACAGATGTGTTTGATGTATCCAGATAATGAATGGGAAATGGATGTTCATTTATATATAGAGTCTTAATGTATTATTTAGTGGTATTTTTAAAGCTGCTTCTTACATCAATCCAGTTATTTTTTCACACATACGTAAATGCGTTTGCTCTGGCATTTTCAACCGTTTCAGGGCTTAATGCAGCCATTTATTATTACCCAGGGATTCATTAGTCAGGGTTGCTCACTTTGAACAATCCCTTTCTTTTTGATGGGTCCATTGAAAATGGAATGATCACATGGTGTCCCACCTCTCGAACTGCAACGATACAAATTATCACATAGTGGCCCAACCCTGGAACTACTCCAATCAGCTGTAATAGGTTTGAGAAAATGAGAACAAGTGTGCAATTCCCCTACAGCGCCACCACAGGGTGACTGAAGCATTACATAGCTCTCATTGAAATCAAACAGCTGTCCTTGTAATGCCTCTTTCCATTTTAGCTTATAGGTGAGGGTCGTGAATGGGGTCACCCCTCAGGTATCAAATAAATCTTTTTAAGGAATCGTTAATAATGGGGTTTTTAAATCTGACAATACAAGTTATACTTTTTATTGACCTTTTACTGCTGAGTTTACATCAAGTCAAATAGTGCAGATACATTGTAATAATGTCACGGATGTAGTAGGGGAGAACACCAAAAGACAATCAAGAAGGAAGGGGAAAGACACTAGGCCTCACCGCTAGGGAAGGAAAAGGGTCACCACCTATAAAACCCTGCTCCTGGCCCTAACTCCTATCCGTATGGGCACCTCTCGATGGTAGAGATACCCATACACGGGAACCCAGAAAACCCTGGTGACCCTCAGATTCCCTAAAGATAATGACAGGGCAGAGACCACCTGTTCCTTCCCTGGTGAAGGAACTAGCGTCTCACTGAGGCCTAGTAAACAACCGGGTGGCGGGGAATACAAAACACGACAAGCGGAACACTTAACTTCAGAGGATGAAGGATGAACAGGACTTCAACACGAACCACACTCCAGCTCTTCCAAGACCAAATGAAGCTATCCCAAGCAAGGAGTGATGGGAAAAGTCAGACTAAATAGGGTGAGGTAGAGGTCACATGATCCACACCTGAACAGGAGGTGTGGACATACCAGCAACACACAGACAAAGTGAAACCAAAAGAGGCTGTCAGATCACTAATGCATAGATAATCTTTCAGACCTTCTGGGACCTGTCACAGATGTGACAGTACCCCCCCTTTCTACGGGTGACCTCCGGGCACCCATGACCGACCTTATCAGTATGAGCTCTGTGGAATGCTCTCACCAGACGACTAGCATTAACATCGGTCACTGGAACCCACATCCTCTCCTCTGGTCCGTACCCTCTCCAATGAATGAGATACTGGAGGGATCTCCGGAGAACTCGGGAGTCCACAATCCTGCTGATCTGAAATTCTAAATTGCCGTCCACCATGACAGGAGTGGGAGGCAAGGAGGATGGCTCAACAGGTTCGACACATTTCTTTAGCAACGATTTATGAAATACGTTATGGATTTTCAATGCCTGAGGAAGTTCAAGACGGAAGGCTACAGGTTTAACAATGGCAGTGATCTTATATGGACCAATAAATCTTGGGCCCATCTTCCAAGATGGTACCTTAAGTTTAATGTTTCTTGTAGACAACCACACAGAATCACCCACTCTCAGGTCCGGGCCACTCATACTTCTCCTGTCAGCCACACGCTTATACCTGTTGCCCATCTTTTTCAGGTTATTTTTGATTTTCCGCCAAATAGAAGACAAAGAGGAAAATCGTTCCTCCTCAGGAATGCCGGAATTTTGAGCACCAGAAAATGTACCAAATTGTGGATGGAACCCATATGCCCCAAAAAACGGCGATTTATCAGTGGATTCCTGTCTACGGTTATTTATAGAAAACTCAGCTAACGACAAAAATGAAGACCACTCTTCCTGATTCTCTGAAACAAAACATCTCAAGTAAGTCTCCAGATTCTGATTAGTGCGCTCCGTCTGTCCGTTCGACTGAGGATGAAAAGCCGAAGAGAAGGACAATTGTACACCCAGACGAGTACAGAACGCTTTCCAGAATCTGGAAACAAACTGAGTCCCTCTATCGGACACCACATCAGAGGGAATGCCATGTAGTTTTACAATGTTGTCGACAAACACATGTGCAAGAGTTTTAGCATTGGGTAGACTAGGTAATGCAATAAAGTGTGCCATTTTACTAAAACGATCTACAACCACCAGAATCACAGTTTTTCCTGAAGAATTTGGTAAATCCGTGATAAAATCCATGGACAAATGGGTCCAAGGTCTGGACAGGATGGGCAATGGAAGCAGAGATCTGGAAGGCTGAGTATGTGTCACCTTAGCACGTGCACAGGTACCACAGGCTGACACATAGTCCTCAACACACTTACGCAACCCCGGCAAACAAAATCTGCGAGAGATGAGATCGACAGTCGATATTCTTCCAGGTTGCCCAGCAAGCACCGTACAGTGATGTTCCTCAAACACCGTGTGACTTAATTCGGAGGAAACAAATAACTTCCCCGGAGGACAAGAGTCCGGAGCATCCTCCTGTGCCTCCAACACTCTGGCCTCAAGATCAGGAAAAAGAGCGGATATGACTACCCCTTCAGATAAAATGGGACTAGGGTCATTAGACTCACCCCCCCCCCCCCCCAGGAAAGCTACACGACAAATCATCCGCCTTGACCTTCTTAACCCCAGGGCGGTAAGTGACGATGAAGTTAAATCTGGTGAAAAACAATGACCATCTGGCCTGCCTTGGGTACAGTTGCTTAACCGACTCCAGGTAAGTCAGATTCTTGTGATCCGTAATTACTGTAATAGGGTGAATTGCTCCTTCCAACCAATGCCGCCATTCCTCGAATGCCAACTTAATGGCCAGCAATTCCCTATTCCCCACATCATAATTCCTTTCAGCAGTAGAGAGTTTTTTAGAGAAAAATGCACATGGGCGCCATTTACTAGGGGAAGGACCTTGCAACAAGATTGCTCCTACCCCTACCTCGGACGTGTCAACCTCAACAATAAATGGCTGAGTCAAGTCCGGTTGCATAAGAATAGGGGCCGAAGCAAAACATTCTTTCACAGCAGAAAAGGCCGGTAATGCCGCATCAGACCAGACAGAAATATCCGCACCCTTCCTAGTCATGTCTGTTAAAGGTTTAACCACCGATGAATAGTTCAAGATAAATTTACGGTAGTAGTTGGTAAACCCCAAAAACCGTATAAGCGCTTTCAGATTTTCGGGTCGATCCCAGTCCAACATGGCACGGACCTTCTCGGGATCCATACGAAAACCTGAGGATATGAGCAGGTAACCCAGAAATTGCACTTCCTGTACAGCAAATACACACTTTTCCATCTTAGCATACAACTTATTCTCTCTTAGGATCTGTAACACCTGTCTCACATGATCCTGATGAGTCTCCATGTCAGGCGAATAAATTTGTATAGAGCATAAATGAACAAAGGGAAGTGACTTTTTAAAAATACCTTTAATAAATATTTAAGTGGGTATAGGTATGTATATACCAACAGTGAAAGGACTACAATAGCTGAGAATACTCAGTAGGGGAGTAGTGGCCCCTTTGACGAAAAACACACATAATGACACGGTAATACACTTGATTGGATGGGTACGGGAAAATAATTCTAGCCCGATGTGTGCACTACTCCCACACATCGGGCTAGAATTATTTTCCCGTACCCATCCAATCAAGTGTATTACCGTGTCATTATGTGTGTTTTTCGTCAAAGGGGCCACTACTCCCCTACTCCCCTACTGAGTATTCTCAGCTATTGTAGTCCTTTTACTGTTGGTATATACATACCTATACCCACTTAAATATTTATTAAAGGTATTTTTAAAAAGTCACTTCCCTTTGTTCATTTATGCTCTTTACTTTAAAAACGATTGTGACAATATATCTTATTAAAAAAATCTCTAATACTGATAGTAAGTTTGAATAAATTTGTATGTCATCAAGGTATACAACGACAAACCTCCCCACCAGATGATGAAAGATGTCATTGACAAAGTGTTGAAAAACCTCAGGAGCATTGGTTAACCCAAAGGGCATGACCAGGTTTTCAAAATGACCCTCAGGGGTATTCCACACATCCCCCTCCTTGATCCTTACCAGATTATATGCCCCCCTCAGATCCAACTTAGAGAACACCTTGGCACCGACAATCTGACTAAACAAATCCGGAATTAAAGTAAGGGGGTAAGGATCACGGACGGAAATACGATTGAGCTCACGGAAGTCCAGGCATGGTCTCAGGGTACCATCTTTTTTCTTTACAAAGAAAAACCCAGCAGCCACTGGGCACTTGGATGGTCTAATATGTCCCTTTGCCAAACTCTCGGTAATATACTCTCGCATGGCCTTTCTTTCGGGTTCCGAAAGATTATACAACCGAGATTTGGGCAATTTTGCTCCGGGAATAAGATTGACGGGACAGTCATACTCCCGGTGCAGAGGCAACTCCTGATTACCACTCTCAGAGAAAACATCAGAAAATTCTGAAATGAACGAGGGTACAGTTTTAGTGGTCACCATAGAGAATGAAGTATTAAGACAGTTGTCCATGCAAAAATCACTCCAATCGAGAATCTGTCTCGCTTGCCAGTCGATGTTAGGGTTATGTTTGCTTAACCATGGTAAGCCCAACACCAACGGAGCAGGTAGACCCTCCAATACATAACAGGAGATAGATTCCTGATGCAAATCAACCACTCTTAAATGAATGTCATTCACTACCTGCGACAGGCATTTTTGGGTCAGAGGTGCTGAGTCAATTGCAAAGACAGAAATACTTTTCTCTAATGCATTAGTAGTCAACCCATGAATGCATACAAACTCTCCATCAATCAAGTTAACTCCTGCCCCACTGTCGATAAATGCTTCGATTTTCACAGTTTTGGAGTCTAGCGCCACCTCGGCAGACAGGAGAAAACGGATACTACCAGTAAAAGACAAATGTAGGTTTTCTTGCTCCCCATCCACACCATCAATAGTAATTTGAGGATTAAATGTTTTTTTTCTTTTTGTTTACACCTTGATGCTGCAAGTACGGACAAATGTTCACAAAATGTCCCTTCTTGCCACAATAAAAGCAGACTCCTTTCACATGACCCAAGCTTTTGCCAGGAGTAGCTCCTCCTAACTGCATAGGCTCATCACAAGGTGCAACTACCAGTGTCTCTCCACCATAAGTGTCAAAGGAAACAGTACCCTTATTGGACATTACGTCCTGAAGGTGAGGACCCCTAGATCTCTCCCTCAGGCGTCTATCTAGACGTACAGCAAGGGACATAGCTGCCTCCAATGACACAGGATTTTCATGAAAGGCCAAAGC
Organism: Bufo bufo; assembly: GCF_905171765.1. Taxonomy (NCBI): domain Eukaryota; kingdom Metazoa; phylum Chordata; class Amphibia; order Anura; family Bufonidae; genus Bufo; species Bufo bufo. Next base: position 90,932,960 of record NC_053389.1, on the reverse strand, counting down.
GTCCTGAAGTCTATCAGAGAGACCCTGACAGAATTGGCTGCGGAGAGCAGGATCGTTCCACTCAGTATCGGTAGCCCATCTCCTAAATTCAGAGCAATAGGTCTCCGCGGAAAGATCTCCCTGCTGCAAACTCCGTAACTTGGTCTCGGCCTGAGAGATCCGATCCGGGTCATCGTAGATGAGACCCAAGGCTCTGATGAATTCATCTACCGACCGGAGGGACAGTGATCCGGTCGGCAGAGAAAAAGCCCAAGATTGGGCGTCCTCTATAAGCAATGAAATAATCATACCCACACGTTGACACTCATCCCCAGAAGAGTATGGACTCAGCTTAAAGTATAATTTACATGAATCCTTGAACTGGATGAAATTGTCACTACCCCCTGAAAACCTGTCCGGAAGAGCCACCTTCGGTTAAGGACAGGCCTGGGACTCACCACCGGAACTAGCAGCCTGTGGACTCTGAATCTGCAAGACACTTGTGCGGAGGTCTGCTACCTCCAAAGTCAGATTCTGCATCTGACCAGTGCAGACATAGTATTCATAGCTGCACAGATCAGAACAAAAATGGCGGTATGGGCTTGGGATAATGTCACGGATGTAGTAGGGGAGAACACCAAAAGACAATCAAGAAGGAAGGGGAAAGACACTAGCCCTTACCGCTAGGGAAGTAAAAGGGTCACCACCTAAAAAACCCTGCTCCGGGCCCTAACTCCTATCCATATGGGCACCTCTCTATGGTAGAGATACCCATACACGGTAACCTAGAAAATCCTGGTGACACTCAGATGCCCTAAAGATAATGACAGGGCAGAGACCACCTGTTCCTTCCCTGGTGAAGGAACTAGCGTCTCACTGAGGCCTAGTAAACAACCGGGGGGGGGGGCAGGAATACAAAACACGACAAGCGGAACACTTAACTTCAGAGGATGAAGGATGAACTGGACTTCAAAACGAACCACACTCCAGCTCTTCCAAGACCAAATGAAGATATCCCAAGCAAGGAGTGATGGGAAAAGTCAGACTAAATAGGGCGAGGTAAAGGTCACATGATCCACACCTAAACAGGAGGTGTGGACATACCAGCAACACACAGACAAAGTGAAACCAAAAGAGGCTGTCAGATCACTAATGCGTAGATAATCTTTCAGACCTTCTGGGACCTGTCACAGATGTGACAAATAATTGCTCAGTTAGTGAGCTTTATAATATTAGAATATTGCATTTTAAAAGGTTCACTTTGTTAAATTTAGGCACATGAATTTTCTATAGCAATATAGCAATTGGTAGCAAGTAATGAATCTAAGGAAATCTTTTGGGGATGATGGCTTTTGAGCTAAAAGTGAAAAAAAAAATATATATATATATAAAGAATTCCTGCAGCCTGATCACAGAGTAACAATGTGACCCATAATCTGAAGTGGTGACCCGTGAAATCCTAATAACTTGAGTTTCACTTCAACAACCTTTTCACTATAAGAAAGGACATCATTTATCACTTAAAGTGTGTGTGCATCAAACAGAATAACTCTAGTGTCTATGACTGTAAACTCTATTTGACCAAAAATATTGTGTAATGACAGAAGGAGAGACAGAAAGACAGAGACATAGATAGAGAGGGAGAGAAAAGGTATTGTTATTGCAAGTCCAACGGGGAATGACCCTTTTTTTAATCCTTTCAGACGATTAAAATTGATTTTCACATCAATTGTCTGGGTTTGTTAGAATTCAACTTTTTTTTTGAAAATTCAGGATGAATACCAAATTGATTTGCTCATCTCTAGTATGTATAATTCTACATACCTCCCTGTGCTTCATAGATCAATTTTCCTATATTATTTAGCTTCTAACTGTTCAACCACTGTATTATCATAAGATTTCCTCCTGGTGGAAGCCTCAAACTGTTCAATCAGGACTTTTTCATAATCAGATTTTCCACTGTTCAATCACTGCTTTCACACAATAAGATTTTCGCCTGGTAGTAGCCTCGAACTGTTCAATCACTGCTTTTTCACAATATGATTTTCCCCTGGTAGTAGCCTCAAACTATTCAATCAGTGCTATCATAAGATAATTTTTTATATGTTACTGTACTTGCATCCCCACATAATGCTTCTTTGGAAAAGAGACATGCAAGCTAGTTTTCATTCCAATAGGAAAGTAAAAGTGAGTGCCTCATACCAGGAATCCAGCTTTTTATGGGTAATTGCCTTTTAACAGAGCTGAGCATAAAAAATTTGCTTTGCCACTTCAGAGGCCTTGGTTGGGGCACTATTTCTCTCTCATTATGGAATTTTCAAATAGAACGGCATGCAGAAATGTAAAACAAAATGTGGCAGATCTACAAATGTACTAATCTATATAAATGCCATGAGCTTAGACAGGCTGTATAGATTTGCACCAGATTTATCACAGTGGCTGAGGCTGGATGATAACTTGGGTGCATGGCTAGACAATTTGCCTAACTCTAATTGTTGGTTGGCTTACTTTGACATGGAATTTTAAGTCAGAATTGAGGTGTAATTTTGATGAAAAATGGTGCATCTTTGGTCATGTACCCTTTCCCATGAAGCCACATCACTTTCCAGTCAGCCATATCCTCTTTTCGATCTAGTGGCAGATCCTTTATCTAAACCTAGAAACGCAAAATTGGTTGCACTCACATAAGTAAATGTGTACCAACATTGTCACATGAGCTTAATTTTACAAGAAGGTCAAAATTGTACAAATTTATTTTTAAAAATGATTTTTATTAGGATTTTTAGAATATTTTACATACCTAACATTGAATCAAGTTTATGTATAAAGCTATTCCATATCTTTAGGCCTAATATGTGTGAGGGGTATGTGAGATGGAATCCTCATATAAGACAATCCTACTACTACTCTTTTACTATGTTTACTATGTTGACATGTGTACCTCAATGACCTTTCCCATTTAACTCTACAATGTTTTTCGACCCAAGTACGAGTCACTCTGCATAACTGAAATGTGTAAGGTGACTCTTATTTTAGTTTTGTTATCCTTTGAATTTTAACTTTATGCCACTAAGGGCGAATGCACACGGCCGTGTTTCACGGATGTGAACGGTCCGTGGTATCCCGGCCTGGCATCCTGCTGAGAGCAGGAGCGCACGGCGTCATTGGTTGCTATGACGCCGTGCGCTTCATGCCGCCGCTGCACTACAGTAATACACTCGTATGATCTATATGAGTGTATTACTGTAGTGCAGCAGCGGCATGAAGCGCACGGCATCATAGCAACCAATGACGTTGTGCGCTCCTGCTGTCAGCAGGAATCCAGGTCGGGATACCACGGACCGTTCACATCCGTGGAACACGGCCGTGTGCATTCGGCCTAAAGGGAAGCCTGTGTAGAAAAACTATGAACATGCACAGTAAGTGTTCCATAGAATACAGGAGCATGCACACGGTTTCAGAACCGCTAGCTCTGGTGGCAGAGGCATGGAAGATGTCAATCATTGAGGAGTAGACATGCTTACCAAGATGATTTCATGACTCTGCAAGGCTTGTGTGCAGCCTCCATGAATCCAGGTATACGATTTGCATACATCACGTGCTGCTATTAAACTTATTTTCAGAAAAGAGGGAACAAAAGACTTTACCAAGGCTGTGGTTGGAAAACTGTTAACAGTCCTACCATCAAATATAGTCCATTTAATGCCCAAAAGTCTGATGACAGGTTCCCATTAAACAAAACAGAAGATTTTACTCATGCCCACTGGTATTAGACCACTATTCTGAACCGTACATTTGGCTTACATATCTAATGTACACTGCATTTGCAGTGTGAATAGAGACTAAGTCTTCGTAGCGGTGCCCTTCGCCAGTTTGGAAACATGACTGTCTTTAACAAGCACATAATAGTAGCTAGAAAAGATAGACCATACGGAGAAGCTTTCGTCCTATAATTACACGTACATGAAATGCATTTTTATCAGCAATCACAAAGTTGGTAATAACAGTGGTTGCAGATGCAACAGATTACAGCAATCAGGGGGAACTTAATGTACTGAATAAACATTTATACCTATGAACACCCACAGGAGAACTTTTCAGAGCAGACAGGAAAAATGTTGAGATTTGGTTTTGAAATGGTGACTAGTGTTGAGCGTCAGGGGTCATATTCGAATTCGTGATATTTTGCAAATATTTTGTAGAATATTCGTTGAATATTCGTGAATTCGAATATTTGTTATATTCTACATTCTTTTTTACTCGAAAATCGGCAAGGTAATGATCGCGTAATATGCGAAAATTACACGATCAATACAGGCGTGGGTCAAAAACAAATATATAGCACTATAGAATATTCGTAATTTTTTCATCTGAACACATGATTCCTCCCTGCTTAAGTTGCTTGTGGGCCAGTGACTCATTGGCCCACAAGCAAGAAGCAGAGAGGAATCATGTGTTCAGATGGAAAAAATGACAAATATTCAATATAACGAATATATAGCACTATATTCTAAATATTCGCGAATTCTCTAAGTGGCGATATTCGAGATAAAAATTTGCTTTTCAAATATTCGTGCTCAACACTAATTGGTGACTAGTGATGGACGAACATCTACAAGGACGGTTCACGAACGCAATCAAATGTTCGCGGCGGGTCCCAGTCATTTTAATGGCAGGCGAACCTAAAAAACCTTAAGCTTATATTTGCAGCCAAGAAATTACTTGTAGTGCACAAATAGTCCCACAACATGGACAGTGACATACCTGATGTATTATTTGAATTTGCGATCTCCATTCATAATTTTTTTCAATGCAAAATATCGGCAATATAATTTTCGCGTACGCGCATGCGCAATTGCACTATACAGTACTTAAATGCACTATAAAGAAAGTATATTGGTATATAACACCCTGCTTCAATCTGTTTTTTGGGGGGCGACTGGTATATCACACCAGTAGAAATTGTTTGTTCCAATAACGCTTGTCCCTCTATATACCTGCAATATCGCAGCAGAACCGCACACAACTGCCGCACAATACAAATGCACTATAATATACTTTCTAACATAGAAAGTATATTATAACATTGTACAAGGAAGGCAATCCATTAGAATATACATAAAGATAAAACGTAACCTCTAATAATGTTACTATGAGGGTCCATTCACACGTCCGTAAGCGTTTTGCGGATCCGCAAAACACGGACACCGGCAATGTGCATTCCGCAATTTGCGGACCTCACATCGCTGGCACTATAATAGAAAATGCCTAATCTTCTCTGCAATTGCGCAGAAGAATAGGACATGTTTTCTATTTTTTTGCGGAAATGGAAGCACGGATGCGGAAGTGCGGATCCGCAAATGCGGTTGCAGACAGCACATTCCGGCCCCATTGAAAATTGTGGAACGGATGCGGACCCATTTTGCGGACGTGTGAATGGAAAAGATATCCCTCAAAATTAAAATAAATTAAATTATTAAATTTAAGCAAAAAGAATAGATGTGGTAGACAATAACAAGTGCTCGGCGGCACCAGTTCAGAAACCATATGTTCTACCTCGGCTGAATGATGATGTGGTATTGAAGGACAGGGTGGGCAAAGAACTGTCCCTGACATTGCCCTACAGGGGGTGCTATTCTGGCCCTGATAGACTAACCACAGACCACCCCCCCTGATAAGAGCGACCCCGTCCGTAACCTTACCCTATATAAAAATCGCCCTAGTAAGCCCCTAGCCCCTAGGCCCCTGACTTCCAGGTGATCACTATATAGATCTATGTGTTTTTAAATCATTATAAAAGTATATTATAAGTATATCGCACCCCTCTGTGTATCACACCTATCGATAGCACACCTATACCAGTCCTTAAAAGGACTTTTGTGGCCCTATTAGCTAGCGTTTGGTGTCCCTAACAGCCTGTCCCTGCTCCACACAGCAACCTCTCCCTACACTGACAAAAGACTGAATGTAAAATGGCGGCCATATCAGGTTTTTTTATAAGGTAGGGGGTATGTCCATGTGCTGAAACGTCTAAATTGGCTGTCCTGTACCACCTGATGGATGTGTCATGGGTCAAAGTTCTTCACAATGTAAAAGAATATGATGGGTGCGAATATCTCCATATGTTCACATGTTCGGCAAATCGCGAACACGCAAAGTTTGCCGCGAAACGACAGCCAGGCGAACCGCAAGGCCATCTCTAATGGTGACATCCGAGCTGATACTTGTAATAGGCTGCACTTGTGGAAGGTATTAATTATATACCCAGACACAGAACATTTATAAACCCAGTGCTTTTATTTAACCGTAATGGTTGACTGCACGCATTTCAGCATCGGATCAGTACTGGCAGGTCAATTAGTCTCTCAGCTTTCCTGAAGGACTCGTTCTGAAAGTCGACATTTCGGAGTCGTACATAGGTGAGGGAGGAAAATGTAATAGCTCGATTTTAATGATGTGTCCCCCGCCGTATTTTTACAGATACATTTATTGTCCTTTTTCACAAAGCTTTCAGTGACATTTAACAGGTAAAGGGTGACACAAGCAACCATGCACCAGCTGTTCACTCCAGCATCATGGCTGCCATAGTGAAACCTATACAACAGACCACCTTTATGAGAAGACATCCCCTTCATCAAGACCAAGTGATAATTTTCATCACTAAAATACCATTTTCAATAGAAATTTGGGGTTGTTACAAAGAGCTTTCTCAATGAATCTTCAGGATGTTGACAAATCTTGACTTATCAGTCAATCAAGCTTCAAAGTAATTTTGAATGTAGAAATGGTGACATATTCTATTTATTTATTTCACTTACTGTATATAGCACTACTATATTCCCCAGCACTTTACAGATATTAGCATCATCGTGTCCCCAATGGGGCTCACAATCTAAGGTCCCTATTGGTATGTGGGAGGAAACCCATGCAAACACAGGGAGTAAACACAAACTCCATGCAGATGTTGCTCTTGGTTGGATTCGAACCTAGGACCCCAGCGCTGCAAGGAACCAGTGATAACCACTGAGCCACCGTGCTGCCCATGGTTAGCACTGGTGCCTATTCTATTAGATGTAGTATTGCAGAGGAGATCTCCCGCTAAGATTTCTCTTCTAGTTCAGAATACAGTGCAGCACAGAGACACCCTATTACAGCAGGCAAAGTGCGTTCAGACCCATAATATGAAACATAAGTATTCCAAGTGCTGTTGTACAGTTTTACTATGTGAGTAGTGATGGAAGAACATCGGCCGGGACATTTCGCGAACCGCGCATTCGTGACGGGCCCCATTCACTTTATAGTCAGACAAACCTGAAAACCCTTCAGGTCATATTTGCAGCCACCAAATACAGTACTTACTAGAAGTGCACAAATAGTCCCACAACATGGACAGTGACAAACCAGAGGGGGATCATTGGCAAAAATTCCCACAAAAAATATGTATTTTAATCAGGGGCCATTTTTTTGCATCTTAAAGGGAAACTCTCAAAAATGTGCCCTGCTGGAGCCTAGAAAATTTTTATTTTAGGCCACTGGAGTACAGGCCCCAAAAATTAGGCATTCACCTGACAGAAAAGATCAAGTGATTATTTGGCTGGAGGTATATTAGGCGGTCAGTGGATAACAATTTTACTGCAGGCCACTGGAGTACAGGCTCCAAACATTAGGCATTCACCGGACAGAAAAGAACAAGTGATTATGTGGTTAAAGGCAGGGGCAGACTGACGGGTCGGCCACTTCGGACGTGGTCCGAGGGCCCGGCCGGGATGGGGGCCCGCCGCAGAATAACATAATTTGTGTTATGCCTAGTGCTCCGATTCCAAATGTTATGCTGGCCTGGTAATGGCAGCGGGGCCCGGTGCACTCACTGTATTCTATTACACGGGGCCCCGCTCACTGTAATAGACATGTGAAATCCTCTGCGATCCTCTCCATACTCACAAACTCAGTAGTAGGCAGGCCAGGCGGCAGCGTAACTCACTGACGTCACGCGCCTGCTCCGCCTGCTTCATTCATAAAGTGGGAGGAGCAGGCGCGTGATGTCAGTGAGTTGCACTGCCGCCCAGCCTGCCTGCTATGGGAGTTTGTGAGTACAGAGAGGGAGAGGATCGCAGAGGATTTCTCTTGTATAAGGCTACATGCACAAGACCGTGCTGTTTTTTGCGGTCCGCAAACCGCAGATCCGCAAAGAACGGAAGCCGCCCATGTGCCTTCCGCAATTTGCGGAACTGAACAGGCGGCCATTGATATAACTGCCTATTCTTGTCCGTTTTGCGGACAAGAATAGGACATGTTATTTTTTTTTGCGGGGCCGCGTAACGGAGCAACGGATGCGGACAGCGCACGGAGTGCTGTCCACATCTTTTGCGGCCCCATTGAAGTGAATGGGTCCGCATCCGAGCCGCCAAAACGGCGGCCTCGATGCGGACCCAAACAACGGCCGTGTGCATGAGGCCTAATGCCTATTGCCTACATTAATGCCTCAATATTACAGTGAGCGGGGCCCGGTGTAATAGAATACAGTTACTGCACCGGGCCCCGCTGCCATTACAACACCAGATGCCGGCCCCCAGAGCCTGTATTAAGGGTCATTCATTCACATCACAGGGACACTGTTATCTGTGGATGACACATATATAGCATAACAGTGCCATCCACAGAGCCCCCATAACAGTGCCATCCACAAGGCCCCCATAACAGTGCCATCCACAAGGCCTCATAACAGTGACATCCACAGAGCCCCCATAACAGTGACATCCACAGAGCCCCCATAACAGCGACATCCACAGATCCCCCATAATAGTGTCATCCACAGACCACCATTCGTTCAAAACCCACCAAAAGCACACCTTTTGGTTCAAAATATTTTTTAATTTGGCTATTCCCCACCTCTCTTGTTTGTTCCGCTACTTGCGGGCTGAGCGGGCATGAGTTCAGTCACTTCGGTGCGCAATTCCGTCCTGCAGCGAGTGATCCCTCGAGATCCGCCGCACGGGTCACGGGTTTCGCGGGATCACGCGTCGCAGGATGGCATTGCGCACCGAAGTGACTGAACTCATGTCCACGTAGCCCGCAAGTAGCGGATAAGTGGAACAAGTACAAGGGCAGTGGGGGGATGATCTTTGGGGTTGCCCAGACGGATAGGCCCTTCACAGTAGTTATTAACCCCTTTCAGCAGTCCCCCATTCACTGAAGGGGGGGACTGCTGAAAGGGATTAATAACTACTGTGAAGGGCCTCCCCCCCCTTCACAGTAGTTATGCCCAGCTATGTGCCCCCTTCACAGTAGTTATGCTCAGATATGTGCCCCCTTCACAGTAATTATGCCCAGATATGTGCTCCCTTCACAGTAGTTATGCCCAGATATGTGTCCTCTCACAATAGATATTCTCCCTCCAACCTCCAAATAACCATCAGCCACTGTCCAACAGGCCCTTCTACTGTTTTTTATGACTACTTACATAGCTTCTACAATCCCTCTCTGAATTACAGACCAGCCAGCCAGCCGCAGCCAGCAAGCCCACAGCCTGCCAGCCAGCAACCGTAATTGAGGTAAGAGGAGCCAACTTGGCCTAGGTATCAGTGAGCTATGTTGTGTTGCTATATTGTGAATAGGAACCAGAGTGTTGGAGAGACCCCCCTCCAGGCCCCCATTAGACTCCATTGTAGTCTCTAATGGGAGGGGATTCTTTCGAACACACTCTTTAAAGGACACTGAGATAGCCTCTGCTACAAAGTCCCTTCTCCATGGCCCATTAGCCCTCAATTGTAGTCTATACTGGGGCCTGAAGGGGACTGTTTCTAACAGAGGCTCAGTAATGGACGCTGAGATTAGATCACACCCATAGGAAAGCATTGAATCAATGCTTTCCTATGGGGAAAAATTTGACCCTGGAGGTCATCATGCAGAGTGTGAGGATGTCCAGCATCAGATACCGGACCAAAGGTCTGTTTTAATGCAAGAAGCCCTCAGGTGGCTTCCAGCCACTAGAGGCTGACTTATTGCTGGAACGTACTGGAATCCACTGTAGGCCACTGGAGTAGAGGCCCCAAAAAATATACCTGCTTCCACAAAATACTCTATTGATGGGAGTGTGGCTTTGTGGGTTCTGACGGGGTTGCTCCCACTGGGCTCAGTGATGGGAGGCCAGGTGCCTTCTTAAGGCGGTCGTCCCTATGTGAGTGTTGAGTTTTCCGCGACTTTTGCGTTGATAGCACAGGCTGCAGATGGCAACACTATTGTCAGCAGCTGACACGTTAAAAAAAGCCCACACTGCGAAGCCATGTGTCAGCATCCTGGGAGCGCAAGATGTGACCGTGCATGGTGGATGGCTCGCTCCAGATACATTTGCAGTCTGCTTTTTGCCTCCTGTGCACTGCGAATTCTGTCTGCTTCTTCTCCTTCTCCTCCCTATCTGCTGCTCCATCTCTCCCTCTGAACTCCCCTCCTCTTACTCTCTTGTGGGCACCCACGTGACGTCCATCGACAAGTCATCATCGTCACCTTCACCACCACTGACATTAGCGATCTCAGAGTAGGCAGCAACAGCATGGACAACCCTCCTTGGGCTGATCTGGGTAAAGTTGTCAGACCGCTGGGTGGCGGCCATTGCTACCTCCTCTTCTTCATCCAATGCCAAGAATGATTGTGCATCGGTAATGTCTAGGAATGGATCGGAAAATAATTCCTCTGACTCGAGTGGAGGGGCTATGTTGGTGGTGGTGGTGTCTCTGGGGGTGCACACTGCAGAGAGTGAGGAGGGTGCAGATACAGAGGATTAGAAGGGTGCGGAAGGCTGAGTGAGCCACTCAACCAAGTCTGGTGCGTCCTTTGACATAATCGCACGCATCTTCTCCAACTTCCCACTTAGGCTCTGGCCTGGTGCACCTGCACGACCCCTACCATCCCTGCGGAACGGCCTTCCTCTTCCTCCGCCTGTCATTTTCGAAATGACCCTGTGCCAAAGTCCCTAGAGAAGAGCAGTATTTGTGGAAGCAGGTATATCGCAGGCCTCTATCAGTATTTTGTAGAAGCAGGTATATCACACCCCTCAATCAGTATTTTGTGGAAACAGGTATATAGAACACCTGAATCAATATTTGGTGGAAGAAGGTATATCAAACCCATCAATTAGTATTTTGTGGAAGCAGGTATATAGAACACTTGAATCAATATTTGGTGGAAGCGGGTATATCGCACCTCTCAATCTGTATTTTGTGGAAGCAGGTATATCAAACCCCTCAACCAGTATTTTGTGGGAGCAGATATATAGAACCCCTCAATCAGTATTTTGTGGAAACAGGAATATAGAACACCTGAATAAATATTTGGTGGAAGTAGGTGTATCGCACCCCTCAATCTGTATTTTGTGGAAGCAGGTATATCACACCCCTCAATCAGTATTTTGTGGAAGCAGGTATATCAAACCTTTTAATCTGTATTTTGTGGAAACAGTGATATAGAACACCTGAATCAATATTTTGTGGAAACAGGTATAGCGCATCCCTCATTCTGTATTTTGTGGAAGCAGGTATATCAAACCCCTTAATCAGTACTTTGTGGAAGCAGGTATATCGCACCCCTCAATCAGTTTTTTTGGGGGCAACAGGTATATCACACCCGTTTCAAATAGTTGTTCCAATAACGCTTGTCCCTCTATATACCTGCGGTATTGCAGCAGAACTGCACACAACTGCTGCCCAATACAAATGCACCATAATATACTTTATATGTTAGAGAGTACAGTACAGACCAAAAGTTTGGACACACCTTCTCATTCAAAGAGTTTTCTTTATTTTCATGACTATAAAAAATTGTAGATTCACACTGAAGGCATCAAAACTATGAATTAACACATGTGGAATTATATACATAACAAACAAGTGTGAAACAACTGAAAATATGTCATATTCTAGGTTCTTTAAAGTAGCCACCTTTTGCTTTGATTACTGCTTTGCACACTCTTGGCATTCTCTTGATGAGCTTCAAGAGGTAGTCCCCTGAAATGGTTTTCACTTCACAGGTGTGCCCTGTCAGGTTTAATAAGTGGGATTTCTTGCCTTATAAATGGGGTTGGGACCATCAGTTTCGTTGAGGAGAAGTCAGGTGGATACACAGCTGATAGTCCTACTGAAAAGACTGTTAGAATTTGTATTATGGCAAGAAAAAAGCAGCTAAGTAAAGAGAAACGAGTGGCCATCATTACTTTAAGAAATGAAGGTCAGTCAGTTAGCCGAAAAATTGGGAAAACTTTGAAAGTAAGGGCTATTTGACCATGAAGGAGAGTGATGGGGTGCTGCGCCAGATGACCTGGCCTCCACAGTCACCGGACCTGAACCCAATCGAGATGGTTTGGGGTGAGCTGGACCGCAGAGTGAAGGCAAAAGGGCCAACAAGTGCTAAGCATCTCTGGGAACTCCTTCAAGACTGTTGGAAGACCATTTCAGGGGACTACCTCTTGAAGCTCATCAAGAGAATGCCAAGAGTGTGAAAAGCAGTAATCAAAGCAAAAGGTGGCTACTTTGAAAAACCTAGAATATGACATATTTTCAGTTGTTTCACACTTGTTTGTTATGTATATGAATTCCACATGTGTTAATTTATAGTTTTGATGCCTTCATAGTCATGAAAATAAAGAAAACTCTTTGAATGAGAAGGTGTGTCCAAACTTTTGGTCTGTACTGTATATTATAGGTTTATCACACCCCTCAATCAGTGTTTTTGGGGCAACAGGTATATCATAGTGTTGAGCTCGAATATTTGAAAAGCAAATTTTTATAGCGAATATCAGCATTTCGAGAATTTGAGAATAATTAAAATATAGTGCTATATATTCATAATGACGAATATTCCTTTTTTTTTTAACACAGTACACATCATGTGAGCATCCCTCCCTTCTTCTAGCTTGTGGGCCAATGAGAAGGCTTTGTTACAGCTTAGCAACATCCCTAGCAACCAATAGAAAAGTTGCTTTCCCCTTACTACAGTATATAAAAACCTCCCCAGCAGCTATTTTCTAAAGTTTATTGCAATTATGAAAGAGACAGCAGTGTCATTGCTGTGCTCTGTGCTTTGTTGTATTACATTAGACAGTTAACTTTTATATATATTGATTGAAATATAGTATTGGCACTCATATATGGAAAAACACTTCTGTTCAATATGTTACTTCTTACAAGATTAAAATATATAAGTAGTGGAACACTGATCAATGGCACATACAATGTATAATAAGTACCGAATATACTAAAACATATTATACATATAGTATTAAAAAATGAATAAAAAGATAAATACAATAGAGAGATTTGAGCAGGGACCGATAACACCAAATCGTCTCTTCTACGTCTCACAATAGACAATAGTGAAAACGGTCTCTGTTCACTCAGATGGCAATCCTCCTATGGTGTAATGCCTCCTAAAAAAAACTCCTATGGTGTAACACCTCCTACAAAGTAAATAAGATATTCCTATCTAAAAGTCGCATCAGTAGTATTAAATAATCACAGTACATCCGTGCTATATCGGCAAAGAATGTAACCAAGGATGAATATTAGCTAGTTAGAATCTCATATAGCAAGTGTCTTGATCCGCGAATGCAAAGCAACTACTGCTGAAAATGTACTTTTTTTTCTTCAGTTAGTCAATATTAATACATGATCGGCAGCCATTTTATGCATCGATAGTGCACCAGCACAGGCTATCTGCATGTCTGCAAGTCCAGAAATACAGCTTTGGCATACTGGGGTGAAAAAAGCATCTGATATACTGCACATCTGGGATTAGACAAGCATAAGTGACTGTCACATTTAGGCCAGAAATATGGCTTTTTGTTTACTGGGGTGAAAAAAGCCTCTAATATATTGCACATCTGGGATTACACATGCATAAGTGACTGTCACATTTAAGCCATAAATATGGCTATAGCATACAGGGGTGAAAAAAGCCTCTGATATACTGCACATCTGGGATAAGACGTGCATAAATGAGTGTCACATTTAGGCCACAAATACCGTTGTCATACAGAGTTAAAAAAAATAATTTGAGTGCAATAACCTACATCAGGGTTTTCATTGGCGGTTAATTATTTTTAACAGACTCAACCACTTTTTACTTTGCTTTGTAAACGCTAACTATGAGGAAAACATCTGATAAGGGACGCGGTCATGGTCGTGGTGGTGGTGTTGGTGGAGCCTCTGTTGCAGGGAAAGGACGTGGCCGTTCTGCCACAGCTACACGTCCTACTAATCCTACTACCTCAGGTCCCAGTAGCCGCCAGAATCGACAGCAATATTTGGTCGGGCCTAATGCCGTTCTAAGGATGGTAAGGCCTGAGCAAGTACAGGCGCTAGTCAATTAGGTGGCCGACAGTGGATGCAGCACGTTCACTTATCTCCCACCCAGTCTTCTGCAGAAAGCGCACAGGTGGCGTCTGAAACCCATGCCCATCAGTCTGTCACATCACCCCCGTGCATATCAGGGAACCTGTTTAAGCTTCAAATCATGCAGCAGTCTCTTATGCTGTTTGAAGACTCTGCTGGCAGGGTTTCCCAAGGGCATCCACCTAGCCCTTCCTCAGGGGTGGAAGACATAGAATGCACTGACGCACAACCACTTATGTTTCCTGATGAGGACATGGGAATACCACCTCAGCACGTCTATGATGATGACGAAACACAGGTGCTAACTGCTGCGTCTTTCTGCAGTGTGCAGACCGAAAAGGATGTCAGGAAAGAAGACTGAGTGGAAGACGATGCAGGGGACGATGGGGTCCTAGACCCCACATGGAATGATGGTCGTGCCACTGACATTCAGAGTTTGGAGGAAGAGGCAGTGGTGAGACCGAGCCAACAGCATAGCAAAAGCGGGAGCAGGGTGCAAAAGCAGAGCAGCCGTCGCCAAAACAGTTCACCTGCTACTGGCCACCGTCACCAGGGTCCGAGCACACCATAGGCAGCTTCAAGGAGTTCCCTGGCATGGCACTTCTTCACACAATGTGCTGACGACAAGACCCGAGTGGTTTGCACGCTGTGCCATCAGAGCCTGAAGCGAGGCATTAACGTTCTGAACCTTAGCACAACCTGCATGACCAGGCATCTACATGCGAGACACTAGCTGCAGTGGAGTAAGCACCTTCAAAACCAAGAAAGGGCTCAGGCCCCTCCTGCTCCCTCTTCTGCTGCTGCCTCGGCCTCTTCCTCCGCCTCTGGAGGAACGTTGGCACCTGCCGCCCAGCAAACAGAGGATGTGCCACCAACAACACCACCTCCGTCACCAAGCATCTCCACCATGTCACACGGAAGCGTTAAGCTCTCCATCTCACAAACCTTTGAGAGAAAGCGAAAAAATTCCCACCTAGCCACCCTCGATCCCTGGCCCTGAATGCCAGCATTTCTAAACTGCTGGCCTTTGAAATGCTGTCATTCAGGCTGGTGGAGACAGACAGCTTCAATCAGCTCATGTCGCTTGCTGTCCCACAGTACATCGTTCCCAGCCACCACTACTTCTCCAGGAGAGCCGTGCCCTCCCTGCACAACCAAGTATCGGATAAAATCAAGTGTGCACTGTGCAACGCCATTTGTGGCAAGGTCCACCTAACCACAGATACGTGGACCAGTAAGCACGGCCAGGGACTCTATATCTCCCTGACTGCACACTGGGTAAATGTAGTGGCGGCTGGGCCCCAGGCGGAGAGCTGTTTGGCGCACGTCCTTCCGCCGCCAAGGATCGCAGAGCATCATTCTTTGCCTCCTGTTGTCTCCTCTTCCTACTCGGCTTCCTCCTCCTCTTCTACCACCTCCTCATCTGGTCAGCGACAGACCTTCACCATCAACTTCAGCACAGCCAGGGGTAAACGTCAGCAGGCCGTTCTGAAACTAATGTGTTTGGGGGACACGCCCCACACCGCACAGGAGTTGTGGCGGGGTATAGAACAACAGACCGACGAGTGGTTACTGCCAGTGGGCCTCAAGCCCGGCCTTGTGGTGTGCGATAATGGGCAAAATCTCATTGCAGCTCTAGGACTAGCCGGTTTGACGCACATCCCTTCCCTGGCGCATGTGCTGAATTTGGTGGTGCAGAAATTCATTCACAACTACCCCGACATGTCAGAGCTGCTGCATAAAGTGCGGGCCGTCTATGCGCGCTTCCGGCGTTCTCATCCTGCTGCCGCTCGGCTGTCTGCTCTACAGCGTAACTTCGGCCTTCCCGCTCACCGCCTCATATGCGACGTGCCCACCAGGTGGAACTCCACCTTGCACATGCTGGACAGACTGTGCGAGCAGCAGCAGGCCATAGTGGAGTTTCAGCTGCAGCACGCACGGGTGAGTCAGTCGGCGGAACAGCACCACTTCACCACCAATGACTGGGCCTCCATGCGAGACCTGTGTGCCCTGTTGCGCTGTTTCGAGTACTCCACCAACATGGCCAGTGGCGATGACGCCGTTATCAGCGTTACAATACTACTTCTATGTCTCCTTGAGAAAACACTTAGGAGGAGAGGATGTGGCCCAGGACGAGGACGAGGAAGAGGGGGCATCTCTAACACTTTCAAGCCAGTCTTTTAGAAGTGGCTGAGAAAGAGGATTTTTGCAAAGGCCAGGTACAAATTTGGCCAGCCAGGGCCCACTACTCGAGGACGAGGAGGATGAGGAGGAGGATGGGGATGAAGCATGTTCACAGCGGGGTGGCATCCAACGCAGCTCGGACCAATCACTGGTGCGTGGCTGGGGGGGATACGGAGGACGCAGACGATATGCCTCCCACAGAGGACAGCTTGTCCTTACCTCTGGGCAGCCTGGCACACATGAGCGACTACATGCTGCAGTGCCTGCGCAACGACTGCAGAGTTGCCCTCATTTTAACGTGTGCTGACTACTGGGTGGCCACCCTGCTGGATCCCCGTTACAAAGACAATGTGCCGTCCTTTGTTCCCTTACTAGAGCGTGATTGGAAGATGCGCGACTACAGGCGCACGCTGGTAGACGGGCTTCTGAGAGCATTCCCGACTGACACCCGGGGGACAAGTGGAAGCACAAGGAGAAGGCAGGGGAGGAGGAAGAGGTCAGCAACGCAGCTGTGTCAGCGCCAGCTACTCAGAAGGCAGGGTTAGCATGGCCTACATGTGGAAAAGCTTTGTCACCTCGTCGCAACAACCGGCCCCAACTGCTGATATGGAGCGTGTTAGCAGGAGGCAGCATTTGAACAACATGGTGGAACAGTACCTGTGCACACAACTACACGTACTGACTGATGGTTCTGCCCCATTCAACTTCTGGGTCTCCATATTGTCCACATGGCCAGAGCTTGCCCTGTATGCCTTGGAGGTGCTGGCCTGCCCTGCAGCCAGTGTTCTCTCTGAACGTGTATTTAGCACGGCAGGAGGCGTCAATACAGACAGACGCAGCCGCCTGTCCACAGCCAACAAGGACAAGCTCACGTTCATTAAAATGAACCAGGCTTGGATCCCACAAGACTTGTCTGTACCTTGTGCAGAATAGACATTTATACCACCATCAAACATACATTTTTGTACTCATGTCAAGTGCAATGATTCTTTGTTTTCTTTTTTTTTATTTGTCCCAATATTTTGGGGGCTACCTACCCCAATGAAAAAAAAAAAAAAAACATTGTTGGCTACCTCTTCCTCCTCCATTGCTGCCTCCACCTACAACACCACATTCACCGCCTCCTCAACCTTCGACTCCATATCCACCTTCTTCTCTGAGTTTCAGGTTAATAATTTGTAATTTTTAGTTATTTTATTTCATTTTAAGTTATTTCCCTATCCACAATTGTTTGCAGAGCAGTTGCCATGCTCTTAAGCACATTTTACCGCCTTTTACATCCCTCTAGCCTTTTCAAGCACTATTTTAGAGCCATTTTAATTTTTAAAAAAGTGCCAATTTTATTGCCCTAAATTGAAAAAAATCTTATTTTCAATTGTCGGGTGACATTTTACCATTTTTGGCGTATACAAACCCCTGCTGTGCCTTGGTGACAGGGGCCTAAATCTCTCAAAATCGTCTGTTGTATTGCTGGGTGACAAGAACCCCCTTTTGCCGCGAATGAACCCCTGCTGTGCCTGGGTGACAGGTGCCTAAATCTCTCAAAATCGTCTGTTGTATTGCTGGGTGACAAGAACCCCCTTTTGCCGTGAATGAACCCCTGCTGTGCCTGGGTGACATGGGCCTAAATCTCTCAAAATCCTCTGTTGTATTGCTGGGTGACATGAACCCCCTTTTGCCGTGAATGAACCCCTGCTGTGCCTGGGTGACAGGGGCCTAAATCTCTCAAAATCGTCTGTTCTATTGCTGGGTGACATGAACCCCCTTTTGCCGTGAATGAACCCCTGCTGTGCCTGGGTGACAGGGGCTTAAATCTCTCAAAATCCTCTGTTGTATTGCTGGGTGACAAGAACCCCCTTTTGCCGTGAATGAACCCCTGCTGTGCCTGGGTGACAGGGGCCTAAATCTCTCAAAATCCTCTGTTCTATTGCTGGGTGACATGAACCCCCTTTTGCCGTGAATGAACCCCTGCTCTGCATTGCTGACAGGGAACTAAATTTTGTGAAAACATCTGTTACTGATCGGAAGATGCGTGACTACAAGCGCACGCTGCTGATGGCATTCCCACCTGACAGCGGGGGCACAGTGGAAGTATAAGGCGAAGGCAGAGGAGGAGGAAGAGGTCGCCAACGCCGCTGGGGCACCGCCAGCACCTGAGAAGGCAGGGTTAGCATGGCCAAAATGTGGAAAAGCTTTGTCAGCCTTGGAGGTGCTGACCTGCCCCGCAGCCAGTGTCTAGTGTTAACGTGTGTTTAGCACGGCAGAGAGCATTATCACAGGCCGCAGCCAATGTGGACAAGCTTACGTTTATTAAAATGAACCAGGCATGGATCCCACAGGACTTGTCCGTACCTTGTGCAGAATAGACATTTATACCAGCCTCAACCATCCATTCTTGTACTCAAGTGCACTTATTCTTTGTTTTATTTTGTTATATGTCCCAATATTTTGGGGGATACCCCAATTTAAAAATAAAAAATAACACAAATCAGTGTTTGTTACCTATTCCTCCTTCACCGCCGCTTCCACCTACACCGCCACGTCAACCTACATCGCCACATCCACCCATCCACCGCCTCCTCAACCTCCTACTCCTAGATCCAGATTGTTATTTTTAATTTTTCTGTATTTTATGTTATTTTTAAGTCATTTCCCTATCCACATTTGTTCGCAGAACAGTGGTCATACATTTAAGCACATTTTGATACCTTTTGCAGCCCTCTAGCCCTTTCCAGGACTATTTTAGAGCCATTTTAGTGCCCAAAAGTTCGGGTCCCCATTGACTTCAATGGGGTTTGGGTTCGGGGTCAAGTTCTGGTCAAGTTCGGGTCTCGAACCCGAACTTTTTTTTCAAGTTCGGCCGAACCTGCCGAACCCGAACATCCAGGTGTCCACTCAACTCTAATAGTAAATGTAACTGGTTGCCTTCTTTTGACCTATTATGCCACCAATCTGTCAATTCCTGGCCTCTTATCTCATTTTAGATAGCTGCCACCTTCTCAGACTACCCTATGATCAGCAGTAGTCTAAGTCTAAGTCCCTTCCATTATCAGCTCTGGTAGGGGGAAGTATCTCAGACTACCCCTAGACACTGGCCCACATGTACTAATACTATCTGTGGCAGTTAGTAAGGCAGTGTAAATGTTGACAGACAGTCTTAAACTGCACCTGATTTATGACAGTGACTGATGCTGGATGGTAAATCTGGCTCACCTACAGACTATCTAGTGTGAGTTTAGACCACCTACTTGGCTTAGTTTACTCCAATAAATGCACCAAAATTTGGGTGCATCTTTGGCGCATGGTGGCATATCCCCCCTCCTTATTACATAGCTGCAGTCCTTTTTAATTAACCACACAAACAGTGGCCTAACTAGAGTCTTATGAGCCACAGTGCAAACTTTGGATCGGGGCCTCCCCCTCATTTGTACAAAGAGGCGGCAGATTTTCTTTACGCTAAGGGCTCTTTCACACGAGCGGATGCCGTGCGGGTAATCCGCTGCATGAAAGAGAGCCGAGACATGGAGCGTTAACATGATTAATAATGCTCCATGCCTCTCTGTGATCTTTTTACTACAAAATCACAGTGAGATATAGTTGTCACTGTGACTTTGCAGTAAAAAGATCACAGAGAGGTATGGAGCATTACTAATCATGTTAATGCTCCGTGTTTCTGCTGTCCGGAATGGGGCTTGGCTCTCTTTCACGCAGGGGATTACCCGCCCTGGATCCGCTCATGTTAAAGAGCACTAAGGCAAATGCATGGTTACACTCACCTAGTCCTAATAAAATCTGGTCCTACCTCATCCAGGGTGTCGCTGGCGTCGGCATGATGTCTGTCCCTGTGGTGATAGAGAAAAAAAATAATAATCACATAAGGAAGGTATGGTGACTACCCTGTGGAATCACCAGCAGGGGGTGCTGTGCTGGCCTGTAAGACTGAGCCATGTCAATGTATAGCAGGGTAATCTAGAACATTTCTCCTAAATGCTACTACACAGTACTAATGCCCACATTGTGGCCCTTCACAGTACTAATGCACACCTTGTGGCCCCTCACAGTAATTAAGCCCACCTTGTGGTCCCTTCAAAATAGTTATGTCCTTCTTGTGGCCCCTCACAGCAGTTATGCCCACCTTTGTTCCTGTCACAGTAGTTATGCCTATTTTAGTGCCCCTCCACTGTAGTTATGCCCAGATATGTGCCCCCTCACAGTAGTTATGCCCAGATATGTGCCTCCCTCATAGCAGTTATGCCAGGTTATGTGCCCCTCACAGTGGTTATGCTCGATATATTCCCCCTCACAGTGGTTATGCCAGATATGTGCACCCTCACAGCAGTTATGCAAGATATGTGCCCCCTCACAGTAGTTATACCCAGATATGTTCCCCTCACATTGGTTATGCCCTTTTGTGCCCCCTTACTCTCGTTGTTGTTAGTGATGGACGAACATAGGCCGGGACGATTCGCATACGCGACAAATGTTCGCAAACTGCAAGTTTGCGGCGGGCCCTATTCACTTTAATGGCAGGTGAACCTGAAAAGCCTTCAGGTCATATTTGCAGCCACCAAATACCTACTAGAAGTGCACAAATAGTCCCACAACATGGACAGTGACATACTAGAGGGGGATCAATGACAAAAATTCCCACAAAAAATATGTATTTTAATTATGGGCCATTTTTATGCATCTTAAAGGGAAATTCTCAAAAATGTGCCCTGCTGGAGCCTAGAAATAATTTATTTTAGGCCACGGGAGTACAGGCCCTAAAAGTTAGGCATTCACCTGACATAAAAGAAATTGTAATTATGTGGTCACTGAATAACTATATTACTGTAGGCCACTGGATTACAGGCCAAAAACATTAGGCATTCACTGTACAAAAAAGATCAATGGCTGGAGGTATATTAGATGGTAATTGGATATCAATTTTACTGCAGACGAGTGGAGTACAGGCCCCAAACATTAGGCATTCACCGGACAGAAAAGATGAAGTGATTATGTGGCTGAAGGTATATTAGACGGTCATTGGATAACAATTTTACTGCAGGCCAGTGGAGTACAGGGCCCAAACATTAGACATTTACCGTACAGAAAATAACAAGTACAAATAGGCGGTCACTGTATAACAATTTTACTGTAAGCTAGTTACATTACAGGCCCCAAAAATTATGCATTTATCATATAGAAACAATCAAGTGATTATGTGGCTGAAGGTATATTAGACGGTCAATGGATATAAATTTTTCTGCAGGCCAGTGGAGTACAGGCCCCAAACATTAGGCATTCACCGGACAGAAAACATCAAGTGATTATGTGGCTAGAGATATATTAGACGGTCATTGGATAACAATTTTACTGCAGGCCAGTGGAGTACAGGCTCCAAACATTAGGCATTCACCGTACAGAAAAGAACAAGTGATTATGTGGCTGGAGGTACATTAGGCAGTCACCGTATAACAATTTTACTGTTGGCCAGTTAGATTACAGGCCCCAAAAATTATGTATTCATTGTATAGAAACTATCAAGTGATTATGTGGCTGGAGGTATATTAGACTGTCAATGGATATCAATTTTACTGCAGGCCAGTGGAGTACAGGCCCCAAAAATTAGGCATTCATCGGACAGAAAACATCAAGTGATTATGTGGCTGGAGATATATTAGACGGTCATTGGATAACAATTTTACTGTAGGCCAGTACAAATACATGTTAAATACATATGTTTAAAAGAACTAAAATGATAAAATTGGATTAAAAACATGGCTAGCAAAATCCCCCCTCTTGAATAAACCCCAAATGATAATAGGTGAAATTCGATAACATCACATGGTCATCACATGTGTTGAATTCCTCCGAGGCCCCAACAATTATGCATTCACCGTACAGAAAGAAGTGATTATGTGGCTGGAGGTATATTAGACGGTCATTGGATGCCAATTTTACTGCAGGTCAGTGGAGTACAGGCCCTAAACATTAGGCATTCACCTGACAGAAAAGGCCTTTTATGCCACTGTATTTACATAAGACAGGGACCAATCTTTGTTCTGTGTGGTGGCGGATATGTGTGGGCTGGCATGAGGAAATTCAATTACACTTGGCCGTCATAGGTGTTGAATTCCTCCGAGATCCATACCTCATTCATTTTTAGAAATGTGAGGTAGTCCACACTGTCATGAACTAGCCGAGTGCGCTTATCAGTCACAATCCCACGTGAAGGTTATCCTCATGATAATAGTAGATGTAGAATTAGAATAAAAATATGACAGATCCATTGTTCTCTTGATAGCCCTTGATAAAGAGGATGACATGGAAGAGCACTGCACTTATCAGTGCAACATATGATGTTCTAATCACAACAGGGGGGCTTTCTCTGGTTGCAGTGATGGTCTGACTTAAAATATTACAGGAGCATTCTCATTTCACAATTGGCTTCAATATTTGTTGCAATACCTCTTATCCTGAATAAATAGCTAGCTCTGGTACAGGAAGTTGGTGCCAGAAGTACAGCTCTGTGGGTACCAGATATAATTGACTACTGCAGCTCTGCTCCTATTTACTTCTGGGGCTACTACAGAACAGGCCATCAATATTTGATCATTGGGGGTCCAACACCACATAACTCATTATGTGGTGTAGGACCCCTGTGATCAAATATTAATGGCCTATCCTGAGGATGCAATCCACAGGAGTGGAAACCATGTTAAGCAAGACCTTTTGCCCTGCTAAAAGACCCAAGAAAGAGGAAGTAAAGAGCCAAGGGAAGTAGAATATATGTAGCGACTTTTAAAAAATTATATGTAGAAAACCATCTACTTGTTTTTTTTTATTTTTTTAAATAGCATATTCACATGTAGTCTATTAATTAAGCTTGAGCAAATCGATTAAAATATTTTGTTGGTAATGCTGCATACAGCATTAAAATGTATGAGCTCCAGGTAGGCACACTTGGCTGAAGTTGCGTGAGACTGAGTTGAATGACTACAGTATTCCTATCTGTGTATTTAAAAACATTTTAAAATAAGAATATAAAATGGGCTTTGATACTGGCTGGTACCTTGGTACTGAAGCCAACTTCATATTCCCATTTTAAAATGTTTTTAAATACACAGATAGGAATACTGAAGTCATTCACTAAAGTCTTGCGGAGACGATGTTTGCCTACACGGAACACATATATTTTAATGCTGTACGGAAACAGCATTACCAACAAAGTTTTTTTTAACAAATCGACCTCAGATCTATGATCCAAAGGTCGATTCGCTCAAGCTTACTGTTGATACATGATAAAAAAAATGTTGACGGAAATATCACTTTAATATGGGTTGTGATTTTGCAATCTTTTCTCCATTACATAGAAATTCATGTTCAGATACAGTAATCACAGACAGATTCTACCTTATTACATTCATATTGCAGGTTTCAGTCATTTCTACAATAAATTGCATGGCACTTGACCATCTTCTACATTAGGCCAATATATATTTCTTATAAGTGTGATAAAAACAAGACGAGCAGAACATTAAAAATGACATCTTTATTTTTTCTTGCACCTCACTGTAAATGTACTGCACAAGTAAAACAGTTAATATATTTTTAATTTAAACAGAAATCACAGAAAAAAAGATAAGAAACAAAGATAAAAACATCCTGCACGATATGATAAATAAATATGCGGATGTCAATGCCTACATTTCCGGAAAAAAAATCACTGAAAAAAATTATAATGCAAAATAGATGCAAGCATTATATATAGACTAAGCCCTCATTCTGATATGATAAAATCTGAGACTTTTAGCCAATATATTTTGATCAAAACACAGAAGCAGCACCCTGTATGGGCAGAGTCTGCGCTCCTGAACATAGATACCCAAAGTTATTGGTAGATTTAGCGTAGGACATGCCTGACTGAGACTACCTTGGCGGGGGAAGGTGGGCACAGATGTGTTTTGATCAAAACATATTGGCTGAGAGTCTCAGATTTTATCATATCAGAATGAGGGATTAGTCTATATATAATGCTTGCATCTATTGTGTTAGTGCACTATATTTTTTTTCTGTATAACAGTTTTAACCCACGGTCGTACATTAGGGCATTGTGATCAGAGGGGTTATGCCTCTACAATTACCCTCAGGAAGTCAACTGTGGTTGACAGGTGCCCTCATGCGGTGACGGGTAGAATTAGTGATAAATTGGCTGAATTAATAAAAATCAATGATGAAAGGGGTACCTACAAAAACAAGATTACAGTGGAGGTTTCCAGAAGCTGAGATCATATTGTTTTCTCACCATCAAAAATCCTTTTAGTTTTATTGAGGAAAACAAGCAACAGAACCTGCTGCAATAATCTCAAGCTCCAGGACCTTTGTGATCATCTGACAGACAGTGAAAAATGTTTAAAGGATCAAATTGGGGAAAAAATAAGCATTACTCATCCCACTGATCTACTGCACTTCTATGGTACTTCGATCTCAGCAGCTCTCCACCTCCTGGTTTCAGCTCAGAACTCAGAAAAATGAAAATACTTAAATATTAATTTATGATAAACATATTCCCAAATACCTTTCATTAGTTATAATGGCTCGTTTTGACTAGGGAGCACTCATTAAGAGAAATAATGAGTGCACACAAAACCTGTCCTAATATTAGTGCACACAAAACCTGTCCTAATATTAGTGCACACAAAACCTGTCCTAATCACACAGCAGGACAAATTACTTCACAACACTGAGCTGGCTCATCCTACACTCTGCTCTGTTTGTCAGTATACAGCTAATAAGATCTTCAGCTTAATCTCTGTAAGAATGGAGTTCATGAGGAGACATGAAGTACATAGGGGAGGGTGGGGTGTGGATAATGAGTAGCAGCTATTATATGCAGTCTCCATTACCACAGCCCCACATTACCACAACCCACCGTCTGTCCTGTCCATCCTGTCTGTACTTCATGTCTCCTCATGAACTCCATTCTTACAGAGAATCAGCTGAATATCTTATCATCTGTATTCAGGATCATAACCCCTGACAGGTAGAGCAGAGATGGGGCAGCTCTTTAGCTCAGTGATGCGAAGTAACTTGTCCTGCTGTGTGATTAGGACATATTTTGTGTGCTAACAGGATGGTGGCCATTTTGTTTCCCCAGATAATTGCTCCCTAGACAACATGAGACATTATAAATAATGAAAGGTATTTGGGAATATATTTATTATAAAGTAATATTGAAGTATTTTTATTTTCTTAAATCCCAAAGAACCTCTTTAACCCCTTAACGCAAAACGCTGTGCATGTACGGCGGGGGATGCTGTGCCAGAACACATTCCGCCGTACATGCACGGCAGGCTGATCAGGTGGGTGCAGGGGTCCGGCAGTCCCTGGTAGCCAGGCCCCTGCTGTATCCACCGATATCACTGTTTACAGCGATGCCGTCGGATTAACTGCTGTGGCGGGAACCCCATGTGTGACAAGGCAGCCCGATGCCGTGCAGAGGCTGGCCATTGCCTTGCACGGCATGCAGACCTGCCTTCTACGGGTGCCCAGGAGATCCAGCCTCAGGCTGGGTCTCCTAGGCAACCTGTTAGTGTATTACTCAGTGTAATCCACTAACAGGCAATGCATTACAAAACAGATGTATTGTAATGCATTGCAGAGGGGATCAGAGTTTTCAATTTAAAAAATAAAGTTTCAAGTAAAAAAAAAAGAAAAAAATGCCCCTTTATCCCTAATTTTATAACGAACGGATCTATAAATATATCACATGATCCATCCTGTCCGATAGACACCATAAAAAAAAAAACTGTCAAAAAAAGCAATTTTTGTCACCTTACATCACTGAAAGTGCAACATTAAGAGATCAAAAAAGAGTATGGCCCCCAAAATAGTACCAATCTAACCGTCACCTCATCCCGCTAAAAATGAGCCCCTGCATAGCACAATCACCCAAAAAATATAAATAAATATGGCTTTCAGATTATGGAAACACTAAGGGCCAGATTTATCATTAGCTCAGGTCAGAATAATGGAGTGAAAAAGTCCCAAAAAAGTCCCAAACGCTAAAACTGCGCACAAATTTGCGACTTTTTTCTGCTCTGCACTATGCTCGCCAGTTTTCTGAAAGTGGGCGTGTTTTCTTATGTAAATGAATCTCTAGACAGATTTACTATTGGGACTATTTAAAAAAGTCGCAAAAAAGTCCCAATTTCACTCCAGTGAGGACCATGCTTAACTTATGAGACTTTTTAATAGAACATGCGACTTTTTCATAAAAACGTGCGACTTTTTCGTAAAGATGTGCGACTTTTGTAAAGCTGCTTACTGACGGATAAACTGCTACCATCAAACCAGATTTATTACAGTCTAAAAGGGCCGATCATAAATCTGACTTGGCTAAAACTGACTTTAGCCATATGTGAAAGTGGAGTGAGCTGTCAGAGTAATGATACATCTGGCCCTAAAACTAGATTTTTTTTTGTTTCAAAAATGCTTTTATTGTGTTAAATGTAAAGACAATAAAAAAAAGGATACATATTAGGTATTGCCGCGTCCGTAACATCCTGCTCTAGAAAAATACCACATGACCTAACCCCTCAGGTGAACACAGTAAAAGAATAAAAATAAAAAAATGTGTCAAAAAAGCCATGTTTTTGGTCACCTTACATCACAAAAAGTGCAATAGCAAGCCATCAAAGTCATGCACACTCCAAAATTGTACCAATCAAACCATCATCTCATCCCACAAAAAATGATACCCTACCTAAGACAATTGCCCAAAAAAAAAAAAAAACTATGGCTCTGAGACTATGGAGACACTAATACATGATATTTTTTATTGTTTCAAAAATGATATTAGTGTATAAAACTTAAATAAATTAAAAAAAGTATACATATTAGGTTTTGTCACGCCTGTAACGATCTGCTCTATAAAAATATCACATGATTTAACCCCTTAAATGAACACCATGAAAAAAATAATAAATGGTGTCAAAAAGTCATTTTGTCACCTTACATCACAAAAAGTGTAATAGCAAGCGATCAAAAAGTCATACACACCCCAAAATAGTGCCAATCAAACCGTCACCTCATCCCGCAACAATGACACTAAAGCATGATTTTTTGGGGTTTGTTTGAAAAAAGATATCATTGTGACACAAAGATAGGTAACAGGGTTGATGTTCCTGGAGGGAAACGCCAAATGGAAAAGGATTTAGGAAAACTAGAAGAATGGTCAGAACTCTGGAAACTGAAATTTAATGTGGATAAGTGCAAGATAATGCACCTGGGGCGTAAAAACCCAAGGGCAGAATATAGAATATTTGACACAGTCCTGACCTCAGTATCTGAGGAAAGGGATTTAGGAGTAATTATTTCAGAAGACTTAAAGGTGGGAAGACAATGTAATAGAGCAGCACGAAATGCCAGCAGAATGCTTGGATGTATAGGGAGAGGTATAAGCAGTAGAAAGAGTGAAGTGCTTATGCCGCTGTACAGAACACTGGTGAGACCTCACTTGGAGTATTGTGCGCAGTACTGGAGGCCATATCTCCAGAAGGATATAGATACTCTAGAGAGAGTTCAGAGAAGAGCTACTAAACTAGTACATGGATTGCAGGATAAAACTTACCAGGAAAGGTTAAAGGACCTTAATATGTATAGCTTGGAAGAAAGAAGAGACAGAGGGGATATGATAGAAACTTTTAAATACATAAAGGGAATCAACTCGGTAAAGGAAGAGAGCATATTTAAAAGAAGAAAAACTACCACAAGAGGACACAGTTTTAAATTAGAGGGGCAAAGGTTTAAAAGTAATATAAGGAAGTATTACTTTACTGAGAGAGTAGTGGATGCATGGAATAGCCTTCCTGCAGAAGTCGTAGCTGCAAATACAGTGAAGGGGTTTAAGCATGCATGGGATAGGCATAAGGCCATCCTTCATATAAGATAGGGCCGGGGGCTATCCATAGTATTCAGTATATTGGGCAGACTAGATGGGCCAAATGGTTCTTATCTGCCGACACATTCTATGTTTCTATGTTTCTATAAATAAATAAACAATTATACATATTAGGTATTTCAATGTCCATAACGACCTGCTCTATTAAAATATCACATGAACTAACCCCTCAGGTGAAGTCACTTTTTTGTCACCTTACATCACGAAAAGTGTAATACCAAGCGATCAAAATGTCATATACACCCTAAAATAGTACCAATCAAACCATCATCTCATACCTAAAAAAAATGAGCCCCTACATAAGACAGTTGCCCAAAAAAAACCAAAAACAAAAAAATATGGCTTTCAGAATATAGAGACACTAATTATAATTTTTTTTAAATGCTTTATTATGTAAAACTGAAACAAAAAACAAAAAAAGAAGTCATATTTAGTATTGTTGCATCCGTAACAACCTGCTCTATAAAAATAGCTCATGATCTAACCTGTCAGATGAAATAAAAAACAAAAAATAAAAACAGTGACAAAACAGCTATTTTTCTTTTACCTTGCCTCACAAAAAGTGTAGTGTAATATAGAGCAACCAAAAATCATCGGTACCCTAAAATAATGCCAACAAAACTGCCAGTTTATATCGTAGTTTCCAAAATGGGGTAACTTTTTTGGAGTTTCTACTCGAGGGGTGTATCAGGGAGTCTTCAAATAAGACATGGCAAGTTAAAATTATCCCAGTGAAATCTGCTCTTCAAAAACCATATGGCATGTGCCCGTACAGCAGTTTAAGACCACATATGGGGTGTTTCTGTAAACTATAGAATCAGGGCAATAAATATTGAGTTTTATTTGGCTGTTAACCCTTGCTTTGTTAGAGGAAAAAAAATTATTAAAATTGAAAATCTGCCAAAAAGTGAAATTCTGAAATTTAATTTCCAGTTTCCATTAATTCTTGTGGAACACCTAAAGGGTTACAATGTTTTTAAAATCTGTTTTTAATACCTTGAGGGGTGTAGTTTCTAAAATGGGGTAACTTTTTTGGAGTTTCTACTCTAGGGGTGCATCAGGGGGGCTTCAAATGGGACATGGTGTCAAAAAACCAGTCCATCAAAATCTCCCTTCCAAAAACCATATGGCGTTCCTTTCCATCGGCGCCCTGCCGTGTGGCCATACAGCAGTTTAAGACCACAAATGGGGTGTTTCTGTAAAGTACAGAATCAGGGCAATAAATATTGAGTTTTTTTTGGCTGTTAACCCTTGCTTTATTAGCAGAATAAAATGATTAAAATGGAAAATCTGCCAAATAAGTGAAATTCTGAAATTTCATCTCCAATTTCCATAAATTCTTGTGGAACACCTAAAGGGTTAACAATGTTTTTAATATCAGTTTTTAATACCTTGAGGGGTGTAGTTTCTAAAATGGAGTCATTTTTGGGTGGTTTATATTATGTAAGCCGTACAAATGGACTTCAGACCTGAACTGGTCCTTAAAAGTGGGTTTTAGAAATTTTCTGAAAACTTTTCTAAGCTTTCTAACGTCCCCAAAAAATTAAATGGCATTCACAAAATGATCCAAACATGAAGTAGACATATGGTAAATGTAAAGTAATAACTATTATATGAGATATCACTATCTGTTTTAAAAACAGAGAAATTGAAATTTGCAAATTTGCAAATTCTTCCAAATTTTTGGTAAATTTGGTATTTTTTTTTATAAATAAAAATGAAATATTTTGATTCAAATTTACCACTGTCATGAAGTACAATATGTGACGAGAAAACAATCTCAGAATGGCTTGGATAAGTAAAAGTGTTTTAAAGTTATCACCAGATAAAGTGACACATGTCAGATTTGCAAAAATCAGTCTGGTCCTTAAAAAGTGAAAAATGGCCTGTTCCTTAAGGGATTAAAGAGGGAAAACTTCAGCTAAGCACATAGTGGTACCTATACACCTTGATATAAATGAAAGAACCAACTGGTCCTACTGCATCCAGGGTTTTACTGGCATGTCTGTGTGATTTCTGCTGTATCTGGAACAAGGTCACTGTTGTGATAAAGCAAAAAGAATAATCACATAAAGAAGGAATGGTAACTGTCCCTGTAAAATCCCCACAAAGGGGAGCTGTGCTGGTGCTGTAAGACCAAGCCATCCCAATATATAACAGGGTGTTGTTTTCCCCTTAGTGCTACCACACAAGACTAATAACCAAATTGTGCCTCCTTCACAGTAGTTATGCCAACATTGTGCCTCCTTCACAGTAGTTATACCTAGATTTGCCCCTTCACAGTAGTTATACCTACATGTTCCCCTTTTAAAGTAGTTATGCCCACATTATGCCCATCAAAGTAGTTATGTCCTCCTTGAGCCCGCTCACTGTAATTGAGCCCCCCTGTAGTAATGTCCATCTTGTGCCCTCTCACTGTAGTTATGTTCTCCCTGTGACCCCTTACTGTAGTTATGTCCTCCTTGTGCCCCCCCACCGTAGTTATGCCCATCTTGTGCCCCCTCACCGTAGTTATGTCTTCCATGTGCCCTCTCACTGTAGTTATGTCTTCCATGTGCCCTCTCACTGTAGTTATGTCTTCCATGTGCCCTCTCACTGTAGTTATGTCTTCCATGTGCCCCATCACTGTAGTTATGTCCATCTTGTGGCCCCTCATAGTAGTTATGTCCCCCATGTGCCCCCCTCACAACAGTAGGAGCCCTTTGGCCACTAGTGCCACCTCCAGATCCAAAAAAAAAAAAGAATACTCACCTGTTTCCCTTAAGATCGACACATGTGCCTTTACTAACCACAGCAGACATAGTCACGCACACAACAGGTTGCTGGCTGTGCAGGAGGCTGATTCCCAGGCTTTCAGCACTCCTCCCACATAGCCAGCAGTGCATTGTGAGGTCTGCTGGGGAGCGCCAGAGCTCAGCAGAATAGTGTAGCAGGGAGCAGACGGCCCCGGCTGCCCACCCCTCCTCGCTACATTCCTGGAGGTGAGTATTGCTGGATAAATCTGGTTAATTTTACCTGCATACTGACTGCTAAACATATAATTAGTTGCTCAAATAAAGTTGTCATTTATTGTGCATGCCCAATCCAGTGTAATAAAAGCCATGCCCTTTTACAGCTCTTGTTAGAGCTTGTTACTATGGCATTTACTTACATGTTTACAGCGCTAGTCCCTTCTGAACGTCTTCTAACCTTTTACATCCTTTTGTACGTTTTTGATCTCGTAAGAGGGAATAAAGAAAATAGTAAGAAATGTCATTTCAGAGGAAAAAAAGGTTTCACATAGCTACAAATAACAACTGTATGAATTCATTATACCTGCCCAAATATTTACTGTATTGTAATGCTTGACTAATGATACATTTCCTTGAAAGGAAGACACACAACACAAAGGGGGTCATTTATCAAACTGGTGTAAAGTAAAATTGACTTAGTTGCCCATAGTAACCAATCAGATTCCTCCTTTCATTTTCCAAAGGAGTTAAAATTAAAGGTGGAATCTGATTGGTTGCTATAGGTGTCACGGTAGCTGTGGGATGGGAAGCAAACCAAATACAACAAAAGCAACAAAACACCAGGCTAGGCCCCAAATCTAGGGAACAGGGAAAGGTCACTACTTGACAATCCCTGAGTTTTTCCCTGACTGCTGACAACATGAGAAAATCCTAAAGGTGGAAGTGCTCATGAGCTGGAACCTAAGCCTAGCTGAAACTGAAACAAACCCTCAGCTAGTGAGCTGGAGATAAGACAATTGGTTCCTAGCGCTTGGTGCAGGAACCAGTGTCTTCCTGAGGCCTAGCCAAAACACACGACAAAAGGGAAGGAATAGGACTTAACCTAAAACGGACGGGGAGCAGGAGATCCACCAAACACCAGCTGAGAACTCCAGAAGCAAATATAAACCGCAAGGGCTATAGTGAGAGGTGAGTATAAATAGCACCACTTAATAGCTAATGAGCAGAATCTGTGGGGAGGTGGGATCCTGCCCAAAACCACAACAAAGAGAAACAGAACAATCTGTCAGACTCACGTGTAGCAAGTCAGTGAGATCTTCTCAGGCCTCTCACAGGGCAGGGCGTGACAATAGGCAACTAAGCCGGTTCTACTTTACACCAGTTTGGTAAATGACCCCCAAAGTTTAAAATTAGAGGTAAGTAAATTGATTATAAACAAATCATATTTGTTTATAATCATATTGTTTTATATTTTTAGAGAATCCAAGACTGTTTTGATTCATTTTTGAAAGAGAAAATGGCGTCTGCCACGAAAAAGGCATATTTTTGGACTGTTTATTTTACAAAATAAACAAATAATAATCCAGCAGTGCAGTATACTATCAAACAAGTAGTTTTTTAGAACCAGCTACCATCTGTTTACCCCTAGCTATATATGTTGCTTTCATTTTGGCATTACTAATGATATCTTGGTGTTAAAGCATTTGAAAAGACTTGGATACAGTCCTAGTAGACCTCAGAACCTCATGCTTTTCAGGGCAATCGAGGCGATTTCGATTTGGGTCAAATTCCAGAAATTTGCGAATCCCTATTTATAATTGCCACTCATTCTTAGACCTCATCTGCAGTGAAGTTATTGTAGTAATCATTGAAGCAATAATAGCACCCACAGTGGCAGCACACTACAGAACAGACAAGGCAGTAAGATGTTTGTGTGGCTGTGTTGGCGTACTGGTAGTAGGCAGCTGTGTAGTTGTAATAGTAGGGGTAATGGGAGTGGCAGTCGATGGAGTAGCAGCATGGGGGTAGTAACTGCAGTGTTGGCAGCAGCAGCCATATGATAATGGGGTGCTGGCAATAAGCCTATGCACAGTAGAGTCATTTAAAAAAAAAAAAAAAGAAAAGCTGGCTGGTTGTTCATATAGATTCATTCCCTATAGTGTCCCTAGTAACTGGCTTGTCTCGGAAATTGTTTTTTAGCAGACAAAGCCACAATGCATCCTATCATATCCACAAATGAGAACAAAATGGTGTCTGGCTTGTTCTCAGAGGCAGTAATGGAAGTAGTAGCTGATAGAGTAGCAGCAGGAGGTGGTCTCTGCAGTGTTGACAGTAGCAGCCATTTGATATGAAACATGATAGTATGATGGCAGCAACAGCCATATGGTAAGGAAAATAATGGTAGGCAGGCATACAGTGGCATGATTACAGCAGAAATATGGTACAAAACATGGTGGTAGGCAGGAAGAGAGTGAAAGTGGCACAACAGGGCATCGTTATCTTGCAGTAATATACTCTTTTAGTAATATGGGTATAATGCACTTAAATATCCAATTACAAAAGGTAAATAGAAACCAGTAAACAGAAATAGAATAAAGGAGAGCAACTCCTCAATGTTTGCAGCAGATTGTATGCTATTGGGGTGCTGGCAATAAGCCTATGCACAGTAGAAACTTAAAAAAAAGCTGGCTGGCTGTTTATATAGATTCTTTAAAGAAAAACTCTCTCCCTATAGTGTTCCTAGTAATTGGCTTGTCTCTGAAATAATTTTTTAGCAGACAAAGCCACAACACATCCTATCGTATCCACAAATGAGAAACAAAATGGTTTCTCGATTGTTCGCTGTAGCAGCACAGTACTGAACAGACAAGGCAGTAAGATGTTTGTGTGGCTGTGTTGGCGTACTGGTAGTAGGCAGCTGTGTAGTTGTAATAGTAGGGGTGATGGTAGTGGCAGTCGATGGAGTAGCAGCATGGGGGTAGTAACTGCAGTGTTGGCAGCAGCTGCCATATGATATAAAACATGATGGTATGATTGCAGCAGCCATACGGTAAGAAAAATGATGGTAGGCAGGCAAACAGAGACAGTGGCATGATTACAGCAGAAATATGGTACAGAACATGGTGGTAGGCAGGCAGAGAGCGAAAGTGGCATAATGGGACAGAATTATCTTGCAGTAATATACTTGTTTAGTAACATGGGTATAATGCACTGAAATGCCCAATTTCAAAAGTTAAATCGAAACCAGTAAATAGAAAAAAGGAGAGCAACTCCTCAGTGTTTGCTACTGGGGTGCTGGCAATAAGTCTTTAAACAGTAGAAAGCTGTCTGGTTGTTCATACAGATTCTGTAATGAAGAACTCTCTCCCTATAGTGTGCCTAGTAACTGGCTTGTCTCTAAAATAGTTTTTTTGGCAGACAAAGCCACAACACATCCTATCGTATCCACAAATGAGAACAAAATGGTGTCTGGCTTATTCTCCGGAGAAGGACCTGGATGATCACTGTCCCTCCCCCCACTTCCTTCCAGTGTCATGTTATTCCTTATCTTCTGCCTCCCTCCTGTGTTCCCCACCAATTTTCACAGAAAAATGGCACTAGGCACTGTTTTTGAGTGATTCGTCCGACACAAATTGCCAAAATCTGATTCATTTGGCAGACAAACTTTTGTGAAATTTGTAATGAGTCTAATTACTTTACAATCAATTCACTCATCTGTGTGTGGAATGATACATACTTCTGTGTACTGCTATTTATGCCCCATGCCCTTGGCTCTCCTTTATACATGAGCGCTTACTCAGCTCTGTACTTGGACCCTCCATTATCTTCCTTTTAAGGGAGAATACATTTGTACATTCAGAGTCTCACTGAGCATGCCATGATTTTTTCTTTTGGAAAAACCTCCATATTCCTCCATATGATATCATACAGCAATTATTCCCTCTGTATTGGGATGAACAATTGCTTCTATAGTATGATTGTTCATCTCCATACAGTCATTGATTGCTGGCAACACATCCTAATTTACACAGGGCAATGTGCTGCTTACAAGTGATGATTTTATGTGTTGCAAAAACAATTTGGTCACCAGACAAATGAGCATTTTGCTTGTTTGTTTGGTTATAGCTGACACAATTCCACATGGCAATTTTTGGAAATGAGCATTCGTAGGAATGTCCGTGCCTGATAATTGACCTGATCTTCTACTTATGTAAAAAGGACTTGTAAATGAACCTCCCTGGTGTGGCCTTACTTTGGGGCACACACATTTTTCCTGTATTCTCTCTAACAGTGTAACATTTTATAATGTAATTCGGTATGGTGATCAGCTGATCGTTGCCAGTACAGATCTTGGCACAGCTCATTTTGATGAAGGAAGTTTTGCCCATAAAGATACTTCCCCCTTCAGAAATGCATTACTTGTTAACCCTCTTGATAATAGAGCATATGGACAGGGGTGGTTCTTATGAGACAACACAGCATTTTTACAAAAAGAAAAAAAAAATCTGTGGCCAGGTGGTCCATGTAAGACAATAGGAAATTACAGAAAATTATTAAACACCCTACGAATTCAACTTTTTGGGGCATTTTTAGACATTATTCTGGTGTTGTCCCTTGGCATTTTCCTATAGACTTCTCTATAAAGAAAAAAAAAAAAGGCTGAAAAAATGCAAGTAAAACACTATCTCCCAACAACTTTCATTATGTTTTTATCTGCCTAAAAAGCCCCCCCCCCAAAAAATAATAAATAAATAAATAAAGTGGGAGCATCCTAAGGCCCCTTTCACACGGGCGAGTTTTCCGCGCGGGTGCAATCCGTGAGGTGAACGCATTACACCCGCACTGAATCCTGACCCATTAATTTCTATGGGGCTGTGCACATGAGCGGTGATTTTCACCCATCACTTGCGCGTTGTGTGAAAATCGCAGCAAGCTCTATATTCAGCGTTTTTCACGCAATGTAGGCCCTATAGAAGTGAATGGGGCCACGTGAAAATTGCAAGCATCCGCAAGCAAGTGCGGATGCGGTGCGATTTTCACGCATGGTTGCTAGGTGTCGATCGGGCTGGGGACCCGATCTGTATTATTTTCCCTTATAACATGGTTATAAAGGAAAATAATAGCATTCTGAATACAGAATGCAAAGTAAAATAGTGATGAAGGGGTTAAAAAATAATAATAATTAACTCACCGAGTCCACTTGATCGCGTAGTTGCGGAACTCTGTCTTCTTCTGTAATGTTGAGCTGCCGGCTAAGGACCTGTGGTGGCGTCACATCACATGGTCCAATCACATGGTACCCCACCATGGCGATGAACCATGTGATTGGACCATGTGATGAGCACAGTGACGTCATCAAAGGTCCTATTCCTGTGCACAGCAAAGAAGAAGACAGAAGAGATGCCGGCTGCGCGATCAAGTGGATTAAGGCGAGTTAAATTATTATAATTTTTTTTTAACCCCTCCAGCCTTATTGTACTATGCATTCTGTATTAAGAATTCTATTATTTTCCCTTATAACCATGTTATAAGGGAAAGTAATACAATCTACAGAACACCAAACCCAAACCTGAACTTCTGTGAAGAAGTTCGGGTTTGGGTACCAAACATGCCGATTTTTCTCACGCGAGTGCAAAACGCATTACAATGTTTTGCACTCGCGCAGAAAAATCGCGCATTTTCCTGCAACGCACCCGCATCTTATCCGGGCAAAAAACATGACGCCCGTGTGAAAGAGGCCTTAGAGTCTAGAAACGAATAGGTATATAGTTCAGGAGCAGATGAAGTACGGTACTGCTCCCAGCAAGACCAAGTATCCTAACCGGCTGAATGGATAAGCTGGTATTATGGCTGTATTAACATGCTGTGTTTATGAAGCATTATTTATTGTGGCTTTTTTTTATATAGGAAAGTTACAGTAAAAAAAAAGAAATTATTAAAGGGATTAGGATTTTAGTAAATCCACATACTGTTTTATTAAGGAGAATAGATATCAATAGAATATGAAGTTGGTTACCAGTCTGGCTATCTGGAATAACCGGCACTGTGTGCATGTAGCAGCCTATTCTCAGCAATTTACTCTAAATTCAAAGTCCTGTTTATGTCCAGTACTTGCTCCCCTTCTCTGTCGCTGGATTGCACTGATATTCCAGAAGGGAAATGAATGTGTCATTGAGACGGAGTGACAGAGACAGCAGGTTAATTCCATGTGAGAGACGATGGAACATCGTCACCTAGTCATATCTGCAAAAGAGGCAGCTGTCCATTATCGCATATAAATGTTCTAATGTTTCTCTGACTGCAGTCTGTGTCAGCTAGACTTAATCACAGCCAGCAGCAGGTATCTGGGCACCGGTACAGACCTCATTCTCCATGCCTATCTGAGCATCAGTAATATGGTTAGCTAGGCATTTGCTAATTCAGTATAGATATTGCAATAAAAGACCAAGGTAAAATGAGTATTTGAGTCTTTTAGTGCGAAGAAATAACTGACATAAAACTGAAAATATTGGCGTCTGTAGCAATGTGCAGTAGAGGGGTCTGTTAATGAAGAGTCCCAGTGAATAGATGAAATGGGGCAAAATGACTAATTCTGTTTAAAATTTTGACAACATAAACCTTGATCCTCCAGTTTTTTTCACACCTCACCATATGTGCTGTTGCAGGAAATGGTCCTGGTCTAGACACAGGTGGAGGCTTCAGGCATGGATTTCAGTGAGCTGCAGGCAGTAGGTGTAGAATGACTGATGCGTGGATACAACAGTTTGAGTGTTGATGATCAATTTTTTTCATGGTTTTGGGGGATCCAGGGGACTGGTTGAGTCCAATACAGCAAGTCTGGAGGATGCAGCAGCCATTGCTAGGCCACAGTAACACATGGCAGAGCTGCAAGAGCCCAGGGGAGGCTGGAAATGAAGACCATGGCTTCAACCAACAACTAGGCTGCAGTGCAGAACACACATTAAGCATCTCAGGAGTTGTGATTTGGTTAAGAAGGGAAAGGAATGTTAACCCTGTGTGGGATCTCTAGGCCAAGGCTCTCCGGGCACTGTCCCTTATATCAGCTTAAGGCTTGCTTACTTTTTTGCAAAATAAAAATGCATCCCGTTAATAATTCTGGCACAAGAATGCCTGGAAGTCTTTTACCACCTCTTGGATTCATCTCTAACTGTGGGTGGCAATGGGATGCTGCATCATCATGCAGAGTACACCGTGATTGTGTGGCACTGCGTTACTTAAAGGGGTTTGACTCTCTTTCAAGGATGGCTTGTAGAAAGAGTGTCTTGCCCATAAATCCAAACTCAGCATAACTGGTGCAGTATTCCAGAAAGGTTACTGCAAAGAGTCAATTACTTTTGACAGAATGAATGCAGTGTTTCTTGTGTTAAATGTTGTGATTTGTTATGTACATGCATGTAATGGCATTGTATGGACAACATATGGTTAACAACTTTTTTTGGAGTTGAGCTATATCCGCCTCCCTTCAGGTGCACTGGGTGGGGTCATTGGTTTGAGTTTAAATTACACCCACTCCCAGTGTCCTGTGCGGGTTATAGCTTCTGTCTGGCTCAGAGGAAGGAAGGATTTGCTGTTCCTGCTCAGTAAAAGATAAGTTGGTTTTTGTTTTCTTGTGTTTGGCTGTCTAGGCTGTTAGAGAGACACCTGCCCCCTCCAGGGCCTGAGGGAGCAGGCTGCCTCTTTCCCCCTTTCACCATCCTAGGGATTTTAGGGAATCTTCAGCCTAGGCACGAGGACAAGTTATTCCCACCTTCAGGGTCTGAACGTGGGCATAGAAGTCTAGGGAGAGCTGGTAGGGATTTGTCAGGAGGTGACCTTTATCCCCAGCTTCTTGCCTAGACACTTGTTTGTTTATTTTCTGTGTATCTTGTATGCTGTCCGCCGTGACACCACCCGTATGTCAGGTCTGCACTTCTCAGTGGGTGAACTGCAGGAATTAGCAAGACTCTTATGCAAGTTTGTGTTTCTGCTGATGGACTGTAAAGTGTCTTTAGAAAGAGGGAGTACTACCACCATCATTGTTCCTGTCAATTTGTTGCTATTGAGGGAATATTGCACAGTGGCATTCTGTGCAACTGTGTCTTTTGCTGCTTTGTACTGCAATCCCTATCATCAACCTAGTAAACTAAGACTTTATTTTTGCAAACAGGCCATTGTTCACCAGTCCTGCTTTGCACCTAGCAAAAAGTTGGCAATTATGATTTTAATTTACTTGGATAAGTCCCTTTCTGTAGAGTGAGACACACAAAATGTCTAAAACAATAAATTTCCCTTATGCTTTATATTCGAGATTTCTGTCTCAATTTCATTAATAAATCTTCCCCAATGAAAACTGTACAACTGGTCAGTTGCTTAAAGAAAGAGTCTGAATAGCAAAAAAAAAAGAGAGAAGGTGTAACATACTCTATAGTCATTTGTTCAAACCCCCTCCATTCCAGTTTTACCTCTCAGGTAGTTCCAGAAGCTGTAGTCATGTTCTTGACGCTTTACGGCATGAGACCCCAGAGGCCATTGGCTGCAGCAGTCAGAAGTGGTATTTGGGCAAGTCACCCCTGCAATCATGTAAATAAAGGCCAGTCAGGAGTACTGGAGCAGGGGGGCGTGGCTAGCCGCTGACTGAGGCCGCTGACTGACTAGGCAATCCTATCCCATCCGCACAAAAAACATGGTTAAAAGACCTCAAATTAGATTTATTGGAACAATTAACACCATCCGCTCCAGATCGAGACAATCTAAAGGCCACAGGACTGCTCCTGTCCTGATCCACAACTAAGGCCTAGCGGAAGAGAAAATTCACGGCCTAGATTTGAAACGGAGCACGGCCTTCATTGGAGCCTTCAATCCGGAGCTACAAAGTCCGGTTCCAAGATCTACACAACCGCCGATCCGGCGAAAGGTACATTATATTGCAAAGCCAAGTCAGCCCTGGGCCGGCGATATAATATAACATCATACCGAAAGGCCGCAAGCCCTGAGCCGTCGCCATCTTGGGATCTGGCCATCGGGACCATACGGCCCGCGTCTTGATAAGTAGCAGATCTCAGACATAAAGCACAATATTAAGCGGCTTCAATAGAATAAGTCAGAGACTTGACGCATAAGCTCACCGTCTCACCTCTCTGCAGCCGAAATTCGCCCATTGGCACTGCACCGTATTATCACCACAGAACCTTCCTCTGGTGCTGGGCAGAAGCGACATATTCATTACCATTACCATAGGCAGATCGGTCGGTTATTTTTGATCTAATCTCACCTCTCATAAGCCGTTTTTGCCAAAACAACCTACTTAAAGAGACAGTGACCCAATTTATTAAAGTGCAACCCTGCAGAAGCACATTTTCACAGCCACAAGATGATATAGAGTCTGAGAAAGCAGGTCATATATGTCTCTAAGTCTAGTGATGTGGTGATCACTTAATCTCTGATGAAGCAGTGAGTATAATCGCTTCAGGGGCTTGATCATACGCACATATGGTGAAAGTGGGAAGATATAGGGGGGCTTACCAAGACTCTCACAAGCAGTCCAGGGCTCCTTCTCTATCACAATCTGACTTGGATAGATTCATGATGAAGAAAATCTAAGTAATCAGGGGGCTCCTTCATCCTCACCCAAAAGCAACCCTCAACGTCAGTCAATATCTCAGCAAAACAGAGAAAGTGATGATGATGATCCAATTGATGCAACCTCCGACCTACCAATATCTAGATCCAGGGGCGTACATACAAATCACTGGGCCCCATAGCAAGAATCTAAATTGGGCCCCCATTCCCCTTTTATAGCCCCTCCCACTACCCATTCCAGGCCTCTCTCTTTGTTCCATGAACTATGCTTGCTGCTGCGTTTTATAATTTATGCATCAGGGCCGGATTGGGATTACAAAACAGGCCTGGCAGACAAAAGAGGTATAATAGATGCAGTGTGTACAGATGTATAGTGTATACAGCAGTGTACTGATATGTGAGGAACATGGTATAATATATGCAGTGTGTACAAGTATATAGTATATACAGCAGTGTGTTGATATGTGCAGTACAGGGTATATTATATGCAGTCTGTACAGATATATAGTATATACAGTAGTGTAATGTGAGGTACGAGGTATAATAGATGCAGTGTGTACAGGTATATAGTAAATATAGCAGTGTACTGATATGTGAGGTATAAATTACAGCTCGTACCTCACATATCAATCCAATACTGTATATACAATATACCTGTACACACTTCATCTATTATACCTCGTACCTAACATATCAGTACACTGCTGTATATACAATATATCTATACACACTGCATATATTATACCTCGTACCTCACATATCAGTACACTGCAATATATATTATATATCTGTATATATTGCATCTATAATACTGTTTAATATATGCAGTGTGTGTGTATATATATAAATATATATATATATAGATGTGAGGCATACAAGGTATAATACTGTAGATGCATTGTTTATAGAAATATGTGGTCAGTTATGCATTATGGTCACTGTGTGGGAGGTACATGAGGTAGTGGTCACTGTAACTGTCTGAAGTATTATACATGAGTGAGTAAAAACAGGGCATGGGGGGGGGGGTAAATGATGAAAAGTGGAGGACCTCCTCTTACCACACCATTCCAGTCTGTATGGATCAATGCAGAGCTGCTTGTGAACGTCTAATACTTGCTGTTAGGGGTTGAAGGACCTGTGATGATGTCATCACAGGTCCTGGCAGATGTACCTTTCAAACCTAGGAACTACACAATTTTTGGTGCAGTTCCTTTGCTAGATCCTGCAGGACCTGTGATGCTGAAGATGATGTCATCACAGGTCCTGGCAGATGTACTGTTCTAACCTGGGAACTACACTTTACACTGTGCAGTTCCCTTACAGGACCTGTGATGACATCATCAAAGGTCCTTTAGCTTTAGAAAGATAGACCGGAGCAATTAGGGGGCGGGACCTCTCCTCCACTGCGGGCCCCTCTTTCTCACGGGCCCCATAGCAGCTGCGTGGTCTGCCTATATGGTAGGTACGCCACTGTCTAGATCCTTCATCCCACAAGCTTTATCCAAAGCATTAAACCCAGTTTTGGAGGAACTATCTGAAATTAAACGAGAAATTAGACAAGTGGGTCAGAGAGTTGAAGTTTTGGAATCCACTCAAGCGGCCGTGGCTGAATACACCAACAAAAACTCAACTGCTTTCTCTGTCTACCAACAACACATTAATTATCTTTATGACTATATTGAAGATCAGGACAATAGAGGCAGAAGGAATAACATACGCATCAGAGGAGTCCCAGAGACTGTTGCTATGGATGCTATACCTACTGCAGTAAAAGAGATATGCAAATCGCTGCTGGGTGAAGACTATCCAGACCCAATCACTATTGAAAGGGCTATAGAAAGTGAAAACATTGAATATGAAGGATCCCAAATTCTCCTGTTCCAAGATCTCGCCCCTGCCACTCTTAATAACAGACATGCCTTAAAACCTCTCACAGATCATCTAAGACACAGACACATTGCTTTTAGATGGCTGTTCCCATTTGGGATGCTGATCACCTGGAAAGAGAAAAAATACATCTTAAGATCTCCAAAAGAACTCCCAGATATTCTTACAGCTCTGGGGATACATGATGTGGACAGGATATCATGCCTCCAATGTCTTGGGAAACTGTGGGAGGAGGCAAAATTTCCAAAATCCAAGAAAAAGCATGGAAAACTAACTCCCAGACGCATCATCTCAGAGGAGGACTGACCGCTTCCCTGTTCTTCTGGGTTAATTGTTTAAACTTGCTTGTCTGTAGGAAGACAGACATGGTGGCATAGGTTGTTGGATGCGCAGACTCCCCATATGACCCCCCCCCCCCTGATTCTTTAACTTACTGAGATCAATATCTGATCTGTCATAGGTTCTGATCCTGGAGTCTGGGCGCTCAGCAGCCTATGTTTATGATGTCATATTTTGAAATCATAGTATTGATGCTTCCTTTGCAATGTGTAGCTTTTATCAGTGAGACTGGTTACTATTATTTTTCTCTGCAACCTGTATTACTCACTCCTTTATCTTAATTAAGATTTAAGTTTATTTCTTAGTCAAGATTTAAGTTTTTTTTTTTCTCCCATGTCGGCCCTGAACAGTTTTTGGGGCTCGGTACTTCTGGCCTTGGTTAGAGGTACGGACCTATTAGGTCCCACAAAGGGATACTAAAATCCCTAGTTACTATTTCTAGCAGAGGATTGTTAATGTACTATTATCATTATGTGTTGACGTTTCTTCTCTTACCTTATAGCCCTTTCCTACCCTCCCCCACCTACAACTGCAAACCCATCGAACCAGTGACACCATCAACTTATCCATCGGACAATAGAAACATTGAAGACCTAGGCAACCAGTGGTATGTAATTATAGCTCCCTCACTCCTCAGTCACCAACATGGCTGACATACATATAGCTACATACAATGTTAGAGGTTTCAGAACCCCTGCAAAAAGAAGCCAGATCCTAAATTACCTACATAAAGAAAAAAACTCAGGTGATCTTTTTACAAGAAGCACACTTTAAAAATAATAGGATTACGAATTTATTGAGATTCTATTATAATCAGTGGTTTCATAGTTCCTCCACTCATTCAAATAGGATTGGCGCGAGTATAGGTTTCCATAAACACGTAGACTTTAACATGACTGGATCAAAGAGAGACCCTAAAGGTCGATTTATACTAGTGAAAGGGATAATAAACACTCAAATGTACACATTTGCTAACTTTTATGCTCCCAATGTAGCTAAAAAAATATGGTTTGAAAACACTTGGCAACTGTATGAAGAATTCAGAGAAGGGATAGCAATTATAGCTGGCGATTTTAATGTCGCCCTTAACCCACAGTTTGATATCTCATCATGGAAATCGTCAGTTCCCTCAAAAACACTTAACTGCATAAAAAAACTGATTCACAGTAGTAATCTTATACGCA
Source organism: Bufo bufo (assembly GCF_905171765.1). Lineage (NCBI taxonomy): Eukaryota > Metazoa > Chordata > Amphibia > Anura > Bufonidae > Bufo > Bufo bufo. The sequence goes on along the minus strand of NC_053389.1, from coordinate 90,888,748 downwards.
TGGAGAGCAAATAATCCGGGAGAAAGGGATTTCTCCTTCTCCCCCCCCCCCCCTCACAATACTTACCACAGATTAGACTATATACTGGTTTCCACGCCCCAAATTCACCTCTGCACTGAGACACATATTGGTAATATGGTTCACTCTGATCATGCTCCAGTGTTTCTCTCATGGAAATCACCAGATACTCGCCCCAAAACATACAGTCAGGTCCATAAATATTGGGACATCCACACAATTCTAAATTTTTTGGCTCTATACACCACCACAATGCGTTTGAAATTAAATGAACAAGATGTGCTTTAACTGCAGACTGTCAACTTTAATTTGAGGGTATTTACATCCAAATCAGGTGAACGGTGTAGGAATTACAACAGTTTGCATATGTGCCTCCCACTTGTTAAGGAAGCAAAAGTAATGGGACAGAATACTAATAATCATAAATCAAACTTTCACTTTTCAATACTTGGTTGCAAATCCTTTGCAGTCAATTACAGCCTGAAGTCTGGAACGCATAGACAAACATCACCAGACACTGGGTTTCATCCCTGGTGATGCTCTGCCAGGCCTTTACTGCAACTGTCTTCAGTTCCTGCTTGTTCTTGGGGCATTTTCCCTTCAGTTTTGTCTTCAGCAAGTGAAATGCATGCTCAATCGGATTCAGGTCAGGTGATTGACTTGGCCGTTGCATAACATTCCACTTCTTTCCCTTAAAAAACTCTTTGGTTGCTTTTGCAGTATGCTTTGGGTCATTGTCTATCTATACTGTGAAGCGCCGTCAAATGAGTTCTAAAGCATTTGGCTGAATATGAACAGATAATATTCCCCGAAACACTTCAGAATTCATCCTGCTGCTTTTGTCAGCAGTCACATCATCAATAAATACAAGAGAACCAGTTCCATTGGCAGCCATACATGCCCACGCCATGACACTACCACCACCATGCTTCACTGATGAGGTGGTATGCTTAGGATCATGAGCAGTTCCTTTCCTTCTCCATACTCTTCTCTTCCCATCACTCTGGTACAAGTTGATCTTGGTCTCATCTGTCCATAGGATGTTGTTCCAGAACTGTGAAGGCTTTTTTAGATGTCGTTTGGCAAACTCTAATCTGGCCTTTCTGTTTTTTGAGGCTCACCAATGGTTTACATCTTGTGGTGTACCCTCTGTATTCACTCTGGTGAAGTCTTCTCTTGATTGTTGACTTTAACACACATACACCTACCTCCTGGAGAGTGTTCTTGATCTGGCCAACTGTTGTGAAGGGTGTTTTCTTCACCAGAGAAAGAATTCTTTGGTCATCCACCACAGTTGTTTTCCGTGGTCTTCTGGGTCTTTTGGTGTTGCTGAGCTCACCGATGCGTTCCTTCTTTTTAAGAATGTTTCAAACAGTTGTTTTGGCCTCGCCTAATGTTTTTGCTATCTATCTGATGGGTTTGTTTTGTTTTTTCAGCCTAATGATGGCTTGCTTCACTGATAGTGACAGCTCTTTGGATCTCATCTTGAGAGTTGACAGCAACAGATTCCAAATGCAAATAGCACACTTGAAATGAACTCTGGACCTTTTATCTGATCATTGTAATTGGGATAATGAGGGAATAACACACACCTGGCCATGGAACAGCTGAGAAACCATTTGTCCTATTACTTTTGGTCCCTTAACAAGTGGGAGGCACATATGCAAACTGTTGTAATTCCTACACCGTTCACCTGATTTGGATGTAAACACCCTCAAATTAAAGCTGACAGTCTGCAGTTAAAGCACATCTTGTTTGTTTTATTTCAAATCCATTGTGGTGTTGTATAGAGCCAAAAATGTTAATATTGTGTCGATGTACCAATATTTATGGACCTGACTGTACATCTGGAGACTAAATGAGACATTATTAGATGACACGCATGTGAAAGACAAGATAGAGACGAAACTAAGAGATTTCTTCTCTCTGAATATGTCAGAGGCGATATCCCCACACATAATTTGGGAAGCTCATAAATCTATTATCACAGGTGACTTTATCTCAATAGCTTCCCATTTAAACAAACTGAGACGTGCCAGACTAGCCGAGCTTTATGACAAGATATCCAAGTTGGAATCTGCGCACAAACGTTGCCAGAATAAACATCACCTACTGGAACTTTCCTCAGCTAGGGATGAGCTCAAGGAACTTTTGAACAAACAATCGGCAAAGTTATATCTAGCTCTCAAACAGAATTGTTTTGCACATGGTAACAAACCTACTAAAATTCATGCTGGCTTTAATAAACGAAAACGAAAGTCTAGAATCTCGGCTATTCTGAACGAAGAGAAGAAATTAGTAAAAAATGACGTGGAGATAGCAGAGGCCTTTCAACGCTTCAACTCAGCCTTATATAATATAGATAAGTCTGATCCTGATATCCTTAGAGAGGAGAAATTGAATCTGACTAAAGAGTTTTTAAGCAAAATCCAGCTTCCCTCTTCCCTCGGAACAAGCAACTAGTCTGTGCTCACCAGTAAAGATCTCTGAAATCTCAGATACACTAAAAAAAATGGCTAAAGGTAAATCCCCAGGACTGGATGGCCTCCCAATGCTTTATTATCTTTCCTTTAAAGAAATACTAATGCCTCACCTACTTGACTCCTTCAATGCTGCGCTATCTGGCATGGCATTCCCACCTCAAACAGTTAACGCCCACATCACTCTGATTCCCAAACCAGAGAAGGATCCTAGCTTGTGTTCCATTTATAGACCAATATCACTGTTAAATTTAGACATAAAAATGTACGCTAGGATATTGGCCAATAGAATAAAACCTCTATTAAAAGATCTCATACACCCAGATCAAACTGGATTCATTCCTGGACGTGAGGGTAAAGATAACACCTATAAAATAATAAGCTCTATTGCATTAGCAAAAAAGACTGGGACTCCGTTTGTGGTTTTGGGAACAGATGCTGAAAAGGCCTTTGATAGAGTGGCATGGGCCTTTATCAAAAGTACCCTGACTAAGCTAGGCTTCCCTGACTCTTTCATTAAGGCTATTTTCTCAATGTATATCTCCCCAAGTGCAAACATTAAAGTAAACGACATTCTCTCTCAGCCAGTCCAGATTAATAATGGGACGAGACAAGGCTGTCCCCTCTCACCAATACTCTATATTCTCACGATTGAACCCCTTTTACAATACATCAGACAATCCAACGAGATTAGTGGTTTGGTCTGTGGCGATTTGGAAATTAAACAAGCGGCATATGCTGATGATATATTGTTAATGGTCTCTAACCCATTTCAGGCCTTCCCTGCTATAATTTAGATTTTCACAACCTTTGGTTTCATCTCAAATTTCAAAATAAACTTGTCAAAATCTGTGGCAATGAACATAAATCTCCCATCCAAACTCCTACAAAAACTTAAAGAGAACTCCCCATTTGAATGGACACATTCATACATAAAATTCTTGGGAATAAATATTACACCAGATTTATCTAAACTATATGAGACCAACTTCCCCCCTCTGTTAAAATACATACCGGCAACATTAAATTCCTGGTCACCTTCCTTCATCTCTTGGTTGGGCAGACGCAAAATATTCAATTCCTTAACTGTTCCCAAAATTTCCTATCTACTTCAAGTTCTTCCTGTAAAACTGCCAAGTAGCTTTTTTAATTCCTTTAGGAAAATATGTTCCTCTTATATTTGGGGGAACATAAAACCCAGAATCTCTAACAAGATCCTGCTTCTTCCCTTTCCAAAGGGAGGAATCGGTTTCCCTTCGATTAAAAGATATCACAGGGCTAGTTCACCTTAATAGGATCATTGACTGGATGAGGAAACCAGATCATAAACTCTGGATTCCCTTAGAAGAAAATCTGGTTGGTTGCCCTATCAGGCCTTTGTTATCATCGGAACCTAGGAAGGTTCCACAACCTATAAAAGGATATCCACTTGCGTCAAATACCCTGGCGATATGGAACAACCCCGAAATAAGAGGAATTTGCCTGCCCCCCCCTTTTGTCTATCAAAGACTGCCTAAGTCTTAACACAGACAGTTTTAACATTCTCCCCCCTCAACTACGAAATTCCACCTTGCCAGTCGATGAGTTATTAGACAGTGAGGGAACCTTTCTAGACCCCTCAGCATTAGTGGCGAAATTCCAACTAAATAACTTTAATCAGATACAATTTACATATCTGAAATCTGTCACATGCTCTATTCTAAAAAATTACAAAGACACTAACATGGTTCAGCAAATTTGGCGAAATAAACGGGAGACAAGGCGCTCATAGGGTAGTAATTTTTGGTAAAATAGTTTTTTAGAGAGAGTACTGTGTCAGTAGTTACACTCACCTTCTGGTGTTGTGCTTGTATCAGCACAACACTTGCAAAGGCGAGGGGGAATAAAGGTTCAATCCGGATGAGGTATGCTGCCGGTATCTTTCTCAATCCTAGGAGTTGCCAGTACTCCAGAGGAGTGATGTAGAATACTGTGAAAGGGCTGTGTACTTTCACAGTATACTAACATGGTTCGAGAGATTAATTTCTCAAACCCAATACCCTGCGAGGATTATCTCCATTGTCTCTAGAAACTTATTACCAATGGAATACCCTTCCTCTCTTTATTTCATAAGGGAATGGGAGAGGGATTTAGACGTGAAATTCTCCGAAAAGGAAACACAGATTGTATTGAGCACTCCAAAAACTATCTCTAGATGCGTGACTATACAAGAGAATGCATACAAAGTCCTCACAAGGTGGTATTTAACCCCAGTGAGATTGAGTCTAATGTATGGTGATTCATCAAACAGATACTGGAGATGTCTTTCAGAAATAGGTTCCTTTCTACACATCTGGTGGACATGCCCTACAATTAAAATCTATTGGGAATCAGTTTTTAACCTAATAAGAGTTATCCTCAAATTAAATGATGATCTACTTCCTATTTGCCCAAGAATAGCCCTCCTGACTCTATTACCCAACTCTTTAGCAAATCCTAAACTTTCCCTCTTGAGAATTCTGCTGGCAGCAGAGAGAATATTGATCGCCTCAAACTGGAAGTCAACTATATCTCCATCGATTTCTCAATGGAGAGTAAAAGTAGAAGCTCTAGCCAGACTTGAGGAACTTTCTCATTGGGAATCACTCTCACATCACAAATACACAAAAATGTGGAATCCTTGGACAACTAGGAAAGATAACATAACTTATTATCAGCTCAAGGAACTGAATTCCTCTGTCACTTAATTAGTTGCAGGTACATCCCACTATCTCCACTATCACAGAGTAGACATCTACAAACCTTACCTCTACAACACTGCTGGTTGCCTGGTCACTACTTTAAGACCTCATGGGTCTGGTTGGTTCGCTCTGGATTCGAAGATCAAGATTTTCATATATATCTTGTCAAATGTACCCTCCCTTACTCCACTATCCCCCCCCCTAAATCCCCCCCCCCTCACTCCTTTTGCCCTTTGTCCTTGATTGTTTAACCTCTTCAACTCCATTATATGAAGAGTTTAGTTCAAATTCCGGCTACTTCATTGGAGTTTGCTTCCATTATAATATTATCCAACCTTATGACTGTACAAGAATCTGATTGTGCAATGTTATACCGCCAAGATAACTACAGGATCTGGTGAACTTCTTAGCTCCCCTTGCAGGGACTCCTATCCAAAGATATGATAAGTGCTTAAGCAACTCCCTATCACAGCTCTTATCTTTACATGATCGTGCCGGCGTATTATCGATTATTGCTATTGTCATTTTCCCTTATATGCTTACTTGTACCGGATCTTATCAAGCTGTATCCAAGCATTTATTGTTCATTGTACAAAATATGCTTTGTTAACCAATGAATGTATCATTTAACTCCTGTTTTAAAATTAATAAAAAGATTTTAAAAAGAAAAAGGAGTACTAGAGGAGAGGGGTTTGAACTGGTAATTACATTTTATTTTATTTTATTGTTTTTGCACCTTCCATGCCTTTTTCATTTTTTAAACTCATCTGTCTCCATTAAATCACTTTAAAGTGAGACTACAGGAATATTACATGTTAACAGAACTGTTTAGCATGCTTTAGGGGCACACACAGAAATAATATGGTCTCATAGTCATGTCCACCAAAAGTTTGTAACACAGCCTTATAGAGGTTGGAGTGCCAGTTTCTTTCACTTGGCTCCAAATCCTCTGCTTCCTTTCACACAGTAAATTATAAATGTCTGACCACCTGCAATCTCCACTAGAGGGAGCTCATTTCACATATATGTATACAGATACTATGGAAAGCAAAATGAGTTGCAAAAATCTATATGCAGTGACGGGTGGAAGCTGAGCCAGGGCTTTTATTCTATATTGAGAGCAGGAGAAGCCGTTCTGTGACCCTTTCTTAAATTCTCTAGATCCATAAAGTAAATCACTGTATGAGTGATGCAAACAACTCTACTTAATCCACAAACTCATATTCTATTGTAAGAACCTAAATGTACTCTGGTGGCACTTTTCCATATTCAGTGCTATGCCTCATCCTCTATATTATGATCGTATTATTATATGTGTCAGCTCATAAGATCATAAACCATCATAATGGTCCCAGACAATGCAGCATAAGGACATTTACCCGCTGTGGTGTCACACTTGATTTGAGCCTTAATGATATCATCACTGACATCTTTATTTATGTCAGTCATTGAGCTCTATTAATATGTAAAAAGAGAAGTCAATAATTAAGACATTTTTAACACGGATACAAAGTGGGATGCTATTAGTAATGTCACTCATCCAGACATGTTCAAAGCTGTTGTTTCTTCTGATCTCATTCCTCTGTTGTGACCTCATTAATTTATGACATTCATCATAATGTCGTTAGTCCATCTATCCCTGTTGGAGAGCTTTGACCAATGCAGTTTGACAGCATTTGAAATTATACTGTTATATTTTTTAGCTCTGTGTTACAGATCAGTGAATGTGAAGCCACTCTGCCAACTAATCGGTTTGGCTTTGGGCTAAACCCTAAGCAGGGGCAGATTGGCCATAGACCTTACAGGGAAATTTGCTGGTGGTCCGATGCCCAGGGGGCTGCCTGGGCCCTCCTCATGGCCAGCCAGTGGAAGTTTTTGGGGATGTATTTTGTGCTGCTGGCAGTATTTTGTGATGGACTGTAGTATTTGGCTCTGTTGGGGTGGTATAATGTGCCACTATATGGTATTTCTGGCCCTGTCTTCCATCAATTTGGACCCAACTACAAAACGTGGTCACTTTAAGTATTTTTTCCAGTGCCACTTTAAGATCCCAATCTGTCCCTGACCCTAAGGGTGTTTTTCCGGCACTCCCCTGATATTCACTCTTTAAAAGGAATCCGCCCCCAACAGCCCCAAACTAAAGTAAGTGGTTTATAGTGTAAGTGATGCTGTGTCCTGTTATGTAATTTTTATCTTCATACTCACTTGCATTCTGGTCATGCATGTATCAGAGATGACTTAAAGAGGAATCCTCTCAATGCATTTTACTGCTGGTTTGTTGAGGCACAGCATCACAATGCAAGTGACTATGAAGATAAAAAGTACATGACTGAACTCGGCATTACTTACACTATATACCGCTTACTCTGGTTTGGAGGATGTTTTAGTGCTGACAGGTTCCCTTTCACCACTGTACAGGAATCTGGCCTTCACTGCAGGGAAGAAACAGGACTGTTACCTCCTGGGATAGTACTGGTGTAGTTGGCAGCTTTTATACACGGGTTAGGGACTCTGGTGCAAGCACCAGAAATTCAGAATACCGAAAATGCAACAAAACTCAGGAAAAGCACAGGACAGTAGTGAGGATCCCACCTTCTTGAGAACTGAGTGCTGGGAACAGCGTCCTTGACTATACACAGACACATTTGCATATTGAGCACCAGAGCTACTGGCTATGATAATTTAGGAAGTGGAATGAAGGTGGGAAAAAATACCCTTGATTAGTAATTGTAGCTTGGTCCCTAGTCCGTTGGGAAATACAGCCTGTCCTCAGCGGTTGTTCCGGGCCTCAGAGTATCGGAGATAACTATAATCCCATATCTGGACGACTGGCTGGTAAAGGGGGAAGACCGCAGAGAGATTCAAAGCTCATCTCCAGTTAATCTTCAACAGAATACAGAAATACAAAATACAGTCTTTGGGCTGGATAGTCAACGGACAAAGATCCAGTATCGTCCCATCTCAGCAGAAAATTCCTGGGCTTCATTCTGGAGATGACCAAGGAGATGACTGTTTCCCTTCCAGTGAAAAGAAGGAACGTCTGCGCCAGGATGTACAGCTTCTGAGGCACATCAGACCTATATCCTTTCGTCAGATGATGAAGACATTGGTTCTTATGACTGCAGCCAGTCAGGCAATCCGTGGGCAAATTGGCACACGAGATAACTGCAACGTGAAATTCTGCAGAAGTGGGATCGAGACCCCAATTTTCTAGACAGTACCACAATCGTCTTCAAGGAGACAAGGATATCCCTGAGGTGGTAGATGTCTTTAAACAATGGCAGAAAATTTGCCCCTCCCAGATGGACCGATATTACTACCGATGCTTTGGCTACAGGTTGGGGTACCCACATGAGGGGCCAGAGGGCAAAACGAGCCTGGACTCCAACAGAGAGACTTTTATCCTCAAATCTCAGAGATCTGAGAGCAGGATTCAAGGCTCTAACACATTTCCACCCCTTGGTCCAGGGATGAGCCATAAGCGTCAAGTCAGACAAACATGACCACCATTGCGTATTTAAATAGCCAGGAAGGTACTAGATAGCTATCCCTCCTGGAGCGGATCTTTGTATGGGCAAAGGCCAATATTCAACAGCTGTTAGCTGTACACATCAGAGGAAGGAAGAATGCTGTCGCAGGCAGGCTAAGCCGCTACTTGCCCCTCCTGGGGGAATGGTCTTTTGACCCAGAAATATTCCTTCAACTCAAGAGGTGTTGGGGTCGACCCCAGATAGATATGATGGCTACCTGAGCCAATGTAATGGTGCCTCTATTCTGCTCCCTGTTCAAGGAAGACAACCCTTGGGCCTTAGATGCCCTCTTATTCCCTTGGGACTTCAGGTTGGCCTACATCTTTCCACCTATTCCTATTATTCCAAAGGTCTTACAGAAGATGAAACGAGATCAGGTCTCGACAATCCTGATATGCCCATACTGACCTAGATGGGTCAACAGTTAATCTAAGCTGAATGTACCTGCACTCGTCATTTTGCAGAAAATGAACATCTTAAGGCCAGGCGAGTACCAGGTTGGAAATCCCTGGTTACATTGACTAAAACATGGTTAACACCACTAATGCTGATGAGCAGGAAGATCTTCTGGAGGCTCCCACAAATTCCACACCTGGTAACTCAGGACGGCAGATGTTGTCCGGATCTACTGTACACCACCTGAAATTGACAGCCTGGATGTTGACTGCCCCCTTCTAGCAGAACAGGGCTTATCAGACGCGGTAATCAGAACGCTATAGCAGTCAAGAGCATGTACAACAAATAAAGTGTACATCAGAGTCAAGAAGGTGTTTGATCTTTTGGTGTGGGAAAAATGGAGTATCTTGTCATTCTCCTACAACTCAGGATATACCGAATTTCCTACAGCAAGGGTTTGACAAAGGCCTAAAGCCAGGTACAATTAAGGTCCATATATCAGCCTTATCAGCTTCATTGGGCAGACAGTTATCCAGAGAACTACTAATACAGAGGTTCGTTAAAGCAATCAGACGAATCAGAACTCAGGTCATAGACCCGATTCCGAGGTGGGAACTTTGTGTGGTTCTAGATCAACTTTGCAGAGTTCCCTTCGAGCCACTGCAGGGCTTAGATTTAAAATATGTGTCCATGAAGGTTTGTTTCTTAGTGGCAATCACTTCGGCCAAACAGGTAAGTGAGATAGAGGCCCTGGCATGTGCTGAACCTTACTTAATATTTCTGCAAGATAACGTTTTTTTTATGACATTTTCAGCCTAAGGTTCCATCCTTTGCTAATCTGAATCAGCAGATTGAGTTACCAATATTTTTGCCGGACCCGTCTTCAGAGGAAGAGAGTAGACTTCACTCTCTGAAAGTGGGTAAAGCCCTAAAGGTATATGTCCAAAGTACAAATGCGTTCAGGAAGATGGACCATTCGTTTTTCTCAGTCAGGGGGGGGGGAAGGGGGTGGGATTGACAAAAGCCTCCTTGTCCAGATGGAAAAGGGAGGCCATCACTATGTTATAAGCAGAAGGGAAGTACCCAAGCTATAAAAGCTCATTTAACTCATGCGATGGCTACATCATGGGCAGAGTAGAATTTGGCTCCCATACACCGGATCTGTAAAACAGAGTCATGGAGCTCTTCCAATACGTCTGTGAAGCACTACAGACTGGAGATGCGGCAGATGGGCAGAGTGGTAATAGAATCCACTGTATAATGAAAGCCCTCCCTTTAGGATTAATTGCTAAATCCCTATAGGTGCTGCTGCTGAAGGACGACAAAGAAAGTGTAATTTTTCTTACCGTAAATTCTCTTTCCTTTAGTCCAAAGTTGCAGCACATACTTACCCGCCCAAAAAGGTAAACTAAAATATAAAATAAAATAATTCTTGGAACAGACCAGAGTGGTTACTTGGAACTACACAGTAGGAGGTTCAAACCTATGGAGTAATAAAGGATCTGAGATTAATTAATTCATTGACATCTCCCTGTCCTATGTTTCAAAAGGATTTGAAATCCCCATGGGTGCTGCTGCTTTGGACTAAAGGAAAGAGAATTGACGGTAAGAAAAATTACACTTTTTTTTCTTTTAAAAAACAGTACATTTACCATTTCTAGTTGGGCATATCAGTGATGTTGCATATTACTGCAAGATAATGATTAGTCATAGCAAAACATTGTTATACCCGTGTTAGTGAATGCATTACTGCAGCGGTTTAGATGAGAGACATTTTATTGCAAAAACTGCATTGTTACCAAAGTAGTATTATCACTTCCAGTGTGCAGTGTGTTTCTAAAACGGAGGATGATTGAATTGTTCCTGTTAAAATCAAGGAAAAACACTAGCAATTTTGCTAGTACAGTTTAATAATTTGTGCACCAAAGCTGTGACTTTTTATTTTATATGCCTCATAATAAAATGGAAAGTGCAAAATGAAAGACCTAGTCCTTGTCATCAAAGGGTCAGAATGTGGATAGTAGCAGCAGTAGCAGCACCAGCCATCTACCCAGTAGAAGTAGTAATAGTAGGCCACAGTTCGTCGAGGAAGCAGTACAGCTTACATATCTTACTGGCCGCCCTGTTGCTGTTGGAGGCCCACACGGAGCAGCTCATACATGGACTTCTGGGAAGCCAGATAAGAAAAGTGGCAAGAAATGGTCCAGTATTCTGTTTTTACTGTCTTGCCCAGCCTCCAGTATCATCTCAGAGAGAGTTTTCAGCGTGGCAAATGGCGTAGTCAAACCCAAACATCACATTTGTCAAAATGAACAAGGCAGGTATCTGTGAGGATTTTTCGTTGCTGAGGGTGCCCCATCATGTCACTGTCACTGTTTGCCTGCCTACTATTATGTTCCATATAATATGGTTGCTGCTGCCACCATCATGCTACTGCCGCTGTTTTCCTGCTACTTCCATTATCCCTACTGCCTATACCTTTATCATTACATTATTAACACAGCCTTACAAATAGCTACTTCAGAAAAAGGAACTGTTTCTTCTGACAAATAATACTTGTGTGTGTTTAAATATGGGCACACACACTGGCGCCATTAACACATAATTTTTAGATGCGTGTGCAGACCAAGTCACAGTTTCTTCTGACATTAACATGTGTTTGTATAAACAGTGGAAGGGATCTACCCAGCTTAAGGCATAATTTTTGGAGGCTTGGTCGGAACAAGCCAAACCATCTGCCCCCAATAAGGGACAATCTAAAATCTGATTGAAAAATGAATCAAGCCAGCAAAGTAGGCAATAGGGGCAATCACACTGCATCAGTAAATGCCTTGTATTAACCTTCTCTACATGATGAATGTCTTTTTCAGTGGTGAGACAATCCTTTTAATAGGGGGGAGGAGAGACAGAGCAAAAATTTGTAAAAAATAAATAAATAAATATATATATATATATATATATATATATATATATGGGCAGCACTGCAATCCAGACAGTAAAGGAGTGCCAGCGGCTGTAGATGCGATCCACCAACCAAATATAAAAAAAGAAACTCCACGGCACTTCCAAAGATAATGTGCGTATTTTATTCCACCAGTTGCAACGTTTTGGTCCTCTCAATAGAACCTTGCTTGAAAAAGGTTCCATTGAGAGGACTGAAACGTCGCAACTGTCGGAATAAAATACGCACATTATCTTTGGAAGTGCCGTGGAGTTTCTTTTTATATACAGTACAGACCAAAAGTTTGGACACACCTTCTCATTCAAAGAGTTTTCTTTATTTTCATGACTATGAAGGCATCAAAACTATGAATTAACACATGTGGAATTATATACATAACAAACAAGTGTGAAACAACTGAAAATATGTCATATTCTAGGTTCTTCAAAGTAGCCACCTTTTGCTTTGATTACTGCTTTGCACACTCTTGGCATTCTCTTGATGAGCTTCAAGAGGTAGTCCCCTGAAATGGTCTTCCAACAGTCTTGAAGGAGTTCCCAGAGATGCTTAGCACTTGTTGGCCCTTTTTCCTTCACTCTGCGGTCCAGCTCACCCCAAACCATCTCGATTGGGTTCAGGTCCGGTGACTGTGGAGGCCAGGTCATCTGGCGCAGCACCCCATCACTCTTCTTCACGGTCAAATAGCCCTTACTTTCATAGTTTTCCCAATTTTTCGGCTGACTGACTGACCTTCATTTCTTAAAGTAATGATGGCCACTCGTTTTTCTTTACTTAGCTGCTTTTTTCTTGCCATAATACAAATTCTAACAGTCGATTCAGTAGGACTATCAGCTGTGTATCCACCTAACTTCTCCTCAACGCCACTGATGGTCCCAACCCCATTTATAAGGCAAGAAATCCCACTTATTAAACCTGACAGGGCACACCTGTGAAGTGAAAACCATTTCAGGGGACTACCTCTTGAAGCTCATCAAGAGAATGCCGAGAGTGTGCAAAGCAGTAATCAAAGCAAAAGGTGGCTACTTTGAAGAACCTAGAATATGACATATTTTCAGTTGTTTCACACTTGTTTGTTATGTATATAATTCCACATGTGTTAATTCATAGTTTTGATGCCTTCAGTGTGAATCTACAATTTTCATAGTCATGGAAATAAAGAAAACTCTTTGAATGAGAAGGTGTGTCCAAACTTTTGGTCTGTACTGTATATATTTTTATATATATATATATATATATATATATATATATATATATATAACAAAAATATATTAAAGATAAATCTAGGAGTCCTTAGAATCCCATATGCAAATTTTTAGACCCATTGGAACATATGTAAAATTAATTCTGACAAAAATCTAATTTTTTGAATAATTCTCTGAATTAGACATAATACGAATTTCAAGAAAATTGTCTTTTCACTCGTTGAACACAATCGTAGCACATATTATGGCTTGTAGTTCCTTTAGCAGGTAAGCATGATGGACATCTTGACTCAGTTTCAACAGTTCTTGGCACAGTTTACAGATTTGTGCTGAAATATCTGTAAATATATATGAGTGCCAAACGCAGGATATCACTTCAGTATCCTATATGTCAAAACAGTGCATATGACATATATTGAAAATGAGGTGTTGCAGGCAGAGGCAGATTAATGTATGCGGATGAGTTGCCTGCTCTATCCATGAAAAAACGTTTTATTGTGCATTATTGATATCGGAAACCACAGTGCTCCAAGGTAACTTGTATATATAAAATAATAAAAACAAGGGGTTTAATATTAGCAATGGCAATGTAGAGCTTCTCTGTTTTAGGCCTCATACACAGACCATGCCATTTTTTGCGGTCCACAAACCGCGGATCCGCCAAAAACGGAAGCCGCCGTGTGACTTCCCCAATTTGGGAACAGAATGGGCGGCCCATTGTAGAAATGCCTATTCTTGTCTGCAAAATGGCCAAGAATAGGACAGGTTATATTTTTTTTTGCGGGGCCACAGAATGGAGCAAAGGATGCGAACATCTTTTGCGGCCCCATTGAAGTGAATGGGTCCGCACCCGAGCCGCAAAAATTGCGGCTCGGATGCGGACCCGAAAAACGGTCGTGTGCATGAGGCCTTACCTGGTTTTATTTGTGGTAACTGCCCAGAGAGCCTACAGATTCTTCAGTGTGATTTCCTACAATCCCTGTGTACGAAACCACATACAGGTGTAATAGGTCATAGAGTTATTGGATAATTTGGAGTGAGCAGCATAAAAAAGCAGCAGACAGATGTTCTGCTCAAGTTGCATGGAGTTCCAAAATTGTTAAAAGTCACTCCCATGGATGTACTTAGCAGTGAATTATACATTTTTAAAGATTATAACAAAGCTATTCCTTTCGCTAAAAAAAGGCCCTCTGTGAAGAAATAGTGTGTTGAGGATGATGCAAAACTCTTTCACATAAAACAAAGACTTTGTTTGATACTTCTCAAATTCAAAGGGCTGCCTTAATGGTCCACCAAATCTATAGATAGTCCACCATTCATTATATCAGAGGTTAGAGATCCAGGACTAGACAGATCAGATCTGATGTCTCTGTTGTGTCAGCTTCTATCTAAAACAAATGTTGGATTCATAAACTACATGGGGTTGTGACTCACTAGCCTGACCTTCTCTAGCACTGCTGTTGCAAATGGAAACCATGTTTATTGTCACAGTGCGTATTGCATATACTGTCAAAATCGAATTTATCCTTGCTAGTATTAATAACTATTGCTGCTACTGTCTGAGGTTCCTTTAGACATTACACAAACTGGGACCAGTGTCGTTGGTGTTGAGTGTGTAGTACCCATCAAGCCCTAAAGTGTAACTGGCATTTCAGGTTTTTTTTTTATGTGCTGTAAGGGCAGTGAAGGGCACCATTTTTGGAATATACTTTCTAAGGAAAATATTTTTTATTTTTATTAGAAAACATGATGTAAGGAGTGTTGCTAAGGAGAGCCCCTGTTCAGCATTCTACAGAGCATTGAAGATGACCATGTAGAATATACAGAGGCAAACTTCTCATCCTGCCTCTTATCTGACTTCACCAGTCCCCGGATTACCCTGGCTTACCAGTGTGTTGGCCATACCCGTATTGCTGCCCGTAAACAGCGGGTCTGCAATATATGGGCACCGGCCGTGTGCACACCGTATCATGGATGGGTCCGCAATCCAGAAGATACGGAGCTGAGACACGGAGTGGAAGGCAAAAGAAGCACATGATTCCATGGTATTTCGGTCTTTTATCTCTGCACAGCAGGAAAATAGAACATACTCTATTTTTACTCAAGCATCGAGGTGTTCAGCCGAATACTGCGTGTACTCGAGCGCAATGCTCGAGTCTCCTCCCCGCACGTTTGTTGGCTGCTAAGCAGCCAATAAACATGCAGGTAAGTACTGCCATTCATTGTATTGCCGTAGCCATATTAGCAACTGGCATTACAGTGATTGGCTGGCCGGAAAGTGTCATCAGGTGTTATATAGCACCCGATGACAAGTGTTCGGCTCAGTCAGTCAGGGAGAGCTGGAGAGCAGAAGGGAGAGATAGTGTAGGGAGTGAAATAGTAATATTTTAGTTTTTATACTTGTTATAGACCCAAAAGTCCTTTTAAGTACTATTGTTGTGTGTGGCAGCAATATATATTTTTAGCGCAACCTGCACTAAATAGCTTGCAATTGTTTAGCCGCTGCAGACAGCGACATTATCTGCGCTGCATCTCCTGTCTAACGTGTGCACAGCCTAAAAATATCTGACATTCAGTGTACTTTTTCCATAGACGGTGTCTGCTGCAGACAGTTATGGATGTAGCAGGGTTAACTCACATGCTTTATGAGACATGTTATCTAAACTAAATGCAACTAAATGCGTTAAGCAATTGCTTTTCAAAGGATTTTGTTTCAAGATAACACGATGAGTTAAGAAATTTGAGTTAAGAGTGTGTGTGTTACCCCTGCTACATCTGTACATTACCTGCACTACATCTCCTGTATAACGTTAGTGCATTCGAAATATCGGTGACATTCAGTGTAATTTTTTTCGCCGCTGGTGACAACAACATTATCTGCGCTACATCTCCTGTGTAATGTGTGCGCAGCCTAAAAATATCTGTGACATCCAGTGTACTTTTTCTGTAGATGGTGTCTGCTGCGGACAGTTACATTACCTGCGCTACATCTCCTGTGTAACGTTTGCGTATGCAAAATATCAGCGACATTCATTCAGTGTAATTTTTTATTAGGCCGTGGTGACAGTGACATTACTTGTGTTATACCTCCTGCTTAACGTGTGCGCATCCTAATAATATCTGTGACATTCTGTGTACTTTATTTGGGCATACACTTACAAAACCTGCGCTACTGTACGTGTGACATACTTGCAAGCATATATACAATTTAATATGCGTAAGACGAGCAGTAAGGGACGGGGAAGGGCCGTTTTGCTGATGGTTCATGCAGAGGCCATGGCCCTGGGCACGGTGAAACTGTGCCTGCTGCCAGAGCACAAGAAACACACTCATCCACGATACCTAGCTTCATGTCCCAGTTTGCAGGGTGGCGCAGGACACCACTCTCGAAGTCAGACCAGTGCGACCAGGTTGGCTGGATTGCAGCAGATAATGCTTCCAGTCGGTTAAGCACTAACCTGTCTTCCACAAAGTTCAGTCTCAGTAACCAAGAGTCTGGTCAACAGAATCCTCACCATCATACTCCGTCCACCCACCATGGAGAGTCCTGGCACACAAATGATCCAACAGTCGGATATTCTGAGGTTTTCATCGCCATTCCTTAATTTGTGCCTCTCGCCAAGCCCTCTTGAAGAGGGACATGAAGAGATATTGTGCCCTGATTCCCAAACTCTTGAGCATCCACAGTCAGAAGAAGATGATGGTGGGGAACTGCAATTAGTGTTTCACAAGGTGGATGATGATGATGAGACACAGTTGCCAATAAGTCAACCGCAATTAGTGTCTCAAGAGGTTCATGATGAGGATGAGACACAGTTGTCAATAACTGAGGTTGTTGTTAGGTCAACAAGTCAGGAGGATGATCAGAGTGAGGAAGTGGAAGAGGAGGTGCTGTACGATGAAGTCACTGACCAAACCTGGGAAAGTGGCAAGCCGAGCGACGACAGCAGTGCAGAGGGGGGGGGATCCGCGGCACCGCAACAGGCTGGAAGAGGCAGAAAAGGGAGGAGGCGGGCGACACCGCAACTGTTCCCCGGAGCACCCCCTTTTGGCAATCTCCCTTGCCAAGGGGTGGGTGTTCCGCAGTCTGGCGCTTTTTTGATTAAAGTGCGGACGATAAAAGAATTGTCATTTGCAACCTGTGCCATACCAAAATGAGCAGGGGCATGAACATTAGCAACCTCACTACCACAAGCATGATCCGCCACATGGCATCAAAGCACAATAATAGGTGGGCCGGACGCCTGGGTCCACAACCAGTATCTGCGAGTCACACCACTGCCTCCTCTTCCCCTGTGTTGTGTGCTGGCCAATCCTCCCGCCATGCACCTGGACCTTCGCAAGAACCATCAGCTAGCACATCCACTTCTGTGTCTCAGTGCAGCGTACAGATGTCTATACCCCAGACCTTTGAACGAAAGCGCAAATACCCAGCCACCCACCCAGAGACCATAGCTCTTAATGTGCACCTTTCCAAATTGTTGGCCCTGTAAATGTTGCCATTTAGGCTTGTGGACACTGAGGCTTTCCGCAGCCTGATGGCGACGGCTGTCCTGGTGCTACTGACGCCAAGGATTGCGGGCCCTACTTTCATCAGGGTTTTCACCACCACCTACCTTAGTGGCTGCAACCCCCTTCTCCTCCTCTGCCTCCTCCTCCACTTCCACCTCTGAATTATCATCTTGCAGCACCAGTCAGCCATCAGTCAGTAGCTGGAAGAATTGTAGCACTGCAGTGGGGAAGCGGCAACAGACCGTTCTTAAACTTATCTGCTTAGGTGACAAACAGCACACCACCGCAGAGCTGTGGCAGGGTTTAAGGGACCAGAATGAGCTGTGGCTCTTGCCACTCAACCTACAACCAGGCATGGTTGTGTCTGATAATGGACGTAATTGGTGGCGGCTTTGGAGCTTGGCAAGCTCACACACATACCATGCCTAGCCCACGTGTTCAACCTAGTGGTTCAGCGGTTTCTCAAAACCTACCCAAATTTGCCTGAGCTACTGGTGAGGGTGCGCTACGTGTGTGCCCATTTCCGCAAGTCATCGACAGCTTCCGTGGGTCTGGCAATGCTGCAGCAGCGCTTGAAATTGCCAGCTCACCGACTGTTGTGCGACGTGAGCACGTGCTGGAACTCGATGTTCCATATGTTGGTCAGGCTTTGTGAGCAGCAGAGGGCTGTAGTGGAATACCAGCCGCAACATGGTCGTCGCCTTTCCAGTCAGCTTCCGCTCTTCACAAGCGACGAGTGGGCATTGATGTCTGACTTCTGTGAGGTTTTAAGCAACTTTGAGGAATCAACACAGATGGTGAGCGGCGATAACGCTATTATCCACGTAACCATCCCACTTCTGTGTCACTGCTCACAATTAATGCGAACGCTTTGCATGTGGAAGAGGTGGAAATGGGGGAAGACAGTACACAGGGTGATAGCCAGACCATGCTCAGTTCTTCTTCTCAACGCGAATTGGATAAGGAGGAGGAGGAGCAGGAGACGGTTGCCTCCGCTACAGAGGGTAGTACCTATGGAAGTTTTATTCCATCTGTTCAGCGTGGATGGGTAGAAGAGGAGGAAGAGGATGAGGAGATTGAGAGTCATCCTCCTGATGAGGACAGCGAAGTCTTGTCTGTTGGGACTCTGGCACACATGGCTGACTTTATGTTAGGCTGCCTTTCCCGTGACCCTCGCTTTTGGCCAACACCGATTACTGGTTGTTTACCCTTCTCGACCCCCGCTACAAAGAGAACTTCTCATCTCTCATTCCTGTAGTGGAGAGGACAAGCAAAATGGTGCAATACAAGAAGGTCCTTATGGAAAAATTGCTCCAGCTGACAACGCTGGCTGTAGAGTACGTAGTTCCTTGGCCAACCGAGAAGGGAAGAAGAGGGGAACACACAGCAGTTCCAACAGAGGCAGGGCAACACTCTTCAAGGCCTAGGACAGTATTATGACACTCCCTTCAACCTGATGCGCAGCTAGTGTCACAAGGAGGGAAACGTTTTGAAAGATGGTGCAGTAGCAGACCGTGTCAGCATCCTCAGTGATCCCTGTGTGCCTTACAACTATTGGGTGTCCAAGCTGAACACAAGGCACGAACTGGCGCTCTACGCCTTGTAGGTGCTGGCCTGCCCCGCCGCCAGCGTTTTGTCAGAGCGTGTATTTAGTGCTTCTGGGTGCATAATAACTGATAAGTACATACGCCTGTCAACTGAAAATGCTGACCGGTTGACTCTTATAAAAATGAACAACAGATGAAAGCAGCTGAACAGAAAGGCACTCTAAATGTGGCTTTTATGGTGTATTGAATACACTGTATTCCCATGCACCCCTTCCACCACTAAAAAGGGTATATGGTTCAATCTCCCTTTTCTTGTCCTCCTCCTCCTCCTCCATCATATCAACATGCTTATTAGGCTGCCCTCACTCCTAATGTTTTAGAGGGTCAGTTCAGCAGCGGGCCCTCACCAATAATGTTTTTGAGGGTCACCAGCAGGTCCTCAGCTTAAATGTTTTAGAGGGTCAGCTCAGCAGCAGACCCTCACCCCTAAAATTTTAGATGGTCAGCTCGGCAGCAAGCCCTCGTGCACAATTTTTTTTAGATGGTCAGCTCGGCAGCAGGCCCTCGACCACAGCATTTTTTAGATGGTCAGCTCAGCTGCCCTCACCCCTAATGTTTTTGAGGGGCACCAGCAGGCCATCATTCTTAGATTTTCAAGGGTGTGTATGATGCCCTCCTTTATGTGTAATAAAGGGTGTATTGGAGTGACGGTTCCTTGTAATTTTTGCCAGCCCTTTCCCTTAGTGCATAGGCTTTTTGAGTGTAGGAGTCTAACTACCTGAACAATCGTATCACAATGTGAATGAGGCCCTCCTTTATGTGATATACAGGTTGTATTGGAGTGCCTCTTTCTTGTAATTTTTGGCAGCAATTGCACTTTATATACAAGTAAATATACAGGAAAGATGGTTTCCTAACAATTTTTCCTCTAAAATTTATTTTTATCTTCGGTTTGATGCGTATTATTGTCAGTCTGTAAAAGTGGCGTACTACTCGAACAACATCGTTCCCAGCAGCAACCTGGGAGTCCAAGATGCATCCAGACATCCTCCCCATGCTGTTCCAGAACCATTTTGGTGGTGTTTCCATCAATTTCTGACCTTTTCCTATGAACCAGACACCCTCCCCTCTTCAGAGCAGGGGGTGCCTGGTTTAATGCTCGGATTTTCCCATTGACTTTCATTGTGCTCGGGTGCTTGGAAGAGCACCCAAGCATCCCGAGGTGTTCTACTCGAGCACCCAAGCACTTTAGTGTTCGACCAACACTAGTGAAGAATAATGTTGATCACGAATATTCGAACTTCGAATTTTTATCGCGAATATAGGTAATTCGAAAATTTGCGAATATTTTGAATATAGATTTTTTTATTGTGAATTTTCGTAATGCGAATTTTTCTAGCACATTTTTCAATTGCCGAGTAAAAACATGATTCCTCCCTGCTTCTTGCTTGTGGGCCAGTGACTCATTGGCCCACAAGCAAGAAGCAGTCCTCCCTGCTCCTCCATCATGACTTTAAATGGGAAAAATTATGAATATTCTAAAAAAACATATATATAGCACTATATCGAAAATATTAGTTTTTTAGAATATTCGTAATATTCTAAAACAAGAATATATAGCAATATAGCGAATATTCGAAAAAACAAAAAAAAACAAATGTAGAGCACTTTAGCTAATATGGTGCTATAATCTTCTTTGTCTAATAGTTGTTATTTTTTTCTCATCTGAGTTTCAGATTGGAAAACAATTTCAACTATTAAAAAAAAAGATTATAGCACCATATTAGCTAAAGTGCTCTACATTCTTTTTTTTTTTTTTTTTTGAATATTGGCTGTATTGCTATATATTCTTGTTTTAGAATATTACGAATATTCGAAAAAATGAATATATTCGATATAGTAGTAAAAAGATACTGGGCACTCTCTCTATATAGGAACCTCACAGTTTATTACAGATATAGCATATATAGACAATTAATAAAATAAACATATTACATTAAAACAATACGTCATAAATGAATTATGAATATTTTATGTTTATTTTATGAATTGTCTATATATGCTATATCTGTAATAAACTGTGAGGTTCCTATATAGAGAGAGTGCCCAGTATCTTTTTACTATTTTTTACTGAATTGAAGGAAGGGTGATTCCTTTTTACTGAGAGCACCTCCTCCGTGGTCTTGCGCCATTCCTGTGCGTCACTCTTTTTTGCTTAAATATTCGATATAGTGCTATGACTCATTGGCCCACAAGCAAGAAGCAGGGAGGCATTACAAAAATTTGCATATTACGCGATCATTACCTTGTCGATTTTTTTTGTAAAAAATAAGTTTGACTTCCCACTGCTTGCTTTCCCTACCACTTTTTCCTTGTCTTTGAAGTAGAGTAATTAGGGAAATATAATGCAAAGAGACTAGTAACCAGCAAGTAACAACAGTTTCTATATTTTATTGCAGCCAGGCATAGTTTTCTATAGAAATATGATGCTTATATTAACAAACTGTTTATCCCCAAAATAACACCAAAATCCTATGTTGAAAATGCAGTTTTCACTGTTATATTTTGCCTCTATCGCCCTGGCTCACAATGTGTGAACTCCTCTAAAAATGATTGTGTTCTACTATAACTAAACAGGATGACTCTTTTCTGGCAGCACCTGCCAATCAGAAAGCATGATTATAACTTGGCAGAGGATAGAATTATGATTATACATTGATTTATTTTCAGCAATTATCAACTCCAAAGAGTTCTTTTTACAAAAATGATGTCTAAGATGACAAGTGCAATAAACATGCCTGTGCTTTTTATATGATGTTCTAATTTCCAGTGGTCAATAAACTGGTCCTGCTTTGGCAAGATGCCCACTATGGTTGGGCAGAACAATCCCTGTATATTTTGGATACATATTGTCTGCTTGTCCAGTGTATGCTGGTATACTTTTACTTTTAAAAAGCAACTTTATTTTTCTGTTCTACTGTAAAAACATATTAGCCCCTTAACCCATAGCACTGTATATACTGTATACGGCATTATGTGTCTGCATGTGTATTTAGTGGGCCTCTGCAGCAGGCTCCATACACGGCGTGTGCTGGCTGTATCATAGAGCCGGCACCCGCCTGCACTGACAGGAAGCGGCATTTGCGCTGTCCCTGTCATTTAATCCCTCAGGTGCTGCAATCAAGGCTGTTTGCTGCACCTGTGAGTGAAGGCAGAGGGATGTGGGTCCCTCTTCCTTCTGATCGGATCCCCAGCAGTGAAATTGCAGGGCTCCGATTGGTTGCCATGGCAGCCTAGATGCCGCTGAAGCTATCCAGGCATGTCATGGCTTTCTCCATACTGAGCTATGCACGAGGCACAGCTCAGAATGGAGAGTGTAAAATTCCTATTCGCCGTAATAGATCTCTATTAGGGTGAATAGGAGAGGGGATCAAAAGATCCCATGTACTAGGCCCTTAAGGGGGCTAATAGATTTTAATAAAAAAAAGTTTAAAAAGTTTAAAATAAAATAAAAAACACCAATATATTAAAAGTTTAAATCACCCCCCTTTTCCAATTTTACATATAAAAAGATCTAAACAATAAAAAATAAACATATTGTAAATCGCTGCATCCGAAAATGTCAGAACTATTAAAATATTAAAAACTATTTCCTGTGCAGTGAACACAGTAACAGAAAAAAAAAAGAAAAACACACAATTTGACATTGCCCCAAAAAAATTTGGATTGTGGAATATCTGAAATCAAATGGATTGAAAGATGAAAAACAGCATGGGTTTACTTCAGGGGGATCATGTAAAACTAATCTTATAGATTTTTTTGATTGGGTGACTAAAATAATAGATGGCGGAGGTGCAGTAGACATCGCTTATCTAGACTTTAGTAAGGCTTTTGATACTGTCCCACATAGAAGGCTTATCAATAAATTGCAGTCTTTGGGCTTGGACTCCCATATTGTTGAATGGATTAGGCAGTGGCTGAGGGACAGACAACAGAGGGTTGTAGTCAATGGAGTATATTCAGACCAAGGTCTTGTTACCAGTGGGGTACCTCAGGGATCTGTTCTGGGACCTATATTGTTTAATATCTTTATCAGCGAAATTGCAGAAGGCCTCGATGGTAAGGTGTGTCTTTTTGCTGATGACACAAAGATTTGTAACAGGGTTGATGTTCGTGGAGGGATACACCAAATGGAAAAGGATTTAGGAAAACTAGAGGAATGGTCAAAAATCTGGCAACTAAAATTGAATGTTGATAAGTGCAAGATAATGCATCTGGGGTGTAAAAACCCAAGAGCAGAATATAAAATCAGTGATACAGTCCTAACCTATCTGAGGAAAGGGATTTAGGGGTCATTATTTCAGAAGACTTAAAAGGTAGGCAGACAATGTCATAGAGCAGCAGGAAATGCTAGCAGAATGCTTGGGTGTATAGGGAGAGGCATTACCAGTAGAAAGAGGGAGGTGCTCATGCCGCTCTACAGAGCACTAGTGAGACCTCATTTGGAGTATTGTGCGCAGTACTGGAGACCATATCTCCAGAAGTATTTTTATACTTTGGAGAGAGTTCAGAGAAGAGCTACTAAATTAGTACATGGATTGCAGGATAAAACTTACCAGGAAAGATTAAAGGACCTTTCTATATTATTTAACTTTTTCACAATATTCTAATTTTGTGAAAAACTGACTTTTGGGTTTTCATTAGCTGTAAATCATATTTCTTTGAATGTGCTCGTATTAGACTGAACATTACTACATATTACATTACTATTGAGTCATTATCCTCTAGGTTGAAAATTATTATGTTTTTTTCCCACACCAATATACTAGCCCTTTAAAGGGTTTGTCTCTCTGGCACGGCCTAGTCACTTTGATTAATTTGTAGTGCAGCTATGTCCAACCTGTACAGTTAGCTCTTTAGCTGTTGAAAAAGTTTAACACCCATCATTAGAGATGAGCCAATCGAAACCCACGAAGTGGAATCCGATCCGAAATTCAGGATAAATTCAATTTGCCTCAATGTCGAATTTCCTTGTGCTTTGTGTCAGACATTCGATTTAACCTTAAATATGGTAAAAAACAACAAAAAAAAAACTTACCTTCTCTATTTGCTCGCGACAGTCCGCCAGCATCCATCTTAAATGAAGATCTCGGCTGAAATCCAGTGCGTGGCGACATATCACGTCACCACGCCGGCGTGATGACATAATCTCGTGCCGCTTGAGATTTTGCTCCAGATCTTCAAGAAAGATGGCGGTAGCTGGCCCATCACGAGCAAATGGAGGAGGTAAGTTTGATTTAATTTTTTTTATTGTAAATTTTACACAGTTTTTATACTCAGATTCCGCGATCATGTTTGAAAACGGCATCTAAGGAATACAATGATGGGGGGGCGGCGCTATTGCAGCTCCCTGTCATTGAACCCTTACTTACAAAAAAAAATGTGCTTTGTGATGAAGAAATTAGTCACGAGGCTAAAGTTTTTGTAAAATTTGGCGAATCACCCGAATCAAACTTTTCAATTATTCACTCATCTCTAGTCATCATGCTCAGCCAGCAGCCCCACAGGTTGGGGAGGTACAGTAAACGCCATGCTTCTACTGTTGTCACATGTTCCTCATGGGGTGTAAAAGGGTTAAAAGGGCTGCCTCCTAATAACCATCCCTATCCATAATAAAATTATCCCAGTGGTTAGCTAATCACCACTTGGTCAGCTTTTCTAAACCCCCTACAATCATCTATTGTCCAGATGTAATATAAGTGAGTGTTGATGTTATCTTTGATTACAGTAAAAATAATATAAAAAACAAATAAAAAAAATAAGGTTGAATTAAAAGTCTCTATTTGATTTTATGGTAATGGTAAGTCGGCATTGGATGGCAATTCACAGTTTAGTATGACGACTGGAAGGAAATTACACAGCAAATAAAAGGTAATTATTTAGACCCAGAAAGAACACACTATAAATTGTTTGCTCCTGTCTAATACTACTAATAACAGCGTAGACTTTTATTCCATAATTATTTTTTCAATGTAATTGGAAATACGTCAGATTTTCCTTGTTATCGGTAATTAGTGGTTTGTTTTGGCAGTAACTCTTAAGCAAACACCTTAATATTGCTTATTTTATGGTCTTAGTACTATGATAATGTTTATCAGATTTATTATCAGTTCCTGGCACAACATTTTGTAAAATGAGAAGACATTTTATTATAGATAAGAGTTTTCTTCTGCTCTTTTAAATAAGACATGAAGTCACAACTCAACAATTCATTTTCCCATTATACAAGGGATGCAACAGCATCGTTCAAGGGGTTTTCCAGTTTGTATCAACATCATTTAAACTAATAATTTTATGAAGGTTACATTTATGGAGATTACACTACATTACAATTAGAGACGAGCAATTAAAAAAAAAATTCAATTCGGCCGGTTCGCAGAATTTTCAGAAAAAAATTGTTTTGATTCAAATTTATTCACGTCGAATTACTTTAAAAAACGCCTATTTTCCGGCTGCTGAGAGCCTTTATAGTGGTGTAGAACACTGTGTCTTGTAGCAACATGCAGGGAGTCTGCTTTGGTAGTAAAATAATAATATGAGTCCGTATGACATACAGATGACCGGCGTCGCTCTTAGAATCACTCAGCATTTGCTCAATATTCATCAGTATTGCTAATGCCACAAAAAATAAACAGGACTGGATCTAAAACAAAGATGACACGTGAATGGAATATTTGCATGTCTTCTGTGTTTTGTACCCACTCCTGCTTTTGGCTACCAAATCATAAGCCAATTCTGATGGGACCATACAGGCCTTACAGCTGCTACATAGACAGGATCCGTTGTGCATCTAATTTTTCCTTCCTTCTGACAGATCAGAAGAAGGGTCAAATAAGTGATGATGTCAGCCAGGCCGAAAGGCAAAATAATGGCCCAGTCATGAAGTGGAGAGGGTGGGAACAGCATGAGAATGGCACAATGACAGAGTCTGGAGGTGGCGGCAGCAGCAGCATCAGTAGGAGGCCACAGAGTGGCACAATGACAGAGTCTAGAGGTGGCGGCGGCAGCAGTAGCAGCATCAGGAAAAGGCCCCCGAGTGGCACAATGACAGAGTCTGGAGGTGGCAGCAGTATAAGGAGGCCACAGAGTGGCACAATGACCAAGTGTGGAGGTGGTGGCAGCATCAGGAGACCACAGAGTGGCAAGGTGACATAGTGTAGAGATGGCAGCAGCATCAGGAGGCCACAGAGTGGCAAGGTGACAGTGTGGAGGTGCCAGCAGCATGAGGAGGCGCAGCATGAGGAGGCCACAGAGTGGAAAAACGACAAAAGATTGCAGAGGTGGCAGCAGCATGAGGAGGCCAGAGAGTGGCACAACTTCGAGAGAGATTGTGGAAGTGGCATCAGCATCTTCTCAACTTTATAAAATGTTGCTTTAAACACGATTTAATAATACACGTTCTCTGGCACAAAAAGCTTGGCAAATTGATTGTCTGTGAATTTCCCTCGAAGATTGGGATAATATATTGGCAAATTTAAGTTTACTTTCTTATAATTTTAATCAAGTTTTGGTTCAATTTAATATTCAATATTTAATAAATTTAATAATAAAAATTAAGTGTTGCCTAAGACAGGAGAGAATCCACTAGTCTTCTGTTTATTCAACAACGTGGTTACAAAGGAGAAAGCATTCCAAAAAAACTGTTTCTCTCCACCTGGAGACGAATCCTGTCAAGATTGATGCAAGTGCGGTATTGGCTGCTCATTGACCCATAAATCTCTGGGGGAACCTGCCTGGCATGAACAGGCCTCTAGTAGATAATGAGAAGACAAAGCGTCAAGATAGCTTTGAGCCCAGAAGAGTCCCGAAGTTCATCAAGATACGTTACTAAAGATTTTACCGCATATAACCGCAGCGCTGACCGCTGAAAAATTTAGTTTTTTCGTCAAAATTACTTCAATAAAGATTTTACCGCATATAACCGCAGCGCTGACCGCTGAATAAATTTTGTTTTTCGACCGAAATACATCAATGAAGATTTTACCGCATATAACCGCAGCATTAAACGCTGAATAAAATTAGTTTTTTGACCAAAATACTTCAATAAAGATTTTACAGCATATAAACGCAGCGCTGAGCGCTGAATAATTTTTTTTTTCAACCGAAATACGTCAATGAAGATTTTACCGCATATAACTGCAGCGCTAAATGCTGAATAAAATTTGATTTTCGACCGAAATACGTCCCAAAAGCTTTTACCACATATAGCTTTGACCGAAATACATTAATAAAGATTTTACCACTATACAGACGTCTCAGAAATGAACCGTTGCTCCCGACAGCATCTCCTGGGAAGGTCATGGAGCGTCGCAATCATCCAGCATCTATTCGCCCGGCTGAAGGATAATTTTGAAAGTGTGTAGAAGCCACACGGGGCCCCCAAGCTGCAGATTTATCATGGAGATATCATGGAGATTTTACCGTATATAACTGCAGAGTTGACTACTGAATGAATTTTGTTTTTCGACCGAAATACGTCAATAAAGATTTTACCACATATAACTGCAGCGCTGAATGCTGAATAAAATTTGTTTTTCGACCAAAATACGTCAATAAAGATTTTACCACAAATATTACTGCAGTGCTGAATGCTGAATATATTTAGTTTTTCGACCGAAGTACATCACTTAAGTTTTTACCACATATAACTGCAACAGTGAACGCTGAATATATTTTGTTTTTGTACTGAAATAATAAATAATTGCAGAAGTGAAAGGCGTATATATTTTTCTTTTTGTACTGAAATAGGCCACTAAACGCTTTCAAATAACCGCCAAAGTGAACTGAGAATATATTTTTCTTTTTGTACTGAAATACAAAATAACACATATAACCGCTGCACTGATTGACTTCTACCGCCGCTACTTTCATGAACCCTTGCACTACTACTTCCCAGGTAGGTAGGCTGCTGCATAGCAGGTGGTCTACCCCGGACACGTTTGGCTCCCGACCTCCCACTGCTGCTACACTGCTGGCTCCCAGCCATGCTTTCAAGCACACGTGAACTGAGAATATATATCTTTCTTTTTGTACTGAAATAGGCCACTAAATGCTTAGTAACATAGTAACATTGTAACAAAGTAAAAAAAGGCATTTGTCCATCCAGTTCGGCCTGTTATCCTGCAAAATGATCCAGACGAAGGTAAAAAAAAAACCTGTGAGGTAGAAGCCAATTTTCCCAACTTAAGGGGAAAAAAATTCCTTTCCGACTCCAATCAGACAATCAGAATAACTCCCTTTCAAGACATATAACTGCCACCGACATTAACTGAGAATGTATTTTTCTTTTTGTACTGAAATACAAAATAATGCATATAACCGCCATACTGACTGACTGCTACCGCCGCTACTTCTGTGAACCCCTGCACCACTACTTCCCAGGTAGGTAGGCTGCTGCAAAGCGGGTGGTCTTCCCCGGGCATGTTTGGCTCCCGACCTCCCACTGCTGCCACCCTGCTGACTCCCAGCCATGCTTTCAACACATATAACCACTAACGTGAAATGCGTATATATTTTTCTTTCTGTACTGAAATAGGCCACTAAACGCTTTTACCACAAATAAGTGCATCAGTGAAGTGCGTATTTATTTATTTTTTCTGTACGCTTTCAACACATAACCGCCGACGTGAACTGAGAATATATTTTTCTTTTAGTACTGAAATAGGCCAGTAAACCCTTTCACCACAAATAACTGCACCAGTGAAGTGCGAATATTTTTTCTTTCAATAATGAAATAGGCCACTAAACCCTTTTGCCACAAATAAGTGCACCATTGAAGTGCGTATATTGTTTTCTTTCTGTACGCTTTCAACACATATAACTGCAGAAGTGAACTGCGTATATATTTTTCTTGTTTGAAAAGATGTAAGCCACTAAAGGCTTTTCAACAGAGTACTTTCACCCCAAGAACATATTGTTGGAATGGCAGAGCTATATAATGGCTATTTGGATCCACAAATAATCTTTCCCTGCTCTTGTAAATCGCTTTTCTAGCACTGTCCCTAGCACCTTCTGACATCTCTCCCTGCACTAAGATGCTGTGAAATGATTCCTCCCTATCCTTTCGCAGCACTTATAAATAGTTTTTTCAGTTTTTTTTTCACAATCAGGTTTTTCCAATTGCTGTCCCTAGCGCCTTCTCACGTCTGTCCCTGCACTCAGAATGCTTGAAAATGTCTGACTCTAAGATGGCCGCTGTATTTACAGGGCTGTCTGGCTGCTGATTGGCTGCATGCATGGCATTATGGGTCGGCCTGCCTTCCCAGAGTTCCTTGCCCCATCTCCTCACATGTGTAGCTGCCATTGTAGTCGTCATTTTAGGAAAAATTGAATTTTTCGTGAAATTCGGATCGAATACCACTTTGTCTGATTCGATTCGCTCATCTCTATTTAGAACATATAACTGCACCGCTGAATGGCAAATATATTTTTCTTTTGCCACTAATACGTGCCACAGAAGGCTTTAGAACATATAACTGCACCGCTGAATGGCAAATATATTTTTCTTTTGCCCTTAATACATGCTACAAAAGGCTTTAGAACAAAAAACTGCACTGCTGAATAGCAAATATATTTTTCTCTTGCCACTAATACACGCCACAGAAGGCTTTAGAATATATAACTGCACCGCTGAACGGCAAATATATGTTTGTTTTGTCACTAATACACGCCACAAAAGGCTTTAGAACATATAACTGCCCCACTGAATGGCAAATATATTTTTATTTTGCCACTATTTCACGCCACAGAAGGCTTTGGAACATATAACTGCACCGCTAAACGGCAAATATATTTTACTTTTCCACTAATACACAGCAAAACGGGCTTTAGAACATATAACTGCACCGCTGAACGGCAAATAGGCCCTTATTTTTTTCTACTTATACACACCACAAAAGGCTTTAGAACATATAACTGAACCACTGAGCGGCAAATATATTTTTCTTTAGCCACAATTTCACGCCACAACATTCTTTAGAACATATAACTGCACCGCTGAACGGCAAATATATTTTACTTTTGCCACTAATACACGGCAAAAAGGGCTTTAGAACATATAACTGCACTGCTGAACGGCAAATAGGCATTTAGTTTTTTTCCACTTATACACGCCACAGAAGGCTTAGAACAGATAACTGCACCGCTGAACGGCAAAAATATTTTTCCTTTGCCACTAATACACAACAAAAAGGGCTTTAGAAAATATAACTGCACCGCTTAACGGCAAATATATTTTTATTTTGCCACTAATACACGGCAATACGGGCTTTAGAACATATAACTGCACCGCTAAACGTCAAATATATTTTTCTTTCGCCACTAATACACGCCACAGAAGGCTTTAGAACATATAACTGCACCGCTGAACGGCAAATATATTTTTCTTTTGCCACTAATACACGCCACAGAAGGCTTTAGGACATATAACTGCACTGCTTAACGGCAAATATATTTTTGTTTTGTCACTAATACACGCCACAAAATGCTTTAGAACATATAACTGCACCACTGAATGGCAAATATATTTTTCTTTTGCCACTATTTCACGCACAGAAGGCTTTAGAACATATAACTGCACCGCTAAACGGCAAATATATTTTACCTTTGCCACCAATACACGGCAAAAAGGGCTTTAGAACATATAACTGCACCGCTGAACGGCAAATAGGCATTCCATTTTTTTCCACCTATACACGCCACAGAAGGCTTAGAACATATAAATGCACCGCTGAACGGCAAATATATTTTAATTTTTCCACTAATACACAGCAAAACGGGCTTTAGAACATATAACTGCACCGCTGAATGGCAAATAGGCCCTTACTTTTTTCTACTTATACACACCACAAAAGGCTTTAGAACATATAACTGCACCGCTGAACGGCAAATATATTTTTCTTTAGCCACAATTTCACGCTACAAAAAGCTTTAGAACATAACTGCACCGCTGAACGGCAAATATATTTTTTTATTTTTGCCACTAATACACGGCTAAAATGGCTTTAGAACATATAACTGCACTGCTGAACGGCAAATATATTTTTATTTTGTCACTAATACACGGCAATACGGGCTTTAGAACATATAACTGCACCGCTAAATGTCAAATATATTTTTCTTTTGCCACTAATACACGCCACAGAAGGCTTTAGAACATATAACTGCACCGCTGAACGGCAAATATATTTTTGTTTTGTCACTAATACACACCACAGTAGGCTTTAGAACATTTAACTGCACCGCTGAATGGCAAATATATTTTGCTTTTGCCACTAATACATGGCTAAAAGGGCTTTAGAACATATAACTGCACCGCTGAACTGCAAATAGGTCCTTATTTTTTTCCAATTTTCAACGCCACAGAAGTCTTTAGAACATATAACTGCACCGCTGAACGGCAAATATATTTTACTTTTGCCACAAATACATGACAAAAAGGGCTTTAAAACATATAATTGCACTGCTGAACTGCAAATAGGTCCTTATTTTCTTCCACTTTTCCACTCCACAGAAGTCTTTAGAACATATTACTGCACCGCTAAACTGCAAATATATTTTTCTTTTGCCAGTAATACACGCCACAATAGGCTTTAGAACATATAATTGCACTGCTGATTGGCAAATATATTTTTGTTTTGTCACTAATACATGGCAAAAAGGGCTTTAGAACATATAACTGCACTGCTGAACGGCAAATAGGCATTTAGTTTTTTTCCACTTATACACGCCACAGATGGCTTAGAACAGATAACTGCACCGCTGAACGGCAAAAATATTTTTCCTTTGCCACTAATACACAACAAAAAGGGCTTTAGAAAATATAACTGCACCGCTTAACGGCAAATATATTTTTATTTTGCCACTAATACACGGCAATACGGGCTTTAGAACATATAACTGCACCGCTAAACGTCAAATATATTTTTCTTTCGCCACTAATACACGCCACAGAAGGCTTTAGAACATATAACTGCACCGCTGAACGGCAAATATATTTTTCTTTTGCCACTAATACACGCCACAGAAGGCTTTAGGACATATAACTGCACTGCTTAACGGCAAATATATTTTTGTTTTGTCACTAATACACGCCACAAAATGCTTTAGAACATATAACTGCACCACTGAATGGCAAATATATTTTTCTTTTGCCACTATTTCACGCACAGAAGGCTTTAGAACATATAACTGCACCGCTAAACGGCAAATATATTTTACCTTTGCCACCAATACACGGCAAAAAGGGCTTTAGAACATATAACTGCACCGCTGAACGGCAAATAGGCATTCCATTTTTTTCCACCTATACACGCCACAGAAGGCTTAGAACATATAAATGCACCGCTGAACGGCAAATATATTTTAATTTTTCCACTAATACACAGCAAAACGGGCTTTAGAACATATAACTGCACCGCTGAAAGGCAAATAGGCCCTTATTTTTTTCTACTTATACACACCACAAAAGGCTTTAGAACATATAACTGCACCGCTGAACGGCAAATATATTTTTCTTTAGCCACAATTTCACGCTACAAAAAGCTTTAGAACATAACTGCACCGCTGAACGGCAAATATATTTTTTTATTTTTGCCACTAATACACGGCTAAAATGGCTTTAGAACATATAACTGCACTGCTGAACGGCAAATATATTTTTATTTTGTCACTAATACACGGCAATACGGGCTTTAGAACATATAACTGCAACGCTAAATGTCAAATATATTTTTCTTTTGCCACTAATACACGCCACAGAAGGCTTTAGAACATATAACTGCACCGCTGAACGGCAAATATATTTTTGTTTTGTCACTAATACACACCACAGTAGGCTTTAGAACATTTAACTGCACCGCTGAATGGCAAATATATTTTGCTTTTGCCACTAATACATGGCTAAAAGGGCTTTAGAACATATAACTGCACCGCTGAACTGCAAATAGGTCCTTATTTTTTTCCAATTTTCAACGCCACAGAAGTCTTTAGAACATATAACTGCACCGCTGAACGGCAAATATATTTTACTTTTGCCACAAATACATGACAAAAAGGGCTTTAAAACATATAATTGCACTGCTGAACTGCAAATAGGTCCTTATTTTCTTCCACTTTTCAACTCCACAGAAGTCTTTAGAACATATTACTGCACCGCTAAACTGCAAATATATTTTTCTTTTGCCAGTAATACACGCCACAATAGGCTTTAGAACATATAATTGCACTGCTGATTGGCAAATATATTTTTGTTTTGTCACTAATACATGCCAAAGAAGACTTTAGAACATATATAACTGCACCACTGAACGGCAAATATATTTTTATTTTACCACTAATACACAATAAAAAGGGCTTTAGAAGATATAACTGCACCGCTGAACGGCAAATATATTTTTATTTTGCCACTAATATGTGCCACAGAAGGCTTTAGAACATAGAACTGCACTGCTAAACGGCAAATATATTTAGCTTTTGCCACTAATACACGCCACAAAAGGCTTTAGAACATATAACAGCACCACTGAACGGCAAATATATTTTTATTTTGCCACTAATACATGCCACAAAATGCTTTAGAACATATAACTGCACTGCTAAACGGCAAATATATTTATATTTTGCCGCTAATGCACACCACAGAAGGCTTTAAAACATATAACTGCACCACTGAACGGCAAATATATTTTTCTTTTTTTCACTAATACACGACTTCACCACACAATGGCTAATAAGCCCTTTTTTCCCACTAATACAAGCCCAAAAATGATTTAGAATAGATAACTGCACCGCACAAGGGCAAATTAGATGTAGAAATATTTCCTTTTAATAAACCCTGTTAATTGCTGTAACACCCCAAAAACAAAAACGGTTTCCTGGAATTACAAGTCTGTATAATGGCAATTTGGGTCCCCAGTCAGTGCAGCAAGGTGTAATATGATTGTTCCTATTACCCAGGCTGTAACATCCCCTTCTGAACCCTGTTCAACTTAATTGCTGTGGAATGATTCCTCCCTATTGTTTCCCTACATCTTGAATAATCTTTACCTGCACTTGTAAATCGTTTTTTTAGCACAATTAACTTTTTCCTAGCACTGTCCCTAGCGCCTTCTGACGTCTCTCCCGCACTAAGTACACTGTAAAATGGCAGAATCCAAGATGGCTGAGGCTATTTATAGGGCTGTGACATCACAGGGCTGGCTGCTGATTGGCTGCATGCATGGCATTATGTGTGATCCCGCCTTCC
Source organism: Bufo bufo (assembly GCF_905171765.1). Classification (NCBI taxonomy): domain Eukaryota; kingdom Metazoa; phylum Chordata; class Amphibia; order Anura; family Bufonidae; genus Bufo; species Bufo bufo. The sequence continues at coordinate 90,854,077 of NC_053389.1, read as the reverse complement.
AAGAGTTCCTTGCTCCATGTCCTCACACGTGCAGCAGCCATTTTAGGAAAAAATGCTATTCGGATTCGGTGTGAAGCTAATTTTTCCTGAAATTCGGATCGAATTCCACTTCGTCAACTTCGATTCGTTCTTGTCTAATTACAATTTTTTTCTAGTGGCCTGTTTTTGCAAGACAGGATTTAGTTTTTATTGGTCCCATGTTGAAGCGTATATAATACAGTAATAGTTTACTCAGATTTCCCCCATCTGAAATGGTGCCATGGCTTATGAAAACTAAGTTTCATTTGCTTCGCCGAATTTCAAAAATAAATTTGCTTAGTGACGAATTACTTAGTACAAATCACATTTCTTTGTAAGTAGCAGGCGCAATGATAAGCAAGGATCAGCTCCTCTTCATTATACCCCTCAGATGCCACTTTCAAACATGATCGCAGCATCTGAGATTAAAAATAGTGTAAAATGGCTATTGCAACGCCACCCCCCCTCCATCATTAAACCCCTCATATGCCATGTTCAGTGCTGATTATGGCATCTGATGTAAAAATGGAGACCTTTGACGGGTAAAAAAAAAAAATTGTTCAGCTCATCTGTTTGAGCACAACATATCAGGCGGGATCTTCAATCAATATGGCCGGCAGTGGCCTTTTTGCACTCAAACGCATAAGGTCAGTATGGTTGTTTTATTCTTTTTTCTCCATTTCTGGGAAAATTGATTTGCTACCCCGAAACACGAGGAAATTCGGTTTTGCAGCGAATCAATTTTTCCCTGAAATTCAGATCGAAGTCCACTTCGGATACTTTGATTCGCTCAATCCTGATCACACTACCTCAAGCTCACCCTACAACATTAACTGGGCTATGCCTCCAACAGAAGGCGATAACATACCACTCAAATTAATAATGTGTACTACTTTTTCCTGCACATCAGGTGGCCAAGAACACAGCCATGCAGGGAATAACTCTGAGGAAACCACATGATTCTCAGGATCACGGGTCTATTGGTAGCCCAATATCCTCCAGTCAGAAAGTGTTGGCATGTTTATTTGCATTTGTACACCATTGTCCATCTATGCTTTTGATGATCAAGTAATGTCTGAATAGTAGGCATGGGGCCATAATTAATAGCCTAAACACTAACTCAGGACAGTTTTACAGAGCAACTACACATCTACAGAACCACAGATCATCATAAAACCCTATGTAATTTTTGATTATACAAAAATTTTAGCTCAGCAAACAGCAGCACAAATGTACTGTATATTCACATGCAGAAGATTTGTTACATATATTTATTAACCAGCCAATACATTTGAATGATACTCACAGAAACCCATGTGAGGATGAATGGAGCTGATCTTTTGTGACATACATTTCTGCCACAAACTGGCCACATACTCTTAAAATGCATTAATCTGTGTTATGTATCATCTTAAAGTGTCTTGAAAAGATGCAAAAATCAGACTTTCTTACTTACAAAAAAAAAAAGATCTCTTCTGGGATAAGAATTAATTGACAAGACAGTTTTCTTTGCCGTACTGGGGTAGAGAAGAGAACGTAGGTGGTCTGTCTAGGAAGGTACACTATAAAAAGAAAAACAGTATTCCAGCAAGTCTGAGTACTCCTTTTGTGCCCGTGGCTCTCTCAGTGGATTTGAGCTTCCCTAATTAGATTTAGCAGTCTGTTTCTGTAAGAGACCAGCAGTCTGGCAAATTCTCAGCTCCGCAGTTCACTGCTGTATAAAGTATTTTAGTTTCCAACACATAAAAGCACAGAAGAAAAAAAAAAATCTTCCTTGAGGCAAGTGTCCTACAAGGAAAAACTGTAAATTCTAACACAATTTTTGATTAACTGTACTTGTTTTTGATATGTATTTAAATGTGCACATGTATAGGCAAAATGCTTTTAAATACTGTAGCTATAACCATGAAGCTACATGGTTCACATCCCATGATGAAGCAATGCAGGGGTGTAGCTATAGGGGAAGCAGGGAAAGTGGCTGCTTTGGGGCCCAAACTCAGAAGGGGCCCAGCCAGGAGTAGGACTAAAAGATTTTATTGTCAGGGCCCCCTCAATAGTATTGCACAATCACATTATGTACAGTGACACTATGGACAGTGACATGATAAACAGTGTATACGTGTAGGAAACTGACAAAATGGCTGCTGGACCTGGTCTGGGAGAGTGACCTTGAAGAAGGGGGGTGCGAGGAAGTTGCTAGGGGGGACCCCATTCAAAAATTTGCTATGGGGCCCAGTAGTTTTTTGGTACGCCGCTGAAACGATGGGTTGTTTATACAGCCAGTTTAGCAAGAGACCATGCAGTGTGAGATCAAAAAAGTTAAAAATGTGGCCTTATGGTTAAAAACACTGGGGGGAAAAGCACCAGAAAAACTAGCATGAAAGCATGTGTGACACCATCCTTAAAAGGGTTTTTCCCACCATAGTAAGTGATTTCATAATCCAGCGTTATGCCATCGCTTCCAGCATGGTGGGTGTCCAGCTGCCAGGACACTGATACTCAGAATGAAGTGGATGAAGCATTAGTTAAGTTCTGTGGATCCTTTATTTGTTTGTAGCTGTCTTGCAGTTCCTTGAACAGTACGTACGAAGATAAGATCCACCCTATAGAGAGAAGCAGGGTGAGGAGTACAAAAGGTAGAACTAGAGAGCAAATGTTTTTTTAAGCATGTCCAATAATTTTATGAATAAATGGAACATATTTCTAATGGTTGATATTTCTCACCATTGATGCCATGAATATCCTTCTAACTACTCAGTAGGGACCATATTAATTGAAAATTAAAGCAATGTGGGAAAACTCTTCTAGGGCTCTGTTGTTGTATTTTCCTGGTTGCACTTTCCTTACTTGATATAACATATCACTTCTAATGAGATGAAAACATTAGCATTTCGACTCAACGTGTTGATAGAACATGTCAAGCAAAGACGACAACATCAGAGGAGCAACATCAAAGAGAAATCCCTGTACCTGTTTAAAGTTTCTCTTTATTGCTTCCTACTAATGTGGTAAAGTCCCACATGCCAAATCCTTCAGAACCAAACACTTTAGGCAGCGCATTTAACATCATTAGGATGCAGGATCAGCTGAATGCCTAAATCCCATCTGTTTAGAGAATCCTCCATCAGAAAGAAGCAACAAAAATCTCTGGGTGAAGGCATGATCAAATGATGACAAGGCATTCAGCAGATAAAGTGGAAGGTGATTAAACCTAATGGAACAACAGATGAAGGTCTTTCAAGATATAGTAAGGATATATGAAGCAGAGATTATATGGGAACATTTACACTGCATTTGCAATGTGCATTTGGCTTATAATGTATGTCAAACATATTCATAGGTCCCCATTCACTGGACAGTGGTGAAAAGATTGCTAGTTTGTCGTTCATCAGGCTGGTATAAGTCAATATTTTATTTATTTATTTTTCCGTAATACGGACAAGTATAGGACATGTTCTATTTTTTATTTTTTTACATGTGCCGCGGAATGGACATACGGATGCAGACATCACATGATGTGTTGGCCGCATGTTTTGCAGCCACATTGACATTAATGGGTCCGAATTCTGACATAAGGATACAAGGACTGACCTAACACCTGTTTCCCAGTCACCTTCTAATACTACAAACAGGGTGCTGCCATCATCATGACTCAATTAACTTGTAGAGATCATCCCACCTACATACATACATATAAATATGTGATCATCAACAATAGACATGAGCAAATTTTTCAAAAATTCGATTCGCCAGTTCGCCAAATTTTTTGGGAAAAATTTAGTTCAATCTGAATAAATTCATGGCGAATTAAGTAAAAAAAAATGGCTGCCTTGTAGTAACACATATAGGGAGTCTGCTTTGATAGTGTAATGATACTGTGAGTCTGTATGACATGCAGATGACAAGGGTCGCTTTTAGGCCTCTTTCACACGGGCGTTGCGGGAAAATGTGCGGGTGCGTTACGGGAACACCCGCGATTTTTTCGCGCGAGTGCAAAACATTGTAATGCGTTTTGCACTTGCGTGAGAAAAATCGCGCATGTTTGGTACCCAAACCCAAACTTCTTCACAGAAGTTCGGGCTTGGGACCGGTGTTCTGTATATTGTATTATTTCCCCTTATAACATGGTTATAAGGGAAAATAATAGCATTCTGAATACAGAATGCATAGTAAAATTGCGCTTTAACTCACCTTAGTCCACTTGATCGCAATGCCCGGGATCTCCTTCTGTCTCCTTTACTGAACAGGACCTGTGATGAGCATTCATTACAGGTCACGGACCTGTGGTGACGTCACTCCAGTCATCACATGATCCATCACCATGGTAAAAGATCATGTGATGGATCATGTGATGACCGGAGTGACGTCACCACAGGTCCTTGAGCTATAATGATTAATGAATGCTCACCACAGGTCCTGTTCAGTAAAGGAGACAGAAGGAGATCCCGGGCATCGCGATCAAGTGGACTAAGGTGAGTTAAATTATTTCTTTTTTTAAATTAACCCCTCCAGCGCTATTTTACTGTATTCAGAATGCTATTATTTTCCCTTATAACCATGTTATAAGGGAAAATAATAATGATCGGGTCTCCATCCCGATCGTCTCCTAGCAACCGTGCGTGAAAATCGCACCGCATCCGCACTTGCTTGCGGATGCTTGCGATTTTCACGCAACCCCATTCACTTCTATGGGGCCTGCGTTGCGTGAAAAATGCAGAATATAGAGCATGCTGCGATTTTCACGCAACGCACAAGTGATGCGTGAAAATCACCGCTCATGTGAACAGCCCCATAGAAATGAATGGGTTGGTATTCAGTGCGGGTGCAATGCGTTCAACTCGCGCATCGCATCCGCGCGGAATACTCAACCGTGTGAAAGGGGCCTTAGAATCACAGCATACTTCACTTATTTGGGCAGTCATGGGGCCAAAACTGACCAAATAACTCATGTATGAACTCAGTCTTAGGTCCCTTTCACACGGGCGAGTATTCCGCACGGATGCGATGCGTGAGGTGAGCGCATTGCACCCGCACTGAATACCGACCCATTCATTTCTATTCTTGATCGCGTAGCCCGGCATCTCCTTCAGTCACTCGAATGGGTAAGCGATCCATCCGTTCCGCAAAAAGATAGAGCAGGTTCTATCTTTTTGCGGTGAGGAGGCACGGAATGGAACCCCAGAAAGCACTCCGTAGTGCTTCCGTAGTGTTCCGTTCCATGTTTCGTTTCCGCACCGTTCAGCATCTCCAGATTTGCAGACCCATTGAAGTGAATGGGGCACACGGAACGGTGTCCGTGTATTGCGGATCCGCAAATGCGATCTGCTGTAATGACCGGCGTCATGCAAAGGGAGGGAAATGGGAAGGCCCTGTCCAAGGGAGAGGGAAAGATGGTGACCCCTGACTCACCTTGCGGCTGGCACCTGACTGCCCTGACGTCCCTAGACGGGTTCCTCACCCGTACGCCGATCACGTGCCTAAACCCTGGCTTTCCCTAAGATGAGCCCTGTAGTGAACGGGGCGGTGGGATCACCAGTCCGCACCACTGACACCAAGAGGAAAACACCAAGGAGAGGACAGACAAAACAGACAAACATATAATCCCAGGTGGGCGACAACAGCAGATCACCAAGGCCCAACAGGGATCCGGAGGGTAACGTTCTGGAACAACAACCAGGGAACACAGCTGCACAGCTCCAGTGGGTCAGTATAGAAGTCCTGGCAGGAAGCTCTATATCTGGCAACCAGAGAAGCGAGAGATGGGAATATAAGGAGGTTGGGATTGCTGGACAAGAAACAGCTGAGGAGGAGAAGCTACGGATCCCTGAGTGAGCCAAAAAGGATTGCAAGGCAAACTCAGAAAGCTACCATTAATAAACAGCACTGTTTTTAGACATAGAGCGCGCAGCCACCCGCTGCGACTTCCTGACCCCGGGTATAACGCAGTCAGGCGTGGCTCTTGACACCCTCGTGACAGTACCCCCCTCTCTACGAGGGGCCTCCGGACACTCAGGACTAGGTCTCTCAGGATGAGAGGCATGAAAAGCCCGAACTAACCTGTCGGCGTTTACCTCAGACGCTGGAACCCACATTCTTTCCTCGGGACCGTAACCCCTCCAATGCACCAGATATTGAAGAGAGCGGCGGACCCGACGAGAGTCAACAGTTTTGTATATTTGAAACTCTAGATTACCATCCACAACAACAGGAGGAGGTGGCAGCGGTGACGTTCTAGAGGTGGAACATACTTCTTGAGTAGCGACTTATGGAAGACGTTATGGATTTTAAAAGTCTGAGGTAGCTCCAGGCGAAAAGCCACGGGGTTAATGATGGCTACTATTTTGTAAGGGCCAATGAACCTAGGACCCAGTTTCCAAGAGGGAACCTTTAATTTAATATTCCTAGTAGACAACCACACATAGTCATTCACTCCTAGGTCCGGACCTGGCGACCGTCTCTTATCAGCCATGCATTTATATTTACCTCCCATATTTTTCAAATTAGCTTGCACTTTCTGCCATACAGAAGAAAGAGATGACGAAAACCGTTCCTCTTCGGGAACCCCAGAAGACCCCCCCTCTTTGAAAGTACAGAATTGGGGATGAAAACCATATGCACCAAGAAATGGTGACTTGCCAGTAGATTCCTGACGGCGATTATTTATGGCAAACTCGGCTAACGGTAAATATGATGACCACCCCTCTTGGTTTTCAGACACAAAACATCTTAGATATGTCTCAAGGTTTTGGTTGGTACGCTTACACTACCTGATCGATACAACATCATACCTGATTGTATACACACACTGGATGTTTTAAACCACCTTGTTCAAAAAAAAATTGGATTGTTAGGTGATTTATGCCCTTTATGGATTATAATCCAACTCTGCGTCAACTACATAATTTTCCATGGGAGTTTTGCCATGGATCCCCCTCCGGCATGCCACAGTCCAGGTGTTAGTCTCCTTGAAACAACTTTTCCATCACTACTGTGGCTAGAAAGAGTCCCTGTGGGTTTTAAAATTCGCCTGCCTATTGAAATCTATGGCGGTTCGCCCGGTTTGCCCGTTCGCGAACATTTGCAGAAATTCGCGTTCGGCGTTCGCGAACGGAAAATTTTATGTTCGCGACATCACTAGTTCTGGCTGATATAGGCCGAGCTATTACACTAAAACAGAGCAATATTACAAAAAGCTAATTTATATAACTTATTAGAAAAAAAATTATAATTATGGCAACTTTTCCAAAAGCATGATCATCTCCTGCACCCACTTCATGGCCTATTTTTAGACGGCTAGTTGTTACAGGTGCGGCAAGACCTAATATTTTTCCTTATTTTTTAGTTATTTCTATTTTACACAATAAAAGCATTGTTGAACCAAAAACAATTCATGTTATACTGTCTCCATATTTTGAGAGCCATAATATTGTTTTTATTTGGCGATTGTCTAATGGTAGGGTCTCATTTTTAGCAGAATGAACTCACCGATTGTTACTATTTTGGGGGGCATATGCCTTTTTTGATAGCTTGGTGTTGCACTTTTAGTGATGTTAGGTTGAATAAATTAATATTTTCTTTTAATTGTTTATTTATTTTATTTTTTTAAAGTGTTTACCGGAGGGGTTAGATCATAGGATATTTTTATAGAGATGGTCGATATGTACACGGCAGTACAAAATATGTCTGTTTGTCTATTGTTCACCTTTTTATTTATTTATTTAAAGTCTTTATACACATTGATGATTTAAATCTCAATACGTTAGTTAGTGATCTTTATGATCATTATATAGTTTATTAGTTAGTGATATTTCAGTACAGTATAATTTTATTTTTTTTGTAAGTTAGTGATAGTTCTATTAAGTTTAATATTATTTATTTGTTAAATTAATTGTTTTAATGTAAATTAAAGAGTTATTGTCCAGTGTTCTTTTTTTGTATTACTATAGTGTACGTTGTCGCCTCATAGTTGGCCCTTTTAATGTTTATGTACATGTTATGGATACATAATCATATTGCTATGTGCACATATTTACCCTCCTGGCGGGGGCTGATGATCGCCTCCTCTTCCTCTGAGTCCTGAGATGGGGTGGTGCTGGAGGGTACAGCACTTTCCACCTCCTTCACTTCTCCCACATCTGGTGGGGGTGGCTCCAGCCTCCTCCTCCTCTTCCTCCTCTACCTCGACAACCTCCATGGCCTCCGCCGATCGCCTTCTCCGAATGGAGGGAATAGGAACTTCTGTGATCACAGAATGTTGAGATTTTAGATAAACAACTCCAAAATCTTAAGAACATTTGATATAAAGAAATTCCAATATGGAGGGATCTATATATAATTGCAGTGGCTGCCAGCTTTATGACGCATAACTCAATCAAAAATTAACAGTATGAAAAAATACATCCCCTCCACAGTGTCTTGATGGAACAATAGGGCGAGAGGAGACCCATGGGATGGGATTATCTCCTCAGTGTATCATAGGATGATCTACTTCTCTACACCAGAGTCGGCTACTTTTTAATCCCATCACTAACACAATAGAACAAAGGGACAAATAAACCAACACATTCATTGGGAGTCTCAGAGCAGAGTTAACCATTATTGCGTTTATGGATTCACACCATGCTACTTTAATGGGGAATACGAAAGATGTGGCCTATAAACTCAACCAAAAATTCATGGTTTATAGTTCCCTCTAAACCAAATAGGTCAGAGTGGGGGTCTCCATAGTCCTAGGTCCATAGCCCGTAGGAAGGAGGCTAGCACTCAGGCTTCAACTGCAGACACAGTGATGGTTCAGTCCGTCACTTGTCTGGCACAAAGCCATCATGCTGTGGGAATGTTTTTCAGCAGCCTGGACTGGGAAACGGGTCAGAGTTGAGGGAAACATGGACAGGGATATTCTTGAGCAAAACCTGTACCACTCTGTGCGTGATCTGAGGGTAAGACGGAGGTTCATCTTCCAGCAGGACAATGACCTCAAAGACACTGCTACAGCAACACTTGAATGGTTTAAGGGTAGAGATGGCCTTGCGGTTCGCCCGGCATTCGTTTTGCGGCAAACTTTTCGTGTTCGCGATTCGCCGAACATGCGAACATATGGAGAAATTTGCGCCCGCCATATTCTTTTACATTGTGAAGAACTTTGACTCATGACACATCCATCAGGTGGTACAGGACAGCCAATTGAGACATTTCAGCACATGGACATACCCCCTACCTTATAAATAAACCTGATATGGCCGCCATTTTACATTCAGTGTTTTGCCAGTGTAGGGAGAGGTTGCTGTGTGGAGCATGGACAGGCTGTTAGGGACACCAAATGCTAGCTAATAGGGCCACAAAAGTCATTTTAAGAACTAGTATAGGTGTGCTATCGATATGTGTAATACACAGAGGGGTGCGATATACTTAAAATATACTTTTATAATGAGTCAAAAACTTATATATATTTGATCTATATAGTGATCACCTGGAAGTCAGGGGCCTAGGGGCTAGGGGATTACTAGGGCCATTTTTATATAGGGTAAGGTTCCTGACGGGGTCGCTCTTATCAGGGCAGGTGGTCTGAGGTTAGGCTATCAGGGCCAGAATAGCACCCCCCTGTAGGGCAATATCAGGGACAGTTCTTTGCCCACCCTGTCCTTCAATACCACATCATCATCTAGCCCAAGGAATGGATGTTTTTTGCTTTTCCTACTGGATTCATCGATGTGCACTGGAACCCCTCGGATTGTGGTAGGACATATGGTTTCTGATTTAGTGCCACCGAGCACTTGTTATTGCCTACCACATCTATGCTTTTTGGTTAACTTTATAATTTCATTTATTTTCATTTTGAGGGATATCTTTTCCATTCACACGTCCGCAAAATGGGTCCGCATCCGTTCCGCAATTTTGCGCAACGGGTGCAGACCCATTCATTTTCAATGGGGCCGGAATGTGCTGTCCGCATCCGCGGATCCGCATTTCCGCATTTCCGCATCTGTGCTTCCATTTCCAAAAAAAAATAGAACATGTCCTATTCTTGTCCGCAATTGCAAACAAGATTAGGCATTTTCTATTATAGTGCCGGCGATGTGCCGTCCACAAATTGCGGAATGCACATTGCCGATGTCCGTGTTTTGCGGATCCGCAAAACACTTACGGACGTGTGGACCCTCATAGTAAAATTATTAAAGTTTACATTTTATCTTTATGTATATTCTAATGGATTGCCTTCCTTGTACAATGTTATAATATACTTTCTATGTTAGAAAGTATATTATAGTGCATTTGCATTGTGCGGCAGTTGTGTGCGGTTGCATTGAAAAATTCGAATAATACATCTGGTATGTCACTGTCCATGTTGTGGGACTATTTGTGCAATTCTAGTAATTATTTCTTGGCTGCAAATATGAGCTGAAGGTTTTTCAGGTTCACCTGCCATTAAAATGAATGGGACCCGCCGCAAACTTGCGTTCACGAACATTTGACCGCCCCGGCAGATGTTCGTCCATCACTATTTAAGGGTAAACATATAAATGTGTTGGAATGGCCTAGTCAAAGTCCAGATATCAATCCAATAGAAAATCTGTGGTCAGACTTAAAGATTGCTGTTCACAATCACAAGCGCAAACCATCAAATTGGAAGGAGCAGAATCAGTATTGCAAGGAGGAATGGACAAAAACGCCTGTGGTAGGATGTGGCAACTGCTCATAGAGACTTAACCAAAGCGACTTGGAGCTGTAATTGCTGCAAAAGGTGGCTCTACAAAGTACTGACTTTAGGGGGTGAATAGTTCTGCACATTGACCTTTTCTGTTATTTTGTCTTATTTGTTGTATGCTTTACAATTAACCAATTTAAAAGAAGGTCTAAGTTGTGGGCATGTTCTACAAATTAAATGAGGCAAATCCTCAAACAATCGATGTTAATTCCAGGGGGTGAGGCAACAAAAAAAAGAATAAAGTCAAGGGGGATACTTGTCAAGGGGGATACTTGAATACTTTTGCTTAGCACTGTATACATTACAGAGTGTTGGCAAAACATACAAAAGTTATTTACGCATCTACCTGGGCATTTTTCGCCCCGGATTCTTTTTATAAACCGCGGGTGTCTGCGCTTCATGTCTGACCATTTTTTTATGATGGCCAGACGGCGGTGTTTGCGACCCATTTGGCGCCACATTTCATAGGCCAGCTCCAGCACAATTCGCTGCTTCTCGGCGTGGGACTGGGTGCGGTTGTACCCCCGCCCCAACATTCGCTGCAAGATAAAAATACAAGCTTATAATCCCAATTTTTAACAATAATAGTATTGAAAAAAATGTACTCAAGTAAACTGCAAAAAATTATTTAATGCTTTGAGGTGGAAATATTAGATTTAGGCCACCTGCACACGGGTGTGTTTTTTCAGAACTATGGACCGTACAAACATGTCCTGCAGAGTGGACAAGCGCATGGCGTCATTGGTTGCTAAGACAGCTTCCAGCCACCACCACTGTACTGTGATAAACTTGTATGATCTATACTCTGCAGGACGGCAGGCAGTGGCGTCTCTAGCTTTCAAATTTTGGGGGGGCACACTGGAGCCAGGATAAAAATAGGGGGGGCAGCTATAACAACGATACATTTACACAAGTACGCTCAGAAATGCTGCAATACTTTACTTAATACCTAAAACCGCAACAGGGAAGAAAAGTCCAGCTGTCTGTGGATGACACTTTTATAGAGAGGGGGATCTGTGGATGACAATGCTATGGGGGGGATCTGTAGATGCCACATACCGTATATAGCATCTTATGCTATATGTGTCATCCACAGATCCACCCCATGACAGTGTCATCCCCATTTCCCCCTCCATAACAGTGTCATCCACAGATCTCCCTCCCCGCCTCTCACAGGAGTGTACATATATAAAATAAAATAAACATATTTCACATGAACACTTAGGTCCCTTTTACACGAGCGAGTTTTCCACGCGGGTACAATGTGTGACGTGAACGCATAGCACCCGCACTGAATCCTGACTCATTCATTTCAATGGGTCTGTGTACATGAGCGTTGTTTTTCACGCATCAGTTCTGCGTTGCGTGAAAACCGCAGCATGTTCTATATTCAGCGTTTGTCAGCCCTGGCCCCATAGAAGTGAATGGGGCTGCGTGAAAAACGCATTGCATCCGCAAGCAAGTGCGGGTGCGATGCGTTTTTCACTGATGGTTGCTAAGAGATGTTGTTTGTAAACATTCCGTTTTTTATCACGCGCGTGAAAAACGCATCAAAACGCATTGCACCCGCGTGAAAAAAAAACTGAACAACTAAACGCAACCGCAGACAAAACTGACTGAACTTGCTTGCAAAATAGTGCGAGTTTCACTGAACGCACCCTGAACGCATCCGGCCCCAATCCGCAACGCCCGTGTGAAACCAGCCTTACAGCTACTTGGCTTGGCCCTTGGGGATCTCGGACGCCACTTCAACACTTTGGCCGGGGGCTCGGTGGAGATGATGTTGTGTTTTATCCTAATGAGAAAGATTTCATAATAAGGATTTGGAGAAGGGGCAGAAGGATAGCAGAGCAGAGAGAGGCTGGTGCTGCTACTGGGGGGTCATACCATGGGGAAGTAATAAAGCCCCCCCCAGTAGAAATAATTCTCCTTATAATGTGCAAAACATACCCCCTTATGCCCCCAGTTGAGCTAATGTCCCCCATAATGTCCCAGTATAAAATACCCCTATATAGTGCCCCAGTAAATGCCTCCATAGTGCTCCTCTCCCCTCTTCCTGCTAGTGCCCCCCATAATGTACCAGTATAAAATGCCCCATATATCGTGCCCCAGTAGATGCCCTCAGTGTCCCCCATAATTTGCAAGTATAAAATACCCCTTCTTAGTGCCCCCCCGTAGATGACTCCATAGTACTCCTGTCTCCCCTTCTCCATAGTACCCGCCATAATGTGTCCCAGTATAAAATGCTACTGTACAGAGCCCTCCATATAAAACACCCATTCTTTGTGGCCTCAGTAGATGCCCCTATAGTGCCCCCCAATAATGTGCCAGTAATAAGTGCCCTCAATAACGTGCCACTGCCAGTAACAAGAGCCCCCCAATGTGCCAGTAATAAGCCCCCATCACGTGCCAGTAACAAGAGCCCCATCACGTGCCAGTAATAAGCCCCCCCATTACGTGCCAGTAATAAGCCCCCCATCACGTGCCAGTAATAAGCCCCCCCATTACGTGCTAATAATAAACCCCCACCATCACGTGCCAGTAATAAGCCCCCCATCCCGTGCCAGTAATAAGCCCCCCATCACGTGCCAGTAATAAGCCCCTAAATGTGCCAGTAATAAGCCCCCCATTACGTGCCAGTAATAAGCCCCCCCATTACGTGCTAACAATAAGCCCCCCCATCCCGTGCCAGTAATAAGCCCCCCATCCCGTGCCAGTAATAAGCCCCCCATCACGTGCCAGTAATAAGCCCCTCAATGTGCCAGTAATAAGCCCCCCATCACGTGCTAGTAATAAGCCCCCCCATTACGTGCTAGTAATAAGCCCCCCATTACGTGCCAGTATTAAGACCGCAATCGTTCCAGTATTAAGCCCCCCCATCATGTGCCAGTATTAAGCCCCCCCCCATCATGTGGCAGTATTAAGTCCCCCCCATCATGTGGCAGTATTAAGTCCCCCCCATCATCATGTGGCAGTATTAAGTCCCCCCATCATCATGTGCCAGTTTTAAGTCCCCCCATCATGTGCCAATATTAAGTCCCCCCCCATTGTAATAAGCCCCCCCCATTGTAATAAGCCCCCCCATTGTAATAAGCCCCCCCCCCCATTGTAATAAGCCCCCCCAATGTGCCAGTAACACTATTGTAAAAAAAACAAAAAAAAACCACATACTTACCTCAGTGTCAGCGATGCGATGCGATGCAGACTCTTCCTGTGTCCCGCGCTGTAAGGCTCAGGCGGCGCGGGAGCCTATCAGAGGAAGGGGAAGGGACACGCCTCTCCCTCCCCTGCACCTCCGCTGGCACAGGCAGATTACAATGGAGATGAGCGCAATGGGAGCGCTCATCTCCCTGTGCCTGGCGGCGGCGGCTCACTTAGGGGGGGGGCATTTTAGTTGGGGGGGCACATGGGGGGGCACAGCATGATGTAGGGGGGGCTGTGGCCCCCTCTGGCCCCCCCCCCCTGGCGACGCCAATGACGGCAGGACGGGTTTGTACAGTTCGTAGTTCTGAAAAAACGTGCCCGTGTTCATGCGGCCTTACTGTTATGGTTAGAAGTTGGGATTGTATTACGATTGTATGTCGGTGGGGTCTGAGCTATCAGATACTGTCCAGCTAAGCAGAGATGTACCTGTCTAGTGAAGTGATGGTACGGTATGGGGTGTACAGCTGGTTCACCTCCCCGTGGTGCATCCTGGGTAACTCTAAATGAACCAGCAAATACTGGTGGTCTGACAAAGAAAGCTTCTCCTGAGTCCTGACCAACAGGATACAAACTCTAAGCTATAGACTGATTGTGTGTGTGCTGTATATAGTGTGTGTCTGTGTGTGTGCGGTATATAGTGTGTGTGTCTGTGTGTGTGCGGTATATAGTGTGTGTACGGTATATAGTGTGTGTGTGCGGAATATAGTGTGCGGCATGACAACGGAAGTTGCAATGTGCATGTTAAATCTATTTCTGTGCTGTCCATACAAATATGCTACTAACATAGTGGGTGTGATGTCACAGGAATACTTAGTGCAAAAATCAATAATATCTAGTGAGACCTTATAAAAAGTGAAGTTTTGTGCACTTAAGAAAAATTTGAATCGCAGAAGGTCACACTGGCAATTTTTTTTATAACACTCTTTATGCATATAAAGAAATTGTTCAGACATGCAGGTGAAACGTAATCAAATACACTACTTTAGGCCTCAGGCCTTATGCACATGACTGTTGTGCGCATCCGTGTCCGTCATTTTTCACAGTTTAGCGGAGGTCCCATTCATTTCTATGGAGCTGTGAAAAAAAAATGATAGTCCTCCGTTTTTTCTCTGCGTCTGTGATCCGTGATTCCAGTCCGTCAAAAAAATATAACCTGTCCTATTCTTGTCAGTGGAAAACGGAGGACGGACCCATTCAAGTCAATGGGTCCGTCAAAAAAAACGGATGCACAACTGGTATGTCATCCGTGTCCGAGTCCGTGTCCTTTTTTTATTTCTACAATAAAATTACACTTTTCATTAACCTTCCTTTTTTTTCCCCTGTCAGACAAAAAAAAGGAAGACACAAGGAAACACAACTGAAGCAAAATCGGACACGGACCACTGAAGCCAAATCACTGACAGTGAAAAAACACTGTCGTGTGCATGAGGCCTTATGCACACAAGAGTGTTTTTTCACTGTCAGTGATTTGGCTTCAGTGGTCCGTGTCCGATTTTGCTTCAGTTGTGTTTCCTTGTGTCTTCCTTTTTTTTTGTCTGACAGGGGGAAAAAAAGGAAGGTTAATGAAAAGTGTAATTTTATTGCACCAAGGTCTTGTAGAAAAAAACAGACACGGACGTGGACGACATACTAGTTGTGCATCCGTTGTTTTGACGGACCCATTGACTTGAATGGGTCCGTCCTACGTTTTCCACTGACAAGAATAGGACAGGTTATATTTTTTTGACGGACTGGAATCACGGATCACGGACGCGGAGAAAAAAAGGAGGACTATCAGTTTTTTTTCACAGCTCCATAGAAATGAATGGGACCTCCGCTAAACTGTGAAAAATGACGGAACATGGTCTTTAGTGTTGGGGCTACCCTGGCTCACTAAACATAACCCCACCATTGATTGGCAAGCAAGGCAAATAAATGGTTGGAGTGACTTTTGCAGAGAGAATTGCCTCACGGCGTCTCTTTCAGAGGTTTCTACCAAGACTGTACCATCTTTTCTCTCTGAATTTTCGGATGTGTTTTCCGAGAGTGGTGTCCAGGAGTTGCCCCCTCACCGGGAGTACGACTGCCCTATTAATCTCATCCCAGACGCCAAGCTGCCAAAATCAAGTTTATACAATCTCTCCCAACCTGAAAGAGTCACTATGCGTACTTATATCTCTGAGAGCCTGAGAAACACAGGGTCGGACACATCCGACCCTCGAAGTCCCCTGTTGCCGCTGTTTGTTTGTTTTTTGTTAAGAAAAAAGATGGTTCTTTAAGACCTTGTCTGGATTTCAGGGAGCTGAACTGTATCACAATTCGTGACCCATATCCACTTCCTCTGATCCCGGACCTGTTTAAACAGATTATTGGGGCTAAAGTTTTTTCTAAGTTGGATTTAAGAGGGGCATACAACCTAGTCAGGGTCAGGGAAGGAGACAAATGGAAGACGGCCTTCAATACCCCTGAGGGTTATTTCGAGAATTTGGTTATGCCCTTTGGTTTGATGAATGCTCCGGCCGTCTTCCAACATTTTGTGAACAGCATTTTTTATTAAATAATGGGGAAATTAGTTTTGGTGTATCTAGATGACATTTTGATTTTTTCTCCTGATTTCAAGACTCATCGGGACCACCTATGTCAGGTCTTGCTGATTCTGCGGGAGAATAAATTGTATGCTAAACTGGAAAAATATGTGTTTGTGGTTCCAGAGATTCAATTTCTTGGTTTTCTTCTCTCCGCTTCTGGTTTTCGAATGGACCCTGAGAAGGTCCGCGCTGTGCTTGATTGGGAGCTTCCTGATAATCAGAAGGAGCTGATGCAGTTTTTGGGTTTTGCCAATTATTACAGAAAGTTCATTTTGAATTATTCCTCTGTTGTTAAGCCACTCACTGATATGACTTAAAAGGGGGTAGATTTTTCCTTGTGGTCGGTAGATGCGCTTAAAGCCTTTTCTAGTATCAAAGAGAGTTTTACTTCCGCTCCCATTTTGGTACAACCTGATGTCTCTCTACCTTTTATTGTTCAGGTGGACGCTTCTGAGGTGGGTGTGGGTGCGGTCTTATCTCAGGGTCCCTCTCCTGCCAAATGGCGACCGTGTGCCTTTTTCTCAAGGAAACTCTCCTCTGCAGAGAGAAATTACGATGTGGGAGATAGGGAGTTATGGGCCATCAAATTAGCTTTTGAGGAATGGCGCCATTGGTTAGAGGGGGCCAGACACCCTATTACCGTGTTTACCGACCATAAGAATCTGGCCTACTTGGAATCGGCCAAGCGTCTGAACCCGAGACAGGCCAGATGGTCTTTGTTCATTTCTAGGTTAAATTTCGTTGTCACGTTCCGCCCTGGGGTTAAAAATGTGAAGGCAGATGCCCTGTCATGTTGTTTTTCAGGAGGGGGGAACTTTGAAGACCCGGGTCCCATTTTGGCTGAAGGGGTGGTCGTCTCTGCTCTTTTTCCTGATTTGGAGGCAGAGGTTCAGGCAGCCCAGGCAGAGGCTCCTGATCTTTGTCCTCCTGGGAGGTTGTTTGTGCCTCTCGCTTTACAACACAAGGTTTTTAAGGAGCACCACGATACTGTCCTTGCTGGGCACCCGGGGAGTAGAGCCACAGTGGATCTCATTGCTCAGAGATTCTGGTGGCCGGCTCTTCGTAAGACGGTTGAGGGTTTTGTGGCAGCCTGCGAGACCTGCGCTCGTGCCAAGGTCCCTCATTCACAGCCATCGGGTTCTCTCTTCAAGTTACCCATTCCTTCCCGTCCTTGGACGCATCTGTCCATGGACTTCATTACGGACCTGCCTCGTTCCTCGGGGAAGACTGTGATTCTGGTGGTAGTGGACCGTTTTAGCAAAATGGCGCATTTCATTTCCTTTCTTGGGTTACCCAATGCTAAGACGTTGGTGAAAGTGTTTGTTGATCACATTGTTAAATTGCATGGCATTCCTTCAGACATCGTTTCTGATAGGGGTACGCAATTTGTTTCCAGATTCTGGAAGGCCTTCTGTTCTTGCTTGGGCATTCGGTTGTCGTTCTCTTCTCCGATTTTTGTTGATGGTAATCTTGAATGTCAGGTCTCTAGGTCTCTAGGATTGTGGATTCTCGCATTATCCGTGGTACTCTCCAGTACCTCGTTCATTGGGAGGGT
Organism: Bufo bufo; assembly: GCF_905171765.1. NCBI lineage: Eukaryota > Metazoa > Chordata > Amphibia > Anura > Bufonidae > Bufo > Bufo bufo. The sequence goes on along the minus strand of NC_053389.1, from coordinate 90,836,028 downwards.
TATGGTCCTGAGGAGAGGATGTGGGTCCCAGTGGCGGATATTAAGGCCACTCGTCTCATCAGGGATTTCCATAGGTCTCATCCTGAGAAGGTGGGCTTTGAGTGTCCGGAGTCCACCCGTATAGGGAGGGGTACTGTCACCGCCAGTTCTGTGAGAAGGTCTGGCAGACGTCCTTCTCTACCTCTTGCATGACGTTCTTTGTTTTGGTTTCACTTTGACATCTCCTTTCCTTCTCCTAGGTGTCACCTATTTAGACTAATCGTCTCCCTTTATATTTCCTCCCATACTGCCTAACTTTGCGGTTTATACTTTCTGGATGAAGTGTTCACTGCTGGAGGCTGCTGCTGCTGTTTGCTCAGATAAGTCTATTAATGTATTGTGTTTCCTTGCTGGCTTGATTCTAGGTGACCCTGACTCCGTCCGTATTAAGTGCAGGGAGCTGGTGGTCGTGTCCCCTCACTATTATAGGGATTTCAGGTGTCACACAGTCTTAGGTACGTGGGCATGCAATTGTCTATCATTGAGACCCTTGCATGAGCATAGCAGTCAGGGAGAGCTCTTAGGGTTTTATAGGGCTCACCTATATGCTCCTTAGTTTGGGATCAAGCCAGTCGGACGTTTATTCATAAGTTCCAGCTATCTGCAACATCATCCGTGACAGTAATCTGTATATTAAATTCTAGGTCATCTGACACTGTGCCTTAATATTTTTAGGAAACTGTTATTACATATAATGTGCCTGGTTGTCTAGCAGGTGGCAGTGTATCTGGCAGAGAGTGCATTTATATAAAATGGAATTTTCCATTCCATTTTCTCCCTTTTGGGCAGAAGTGGGCTAGTCCTACTTCGTAAAAAAGGGAAGGGTTTGATGAAGCTATTGTCAAGTCAAGAGTTCAGAAGTTGAGAGTTGGAGCAAGAAAGTGAAGTAGCATGGTATAGTGAGGGAGCAGTTCCCGTCACTGCTGAAGGAGCTTTGGTAAAGTAGCTCCGAGAGCAGCCCACTCCTGATATATAAATGGACTTGGTACCTATGAGAGGCAAAACGGAGCCCAAGACCCCTACTCAGCATAACAGGTAATAGGATACCTAACTCTCATTAGAAAAACTGTAATTGAATCTGATAGAAAGCAGACTGAAGGAAGAGAATAGCAGTGATGAGCGGCAGGGGCAATATTCAAATTCGCAATATTTCACAAATACAGTCAGGTGCATAAATATTGGGACACCGACACAATTCTAACATTTTTGGCTCTATACACCACCAAAATGGATTTGAAATGAAACGAACAAGATGTGCTTTAACTGCAGACTGTCAGCTTTAATTTGAGGGTATTTACATCTAAATCAGGTGAACGGTGTAGGAATTACAACAGTTTGCATATGTGCCTCCCACTTGTTAAGGGACCAAAAGTAATGGGACAGAATAATAATCATAAATCAAACTTTCACTTTTTAATACTTGGTTGCAAATCCTTTGCAGTCAATTACAGCCTGAAGTCTGGAACGCATAGACATCACCAGACGCTGGGTTTCATCTCTGGTGATGCTCTGCCAGGCCTCTACTGCAACTGTTTTCAGTTCCTGTTTGTTCTTGGGGCATTTTATCTTCAGTTTTGTCTTCAGCAAGTGAAATGCATGTTCAATCGGATTCAGGTCAGGTGATTGACTTGGCCATTGCATAACATTCCACTTCTTTCCCTCAAAAAACTCTTTTGCAGTATGCTTTGGGTCATTGTCCATCTGCACTGTGATGCGCTGTCCAATGAGTTCTGAAGCATTTGTCTGAATATGAGCAGATAATATTGCCTGAAACACTTCAGAATTCATCCTGCTGCTTTTGTCAGTAGTCACATCATCAATAAATACAAGAGAACCAGTTCCATTGGCAGCCATACATGCCCACGCCATGACACTACCACCACCATGCTTCACATGATGAGGTGGTATGCTTAGGATCATGAGCAGTTACTTTCCTTCTCCATACTCTTCTCTTCCCATCACTCTGGTACAAGTTGGTCTTGGTCTCATCTGTCCATAGGATGTTGTTCCAGAACTGTGAAGGCTTTTTTAGATGTCGTTTGGCCAACTCTAATCTGGCCTTCCTGTTTTTGAGGCTCACCAATGGTTTACATCTTGTGGGGAACCCTCTGTATTCACTCTGGTGAAGTCTTCTCTTCATTGTTGACTTTGACACACATATACCTACCTCCTGGAGAGTGTTCTTGATCTGGCCTACTGTTGTGAAGGGTGTTTTCTTCACCAGGGAAATAATTATTCGGTCATCCACAACAGTTGTTTTCCGTGGTCTTCCGGGTCTTTTGGTGTTGCTGAGCTCACCGGTGCGTTCCTTCTTTTTAAGAATGTTCCAAACAGTTGTTTTGGCCACGCCTAATGTTTTTGCCATCTCTCTGATGGGTTTGTTTTGTTTTTCAGCCTAATAATAGCTTGCTTCACTGATAGTGACAGCTCTTTAGATCTCATCTTGAGAGTTGACAGCAACAGATTCCAAATGCAAATAGCACACTTGAAATGAACTGTGGACCTTTCATCTGCTCATTGTAATTGGGATAATGAGGGAATAACACGCACTTGGCCATGGAACAGCTGAGAAGCCAATTGTCCCATTACTTTTGGTCCCTTAACAAGTGGACTGCACTGAGAACTGGACTCTGTTTGCTATCTGTGTTGGCCATTACATGATCCCACCTATGTCCTTTTCTCAATTTATAGGATATCTTAACTCTGGCTAACTATATTCTGCTTTGTGTTCAGGCCCTGGACTTAAAAGGGGTTGTCCGGATTGTAATTTTTAAAAAATGTGTATGGACCCTCTTGTATTTGAAGCATTCCTGTACAATGCTGAATTTGCAGGTATCTCAGATGATTGGATCTTTGAGATATAAATTCCATCATTTAATCCCATAACCAGATCTTTGGAATCAAAACCTATGCCATCATAAAGAAAATCTACAATGACCCTGCCACTCTAATAAAAGTAAATTGTGGGCTTTTAATACTTAACTGAATGAATGCAGAGCTTCAACCATCTCTGGGTCTTATTTCTCATGGTGTATCCATAGAATAGCATTATATAAACCACATAAAATATTCTTTTTTAATTTTGCACTAGGAATAAACCACATCTGATGGTAATAATCCCTCTGTAGCTTTTTTTAAACAAGATATAGGAAAGAAGGAGCTTCTAGTTAAGTTTGCACAAAACTGATGCATTGTAAAAGATGCAAATACAGAAAATGCCCAAAAATGAATTATGGACTTAACTCCAACTGCTAACATTTAAACTGTATCTAATGATTGGGGGCTAGTGGCAAATCGCTTGTGGTTCAGTAGATTGCTAAACAACACACTATGTGAGGCTACTAGTGCAAATATCAGTGAATATATTAATCTTTTATTAACGGTTTTATAAAGAAAAGCCATTTGGAAAAAAATAAATATTAGCAAATGTAATTTGTGATGCAAATGTATTCAATGATTGTTTTTTCTTTATGTTTTGTTGTCTAGAAAGAAGTGAAAGTAGCAATATGTTCAAGACAATGATGTGGACACTTGATGGCTGTTAGGCCGATGTAGCTTGAGACAATTGACTGCAAATGGTCTGGCACTAAGAAAAGCTAGGTATGGAGTACCCGCCAATTACCCGATAAATGAGCTCAGTTATTGGGTAAAAGACTTGTTCGAAAGGACACCTAAATCATTGGTTGCCGGCAGCAGATCGCCCCATCTAAACAACCTCTGCTGCTGGCAAACAATGATTCTGAATGGAGACGAGCAATGGCATTACTGATTGGTCCTTGCAATACTGTGGAGGAGATCTCTGCAAGTAAATACAGCGGTATCCTCCAATGACCACCAGGCGATTAAGGAGTTTTTTTGATCAAAGATGTTGTTCTAACCGCATCTGGCTCACTGCTGATGTGGTGAGCCTTTATCCCTCAATTCCACATCACACTGCGCTCTTGGCATTAGAATTTCATCTACACAAATATAGCCATCATACCTATGAATACATTCAATATATTCTAGAAGTCACATAATTCTTGCTGGTGCATAATTATTTTACTTCAATGATTTGTATTACTTGCAAACACGAGGAGTTTCTATGGGGGCAAAATTTTCCCCCTCCCTTGCCAACATTACAATGTCATACTGGGAGGAACGTTACATATTCAGTACAGACAATCCTTATTTGGAGGACATTCAGTGGTATGGCAGATACATCAACGACCTGCTCCTGATTTAGGCCGGCGATGTATCTGCCATACCCCTATTCGAAGGTTACCTCAACAGTAATCCCTATGACCTTCGTTTTATGTGTTCACACGATGTGGTTTCGATAAATTTTTTGGATTTAGCCCTGACAGGTATTAAAGGAGAGATAGTCCAAACCAAAACTTATCGCAAGCCCACAACAGGTAACACCATTCTTAGGGCAGATAGCCACCACCCCATACACACAATTAAGTAAATTCCCGTGAGAGAATTTATTTGCGCAAGACGAAATTGCAGTGATGACATATCATTTCATCATGAGAGCAAAGTCATCACTGCACGTCTTGCATCCAGAAATTATCCCTTGCGGATGATACAACGAGCGCAAGCAATAGCACAGAGAAAAAAGCGCAGGGACCTGTTGTTTGGAAACATGCAATCCAGCAATACCTTTAAAAATACCAAACAATTACCGACCCTAGTACTTACATACAGCAATCAGTTCTATCAAATTCGAGAATCCATCTCAAAGTGTATCTCTTTGCTGTTAGAAGATCCAGTGTTATATAAATTGTTGAGATATGGACACAGGGTGGTCTCAAGACGACCTCCGTCTCTTGCGACCTCACTGTCTCCCTCTCTCTTCACCTCTTTACCCAAGTCTAAACGCAAACAGACTTGGTTAAAATACACCGGGTACCACAATGCGGTAGTCATCCTTGTAGAGCATGCGGTTATGTCCTCCCTTGCAAGACTTTGAGACTCTTCAGATAATAACAGTTTTCCCATTAAATCGTACATCAATTGTAACTCTACTGGAGTGGTCTATGTGATCGAATGTGTGGAATGCAGACTTCTGTATGTGGGTTGTACAACTCGAAAATTTAAATCGAGATTATTGGATTACTTAAATTAGATCACGCGCATATGTGAATATTTTGAACGCTGCAAAACATTTTATTACTTCGCACAACAGAAGTCTGCATACCTTTTCTGCATATGAAATCAAAAGTATCTTTCTTCTATCAAGGGGAGGAGATCTGCAAAGATTAACTCTTCAAAGGGAAGCTTTTTGGATCTTGAAATTAAGTACAAGATACTCCTTGGGTTTAAATTTAAGGGAAGACCTAATGTACATCTACTGAGAAGGAAGCACCCCCTAAACCTGTATTTAACACATAGCCATGTATCTATATGTTTGTTTGTTTTTAATTTAATTTTGTAATATTTATTGACATTGTGTCAGTTAAAATATCTACTGAATCTATGCAATCCCTCTCTGTATGCCTTTTTTAATTTGTACCATATGTTTTTTTCTATATTAGAGGTTAAAACAGACGGCCTCTCTGCCTGCGATTACCCACTTCATTGTTTACACCTGAACTTAACTGCCCGCCCAGAACATGGACATGGTGAATCACAAAGTTCATAAGCAAGTGGAGCACTGCAGACAGAGGGCAAGTCATGAGTAAAAACATTAATTTGTTCGAAACGCGTTGACTGTAACTGACTGTAACTGGATTCTGTGAAGATCATGCCATTGATGTTTTATTACCCACTGCTGGAATATAGAAATCGTCACTCAAAGATTATAGGTGCTGGAATTCTTTCATCTTTACGACCACCAGGAGATTGTCAGAAAGGAATGTTTCCTTCCCAACAGTTACTTCTTAAATCGGACCACGTAAAGGAACCCTAAAGGGCATCTGTCAACTGATCTGTACCAAACCTGCTGAACTGTTGGCAGCTGAAGGCATCTGTGTCGATCCAATGTTCATATGTGCCCACATTGCTGAGAAAAATAATGTATTAATATATGCATATGAGCATTTAGGAGCAATGGGGGTGTTGCCATTGCACCTAGAAGCTCCACTTTCTCTGCAATTGCAGATCCGTCTGCAGTTTGATTGACAGGGCCAGGCAGATAAACGTTTTCAATCACATTATACACAGTTTTTATCCAGGATTTACGTAGGCACACATGCACAGCAGCTCCAGTCCTGGTCACCTCATATCTGCATTACAACGGTGGCCGAACAGTTTAGAATATGATGGAAAAATTAATCAAGGAAGCAAAGGAGGCAATATGGACAATCCTAATACATTAGTAAGTGCCTTGCATTAACGTTCTATACATGATAAATGCCACTTGCTGAAGTGACACAACCCCTTTAACTGGTCAGATGATGACAGAAATGGAGAGCAGTCAGATGTAGCCGTGCATCAGAACTAGATCAATTGGATGGAATAATCCAGAAGGAGCAGATAAAGGCTGAATCAAAGTCCAGGCCTAAAGTCAAAATCAGAGAGAAGAACTTGATGACAAATCCAATGTCATAAAGAACGGAGGAGTCAATATAAAGGCAGTGACTAACAGGATCTCATACTCAGGTAATGAGTGAGAGAGCTGGCTGGATTTAAATAGCATAACCTGATGACATCATTAGAGATAGCGCAAAGGAAATAATTGTGTTGCATAGCCACAGGAAGGAAAAGAAAAAAACTACTTTACTACAGCAATATTATTTGGTCATAGAACCTGAAAAGAGTGATGGGAGGTATTATTTGTAGTGATGAGAGAAGTTATCAAAAATTCAAATTGCCGAATTATATAAAGAAATTTGATTTGTTATGAATTACTTTGTCATGAATTGCATTTCATTGTATGTGGCGGGCAAACCACCACCTGTCCATTGAACCCCTCAGATAGGGCTTTCATCATTGATCGTGGCATCAGACATTAAAATTGGGGCCTTTCAGGGTTAATCAGGGTAAAAAATAAAAAGAAATACTTACTCACCTTATCCATTTGCTCACGGAGAGGCCATCACGCCCATCTTGATTAAAGTAATTATATGAAGTCTTGTCATCACGCTGGCCAGGGGCTGTGATGTCTTCACTGATGACATCACCGCACCCGGCCAGTGCGGTAACATGTGATGTCACATTCTGGCCGGATGCGGTGACGTCATCAGTGATGACATCACAGTGCCTGGCCAGCATGATGACGAGATTCAGCGCAGTTTCTTCAATCAAGATGGCCGTGATGGCCTCTCCGTGAGCAAATGGATGAGGTATGTTTTTTTTTTGTTTGTTTGTTTTTACGGCCATTTAAAGAAAAATAGATTTGTTCCCACGAAGCGCAAGGAAATTCGGCTTCATACATTTCCTGAAATTCGGATTGTAGTCAATTTATTTGATTTTGATTCACTCAAAACTAATTATTTATTTCCCTTTTTTATATATAGCATCAACATTGTACAGAAATTGCCATCATTCTTATCAGTCCTTGTCCCGTGCAGGATTTTGGAATTTGGCAAGAAAACTAAAGTATCTGGAGGAAACCTACTGTAAACAACAGAGGGAGAACAAACTCCATGTAAGCTCTAGTCAGAGACCTTTATACAGCAGTGGTGACTAGTGTTGATCACGAATATTCGAATTGCGAATTTTAATCGTGAATATTGGCACTTCGAGAATTCGCGAATATTTAGAATATCGCAAAATATATTCGTAATCGCGAATATTCTATTTTTTTTAAAATACCAGTTCATGCGAATTTTTATGCGAATATTCGCAATCAAGAAAATAATCCCTGGAGATCATGAATTCGCGAATTCTCGAATATATGGCGAATATTCGCCCAAATATTTGTGAAATATCGCGAATTCGAATATTGCCCCTGCCGCTCATCACTAGTGGTGACTACTGTGCAGTGTCTGCCTAGCCCACCAGAGCACCAGAGGATGCTCTGGTGGGCCCAGCCTCTGAAACATTAGGGGGCCCCAAAGGACCATGAGGAAAAAAACATTTGTTGCTGCCTTAGGAGCCAATAACACCAGATTCTATTTCTTTAAATCAAAACCTATCAGACTTTATTAATTGTATGAGGGTTGGGCCCCAGGAATAATTTCCTCTGGTGGGCCCAAGGAACCACAGTCTGATCCTGCCACGAGCGACCATGCTGTCTGTGTTTTAACTCTTTCAACAGTTGCATTATAACAAAAATACAATTATTTTAACATGACTATGGTGATGTGTTAGCTATTGTAGCAATTTCAGGTTCGATGGCCATCCAGCTCATTTCCACAAAATATACCTTAGGGCTCATTCACACGAACATTGCCGTTTTTCCAATCTGCAAAACACTAATACCTGCCACTTACATTTCATATTTTGCAAAATGGAATGTCCTGTCCTCTGTAGAACTGTCCTATGTTTGTCTGTAAAATGGACAAGAATAGGACATGTTCTATTTTTTTTTGCAGGGCTGCTGTAGGCATCTTTTGAGGATCGGGTTCAGACTAAAACCACAGTTGTGTGCATGAGCCCTTACTGACAGAATTGTGTGCTGAAAATCCACCACTTCTAAATGTGGCCCTTGAGAAAACATAGCAGCCTGTTCCCATCTAAGCAATTTAATATAATCATAATATATTAATAACACCTCAGAAGGGTTGACGCAGTGTTGGATTCTGTACCTGACAAATTATACCCTTAAGTAGACGTAGAGAGCTAGAAGATTGTCCGAGGTGTAATAGGAGGGATGCAGAAATCGGACATATTTTGTGGAGGCGCTCTAAGATTATACCATTTTGGAACCATTTAATTGAGATCATAGGTGAAATCTGTGAATGTAGGGGAGGGTATATGTCATCAGAAAACTACCTGCTGTTTAAATCACTTGTTTTATGTTTAGAAACATAGTTTTAAATAATTGTTTATGTTATTTTTAATTTTCCATGTCACTTTTTATATTTAAACTAAAACCAAAAATCCTGCAGTTTTTGCACTGGCCACTATGTCTGATAATTGGCGCCACGTCTTGGTCTGTACAGATCCCTTTACTGCAGTTAACTTATTCTCATTCTCCTCTGTGTACAGATAACACAGGATCCTCCATTCACAATAGGTGATTATCAGAGCTTATCTATTCTTTCCTTGTACAGTGACCTCTGCACAGGTCACATAGCATGTCTAGAAAACTCTCCCATAGAAGTCAACGAGGTCCGCTCCTGACCATTGTGTCTATGGCCCATGGGACTACAATAAAGCAATATTCAGTCATGGTTATTCATGAATTCCTGCTCTCCCTGCCCACCTGCTGTATTCACACATCAGTGGTTTTCCTCCGACTGTGGGTCTGTGGTGACACCATCAAAGCCTGCCCTATTTTTATCCATGATTACAGTTCCCTCACACTCATTATAGTCTATGGGTCACAAAACTACGGACACAACACGGATGCGATCCGTGTTTGGTCTGTGGCGTTTAAAGATCATTACTAGGATTTGCTCTGGCAGTGTACTTGGATTATGGGTGACACATAAAGGGCCAACAACATATATATGGACCAAACACTGATTCTTCACGGACATCTTCACTGACCACTTTGTCACATCATAGAGATGGACATGCGATAGGGACCTTACTCTATTCCCTTAAAATGATGTGGAGCTGTCCAGTCTATCCAGGGGCGGATTGGCCATTGACCTTACAGGGAAATTTCCCGGCAAACCGATGTCCAGGGGGCAACCTGGGCCCTCCTTGCAGCCAGCCAGCAAAAGTTTTCGGGGATGTATTTTGTGCTGCTGGCAGTATTTTATGATGGGCTGTGGCATATGACTCTGTTGGGGTAGTATAATGTGCCACAATATGGTATTGCAGGCTCTGCTTTCAATCAATTTGGGCCGGACTCCAAACGGGGCCCTGAGTCTATCAATCCTACAATAGGCAGTACAGAGAAAACGGGAAACTGTAACAAATAGTAATGTAACTATATATAGTATATAAAACATGACTGCAATTAACACTGATTTGAGGGCAGATTGGTTATGCTTTCTGCTTTCTTTCTTTCTTTGGCATATATCTATATAATTTTAATCTTCTTTTCTAGCCATTTGCTTTTACTTCCTCTAATTCTTCATATAACGCACTCTATGCTTTCAAGAATTATTGTGAAAGACACATTCAGGCAGATTCTTCTCAAATTATGCTTGCTTTTATCTAATTTCTCCAGCAGCGTACTTATTACTCCAGGAGCTTGTGCCATATCCCGCCATACTACCTGCTTACAGTCGTATATATTAAAATGCTTTTTTGCTTGCAGAATATCCTGGATTCCTGCCGATTGACAGAAGATGTAAGCCATCTGTCGAAGACAGAACACTGCTAAGCCAATGCTACAAGTAAGGAATGTTAGAATCACAGACGAATGTTGTATTTCATTGATGTGAGCTCCCCTTAAAGGGCATCTGTTAGAAGATCTGTACCTATGAAACTTGCAGACCTGTTTCATGGGTATTTGGCAGATGAAGGCATCTGTGTTGGTCCTATGTTCACTGCTAAGAAAAATGATGTTTTAATATATGCAAATGAGCCTCTACACCTAGAGGCTCCGCTTTCTCTCCAACTGCCGCACCCTCTGCACTTTGATTGACAGGGCTAAACGTGATGAGGTTTTTTTAACTGCCTGGCCCTGTCAGTCTAAGTACAGAGAATGTGGCAGTTGCAGAGACAGCAAAGCCTCTAGGTGTAATGACAACGCCCCTGTCGCTCATTTGCATATATTAAGACATCATAGTTCTCAGCAATGCGGGCACATACAGTATAAACATGGGACCAACACAGATGCCTTCAGCTGCCAAGCGCACATGTAACAGGTCAGCCAGTTTCATAGTGTGAGCCAGTGACAGGCCTCATGTATGAAGGAAGGTATGTGTCTCCGAGAATGGTGCAGGAAACCTATTAGAAGAGATGTATATCATAGTTTCCTGTGGTTCACCTGAGACGTGCCACCAAGGTGCCCGGCCTTGGTGGAATGAAAGCCAGTACCTAGTGTGTCCACTAGGATAGATAGTGGACGCTGTTGGTAATTAGTATAGCTGGTATCAGCTAATCCGGGCTTGGCTTTTATTGGGAATAAGCAAAGAGCTGTGTGGGTGCTTATTCCTCACAATTCACTCTGGGTTTCACAGGTGGTCCATGTCCCCGGTTCTGATTTAAAAAGTCAGCAGCAAGAAGCAGGGTGTGTCTGTATGAGTGAGAGGCTTACAGGCGTGTGTGAAACAAAACTGGCCTGAGGACGATTCTAAGTGAGACCTGAACCTGTATCACTCTGTTCTGGTGTTACGGACTGACTACCTGACCCGGCTGTGATCTGGCTGTACTGAACTGTAAGTTGGCTTGAACTATCAATAAACCATATTGAAGTGACTTTGTTGTGTCCCTACCTTTCTTCAACGCTGGTCGTAGTAGCTGACATCTCTACATATGGTGGAGGATGCAGGCAAACACAGTGTTCGCATGTCCTGGATAGTGATTAGCGATAGGGGCAATATTCGAATTTGCGATATTTAGCGAATATTCGTCATAAATTCGAGAATTTGCTATTTTTTTCTTGATTTAAAAAATCGGCAATGTAATATCTTCCGTACGGGGCTATTTTGGGAAGAGACTTACCCTTATTCTGGTCCTTATGGAAGGACGGAGTACAACCTCTTGTGGAGAAAGACTCTCTGGGTCCTGAACCCGAAGACCCAGATTCCGGTGAGGCCGCTGAGGTCACATCTATCTTGGAGCTATGCTTGGGACCACCCAACTCCAGGACCCCGCTCTGGTACGGGCCAGAGAAAGAGTGACTGTAATCAATGGGGTGGCCCAACAACCAGGAGCAGAAGCTGTGTTTCCCCACATGGATTTTTCCCAGGACATATTGTACTAAGTGGACAAGGTCTGACAGGATTTAGTGGAGCAGTTAGTGGTACCACAGCCCTACCACAGGATGGTATTAGATTTAGGTCACACCCATGTAATGGGAGGTCATCTTGGGGTCAAAAAGACATTAGAGAGTATACTCCAGTGGTTATTTTGGTCTGGTGTCTATGAAGACGTTAGGAGGTTTTGGGTGTCATTTTATAGACTGACAATAATACGCACAAAACCAAAGATAAAATCGATTTTAGAGGAAAAATTGTTAGGAAACATTCTTTCCTGTACAGTAATTGTATTTAAAGTGCAAGTGATGACAAAAATTACAAGGAAGAGGCACTCCGATATAACCTGTATATCACATAAAGGAGGGCCTCATTCACATTGTGGTACAATTGTTCAGGTAGTGGGACTCCTATGCTCATAAAGCGAAAGGGCTGCCAAAAATTACAAGGAACCGGCACTCCAATACACCTTTTATTAAACATAAAGGAAGGCATCATACACCCTTGACAAATTATGTTTGATGGCCTGCTGGAGAGCTGACCATCTAAAAAATTATATGTGAGGGCCTGCGGTTGAGCTGACCCTGTAAAAGATTGAAAGTGAGGGCCTGCTGGTGAGCTGACCCTGTAAAAGATTGTAGATGAGGGCCTGCTGGTGAGCTGACCCTCTAAAAAAATTATATGCGACGGTCTGCAGGTGAGCTGACCCTGTAAAAGATTGTAGATGAGGGCCTTCTCGTGTGCTGACCCTCTAAAAAAATTATATGCAAGGGCCTGCAGGTGAGCTGACCCTCTAAAAAATTATATGCGAGGGCCTGCAGGTAAGTTGACCCTCTAAAAAATTATATGCAAGGGCGTGAAGGTGAGCTGACCCTGTAAAAGATTGTAGGTAAGGGCCTGCAGGTGAGCTGAACCTGAAAAAGATTGTAGGTGAGGGCCTGCAGGTGAGCTTACCGTGTAAAACATTATATGTGAGGGCCTGCAGGTGAGCTAACCCTGTAAAACATTATATGTGAGGGCCTGCAGGTGATCTAACCCTGTAAAACATTATATGTGAGGGCCTGCAGGTGATCTAACCCTGTAAAACATTATATGCAAGGGCCTGTAGGTGAGCTGACCTTGTAAAAGATTGTAGGTGAGGGCCTGCTGGTGAGCTGACCCTGTAAAACATAATATGTGAGGGAATATATGTGAGGGCATAATATGCAACATATTAGCATGTTGATATCATGGAAGAGGAGGAGGAGGATGAGAAAAGGAAGATTCAACCATATACCCTTGTTTGTGGTGGAAGGGGTGCATGGGAATACAATGTATTCAATACATTATAAACAACACATTTAAATTGCCTTTATGTTTATCAGCTTTCCTCTGGTGGAGTTGAGAAATCATGGTCAATCCAAGCCTTGTTCATTTTTATAAGAGTCAACCTGTCAGCATTTTCAGTTGACAGGCGGATACGTTTATCTGTTATAATGCCACCAGCAGCACTAAATACACGCTCAGACAAAACGCTGGAGGCAGAGTAGGCCAACACCTCCAAGGCGTAGAAGGCCAGTTCATGCCACGTGTCCAGCTTGGACACACAGTAGTTGTAAGACACTATGGGATCATTGAAGACACTGAAACGGTCTGCTATGTACTCCTTCACCATCTTCCAAAATGTTTCCCTCCTTGTGACACTAGGCCGCGCATAAGGGTGAGGGTGCTGGCAGGGTGTCATACAACTGTCACAGGCTTTAAAGAGTGTTGCCCTGCCTCTGTTGGAACTGCTGCGTGTTCCCCTTGTCTCCCCTCCTCGGTTGGCCAAGCAACTATGGACTATGCTGCCAGCGTTGTCAGATAGAAATTTTTGGAGCAATTTTTCAACAAGGACCTTCTGTTATTGCACTGTTTTGCTCGTCCTCTCCTACCAGAAGAATGAGAGATGAGAAATTTTCTTTGTAATGGGGGACAAGAAGGGTGAAAAACTAGTAATCAGTGTTGTCTAAAATGCATATAACGGTCGTATCACTGGAAAGGCAGCCTAACATAAAGCCAGCCAAAAGTCAAGACTTCTCTGTCGTCATCAGGAGGATGACTCTCAATCTCCTCATCCTCTTCCTCCTCTTCTGCCCACCCACGCAGAACAGATGGAATGAAACTTCCATGAGTACTACCTTCTGTAGCGAAGGAAATCGTCTCCTGCTCCTCCTCCTCTTCATTGTCCAATTCGCGCTGAGAAGACAAACTGAGGGTGGTCTGGCTATAACCCTGTGAAATGTCTTCCCCCATTTCCACCTCTTCCACATGCAAAGCGCCGTACTTAATTGTGAGTAGCAAGCGTTTGAGTAGACACAGAAGTGGGATGATTACGCTTATAATAGCGTTATTGCCGCTCACCATCTGTGTTGATTCCTCAAAGTTTCTTTAAACCTCACAGAGGTCAGACATTCATGCCCACGCCTCGCTTGTGAATAGCGGAAGCTGACTGGAAAGGCGACAACCACGTTGCAGCTGGTATTCCACTACTGCCATCTGCTGCGCACAAAGCCTTGCCAACATATGGAACGTCAAGTTCCAGCGCGTGCTTACGTCGCACCACAGCCGGTGAGCTGCTAATTTCCAGCGCTGCCGCAGCGTTGACAGACCGTCTGTACCTGTAGATGACTTGCGGAAATGTGCACACACGCGGCACACCTTCACCAGTAGCTCAGACAAATTAGGATAGCTTTTGAGAAACCGCTGAACCACTAAGTTTAAGACATGAGCTAGGCATGGGAAGTATGTGAGCTTGCCAACCTCCAAAGCCGCCACCAAATTACGGCCATTTTTAGACACAATAATGCCTGGTTCTAAGTTGAGTGGCAATAGCCACAGCTCAGTCTAGTCTCTTATCCCCTGCCACAGCTCTGTGGCGGTGTGTTGTTTGTCCCCTAAGCATATCAGCTTCAGCACGGTCTGTTGCCACTTCCCCACTGCAGTGCTAAACTGCTTCCAGCTACCGACTGATGGCTGACTGGTGCTGCACGCGGATAATTCAGAGGTGGAAGTGGAGGAGGAGGCGGAGGAGAAGTGGGTATTGGAGCTGGCGGAAACCCTGATTGACATAGTGCCCGCAATCCTTGGCATCGGTAGCACCTGTGCCATCCCAGGGTGCTGTCAGGGAAATGTAGCTTCCCTGGCCAAATGCACTTGTCCATGTGTCCGTGGTTAAGTGGACCTTCCCAGTAACTGCGTTTATCAGGTCACTTGTGATGTTACTGGACACATGCTGGTGTAAGGTGGGCACAGCACACCTTGAAATATAGTGGCAGCTGGGAACTGTGTAACACGGGACAGGCTGCGGAAGGCCTCAATGTCCACAAGCCTAAATGGCAACATTTCCAGGGCCAGTAATTTGGAAAGCTGCACATTTAGTGTTGTGGTCTGTGGGTGGGTGGCTGGGAATTTTTTCTTGCGTCCAAATACCTAGGCAAAGGACATTTAGACGCTGTGCTCAGACACGGAAGTGGATGTTGTTGCTGTTGGTGCTTGAGAAGGTCCAGGTGCAGGGTGGGAGGCATCCGGGCCTGCGCCTTCGACAGGGGATTGGCCAGCACATAACACAGGAGAAGAGGAGGCAGTGGTGTGACTCGCAGACACAGTGTCATGCCCCACTCTGACGATGTGCGGAGGTCAGCCAGGATTGCAGCACGAGTCTAGTATTTGTTTTGATGCTGTGCTGGATCCGCCTCGCATCAGGTGCACTGGGTGGAGTCATTAGTTTAAATAGTCTCCAGTAGGGATGAGCGAACCCGAACTGTATAGTTCGGGTTCGTACCGAATTTTGGGGTGTCCGTGACACGGACCCGAACCCGAACATTTTCGTAAAAGTTCGGGTTCGGGTTCGGTGTTCGGCTCTTTCTTGGCGCTTTTTGAAAGGCTGCAAAGCAGCCAATCAACAAGCGTCATACTACTTGCCCCAAGAGGCCATCACATCCATGCCTACTATTGGCATGGCTGTGATTGGCAAGTGCAGCATGTGACCCAGCCTCTATTTAAGCTGGAGTCACGTAGCGCCGCACGTCACTCTGCTATGATCAGTATAGGGAGAGGTTGCAGCTGCGACGTTAGGGCGAGATTAGGCAGATTAACTCCTCCGAAAGACTTCATTCTGTGATCGATCTGCAGCTGTGGATCATTGAAGTGCTATTATTGACTTGCTCACTTTTTTGAGGCTGCCCAGAGCGTTTTTAGATCACTTTTTTTCTGGGGTGATCGGCGGCCATTTTGTGACTTGTGGTGCGCCAGCACAAGCTATCACCAAGTGTATTTAACCATCGATAGTGTGGTTATTTTGTGCTATATCCTAAATCAGCTGCAGGCTGAGCCTGTGTCACCGAAGTGCATTTAACCATCAACAGTATGGTTATTTTTGGGCCATATAATACATCAGCTGCAGGCTGAGCCTGTGTCACCGAAGTGCATTTAACCATCGACAGTCTGAATATTTTTTGGCCATATACTACATCTGGTGCAGGCTGAGCCTGTGTCACCCAAGTGCATTTAACCATCAACAGTGTGGTTATTTTTTGGCCATATATTACATCAAGGGCAAGTTGAGCCTGTCACCCAGCGCCTAAAAAATAGACCTGACATTTCTATTCAACCAAATCTGTACTGTTTTAGCTGGTCAAGTTATTTGTAGTGACCATAAAAGCACACTTTTTTTTCTGGGTTGAAAAACCATTCCCAAATTTGCCATTCTCAAAATAACTAGTTTCTGGTATTTGAGGCCTACTTGAAATCTATCCCAAAAAGAATATCTTACATTGAAGCTAGTGATAGTGTCATTCAGAAAAACCTAAGACACACGCTAGCGTGCTGATAGAAATCTGATTCTGTGATTAAACCTATACCTGTCACACAGCGCAAAAAAAAACAGGCCTCACATCTCTATTTAACCAAATCTGTACTGTTTTAGCTGGTCAAGTTATTTGTAGTGACCGTAAAAGCAGACTTTTTTTTCTGGGTTGAAAAACCATTCCCAAATTTGCCATTCTCAAAATAACTAGTTTCTGGTATTTGAGGCCTACTTGAAATCTATCCCAAAAAGAATATCTTACATTGAAGCTAGTGATAGTGTCCTTCAGAAAAACCTAAGACACACGCTAGCGTGCTGATAGAAATCTGATTCTGTGATTAAACCTATACCTGTCACACAGCGCAAAAAAAAACAGGCCTCACATCTCTATTTAACCAAATCTCTACTGTTTTAGCTGGTCAAGTTATTTGTAGTGACCGTAAAAGCACACTTTTTTTTCTGGGTTGAAAAACCATTCCCAAATTTGCCATTCTCAAAATAACTAGTTTCTGGTATTTGAGGCCTACTTGAAATCTATCCCAAAAAGGATATCTTACATTGAAGGTACTGATAGTGTCATTCAGAAAAACCTAAGACACACGCTACCGTGCAGATAGAAGTCTGATTCTGAGATTAAACCTTAACCTGTCACACAGTGCAAAAAAAAAACAGGTCTCACATTTCTATTCAATGGTCTGCCGGGTGTTCACTCCAAGGTCATGGAAGTCACGCCTGCGGCCACCCCGTTCTCCGAGGGATATGTCCTGAAATCCAGCTGAAAGCTGCAGAACATCAGTCGGAGGTCTCTCCACTACTGGCGGGCCTCTCTGGCGCCCTCTTCTCACAAGCAAAGGCTCGGCTGGTGGCTGCTGGGGTCTTTCAATGCGTCTAGGTTCTTGAGCCTCTTGCTCCTGTCCAGGCTGTCCTTGGCTGGGCTGCCCCCTGGCACGTGCTCTTCCGCGGGCTCTGGCTTGTCCACTCATCTTCTATTCCTGAGAGGATATAAACTGCTAATAAGGTCAATCTGCCGCCTAGCAGCTCCGCCGTGGCACAATCACCTCAGAATTCGCACACTGGTGACTTTAGGTATCTTCACTGGTCACTTTGAGCAGAATGATGACATCCGAGTCACGGCACCAAATGTAACCCTCTTTTCCTTGCACCATCTGCGACACCTCCAGCTTTCACACTCACTCGGTCACCAGCTCCTCCAGGCATAAACTCTAAGTGGATTCTAAGGGACGACACTCAGGTCTTCTGTGGTTTAAAGCTTTATTGAGGTGGAGTGCACTTGGCTGGAGCCTGTAATACAACAGGGAAACACTGCCACTATGTGGTATACAGCCAGGTCACCAGCCCACCTATATCATAACAGGCAGTCATTATATTACATTCCCACAAACATGTTACAGGATATAACAAAGCATACAGAAAAATGAACAAGAGAAAATCATTTACAAAGATATTGCAGCAGGGTGACCTGGAATACAGCATGTCTTGCAGCCATTTTAGGAAGAACACATGGCTCTCTAACTGTACATCATCTACTCAGCCTAGCATGTGCTGCAGGGTTTAAAGGCTGCTAAAAAACATACAGTCACCTCTTTACATTGTACAGAACTATTATGGGTATATATTATAACTTTTTACAATAGATAAATGAACTTTAGCTTTAGAGAACTTAGACAGAGTTCCTACCTCCTTCACAGTAAATGTCTGCACTGAGGAGACCAAACCAAGTAGCAGAATACACAGGGGGCTTTCTGGAAGAGTCCACTGTAAAGACTCTGTCTGTTAAAACTTTCCTCAGTTATCTAATAGCACATTTGAAGAGGTTTATTTAGCATGTCCTGACTCTCTGCTAACAGCTTATGAATATATGGAACTATATTTAACAAGTGATCATTGCTGCAGCTCCTGTATATTGGTATGACCCTATTGCAAACCTGCAGACTGGATATTTGGTGAAACTTCATGTGGTTCATATCGACTGTACTACACCACTGACTTGGTGCCTGGGCCTAAATATGTGACAGTGGCCTGTTCCAGTGGTGGGTGACGTGATGCCTGATTCTCTGCTATGACATGAAGACAGATTCTGTGCTGACATAAGGCCAGATTCTCTGCTACGGGACCTCTCTCCTCTGCCTGGGCCTAAATATGTGACAGTGGCCTGTTCCAGTGGTGGGTGACGTGAAGCCTGATTCTCTGCTATGACATGAAGACTGATTCTGCGCTGACATAAGGCCAGATTCTCTGTTACGGGACCTCTCTCCTCTGCCTGGGTACCTGGGCCAAAATGTGTGACAGTGGCCTGTTCCAGTGGTGGGTGACGTGATGCCTGATTCTCTGCTATGACATGAAGACAGATTCTGTGCTGACATAAGGCCAGATTCTATGTTACGGGACCTCTCTCCTCTGCCTGGGTGCCTGGGTCTAAATGTGTGACAGTGGCCTGTTCCAGTGTTGGGTGACGTGAAGCCTGATTCTCTGCTATGACATGAAGACTGATTCTGCGCTGACATAAGGCCAGATTCTCTGTTACGGGACCTCTCTCCTCTGCCTGGGTGCCGGGGCCTAAATGTGTGACAGTGGCCTGTTCCAGTGGTGGGTGACGTGAAGCCTGATTCTCTGCTATGACATGAAGACTGATTCTGCGCTGACATGAAGCCAGATTCTCTGCTATGGCATGAAGAGACTGATTCTCTGCTGACATGAAGCCAAATTCTTTGCTATGGCATGAAGAGACTGATTCTCTGCTGACGTGAAGCCAGATTCTCTGCTATGGGACCTCTGTCCAATTGATATTGGTTCATTTTTATTTTTTTAATTTTTATTTTAATTCATTTCCCTATCCACATTTGTTTGCAGGGGATTTACCTACATGTTGCTGCCTTTTGCAGCCCTCTAGCTCTTTCCTGGGCTGTTTTACAGCCTTTTTAGTGCCCAAAAGTTCGGGTCCCCATTGACTTCAATGGGGTTCGGGTTCGGGACGAAGTTCCGATCGGGTTCGGATCCCGAACATTTCCGGGAAGTTCGGCCGAACTTCTCGAACCCGAACATCCAGGTGTTCGCTCAACTCTAGTCTCCAGCTAAAGTGCTCTGAGCGGATTATACTCATCATTGTGGTCTTGGAAGCTAGGAAGGAAGGTTGGCTGTTTGTTCCTGCTCTCAGCAGATACAGTCAGGTCCATAAATATTGGGACATCGACACAATTCTAACATTTTTGCCTCTATACACCACCACAATGGATTTGAAATGAAACAAACAATATGTGCTTTAACTGCAGACTGTCAGCTTAAATTTGAGGGTATTTACATCCAAATCAGGTGAACGCTGTAGGAATTACAAGAGTTTGCATATGTGCCTCCCACTTGTTAAGGGACCAAAAGTAATGGGACATAATAATAATAATCATAACTCAAACTTTCACTTTTTAATACTTGGTTGCAAATCCTTTGCAGTCAATTACAGCCTGAAATCTGGAAAGCATAGACATCACCAGATGCTGGGTTTCATCTCTGGTGATGGTCTGCCAGGCCTCTACTGCAACTGTCTTCAGTTCCCGCTTGTTCTTGGGGCATTTTCCCTTCAGTTTTGTCTACAGCAAGTGAAATGCATGCTCAGTCGGATTCAGGTCAGGTGATTGACTTGGCCATTGCATAACATTCCACTTCTTTCCCTTAAAAAACTCTTTGGTTGCTTTTGCAGTATGCTTTGGGTCATTGTCTATCTTCACTGTGAAGCACCGTCTAATGAGTTCTGAAGCATTTGGCTGAATATGAGCAGATAATATTGCCCGAAACACTTCAGAATTCATCCTGCTGCTTTTGTCAGCAGTCACATCATCAATAAATACAAGAGAACCAGTTCCATTGGCAGCCATACATGCCAACGCCATGACACTACCACTACCATGCTTGACTGATGAGGTGGTATGCTTAGGATCATGAGCAGTTCCTTTCCTTCTCCATACTCTTCTCTTCCCATCACTCTGGTACAAGTTGATCTTGGTCTCATCTGTCCATAGGATGTTGTTCCAGAACTGTGAAGGCTTTTTTAGATGTCGTTTGGCAAACTCTAATCTGGCCTTCCTGTTTTTAAGGCTCACTAATGGTTTACATCTTGTGGTGAACCCTCTGTATTCACTCTGGTGAAGTCTTCTCTTGATTGTTGATTTTGACACACATACACCTACCTCCTGGAGAGTGTTCTTGATCTAGCCAACTGTTGTGAAGGGTGTTTTCTTCACCAGGGAAAGAATTCTTCGGTCATCCACCATAGTTGTTTTCCGTGGTCTTCCGGGTCTTTTGGTGTTTCTGAGCTCACCGGTGCGTTCCTTCTTTTTAAGAATGTTCCAAACAGTTGTTTTGGCCACGCCTAATGTTTTTGATATCTCTCTGATGGGTTTGTTTTGTTTTTTCAGCCTAATGATGGCTTGCTTCACTGATAGTGACAGCTCTTTGGATCTCATCTTGAGAGTTGACAGCAACAGATTCCAAATGCAAATAGCACACTTGAAATTAACTCTGGACCTTTTATCTGCCGATTGTAATTGGGATAATGAGGGAATAACACACACCTGGCCATGGAACAGCTGAGAAGCCAATTGTCCCATTACTTTTGGTCCCGTAACAAGTGTGAGGCACATATGCAAACTGTTGTAATTCCTACACCGTTCGCCTGATTTGGATGCAAATACCCTCAAATTAAAGCTGACAGTCTGCAGTTAAAGCATATCTTGTTTGTTTCATTTCAAATCCATTGTGGTGGGGTATAGAGCCAAAAATTTTAGAATTGTATCAATGTCCCAATATTTATGGACCTGACTGTAAGTGTCTTTTCTTGTTTGGTTGTTTATGTCACCTTACCCATCCAGGTTCTGTGCGAGCTGGCAGCTCCTTTCTCCCCACTTCACCATCTCAGGGAGTTCAGGGTTCTGTTAGTATAGGCTGGTGGACACAGAAAATCTACCATCAAGATTTGTCTGTGGGCTGAGCATTGTAGGGAAAGAGGTCAGGGATAAATTAGGAGGTGACCCTTTCCCTGTCTCTCGTCCAGAGCCTGGTTGGTGTGTTATCTGTTAACTGTGCATGTCCGCCGTGACACACAGATTGTGGACCCAGGCGTTCGGCCCACTTATTACGGTGCTTGGATTGCCGTTGACTTATTGGCAACTGTGTCTCATCATCATCTACCTCATTAAACAGTAATTGCCGTTCCTCACCATCATCTTCTTGTGTGTGACGGTAACGTACACTACACACAGGGGGGAGGATAGTGACCACTGCGCTCCACCCTCACCCCTGGCCCTGCCTACTTGCCTCGCAAGTCCTAATGACAGGGGACAACTAGACGGCAGTCCCTAACTTAGGATACGTGCTGGGAAGACAGACAAGACAAATAACAGAACATGAACGGACCGGGTAAATACCTAGAGAGCTATGCAGTACTAAGGAATGAGCAGTGAATAGTCAGGAAAAGCCAAGGTCAAATACCAGGAGAGAAATGAAGTACAACAGGAGTTTGAAAATAATCGTCAGGTGGAAGCCGGGGTCAGGATACCAGGAGAGATGTGCAGTACAGAAGGAGCAGGCAGAGAATCGTCAGGGAACACAGGATCAGGTAAGTATGCAGGAACAAAACAATCACCAGATACCTAATATTAACAGGCAACCTGTGGCCAGCAGGCTGCCTGTATTTATAGTAGGGAGTGAGGGTCATGTGACGTGGCCAGCGTCACATGACCGACAGACAGACAAATCGAGCACCGAGTGATCAGCTCAGCGCTCAAGGCAGACTTAGGAGCAGGGAGCCTCCCAGCTAGCAAAGCCGCCCTGGGAACGAGGCCAAACACAGATCCTCGCTCCCGAAGCTAAGTAGCAGGTCTGCGGCTGATGGGAGACCGAGTGCGCCTTTGGCGCCCCGTGACAGTACCCCCCTTTTACGAGGGGCCACTGTACTCAAGACTTCAGGCGATAGCCTTTCAGGGTGTTCTAAATGAAATTTTCGAACAAGTCTAGGAGCATGAACCTCCCTGGCAGGTACCCAAGATCTCTCTTCAGGTCCATACCCCTTCCAGTGGATCAGGTACTGCAAGGAATTACGCACCTTCCTGACATCCACTATTTTAGACACCACATACTCGACAGCATCATTAACAAGAATCGGCAGAGGCGAGGCTTTTGATGGTACTACTGGTTCAACATATCTTTTAAGTAGAGATTTATGGAACACATTTAGCTCCAACCTAAACGATACTGGGTTAATCACCTCCATGATCTTATATGGTCCAATAAAATGAGGAGCAAATTTTTTTGAATCTACCTTGAGAGAGAGAGATTCTTGGAGGATAACCACACCTTATCCCCAACCAGAAAATTTGTGCCCCTTGAACGTTTCCTATTGGCTTTGAGTCTTTGAGAACTTTGACCCTTTTCTAGGTTCATTTGAACCCGGGCCCAAACTGTGCACAGTTCAGAAGAGAGCCTATCCGCCTCAGGGTTAGAGGAGGAGACTGATGACCCAGAATGAAAACGGGGATGAAAACCATGGTTACAAAAGAAAGGGGAGACCCCAGCAGAAGAATTAACATGGTTATTCAAAGCAAATTCAGCCAACGGAAGGTATTTAACCCATAATTGCTGGTCATCAGCAACATACGACCTTAGGAATTGTTCCACAGACTGATTAAGGCGTTCAGTCTGCCCATTATTCTCAGGGTGGTAGGCGGAGGAAAAAGACAACAAAATCTGACATCTTTGACAGAAAGCCCTCCAAAATTTGGACACAAACTGCACACCCCTGTCAGATACAATATTTTCCAGGATACCATGTAACCGTACAATTTCTTTCACAAAAAAAGACGCCAGGGTTTTGGCATTCGGGAGTTTAGACAGAGGAATGAAATGAACCATCTTGCTAAACCTATCGACCACTACCCAAACCACAGTCTTACCCTCCGCCGGCGACAGGTCAGTAATAAAGTCCATCGAGATATGGGACCAGGGTCTACTGGGAATGGGTAGGGGACGTAGGTTACCAGCAGGGCGAGTCCTAGGTGTCTTAGACCTAGCACAAACCTCACAGGCTGACACGTAGGATTGACATCTCTAAATAGAGTGGGCCACCAATAGGATCTAGAAACCAGCTCTCTAGTGCCCTCAAAACCAGGATGTCCACAAAAGGCAGAATCATGACACTCACCCAACAGCTGGAGACAAAATTGTATGGGGACAAAGAACTTATCTGTTGGGGTGGTTGCCCGTGCCAGATGTTGTTCAGCCTTAATGAGAGCCGAGATATCTTGGGTTAAGGCTGCTACGAAGATATTTGCTGGTAGGATGGATTCAGGTGGTGCCTCTGTAGGCTGAAAAGCATGGAAGCTCCGAGATAATGCATCAGTCTTCACGTTTTTACTTCCAGGCCTGAAAGTAATGGAGAATTCAAAATGAGTAAAATAACTGTGACCATCTAGCCTGACGGGGATTTAACCTCTTAGCAGATTCGAGAAACATAAGGTTCTTATGGTCAGTGACAACAGTTACACAATGCCTTGCCCCCTCCAGAAAATGCCTCCACTCCTCAAATGCCCATTTAATAGTCAGCAACTCCCGATTCCCTATGTCGTAGTTTCTCTCGGTGGAAGAAATTTTTCTGGAAAAGAATGCACACGGTCTTAGGTTAGTTAGACTAGCAGGACCTTGTGAAAGGACTGCTCCTGCGCCATCCTCAGACGCATCCACCTCCACAATAAAAAGTCTCTCCTGATTTGGCTGGATCAGAATGGGAGCGCTACTGAATGCCTTTTTTAGTGTTTCAAACGAAGTAATGGCCTCAGTAGACCAGTTATCAAAATCCGCCCCTTTCTTAGTAAGGTTGGTCAACGGTTTAGCAATTACTGAAAAATTCTTAATAAATTTACGGTAGTAATTGGCAAAACCTAAGAACTGTTGTAAGGCCTTTAAGGATGAAGGCCTTACCCATTCCTTAATAGCTAGTACCTTACCAGGATCCATCTTGAAGGCGTGAGGGGTCAGGACATGCCCTAGAAACAGTATATCCTGTACACCAAAAACACATTTCTCTTGTTTAGCAGACAACTGATTATCCCTCAACACCTCTAATAATGACAAATTTACCTAAAAACTCTCTAAGAATATCATTCATAAAGTTTTGGAACATAGCTGGGGCATTGCTGAGTCCAAAAGGCATAACCTGATATTCAAAGTGCCCTACCGGAGTATTGAACGCCGTCTTCCATTCGTCTCCCTCCTTGATTCGGATTAGATTATATGCCCCTTTCAGGTCAATCTTAGAAAACCAGGTTGCCCCCAGAACCTGGTTAAATAAATCCGGAATCAATGGGAGAGAGTATCTATTCTGGATAGTGATCTTATAAAATTTCCTGTAATCGATACAAGGCCTAAGACCACCATCCTTCTTCTTAACGAAGATAAACCCCACTCCCATAGGAGAGACAGAAGGTCTAATGTGCCCCTTACTGAGGCTTTCCTTAATATAATCCTCCTTGGCCTTGCCTTCAGGCTTAGAGAGATTATAATTACGCCCCTTAGGAAACCTGGCACCTTTTACTATCTCTCTGGCACAATCATAAGGTCTATGGGGTGGTAGAACCTCCAGGGTAGGTGATGAGAACACATCAGAATATTCCCTAATGACTGTGGGTAATATATCAGATTCTACTGAGACCCCAGCTTGTACCACAGACAAGCACGAGTCACACTTAGGTCCCCATTTCACCAACTCCCCCCTGGACCAATCAATAGTGGGGTTGCGTAATCGGAGCCAAGGCAACCCTAGTACCACCTCGACGGGTAAGTTCTCCAGGACTAAGAGGGAACATTTCTCAGAGTGGCACACCCCCACGGTTAAAGAAATCTCTGAGGTACATGACCTTACCATACCACCTACTAGGGAAGTGGCGTCAATTGCCATGACAAGGATAGGTGTAGGAAGAGAAAAAATTGGAATACCCAGTCTAATGGCGTACTCAGAGTCAATAAAGCTGGCCGCTGAACCAAAGTCAATAAAGGCCTTACCCGGCCATTTATTAACCCCCAGAGATATTGTTATAGGTACTAAAAGCTTACATTTCGTAATATCAGGGTGTACCTGGTCTTTAGGTTGCCTTGCCTTGGGAGAATTAACGGAGAGGGCCTACTTAGGACACTGGTTGATCCAATGGTCAGGATCTCTGCAGTAAAAACACACTCCACGTCTGCGGTGCAGATTCCCTTGAGTCATGCCGACCTGCATGGTTTCTTCGGTAGAGATATCAGCGTTTTTTCTGGGATAGACCTCAGGCTGGACCACCATCTGAGAATAGAACTGTCGTTCCTATCGTCTCTCTCTAACCCGTCATTTAAGTCAGACTACAAGGGTCATCATCTCCTCTAGAGTCTCTGGAAGCTGATAACTCACTAGAAGATCCTTTAAGTTATCAGACAGACCTGACCTGAACTTACTCTGAAGTGCTGGTTCATTCCATCCTGAGGGAACCCACCACCTTCTGAATTGGGTGCAATACTCCTCCGCAGGTAGATCGCCCTGAACCAGAACCTTTAGAGCAGTCTCGGCTACCAGTGTCCTGTCTGGTTCATCATACAGGGTACCCAGGGCCTGAAAAAAAAACTCCACTGATGTTAAACAACTAGCGCCAGCAGGTAAAGAAAATGCCCAGTACTGGGAATCACCCTGTAACCGGGAAATGACAATGCCCACGCGTTGACTCTCTGGGCCAGAGAATACAGGGCGCAAACGGAAAAAAAGTTTACAATTTTCTTTAAAGAAGAGAAACTTCTTTCGATCTCCAGAAAAGAGCTCAGGAAGCTTAATCTGGGGCTCTAAATGCGGACTGGAGGCCTGAGGGATGGAAGTACCTTGTCCTAGCTCAAAAGAACAGAGTTTCTTGCCTAGCTCCTGCACCATCTGCATCAGGTTTGAGACATGGTCAGTCAGGGTCACCAGAGGATTCATGATACAGTGGTTAGGTTACGGCCTGTTAATCTGTGACGGTAACGTACACTACACACAGGGGGGAGAATAGTGACCACTGCGCTCCACCCTCACCCCTGGCCCTGCCTACTTGCCTCGCAAGTCCTAATGACAGGGGACAACTAGACGGCAGTCCCTAACTTAGGATACGTGCTGGGAAGACGGAACGTGAACGGACCGTGTCAATACCTAGAGAGCTATGCAGTACTAAGGAATGAGCAGAGAATAGTCAGGAAAAACCGAGGTCAAATACCAGGAGAGAAACGAAGTACAACAGGAGTCTGCAAAGAATCGTCAGGTGGAAGCCGGGGTCAGGATACCAGGAGAGATGAGCAGTACAGGAGGAGCAGGCAGAGAATCATCAGGGAACACAGGATCAGGTAAGTATGCAGGAACAAAACAATCACCAGATACCTAAAATTAACAGGCAACCTGTGGCCAGCAGGTTGCCTGTATTTATAGTGGAGAGTGAGGGTCATGTGACGTGGCCAGCGTCACATGACCGACAGACAGACAAATTGAACACTGAGTGATCAGCTCGGTGCTCAAGGCAGACCTAGGAGCAGGGAGCCTCCCAGCTAGCAAAGCTGCCCTGGGAACGAGGCCAAACACAGATCCTCGCTCCCGAAGGTAAGCAGCTGGTCTGCGGCTGATGGGAGACGAAGTGCGGCTTTGGCGCCCCGTGACATTGTGACTGTGCATGCTCAAGTGTTTGGGAATCAGGGCACAAGATCTGTCCCTCTTCAAGCGTGCTTGGTGAGAGGGCCAAATCAAGAAATGGCACTGAAAATAGCTCCTTGGAATATCCGAGTGTGGGATCAATTGTTTGCCCAGACTCTCCATGGTGGGAGGAAGGAGGATCAGATTGTGTTGAGCAGGCTCTTGGCTACTGAGATTGGACTTGGTGGCAGACAGGGTGGTGCTTAAGCAACTGGAAGCATTATCTGCTGCAATCCAACCGACCACCTGGTTGACTTCAAGAGTGGTGTCCTGCGCCAGCCCTGCAAACTGGGACATGAAGCTAGGTTTTGTGGAAGATTGTTTATCTTGTGCTGTGGCAGCAGGCATAGTTTCACCGTGCCCAGGGCCCAGGGCCGTCTTTTCGAATGGGCACGCTGGGCAGTTGCCCGGGGGCCCCACTTGCCTGGGGGCCCGCCTGCCCAGTGAACCCACCAGCCAACTTCCCAACCGTCATTTAGCAGCGTTGCCGCCAGGGCCGTCTTTACCAAGGGGCAAAAGGGGCAGCTGCCCTGGGCCCAGTTGCTCCTGGGGGGGCCCAAGGCAGCTGCCTCTTGAGCCCTGCTAGCTACTGCCCCGGGTGTCAGGCTGTCGGCTACACAGGCATCATGATCGTACTGTGTTAATGATCTTAATTCTAGGACCTTAATGAGTTTTGATCTAGGACCTTAATGACATCATTACCATGTGACCAGTAACCTAGCAATTACTGGTCACATGGCTATGAAGTCATCACAGGTCCTATCAGGAGTGTTGCAGAAGTTAACTGTGGAGCTTTTCTGTGTAAAGATTACATCAGAAAAAGGTGACATGGGGTTGTTATTTTAATATACTGTAAACTACTGTATAGTGGGGTGCTGTGTACTGTGTGGGGGGCTGTATACTGTGTGGGGGCCTGTATACTGTGTGGTGGGCTGTATATTGTGTGGTGGGCTATATATTGTGTAATGGGCTGTATATTGTGTGGTGGGCTGTATACTGTGTGTGTGGGGGGGGGGGTGGCCTGTATACTGTGTGGTGGGCTGTATAGTGTGGGGGGCCTGTATAGTGTGGGGGGCCTGTATAGTGTGGGGGGGGGCTGTATAGTGGGGGGAGTGCTATACTGCTGTACTGTATAGTGTGGGGGGCTGTATACTGTGGGTGCGGTATAGTGTAGAGTGCTGTACTGTATAGTGTGGGGGGCTGTATCGTGTATAGTTTGGGGTGCTGTATACAGTGAGGTGCTGTATAGTGTGGGGGTCTATACTGCTCTACTATATACTGTGGGGTACTGTATAGTGTGGGGTGCTAAACTGCATACTGTGTGGTGCTGTATACTATAGGGTGCTATACTGCATACTGTGTGGTGCTGTATACTATAGGGTGCTATACTGCATACTGTGTGGTGCTGTATACTATAGGGTGCTATACTGCATACTGTGTGGTGCTGTATACTATAGGGTGCTATACTGCATACTGTGTGGTGCTGTATACTATAGGGTGCTATACTGCATACTGTGTGGTGCTGTATACTATAGGGTGCTATACTGCATACTTGGGGGTTTACATCCACTTTAATCATACAACTAAAAAAACGAAATAAATATATATATATATATATAAATGTACACACACTCTGGTGCTGGTGGGTAATGCTGGTGTGGGTACTGCTGGTGCTGGTGGGTATTAATGTTGGAGTGGCGTGTGTACTGCCTGGGTACTCTACATTGTGACATCACAAAAAAAAAAAATGTTTGGGTTTACATCCACTTTAAGTTATTAGTGCCCCTCAAGTTTTGACTGTAATATCTTATGTGTCCCCCTTATATAGCAATCTTAGAGTTGCCACTCGTTTGAGGAAGTGTAAAAAAGGTGAGGAAAAATAAAGTTTATTACGTGTTGGTGAAAATAACCTTTAGTGCAGAAATGAAACGTAATGTTTTGAGTGGAGCACAGAAGAGGAAAAAGGCTGCAGAGGAGAAAGAGAAAATGTGCAAACTTCCAAAACTAACATCTTGGCTCAATCCAGGTGCAACGTCAGCCAGTAGTTCTGCTCCTCCAGATGTAGCATCCACATCTACATGCACTCCAATTCCAGCAGAAATACCAATGGTATCATTACCTGATCCTACTGCTGGGGAAAATCCACAAGAGGAAATGCCCAATAAATATCGCCTTATTGATAATTTGCATTTTTATTCTAGTGCGTGATTGTGTAGACAGGGCCCCAGTGCACTGTATTGCCCGGGGGCCTATAATGCTCTTAAGATGGCACTGCCAGGGCCACGGCCTCTGCGTGCACCATCAGCATCATGGCCACTGCCCCGTCCCCTACTGCTCGCCTTCTTCATATTAAATGTTATATATGCTTGAAAGTCTGTCACACGTACAATAGCGTAGGATTTGGAAGTGTATGCACAAACAAATTTTAAAAGGTATTTGGGATGTGGAAACATCACACAGGAGATATCCTACAGATAATGTCAATGCTGTCATCAGCGGCTAATATAAAATTACAGAGAATGTCACAGGTATTTGGGATGAGGAAACGTTATATAGGAGAGATACCACCGGTAATGTCCCTTTAACAGTGACTTTCACAGTGACTGCCCCTTTAACAGTGACTTTCACAGTGACCGATTCTTTAACTGTGACTTTCACAGTGACTGCCCTTTTAGCTGTGACTTTCACAGTGACCGCCCCTTTAACAGTGACTTTCTCAGTGACTGTCCCTTTAGCAGTGAATTTCACAGTGACCGCCCCTTTAACAGTGACTTTTACAGTGACCGCCCCTTTAACAGTGACTTTTACAGAGACCGCCCCTTTAACAGTGATTTTCACAGTGACTGCCCCTTTAACAGTGACTTTCACAGTGACCACCCCTTTAACCCCTTAGGGACCGGGCTTATTTTCACCTTAAGGACCAGGCCATTTTTTGCAAATCTGACCACTGTCACTTTATTTGGTGATAACTTTAAAACGCTTTGACTTATCAAGGCCATTCTAAGATTGTTTTTTTTTTCGTCACATATTGTACTTCTTGACACTGGTAAAATGAATACACAAACAATAGAACTAAAGCTCCATCTCATAGTAAGAAAAAATTACATTATCGTATAAAAACAGCAGTAAATAGGCATATTTCAGTGAGGAAAGACCCAAAGGGGACTGGGGGATCAACACACATAAGCATACACAAAGTATTGTGGAGCACCACAACAGGGCCAAAAAAAGGGCAAGGAACCCTGGACAATTGTATCCATTAAGGGTATAAATAGGCAGTGTGGAATTAAAAGAAGCTCAGAAAAAAACCCAAAATAAGCGCGTCGATCCCTCAGTCTCCTTCTCCCAACGCCGTTTCGCCGGCAACCTCGCTTCGTCCGGGGATAAGAAACTAATGAAAACTCTACCTTCTTATATATCGCTCTCACAGGTGTAGTTAGTACAATAATCCTCATTTGGTGTGTCATGGAGCTTAACTCACCAATGAGGGCTCACATCGTAGGTCAGGTGGTAAGAAAGGGGAAGGGAATCAATAGCGGTCATTGGAGTTCGGCGTGCAGTCATCATGACGCTTGGGTCACGTGACTGCTACATCAGCACATCATCACAGCGGCCGCGCCCATCAGTATTCAAATAGTACATGCTGATAGGCCGCTCGGATATCACATTAACATAGCTAGCAGAGGCAATGATAATCATCTTGATACAAATCCGAATCAGGTTCCCTTTGTAAGACAAAAGGGCCGGAACAATCTCCAAAAGTATAATATATATACTATGATCCCTAAATACAAAAAAGGGGGAAGAACAGAGAAAGAGAGGGAGGAGAAAAGAGGGGGAGGGAAATAAGCCACATGATTCATGACGTACCATACCATTAACTCACATGATCGGAACATATACAGAA
Organism: Bufo bufo; assembly: GCF_905171765.1. Lineage (NCBI taxonomy): Eukaryota > Metazoa > Chordata > Amphibia > Anura > Bufonidae > Bufo > Bufo bufo. Next base: position 90,804,610 of record NC_053389.1, on the reverse strand, counting down.
CCTCCCCCTTATATCGAGCAGCATAATAATACAGGATTGCACAAGCTAGATCGAAGGGCCAATAATATCAAACATAAGTGAAGATGGAATACGTGAAAGTGGTGATGAGGGTGGATGGTGGTAAGTGCAGAAATGGAAAAAATAAACAGAAAAAAGTAAATGTGAAAATTCATGTGATTAATTATGTCATAATTTTTATAATGAAATACCAATACATAATAATAGAGTTATATCCAATAAATAGAGTTGAGCGGACACCTGGATGTTCGGGTTCGGCAGGTTCGGCCGAACTTGAAAAAAAAGTTTGGGTTCGGGACCCGAACTTGACCCGAACTTGACCTCGAACTTTTGGGCACTAAAATGGCTCTAAAATAGTCCTGGAAAGGGCTAGAGGTCTGCAAAAGGCATCAAAATGTGCTTAAGAGCACGACAACTGTTCTGCAAACAAATGTGGATAGGGAAATGACTTAAAATAACATAAAATACTGAAAAATTCAAAATAACAATCTTGATCTACGAGTAGGAGGTTGAGGAGGCGGTGGATGGGTGGATGTGGCGGTGTAGGTTGACGTAGCGGTGCAGGTGGAAGCGGCGGTGAAGGAGGAATAGGTAGCCAACAATGATTTCTGTTATTTTTTATTTTTAAATTGGGGTATCCCCCCAAATATTGGGACATATAACGAAATGCAACTAAGAATAAGTGCACTTGAGTACAAGAATGGATGGTTGTGGCTGGTATAAATGTCTATTCTGCACAAGGTACGGACAAGTCCTGTGGGATCCAGGCCTGGTTCATTTTAATAAACGTAAGCTTGTCCACATTGGCTGCGGCCTGTGATAATGCTCTCTGCCGTGCTAAACACACGTTCACACTATACACTGGCTGCAGGTCAGCACCTCCAAGGCTGACAAAGCTTTTCCACATTTTGGCTATGCTAACCCTGCCTTCTCAGGTGCTGGTGGTGCCCCAGCTGCGTTGGCGAACTCTTTCTCCTCCTCTGCCTTCGACTTGTGCTTCCTCTGTGCCCCAGCTGTAAGGTGGGAAAGCTATCATCAGCGTGCGCTTGTAGTCGCACATCTTCCGATCAGTTACAGATGTTTTCACTAAATTTAGTTCCCTGTCAGCAATGCAGAGCAGGGGTTCATTCACGGCAAAAGGGGGATCATGTCACCCAGCAATACAACAGAGGATTTTGAGAGATTTAGGCCCCAGTCAGCAATGCAGAGCAGGGGTTCATTCACGGCAAAACGGGGTTCATGTCACCCAGCAATACAACAGAGGATTTTGAGAGATTTAGGCCCTTGTCACCCAGGCACAGCAGGGGTTTGTATACGCCAAAAATGGTAAAATGTCACCCGACAATTGAAAATAAGAATTTTTTCAATTTAGGGCACTAAAATTGGCATTTCTTTTTTATTAAAATGGCTCTAAAATAGTCCTTGAAAAGGCTAGAGGGATGTAAAAGGCAATGTGCTTAAGAGCATGGCAACTGCTCTGCAAACAAATGTGGATAGGGAAATAACTTAAAATGAAATAAAATAACTAAAAATTACAAATTATTAACCTGCAACCTGCAAAGGAGGTGGATATGGAGTCGGAGGTTGAGGAGGCGGTAAATGTGGTGTTGTAGGTAGAGGCAGCAATGGAGGAGGAGGAGGTAGCCAACAATGTTTTTTTATTATTTTTTATTGGGGTAGGTAGCCCCCAAAATATTGGGACAAATAAAAAAAAAGAAAACAAAGAATCTTTACACTTGAGTTGAGTACAAGAATGTATGTTTGATGGTGGTATAAATGTCTATTCTGCACAAGGTACAGACAAGTCTTGTGGGATCCAAGCCTGGTTCATTTTAATGAACGTGAGCTTGTCCACATTAACTGTGGACAGGCGGCTGCGTCTGTCTGTAATGACGCCTCCTGCCGTGCTAAATACACATTCAGAGAGTACACTGGCTGCAAGGCAAGCCAGCACCTCCAAGGCATACAGGGCAAGCTCTGGCCATGTGGACAATTTGCAGACCCAGAAGTTGAATGGGGCAGAACCATCAGTCAGTACGTGTAGTCGTGTGCACAGGTACTGTTCCACCATGTTGTTCATATGCTGCCTCCTGCTAACACGCTCCCTATCAGCAGTTAGGGCCGGTTGTTGCGGCGAGGTGACAAAGCTTTTCCGCATGTCGGCCATGCTAGCCCTGCCTTCTAAGGTACTGGCATTGACACAGCTGCGTTGGCGACCTTTTCCTCCTCCCCTGCCTTCGCCTTGTGCTTCCACTTGTTCCCCGGCGTCAGTCGGGAATGCTCTCAGGAGGGGGTCTACCAGCGTGCACCTGTAGTCGCACATCTTCCGATCACGCCCCAGTGAGGGAATTAAGGACGGTACATTGTCTTTGTAACAGGGATCCAGCAGGGTGGCCACCCAGTAGTGAGCACACGTTAAAATGTGGGCAACTCTGCAGTCGTTGCGCAGGCACTGCAGCATGTAATTGCACATGTGTGCCAGGCTGCCCAGAGGTAAGGACAAGCTGTCCTCTGTGGGACGCGTATCGTCTGCGTCCTCCGTATCCCCCCAGCCACGCACCAGTGATGGGCCCGAGCTGCGTTGGATACCACCCCGCTGTAAACATGCTTTATCCCCATCCTCCTCCTCCTCGTACTCCAGTAGTGGGCCCTGGCTGGCCAAGTTTGTACCTGGCCTCTGCTGTTGCAAAAATCCTTATTCTGAGCCACTTCTAAAAGACTGGCCTGAAAGTGTTAGAGATGACCCCTCTGCCTCCTCCTCGTCCTGGGCCACATCCTCTTCCATCATCGCCCTAAGTGTTTTCTCAATGAGACATAGAAGTAGTATTGTAACGCTGATAATGGCGTCATCGCCACTGGCCATGTTGTTGGAGTACTTGAAACAGTGCAACAGGGCACACAGGTCTCGCATGGAGGCCCAGTCATTGGTGGTGAAGTGGTGCTGTTCCGCAGTGCGACTCACCCGTGCATGTTGCAGCTGAAACTCCACTATGGCCTGCTGCTGCTCGCACAGTCTCTCCAGCATGTGCAAGGTGGAGTTCCACCTGGTGGGCATGTCGCATATGAGGCGGTGAGCGGGAAGGCCGAAGTTACGCTTTTAAGCAGACAGCCGAGTGGCGGCAGGATGAGAACGCCGGAAGCGCGCACAGACGGCTGGCACTTTATGCAGCAGCTCTGACATGTCGGGGTAGTTGTGAATGAATTTCTGCACCACCAAATTCAGCACATGCGCCAGGGAAGGGATGTGCGTCAAACCGGCTAGTCCCTGAGCTGCAATGAGATTTCGCCCATTATCGCACACCACCAGGCCGGGCTTGAGGCCCACTGGCAGCCACAACTCGTCAGTCTGTTGTTCTATACCCCGCCACAACTCGTGGGCGGTGTGGGGCCTGTCCCCCAAACACATTAGTTTCAGAATGGCCTGCTGATGTTTACCCCTGGCTGTGCTGAAGTTGGTGGTGAAGGTCTGTCGCTGACCGGATGAGGAGGAGGAAGCCGAGTAGGAAGAGGAGGCAACAGGAGGCAAAGAATGATGCCCTGCGATCCTTGGCGGCGGAAGGACGTGCGCCAAACGGCTCTCCACCTGGGGCCCAGCCGCCACTACATATACCCAGTGTGCAGTTAGGGAGATATAGCGTCCCTGGCCGTGCTTACTGGTCCACGTATCTGTGGTTAGGTGGATCTTGCCACAGATGGCATTGCGCAGTGCACACTTGATTTTATCCGATACTTGGTTGTGCAGGGAGGGCACGGCTCTCCTGGAGAAGTAGTGGCGGCTGGGAACGACGTACTGTGGGACAGCAAGCGACATAAGCTGTTTGAATCTTTCCGTCTCCACCAGCCTGAATGACAGCATTTCAAAGGCCAGCAGTTTAGAAATGCTGGCATTCAGGGCCAGGGATCGAGGGTGGCTAGGTTGGAATTTACGCTTTCTCTCAAAGGTTTGTGAGATGGAGAGCTGAACGCTTCCGTGTGACATGGTGGAGATGCTTGGTGACGGAGGTGGTGTTGTTGGTGGCACATCCTCTGTTTGCTGGGCGGTAGGTGCCAATGTTCCTCCTCCAAAGGCGGAGGAAGAGGCCGAGGAAACAGCAGAAGAGGGAGCCCTTTCTTGGTTTTGATGGTGCTTACTCCACTGCAGCCCGTGTCTCGCATGTAGATGCCTGGTCATGCAGGTTGTGCTAAGGTTCAGAACGTTAATACCTCGCTTCAGGCTCTGATGGCACAGTGTGCAAACCACTCACGTCTTGTTGTCAGCACATTGTTTGAAGAAGTGCCATGCGAGGGAACTCCTTGAAGCTGCCTTTGGTTTGCTCGGTCCCGGTTGACGGTGGCCAACTGTCTCTTCCTCCGAACTCTGAAAGTCAGTGGCACGACTTTCATTCCATGTGGGGTCTAGGACCTCATCGTCCCCTGCATCGTCTTCCACCCAGTCTTCCTCCCTGACCTCCTTTTCAGTCTGCACACTGCAGAAAGACGCAGCAGTTGGCACCTGTGTTTCGTCATCATCAGAGACGTGCTGAGGTGGTATTCCCATGTCCTCATCAGGAAACATAAGTGGTTGTGCGTCAGTACATTCTATGTCTTCCACCCCTGGGGAAAGAATAGGTGGATGCCCCTGGGAAACCCTGCAAGCAGAGTCTTCAAACAGCGTAAGAGACTGCTGCATGACTTGAGGCTCAGACAGGTACCACGATATGCACGGGGTGATGTGACAGACAGATGGGCATGGGTTTCATGCGCCACCTGTGCACTTTCTGCAGAAGACTGGGTGGGAGATAATGTGAACGTGCTGGATCCACTGTCGGCCACCCAATTGACTAGCGCCTGTACTTGCTCAGGCCTTACCATCCTTAGAACGGCATTAGGCCTGAACAAATATCACTGTAGATTCTGGCGGATACTGGGACCTGAGGTAGTAGGTTCAGTAGGACGTGTAGCTGTGGCAGAACGGCCACGTCCTCTCCCTGCACCAGAGGCTCCACCAACACCACCACCACGACCACGACCGCGTCCTTTATTAGATGTTTGCCTCATAGTTAGCGTTCACAAAGCAAAGTAAAAAGTGGTTAAGTATGTTAAAAATAATTAACCGCCAATATAAACCCTGATGTAGGGTATTGCACTCTATTTTTTTTTTAACTCTATATGACAGCGGTATTTGTGGCCTAAATGTGACACTCACTTATGCACGTCTTATCCCAGATGTGCAGTATATTAGAGGGTTTTTTCACCCTAACCAAAAAGCTGTATTTCTGTCCTAAATGTGACAGTGACTTATGCACGTGTAATCACAGATGTGCATTATATGAGAGGCTTTTTTCACCCCAGTATGCCAAAGCCGCATTTATGGCCTAAATGTGACAGTGATTTATGCACGTGTAATCACAGATGTGCAGTATATTAGAGGCTTTTTTTACCTCAGTAACCAAAAAGCTGTATTTCTGTCCTAATTGTGACAGTAACTTATGCATGTGTAATCACAGATGTGCAGTATATTAGAGGCTTTTTTCACCCCAGTAACCAAAAGGCTGTATTTCTGTCCTAAATGTGACAGTGACTTATGCATGTGTAATCCCAGATGTGCAGTATATTAGAGGATTTTTTCACCCCAGTAACCAAAAAGCTGTATTTCTGTCCTAAATGTGACAGTGACTTATGCATGTGTAATCACAGAATGCAGTATATTAGAGGATTTTTTCACCCCAGTAACCAAAAAGCTGTATTTCTGTCCTAAATGTGACAGTGAGTTATGCACGTGTAATCACAGAATGCAGTATATTAGAGGTTTTTTTCCACCCCAGTATGCCAAAGCCCTATTTATGGCCTAAATGTGACAGTGACTTATGCATGTGTAATCCCAGATGTGCAGTATATTAGAGGCTTTTTTTTTACCCCCGTATGCCAAAGCCGTATTTATGGCCTAAATGTGACAGTGACTTATTCATGTGTAATCACAGATGTGCATTATATTAGAGTCTTTTTTCACCACAGTAACAAAAAATCTGTATTTCTGTCCTAAATGTGACAGTGACTTATGCACGTGTAATCACAGATGTGCAGTATATTAGAGGCTTTTTTCACCCCAGTAACCAAAAAACTGTATTTCTGTCCTAAATGTGACAGTGACTTATGCACGTATAATCACAGATGTGCAGTATATTAGAGGCTTTTTTCACCCCAGTATGCCAAAGCCGTATTTATGGCCTAAATGTGACAGTGACTTATGAACGTGTAATCACAGATGTGCAGTATATTAGAGTTTTTTTTACCCCAGGAACCAAAAAGCTGTATTTTTGTCCTAAATGTGACAGTGACTTATGCATGTGTAATCCCAGATGTGCAGTATATTAGAGGGTTTTTTCACCACAGTAACCAAAAAGCTGTATTTCTGTCCTAAATGTGACAGTGACTTATGCACATGTAATCCCAGATATGCAGTATATTAGAGGGTTTTTTTTCTCCCACCGTAACCAAAAAAAACTGTATTTTTGTCCTAAATGTGACAGTGACTTATGCACGTGTAATCACAGATGTGCAGTATATTAGAGGCTTTTTTCACCCCAGTAACCAAAAAGCTGTTTTTCTGTCCTAAATGTGACGGTGACTTATGCATGTGTAATCACAGATGTGCAGTATATTAGAGTTTTTTTTTACCCCAGTATGCCAAAGCTGTATTTCTGTCCTAAATGTGACAGTGACTTATGCACGTGTAATCACAGATGTGCAGGATATTAGAGGCTTTTTTCACCCTAACCAAAAAGCTGTATTTCTGTCCTAAATGTGACAGTGACTTATGCACGTGTAATCACAGATGTGCAGTATATTAGAGGCTTTTTTTTTTTTAAGATTTAAAGTTTTTATTGTTTTTCAACATGAAACAAGGGGTTACAAGGTTTCAAGATATAGGCATGCAAGCCTTTACAATTATTGACAGTGAAGAGACAGTTATAATGCAAATGTATAGATGGAGCAGCGAGGATCTAAGTTATACATTCTGGACATTTTGACACATCATCTGAACGACACATATGAGTGAGGGACCATATTATGAAATCTTACAAGCATTAGAGAAGGAGTGGATTCCGCTGGGTAAGGAGATCTGTAGATAGGGGGCCAGGAAAAAACAGAAAGTCATGCTTACGTCTCTCTAGACTGGGTTTCTGAAGTTCGACCAGGGGGACCATTTTTTGAAAAATGTCTCGTGAGATCGCATTTCCCAGGAGGAAAGTTCTTCAAACCTGTGGAGTTGGTCCATTTTTTGTATCCAATCCTCCAAGGTTGGTACTTGAATTTGAAGCCAGTGAGTGGGAAGCAACAGGCGGGCAGCAATTAACATTTGCATAAAGATGTATGGTGGTTTTATCTTCTGGTCTGCAGGGTGGAGGGATAAAAGAGCAAGCTGCGGAGAGGGCGGTATAGAGGATCTACAGATCTTATTTGCTGATGCAAAAATCTCCATCCACCATCTGTGTATGCTGGGACAGGTCCACCAGATGTGTAGGAAGGTTCCTTTTTCCCCACAGTGCCTCCAGCACGCGTCCGAGGCAGATTCAGAGTAAAGTGCTGTTTTGTCAGGCGTATTTTACCATCTGGTAAGAATCTTATAAAAGTTTTCCTGAATTCGAACGCAGCGTGAGGCACTGTGGGGGTAGCCAAGGAGACTAGGTAAGCTATCAAACGAGAAAACTGTGTTGAGGTCTTTCTCCCAGCTGCTCACAAATGAAGGTTTGGCAAGTGTGGGTGGTAGACGTAATTTACTGTAAATTAGTGAAATTAGTTTCCTAGGTGTAGATTGAAGTGAGATAATTGATTCAAACCAGACTATGGGTCGCGTCAAATCCCCTATGCTAATGTGTTGTTTCAGGTAGGCTCTTAAATATGTTATGGTAAAGATATCACATGGATGCGGGTTTAAGATGGAGTTTAATGCTTGAGTGTCTAACCATTCTCCCGAGGGGAGAGCTAGAGTGTTTATGTGTATAGGTGAGGACTTGAGGGCCTGGGAGGTTGCGGATTTTAATGGTAAAGGAGCTGTATCAACTATATCCCTTACCGTCAGAAGGGGAGAGGGGTATGGTATAGCACAGTGCGAAGAAGAGAACCATTTCCAGGCCTCTAGTGTAGCTTTTATAATTGGGTAGTGGGAGAATTGTCCTGGGAAGACTGTTTGATTGCCAAGCAATAGTGCTTTAGGGGACTCTTGCCACTAAGAGGGAGGGCGTTGAGGATCTCAACCAAGCCACTGCTCGGGTCAGAAGGATAGCTCTGCCGTAGATTTCGGGATTAGGTAGCCCGATCTCCCCCGCGTATCTAGGCTTGGTGAGTAAAGAGAATGGGAGTCTCGCTCTCTTGCCGGTCCAAATAAATGTCCTGAATTTTTTAAAGATTTGATCGTAATATTGTTTGGGGACAGGAACAGGTAGCACTTGTTGTAGGTAGGTAAGGCGAGGGAGGACCAGAGAGGTAAGAAGATTCTTGCGTCCAAACCAGGAAAGGGTTGGATTAGATCTGGCTAGGTTATCAATAGCCTCAAAGATGGACTCCCTGAGAGGAATGTAGTTAAGAGGGAAGAGGTCATGTATGTTTGGGCTCAATTTGACTCCTAAATAGGTAATTGTTGCCGAGGACCAGTTGAATGGCGAATCTGTCATAAGGAGGTTTCTTGTGAGGTCGGGAACACCCATACAAAGTACTAGGGATTTGCCAGCGTTTATTTTGAAGTCGGAGGCTAAGCTAAAACAATTGAGGTATTTTTGAATCCTAGGTAAGGAGGTTTTGGGGTTAGTTGTCATCATTAGGACATCGTCGGCAAATGCTGCAACTTTCTGTTCCCTGCCTCCCAAACACAGACCTGAAATCTCCCCATCCAGTCTTATGTTAGCGAGAAGTGGTTCTAGTGCTAAAATGAAGAGGAGGGGTGAGAGGGGGCAGCCTTGTCTAGTCCCATTGTTTATTGGGAATGGGGCAGATAGGTTCCCATTTACTTGTACCCTTGCTGACGCCTGTTCATACATGGCAAAAGTAGCTTGTACAAAGGGATCAGGAAGGCCAAACCTCACCAGAGTGTATTTTAAGTATTGCCAGTTGACCCTATCGAATGCTTTCTCCGCATCCGTACTAAGGAGAAGCAATGGGGAGGAAGTTCTTTTGGCGTGGCATAGAATGTTGATTACCCTGGCTGTGTTATCTTTACCCTCTCTGGTGCGGATGAAGCCAACCTGATCCCCGTGTATGAGGGAGGGGAGAAGAATAGCTAGTCTATTAGCCAACATTTTAGCCAGGAGTTTGAGGTCTGTGTTTAGGAGGGATATGGGTCTATAATTGGAGCATTGCTTGGGATCCTTCCCTTCTTTTGGTATAAGGGAGATGTGTGCTGTGGTCATATCTCTAGAGAGGGGATGACCTAACAGTGACTGGTTGCAGACTTCCAGGAGGTAGGGGAGAAGTGGCCCCTGGAAGGTTTTGTAGTATGAAAGAGGAAGGCCGTCTGGGCCTGGGCTCTTTCCTGATGGAGTTTGCGACAAGGCATTTTTAAGTTCTATAATGGTGAATGGGGCTTCCAGATTTCGTTTTTGATCGGGGGAAAGATGAGGTATTTTAGAGGAGTCTAGGAAATTTCCTATAGCAGATGTTCTTTGCACAGGCGTCTCAGGGGGGGGGAGATTATAGAGGTTGTTGTAAAAGGTCCGAAATTGTTCAGTTATCTGGGAAAGGGAGAAAATCGGTTTGCCATCTGGTGAAGATAGTTGGTGAATATAGTTGGAGGACCTTCTCCCTTTAATCCTGCTCATCAGAAATTTGGTGGCCTTATCGCCCTGAGCAAAAAACTTGTGTCTAGTACTCATGTAGTATTTGGCTGCTTTGGATGAAAGGAGGGATTTTAGTTTCGCCCTATTTTCTGATAATTCTTTTAAGTGGGGGTCAGAGGTGGAGGATTTGTGGCGAGTTTCCAGGTTCTGGATTTTTTTGAGGGTTTCGTCTATGGCTTTTTCTTGGAGTTTCTTTTTGTAGGTACCAATACTTATGAAATGGCCTCTGACGACCGGTTTATGAGCGTCCCAAAGGGTGTTAGCGGAAATTTCTGGACTTTTATTTAGAGAGAAATAATATGTTAAGTGTTTGGATATCTGATCTATTGAATCTTGGGAACCTAGTAGGGACTCATTTAGGCGCCAACTAAAACAAGAGGGGTTTTTTGTGGGGGCTAGTATCTGGATGAAAATAGGGGAATGGTCAGATAAATGGATAGAACCTATCGTGGATGTACTACACAGGTGGAGGTGTTCCTTAGAGATAAATAAGTAATCTAACCTATGATAGGTGGCATGGGTGGAAGAGTAGAATGTGTAATCAAGAGTGTCGGGGTGGTGGGAGCGCCAGGGATCGACCAGATTTAAACTCCAAATGTTATTTCTGATGGATTTGAGGGCTTTGCTAGATAAGGATGATTTGTGGGATGAGACGTCTAACTGCGGGAAAAGTGCAGCATTCAGATCGCCTCCTAATATCACAATACCCTCTTTGAAAGGGGTAATAATTGGGATTATATTGGACAACCATTGGGGTTGGTTGGAGTTAGGGGCGTACACATTTGCAAAGGTATATATTTGTTGGCCAATTGAGCCTTTTATGAAGATAAACCTTCCGTCTGGATCTAGTTTTTGATCGATGAGTTTGAATGGAACTTTTTTGTGAAACCCTATACTAACCCCACATGATGCAGACGAGTTGCCTCCCCAGTGAAACCATTCTGAGTAGTAGGAGAACTGCATATTGGGGTAGTGGTTAAAGCGGTAGTGTGTCTCTTGGAGGAACACAACCTCAACTTTGGCTTTTCTTAGAATGGTAAAGACTTGGCTCCTTTTTGATGGGGAGTGAAAGCCCTTAACATTGTAAGAAGCAACGTGTAGATCAGCCATTTGGTGAGGTGTAAGCAGGATTACCTTTAAGCTGGGAGTGTCTCCTCCAAGAGAGAAAGTAGGTGATGTGTGGTCTTGTCTCTAGGCGTGCAATCTTAGTCAGGATGCTGTAGGAATCTCTTGCAGTCAGTTTGAATATGGTATACCTTGAATGAAGAACAGGGTAAGAACGTAGAACATAACATAAGGTTACAAACAAACAATAGATCAGCATAGGTGGATATGCTGAATACATGTGGGGGGAATAGGTGGTCTGGAGACCAGTAAGGAGATCGAGTAACACCTCGAATGAGGCTAGTGGATTTTTAGAGAGAATGGGTCTACCTGAGTAATGCAACCAACATATTAACACTGATGTCAATCTAACATTATACCAGGTTAGTCACATGAGGTTAGTAATCTTATTCAAGTTAGAGGTTAGACATCAATGACAATGTGAGGGTAAGAATTCCTGTAGTTTTACTTAGTGTTACTTAGTGTTCCTGAGATAGGCTTCTAGGAGTAAGCTGCATGTTCCTTTTCTTGGATCTGGATGACTTCGGGGTACGAAGGACTTCAAATGGAACCGTCTTGGGGAGATCCGGAAGATCACGCAGGTCCTGAAAAAGTTCCCAGTTTTCGATCGGTAAAGGGTCCACTTTCAGAAGCTCATAGGTGGCTTGAAGATCTGTGAAGGACTTGATAAAGAACTTATTCCCAGCAGAGGAGAAAGCAAGTCCAAAAGGGTAGGACCAACGATATGGTATTTTATTGGATCGGAGCCAGTCGGTCAGGGGTTTGAGTGCTCTGCGCTTTTTTAAAGTGGAAGGTGCCAAATCTTGCTAAATTTCTAACCTGGAATCTTCGTAAGACAGGTCAGCATTGTTGCGGGCAGCTTCCAAGATGGCGGATTTTGTCGGGAAGCTTAGGAACTTGCAGATGACATCCCTGGGCGGATCGGAGGGCTTGGGTTTCGGGCGGAGGGCTCTATGGGCCCGTTCTATGACCACATCTTGCGGAAAGTCGGGGCCTAGTAGCGAGCTACAGATAGCAAGAACAGCCGCTGGTACATCTCCGGGTAAAACCGCTTCTGGAATCCCACGAAACCTTAGATTGTTCCGGCGCCCTCTGTTCTCCTGGTCTTCAATAACATTGTGCATCTCATTTAAGTAGTTTGAGCAGTGGCGTAGGGCATTCGACACTTCTGTGTGGTGGTTCAGGGACGCTGCTTGAAGTAGCTCTAGGGTCTCTACCCTGTCCCCTATTTGCCGCACCTCCTGTCTAAAGGCTGAGATTTCGGTGAGGATGGGTTCCATAACCCTACTCAGGGCGCGATCCAGGTATTTCCTCGTAAGAGGTAAATCAGAGCTGACCTATGTGCCCTCCGTTTCGCTTTCGTCGTCCGAGAGGGTAGGTGCCCGCTTCGGCGCTTTAGAATGTGTTGCCGGCGCCATCTTAGTTTCCCTTGCTACGACCGTTGTTGCCGCTTTTTTAAGGAATTTCTCCATATCGCCTGGAGGAATCTGACCCTTAGGATTGGTGGGGTGATCGCCTTGTTTCTGGTTGCCAATTTTCACCATTCTTATCTAAAAGTGCTGCTGTATGCTGGTGTTATAGTCGAGTCTCCTGAGAGAGCAGTGAACTATGCGACCATCTCAGTCCGGCGCTAGCTCCGCCACCCTATTAGAGGCTTTTTTCACCCCAGTATGCCAAAGCCGTATTATGGCCTAAATGTGACAGTGACTTATGCACGTGTAATCACAGATGTGCAGTATATTAGAGGCTTTTTTCACCCCAGCAACCAAAAAGCTGTTTTTCTGTCCTAAATGTGAGGGTGACTTATGCATGTGTAATCACAGATGTGCAGTATATTAGAGGGTTTTTTCACCCCAGTAACCAAAAAGCTGTATTTTTGTCCTAAATGTGACAGTGACTTATGCAGGTGTAATCCAATCCCAGATGTGCAGTATATTAGAGGGTTTTTTCACCCCAGTAACTAAAAAGCTGTATTTCTGTCCTAAATGTGACAGTGACTTATGCACAAGTAATCCCAGATGTGCAGTATATTAGAGGGTTTTTTCACCCCAGTAACCAAAAAGCTGTATTTCTGTCCTAAATGTGACAGTGATTTATGCACGTGTAATCACAGATGTGCAGTATATTAGAGGGTTTTTTCACCCTAACCAAAAAACTGTATTTCTGTCCTAAATGTGACAGTCACTTATGCACGTGTAATCCCAGATGTGCAGTATATTAGAGGGTTTTTTCACCATAACCAAAAAGCTGTATTTCTATCCTAAATGTGACAGTGACTTATGCACGTGTAATCACAGATGTGCAGCATATTAGAGGGTGTTTTAACCCCAGTAACCAAAAAGCTGTATTTTTGTCCTAAATGTGACAGTGACTTATGCATGTGTAATCCCAGATGTGCAGTATATTAGAGGGTTTTTTCACCACAGTAACCAAAAAGCTGTATTTCTGTCCTAAATGTGACAGTGACTTATGCACGTGTAATCCCAGATGTGCAGTATATTAGAGGGTTTTTTCTCTCCCACCGTAACCAAAAAAACTGTATTTTTGTCCTAAATGTGACAGTGACTTATGCACGTGTAATCACAGATGTGCAGTATATTAGAGGGTTTTTTTACCCCAGTATGCCAAAGCTGTATTTCTGTCCTAAATGTGACAGTGACTTATGCACGTGTAATCACAGATGTGCAGTATATTAGAGGCTTTTTTCACCCCAGTATGCCAAAGCCGTATTATGGCCTAAATGTGACAGTGACTTATGCACGTGTAATCACAGATGTGCAGTATATTAGAGGGTTTTTTCACCCCAGTAACCAAAAAGCTATTTTTCTGTCCTAAATGTGATGGTGACTTATGCATGTGTAATCACAGATGTGCAGTATATTAGAGGGTTTTTTCACCCCAGTAACCTAAAAGCTGTATTTTTGTCCTAAATGTGACAGTGACTTATGCAGGTGTAATCCAATCCCAGATGTGCAGTATATTCGAGGGTTTTTTCACCCCAGTAACCTAAAAGCTGTATTTCTGTCCTAAATGTAACACTGATTTATGCACGTGTAATCACAGATGTCCAGTATATTAGATGGTTTTTTCACCCTAACCAAAAAACTGTATTTTTGTCCTAAATGTGACAGTGACTTATGCACGTGTAATCACAGATGTGCAGTATATTAGAGGTTTTTTTTTCCCCAGTATGCCAAAGCTGTATTTCTATCCTAAATGTGACAGTGACTTATGCACGTGTAATCACAGATGTGCAGTATATTAGAAGCTTTTTTCACCCCAGTATGCCAAAGCCGTATTATTGCCTAAATGTGACAGTGACTTATGCACGTGTAATCACAGATGTGCAGTATATTAGAGGCTTTTTTCACCCCAGTAACCAAAAAGCTGTTTTTCTGTCCTAAATGTGATGGTGACTTATGCATGTGTAATCACAGATGTGCAGTATATTAGAGGGTTTTTTCACCCCAGTAACCTAAAAGCTGTATTTCTGTCCTAAATGTAACACTGATTTATGCACGTGTAATCACAGATGTCCAGTATATTAGATGGTTTTTTCACCCTAACCAAAAAACTGTATTTCAGTCCTAAATGTGACAGTGACTTATGCACGTGTAATCACAGATGTGCAGTATATTAGAGGTTTTTTTTACCCCAGTATGCCAAAGCTGTATTTCTGTCCTAAATGTGACAGTGACTTATGCACGTGTAATCACAGATGTGCAGGATATTAGAGGCTTTTTTTTTTACCCTAACCAAAAAGCTGTATTTCTGTCCTAAATGTGACAGTGACTTATGCACATGTAATCACAGATGTGCAGTATATTAGAGGCTTTTTTCACCCCAGTATGCCAAAGCCGTATTATAGCCTAAATGTGACAGTGACTTATGCACGTGTAATCACAGATGTGCAGTATATTAGAGGCTTTTTTCACCCCAGTAACCAAAAAGCTGTTTTTCTGTCCTAAATGTGATGGTGACTTATGCATGTGTAATCACAGATGTGCAGTATATTAGAGGGTTTTTTCACCCCAGTAACCTAAAAGCTGTATTTTTGTCCTAAATGTGACAGTGACTTATGCAGGTGTAATCCAATCCGAGATGTGCAGTATATTAGAGGGTTTTTTCACCCCAGTAACCAAAAAGCTGTATTTCTGTCCTAAATGTGACACTGATTTATGCACGTGTAATCACAGATGTCCAGTATATTAGATGGTTTTTTCACCCTAACCAAAAAACTGTATTTCTGTCCTAAATGTGACAGTGACTTATGCACGTGTAATCACAGATGTGCAGTATATTAGAGGTTTTTTTTACCCCAGTATGCCAAAGCTGTATTTCTGTCCTAAATGTGACAGTGACTTATGCACGTGTAATCACAGATGTGCAGGATATTAGAGGCTTTTTTCACCCTAACCAAAAAGCTGTATTTCTGTCCTAAATGTGACAGTGACTTATGCACGTGTAATCACAGATGTGCAGTATATTAGAGGCTTTTTTCACCCCAGTATGCCAAAGCCGTATTATGGCCTAAATGTGACAGTGACTTATGCACGTGTAATCACAGATGTGCAGTATATTAGAGGCTTTTTTCACCCCAGTAACCAAAAAGCTGTTTTTCTGTCCTAAATGTGATGGTGACTTATGCATGTGTAATCACAGATGTGCAGTATATTAGAGGGTTTTTTCACCCCAGTAACCTAAAAGCTGTATTTTTGTCCTAAATGTGACAGTGACTTATGCAGGTGTAATCCAATCCCAGATGTGCAGTATATTCGAGGGTTTTTTCACCCCAGTAACCTAAAAGCTGTATTTCTGTCCTAAATGTAACACTGATTTATGCACGTGTAATCACAGATGTCCAGTATATTAGATGGTTTTTTCACCCTAACCAAAAAACTGTATTTCTGTCCTAAATGTGACAGTGACTTATGCACGTGTAATCACAGATGTGCAGTATATTAGAGGTTTTTTTTACCCCAGTATGCCAAAGCTGTATTTCTGTCCTAAATGTGACAGTGACTTATGCACGTGTAATCACAGATGTGCAGGATATTAGAGGCTTTTTTCACCCTAACCAAAAAGCTGTATTTCTGTCCTAAATGTGACAGTGACTTATGCACATGTAATCACAGATGTGCAGTATATTAGAGGCTTTTTTCACCCCAGTATGCCAAAGCCGTATTATGGCCTAAATGTGACAGTGACTTATGCATGTGTAATCCCAGATGTGCAGTATATTAGAGGGTTTTTTCACCACAGTAACCAAAAAGCTGTATTTCTGTCCTAAATGTGACAGTGACTTATGCACGTGTAATCCCAGATGTGCAGTATATTAGAGGGTTTTTTCTCTCCCACCGTAACCAAAAAAACTGTATTTTTGTCCTAAATGTGACAGTGACTTATGCACGTGTAATCACAGATGTGCAGTATATTAGAGGGTTTTTTTACCCCAGTATGCCAAAGCTGTATTTCTGTCCTAAATGTGACAGTGACTTATGCACGTGTAATCACAGATGTGCAGTATATTAGAGGCTTTTTTCACCCCAGTATGCCAAAGCCGTATTATGGCCTAAATGTGACAGTGACTTATGCACGTGTAATCACAGATGTGCAGTATATTAGAGGGTTTTTTCACCCCAGTAACCAAAAAGCTATTTTTCTGTCCTAAATGTGATGGTGACTTATGCATGTGTAATCACAGATGTGCAGTATATTAGAGGGTTTTTTCACCCCAGTAACCTAAAAGCTGTATTTTTGTCCTAAATGTGACAGTGACTTATGCAGGTGTAATCCAATCCCAGATGTGCAGTATATTCGAGGGTTTTTTCACCCCAGTAACCTAAAAGCTGTATTTCTGTCCTAAATGTAACACTGATTTATGCACGTGTAATCACAGATGTCCAGTATATTAGATGGTTTTTTCACCCTAACCAAAAAACTGTATTTTTGTCCTAAATGTGACAGTGACTTATGCACGTGTAATCACAGATGTGCAGTATATTAGAGGTTTTTTTTTCCCCAGTATGCCAAAGCTGTATTTCTATCCTAAATGTGACAGTGACTTATGCACGTGTAATCACAGATGTGCAGTATATTAGAAGCTTTTTTCACCCCAGTATGCCAAAGCCGTATTATTGCCTAAATGTGACAGTGACTTATGCACGTGTAATCACAGATGTGCAGTATATTAGAGGCTTTTTTCACCCCAGTAACCAAAAAGCTGTTTTTCTGTCCTAAATGTGATGGTGACTTATGCATGTGTAATCACAGATGTGCAGTATATTAGAGGGTTTTTTCACCCCAGTAACCTAAAAGCTGTATTTCTGTCCTAAATGTAACACTGATTTATGCACGTGTAATCACAGATGTCCAGTATATTAGATGGTTTTTTCACCCTAACCAAAAAACTGTATTTCAGTCCTAAATGTGACAGTGACTTATGCACGTGTAATCACAGATGTGCAGTATATTAGAGGTTTTTTTTACCCCAGTATGCCAAAGCTGTATTTCTGTCCTAAATGTGACAGTGACTTATGCACGTGTAATCACAGATGTGCAGGATATTAGAGGCTTTTTTTTTTACCCTAACCAAAAAGCTGTATTTCTGTCCTAAATGTGACAGTGACTTATGCACATGTAATCACAGATGTGCAGTATATTAGAGGCTTTTTTCACCCCAGTATGCCAAAGCCGTATTATAGCCTAAATGTGACAGTGACTTATGCACGTGTAATCACAGATGTGCAGTATATTAGAGGCTTTTTTCACCCCAGTAACCAAAAAGCTGTTTTTCTGTCCTAAATGTGATGGTGACTTATGCATGTGTAATCACAGATGTGCAGTATATTAGAGGGTTTTTTCACCCCAGTAACCTAAAAGCTGTATTTTTGTCCTAAATGTGACAGTGACTTATGCAGGTGTAATCCAATCCGAGATGTGCAGTATATTAGAGGGTTTTTTCACCCCAGTAACCAAAAAGCTGTATTTCTGTCCTAAATGTGACACTGATTTATGCACGTGTAATCACAGATGTCCAGTATATTAGATGGTTTTTTCACCCTAACCAAAAAACTGTATTTCTGTCCTAAATGTGACAGTGACTTATGCACGTGTAATCACAGATGTGCAGTATATTAGAGGTTTTTTTTACCCCAGTATGCCAAAGCTGTATTTCTGTCCTAAATGTGACAGTGACTTATGCACGTGTAATCACAGATGTGCAGGATATTAGAGGCTTTTTTCACCCTAACCAAAAAGCTGTATTTCTGTCCTAAATGTGACAGTGACTTATGCACGTGTAATCACAGATGTGCAGTATATTAGAGGCTTTTTTCACCCCAGTATGCCAAAGCCGTATTATGGCCTAAATGTGACAGTGACTTATGCACGTGTAATCACAGATGTGCAGTATATTAGAGGCTTTTTTCACCCCAGTAACCAAAAAGCTGTTTTTCTGTCCTAAATGTGATGGTGACTTATGCATGTGTAATCACAGATGTGCAGTATATTAGAGGGTTTTTTCACCCCAGTAACCTAAAAGCTGTATTTTTGTCCTAAATGTGACAGTGACTTATGCAGGTGTAATCCAATCCCAGATGTGCAGTATATTCGAGGGTTTTTTCACCCCAGTAACCTAAAAGCTGTATTTCTGTCCTAAATGTAACACTGATTTATGCACGTGTAATCACAGATGTCCAGTATATTAGATGGTTTTTTCACCCTAACCAAAAAACTGTATTTCTGTCCTAAATGTGACAGTGACTTATGCACGTGTAATCACAGATGTGCAGTATATTAGAGGTTTTTTTTACCCCAGTATGCCAAAGCTGTATTTCTGTCCTAAATGTGACAGTGACTTATGCACGTGTAATCACAGATGTGCAGGATATTAGAGGCTTTTTTCACCCTAACCAAAAAGCTGTATTTCTGTCCTAAATGTGACAGTGACTTATGCACATGTAATCACAGATGTGCAGTATATTAGAGGCTTTTTTCACCCCAGTATGCCAAAGCCGTATTATGGCCTAAATGTGACAGTGACTTATGCACGTGTAATCACAGATGTGCAGTATATTAGAGGCTTTTTTCACCCCAGTAACCAAAAAGCTGTTTTTCTGTCCTAAATGTGATGGTGACTTATGCATGTGTAATCACAGATGTGCAGTATATTAGAGGGTTTTTTCACCCCAGTAACCTAAAAGCTGTATTTTTGTCCTAAATGTGACAGTGACTTATGCAGGTGTAATCCAATCCCAGATGTGCAGTATATTAGAGGGTTTTTTCACCCCAGTAACCAAAAAGCTGTATTTCTGTCCTAAATGTGACACTGAATTATGCACGTGTAATCACAGATGTCCAGTATATTAGATGGTTTTTTCACCCTAACCAAAAAACTGTATTTCTGTCCTAAATGTGACAGTCACTTATGCACGTGTAATCCCAGATGTGCAGTATATTAGAGGGTTTTTTCACCATAACCAAAAAGCTGTATTTCTATCCTAAATGTGACAGTGACTTATGCAGGTGTAATCCAATCCCAGATGTGCAGTATATTAGAGGGTTTTTTTCACCCCAGTTACTAAAAAGCTGTATTTCTGTCCTAAATGTGACATTGACTTATGCACGTGTAATCCCAGATGTGCAGTATATTAGAGGGTTTTTTCACCCCAGTAACCAAAAAGCTGTATTTCTGTCCTAAATGTGACAGTGATTTATGCACGTGTAATCATAGATGTGCAGTATATTAGAGGGTTTTTTCACCCTAACCAAAAAACTGTATTTCTGTCCTAAATGTGACAGTCACTTATGCACGTGTAATCCCAGATGTGCAGTATATTAGAGGGTTTTTTCACCCTAACCAAAAAGCTGTATTTCTGTCTTAAATGTGACAGTCACTTATGCTTGTCTAATCCCAGATGTGTAGTATATTAGAGTTTTTTTTTTACCCCAGTATGCCAAAGCTGTATTTCTCGACTTGCAGATAGCCTATGCTGGTGCACTATCGTTGCATAAAATGGCTGCTGATCATGTATTGATTGACTAACTGAAGAAAAAAAAGTTTGTTTTCAGTAGTAGTTGGCTCAGGGCAGGCTTAAAAAAATTGTGCACTGCACCCACAAAACACTTTTTATGTAAATCGCTTAGTACATAAACCAGTTCTTGATGAGATTTCTCCCTGATCTCTCCCTCACAGCAGCTGCAGCCTCTCCATGCACTAATCCGAGCAAAGTGACAGGTGGCGCTACGTGACTCCAGCTTAAATAGAGGCTGGGTCACATGCTGCAGTTGGCCAATCACAGCCATGCCAATAGTAGGCATGGCTGTGATCGCCTTTTGGGGCAAGTAGTATGATGCTTGTTGATTGGCTGCTTTGTAGCCTTTTAAAAAGTGCCATAAAAATCGCCGAACACCGAACTCGAACTTTTACGTAAATGTTCGGGTTCGGGTCTGGATGCTGAAAACCCTAAAGTTCGGGTTCGCTCAACTCTACTAATAAATAGTAAATAATACACCTATTAAGATTGCATTACTAAATACGTGATCCTACACCTTATTAGAAGGATACAAATGTGCATGTCATAACAATTCTATAACATATATTATGCCTATAAAAAATCATATATATATACACTCACCTAAAGAATTATTAGGAACACCTGTCCTATTTCTCATTAATGCAATTATCTAGTCAACCAATCACATGGCAGTTGCTTCAATGCATTTAGAGGTGTGGTTCTGGTAAAGACAATCTCCTGAACTCCAAACTGAATGTCAGAATGGGAAAGAAAGGTGATTTAAGCAAATCTGAGCGTGGCATGGTTGTTGGTGCCAGACGGGCCGGTCTGAGTATTTCACAATCTGCTCAGTTATTAGGATTTTCACGCACAACCATTTCTAGGGTTTACAAAGAATGGTGTGAAAAGGGAAAAACATCCAGTATGCGGCAGTCCTGTGGGCAAAAATGCCTTGTGGATGCTAGAGGTCAGAGGAGAATGGGCCAACTGATTCAAGCTGATAGAAGAGCAACGTTGACTGAAATAACCACTCGTTACAACCGAGGTATGCAGCAAAGCATTTGTGAAGCCACAACACGCACAACCTTGAGGCGGATGGGCTACAACAGCAGAAGACCCCACCGGGTACCACTCATCTCCATTACAAATAGGAAAAATAGGCTACAATTTGCACGAGCTCACCAAAATTGGACTGTTGAAGACTGGAAAAATGTTGCCTGGTCTGATGAGTCTCTATTTCTTTTGAGACATTCAAATGGTAGAGTCCGAATTTGGCGTAAACAGAATGAGAACATGTATCTATCCTCTGATGGCTACTTCCAGCAGGATAATGCACCATGTCGCAAAGCTCGAATCGTTTCAAATTGGTTTCTTGAACATGACAATGAGTTCACTGTACTAAAATGGCCCCCACAGTCACCAGATCTCAACCCAATAGAGCATCTTTGGGATGTGGTGGAACGGGAGCCTCGTGCCCTAGATGTGCATCCCTCAAATCTCCATCAACTGCAAGATGTTATCCTATCAATATGGGCCAACATTTCAAAAGAATGCTATCAGCACCTTGTTGAATCAATGCCACGTAGAATTAAGGCAGTTCTGAAGGCAAAAGGGGGTCCAACACCGTATTAGTATGGTGTTCCTAATAATTCTTTAGGTGAGTGTATATATGGTTACTAAAAAAAATATTAATTTTTTTTTATATGTATAAAATACATGGGGAAGTTAAGGGCCTTAGAGTAAACGGGCATATCCGAATACATACAAAGATATACAATGATATACCACGATATATATATATATATATATATATATATATATATATATATAAATATCATCATAAGCATATCATAATGAGTAGAAAGAAAAGGGAAAAGTATATATTGTATATATATATGTATTCCAAAATACTGATTATTCAATCATTCGCAAGGAGCCACGCGAAAGGATCCTCCACCCAAGCAGTCCACCGCTCTTAATGGAACCAAATACATCAAATGCCATCCACCTGACCCATCTGAATACACCGCAAATACATGGATACTAGAACTCCTTTTGTGCCAGGAAAAAGTCCTAACACGGATGACAAGGTACGCTTCATTACCTACTATAATTCTCAGTGGCGTCTGATGAAAAACGTTATAACAAAATATTGGGAAGTATTACACCTAGATTCGACTTTGACCAAGATTCTTCCTTCTTGTCCCTCTATTACGTATAGACGGACAAAAAATTTGAAAGATCTTCTTTGCCCTTTTTTTTGGCCTTGTTGTGGCGCTCCACAATACTTTGTGTATGCCTATGTGTATTGATCCCCTAGTCTCCTTCGGGTCTTTCCTCACTGAAATATACCTGTTTACTGCTGTTTTTATACGATAATGTAATTGTATTTATTCAATAAAGACTTTTTTTCTTACTAGGAGATGGAGCTTTAGTTCTATTGTTTGTGTATAAATTTTCGTACAGTATAGGCTCTCTCTACTTTATTACTACCCTGTGCTTATAATTGGTAACTGGTAAAATGACCCCATTCTAGAAACTACACCCCTCAAGGTATTCAGAACGGATTTTAAAAACTTTGTTAACCCTTTAGGTGTTCCACAAGAATTAATTGAAAATAGAGATAACATTTCAAAATTTCACTTTTTTGGCAGATTTTCCATTTTAATAATTTTTTTTACAGTTACAAAGCAAGGGTTAACAGCCCAAAAAAAACTTTATGGCCCTGATTCGTTAGTTTACAGAAACCCCCCATATGTGGTCAAAACTGCTGTACGGGCACACAGCTGGGCGCAGAAGGAAAGGAATGCCATACGGTTTTTGGAAGGCAGATTTTGCTGGACTGGTTTTTAGACACCATGTCCCATTTGAAGCCCCCCTGCACCCCTAGAGTAGAAACTCCAAAAAAGTGACCCCATTTTAGAAACTACAGGATAGGGTATCAGTTTTGTTGGTACTATTTTAGGGTACATATGATTTTTGTTTGCTCTATATTACACCTTTTGTGAGGCAAGGTAACAAGAAATAGCTGTTTTGGCTCCATTTTTATTTTTTGCTATTTACAACATTCATCTGACAGCTTAGATCATGTGGTATTTTTATAGAGCAGGTTATCACGGACGCAACAATACCAAATATGACAACTTTTTTTGGTTGTTTGTTTCAGTTTTACATAACAAAGCATTATTTTTTTTAATGATTCTTTAGTGTCTCCACATTCTGAAAGCCATAGTTTTATTTATTTTTTGGGCGACTGTCTTGTTTAGGGGCACATTTTTTTCGGGATGAGATGACAGTTTAATTGGCACTATTTTGGGGTGCGTATGACTTTTTGATCGCTTGCTATTACATTTTTTGCGTATTTTTATTTTTTTACGGTATTCACCTGAGGGGTTAGTGTTACGACACTCACCGCCAGGTAGATGAAGCCGCCGTTTAGTGAATAAGCCCCTTTCTCCAGAAATGCAGTTTTTAATCCAGCCGATCGCCAAACTCCCGAATGGAGCATACGAAGTGGCAACTCCCGATCAGCAATTCAGTCGAACTCCTTCCACAGCTAGCAATATACGAAAGCGCTGTCCCAATAATAAATCCCTCCACAAACGAGACCAAGCTCCGTCTTGAAAGTCAAACAGGAATCAATTTTATTGAGGGCTAGCCGCCCGTATTTATGCAGGTCTCCATCTGGTGGACACGCCCCTAGGGGACCAGACTGGAGACTGACACAGGGCAGACATGCAGCACTACAGAGACAATACATCCCCCACAATGCATCATGGTCTCCTCCTCTCTGCCCTGAGACCCGAGGAGTAATCCCATTATCTCTCAAGACAGAGGGAAACCACAATACACACGTGGGGACAACAGAACAGACATCACCATTTAAACATACAATGTCACAACCCTTTTCAATACACAGACATTTAACATCCCAAAATGGCACGCATTAGACCAGGAGTTCAAGTTAGTTTAAGTCCTTTGTGAACAATGAGGCCATTTGGGTTAACTAGCAGCACACTCTTCTCCTGGGTGGCCATCCGTTCAGTAGTTCCAATCGGTATTTGGGGAAACACACGAACAGGGGCATACGGGCAGGAAATCCAGCGAAATGAAGGCAAACAGACGAACCAGCAATATAGGTCTATACAGATGGATCTGTCACACGGCTCCCCCCTTGTGGGACACTCCGGCAGACCCGGCTTGACCCTTTAGCGGGTCAACTTGGGGATGACCGGACTAGGAGGTAGCAAGAACGTCGGTTTGCCGGGACAATCCATCTGCATTCCCATTCTGCTTACCGGGTCGGTAGCTGATGGTGAAGTTATACGGTTGTAAAGCTAAACTCCACCGCAGCAGTCTACCATTGTCTCCTGAGACCCGGTTAAGCCAGACAAGGGGATTGTGGTCCGTCACAAGGGAAAATTCCTGTCCATACAAATAAGGGCTTAACTTTTTCAATGCCCAGACCAGGGCCAAGCATTCCTTCTCCACTGCCGCATAACTCACTTCTCGGGGTAACAGCTTCCTACTGAGATATGCGACAGGGTGCTCTCCTCCATCTTCCCCGACCTGGCTCAGCACAGCCCCCAGTCCATACATGGAAGCATCTGTATGGACGAGAAAACGTTTGTTAGGGACTGGGGCAGCCAGGACAGGGGCATTTACAAGAGCCTGTTTGAGTGCTTGAAACGCAGCTTCACAAGCCGGAGACCACAGGACCTGCTTAGGGAGATTTTTCTTAGTCAGGTCAGTCAGGGGCTTAGCAATAGTGCTGTAGTCTGGGACAAAGCGTCTGTAATACCCTGCTGTCCCTAGGAAGGCTAACACCTGGGTCTTAGTGACAGGTGTGGGCCAGTTAGCTACTGCCTCTATCTTAGCCGGCTCCGGTCTCTGGCTCCCACACCCCACTCTGTGACCCAGGTATTGCACTTCAGCCATGCCTAGATGGCACTTCTCTGGCTTCAATGTCAGGCCAGCAGCCCGAATTTTGTCCAAAACTACCCCTACATGTACTAGGTGTTCCTCCCAGGACCCACTGTAGATCGCAATGTCATCCAGGTATGCACACGCAAATTCCTGGAATCCATCGAGAAGTCTATCCACCATACGCTGAAAGGTAGCCGGGGCATTCTTCATCCCAAATGGCATGACCTTAAATTGGTACAAGCCAAATGGGGTGACGAAGGCCGACTTGGGGATAGCATCCTCGGCCAGGGGAATCTGCCAATAGCCTTTACACAGGTCTATGGTGGTCAGATAGCGTCCCCTGGCAATACGATCTAATAATTCGTCTACCCGGGGCATCGGGTAGGCGTCAGTGGTGGTCCGCTCGTTGAGCCGCCTGTAGTCTACACAGAACCGCATGGTCCCATCTTTCTTAGGCACCAGGACTACAGGCGAAGCCCAAGGACTATCGGAGTGTTCGATGACCCCAAGCTGGGTCATCTCCTGTATCTCCTTCCGCATTCCTTCTCGGACTGCTTCAGGGATACGGTAAGGGGGCTGTCGCAGGGGGTTCTGTCCAGGGGTCTCTACCTTATGTACAGTTAGGGTAGTGTAGCCAGGCTCTTGGGAGAACGTCGCCTGCTTCTCCCACAGAAGCTGTCTTGCCTGTCCCTTCTCTGTGGGGCTTAATCTATCCCCTAGCTGTACAAGACTAGTAAGGTCAGTCTGGGAGTCCCTCTCTAACAAATCGGGTAAGGGTAAACTCTCTGTATCGTCTGCAGCAGGGGCACATACTGCAGCGACATCCTCCGTCTCTCCTGATACTCCTTTAGCATGTTCACATGAAAGGATCGCTGGATCCTTTCATCTGAACAGCTGGCTATGAGGTAGGTAGTATCACACACCTGAGCTACCACCTTATACGGGCCCTGCCAAGATGCTTGCATCTTGTTCGCCTTCACATGTTTGAGCACTAGCACTTTCTGCCCAACCTGGAAGACTCGCTGCCGGGCACCCCGATCGTACCATCTCTTCTGTCTCCCCTGGGCCACCTGGAGATTCTCTCTTACCATCAGGGACAGTTTCTCCATGCGGTCCCGGAGTTCCAGGACATACGGTACTATGGGGGTCCCTTCCTGCTCTGTCTCCCCCTCCCAGTGGCCTCTAATGAGATCTAGGGGTCCGCGGACCCTCCTCCCATAGAGCAACTCAAAGGGGGAGAACCCAGTAGATTCCTGGGGCACCTCTCTGTAAGAAAACAACAGATGAGGCAGGAATCGCTCCCAGTCTCTGCAAGTGTCAGAAAAGGTCCTCAACATCTGTTTGAGGGTGCCGTTAAATCGCTCGCAGAGGCCGTTAGTCTGTGGATGGTACGGGGAACTAAGTATCGGTTTAATGCCGCACACCCTCCACAGTTGCTGGGTGAGCACAGCGGTAAATTGGGTTCCCTGGTCAGAGAGAATCTCCTTAGGGAACCCGACCCTAGTAAAAATTCTAACCAGGGCATCAGCAACTGTCTCTGCCTCTATATTAGACAACGCTACTGCCTCTGGATAGCGAGTGGCATAGTCCACCACGGTGAGAATATACTTCTTACCGGATGGACTAGCCCTGGCCAGTGGACCCACAATGTCAACGGCTATGCGGGCAAAGGGCTCCCCAATGATAGGCATAGACATAAGCCTAGCTCTTGGGTGGTCCCCCCGCTTTCCTACCCATTGACAAGTGTCACACGTACTACAATATATCCGCACAGCCTGATTAAAATTTGGCCAAAAGAAGTTCTGCATGATCCTATAGGCTGTGCGACGGGACCCTAGATGTCCGGCTAATGGAACATCATGCCCTATCCGCAGAATCTCCTGCCGGTATTTTGCGGGCACTACCAGCTGTCGATTCGGCGGATGGGCAACACTTTTCTGGGACGGTTTAGGGATCCTATATAACCTGTCCCCCACCCATTCATACCGCTCCCCATCTACCCCTACCTCTCCAGTATCTGCTCTGTCTCTATACTTCTGGAGAGTCGGATCTGCCTGAGTTTCCCTCCCAAACTCCTCTGGGGAATCCCAGCTAGCAAAGGTCTGTCCTAGGGTATCAGTCGGGGAATCGGGTCTTACCTGGGTCTCAGCAGCAGGTGGGCTGGTTCCAGCAGCACGGGTCTGGGCCCGGGTAGTCACTGGGTTGACATCAGCAGGTCCCATTGGAGCATAAGCAGAAACCAAAGGGGCCAGGTCATTCCCGAGCAAGACATCAGCAGGCAAGTCTTTCATAACCCCCACATTCACATGTCCAGAGCCCACTCCCCAATCCAAATGAACCCGGGCAACAGGTAGACGGAACACAGCGCCTCCTGCTACCCTCACTGCCACAGTATTTCCAGTGTGTTGGTGTTCCGAAACAAGGTTCTTTTGGAGCAGGGTCATAGTGGCTCCGGTGTCTCTCAGACCAGTGACCACTTTGCCATTTAGTCTAACGGTCTGCCTGTGTTGCTGCCGGTTATCCTGCTGGGCTGCTTGTACTGGATCCGCCTCATGTAGTATACCCCAAAATTCCTCCTGCTCAAGACAGTGAGCGGAAGACTGGGGTGGCTGCTGATGTCCGCCGGCTGGTTTTCTCCACGACTGCGCTTGGTTGGTATTGTTCAATGGGCACTCCGGTCTCTTGTGCCCCAACTGTTTGCACCCATAGCACCGGATAGGCTGAGAGTAATCCCGGGCGTTGAACCGAGCTGGCTGAACATAATTGTTCGCTGGTGGTATTGTGGGGGTGCGTTGCGCTGGGGGGTGATACACAGTAGTGGTTGGAGGTGCTGCCGGTTTGTACTCCACTCGGGTAGGGACCTTGGCTGCAGTCTGGTCTAGCCTCCGTGCATCTGTGTATTCATCGGCCAGACGAGCAGCTTCAGGTAAGGTAGCGGGTTTGCGGTCCCTAACCCACTCTCTGACTCCTGCAGGTAACCGATCAAAGCAGTGCTCCAACAAAAATACTTGCAGCACCTCTTCCCCAGTTACCGCTCGACACCCTGCCATCCAGTGGGCTGCGGTGCGGTGTACCCTGCATGCCCACTCCACATAAGAATCGCCAGCCTGCTTGTTAGTGTCCCGGAATCGCCGCCGGTACGCCTCAGGGGTGACAGCGTATCTGGCCAAAAGGGTATCTTTTACTGCCCAGTAACTTGTAAGTTCCTCCTCTGGGATGGCCCGAAAAGCCTCACTGGCCCGGCCGGATAATTTCCCAGAGAGGATAGTGACCCATTCCTCTGTGGGTACCTGGTGTAAGGCACACTGCCTTTCAAAATCGGCCAGGAACCCGTCAATCTCTCCCTCCGTTTCCACAAAATGTCTAAATGCAGCAAAAGGTACCTTTCTCCTTACATTATTATTATGGGGTACCTCTGCTGCTGCAGCTCCTCTTCCCTGGAGCGCCTGTTGTGCTGCTACTGCTGCTTGCACCTGGATCACAATATCTGCTGCAGGGTTGGGGCCAAAGTGTGCCAGCCTTATCTGGACTGCCCGGTTAAATTGTACCTCCTCGGGTGTTAAATCCAGTATGCCAGGCACATTAGCTCTCTCCGTTCCCTGTGCTGCATCCATCTCCAATATATAGAAATAATCTCTCTCTTCTTGAGATTACTCGCTGATCGTCCTCTGCGTTCCAATATATCTTTAAGGGTAGCACGCCTTAATTCCTCATACTGCATTTCCACCCTGGGATTTGTAGCTGGCCTTCTGGGCCGTGGGATTCATCCCGTTGCTTGCCACCAATTGTTACGACACTCACCGCCAGGTAGATGAAGCCGCCGTTTAGTGAATAAGCCCCTTTCTCCAGAAATGCAGTTTTTAATCCAGCCGATCGCCAAACTCCCGAATGGAGCATACGAAGTGGCAACTCCCGATCAGCAATTCAGTTGAACTCCTTCCACAGCTAGCAATATACGAAAGCGCTGTCCCAATAATAAATCCCTCCACAAACGAGACCAAGCTCCGTCTTGAAAGTCAAACAGGAATCAATTTTATTGAGGGCTAGCCGCCCGTATTTATGCAGGTCTCCATCTGGTGGACACGCCCCTAGGGGACCAGACTGGAGACTGACACAGGGCAGACATGCAGCACTACAGAGACAATACATCCCCCACAATGCATCATGGTCTCCTCCTCTCTGCCCTGAGACCCGAGGAGTAATCCCATTATCTCTCAAGACAGAGGGAAACCACAATACACACGTGGGGACAACAGAACAGACATCACCATTTAAACATACAATGTCACAACCCTTTTCAATACACAGACATTTAACATCCCAAAATGGCACGCATTAGACCAGGAGTTCAAGTTAGTTTAAGTCCTTTGTGAACAATGAGGCCATTTGGGTTAACTAGCAGCACACTCTTCTCCTGGGTGGCCGTCCATTCAGTAGTTCCAATCGGTATTTGGGGAAACACACGAACAGGGGCATACGGGCAGGAAATCCAGCGAAATGAAGGCAAACAGACGAACCAGCAATATAGGTCTATACAGATGGATCTGTCACAGTTAGGTCATGTGATATTTTTATAGAGCAGGTTATTACAGACACGGCAATACCTAATATGTATACTTTTTTAAATTAACTTAAGTTTTACACAATAACAGCTTTTTT
Organism: Bufo bufo; assembly: GCF_905171765.1. Lineage (NCBI taxonomy): Eukaryota > Metazoa > Chordata > Amphibia > Anura > Bufonidae > Bufo > Bufo bufo. Next base: position 90,775,053 of record NC_053389.1, on the reverse strand, counting down.
TAAAACAAAAAAAAAGATGTTTTAGTGTCTCCATATTCTGAGCCATAGTTTTTTTTTATTTTTGGGCAATTGTCTTAGGTAGGGGCTCATTTTTTGTGGGATGAGGTGACGGTTAGATGGGTACTATTTTCGTGGGCATACGCCTTTTTGATCGCTTGCTGTTGTACTTTTAGTGATGTAAGGTGACCAAAAATTGTTTATTTAGCACAGTTTTTTTAATTTTTTTTATGGTGTTCATCTGAGGGATTAGTTCATGTGATATGTTTATAGAGACGGTCGATACGGACGCGGCAATACCGAATATGGTTATTTTTTTTACTTTATTTGGGGGAAATTAAGTTGTTTTTTTTTTACTTGAAACTTTTTGGGGGGGAAAACTTTAATTTTTCAACTTTTTTTCACTTTATTTTTTGTCCCACTTTGGGACTTCAACTTTTGGGGGTCTGATCCCCTTTACAATGCATTCCAATACTTCTGTATTGGAATGCATTGGCTGTATGAGTAATACAGTGTGTATTACTCATATAGCTTCCTGCCTGTGAGATCCAGGGGGCTGCATCTCACAGGCTCTTCACCTGAAGGCAGCGCCGATGCCTAAGGAAGGCATCGCGCTGCCTTCCATGCCATCGGGTCCCCATTACAGCAGCACGGGGACCCGATGGCACCTCTGACCACCCGCCGGAACGACCTGTAAACGCTGAAAACCGCAGGACCCCCCCGCACATTGTCCCAGGGTGCCTGCTGATTGATTTCAGCAGGCACCCAGTTCTGATCACCGCCCGCCGCGCGACGGTGATTGGAACTACACATGACGTACCGGTACGTTATGTGTCCTTAAGTACCAGGACATCATGACGTACCGGTACGTCATGTGTCCCCAAGAGGTTAACAGTGACTTTCACAGTGACCTCCCCTTTAACATTGACTTTCACAGTGACCGCCCCTTTAACCGCTTGCCGTCACACTAACGCCGATAGGAGTCAGTCTGGCGGCACTCTCAGGTCTCAGCGACGCCTATTGGCGTCATCTCGTGAGACCCGAGATTTCCTGTGAATGCATGCTCACAGTAGCGTGCATTTACAGGATCGCGAAGTAAACAAGTTGAACTACAGCCTGCCAGCGCTGATCATTCGCTGGCAGGCTGTAGATGCGATTTTTTAAACATCAGAAAGGTATATTAGACGCTGTTTTGTTACCAGTGTCTGATATACCTGCTGCCTGGTCCTTTGGTGGTCCCTTTTGCTTGGATCGACCACCAGAGGACACAGGCAGCTCTGTAAGTAGCACCAAGCACCACACTACACTACACCCCCCCCCGTCACTTATTAACCCCTTATTAACCCCTGATCACCCCATATAGACTCCCTGATCACCCCCCTGTCATTGATCACCCCCCTGTAAGGCTCCATTCAGACGTCCGTATGTGTTTTGCGGATCCGCGGATCCGCAAAACACGGACACTGGCAATGTGCTTTCCGCATTTTGAGGATCCGCACATTGCCAGAACTATATAGAAAATGCCTTTTCTTGTCCGCAATTGCGGACAAGAATAGGACATGTTCTATATTTTTGCGGAACGTAAGTGCGGACCCGGAAGTGCAGATCCGCAATTCCGGATCCGAGCAGGACAAAGTCTGTCCCCATGGAAATGAATGGGTCCGCAATTCCGTTCCGCAAAATGTGGAACAGAATTGCGGACGTGTGAATGGGGCCTAAGGGTCCCTTATCACCGCCAGTTAGTTAGCTACTTGTTAGGTAGTTAGCGCCCAGCCCACCGCAGTCACTGATTAGTTGCTGATTAGCGTCATCGCTGTCGCTAATCAGCACTAGTACTATATAGTATCTGTAAGTGATCAAGACTGATCGCAATCAGATCTATATCAGTACATTAGGGTCACCTTAGACTCTACAAAAAACGCAGTGTTCGCCCGATCAGACCTGATCTTGTGCGCACACTTGCGTTCAGTCCGCCCCACCGCAGTGACCGAATTTTTTTTTCTGATCACTGCAAAAACACTGTAAAATCGCTGCGGCGCTATAAAGATCACTTTTGAGCTTTTTGGATCTTTATTAGCGATCGCAGCTTTTTTTTTTTGAACATTTTTTGGCAGAGATTTTTTCATCCACATTGATCGATGTGAATGAAGAAATCTGTGCCGTTCATTTTTTCTTTCAGCCCAGAGGCTGAACGAAAAAAAAATATATCTCATTACCCGTATGCTCAATATAAGGCATCATGCACACGACCGTGCCGTTTTTTGCGGTCCGCAAACCGCGGATCTGCAAAAAACGGAAGGCGCCCGTGTTTACTTCCGCAATTTGTGGAACGGGCGCCGGCAATATAAATGCCTATTCTTGTCCGCAAGGCGCGGAAAAGAATAGGACATGTTATATTTTTTTAGCGGGGCCGCGGAACGTAGCCACGGATGCGGACAGCACACAGAGTGCTGTCCGCATCTTTTGCGGCCCCATTGAAATGAATGGGTCCGCATCCGAGCAACCAAAACGGCGACTCGGATGCGGACCCAAACAATGGTCGTGTGCATGAGGCCTAAGGAGAATAGCAGAAACTCCTAATGCTGGCCATACATGTAATGATTGCGGAGACCCTCAAATGCCAGGGCAGTACAAACACCCCACAAATGACCCCATTTTGGAAAGAAGACACCCCAAGGTATTCGCTGAGGGGCATATTGAGTCCATGAAAGATTGAACTTTTTGTCACAAGTTAGCGGAAAGGGAGACTTTGTGAGAAAAAAAAATAAATAACAATTTCCGCTAACTTGTGCCAAAAAAAAAAAAATTTCTATGAACTCGCCATGCCCCTCACGGAATACCTTGGGGTGTCTCCTTTCCAAAATGGGGTCACATGTGGGGTATTTAGACTGCCCTGGCATTTTAGGGGCCCTAAAGCGTGAGAAGAAGTCTGGAATCCAAATGCCTAAAATTGCCCTCCTAAAAGGTACTCGTTGGACTTTCGGCCCCTTTGCGCATCTTGGCTGCAAAAAAGTGTCACTGATGTGGTATTTCCGTACTCAGGAGAAGTAGGGCAATGTGTTTTGGGGTGTATTTTTACATATACCCATGCTGGGTGAGAGAAATATCTCTGTAAATTGACAACTTTGTAAAAAAAAATTGAAAAAGTTGTCATTTACAGAGATATTTCTCACACACAGTATAGGTATATGTAGAAATACACCCCAAAACACATTGCTCTACTTATTCTGAGTACGGCGATACCACATGTGTGACACTTTTTTGCAGCCTAGGTGCGCAAAGGGGCCCAAATTCCAATGAGTACTTTTAGGATTTCACAGGGCATTTTTACGCATTTGGATTCCAAACTACTTCTCACGCTTTAGGGCCCCTAAAATGCCAGGGCAGTATAAATACCGCACAAGTGACCCCATTTTAGAAAGAATGCACCCCAAGGTATCCCGTGAGGGGTATGGTGAGTTCATGTAAAATTTTATTTTTTGTCACAAGTTAGTGGAATATGAGACTTTGTAAGAAAAAAAAAAAAAAAAACATTTCCGCTAACTTGTGCCGAAAAAAAAATTATTCTATGAACTCACCATGCCCCTCACGGAATACCTTGGGGTGTTTTCTTTCCAAAATGGGGTCCCTTGTGGGGTATTTATACTGCCCTGGCATTTTAGGGGCCCTAAAGCGTGAGAAGTAGTTTGGAATCCAAATGCGTAAAAATGCCCTGTGAAATCCTAAAGGTACTCATTGGAATTTGGGCCCCTTTGCGCACCTAGGCTGCAAAAAAGTCTCACACATGTGGTATCGCCGTACTCAGAAGAAGTAGGGCAATGTGTTTTGGGGTGTATTTTTACATATACCCATACTGTGTGTGAGAAATATCTCTGTAAATGACAACTTTAAAAAAAAATTTATACAAAGTTGTCAATTTACAGAGATATTTCTCTCACCCAGCATGGGTATATGTAAAAATACACCCCAAAGCACATTGCCCTACTTCTTCTGAGTACGGCGATACCACATGTGTGAGACTTTTTTGCAGCCTAGGTGCACAAAGGGGCCCAAATTCCAATGAGTACCTTTAGAATTTCACAGGGCATTTTTACGCATTTGGATTCCAAACTACTTCTCACGCTTTAGGGCCCCTAAAGTCCAACGAGTACCTTTAGGCTTTACAGGGTTGCTCACAATTTAGCCCCCAGAACAGTAAACACACCCCACAAATGACCCCATTTTGGAAAGTAGACACCCCAAGATATTCACTGAGGGGCATAGTGAGTCCGTGGGAGATTTTTTTTTTTTTTGCCAGAAGTTAGCAGAAATTGAAACTTTATTATTATTATTTTTTTCTCAGAAAGTGTCATTTTCCGCAAACTTGTGAAAAAATTGTTAAATCATACATGAACTCACCATGCCCCTCCGCGAATACTTTGGGGTGTCTTCTTTCTAAAATGGGATCATTTGGGGGGTATTTATACTATCCTAGCATTCTAGCACCTCAAGAAACATGACAGGTGCTCAGAAAGTCAGAGCTGCTTCAAAATGCGGAAATTCACATTTTTGTACCATAGTTTGTAAACGCTATAACTTTTGCGCAAACCAATAAATATACACTTATTGGATTTTTTTTTATCAAAGACATGTAGCACAATAAATTCTGACACAAACTTGTATAGAAATATAATTATATTTGAACAATTTTACCAGAAAAAAGTTAAAAATAAATTTTTGGGGAGAAAATTGCGGTCTATTTTGATTAATATCAGAAAAACAAAAAATGTCAGCAGCAATCAAATACCACCAATAGAAAGCTGTATTTGTGGGAAGAAAAGGAGGTAAAATTAATTTGGGAGCCAAGTTGCATGACCGAGCAATAAACCGTTAAAGTTGTGAAGTGCCGATTTGTAAAAAAGGGCCTGGTCACTAGGGGGTATAAACCTGTGGTCCTTAAGTGGTTAACAGTGACCGCCCCTTTAACAATAACTTTCACAGTGACTGCCCCTTTAACAGTGACTTTCACAGTGACCGCCAATTTAACAGTGACTTTCACAGTGACTGCCCCTTTAACAGTGACCGCCCCTTTCACAGTGACTGCCACTTTAACAGTGACTTTCACAGTGACCGCCCCTTTAACAGTGACTTTCACAGTGACCGCCCCTTTAACAGTGACTTTCACAATGACTGCCCGTTTAATAGTGACTTTCACAGTGACTGCCCCTTTAACAGTAACTTTCACAGGGCTATCCCGGCAAGGAAAGGGTGCGGATGGGCCCATGGGGAACACAGGAATGTGCTGCCCCCTGGCGTCCTCTAAAAGGGGGAGTTGTGATTAATATGGGTTAATATTTGCTATCAGCCATGCCCTCACACACCCATTTGCTGACAGATAGCAGAGGTAGTGAACTCCACAGGAGGGCCCTGCTTCAAAGCCCTAGCCCTGATTGTCATTTGATTCACCTTTTGGCATGTTTATCAGTGTACATGCAAAATAAGTTCCCAACCCCCAGCCATCTGATTGTCAGCTGGCAAGAAAGAAAGCCCCAGGGGTCCAGGCTTCAAGGAGGCTCCAGGTGGAGAAGGTCACACCTCAATCAACCAGTTTGGAGGCAAGTTAAATCCTGTAGGAAAACCCCCCAGCAGGAGGTATCAGCCCTTGCCAGGATCAAGGATACCTTCCAGACATGTTGGCACCTACATTTCATAAGGAATTATGAATCGCCCGACCATCGCAGGCTCAAACCGGATAAATATTTGTGGCCACGATGTACGAGCCCATGGGCTTTGTTTAATGGGGGGATGCCAGGGAAAGGAGATATCCATATCTCCCCACAGAAACCAAATACCGGTACCATGTTTGGACTCTAGTTGTAGCCGGAACCCAGGCGGATCAATTGGGCCCGAAACCATCTTCCTGCCACATTCTGGTCTGGGGCTATGAGCCCTATGGGTAGATTTCTCCCAGCACCAGAGAAGGAGGGGTGGACCCTACCCATAGGTGGGGAGGGGAGCGGCCAGCTACAGATCATAAGCTCATGCAAGCAAGAGGGAGGTGTCTTTTCTGAAGGGGGTCACATCGTGCCAATGTGTTTGGAGAGACCAGGAACCAGCTGACCTCACTGCCCCCATGTGACTGCAGCCAAGGGCTATTCCACCCTTATGACCCAAAGGAACTTCCGTTTACCCGGTAAATGACTTTTACTCTGCTTAACCCTGTTGTACCCATATAACTGTATCTGTAACCTCAGACCACTGTATATATTCTTTGTGTATATTGTGTTATATCTAGTGTGCCCTTACGGCGATTAAATATATAATTTAATCTTGTGCTGTCTTGTATCTCGATCACGAATCCCCACGTCCGTGTTTTGGCCTAGTTATAAGCTACCGCGGGTTGGTTTCTCACCGTGTATAATCCCGATAGCGGACTGGGCTTATATCAAACGAGAACTGGTGGCAGATACCCTGGCTGAGATAGCGCTGTTTTCACTGCGGCAGTGAAAAGGCTCTCTCAGCTTGTTGCCTCTCTGTGCCCGCGTGGACAGGAGGTGTATGTGTAAACTGTACCACGCTGACCTTACCTGCTCCTCTGGAGGGCGTAACGTCACGTTTTTGGTAACCCGTGACCATACCGCATCTCATGAGCTCGACGTAGGCGACGTCAAGCGGGCACGAGATGTGGTATTCGTCACATATTGGTGGCAGAAAAGTGGAATCGAGATACTAGTGTGTGTGAGTGTGAGACCCATACTCCCAGACACTAAAGACGACCAGCAGTAGCTTTTGCCGCTGGAGTCTTAAGATCAGCTCAACACTAGACAGTCTGAGTGCTAATACAATAAGGTGCGTGGGCATCAGGTTGCAGTCTGTGTCAGTGACCATCTGTTGCAATGACGGCCAGTATCGCAAGGAGCAAAGCTAAGGAGATGGCTGATGCGATGAATGATGGCGGGGAGGACGTAGTCCAGATAGGGGGCAGAGAGGAAGTGGAAGGCGATTATCTTCCAGGCGAGGGGGAGCACAGCCAAAGCTCTTCAAGGAGCCAGTTGCCGGAGGTGAGGTCCGCGGTAGGCTTCACTCCACCTGCCCATCCCCCCAGCCAAGCTGTCTCGGCTGCTCTCCTACAAGCTGCCCTAGACCATCTCCAGGCCGGAGACCAGGCAGCTCCTCCTGGTGGCTGAAGAGCGTCGCAAGCAAGCAGAGGCTGCAGAGCATCGCGAGCAAGCACAGGCCGAGCGTGAGCACCATCAACAAATGCTCCAGCTGAAGCTCCAATTCCATCAGTCCTCCCCAGCCCGATGTGAGTCTCCAGAAGTCCGGATTCCCAAACTGCGGGCAGAGGACTTTCCCCTACTGGACAAAGATGGGGATCTGGACACCTTTTTGTTGGCATTTGAGACGGCCTGCCATCAGTACCAGCTGCCAGAGGACCAGTGGGTCAGATTCCTCACACCACGGCTCAGGAGAAAAGCCCTTGAAATCTTCGGGTACCTGCTCAGTGAGACCATCCTGAGTTATGAGGACATCAAACAGGCTCTGGTCAGGCAGTATAATTTAACCCCTGAGTCATACCGGAAAAAGCTCAGGAATTTGCACCGGGGTTCTACCCAGAGCTGGGCCGATCACATGCGGGCCTTGCTGAGAGCAGTCGACCAATGGACCACCGGATTGGAGCTCACCACCGTCCAGCAGCTGAAGGAGCTCATCGCCACAGAATAGTTCTTGTGGAACTGCCCGGAGGACATACAGCAGTACCTCCGAGACCGGAAGCCAAAGGGGGCCTCCGCAACAGCAACCCTGGCCGATGAATACACCAACAACAGGACTTCAGAGGCCCGGAAACCTGTCTGCTGGAGAGGGGGTAATACACACGCTGCACCTGCTACCCCTGCCCCTAGGCCCAAGTGGGCACCAGCCCCTGCTACACCGTCGCTGCCCGTCACCAAGGTCTATTTGGACTGGGGCGCCGGTCGAGGAGTAAGGGAGGTGGGTTTTTTTTCGCAAATATCCCGCCAGTGTTTTTCTGGGGACGGACCTGGGGCGGCTTGTGTCTAAGTACGTGGCCGCTGACACCCCGAGGTCCGATTCCCCAGAATGTGATGTAATGTCCCCCCCCCCCCCCGATGATACTGTGAATGTACCTAACATGCCTATTGATGGGGATGTGGGGGTGGGGGATGTAATGTGTGCCTCTCCCCTCAGTGGGGAGGGGGTCATTCCTGCCAGCTGTGCTGAAGCCCCAAGGTGTGGCCAGCAAGCCTGCTGGAACCTTTTGTCCTCCAGTGTGGTGACTGAGGGGACAAGCAGGGGGCAGACAGCTGCGGGGGAGGAGAATGCAAATGACAATCAGGGCTGGGGCTTTGAAGCAGGGCCCTCCTGTGGAGTTCACTACCTCTGCTATCTGTCAGCAAATAGGGGTGTGAGGACATGGCTGACAGTAAATATAACCCATATTCCTCACACCCCTTTAATAACAGTGACCTCCACTGTGCCAGCCCCTTGTAAAACAGTGACCTCCACAATGCCCGCCCCTTTAAGCAGTAAAGAAAAATGGCTGGGTTGTTATGTGTCACACCGGTGACAGGTTTGAGAAGGTCTGAAAGATTATCTGCTCATTAGTGATCTGACAGCATCTTTTGGTTTCACTTTGTCTGTGTGTTGCTTGTATGTCCACACCTCCTGTTCAGGTGTGGATCATGTGACCTTTACCTTCCCCTATTTAGTTTGACTTCACTCATCACTACTTGCTCTGGATAGCTTCATTTGGTGTTGGAAGAGCTGGAGTGTGGTTCTAGTTGAAGTCCTGATCATCCATCATCCATCATCCATCATCCTTAGAAGTTAAGTGTTCCGCTTGTTATGTTTTGTATTCCCCCCCCCCCCCCTCTGTTGTTTACTAGGCCTCAGTGAGACGCTGGTTCCTTCACCAGGGAAGGAGCGGGTTGTCTCTGCCCTGTCATTAAGTCTAGGGCATCTGAGGGCCACCAGGGTTTTCTAGGTTCCTGTGTATGGGCATCTCTACCATCGAGAGGTGCCCATATGGATAGGAGTTAGGGCCAGGAGCAGGGTTTCATAGGTGGTGACCGTATTCCTTCTCTAGCGGTGAGGTCTAGTGTCTTTTCCCTTCCGTCTTGTTGTCTTTTGGTGTTCTCCCCTACTACATCCGTGACATTATCCAGAGCCCATACCGCCATTTTTTGTTCTGATCTGTGCAGATATGGATGCTATGACTGCACTGGTTGAACAGATGCAGAATCTGACTTTGGAGGTAGCAGACCTCCGTGCGATGGTTTTGCAGATTCAGAGCCCACAGGCTGCTGGTTCCGGTGGTGGGTTCCAGGCCTGCCCTGAACCGAAGGTAGCTCTCCCGGACAGGTTTTCTGGGGGTAGTGCCAATTTTATCTGGTTCAGGGAGTCATGTAAATTATACTTTAGGCTTCGTCCATACTCTTCTGGTGATGAGTGTCAACGTGTGGGTATGATTATTTCATTACTTAAAGAGGACGCCCAATCTTGGGCTTTTTCTCTGCCGACCGGATCACCGTCCTTCCGGTCGGTAGATGAATTCTTTAGAGCCTTGGGTCTTATCTATGATGACCCGGATCTGATCTCTCAGGCCGAGACCAAGTTACGGGGTTTGCGGCAGGGAGAACGTTCTGCGGAGACCTTTTGCTCTGAATTTAGGAGATGGGCTACAGATACAGAGTGGAACGATTCTGCTCTCCGTAGCCAATTCTGCCAGGGTCTCTCTGAGAGACTGCAGGATGCATTGGCTTTTCATGAAAATCCTGAGTCATTGGAAGCAGCTATGTCCCTTGCTGTACGTCTTGATAGACGCCTAAGAGAGAGATCTAGGGGTCCTCACCTTCAGAACGTAATGTCCAATAAGGGTACTGCTTCCTTTGACACTTATGGTGAAGAGACTCGGGTGGTTGTGCCTTGTGATGAGCCTATGCAGTTAGGAGGAGCTACTCCTGGAACTACTGTCAAAAGCTTGGGTCATGTGAAAGGAGTCTGCTTTTGTTGTGGCAAGAAGGGACATTTTGTGAATATTTGTCCGTACTTGCAGCATCAAGGTGTAAACCAAAGGGAAAAAAAGTTTAATCCCTAAATTACTATTGGTAGTGTGGATGGGCAGCAAGAAAACCTACTTTTGTCTTTTACTGGTAGTACCCGTTTTCTCCTGTCAGCCAAGGTGGCGCTAGAATCCAAAACTGTGAAAATCGAAGCTTTTATCGACGGTGGGGCAGGAGTTAACTTGATTGATGGACAGTTTGTATGCATTCACGGGTTGACTACTAATGCATTAGAGAATAATATTTCTGTCTTTGCAATTGACTCAGCACCTCTCGCCCCAAAAATGCCTGTCGCAGGTAGTGAAGGACATTCATTTAAGAGTGGGTGATTTGCATCAGGAATCTATCTCCTGTTATGTGTTGGAGGGACTGCCTGCTCCGTGGGTGTTGGGCTTAACATTGTTAAGCAAACATAACCCTAACATCGATTCTCGAGTGGAGTGATTTTTGCATGGACAACTGTCTTAATGCATCGTTCTCTATGGTTACCACTAAAACTGTACTGTCATTCATTTCTGAATTTTCTGATGTGTTTTCTGAAAATGGTAATCAGGAGTTGCCTCCGCACCGGGAGTATGACTGTCCCGTCAATCTTATTCCCGGAGCTAAATTGCCCAAATCTCGGTTGTATAATCTTTCGGAACCCGAAAGAAAGGCTATGCGTGAGTATATCACCGAGAGTTTGGCAAAGGGACATATTAGACCATCCAAGTGCCCAATGGCTGCTGGATTTTTCTTTGTAAAGAAAAATGATGGTACCCTGAGACCATGTCTGGACTTCCGTGAGCTCAATCGTATTACCGTCCGTGATCCTTACCCCATTCCTTTGATTCCGGATTTATTTAGTCAGATTGTTGGTGCCAAGGTGTTTTCTAAATTGGATCTGAGGGGGGCATATAATCTGGTAAGGATCAAGGAGGGGGATGAGTGGAAGACCGCATTTAATACCCCTGAGGGTCATTTTGAAAACCTGGTCATGCCCTTTGGGTTAACCAATGCTCCTGCGGTTTTTCAACACTTTGTCAATGACATCTTTCATCATCTGGTGGGGAGGTTTGTCGTTGTATACCTTGATGACATCCTAATTTATTCGCCTAATATGGAGACTCATCAGGATCATGTGAAACAGGTGTTACAGATCCTAAGAGAGAATAAGTTGTATGCTAAGATGGAAAAGTGTGTATTTGCTGTACAGGAAGTGCAATTTCTGGGTTACCTGCTCTCATCATCAGGTTTTCGTATGGATCCCGAGAAGATCCGTGCCGTGTTGGACTGGGATCGACCCGAAAATCTGAAAGCGCTTATGCGGTTTTTGGGGTTTACCAACTACTACCGTAAATTTATCTTGAACTATTAATCGGTGGTTAAACCTTTAACAGACATGACTAGGAAGGGTGCTGATATTTCTATCTGGTCTGATGTGGCATTACAGGCCTTTTCTGCTGTGAAATAATTTTTTGCTTCGGCCCCTATTCTGGTGCAACCGGACGTGTCTCAGCCATTTATTGTTGAGGTTGACGCGTCAGAGGTTGGGGTAGGAGCAATATTGTCGCAGGGTCCTTCACCCAGTAAATGGCGCTCATGTGCATTTTTCTCTAAAAAACTTTTGACTGCTGAAAGGAATTATGATGTGGGGAATAGGGAATTGCTGGCCATTAAGTTGGCGTTCGAGGAATGGCGGCATTGGTTGGAAGGAGCAATTCATCCTATTACAGTAATTACGGATCACAAGAATCTGGCCTACTTGGAGTCGGCTAAGCGACTGAACCCAAGGCAGGCCAGATGGTCATTGTTTTTCACCAGATTTAACTTCATCGTCACTTACCGCCCTGGGGTTAAGAACGTCAAGGCGGATGCTTTGTCACGTAGCTTTCCTGGGGGGGGGTGAGTCTATTGACCCTAGTCCCATTTTATCTGAAGGCGTAATTATTTCCGCTCTTTATCCTGACCTCGAGGCCAGGGTGTTGGAGGCACAGGAGGATGCTCCGGACTCTTGTTGTCAGGGGAAATTGTTTGTTCCCCCCGAATTACGTCACAAGGTGTTTGAGGAACATCACTGTACGGTGCTTGCTGGGCACCCTGGGAGCAGATCAACTATCGATCTCATCTCTCGCGGATTCTGGTGGCCGGGGTTGCGTAAGTGTATTGAGGACTATGTGTCAGCCTGTGATACCTGTGCACGTGCTAAGGTGACACATACTCGGCCTTCCGGATCTCTGCTTCCATTGCCCATCCCGTCCAGACCTTGGACCCATTTGTCCATGGATTTTATCACGGATTTACCGAATTCTTCAGGAAAGACTGTGATTCTGGTGGTTGTTGATCGTTTTAGTAAAATGGCACACTTTATTGCATTACCAAGTCTACCCAATGCTAAAACTCTTGCGCAGGTGTTTGTCGACAACATCGTGAAACTACATGGCATTCCCTCTGATGTGGTGTCCGATAGAGGGACTCAGTTTGTTTCCAGATTCTGGAGAGCGTTCTGTACTCGTCTGGGTGTACAATTGTCCTTCTCTTCGGTTTTTCATCCTCAGTTGAACGGACAGACGGAGCACACTAATCAGAATCTGGAGACTTTCTTGAGATGTTTTGTTTCAGAGAATCAGGAAGAGTGGTCTTCATTTTTGTCGTTAGCTGAGTTTGCTATAAATAACCGTAGACAGGAATCCACTGATAAGTCACAGTTTTTTGGGGCATATGGGTTCCATCCACAGTTTGGTACATTTTCTGGTGCTCATAATTCCGGCATTCCTGAAGAGGAATGATTTTCCTCTTCTTTGTCTTCTATTTGGCGGAAAATCCAAAATAACCTGGAAAAGATGGGCAACAGGTATAAGCGTGCGGCTGACAGGAGACATATGAGTGGTCCGGACCTGAGAGTGGGTGATTCTGTGTGGCTGTCTAAAATAAACATTAAACTTAAGGAACCTTCTTGGAAGTTGGGACCAAGATTTATTGGTCTATATAAGATCACTGTTAACCCTGTAGCCTTCCGTCTTGAACTTCCTCAGGCATTAAAATTCCATAACGTATTTCATAAATCGTTGTTAAAGAAATGTGTTGAACCTGTTGAGTCGTCCTCCTTGCCTCCCGCTCCTGTCATGGTGGACGGCAATTTGGAATTTCAGATCAGCAGGATTGTGGACTCCCAAGTGCTCCGGAGATCCCTCCAGTATCTCGTTCATTGGAGAGGGTACGGACCAGAGGAGAGGATGTGGGTTCCAGCGACCAATGTTAATGCCTGTCGTCTGGTGAGAGCATTCCACAGAGCTCATCCTGATAAGGTTGGTCCTGGGTGCCCGGAGGTCACCCGTAGAAGGGGGGGGTGCTGTCACACCGGTGACAGGTTTGAGAAGTTCTGAAAGACTATCTGCTCATTAGTGATCTGACAGCATCTTTTGGTTTCATTTTGTCTGTGTGTTGCTTGTATGTCCACACCTCCTGTTCAGGTGTGGATCATGTGACCTTTACCTCCCCCTATTTAGTTTGACTTCACCCATCACTCCTTGCTCTGGATAGCTTCATTTGGTGTTGGAAGAGCTGGAGTGTGGTTCTAGTTGAAGTCCTGATCATCCATCATCCTTAGAAGTTAAGTGTTCCGCTTGTTGTGTTTTGTATTCCCCCCCCCCCTCTGTTGTTTACTAAGCCTCAGTGAGACGCTGGTTCCTTCACCAGGGAAGAAGCGGGTTGTCTCTGCCCTGTCATTAAGTCTAGGGCATCTGATGGCCACCAGGGTTTTCTAGGTTCCTGTGTATAGGCATCTCTACCATCGAGAGGTGCCCATACAGATAGGAGTTAGGGCCAGGAGCAGGGTTTCATAGGTGGTGACCCTATTCCTTCCCTAGCGGTGAGGCCTAGTGTCTTTTCCCTTCCGTCTTGTTGTCTTTTGGTGTTCTCCTCTACTACATCCGTGACATTATGGAAACCTGGAGTAAAACTGTGACTGTATGAAGGATAATAGAATAGGCGGCACTCACCAGTGTGGATAAGAAGATCCTTTATTAGTACAAAAAGATAAAATCTTCGGGCTAGAGCATATGGTGTGAAGTAACACAGATGAAGTCGGCGGCGACGGTCGTTTCGCGCTAACTTGAGCTTCGTCGGGCCAGTGGAGGCCTGACGAAGCGCAAGTTAGCGCGAAACGGCCGTCGCCGCCGACTTCATCTGTGTTACTGTGTTACTTCGCACCATATGCTCCAGCCCGAAGATTTTATCTTTTTGTACTAATAAAGGATCTTCTTATCCTTGCTGGTGAGTGCCGCCTATTCTATTATCCTAAATACAGTCACATTATTTGCTGCTTAGGCTGTGCACCGCCATTGGCATTTTAAAGGGACAGGTAGTTGAGGACCGGGTACATATATATATACATTGTGACGTCCGGCAGTGCCGCCTATCTCTCTTCTCTCCTCACCATTGATGTTCTGGAGTAAAGCTGTGTTTATGGCAGTTGGGATTTGAAGAGAAAGACTTGCAGGCTTGTATTGGCTAATGTGGGTTATTTTTTGGGAATATCTCATGAACGGTACATCCTAGAGAGCTGAGACCTGGTCTAAAACCTTCCCCGACACCTGATGTACCTGTGTGCCAAATATGGTGAAGATCGGTCCAGTCATTTGGTCACGCATAAAGAACGTCCAGACAGACATCTAGACAGACAGACAGAAATTCATTTTTATATATATAAGAGATAAGCAAAGAGCTGGGTGGGTGCTTATTCCCCACGATCCACTACGGCTTTCACGGGTGGCATTTGTCCACAGTTGTGATTTAAAAAGTCAGCAGCAAGAAGCAGGGTGTGTCTGTATGAGTGAGAGGCTTACAGATCAGTGTCCCTGCCTTTCTTCAACACTAGTCATAGGAGCTGACTAGAGTTGAGCGAACCCGAACTGTAAAGTTCGGGTTCGTACTGAACTTTAGTTTTTTTGGCACCCGGTCCCGGACCCGAACATTTACGTAAAAGTTCGGGTTCGGGTTCGGTGTTCGGCGATTTTTATGGCACTTTTTTAAAAGGCTGCAAAGCAGCCAATCAACAAGCGTCATACTACTTGCCCCAAAAGGCCATCACAGCCATGCATACTATTGGCATGGCTGTGATTGGCCAACTGCAGCATGTGACCCAGCCTCTATTTAAGCTGGAGTCACGTAGCGCCGCCCGTCACTCTGCTCGGATTAGTGTAGGGATAGGCTGCAGCTGCTGTGAGGGAGAGATCACTGAGAAATCTTATGAAGAACTGCTTCTTTACTCAGCGATCTGCAGCAAATGTGTTTTGTGGGTGCAGTGCACAATTGTTTTAAGCCTGCCCTGAGCCAACTACTACTGAAAACAAACTTGTTTTCCTTTAGTTAGTCAATATCAATACATAAATCGGCAGCCATTTTATGCAACGATAGTGCACCAGCACAGGATATCTGCATGTCTGCAAGTCCAGAAATACTGCTTTGAGACACTGGGGTTAAATTTTTTTTTTTTTTATATATAGTGCACATCTAGGATTATCGCTGCACAAGTGACTGTGAAATTTAGGCCAGAAATACGGCTTTCTCATACTGGGGCATACTGTGGAGAAAAAAAAAAACATCTGTTTCATATAGTGCACATCTAGGATTATAGGTGCATAAGTGAGTGTCAGATTTAGGCCAGAAATACAGCTTTTTGCTTACTGGGGTTAAAAAACCCTCTGATATACTGCACATCTAGGATTAGACATGCATAAGTGACTGTGAAATTTAGGTCACAAATACGGCTTTTTGCGTACTGGGGTTAAAAACCCTCTGATATACTGCACATCTGGGATTAGACGTGCATAAGTGACGTGAAATTTAGGCCACAAATACGGCTTTTTGCTTACTGGGGCATACTTGGGGGAAAAAAAAAACATCTGTTTCATATAGTGCACATCTAGGATTATAGGTGCGTAAGTGAGTGTCACATTTAGGCCAGAAATACAGCTTTTTGCTTACTGGGGTTAAAAAAAACCCTCTCATATACTGCACATCTGGGATTAGACGTGCATAAGTGACTGTGAAATTTAGGCGACAAATACAGCTTTTAGCTTACTGGGGCATACTGGGGTAAAAAAAACAAAAAAACATCTGTTTCATATAGTGCACATCTAGGATTATAGGTGCATAAGTGAGTGTCAGATTTAGGCCAGAAATACAGCTTTGGCATACTGGATCATACTGGGTGAAACAAAACCCTCTGTTTCATATACTGCACATCTGGGATTCGACGTGCATAAGTGACTGTGAAATTTAGGCACAAATACCGCTGTCATATAGAGTTTAAAAAATAATAATTGAGTGCAATACCCTACATCAGGGTTTTTATTGGCGGTTAATTATTTTTAACAGATTTAACCACTTTTTACTTTGCTTTGTGAACGCTAACTATGAGGCAAACATCTAATAAGGGACGCGGTCGTGGTGGTGGTGTTAGTGGAGCCTCTGGTGCAGGGAAAGGACGTGGCCGTTCAGCCACAGCTACACGTCCTACTGAACCTACTACCTCAGGTCCCAGTAGCCGCCAGAATCTACAGCGATATTTGGTCGTGCCTAATGCCGTTCTAAGGATGGTAAGGCCTGAGCAAGTACAGGCGCTAGTCAATTGGGTGGCCGACAGTGGATCCAGCACGTTCACATTATCTCCCACCCAGTCTTCTGCAGAAAGCGCACAGGTGGCGCCTGAAACCCATGCCCATCAGTCTGTCACATCACCTCCGTGTATATTGGGGAACCTGTCTGAGCCTCAAGTCATGCAGCAGTCTCTTATGCTGTTTGAAGACTCTGCTGGCAGGGTTTCCCAAGGCGTGGAAGACATAGAATGCACTGACGCACAACCACTTATGTTTCCTGATGAGGACATGGGAATACCACTGCAGCACGTCTCTGATGATGACGAAACACAGGTGCCAACTGCTGCGTCTTTCTGCAGTGTGCAGACCGAAAAGGAGGTCAGGGAGGAAGACTGGGTGGAATACGATGCAGGGGACGATGAGGTCCTAGACCCACATGGAATGAAGGTCGTGCCACTGACTTTCAGAGTTCGGAGGAAAAGGCAGTTGTGAGACTGAGCCAACAGCGTAGCAAAAGAGGGAGCAGGGTGCAAAAGCAGAGCAGCCGTCGCCAAAACAGTTCGCCTGCTACTGGCCACCATCACCAGGGACCGAGCACACCAAAGGCAGCTTCAAGGAGTTCCCTGGCATGGCACTTCTTCACACAATGTGCTGACGACAAGACGCAAGTGGTTTGCATGCTGTGCCATCAGAGGCTAAAGCGAGGCATTAACGTTCTGAACCTTAGCACAACCTGCATGACCAGGCATCTACATGCGAGACACGGACTGCAGTGGAGTAAGCACCTTCAAAACCAAGAAAGGGCTCAGGCTTTTCCTGCTCCCTCTTCTGCTGCTGCCTCGGCCTCTTCCTCCGCCTCTGGAGGAACGTTGGCACCTGCTGCCCAGCAAACAGAGGATGTGTCACCAACAACACCACCTCAATCACCAAGCATCTCCACCATGTCACACGGAAGCGTTCAGCTCTCCATCTCACAAACCTTTGAGAGAAAGCGTAAATTCCCACCTAGCCACCCTCGATCCCTGGCCCTGAATGCCAGCATTTCTAAACTACTGGCCTTTGAAATGCTGTCATTCAGGCTGGTGGAGACGGACAGCTTCAAACAGCTCATGTCGCTTGCTGTCCCACAGTACGTCGTTCCCAGCCGCCAATACTTCTCCAGGAGTGCCATGCCCTCCCTGCACAACCAAGTATTGGATAAAATCAAGTGTGCACTGCGCAACGCCATCTGTGGCAAGGTCCACCTAACCACAGATACGTGGACCAGTAAGCACGGCCAGGGACGCTATATCTCCCTAACTGCACACTGGGTAAATGTAGTGGCGGCTGGGCCCCAGGTGGAGAGCTGTTTGGCGCATGTCATTGCGCCGCCAAGGATCGCAAGGCATCATTCTTTGCCTCCTGTTGCCTCCTTTTTCTACTCGGCTTCCTCCTCTTCTTCTACCACCTCCTCATTCGGTCAGCGACAGACCTTCACCACCAACTTCAGAACAACCAGGGGTAAATGTCATCAGGCCGTTCTGAAACTGATGTGTTTGGGGGACAGGCCCCACACCGCGCAGGAGTTGTGGCGGGGTATAGAACAACAGACTGACGAGTGGTTGCTGCCTGTGAGCCTCAAGCCCGTCCTGGTGGTGTGCGATAATGGGCGAAATCTCGTTGCAGCTCTGGGACTAGCCGGTTTGACGCACATCCCTTGCCTGGCGCATGTGCTGAATTTGGTGGTGCAGAAATTCATTCACAACTACCCCGACATGTCAGAGCTGTAAAGTGGGGGCCGTCTGTGCGTGCTTCTGGCGTTCTCATCCTGCCACTCCTCGGCTGTCTGCTCTACAGCGTAACTTCGGCCTTCCCGTTCACCGCCTCATATGCGACGTGCCCACCAGTTGGAACTCCACCTTGCACATGCTGGAGAGACTGTGCGAGTGCAGCAGGCCATAGTGGAGTTTCAGCTGCAGCACACACGGGTGAGTAGATCGGCGGAACAGCACTACTTCACCACCAATGACTGGGCCTCCATGCGAGACCTGTGTGCCCTGTTGCGCTGTTTCGAGTACTCCACCAACATGGCCAGTGGCGATGACGCCGCTATCAGCGTTACAATACCACTTCTATGTCTCATTGAGAAAACACTTAGGGCGATGATGGAAGAGGATGTGGCCTAGGACGAGGAGGAAGAGGGGTCATCTCTAACACTTTCAGGCCAGTCTTTTAGAAGTGGTTCAGAGGGAGGTTTGTTGCAACAGCAGAGGCCAGGTATAAATTTGGCCAGCCAGGGCCCACTACTGGAGGGCGAGGAAGAGGAGGAGGATGGGGATGAAGCATGTTCACAGCGGGGTGGCACCCAACGCAGCTCGGGCCCATCACTGGTGCGTGGCTGGGGGGATACGAAGGACGCAGACGATACGCCTCCCACAGAGGACAGCTTGTCCTTACCTCTGGGCAGCCTGGCACACATGAGCGACTACATGCTGCAGTGCCTGCGCAACGACAGCAGAGTTGCCCATATTTTAACGTGTGCTGACTACTGGGTGGCCACCCTGCTGGATCCCCATTACAAAGACAATGTGACGTCCTTAATTCCCTCACTGGAGCGTGATCGTCCACATGGCCAGAGCTTGCCCTGTATAACATAGAGGTGCTGGCCTGCCCTGCAGCCAGTGTACTCTCTGTTCTGTCCCCACATGAAGGCGAATGAAGGTGTAACTGATAATGGCTTTGTGACTGTCCTACCTTCGTATCCAAGCAGTGGAGCAGACCGGACCGGCAGATGCTCAGGTTAGATGGATCCAGACGTAGACATGAGGATGCAATCAAACGTGGGTTTATTTGATCCAGAGCAGTGACATACAGTGATGCAATACAGGAATGCAGTAGATGCTGTGATGTGGATGTCTTTTCTGAAGCTAACTGCTGAGGCAACTGCTGAGGCAACTGCTGGTCAAAAACTGATGCCTTCACAAGCCAAGTTGTGTGTCTCCAGTCACAAAGAATGCAGCACTGAAAAAGGCTACAGGAAGTGACCAGGCCCAAGGCTGCTAAAACCACGCCCAGAGATAAAACTTTATTGACAACAAACGAGGCGTGCAGCATACGAATTCCGGCCAGCAGATGGCAGCAGAGAACAATAGACTTAAACAACATAGGTAAAACAAGAAATAATAATACAGTGCAGAAATTCAATATGAAAGGAACAGCACACTCCCCGTCTGAAATTCACTTTGGGGATTTCACTATGACGAATGTCCATAAAATATAAAACAACCTGTAAAAAGAACATGTTAGAATGCAAACATAGATTAGTCCTATTTTCCAACTTGGAATGGAGAAGATCTGCGAAGCTTGATACAGTCCTGTTCACCCAGCAGGGACGTTCTCGATGGGTAATATTAAAATTAGTTCGTTGATTGGTCTTGAGAACGTTTTAAGCTCGCCTTTCCTGAAGATCTTCAACTCCACCTTTCTGACCTTGCCATCCTTGCTAGGGAAAACCTTTGAAATTAGTCCGATAGGTCAGTCAATCCTTTCGGTCTGTTGCTCTTTCATCAATACAAGGTCTCCTTCCTTCAAGTTTGGTTTGTGGTGTTGCCATTTTCTTCTTCCTTGAAGAATACTGAGGTACTCCTTTCGCCACCTGTTCCAGAAGTAATCTGCTAGGTATTGTACACGTTTCCAGTGTTTTTGGTAGATGTTGGCATGAGTAAATTCTCCACTAGGTATTAGCGTACTCTCCGTTTTTTGGGTAAGTAGAATAGCTGGAGTCAGTATGGCTGGTGTTTCAGGATCCATAGACACTGGCACAAGGGGTCTTGAATTGATAATAGCAGAAACTTCGGCAAGAAGGGTGACTAGAGTCTCATGTGTGAGTCTTGACGAGTTTACATCCATCAGCATAGAATTTAAGATGTTGCGTGAGATGCCGATCATTCTCTCCCAGGAGCCTCCCATGTGGGAACTATGAGGAGGATTGAAAATCCAGGTGCAACCTTTTTCCGCCAACTGATCTTGAATGGACTTGGTGTCGATGTTAAGTTCTCTACAAGCTCCGATGAAGTTGCTTCCCTGGTCAGACCTCAATTGTTTAACTGGTCCTCTGATTGCGAAGAACCGTCTTAAGGCATTGATAAGGCTGGATGTGTCCATAGATTCTATCACTTCTATGTGAACTGCTCGCACACTCATGCAAGTAAATAGTACAGCCCAACGCTTACTGTTTGCGTGACCGCCGCGGGTCCTGCGTGCGGACACCATCCATGGCCCAAAGACATCTAGGCCAACATAGGTGAAAGGCGGCTCTGTGCATAGTCTATCCGCAGGCAAGTCGGCCATTTGTTGGTGTAGTTGTTTTCCTCTTGCTTTACGACAGTGCACACATTCATGCAGTACTTGGGCCACACGTTTTTTCATACCTATAATCCAAAGGCCTGCAGACCGTAATTTGCCCTCAGTAATCTGCCTGCCTTGGCGTTTGGCCCTTTCGTGGTAGTGTCGGATTAGCAAGACGGTGATATGATGTTTGCTGGGAATGATGAGAGGATTTTGTTCTGCAATTCCCAGGTGGGCTTGATTCAAACGACCACCAACTCTCAGCAAGCCAAAACTGTCGATAACTGGATTTAAGTTGGCAAGAGGACTTTTTAAAGGAATCTGCTGTTTGTTGTGCAAGCACTTCCATTCTATGTTGAAATTTTCCTGCTGGACGTGACGTATTATGAGCTACTCACTATGAGAGATGTTCTGAGCAGAGAAGCGTTTATGACAGGCATGCCAACCATGACAATCTTTATCTTGGTAAGTATTATGATAACATCTTGCAATGTGCACTAACCTTGCAATAGTTCTGACGAGCCTCATCCAGCTGGAGAAACGTTCAAAGCGCTGACAACCGAAGCTGGCGGTTTGCTTTGTCCCAGTGACTAATGCACTAACTTCAGCGCGGATTTCTGGATCATTATCCGGATCCTGGATGCTGAAAACTTCCTGTACACATTCGTCTGCCTCTCCAAGCAGAAACTCTGGACCTGTAAGCCAAGTAGAGTTAGTAAAGGAACCTATAGACATAGGCCTAGTGGCGTGATCTGCTGGATTAAGTTCGGATGGTACATAGTGCCATTGTTCCGGTTTGGAGGACCTCCTGATTCTCTCTATGCGGTTACTAACGTACACATAAAATCGCTTGGTCCGATTGTGGATGTAACCTAAAACGACCTTACTGTCGGTGTAATACTGGACTTCAGCTATGTCGACACCCAGTTCTTGTTGTATGAAATCCACAATCTCCACTGCCAACACGGTCCCACAAAGTTCCAGTCTGGGAATAGTATGATCGGGCTTGGGGGCTAACTTAGCCTTACCAAAGACGAATCCAACGTGATTTTGGTTGTTGGGTTCTGTCACTTTCAAATAGGCAACCGCTGCGATGGCCTCCGTGGAGGCATCCGAGAACACGTGGAGTTCTTTCTTTATGCTAGAGGAAAGTGAGGTTTTAATATAGCATCTCGGGATGTGGATCTCATCCAAGGCACACAAGGATCGCTTCCAGGTTTCCCATTTTTGCTCTTTCTCGGAGGGAAGTGGGGTATCCCAATCCTTGACTGTTTCAGAAAACTGTCTCAGTAGAGATTTACCTTGTATGGTGATGGGCGCTACAAATCCCAGCGGATCAAATAGGCTGTTTACCACTGATAGGACGCCTCGTTTTGTGAATGGCTTGTCTGCACAACTTATCTGAAAACCGAAGGAGTCAGCCGAGAGATCCCATCTGAGGCCCAAGCTCCTCTGCACAGGTGGACTGTCCAGTCCCAAGTTAATGTCCTTGAATCCTGGTGCATGATCGCCTGATTCGAAGGCCCTCATAACGGCCAGGCTGTTTGAAGCAATTTTGTGTAGTCTAAGTTTAGCTTGGTACAACATACTTTGAGTCCTTTTGAGCAGATCGATAGCCGCTTCTTCAGTCGGTAGTGATTTGAGTCCATCGTCTACGTAGAAGTCCTTTTCTACAAAGTCTCTGGCGTCTTTACCGTACTCGGATTCTCCCTCTAATGCAGTTCGCCGAAGGCCGTAAGTTGCCACGGCGGGTGAAGGGCTGTTTCCAAATACGTGTACCCTCATACGATATTCTGCCATCTCTGCGTTGGTGTCGTTATTCTTGTACCACAGAAACCTGAGGAAATTCCGGTGGTCCTCTCTGACTACGAAACAGTGGAACATTTGTTCAATGTCGGCAGTGATGGCAACGAGCTCTTTTCTGAACCTCATCAGCACTCTAACTAGGTTATTCGTCAGATTAGGACCTGTGAGAAGGACATCATTAAGAGATACACCTTGATGTTTGGCGCTTGAGTCAAAAACAACCCTAATTTGATTAGGTTTCCGTGGGTGATACACTCCAAATGAAGGCAAGTACCAGCACTCGTCGTTCTTCACTAAGGATGGAGCTGATTCTGCATGGTTGTTGCGGAATATTTTGTCGATAAAGGCAACGATGTGTTCTCTCATCTCAGGCTTACTGTTCATGGTACGCTGAAGAGAGTTAAATCTAGACAGAGCTTGTTCCCTATTGTTTGGGAGTCTCACCCTGGTAGCTCGGAAGGGTAATGGAGAAACCCAGTGATTGGTTTCATCTTTAAGGAACTCGTTGTCCATTATCTTGATAAATTCTCTGTCCTCTACTGACAAAGCTACTTTATCATCGTCCTTGCTCGTGTGAAAGACTAATCTTCCCAAGTTGTCGGCAAAGGGAGGAATGTCGTCAGGTGGTTGTATGAGGTCTGGAGGCTTCTCTTTCACCTCATAGTGATGAGGGCAAGGCTTAATGCAAGTTGTGCGTCCATCTCCACGCACGTATGTTTTGAATGAGCGGATTATTGGTTGATCCAAGCATACATTTCCTATGACTACCCATCCCAAGTCCAGTCTCTGGGCGTATGGTGCATAGTCGGGACCATTACACTGTTGACGCACCTTGTGTACCCTTAGATTGTCTCTGCCAAGCAGGAGTAGAATCTCGGCGTTGTTGTCCATAGGTGGGAAAACGTTGGCTAGGTGCCTTAGGTGTGGATGGTGAAATGCAGGTTCCGGGGTAGGAATTTCATCCCTATGGTTGGGTATTTGATCACATTCGATCAGCGTCGGTAGAGGTATTTCCGTATTTCCACTGACGGAACAAGCGATGAATCCTTGTGCCCTCCTGCCGCTAGTCTCAATGCAACCCGAGCAGGTGTTTAAGATGTAGGGTTCTGACGGTCCCTTTATACCAAAGGCTTCAAAGAATTTAGGTCCTGCTAGGGAGCGGTTGCTTTGGTCGTCAATGATGGCATACATTTTTACTGCCTTTTCTGGTAGCCCCTCCGGGTAGACCTTGATTAGGCATATGCGGGCACAACATTTGTCACTCTGGCCCTCCCCACATACGTCCAAGCATGAGCAGGAAACAGCAGTGGCTGTGTTAGCGTGGTTCTGGGGCTCCCCGCCATGACTTTGAGCAGGACTGGTGGTGACAGCAGCAGGTGAATCCCTTGTGAGTGTAGTTGGGTGCATAGCTGAGGCATGTCTATCACTATGACACTCCTCACATTTGATAATGGATTTACAGTCCTTAGCCATGTGCTCCAATGAAGCGCAGCACCTGAAACATACCCCAAGCTCGGTGAGGACTTTCTTGCGCTCCTGTATGGTTTTGGATCTAAATCCTCTGCATTTGTTCAGCGAGTGTGGTTTTTTATGAATGGGACATTCACGATTGAAGGCCTTGTCTCCTGTTGAGGTATTGTACTGTTTACCAGTGGGTACTGCAGATGATGGTAGGTTAGTCTTTCTAACATTCACGCTGCTCTTAAAATCTCTGTGTTTATGCACAATACTTTCATACCTTGATGATGGTGTCACTGAAGCTGTAGTATTGAACTCCAGGAAGTCGAGGCTGGGGTCATTCCTCATCTGGGACTGTTCATCGATGAACCTACAGAAATGAATAAATGGGGGAAAAGTGACGTCATGCACTCTTTTGTACCTTGAGACTGATGCCGCCCACTTCTCTTGCAGGCTGTATGGTAACTTCACGACAATTGGGTTCACCCCATGGGCTGTATCCAGGTAGCACAGCCCGGACAGACGAGGGTCTCTTTTGGCGAGCTCCAGTTCCATGAGCAAATCACTTAAATCCTGAAGCTTGTGGACATCCTTGAGACTGATCTTTGGGACGTTCTGCAGTCTCCTGAATAGTGCCTTCTCTATTGCTTCTGCACTGCCAAATGTGCGTTCGAGTCTCTGCCAGGCTGCAGCGAGACCTGCTTCTGCTTGTCCCACATAGACAGTTCTAAGGCTCTTGATGCGATTTGTGGAGCCTGGGCCCAGCCATTTAATCAAGAGGTCGAGCTCCTGCTCTGCGGTTAGGTTGAGGTTGGCGATGGCGGCTTTGAAGGTTGCCTTCCAGGCTCTGTAGCTCTCCGCACGGTCATCAAATTTTGAGAGACTGGTGTTAATTAGCTCTCTGCTCACCATAAACCTGGCAAACTCAGACATATCTGATTTATCACTGCTTGTTGCCATGACAACTTGTGATGCCCCTGGGGCGTATAGGCTGCGTGGCGTGAAAGGGTGAGATGCTTCCGGGTAGAATGATGTTGCTGCAGGGTTGAGCTGTGGTCTAGCCTCTGTAGATTCTGATGACTGCTGTTTGAGCTGTGGAGGTAGGCCAGGAAACACCTGGTAGCCATCTTGCTGTAATAACTGCTCTTGAGAGGGCGCGTCTGGGTGACTGTTATTGGATTGCTCGGGTGCTGTGGGTATCACTGGCACTGCAGGTAGAGCTGACTTGGAGGTTTCAGTGTTGTTGGCTTGGACAGTACTGCATACTGGGGGTGGTGCAGATAACTGTTTCAGTACATAGTCGCTGGTGCGATCAACTGGATCGTCTATCTCCTCTGGTGGCAAGCAGACTGAATCAAGGCCTTTGCTCAATGCTTGCTCAAGTAGTCTTACTTTTGCTAATGCGATTTCCTCTTCCCTCTCTGATTCAAGGATCTTCATTCGAGCCTCTGCTTCTGCCCTCTTGGCTTCTGCTTCTGCCCTCGCAAGGACTTCTTTTTCGGTGAAGGAACGCCTCACTTTGGATTGCTCTGCATTTATGCGGGCCTCTAGTAATCTGTCGCTCAGGGCGGAGCTTCTAGAGCATGATGATCTGTAGGACCGCGAGGAATGTTTGGATGAATGCGATCTGTGTGATCTGGTTTCTTGCAAATGAGAGATGCGGAGTTCCACTTTATCTTTAGCATCCAGCACCATGGCGTCTCTTTGTCTGTCTATTGATTCTGCCTTGCATAATTCTGACGGGGCTTCTTCAATATTAGAGTCTTTTAGAAAGGTTATATACCTTGTGGACAGTTTCTTGTACCTTTCATGGGCTGCGTCCAGCCGCCTGACGGCAACTTGTAAACTGGTGGCATCGCCTGAGGAGGACTTAAGTCCTGATATGAGGGAGGAAACTCATTCCCATAGCTCTTCCAGGTTGTCACATAGCTCATCTTTCCTGGTGTGATAATTTTCTGTGATCTTTATAGTTGGTTTGAGAGAGCGCCTTGGTCGCGTGACTTGGTCTGCTGGAAGTGTGGGTTCTACCTCCAGCTCTTCATAATGATCAGTATCAGGTTGCATTTGCTTTGTTTTATCACTGGGGAACTGTACGAGGTCCTTTTCGGCCATTTTGATTTAAGGTGCGCTGTCTCTTTAAGAAAATGAACTTTTGAATTGGGGGCTGAAAATTGCAGTGCGGCTCAGAAGAGGCACCCCAATGAGTTTCCCAAGGTGATTTGAGTGAATTGCGGGGTTTTGGTTTGAGGGAGGCCCCGCGTGCGTGAACAGTTCTTATATCATGCGAGCAAGGGTTAACGTAGGATGTAGAAAGTGGCTTGGCGAGTAGTGGAGGACTTCCAGGCGAGAGTATATCTACTGCGGACACGCCGTGCTTCCCCTTGGGCTTGTGGGACATACACTGTTGCTAGGCAGATTTGCTGCGAGTGGGCCTGTTGCAGGGGAGGTTCCTGAGTGTGGCACTGGGCTCTGAGGGAACCTGTAGCCGGGCATTGGACATTCAGACGGATATTGATTGGGTATAAGGCTTTAACCCCTTAAGGACTTAGGACGTACCGGTACGGCATGGTTCCCGAATCCTTAAGGACCCATGACGTACCGGTACGTCATGGCTTTAATTTGCTATTCCGGCGCCGCGGGGGTTAATCGGAACGGGATTTCGGCTGAAATCATTCAGCCGGCATCCCGTAACAATGCAGGGGGGGGGTCATTTGACCCCCCCGTATCGACGATCGCAGAAAACCGCAGGTCAATTCAGACCTGCGGTTTTCTGCGTTTCCGGTCCATTCGGGTGTCCTGTGACCCGATGAACCGGAAAAAGACTGCGATCGGTGGCGTAATTATACACCACCTATCGCAGTCCGAGGATTTGGAGAGGCGGCGCTGGCCCTGGTGCTGAACGCTGCTGTCCAGGGTGCTGATTGGTGCAGGGGAGAGAGGCGCGAGATTCAAACTTCCTGCGCTCCTCTCTCCCCTCCTCTTCCTGTCCAGCACCCTGACCGTGCAGCACCGTCCAGCGTCCAGCTCCTGAGTCCCCCTAATCGTAGTCCATCACCCTCCTGCACCCATCGCCACCCAGGTAGGTTAGGGTCAGTGAGGGAGAGGCACCGTTAGGAAGGGAAAGAAGGGAAAAGTAAAAAAAAAAAAAAACTTTTACTAAACTTTCTTTTCTTTCTTTCTGATCCATCTATCAGACCCCAGACCCCCCCTGCCACTTGCCCCCCCCCCACCAGCCCCCCACCACCACCAGCCCCCCCACCCTTGCCCCCACCAGCCCCCACCTCACCCCCCCTCCCTTTTTTTTCTGCGTGCGCTGACTGTCCGGCACTTTTTTTGTCCGGCCACTGTTAGCGCATCGCCCGCCCCACCGCCCCACCGCTGATCAGCGTTGTACCGCTGATCAGCAACTTTGAACTTTTTTTTTTTTTTCTAAACACTTGCCCCTTTTTTTTCCTTATTTAGTACGCGAACACCCGTTGCCCCCACACACACGCACATATAATAAAGTTTGCCACACACGCACACATACACGCACACACACCCATGGCCCGCCGGATGTTCTCGGCCGAGGAGGCATACGCCCAGATTGCCTCCGACTCCGAGAGCCCCAGTGAGGATGAGGATGACCCCACGTTCCTTTTGTCATCCGCATCCTCCTCATCATCATCGGATGACGATGAGCCACCAAGGCGGCGGAGACGCCGCCAGACGGAGCCAGGGGCCCCACATGCTAGGGATCCTGTGGCCCACCCTAGTACGAGCCGCCCTGGGGTTCGTACTGGTTTCCCGGCCCACCAAATAAGTCCACCGGAGCCCTCTGCCGATGAACTTAGCTGGTGTCCCCCAGTGGACTTTGAGCCTGAGATTCCGGATTTTGCTGGCAATCCTGGAATCCAGATTCCCACAGTGGGGTTTACTGAAATTGACTATTTTAGTTTTTTTTTCAGTAACCCACTGGTGAATCTGATGGTGGAGCAGACGAATCTGTATGCCCAACAGTTCGTCGCTCAAAACCCAGGCTCATTTTTGGCTAGACCCGGTGGCTGGACGCCGGTCAGTGCAGCCGAGATGAGGACATTTTGGGGCCTCGTGCTGCATATGGGTCTAGTCCAAAAACCCAGTGTCAGACAATACTGGAGTGGGGACGTCCTATACCAGACCCCACTGTACAGTATGGTTATGACACGTCCCCGGTTTGAGGCCATCCGGAAATGTCTGCATTATTCCGATAATGCAGCATGTCCACCCCGAGGTGATCCTGCCTATGACCGGCTGTATAAGATACGGCCGGTCATCGATCACTTTGGGGCCACATTTCAGCAGGCCTACGTACCTGGAAGGGAGGTCGCGGTTGATGAGTCTCTCGTTGCGTTCAAGGGGAGACTCAGTTTCCGCCAATATATTCCCACAAAGCGGGCGAGGTATGGCGTGAAGCTATACAAAATTTGTGAGAGTACCTCAGGGTACACTTACAAATTTCGTGTGTACGAGGGGCGAGATTCCCGGATTCAACCCCCAGAATGTCCCCCCACTCTGGGTGTTACCGGGAAACTCGTGTGGGACCTTATGTACCCACTGCTGGATAACGGTTACCACTTGTACGTGGACAACTTTTATACCAGCATTCCCTTGTTCAGGTCCCTTGCCGCCAGATCCACGTTCGCTTGTGGGACCGTGCGGAAAAATCAACGCGGCCTCCCTGCCCACCCCCTCCAGGTACCTATCCCCAGGGGTGAGACCCGTGCACTTACCAGTGGAAACCTGTTGCTGGTCAGATATAAGGACAAGAGGGATGTCCTTATGCTGTCCACAATCCACGGTAACAGCACCACCCCAGTCCCTGTGCGAGGTACCGCGGCAACGGTCCTCAAGCCCGATTGTATCGTCGACTACAATCGGTATATGGGAGGAGTTTATCTCTCTGATCAAGTCCTCAAGCCATATAATGCCATGCGCAAAACCCGGGCATGGTACAAAAAAGTTGCGGTCTACTTGGTACAGGTTGCCATGTACAACTCTTTTGTACTATCCCGAAGCGCTGGCAGCACAGGGACATTCCTCCAATTCTATGAGGCAGTCCTCAAAGACCTGATCTTTTCGGACCGGGAAAGAGCAGGCCGGAGTACCTCGGGAATTGGAGGCGCCCGGATCGTCCCTGGCCAACACTTTCCAGGTGTGGTCCCCCATACTGGAAAGAAGGGACGAACCCAAAAAAGATGCAGAGTGTGTCACAAGAGGGGGATACGGAAGGACACCACTACTCAATGTGACACGTGCCCCGATCATCCGGGCCTCTGCGTTATCAATTGCTTCAGGGAGTATCACACTTCCATGGAGTACTAAATTTTTATAATCCCCAACAGTCCACTAGAGAACATAAAAAACTATGGCTCTCAGACTTTGGAGACACGGAAACAATTTTTTTTCCCCAAAAAAATATTAGTTTTAGAGCAGGCATCCTCAAACTGCGGCCCTCCAGATGTTGTAAAACTATAACTCCCAGCATGCCCAGACAACCTACAGCCATCAGCAGGGCATGGTGGGAATTGTAGTTTTACAACATCTGGAGGGCCGCAGTTTTTAGGATGCCTGCTTAGTGTCTCCAAAGTCTGAGAGCCATACATATTGGGCATCGTCGCGTGCGTAAAAGTCGTCGCTATAAAAATAACTTTTGACCAAACGCCTCGGATGAACGGTGTTAAAAATATAAATTAAAAACGGTGCCAAAACACCCATTTTTGGGCAAAATTTCCATTTGAATCCTTTTTGCCGGTAATAAAGCAAGGGTTAACAGCCAAACAAAACTCAATATTTATGGCCCTGATTCTGTAGTTTGCAGAAACACCCCATATGTGGTCGTAAATGGCTATATAGCCGCACGGCAGGGCATAGAACGAAGGGAACTCCATGCGGTTTCTGGAAGGCAGATTTTGATGGACAGTTTTTTTTTTGACACCATGTTCCATTAGAAGCCCCCCCTGATGTAGCCTAGACTAGAAACTCCAAAAAAGTGACCCCATCTAAGAAACTACACCCCTCAAGGTATTCAAAAGTTACTTTACAAACTATGTTAACCCTTTAGGTGTTCCACAAAACTAAATAGCGAATGTAGAAACAATTTTTAATTTTTTTTTTTTGTTACATTGCCTCAAAAAAGAGTAATGAAGAGCAACTAAAAATCATATTTACCCCTAAAATAGTCCCAAAACAACAACCACCTGATCCCGTAGTTTCCTAGATGGGGTCACTTTTATGGAGTTTCTACTCTAGGGGTGCATCAGGGGGCTTGAAAGGGTACATGATGTAAATAAACCAGTCCAGCAAAATCTGCCTTCCAAAAACCATATGACGTTCCCCTTCTTCTATGTCCTGCCGTTTAGCCAAATAGTAGTTTACGACCACATATGGGGTGTTTCTGCAAACTACAGAATCAGGGCAACCCATTTTAAGTTTTGTTTGGCAGTTAACCCTTGTTTTACTCCTGGAATAAATTGATTATATTGGAAAATTTTCCAAAAAATAGAAATTTCTAAATTGTTTCTCCATCTGTCAATAACTCTTGTGGAACACCTAAAGGGTTAACAAAGTTTGTAAACCCAGTTTTGAATACCTTGAGGGGTGTACTTTCTTAGATGGAGTCACTTTTTTGAAATTTCTATTCTAGGGGTGCAACAGGGGGCTTCAAATGGGACATGGTATAAACAAAACTAGTCCTGCAAAATCTGCCTTCCAAAACCCATATGGTGTTCCCCTCCTTCTATGTGCCCTCGTTTGGCCAAACAGTAGTTTACGACCACATATGGGGTGTTTTTGCAAACTACAGAATCAGGGCAACCCATTTTGAGTTTTGTTTGGCAGTTAACCCCTGTTTTACTCCTGGAAAAAATTGATTATATTGGAAAATTTTCCAAAAAATTGAAATTTCTAAATTGTTTCTCCATCTGCCAATAACTCTTGTGGAGCACCTAAAGGGTTAACAAAGTTTGTAAACCCAGTTTTGAATACCTTGAGGGGTGTACTTTCTTAGATGGAGTCACTTTTTTGAAATTTCTATTCTAGGGGTGCAACAGGGGGCTTCAAATGGGATATGGTATAAACAAAACCAGTCCTGCAAAATCTGCCTTCCAAAACCCATATGGTGTTCCCCTCCTTCTATGTGCTCCCGTTTGGCCAAACAGTAGTTTACGACCACATATGGGGTGTTTTTGCAAACTACAGAATCAGGGCAACCCATTTTGAGTTTTGTTTGGCAGTTAACCCCTGTTTTACTCCTGGAAAAAATTGATTATATTGGAAAATTTTCCAAAAAATTGAAATTTCTAAATTGTTTCTCCATCTGCCAATAACTCTTGTGGAGCACCTAAAGGGTTAACAAAGTTTGTAAACCCAGTTTTGAATACCTTGAGGGGTGTACTTTCTTAGATGGAGTCACTTTTTTGAAATTTCTATTCTAGGGGTGCAACAGGGGGCTTCAAATGGGACATGGTATAAACAAAACCAGTCCTGCAAAATCTGCCTTCCAAAACCCATATGGTGTTCCCCTCCTTCTATGTGCTCCCGTTTGGCCAAACAGTAGTTTACGACCACATATGGGGTGTTTTTGCAAACTACAGAATCAGGGCAACCCATTTTGAGTTTTGTTTGGCAGTTAACCCCTGTTTTACTCCTGGAAAAAATTGATTATATTGGAAAATTTTCCAAAAAATTGAAATTTCTAAATTGTTTCTCCATCTGCCAATAACTCTTGTGGAGCACCTAAAGGGTTAACAAAGTTTGTAAGCCCAGTTTTGAATACCTTGAGGGGTGTACTTTCTTAGATGGAGTCACTTTTTTGAAATTTCTATTCTAGGGGTGCAACAGGGGGCTTCAAATGGGACATGGTATAAACAAAACCAGTCCTGCAAAATCTGCCTTCCAAAACCCATATGGTGTTCCCCTTCTTCTATGTGCTCCCGTTCGGCCAAACAGTAGTTTACGACCACATATGGGGTGTTTCTGCAAACTACAGAATCAGGGCAACCCATTTTGAGTTTTGTTTGGCAGTTAACCCTTGTTTTACTCCTGGAAAAAATTGATTATATTGGAAAATTTTCCAAAAAATTTAAATTTCAAAATTGTTTCTCCATCTGCCATTAACTCTTGTGGAAGACCTAAAGGGTTAATAAAGTTTGAAAAAACAGTTTTGAATACCTTGAGGGGTGTAGTTTCTAGAATGGGGTCATTTTTGGGAGGTTTCTATTATCTAAGCCTCACAATATGACTTCAAACCTGAACTGGTCCATAAAAAGTGGGATTTTGAAGATTTCTGAAAATTTCAAAATTTGCTTCTAAACTTCTAAGCCTTGTAACATCCCCAAAAAATAAAATATCATTCCCAAAATGCTGCAAACATGAAGTAGACATATGGGGAATGTAAAGTCATCACAATTTTTGGGGGTATTACTATGTATTACAGAGGTAGAGAAACTGAAACTTTGAAATTTGCTAATTTTTCAAAATTTTCGGTAAAAATTGTATTTTTTTATGCAAAAAAATTAACTTTTTTGACCCAATTTTAGCAGTGTCATGAAGTACAATATGTGACGAAAAAACAATCTCAGAACGGCCTGGGTAAGTCAAAGCGTTTTAAAGTTATGAGCACTTAAAGTGACACTGGTCAGATTTGCAAAAAATGGCCAAGTCCTTAAGGTGAAATAGGGCCGAGTCCTTAAGGGGTTAAGGCAGTTTTTGACTGTTCTGTCCCCACATGAAGGCGAATGAAGGTGTAACTGATAATGGCTTTGTGACTGTCCTACCTTCGTATCCAAGCAGTGGAGCAGACCGGACCGGCAGATGCTCAGGTTAGATGGATCCAGACGTAGACATGAGGATGCAATCAAACGTGGGTTTATTTGATCCAGAGCAGTGACATACGGTGATGGAATACAGGAATGCAGTAGATGCTGTCATGTGGATGTCTTTCTGAGGCTAACTGCTGAGGCTACTGCTGAGGCAACTGCTGGTCAAAAACTGATGCCTTCACAAGCCAAGGTGTGTGTCTCCAGTCACAAAGAATGCAGCACTGAAAAAGGCTACAGGAAGTGACCAGGCCCAAGGCTGCTAAAACCACGCCCAGAGATAAAACTTTATTGACAACGAACGAGGCGTGCAGCATACGAATTCCGGCCAGCAGATGGCAGCAGAGAACAATAGACTTAAACAACATAGGTAAAACAAGAAATAATAATACAGTGCAGAAATTCAATATGAAAGGAACAGCACACTCTCTGAACGTGTATTTAGCACGGCAGGAGGCGTCATTACTGACAGATGCAGCCTCCTGTCCACAGCCAACATGGACAAGCTCACGTTCATTAAAATGAACCAGGCCTGATCTCACAAGACTTGTCTGTACCTTGTGCAGAATAGACAGTTCTAACAGCCTCAACCATCCATCCTTGTACTCAAGTGCACTTCTTCCTTTTTTTATTTTTTTATATGTCCCAATATTTTGGGGGATACCCCTATGTAAAAATGCTAAATAACACACATCTGTGTTGGCTACCTATTCCTCCTTCGCCGCCGCTTCCACCTAGACCACCACGTGAGCCTACACGGCCACATCCACCCATTCACCGCCTCCTCAACCTCTTCCTCCTACATCATTCCTAATTTTTATTTTTTTAAGGTCTTTTTTTATATTTTTTATTAATTTCCCTATCCACATTTGTTTGCAGAGCATTTGCCATGCTCTTAAGCACATTTTGCTGCCTTTTGCAGCCCTCTAGCTCTTCCCAGGGTTATTTTAGAGCCATTTTAGTGGCCAAAAGTCAGAGTCCCCATCCCCATTGACTTTAATGGGGTTCGGGTTCGGGGTCAAGTTCGGGTCCCGAACCCAAACTTTTTTTTCAAGTTCGGTCGAACCTGACGAACCTGAACATCCAGGTGTCCGCTCAACTCTAGAGCTGACGTCTCTACAATAGTTATGATCGGCATAGGCAATATTCGAATTTGCGATATTTCGCAAATTTTGAATATTCTCAATAAATTAGCAAATTTGAGAAGTTGTGATCACCAGTCATTATTTACTTAATTAAGAAAATCAGCAATGTAATATATTCACAATAAAAATTAGCGATTAGAATATTCGCGATTAACACTATTTGTGAATACGAATATATAGCACTATATTATAAATATTTGCAAATTCTCGAAGTGGCGATATTTACGATTAAAATTTGCGATTCGAATATTTGCGCTAAACACTACTCTACAATAGGTACAAATCTGATGACATGCCCTTAAATGTGTGTTGTGTTGAAGGCCATGCAGAGCCATTCTGTGGCCAAGATGCACACCAACAAGCAGCTATCAAATTGCTCGTTGATGTCCCAATGATTTTGCAGGTAAAACTGCTGTATACAAGCAAAACTGTGCACTAATTTGAAAACCGTACCAAGATGCTATTGTCTCCGTGTCGCCTATCTTACCCTCATTCTATGATTTAAAATATGTTAACTGTCCTTAGATTTTTTGAGTAGAAGTCAATCATTTCCATATTTATGCAAAACAATTGAATAGGCATATATATTATATTATATTAGGTAACCCAAGTCTTTACATGTTTCAAATTCATAAAGCATTCGAGGTCAAGACAACATATTGTTCTTCAAATGTGGCCCTTGACTAGATAAAACAGCCACATACCACATTCATCACACCAGGTCAAAGGATAGGTGTACATATATAGGCATATGCTGTTTGACTTTTTTTATAGTCATTTGCATATGTTACAGTCATTTGCTCTATATGTGTATTTCCGCAAAAAAAAAAAAAAAAAACAGCAGATGGTATACAAGAGAGATCAGTATCCTAGGGAAAGCAGTGATACCATGAATTTGCTATTCCCTGGGGGCTTAAAGGGGTTTTCCAGGTTCTAGATATTGCCTATCTTCAGGACAGGTCGTTAATACCAGATTGGTGGTGCTATGATACCCAGCATCCTTACCAATGAGCAGATCACAATACCACTGGTGGACAGAGCTTTTGAATAATGAGGTAGCCTTTAAAAGGGGTTTCCGGGACTTTTATACTTACTACCTATCCTCTGGATAGGTCATCATCAGTATCTGATTTATGGGGGTTCAACACCCAGGGCTCTAACCGGTCTGCTGTTTGAGAAGGCACCAGCACTCGCAGTAGTGTCAAAGCCTTCTTTCAGCTCAAGGACAGTGCCGTACTTTGGATAGTGGCTGTGCTTGGTATCGCAGCTCAGCCCCTTTTACTTGAATGGAGCTGAGTTGCGTGTAGGCCATGTGACCGATAAATGTTACATCAGTAGCCTAGGCAAAGCTTTGAAAAGGCTGCTTTGCTACTTTTTGCTACTGCAAGCATCGGTGCCTTCTCAAACAGCTGATTGGTGAGTGTCCCGGGTATCGGACTCCAATGGTGTGGTCATCAGTTAAAAAAATTCTCAGAGAACCCCTTTTAAGTTTGAATATGGATTATGTTGGATAAGCTTGAAAAGGCATATCAAAATAATTTGTTGACCGTTGCTCTTTATATCAGAGCTTATCTTCTTTTTTCTTACTTTGATGACTACAGTTGGATCTCACCCTGGGTATTTTCAAAGTTAGCTCAACACCATAAATGTTCCTAGTGTTCATTCTGGTTTTCCTTGTGTTAGAATACTTGTTGAGGCTATTTCTTACCATAAACAATTGTGAAAAGCACTGATAGAGGTAGCAAGAGAGAATATGCCAAATTGGTGTCACTTGTGTGTGTCCACCCACTGGACTTACGAGTAGAGTTGAGCGGACACCTGGATGTTCGGGTTCGACGGGTTCGACCGAACTTAGGAAAAAAGTTAGAGTTCGGGACCCGAACTTGACCCCGAACCCAAACCCCATTAAAGTCAATGGGGACCCGAACTTTTGAGCACTAAAATGTCTGTAAAAAAGTCATGGAAAGGGCTAGAGGGCTGCAAATGGCGTCAAAATGTGGTTAAGAGCATGGAAAGTGCTCTACAAACAAATGTGGATAGGGAAATGACTTTAAATAACATAAAATACGTAAAAATAAAAAATAATAATCTTGATCTAGGAGGACCAGGTCCATATGGAGTAGGAGGTTGAGGAGGCGGTGGATGTGGCGGTGTAGGTGGAAGCGGCGGTGAAGGAGGAGGTAGCCTACACTGGTTTTTGGTTTTAATTTTTATTTTTTAAAGTAGGGTACACCTTTTTTTTTACCGGTCCACTAGGTATAGCAGTTGTACTATACACACCAAAAATTGGTGAATTTCACCCGAAAATGTAAATGACAAAGTAGTGAAATGATATAAAATAAAACACTAACAAAAAAAAAAATGGATTCATGAGGTGGAGTTCCATATGGAGTAGGAGTTTGAGGAGGCGGTGGACGTAGCGGAATAGGTGGAAGCGGCGGTGGAGGAGTACGAGATAGCCAATACAGGTTTTTGGTTTTAATTAAATTTAGTAAAATTAAGGTACACTCCAAAAGAGTGTGAAATATCCAAAATACAAACATGAGCAATTATGCAGTATAACAATGGCTGGTTAGTGCCGGTATACATGTCTATTCTGCACAAGGTACGGACAAGTCCTGAGGGATCCATGCCTAATTACATTTTAATGAACGTGAGCTTGTCCACATTGGCTGTGGACAGGCGGCTGCGCTTGTCTGTGATGACGCCCCCTGCCGTGCTAAACACACGTTCAGATAATACACTGGCTGCAGGGCAGGCCAGCACCTCCAAGGCGTAAAGGGCAAGCTCAGGCCATGTGCCCAATTTGGAGACCCAGGAGTTTAAGGGGGCAGACCAGTCATTCAGTACGTGTAGGCGTGTGCACACATACTGCTCCACCATATTGGTGAAATTCTGCCTCCTGCTAAGACTTTCCATATCAGCTGGTGGTGCTGGTTGTTGTGGCGTGCTGACAAAGCTTTTCCACATTTCGGCCATGCTAACCCTGCCTTCTGAGGTTCTGGCGGTGCCCCAGCTGCGTTGGCGACCTCTTTCTCGTCTTCTGCCTTCGCCTTGTGCTTCCACTGTGCCCCCGCTGTCAGGTGGGAATGACACCAGCAGCGCGTCTACCAGCGTGCGCTTGTACTCGCGCATCTTAAAATCACGCTCCAGTGACGGAATTAAGGACGGTACGTTGTCCTTGGAACAGGGATCCAGCAGCGTGGCCGCTCAGTAATCAGCACAAGTTAGAATGTGGGCAACTCGGCGGTCGTTGCGGAGACACTGCAGCATGTAATCGCTCATGTGTGCCAGGCTGCCCAGAGGCAACGAAAAGCTGTCCTCTGTGGGAGGTGTATCGTCTGTGTCCTCTGTATCCCCCCATCCACGCACCAGTGATGGCCATGAGCTGGTCTGGGTGCCACCCTGCTGTGAACATGGTTCCTCCTCCTGCATCTCCTCATCCTCCACCTCCTCATCCTCCAGAACTGTGCCCTGGCTGGACAATTGTGTAGCTTGGGTTTGTGGGTGCAGGAACCCACCCTCGGAGCCACTTGGGAATGACTCTTCCTCCACCTCTGCCACATCCTCTTCCATCATCGCCAGGAGCGTTTTTTTGAGGAGGCATAGAAGTGGGATAGTAAGGCTGAGAACGGTGTTATCGGCACTGGCCATGTTGGTGGAGTACTCGAAACAGCGCAACAAGGAACACAGGTCTCGCATGGAGGCCCAGTCATTGGTGGTGAAGTGGTGCTGTTCTGCCAAGCGACTCACCCGTGCGAGCTGCAGCTGAAACTTTACTCCTTGTCAGTCTGCACACTTTCGAAAGCCCCAGCAGTTGGCACCTGTGTTTCGTCATCATGCGAGACGTGCTGCGATGGTCCTCACATGTACTCATCTTGAAAGATAAGTGGTTGGGCATCGGTGCACTCAATATCTTCCATTTCTGGGGCAGAGCTAGGTGGATAGCCCTGGGAAACCCTGCTAACAGAGTCATCAAAAAGCAGAAGAGGCTGCTGCATGACTTGGGGCTCAGACTGCTTGGCTGTGTGATGGTCACGTACACTGAACACAGGGGGGAGGATAGTGACCACTGCGCTCCACCCTCACCCCTGGACCTGCCTACTTGCCTCGCAAGTACTAATGACAGGGGACAACTAGACGGCAGTCCCTAACTTAGGATACAAGCTGGGAAGACAAACAAGACAAATAACGGAATGTGAACAGACCGAGTCAGAACCAAGAGAGCTTCGCAGTACAAAGGGTTAAGCAAAGAATGTTCAGGAGAAGCCGGGGTCAAATACCAGGAGAGTAGAGAAGTACCAGAGGAGTCCGAAAATAGTAGTCAGGTGGGAGCCGAGGTCACAATACCAGGAGGGATGCGCAGTACAGGAGGAGCAGGCAAAGGAACGTCAGGGAACAGGAACAGGTGAGTAATCAGTAGTCCAACAAATTGCCAGGAACCTAGAATTCACAGGCAACCAGTGGCCAGCAGGCTGCCTGTATTAATAGTGGGTTTTGAGGGTCATGTGACGTGGCCAGCGTCACATGACCGACAGACAGACAAGTCGAGCACCGATTGATCAGCTCGGCGCTCAAGGCAGACCTAGGAGCAGGGAGCCTACCAGCTAGCAAAGCCGCCCTGGGAACGAGGCCAAACACAGATCCTCGCTCCCGAAGCTAAGCAGCAGGTCTGCAGCTAATGGGAGACCGAGTGGGACTTTGGCGTCCCGTGACAAGCTGATTTACAAGGGGGTGAGGTCAAAGACTGATGGACTTCGGCTGCAGGTGCACACTGTGGTCTTTCAGCAGGAGACTGGGTGGGAGACAATGTGAAGGAACTGGATCCACTGTCAGCAACCCAATCTACTATCGCCTGTACTTGTTCAGGCCTCACCATTCGAAGAGCAGCATTAGGCCCGACCAAATACTGCTGCAGGTTTTGTCTCCTACTCGCACCTGAGGAAGGGTTTTACTTGTGCGTGTAGCTGGCACAGATCGACCACGTCCTCTCCCTGCAACAGGAGCTTCACCAGCAGAACCACGACCTGGGCCAAGTCCCTAATTTGACGCTCTCCTCATATTTTTCGAATTTGGGATCTTGCCCTAAATGGGTGTTTAATTCATAGTAGAATAGAACGACTGTATGTAAAGGGAGTATCTCACAGGTCCTGAACCAGTGTAGGCCTGAAATAAATATATCTTTGCACAAAATGGCTGTAATTCAAATGGCTGTATTTCAAATGCCTGATTTAAACCAATGTATGTGTCACGAACCGGCAGGACAGGTAGTGGATCCTCTGGACCAGAGAGGCGATGGCGCGGGTTGTACTAGAGGACCGGTTCTAAGCAGTTACTGGTCTTCACCAGAGCCCGCCGCAAAGCGGGATGGATTTGCTGCGGCAGTAACTACCAGGTCGTGTCCCCTAGTAACAACTCGACCTCTCTGGCTGGTGATATGGCGTGGTACACAGGGAGAAGGCAAGAGCGAAGTCGGACGTAGCAGCGGTCAGGGCAGGTGGCAAAGGTTCAAAGGCGAGTGGACGGTAGCAACAGGTACGGCAACAGGTAAGGCAAACAAACATAGAAAGGAACGCTTTCTCTGAGGCACAAGGCACAAAGATCCGGCAGAAAGCTGTGGGAGGAGAAGGTATAAATGGGCAGTGCACAGGTGCAGCCTAATTAAGTCAGCACTGCCTCTCACAACCTTAACCCTTAATAACCCCTTTGGACCAGGCACCAATCACCGGTGCACTGGTCCTTTGAATCTAAGAGTCCTGGCGCGCGCGCCCCCTAGAGAGCGAGGACGCACACGCCGAGACGCTGGAGTGCTGCCTGGGGGCATACGCTGTGAGCGCTCCGAGGCCAGCAGGGGACCCGGAGCGCTCAGCGTAACAGTACCCCCCCCCCCTTTGGTCTCCCTCCCTTTTTGGTACCGAAGAATTTGCGGATGAGACTGCGGTCCAGGATGTTCTCCTCCGGCTCCCATGACCTCTCCTCAGGACCGCAGCCCTCCCAGTCGACCAAAAAAAATCTTTTCCCCCGGGAGATCTTGGTCGCCAAGATCTCCTTGACAGAGAATATATCGGAGGTACCGGCGACAGGGGTGGGAGAAACAAGCTTGGGAGAAAAACGGTTAAAGACAGCAGGTTTAAGAAGGGAGACATGGAAGGAGTTATGGATTCGGAGGGAGGGAGGAAGATGGAGCTGATAAGAAACTTGATTGATACGACTCTTGATTTTATTGGGTCCCAAGAAACGAGGGCCCAACTTGGAACTTGGGACCCTAAATCGGATGTACCTAGAGGAGAGCCACACCTTTTCACCCGGGCGAAATTCCGGTGGAGATCTGCGTCTCTTGTCAGCTTGAACCTTCATACGGGCGGAAGCTCTGAGGAGAGCAGCATGGGTTTCTCGCCAGATGGAGGAAAAATCCTGTACAAGACTGTCAACGGCAGGTACAGAAGAAGGAGTGGGAGACTGCGGCAGAGGTGGAAGAGGATGACGGCCGAAAACTACAAAGAAAGGAGACTTGTTAGAGGCAGAGGATTGTTTGTAGTTGTAGGAGAACTCCGCCCAGGGAAGTAGATCAGCCCAGTCGTCATGGCGTGAGGATACAAAGTGATGCAGATAGTCACCCAAAATCTGGTTCACCCGTTCTACTTGGCCGTTAGACTGAGGATGGTACGAAGAAGAAAAGTCCAATTTGATCCCGAGCTGAGCACATAGAGCCCTCCAGAATTTGGAGACGAATTGTACCCCACGATCCGAGACAATATGTTTGGGAAGGCCATGGAGACGGAAGATGTGTTGGAAAAATTGTTTGGCCAACATGGGTGCAGAGGGTAGACCGGGCAGGGGTACAAAGTGAGCCATCTTGGAGAAGCGATCCACCACGACCCAAATAACGGACTTGCCATGGGAGGAGGGAAGATCTGTAATAAAGTCCATGGCGATGTGAGACCAGGGAACTTCAGGAACAGGTAGAGGCAAGAGGAGACCCGCTGGTTTCTGGCGAGGCGATTTATCCCGGGCGCAAATCATACAGGCCTGGACGAAGTCCGAGACATCTTTCTCCAGAGAAGGCCACCAGTACCTTTGGGAGACTAGTTGGAGAGACTTTAGCACCCCTGGATGACCGGCAAAAGGGGAGGCGTGGCCCCACTTGAGGATTCGCAGCCGCTGACGCGGAGGTACGTAGGATTTGCCAGGAGGAAGAAGGCGCAGGTCCACGGGAGCGACTGTAATAAGGCATTCTGGAGGGATAATATATCGAGGTGTTAACTCGTCGCCCACCACATCAGAGGAGCGAGACAGAGCATCTGCCCTAATGTTCTTACAAGCCGGACGGAAATGGATCTCAAAGTTAAAGCGGGCGAAGAACAGAGACCAACGAGCCTGACGGGGATTTAATCTCTGAGCAGACTGGAGATAAGCCAGGTTCTTGTGGTCCGTGAAGATGTACACAGGATGTGTGGCCCCCTCGAGTAAATGTCTCCATTCCTCCAGTGCCAATTTAATAGCCAGCAGTTCCCTGTCCCCAATGGAGTAATTTCTCTCTGCGGAAGAGAATGTTTTTGAAAAGAAGCCACAAGTTGAAGTTTTGCCCCGGGAAGACTTCTGGGTGAGGACAGCTCCGGCTCCCACCGAGGAGGCATCCACTTCAAGAGAGAAGGGCTTGGTGGAATCTGGTCTAGAGAGAACGGGTGCAGAGGCAAAGGCGGATTTCAGGGACTGGAAGGCTTCCTCAGCTTGGGAAGG
This sequence comes from Bufo bufo, assembly GCF_905171765.1. NCBI lineage: Eukaryota > Metazoa > Chordata > Amphibia > Anura > Bufonidae > Bufo > Bufo bufo. The sequence continues at coordinate 90,733,102 of NC_053389.1, read as the reverse complement.
CCAGGATTTGGGGTTAGCTCTTTTTCTAGTGAGAGCCACCATAGGAGCTACCAGAGTGGAATAGTGAGGGATGAATTGCCTGTAGTAATTCGCAAAGCCCAGAAATCTTTGTATGGCTCGGAGGCCAGAGGGACGTGGCCAATCCAGAACCGCCGAGAGTTTGGCTGGGTCCATTTGAAGTCCTTGGGCTGAGATAATGTATCCCAGGAAAGGCAGGGAGGTCCGTTCAAAAAGACATTTTTCAAGTTTAGCGTACAGGCGATTTCTCCTAAGACGAGTAAGAACTTGTTGCACATGGACCCGGTGTTGATCCAAATTGGAGGAAAAGATGAGGATATCATCCAGGTATACGACCACGCAGGTGTAAAGTAAGTCCCTGAAAATGTCATTGACGAATTCCTGGAAGACAGCAGGTGCGTTGCAGAGGCCGAAGGGCATCACCAAATACTCAAAATGGCCGTCCCTTGTGTTAAAGGCGGTCTTCCATTCGTCTCCCTCACGGATACGGATCAGATTATAGGCCCCTCGAAGGTCCAATTTAGTAAAGATCTTAGCCCCTCGGAGACGATCAAATAGCTCAGAGATTAGAGGCAGAGGGTAACGGTTCTTGATGGTAATTTTATTAAGACCTCTGTAGTCAATGCAGGGGCGGAGGGAGCCGTCTTTTTTTGTCACGAAGAAAAAACCGGCCCCAGCAGGAGAAGAAGATTTTCTTATGAATCCTCTCTGTAGGTTCTCACGTATATAGTCGGACATGGCAAGAGTCTCAGGAGGAGAGAGAGGATAAATTCTGCCCCGAGGTGGAGTAGAACCGGGTATCAGGTCGATCGGGCAATCATAGGATCGGTGAGGAGGAAGAACCTCAGCTTGTTTCTTGCAGAAGACATCCGTGAAGGAATGGTATGGCTTGGGCAGCCCAGAAGGCGGAGAAACTTGCGGTTCTGTTTGACCAGAGCAGGCTTGAGACAGCGGTCCGAACAGGAGGAGCCCCAACGCAGGATCTCACCGGTGGACCAATTCAGGACAGGACTATGACGTTGAAGCCACGGCAGACCCAGGAGGAGTTCGGAGGAACAGAAGGGAAGGACAAAGAACTCTAAAGTCTCGGTATGAAATATTCCGATGTCCATCTGCAGAGGCTGGGTACGGAACTGCACGGTGGCAGAGAGTCTCTCACCGTTAACAGTAGAGATGAAAAACGGCTTGGGTAGATGGATTACTGGAATACGGTACTTGTCAACCAAGGAGGCGTGAATGAAGTTGCCAGCTGAACCGGAATCCAAGAAGGCGGCTGCAGAGAAAGAGGACTTGGAAGAGATGATCAGCTGCACGGGTATGATGAGACATGGAGAGGAAGAATCCACACCTAGCAACGCCTTACTAGGTGCGAGCGTTTCCCGAACGCGGTGGACGGAGAGGACAATCTCTAAGGAAGTGCTCGGTACTGGCACAGTACAGACACAGGTTCTCGTTTCTGCGGCGGCTTCGTTCTTGCGGAGTCAAGCGTGACCGATCCACCTGCATGGCTTCCGCGGCGGAAAACCCAGTAGCGGGTTGAGGTGGATGCGGAAAAACGGGAGCCAGACGAGGAAAGCGTCTAGGACGAGCTTTTTCCTTTTCAAGGAGGAGTTCCTCTTGTCTTTCGGCGAAACGTTTGTCTATCCTAGTGGCCAGCAAGATGAGGTCACTAAGAGTGGAAGGAAGCTCACGTGCAGCCAGAACGTCCTTTACTTCACTGTTAAGTCCTTTCTTGAAGGTGGCGCAAAGGGCTTCATTGTTCCAGTTCAGCTCAGAGGCCAGGGTGCGGAACTGAATGGCATAGTCACCCACGGAAGAACCTCCTTGGGTCAAATTTATCAAGGCAGTCTCTGCGGAGGTAACCCGGGCAGGCTCTTCAAAAACATTCCGGAACTCTAGGCAGAAGCTCTGGACGGAAGTGGTGGCAGGATCTGCGCGGTCCCATAGTGGTGTAGCCCAGGCCAGGGCCTTCCCGGACAGTAAACTGAGAGTAAAGGCTACCTTGGCTCGCTCAGAAGGAAACTGGTCGGACAGGAGCTCGAGGTGGAGAGAGCACTGCGACAAGAACCCACGGCACTGCTTAGGATCTCTGTCATATTTGTCTGGTAGGGACAAACGGATTCTGGAACCGCTGGTAACTGCAGGCGGAGGTGATGCAGCAGGAGCAGACGGAGGAGCTGGCTGACGCAGAGAAGGCAGGAGCTGCTGCAAAATAGCGGTCAACTGGGCCAGCTGTTGACCCTGCTGGGCCACAATGGTGGTGAGGTCCTCCAGGCTTGGCAGGGAAACATCACCGGGATCCATGGCCGGATCTTACTGTCACGAAACGGCAGGACAGGTAGTGGATCCTCTGGACCAGAGAGGCAATGGCGCGGGTTGTACTAGAGGACCAGTTCTAAGCAGTTACTGGTCTTCACCAGAGCCCGCCGCAAAGCGGGATGGATTTGCTGCGGCGGTAACTACCAGGTCGTGTCCCCTAGTAACAACTCGACCTCTCTGGCTGGTGATATGGCGTGGTACACAGGGAGAAGGCAAGAGCGAAGTCGGACGTAGCAGCGGTCAGGGCAGGCGGCAAAGGTTCAAAGGCGAGTGGACGGTAGCAACAGGTACGGCAACAGGTAAGGCAAACAAACATAGAAAGGAACGCTTTCTCTGAGGCACAAGGCACAAAGATCCATCAGAAAGCTGTGGGAGGAGAAGGTATAAATGGGCAGTGCACAGGTGCAGCCTAATTAAGTCAGCACTGCCTCTCACAACCTTAACCCTTAATAACCCCTTTGGACCAGGCACCAATCACCGGTGCACTGGTCCTTTGAATCTAAGAGTCCCGGTGCGCGCGCCCCCTAGAGAGCGAGGACGCACACGCCGAGACGCTGGAGTGCTGCCTGGGGGCATACGCTGTGAGCGCTCCGAGGCCAGCAGAGGACCCGGAGCGCTCAGCGTAACAGTATGTAGAGGGGGTATCTCACAGGGCCTGAACCACTGTAGGCCTGAAGTAAATATTTCTTTGCCCAAAATGGCTGTATTTCAAATGGCTGTACTTCAAATCCCTGAATCAAACCCCTGTATGTCGATGGAGTATCTCACACTGTCTGCACCACTGTAGGCCTGAAGTAAATATATCTTTGCACAAAATGGCTGTATTTCAAATGGCTGTATTTCAAATGCCTGATTCAAACCCCTGTATGTAGAGGGGGTATCTCACAGGGCCTGAACCACTGTAGGCCTGAAGTAAAAATTTCTTTGCCGAAAATGGCTGTATTTAAAATGGCTGTATTTCAAATGCCTGATTCAAACCCCTGTATGTAGAGGGGGTATCTCACACGGTCTGAACCACTGTAGGCCTAAAGTAAATATATCTTTGCACAAAATGGCTGTATTTAAAATGGCTGTATTTCAAATCCCTGAATCACACCCCTGTATGTATAGGGGATATCTCACAGGGCCTGAACCACTGTAGACTTGAAGTAAATATATCTTTGCACAAAATGGCTGTATTTTTAATGGCTGTATTTCAAATGCCTGAATCAAACCCCTGTATGTAGAGGAGATATCTCACAGGGCCTGAACCACTGTCGGCCTGAAGTAAATATTTCTTTGACCAAAATGGCTGTATTTCAAATGGCTGTATTTCAAATGGCTGTATTTCAAATGCCTGATTCAAACCCCTGTATGTAGAGGGGGTATCTCACACGGTCTGAACCACTGTAGGCCTAAAGTAAATATATCTTTGCACAAAATGGCTGTATTTAAAATGGCTGTATTTCAAATCCCTGAATCACACCCCTGTATGTAGAGGGAGTATCTCACACATTCTGAACCACTGTAGACTTGAAGTAAATATATCTTTGCACACAATGGCTGTATTTTAAATGGCTGTATTTCAAATGCCAGATTCAAACCCCTGTATGTATATGGGGTATCTCACAGGGCCTGAACCACTGTAGGCCTGAAGTAAATATTTCTTTGCCCAAAATGGCTGTATTGCAAATGGCTGTATTTCAAATGGCTGTATTTCAAATGCCTGATTCAAACCACTGTATGTAGAGGGGCTATCTCACAGGGCCTGAACCACTGTAGGCCTAAATTAAATATTTATTTGCCCAAAATTGCTGTATTTCAAATGGCTGTATTTCAAATGCCTGATTCAAACCCCTGTATGTAGAGGGGGTATATCACACGGTCTGAACCACTGTAGGCCTGAAGTAAATATATATTTACACAAAATGGCTGTATTTTAAATGGCTGTGATTTAAATGCCTGAATTAAACCTCTATATGTAGAGGGGGTATCTCACAGGGCCTGAACCACTGTAGGCCTGAAAAGAATATATCTTTGCACAAAATGGCTGTATTTCAAATGGCTGTACTTCAAATCCCTGAATCAAACCCCTGTAAGTGTCACGGCCATGCCCATGACCGTGACTCCTTTACCGCATGCAGTTGCCTGCGGTTTTGAATGGGTGTTCAACCACGGGTGAGGGCCGCTTGTCTGTGGCCTCACTTGTGGTTGCCGCGGGCAACCAGTGTTGTATTTTGCAGCAGAGCAGCCTGAGCGTCGCTAGGCAGCTTGCTGCCCTGGCATGCGGTCACACCTAGCAACCTTTATGTTAGGTGTGTGTATTTTATGCACGTTGTATGTATTGTGTGCACTTCCCATTTATGTGTCTTTCCCTTCTGTGGTACTGGAAGGGTTAACTTCCTTCCCAGTGTGTGTGTGATGTCACTGGGTGTGTCCAACCCTTGGGTGTGGCCACTTGGGCCTATATAGACCCTCTCTCTAGCAGGGCTCAGTAGGTTGCTTCAGTCTTTCTAGCTGAAGCAGCCTCCTGTGTTTTCCATCCGCCTGTGAGAGCCACCACTGTGGTCATAGTTTATGTTTGTGTTTTCCTGTACTATTTAGTGCTGCCATGTATCTGGGTTCCGGTGTGTGGATGAGTTTGTGCTGACGTCTGTCTGCTATTTGTGGACTTCAGCTTTCCTGCACACGGATCCAGTCAGCAGGGCTGTGGCAGGTGGCTGGAACTAGTGCAGCACCTGCCATATACATAGGCTGTTTATGTTTCCCCTTTTACAGCAGCTTGGCCGTTGAGACTCCTGCTCCTCCGTGCTTAGGAGGAGTGGGTTGTCTTACTCTGCTCCTAGCTTAGGGCCATCTTGAGGGCTAGCAGGGACTTCTAGGTTCCGGAGCATGAGCCCTCCTACCATCAAGGTTGGCTCATGTAGCTAGGAGTCAGGGTCAGGTTAGGGATGCCTTTAGGAGGTGGCCTGCTCTCTAATCCTGTCTTCTTGGTCAAGCAGCCATAACATCACCTGGCTCCACACGGCTGAGGATTTCCCCCATCCTCAGCCGTGACAGTATGTAGAGGGGGTATTTCACAGGGCCTGAACCCCTGTAGGCCTAAAGTAAATATTTATTTGCCCAAAATGGCTGTATTTCAAATGGCTGTATTTCAAATGCCTGATTCAAACCCCAGTATGTAGAGGGGATATCTCACACGGTCTGAACCACTGTAGGCCTGAAGTAAATATATCTTTGCACAAAATAACTGTATTTAAAATGGCTGTATTTCAAATGCCTAGTTCAAAACCCTGTATGAAGAGGGGGTATCTCAAAGGGCCTGAACCACTGTAGGCCTGAAGTAAATATTTCTTTGCCCAAAATGGCTGTATTTCAAATGGCTGTATTTCAAATGCCTGATTCAAACCCCTGTATGTAGAGGGGGTATCTCACACGGTCTGAACCACTGTAGGCCTAAAGTAAATCTATATTTGCACAAAATGGCTGTATTTCAAATGGCTGTATTTCAAATATCTGAATCAAACACCTGCATGTAGAGGGAGTATCTCACACGGTCTGAACCACTGTAGGCCTGAAGTAAATATATCTTTGCACAAAATGGCTGTATTTCAAATGGCTGTATTTAAAATGCCTGAATCAATCCCCTGTATGTAGAGGGGGTATCTCACAGGGACTGAACCACTGTAGGCCTGAAGTAAATTTATCTTTGCCCAAAATGGCTGTATTTCAAATGCCTGATTCAAACCCCTGTTTGTTGAGTGGGTATCTCACACAGTCTGAACAACTGTTGACCTACAGTAAATATATCTTTGCACAAAATGGCTGTATTTCAAATAACTGTATTTCAAATGCCTGATTCAAACCCCTGTATGTAGAGGGAGTATCTCACACGGTCTGAACCACTGTAGGCCTGAAGTAAATATATCATTGCACAAAATGGCTGTATTTAAACTGGCTGTATTTCAAATGCCTGATTCAAACCCCTGTATGTAGAGGGGGTATCTCACAGGGCCTGAACCACTGTAGGCCTGAAAAAAAAAAATTTATTTGCCCAAAATGGCAGTATTTTAAATGCCTGATTCAAACCCCCGTATGTAGAGGAGGTATCTCACAGGTTTTTAGAAATTAAGTGCAGATACCAGCTCACTCTATTCTGCAGAAAGGAATATACCCGCGTGCACGGTGCCCGGTTTTTCAACCTCCTTTGAAAGGTTCAGCAAATAAATAACAGAATATAGGCTCCAGCACTCACTTTTGTTGAAGTGTCTTTTTCTCCGTACTTTATTGGCAAATATTCACAGACATATAGGACACAAGTTCTCTCAGGTGTATTGGCTGTTGACGCGTTTCGAAAACTTCTTATTCGTAACAGTGGTGTGCGTCTGATGTTCTCAGGTATAAATAGCCATATGGATGTGTGTAGTTAGATGTTGGTTCACTCCCACTCCAGAAACATGGAGGGGGGTGGAGGGGAGGGAGGTGGATCGTATTAGCCACTTCCCAAAACATTAGTTGCTATTAGTCATCACCTGGAACATCAGACTCATTCCAGCTCAATATCTGACATACAAAAGTTAACATTAAAAACATTAAAGTAGGGTTGCATCGAAATAATCCTTTCGCCGCATACCCATTATTTCTCATATTGTTAGCATAAAAACTATGGAACATACAGATAAAAGAAAAGCAAAGAGGACTTCTGCTATGTGCCTCCTGCGGTTTGTAGGTACCTGTTCACACTGGGATTATCTCCTACCCTGTTGTTATTTCCTTTTTTGGTTTCAGAGAAAAACCACACCCCACCTTCCTATGCTCTCCTAATAAAAATGCATGATTTCCCTTCTCATATTCATTCCCTTTGGATGCCTTGTTTAAAATTTAAATATCCAGAAAGCCTCTATAAGGTTTACTAGATGCCTGATATCTCCACCTCTGATAGGGGTTTTTACATGTTCTATTGCATATGCTTTAAAATGCTTTGCACTGCGATTATGTTTGTCTATAAAGTGTCATGCGGCATTTGATATGTTGGTGTATGAGGGGTTGTCTATATAGTTTAGGTGTTCCAAAATTCTGTTTTTAAACTTTCTTATAGTACACCCTACATACATTTTATCGCATTGTTCACAAATGATCACATAAACGACAGCTTTTGTATTACAATTGATGTAAGACTTGATATTATATATCTTTGTATGATCTGTGTTAGTGAAAGTTTTAGTATTTTGTACATAGTTGCAAGTGCGGCACTGTTGACTACCGCAACGTGTGAATCCTTTGTATGTTAGCCATGTGTTTGTTTGTGGATGTGTTTCGCGTACAAACATTGATGGAGACAAGGAATTCCCTATTGTGGGGGGTCTTTTTGATACTATTCTGCAACCCTGTTTGAGTACAGTGTCCAGTATATTATCCTCGTATAGTACAGGCAGATACTTTCTTATTATATTCTGAATTGTATTGAATTGTCTGCTGTATGTTAAAACCAGGGTGGGTTGTTTAACTTTAACATGCTTATCTTCTTGGTTGATATACCCATTTGTGTACCCATCTTTGTTTTTATTTTTGTATATGTTGGGTATTTTTTGGGGGATTTTTTTTGGGAGTTATTCTCATTGTTATTGTTGAACAGTACATATTCCCTGGTCCTATTCATTGCTATATGGAGGCCCCTTAGTATCATCCAATCTGGATATTTTCTGTCTGATAGGCGAGCCCATATCACATGGCTTTATTTTCTAAATGCTTCAATTGTGTTGCAGTTTCTCCTAGCCCGTATAAATTCACCCACTGGGATGGACTTGATAGTATGGTATGGAGTGATGACTATCTGCTCGCAGAATCGTATTGCCTGTAATCTCTTTCCTGTATGTCTCTGTTAGGATTACTTTCTCTGGAATACCTGTTAGTTTTAGGTCCAGGAAGTTCATCGTCTTGGGATCCTCATTATATGTAAATCTTAGATTGTAGGTATTATTTTGGAGATACTGTATAAACTCCTGTACGGCAGGCACATCGTTGCTCCAAATAATGAGCAGGTCATCGATGTACCTGCCGTACCAATTCAGACAGTTAGCAAAGGGATTGTTGGTAATATATATGTATTTTTGTTCCCAGTAGGCCATAGTTAGATTGGCCAGGGCTGGGGAGTACTTGGCCCCCATTGAAACTCCTTTTGATTGTAGGTAAAACACCTTGTCGAAGACAAAATAGTTGTGGGATATGAGGAAAATGGTTACATCAAGGACATATTCTATGAAGTCATCCCCATATCCACTATGTTTATATAGGTGGAACTCTAAGGCTTCCACTGCAATGTTATGTGGGATTGAAGGGAAGAGTGCCACTACGTCTATTGTAAGCCATCTGTATTCTGGTTTCCATTTTTTATTATAGAATGAGCTCAGGACTTCTGACGTGTCCCTGATGTGACCCGGTATCCTCTTGACCTTAGGTTGGATCACACAATCCAGCCAATTGCTGAGTCTTTCTGTTAAAGACCCTATGCCACTGATTATGGGGCGCAAAGGTATCTCACAGGGCCTGAACCAGTGTAGGCCTGAAGTAAATATTTATTTGCCCAAAATGGCTGTATTTCAAATGGCTGTATTTCAAATGGCTGTATTTCAAATGCCTGAGTCAAACCCCTGTATGTATAGGGGGTATCTCACAGGGCCTGAACCAGTGTAGGCCTGAAGTAAATATTTCTTTGCCCAAAATGGCTATTTTTCAAATGGCTTTATTTCAAATGTCTGATTCAAACCCCTGTATGTAGAGGGGGTTTCTCACAGGGCCTGAACCACTGTAGGCCTGAAGTAAATATTTATTTGCCCAAAATGGCTGTATTTCAAATGGCTGTATTTCAAATCCCTGAATCAAACCCCTGTATGTAGAGTGAGTATCTCACACGGTCTGAACCACTGTAGGCCTGAAGAAAATATATCTTTGCACAAAATGGCTGTATTTCAAATGGCTGTATTTCAAATGCCTGATTCAAACCCCTGTATGTAGAGGGGGTATCTTGCACGGTCTGAACCACTGTAGGCCTGAAGTAAATATATTTTTGCACAAAATGGCTGTATTTCAAGTGGCTGTAATTCAAATCCCTGAATCAAACCCCTGTATGTAGAGGGAGTATCTCACACGGTCTGAACTACTGTAGGCCTGAAGTAAATATATTTTTGCACAAAATGGCTGTTTTTCAAATGCCTGAGTCAAACCCCTGTATGTAGAGGGGGTATCTCATAGTGCCTGAACCAGTGTAGGCCTGAAGTAAATATTTCTTTGCCCAAAATGGCTGTATTTTAAATCCCTGAATCAAACCCCTGTATGTAGAGGGAGCATCTCACACGGTCTGAACCACTGCAGGCCTGAAGAAAATATATCTTTGCACGAACTGGCTCTATTTCAAATGGCTGTATTTCAAATGCCTGATTCAAAACCATGTATGTAGAGGGGGTATCTCACACTATCTGAACCACTGTACGCCTGAAGTAAATATATCTTTGCACAAAATGGCTGTATTTCAAGTGACTGTATTTCAAATCCCTGAATCAAACCCCTGTATGTAGAGGGAGTATCTCACATGGTCTGAACCACTGTAGGCCTGAAGTAAATATATCTTTGCACAAAATGGCTGTATTTCAAATGGCTGTATTTCAAATCCCTGAATCAAACCCCTGTATGTAGAGGGAGTATCTTACACGGTCTGAACCATTGTAGGCCTGAAGTAAATATATCTTTGCCCAAAATGGCTGTATTTCAAATGCCTGTATTTCAAATGCCTGATTCAAACCCCTGTATGTAGAGGGGGTATCTCACACAGTCTGAACCACTGTAGGCCTGAAGTAAATATATCTTTGCACAAAATGGCTGTATTTAAAATGGCTGTATTTCAACTGCCTGATTCAAAACCCTGTATGTAGAGGGGGTATTTCACAGGGCCTGAACCACAATAGGCCTAAAGTAAATATATCTTTGCCCAAAATGGCTGTATTTCAAATCCCTGAATTAAACCCCTGTATGTAGAGGGAGTATCTCACACGGTCTGAACCACTGTAGGCCTGAAGTAAATATATCTTTGCACAAAATGGCTGTATTTAAAAGGGCTGCATTTCAAATCCCTGAATCAAACCCCTGTATGTAGAGGAAGTATCTCACACGGTGTCAGGACTCGAACCCGTGGCCGGTCATGTCCCAGGCGGTAGCTCTACCCACTAGGCTACCGTCTCTCCTTGGACTGTTCTCTAGCTTACTTCTAACTACCTCTCTTGTTCTTGCCTTGACCTGCTGATTATTCCAATCTCTTGCACCTGCTACTTCCCTATAAAACCCAGCCCTTGAACCCAGCCATTTGCTGGTTATTGTGCCTCCAAGCCTGTAGCAAGCTTCCTCTCTGCTCCGCCACCACTTTTGCTGATCTACCATCGTTGCCAACCCGGACCGTTTTGACCTCGCTGAATTGCCGCCTGCATTGATTCACTGCTTACCACCGACCACACCTTCGTCTACTCCTGCTGTTATCTCGCTGCCATCTCTGCTGCCAACCCGGACTGATCGACCACGCTACCTGCCTCCTGCTTCTGTGGGCCTTTTGCCTCTGGACTCCATACTTCCAGCTCGGGTGTCCTCAGACTCAGGTGAGCCTGGATTTATACTACCATCCCGTAACACACGGACTGAACCACTGTAGGCCTGAAGTAAATATATCTTTGCCCAAAATGGCTGTATTTCAAATGGCTGTATTTTAAATGCCTGATTCAAACCCCTGTATATAGAGGGGTTATCTTACAGGGCCCGAACCACTGTAGGCCTGAAGTAAATATTTTTTTGCCCAAAATGGCTGTATTTCAAATAGCTGTATTTCAAATGCCTTATTCAAACCCCTGTATGTAGAGGGGGTATCTCACACGGTCTGAACCACTGTAGGCCTGAAGTAAATATATCTTTGCACAAAATGGCTGTATTTCAAATGGCTGTATTTCAAATGCCTGATTCAAACCCCTGTATGTAGAGGGGCTATCTCACAGGGCCTGAAACAGTGTAGGCCTGAAGTAAATATTTCTTCGCCCAAAATGGCTGTATTTCAAATGGCTGTATTTCAAATCCCTGAATCAAACCCCTGTATGTAGAGGGAGAATCTCACAAGGTCTGAAACACTGCATGCCTGAAGAAAATATATCTTTGCACAAAATGGCTCTATTTCAAATGGCTGTAGTTCAAATGCCTGATTCAAACCCCTGTATGTAGAGGGGGTATCTCACATGGTCTGAACCACTTTAGGCCTAAAGTAAATATATCAAAATGGCTGTATTTAAAATGGCTGTATTTCAAATGCCTAATTCAAACCCCTGTATGTAGGGGGGTATCTCACACGGTCTGAACCACTGTAGGCCTGAAGTAAATATATCAAAATGGCTGTATTTCAAATGCCTGATTCAAACCCCTGTATGTAGAGGGAGTATCTCACACAGTCTGAACCACTGTAGGCCTGAATTCAATATTTCTTTGCCCAACATGGCTGTATTTCAAATGGCTGTATTTCTAATGCCTGATTCAAACTACTGTATGTAGAGGGGGGATATCACATGATCTGAACCAGTGTAGGCTTAAAGTAAATATTTCTTTGCCCTCAATGGCTGTATTTTGGTCCAAGGTCCAAAAATCCTAAAGTTCGGTACGAACCCGAATTTTAAAATTCGGGTTCGCTCAACCCTACTTACGAGTCATGAGAACCAAGGAACAGCGATGTTCTGTGGTGTGCTGTGGCCTCTTCATATTTTACTAGACACATGGACATCTTTTCTGGTATTTCAGCTCAGTTACATGCCTTCTTAATTTACTGAATTGAGAGTGAGCTGCCATATTAACACACTATCAAAGGTTGTGCTGTGTCTGGTAACAACCAAAGAGTCACTCCCAGCTTTCATACTAATGCTCTTTACATATCGATGGCATATCTCTAAGAAATCCCATCAATCCTTGAAACAGAAGAAGAAAACTTTTGTAAGAAAGCATACCTTTGTATGACAATGTGGACGTTAGCCACTTTTATGCCTTTCTTGGTCTGAGGCACAGTACCAAACACTCCAGCTGGCATATCATAGGATGATGGTGTCCATTTATCTGGAGACCATATGGATCTCTTTTTGGGTCACAAGTCTGACCAAAAGATGGAAATAAAAATAATCATCATCTCCTAGACCAGTCATAGTAAGTACATGTCTATAATTTATCACTTTCATCCGCTCTCAAGTCATAAAAAATATTCTTTTGGTGTCAGAAAACCTGAAAATCCATGTATTAATTACCATTATATTGCAGCTCGTTTTCTTGATCTGCTTGCTGGAATTTCATTAGGTATCTGTCTCATCAAAATGTGCAGAGAAACAAATAAACATTATGACATGTCTTTGTATCTTCTGTTTTCATTCGTTGGCTTTTTTAACGAGCTGCATTTTCAATCACACATATTTCATTGTTATCTCTTTTGGTGGTGACATTAACTTATTAGTCAGGCACAATTCCCTGTTTATTTGCTTGATGTCCTGATTTAATCAGGGACGCCCTTGTTTGGATAAATGGATTATGATCAGAGGCACAAATGAAAATATAGAAATGAAGCAGTTTTCATACCGAGGCAAACAAATGAATTCTGCACCTCCTGCTGGGATGAAAAAGCCAAAATAAATGACAACAAAGGAGATAACAAGGGGGTGGCCCTTCCATCAGATTCTTACTCTATTAATTAGCATTTCTTTTTCTGGAGTAAAGAAAACTCCTTGTGACAAATGAGGTCTAGTGCAAATTAGTATATTAGAGGTTCATTATTGCTATTAAAGTCTAATTATGGCTGCAGACACTTTGTCTGCTTTGCATGACTTTGAAGCTATTGGAAGCCATGTGCTATGAATTTCTTCTCCACAAGGAATAGGAAAATGGATCAGGTGTTCCTTTAACATTTTAAATGTCAGAGATCTAGGAGAACTTTTTAATCAGTCTTTTTGACCCTACATGTCTTTCATTTTAAATGTTCTCCACTAGTGTTTAAACATTTTCCTCGCCCCAATAAAATGATCAATGTCCATTTCTGCTACCTCTGCACTTGCTCAACTGTGTACAAAAGCTACAGGTGCTCCTTCATTCCTTGTAAGTACCTGCAATGATCTAATTCCTGCAATACCCAAAGAAAGAACACGGCACACTTCACTTATTTAGGCAGTCACGGGGCCAAAACTGACCAAATAACTCAAGTATGAACTCAGCCTTACAGGTCGATGTTAGCGTCAAGAAGAAGCGCACTCCTTTTACAGCGTCATCAGCTGATTCCACATAGATGTCTACAGAGCCTGTTCTATTAAACGCTTATACAAGTAAAGCCCCCTGACAGAGTGGAGAGGGTGTCAGCAGTAAGTTTGTGTTAAACTCGCTAATTATTTTGCCCTTCCTCTGATCCGTCAGAACAATAACCCCCCCAAAAAAACTGATCCTGTCTGTTAAGCATCCGCCTTTAGAATATATAACTGCACAGCTTAAAGGCAAATATATTTTTTCTTTTTCCACTAATACACGAAACAAAAGGCTTTGCAACAGATAACTACACCGGTGAGCGACAAATATATTTTTTTCTTTTTCCACTAATACACGCCACAAATGGCCTTACAACAGATAAGTGCACCGCTGAACGGCAAATATATTTTTCTTTTTCCACTAATACATGGCATAAAAGGCTTTGGAACATATAACTGCACCGCTGATCGGCAAATATATTTTACTTTTGCCACTAATACACAACAAAAATGGCTGTAATTTTAGCACTTTATCACACAATGGCTAATAAGCCCTTTTTCCTACTCTGGCTTGGACTGGCCCACAGGGGAACAGGTGAATCCCCGGTGGGCCCCTGAGCAAGGTGGTCCCTTAGTCCTCCACCACCTACACAAGTGGCACATGGCACAGTGGACTAACTGCACTACATACAGATACCAGCCTATGCTTGTATAAAAACTGTGTTTATTATATAACAAATCACCCAGTTTATCATTATACACACATTGCGTGGTGGAGAAGACTAAGGTGCAGAGGCAGATCAGTCTGTATCCTCTTTCTTCAGGGACCTGTTCTCTCAACTGCACTACAGAGACACCCATAATTCATCATCTTGTAGTGTCTTTCTACTGCTGCCACTGTACTAGCAGGTAATATTTCTATGTAGGTTTACAGTGGGCCCCCAAAATGAATTTTACTGGTGGGCCTGAGGCACCTTGGTCCGACACTGTTTCTACTAATACAAGCCAAAAAATGCTTTAGAACATAAAATTGCAACCCACAAGGGCAAATAAGACATATAAATATATCCTTGTTATAAACCCTGTTAATTCCTGTATCAAACAGCAATTGCACTCTAATAAAAACGGTTTGCTGGAATTACAGAGCTGTATAATGGCAATTTGGATCCCTAGTCAGTGCAGCTCGGATTTTTCCTATTACCCAGGCTGTAACTTCCCCTACTGAACCCTATTCAACATAAATTCTGTGGAATGATTCCTCCCTATCCTTTTCCTACACCTTGAATAATCTTTCCCTGAACTTGTAAATCGCTTTTTCAGCCTAATGAAGTTTTTTTCTAACACTGTCCCTGCTGACGTCTCTCCCTGTACTTAGTACACTGGTAAATAACAGAATCTAAGATGGCTGACGCTATTTATACGACTGTGACATCACAGAGCTGGCTGCTGATTGGCTGCATGCTTGGCATAATGGGTGATCCCACCTTCCCAGAGTTCCTTTCTCCATGTCCTCACACGTTCAGCAGCCATTTTAGGATAAAAAAATGATTCGTTACCACGGATCAAATTCCACTTCATCAGCTTTGATTAGCTCATCTCTA
Organism: Bufo bufo; assembly: GCF_905171765.1. Taxonomy (NCBI): domain Eukaryota; kingdom Metazoa; phylum Chordata; class Amphibia; order Anura; family Bufonidae; genus Bufo; species Bufo bufo. The sequence continues at coordinate 90,717,894 of NC_053389.1, read as the reverse complement.
GTTATAATAGTCAGCAGTACCCAGGGCTTAGGTGCCTCTAGCTAGTCCAATACTAGACTCCCTAGGTTATGTCTAAAAACAGGGCCCGGAAACTATAGGCCGGAAAGTTTAGCATCTGTTGTGGGTAAACTGTTTGAAGGTTTTCTAAGAGATGCTATCTTGGAGTACCTTAATGAAAATAAGCAAATAACGCCATATCAGCATGGCTTCATGAGGGATCGATCATGTCAAAGTAATTTAATCAGTTTCTATGAGGAGGTAAGTTCTAGACTTGACCGTGGCAAATCAATGGATGTCGTATATCTTGACTTCTCCAAAGCATTTGATACTGTACCACATGCTTGGACTGGGAGAAAATGTCTATATGTGGGTAAGTAACTGGCTGAGTGATAGAAAACAGAGTTATTAACGGTACACACTCTGATTGGGTCACTCACTGTCACTAGTGGGGTACCATAGGGGTCAGTATTGAGCCCAATTCTCTTCAATATATTTATTAATGATCTTGTAGAAGGCTTGCAAAGTAAATTATAAATTTTTGCAGATGACACTAAACTGTGTAAAGTAATTAACACTGAAGAGGACAGTATACTACTACAGAGGGATCTGGATAGATTGGAGGCTTGGGCAGATAAGTGGCAGATGAGGTTTAACACTGACAAATGTAAAGTTATGCACATGGGAAGGAATAATGCAAGTCACCCGTACATACTAAATGGTAGAACACTGGGTAACACTGACATGGAAAAGGACCTAGAAATTTTAGTGAACAGCAAACTAAGCTGTAAAAAACAGTGTCAGGCAGCTGCTGCCAAGGCCAATAAAATAATGGGTTTCATCAAAAGGGGCATAGATGCCCGTGATGAGAACAAAGTCCTGCCACTTTACAAATCACTAGTCAGACCACACGTGGAGTACTGTGTACAGTTCTGGGCTCCTGTGAACAAGGCAGACATAGCAGAGCTGGAGAGGGTTCAGAGGAGAGCAATTAAAGTAATAACTGTAATGAGGGAACCACAGTACCCTGAAAGATTATCAAAATTAGAGTTATTCACTTTAGAAAAAATATGAATAAGGAGAGATCTAATAACTCTGTATAAATATATCAGGGATCAGTACAGAGATCTATCCCATCATCTATTTATCTCCAGGACTGTGACGAGGGGACATCCTCTGCGTCTGGAGGAAATACATTTTCTACACAAACATAGAAGAGGATTCTTTACGGTAATAAAAATGAGACTATGGAACTCTCTGCCTGAGGAGGTGGTGATGGTGAGTTCACTAAAAGAGTTTGAGAAGGGCCTGGATGTATTTCTGGAGTGTAATAATATTACAGGCTATAGCTACTAGAGAGGGGTCATTGATCCAGGGAGTTATTCTGATTGCTTGATTGGAGTCGGGAAGGAATTTCCCCCCCCCCCCTAATGTAAGGAAAATTGTCTTCTACCTCACAGGGTCTTTTTTTTGCCTTCCTCTGAATCAACTTACAGGATAAGAGGTTGAACTAGATGGACATATCTTTTTTCAGCCTTATAAACTATGTTACTAAGTTACTATGTCTACTCGAAAGGAAATCAGACAAAAATGGTGTAGTTGGAGGTATGGAGGAGGGGTAATGAATAGGTGGGAAATAGTGGCATGTTAATGAAGTCTACAAGTTAGTAACAGGATAATAATATTCTGAGGCTACATACTAGTGGTTACTTATTAAAAGGGCCATTATATAGGATGAGGAATCGGGACAATTATAAGGGATGGGCATTCATACTAGCACTCTTTCTCGATAATTTCCCAGTATGACTGTGCTGCCGATCACTTGCTTTTTCATTGGGTGATTGCATCATAAATTCCTCATTCGTTGGCAGTACACCGCTCACTGTAAAAAAAGATGTTCTTCCAACAAATAATGAATCTCCTAGAGAACAAATAATTGTAGTAACAATCATTCATCCCCATACAGCCTTGATCATTGCAGCATGTAAATGCATTCAACGAGCAGGCAGTGATCAGCAATCAATGTTCATAAGAACACTCATTCCCGATTATTGCCTGCTATCTTGTCCTATGTAAAAAGGGACTTAATGTGCACTCGTTAGGACAAACAAACAGTCCTTTGAAGCACCTAACAGAGTGACGATGAGTACCAGTAAGAAAGATGGTGATTTCTGCGTTCCCCTATAATATTGTAGTTGCTTAAAATACGCTAAAAGGGTTCTATGGCTCACTGATATTACTAGCACAACAAATGCACTGGTATTTGCAGTTGTATTGCATTAACAGCCATGGCCAAATACTGTTCTTAGGATGGTTAACGCCAACCTACATATTAAGTACTTAAATTATCAATTGCCAGCACTTTATATATTTTAATGGGATTGTGTCAGAATGAAATGTTATTTTAATATAACTCAGCATGAAAAACTAGTTATTTTTACAATTTGCTATTTTCTTCACTTCATTATAATGGTGCCTCCTGGTGTTTACTCAGTATAGTAATGTGCACTTTCACCTACTGAGGTGGTCACACATGCTTAGTTCCATCCTTCAGCTGTCACCAGCCCTATTTCTGTTAGAAGCTGTGACAGTTACAGGCAAAACACTGCAGCATAAAGAACACAGCCCCTGAAAAAGAACATGCCCCCTGAGCTGCCAACCTGAAGAGAAGCTATAGAGAAACTAGAGCAATGAATCAAGGGAGCTCAGGATCCATGTGAGATACATGGATAGTTTAGTTATGTTACAAAGAGATTGTAATATACTATGTGATGTCAAATTTTCTTTTTTTACATCTAACTTGGCGTAACATTTTAGCCATATTTGCACATCTGCAAGTGAGAGACTCTTTATATTAGATATTTATTTTCATTGCATTAGTTGTGTAATGTATTATTACATGGTGCATTGTTAACCACATAATGTATAGCATAATCAATCTCTTGTAACTGGTGGATATATGAGCATAGACCAAATATCAAAAATCATCCCACTTATAACAAAAAATTAGAAACATATCTCATATTAATTAATTACCATATATTTCTCAAGTGAGCAAATGCCTATGGCAAAAAAACAATATAAAAATAAGTGCAGGGAAATGGCGACATTAGGGTTGCGCGAACCCGAACTGTAAAGTTTGGGTTCGTACCGAACTTTAGGATTTTTCGAACCCGAACATTTCAGTAAAAGTTTGTGTTCGGTGATTTCTCAGCGCTTTTTGAAAGGCTGCAGGGCAGCCAATCAACAAGCGTTTAACTCTGTGCCCTTAGAAGCCATCACAGCCATGCCTACTAATGGCATGGCTGTGATTGGCCAGTGCAGCATGTGACCCAGGCTCTATATAAGCTGGAGTCACGTAGCGCTGCACGTCACTCTGCTGTGCTTAGTGTAGGGAGAGGATGGTGATTTCAGGGAGAGAATAGGAGAGAATCTTTGCTTAAAACGTGAATCTAACTCAGCGATCTACATACATTGTGTTGTGTGGGTGCAGGGCACAATTTTTTTTATCCTGCCCTGAGCATAGTGACCGAAAAAAACAAACTTTTATAAGTCAGTTAGGTGGGCGGCGGCGGCCATTTTATGCAAGCTCAGTGCACCAGCACTGCATCTGAGCTTTTGGGACATTGAAATCCAAGCTTTAAAAACAGCACAAATAATCTGTTTTTAAAAAATAAACTATATTTTTTTGGGCAATTTACAACATCTGGTGCATTTGCAGGCTTAGTCAGTGTGCAATTTAAGCTAGAATCACAGCCATCAGGGGTTTTTAAAAACACACTTTTTTGCCAAAAAACACTATTTTCCAGATCTGCAAGTGTTAAATTCAAGTTTAATATATACAGCTTTCATATTCTGTTACCAAAAAAACACTTTTTTGGCAATCTACAACATGTGGATTAGTCAGTGTGCAATTTAAGCTAGAAATACAGCCATCATTTTCTGGGTTTTTAAAAACACACTTTTTTGCCAAAAACCACGTGTGAAATTACAGGGTTATATATTGCTGTCAAATTCAGATATTAAACAAATCAATTGGCAGCCTTTGCTGCAGATGTCATTGTGAGATACCGCCTTTACATATTGTCTTTCTATTAAGTTATTTGAAATAAAGCCATTTGGGGCACAATTCTTTGATAGCGTCCTAGTGTGGATCAGGGCGTGTGAGATACAACCTTTAAATGCAGGGCTTCTATTTAAGTATTTGAAATACAGCCATTTTGGGCAAAGAAATTTAATTGAGGCCTAGTGTGGGTCAGGCCATGTGAGATACACCCTGTATATACAGGGCTTATATTCTTCTATTAATAAAACACCCTTTTTGGGGCAAAATGCAAAATTTTTCAGGCCTTGCAGCATCAAGACGTTTGAAATTCCAGGGTTATATACTGCTGCCATATTCAGTTATTAAACAAACACCCGTGAGGGCGGAGCTTGCCGAAGGCGGAGTGAGCAGCACACTGCCTGAGCTCCTGAGCACCGCCGGCATTTACAGCCCCATATAGCATCCAGAAGCCCGCATATTTTTCATGGGTCGCAAGAGGGGCACAGCTGGCACCCCTGCACCCGCATCGCGAGAATCGGGGGACATCACAAAGTTCCTGTGCCCGACCAGCCAGCCTGAAAGCCTGAGCTCCTGCACCACAACCTCCAAGATGGCGGAGCAGGCACGGGAAACGAGCGCCTCTACTCCTCTGACTAGAAGGAAAACTGCAGCCCTCATCTCCAGGAACCAGGGGGAACATATCACCGGAGGACCTCCGGTTTCATATGCAGCAGTGGCAGCAGCGGTGAGTCCTACCTTGGGGTCCGTCCCTTCATCGCCAGCCTCCAGGGGTTCAGAAGCCTATTCAGGCCCACAGCTCTCCCACCACAGCTCCCCTGCCTTGTCGGCTGCCTCCAGTAGATCGCCCACTACCCTCCCCCATGAGGATGACTGGGACTGGAAGCTCCACTTAAAATCCCTTCCCACTACCGCTGAGGTAGATGCTTTGCTCAGCAGGATGGAAGCTTCCCACAAACAAGATATTGCGGCCTTGCATCAGGATATCAGGCATGTGGGGCAAAGGGTAGAGGAGGTGGAGAACAAACAGGAGCAGATCTTTAATACTCTGGATTGTCACTGTGCAGTCATTAATGAGCACGCTGCTCAAATGCAGGACATTCTAACCCACATGGACGATATTGAAAACCGCAATAGGAGAAACAACCTCCGAATAAGGGGGGGTCCCTGAATCTGTAGAGGATCTGCCTACCTGGGCGCAATGCCATTTTGATTCACTTTTGAAAATTAATCCGGACATGATAATTGAGAGATTGAATCCATCGGGCGCTGGGCCCAAAATCAACGGACCTGAAACGTCCCAGGGACATTATTTGCCGTATTCACTTTTACAAGGAGAAGGAGTCCATTCTCAAAGCTGCCCGGGCTGCGGCTGGCCCTGAATCGGGCCCGAATACCATCCAGATCCTCCCGGACCTAGCACGCCGCACCTTACAACTTAGGAAGGCCCTGAAACCGCTTTTATCCACACTCAGGGACAATGAAATCCTGTATAGATGGGGGTATCCCTTCCAGCTCTCGGCCAAGAGAAACGGGAAATCTGCTACGTTCAAATCTCTTGAAGACCTCCCCAGATTTCTGGCTACACTAGATCTCCCCGCGGTGGAGCTGCCTGACTGACCCAGACCCCTCATGGTACCGCCCATCAGTGATCGTGAAGAATGGCAAGAGGCGATCCCGAAACCGCAGAGGCATCCCAGGCGCCATTCCAGACCACCTGTTTGAGCCTAATTGGCTTTCGTGGGACTTCACATATTATTCCAATACGCTGGTTCAGTGTATAGTATTCATGTTCTAATGTTTTATGCTATATGTTATATCTTTGATATTCCTTTTTATATGCCGGGGGTCAGTGGGGCTGCTGCCTTGCCCTTGACCTCTCCTCCCCTCGTTAGGGGTATCGACACCTGGTGTCGAACGTGACTATAGTCACTTACTAGTCTACCTCGGAGCCATAGTTTTTGGCTCTCTCTTATAGGAGGTTTTTTTCTTTTCTTTTTCTTTGTTGTTTTAACTGCGTGTTGCTTGTTAGTCCTTGTCTCCTTCCTTTTGTTTGGATCCACGTGTTCCCTCCCCCACTTAATCCTATCCAGTTTCCTCTTAGAGGTTGGTAAGATGTCCCCTCTCTCTTTTTGTATAATGCCAGGGGCCTAAATAAACCAGAAAAACGTAGCCAGATTCTATATCGCTTTCACTGGAAGCGGGTCATGCTTATTATGTTCCAGGAGACCCACTTTAAGCTTGCCTCGGTTCCCAGGTGTGACCGTGGGTATTACACGACTTGGTTTCATAGTCCCAACCCCGTCAAAAAAGCAGGAGGTGTATCTATTGCATTCCACAAATCTTTTCGGCCTACGATTTTGGCTACAGACATTGATAGTAGGGGGCGCTATGTATTCCTCAAGCTGTCTGATGGTCCACGTGTATACACGGTTGCTAATGTCTATTTTCCCAACCAGGGGCAGATTCCATATGGCTCCAAGATTCTTAGGAAACTGGCTCGCTTTGCAGATGGATCCTCTATCATCCTGGGCGGTGATCTGAATATAAAAACTTGGAAAGTGTGTGGATAGCTCACCACCCTCCTCAATACGGTAGGGGTGCTCTAGCCGAAAGACTGCTCACTCAATCAGTCCAAGGAGTGTGCATAAACTGGAAAAAAACGGCTGGCACTCACTATGTGGTTGCACATCAAACAATTATTAATTGATAATAAAACGCTAATTCTAAAATAAGATAATAGCAGAAATACACACACTTGAACATTAAAACATCATTGTTAAAAAGAACCCCTAAAAAATAAATAATAAAATTCAATATATACTGCACTGGTTGGGTAATGCAATGCACCCAATAAAGGTCTCTTGGAAAAGTAAGATAGTCCTTTGCCTGTTTAACAATGTATGTCCAATTCAATCAAACAGGGATCCCGTCTCTTTAAATAAGACAAATATAGCCAAGTCCACAAGCTGTGTTGGTTGCTGCTGGGGGATTAAATCTCCCTCTTTGTAATTATCTTCAGCAGTTCTTGCACTGTTGGATATTATAACTTTCAGCAATAAGATATACCACAGATTCACAGGGAAGTATTAGCTTACCCACATGAACGAGTCTCCGGCCGTCTGATTCAGACGCTTACTCCACTGCTCGCTCTCACGCTCCCCGCTCTCTGGTGTGTACCACGTGATGTACCAGAGATATCGCGGGATTTGGGGATTTCAGTCCGATAATCTTGGTCCGATATTCTTATGAGAGCTGCAGGTCAGATGAAGAAATGGAGCGCTCCACTTTGTAAGAAATAATTCAGATTTTGTCCATCATATCCAGAAGCTTGTTGTTGGCAGGGGTATAACGCTAAACGCGTTTCGAGGACTTCAATCCTCTTCCTCAGTAGCTATACCCCTAGTGTTGAATCCCCTCCTTTTATACCGTCATGGGCAGTCCACAAAATCTGGGCTGGAATCACTTTTTCTTATAATGCGATTTCTTTGATGCGTTTTTGGTGCGGTTTTAAAAAACGCATATGCGTTTTTTGTGGCATCGAAACCGCAACCGCTTACTTAGTGTTAATATGTCCCAACATAGTCATGAAGAGATATAAATTATCAAGAATATTGAACAATATGTAAAAATTTCAAAGACATTCTAAAATACATCTCAGGTGATCAATACTTTATAAATAAATAAAAGCTAGATGATAGTTTATAGCATACAATAATTCATAGAAACTTCTATATAACCAAGGGCCTCATCCTCTACATCTTGTATTTTTCTTCATCTTCTAATAATGGTGTTTAAAATGGAAAATGGTGTGTCTGGCGGCGTGCCTGTCAGCAAGAGGGGACCACAGCGCCGGTAAACGGCCAAACATGTGGTCCCCAATTGACCGAGAGGCACACCGCCTAATCTATAAGAAGCCAAAAATTTCCAGTTCGGCGTTTAAACCAGCTGGCATCAGGCTTCCAAAATTATAGATTTGCTTGGATTCTGCCCTCGACATCCGCTCGATGTGGTTTCCACCTCTCCAGTGTCTATCAATTTTTTCTAGAGCCACAAAGGACAAACCTGAAGGGTCTTGTCCATGAGCCTCTTTAAAGTGCCTTGAGAGTGAGTGTTTATCGTAACCCTTCTTAATATTAGAAATGTGTTCCGATATCCTCACTCTCAAGGTCCTTTTGGTCCGTCCAATGTATTGCCTTGAGCACGGACATTGCGCCAAATAGATAACGCTCACAGAGTTACATGTAAGAAATTGTTCAATCTCCCACACAAAAGAATTTTGTGTGGAAGATACCCTCTTGGTATTCCTTGGAATTTTTGTAGTTTTGCAACAAATACAATGTCCACATTTGAAAAAGCCTTTCAAATTAGTTAGTCTCCCAGTATTCGATGTAACTATCTTTCTAGTTTTAATCGATGGGGATAGCTTTATCCCTAGATTGGCTGCCCTCGTATATATTATTTGTGGCCTGGCTGGTATTATCCTGCCCATAATTTTATCTTGTAACAAATGGTGCCAATGCCGTTTTATAATTTCTTCCACCTTCCTTCTTTGTGTTGTATAAGGAAGGATAATCCTGAATTGGGAATCTATCTCTTTTTGCTCTCCTGTTTTTACAGTTAATAGTGAATTCCTAGGTAGTTTCCTCACTTTTTCTAATGATCCTTCTAGTAGGTTGATCGGATACTGTTTGGCCAGGAATTTATCCCTCAGGTGCATTGCTTCTAACTCGAACTGGGCCTCTTCGGTACAGTTCCGTTTTAATCTACGGAACTGTCCGAAGGGTACATTCAGTAGCCAATTAGGCAAATGACAACTAGAATGCAAGATAAATGCGTTCCGGGCCGAGGGCTTTTGGTATGTCTTACATATGTACTTGTCAGCTGCTCTCACAATCGACAGATCTAAAAATTCTATTTCTGTCGTATTGGTATTCTGGGTAAAAACCAAATTCAAGTTGTTTACATTTAATTCTATTATAAAGTTGTTAAGACTATCTTGATCTCCCTTCCAGATTAAAAGAACGTCGTCAATATAACGACGCCAGAGCACCAGGCTGCCCCCTCTATGCAAATCAATAGTTTCCCGTTCCCATTGTGCTAGGAACAGGTTTGCATAGCTGGGGGCAAACCTGGTGCCCATGGCTGTTCCTCTAGTCTGTAAATAAAAACATCCCTCAAAATAAAAATAATTATATTGTAAGATGTGTTTTATGCCTTCTAAAATGAAATCTGATTGTTGTTTCTTCATAGTTTTACTTTTTTCCAAATGGATTCTAATGGCTCTTATTCCCGCTTCATGGTCTATTACCGTGTAGAGGGACTTGATATCGAGTGTAGTCATGATCCAGTCCTCTCTCACGTTTAACCCTTCTAATACCTGGATGATTTGTGTAGTGTCTCTCAGGTATGAAATAGTTGTTTTCACCATGGGTTGTAACCAGGTGTCTATATATCTTGATAGATTTGCTGTTAAAGAGCCAATCCCTAATACTATGGGGCGGCCCGGAGGACTCACCATGTCCTTATGCACCTTGGGAAGGCAGTAAAAGACCGGGAGTCTTCCGGGCGTCCCCATAATATAATCAGATTCTTGTTGAGACAAGATACCCATCTGGGCACCTCTCTGACAGTATTCTTCTAATTTATCACTGAATCTCATTGTAGGATCTGTGTCAAGTTTTTTGTATGTCAATTCGTCAGATAGTTGTCTCATACATTTTTGTATATATTTGGCGGTATCTAAAATCACGATCGCCCCCCCTTTGTCTGCGGGGCGAATCGTGATTTTCTCGTTTTTTTGTAGTTCTCTAATCGCGGACACTTCTCCATTTGTTAAATTTTTCCTATATAATTGTTTATCTTTTATTTTTCTGAGATCGGCTTCCACGTTTTTCTGAAAACTTCCCATTTCTGGGCCAATTTCATTTCTGGGGAATTTTTTTGACTTTTTCTTTAGGTCCGTGTGTTTAAACCTTTCTTCTGTTTGTGTAGTTATGGAAATCGGATTTTTGATGAAATACTTTTTTAGGCATATATTCCTCATAAATTTTTGGATCCCGATGTAGGTATCAAATTTGTTTAGTTGTGCGCTAGGTGCAAATTTTAGTCCTTTGTTTAAAAGGGAACTTTGTGCTGGTGTAAGTATCATATTAGTCAAATTGATGATATTATCCTGTTCTGTGCTGTGTGAATTTATCTGTGAATCCTTCTTTTTCCTCCCCCTTCGTGTCTTGTTGTTTCTGATTGGTGGTTGTGATATGTTTGTTTTTGATTTTCCCTCTGAGTGTATATTGGTGGTGTTCTCTGGTGATCTCTCTGTCCTGATGGGCGTGTCTGGTGCGGTGTGTAATAGGATTCCTCCTGTCTGTGATGGTTGTGATGCCTCATTGTATTGGTGTTTTTGGGGTGTTTGTGGCCTCCTGTTGTGCTCTGGTGTCCTTAGGTGTCTGGGTTTTACTCTTGGTGAATGGTGAGGTGGAGTCCCATCTAAAAAAGGCTGCTGCGCCAATGTTTCAAACCTATTTCTCGTTGGTATTGTAGGTTTTATTTGTTCTACAAGGGGTCTCTCTCTATATTCTAATTTATTAGAATCCTTATGCACTGTTTTAGGGACAAAATTATGTTTTTTACTCTTTTTTGTAATTTCGGATTCAATTTTATCCAGACTCTTACATATTCTGTCCTGCCATAAATCCAAAATACTATCTTTAGGTAGTAGGTCTATTTTTATTTTCATCCTATTAATTTTGTCAGTGATGTTCCCCAACATTTGTACTCTCCTTTTTATAATTAATTCAACTAATGCCCTTGATTGTATATGAAGGAGGTTAGCCCATTCATGGTTAAATTCCTCCCCATATAAATCCTGTGCTGGGGTTTTTAGTAGTTGCAAGCCTTTTGGGATCCTATCCTGGTCTAAGTATTGGCGTAAGGATCTGATCTCCCAATTTTGTTTCAGTTGTTTGATAACCAATTGTTCCAATTCTCTAAATATATCATGTGCAGATCTAATCTCTGTATTCTCCATTGATGGAACTTCAAATAGAAAAGTATCCACTTTTTGTTTTTTTAGTTCGATGTGATTCCACATATCCATCTTGAGTATGGTGGGAGCTAAATCCACAATAGAGTGATAAGAAAATAAAAACTTGGAAAGTGTGTGGATAGCTCACCACCCTCTTCAATACGGTAGGGGTGCTCTAGCCGAAAGACTGCTCACTCAATCAGTCCAAGGAGTGTGCATAAACTGGAAAAAAACGGCTGGCACTCACTATGTGGTTGCACATCAAACAATTATTAATTGATAATAAAACGCTAATTCTAAAATAAGATAATAGCAGAAATACACACACTTGAACATTAAAACATCATTGTTAAAAAGAACCCCTAAAAAATAAATAATAAAATTCAATATATACTGCACTGGTTGGGTAATGCAATGCACCCAATAAAGGTCTCTTGGAAAAGTAAGATAGTCCTTTGCCTGTTTGACAATGTATGTCCAATTCAATCAAACAGGGATCCTGTCTCTTTAAATAAGACAAATATAGCCAAGTCCACAAGCTGTGTTGGTTGCTGCTGGGGGATTAAATCTCCCTCTTTGTAATTATCTTCAGCAGTTCTTGCACTGTTGGATATTATAACTTTCAGCAATAAGATATACCACAGATTCACAGGGAAGTATTAGCTTACCCACATGAACGAGTCTCCGGCCGTCTGATTCAGACGCTTACTCCACTGCTCGCTCTCACGCTCCCCGCTCTCTGGCGTGTACCACGTGATGTACCAGAGATATCGCAGGATTTGGGGATTTCAGTCCGATAATCTTGGTCCGATATTCTTATGAGAGCTGCAGGTCAGATGAAGAAATGGAGCGCTCCACTTTGTGAGAAATAATTCAGATTTTGTCCATCATATCCAGAAGCTTGTTGTTGGCAGGGGTATAACGCTAAACGCGTTTTGAGGACTTCAATCCTCTTCCTCAGTAGCTATACCCCTAGTGTTGAATCCCCTCCTTTTATACCGTCATGGGCAGTCCACAAAATCTGGGCTGGAATCACTTTTTCTTATAATGCGATTTCTTTGATGCGTTTTTGGTGCGGTTTTAAAAAACGCATATGCGTTTTTTGTGGCATCGAAACCGCAACCGCTTACTTAGTGTTAATATGTCCCAACATAGTCATGAAGAGATATAAATTATCAAGAATATTGAACAATATGTAAAAATTTCAAAGACATTCTAAAATACATCTCAGGTGATCAATACTTTATAAATAAATAAAAGCTAGAAGATAGTTTATAGCATACAATAATTCATAGAAACTTCTATATAACCAAGGGCCTCATCCTCTACATCTTGTATTTTTCTTCATCTTCTAATAATGGTGTTTAAAATGGTTATGCTTATTATGTTCCAGGAGACCCACTTTAAGCTTGCCTCGGTTCCCAGGTGTGACCGTGGGTATTACACGACTTGGTTTCATAGTCCCAACCCCGTCAAAAAAGCAGGAGGTGTATCTATTGCATTCCACAAATCTTTTCGGCCTACGATTTTGGCTACAGACATTGATAGTAGGGGGCGCTATGTATTCCTCAAGCTGTCTGATGGTCCACGTGTATACACGGTTGCTAATGTCTATTTTCCCAACCAGGGGCAGATTCCATATGGCTCCAAGATTCTTAGGAAACTGGCTCGCTTTGCAGATGGATCCTCTATCATCCTGGGCGGTGATCTGAATATGGTGATGGACCCAGATCTGGATTCTTTGTCTGGTAGGTCAGCTATCTCTCCGGCATCCCAGCGTTCCTTTAGGGAAATCCTGTCCTCTCTCCGCCTTGTAGATCTCTGGAGGGTGCAGCATCCGGGAGTCAGAGATTTCAATTTTCATTCTTTGGCCCATAATAGCTATGCCAGACTAGACCATTTATTTATTTGACAATCTTTGCTTGAGGAGTATCCACTTAGCTCAATGGATGGCTTCCTTTGGTCTGACCACGCTCCAGTGTATGGCCTGCTGAGATTTCAACAGACGCCTTCCCGTCCCTTCACGTGGAGATTGAATGATAATCTTCTTAATTGCCTGGTGTGCATGTCAGACATTCGGAAGGCCATCTCTGAGTTTACAGTTAACCACCAAACAGACCCCTCCCCGCGCCGATTAAATGGGAAGCCCTTAAGTGTGTGCTCAGGGGGATTTTCATATCCCATGTCGCTAGACTCAAAAAGGAAATGTCCGCTAAACTCTCCTCCCTACTTTCACAACTCGACGGGAAAGAGACCTCAAATGAATTGACCCCCTCTGATCAGTTGAAAGCTGATATATCACTGCTCCGTCAACAAGTAATTCAAATTCTAGACCAAAGATCACTGTTTGCGTGATAAGGTCAAATTTGGATTTTTTGAATATGGCGATAAAAGTGGGAAGTGGCTTGCCAGAGCTCTACATCCTAGGTTACCCCAGACCCAGATCTCCTCACTTAACACATCCGACAAGGGAATTGTTTATTATGCTCCGTCCGAAATCTCATCAGAATTCCGCACCTATTATAGCTCTCTTTATGACTTGAACACAGGGAGGGACTCAGCGTCGGCTTCCTTTACACAGGATACTAAAGATTATCTAGACCAATTCGGCCCTGAAAAGATCCCTAACGTAGACTCTCTGGCGCTGGAAGATGACTTTTCATCCCCAGAAATTGCGGGAGTTATAAGAGAACTCAAAAATGGGAAAAGCCCAGGCCCAGATGGCCTTACCCCACGCTTTTATAAGCTTCTTATGGAGGAACTATCTCCCTTATTACTCAAATCTTTTAATTCCATAGCAGTGGGAACCCCCTTCCCTCCCCAAACTTTACAGGCCCATATAACTGTTATACCTAAACCTGATAAAGACCCCTCTTATTGCTCCAATTATAGGCCTATTTCTCTTTTAAACGTGGACCTAAAAGTGTACGCTAAATTACTAGCCTTGCGATTACACCCCCTCATCCCGAAGTATATACATCAGGAACAGGTGGGCTTTGTCCCGGGCAGGGAAGCTCGTGATAGTACCTTGAAGACCTTGGGCATCATAGCTAGAGCTAGGAATACTAGGTCTCCTCTGTGTTTACTTTCAGTGGATGCAGAGAAGGCCTTTGACAGGGTCAATTGGGGCTTCTTAACCTTAACCCTGGAGCGTATAGGACTCGGTTCTAAAATGATTAAACGTATTATGGCTCTCTACTCTTCTCCCTCAGCTCAGGTAAGGGCCAATGGCCTTTTATCCACACCTTTTGCTATCAATAATGGTACACGCCAGGGTTGCCCCTTATCCCCCTTCCTATATATTCTGACCATGGAATCCTTAGCTAATGCGCTGCGCAATAATCAAGATATAAAGGGGGTGAGAGTTGGAACTAAGGAGCATAAACTTTCCCTTTTTGCCGATGATTTGCTTCTCTATCTGTCGGACCCCAGAATAGGCCTTCCTTCGGTCCTGCGGGAATTTGAGAGATTTGGGAGGCTTAGTAACTTCAAAGTTAATATCCAGAAATCCGAAATCTTGAATATTTCGTTACCACGCAGGGAAATTTCTCATGTTAAAGAAAGCTTCTCGTTTAAAGTAGCCTCGGACTCGATTCGCCACTTAGGCATTAACCTCCCAGCAAACCCCAATCTCCTCTTTCAACTGAACTACAAACCTTTATTTAGGAAGGTAGAGGCTTCTCTCCAGAAGTGGTCCCCCCTACAGATTTCTTGGTTTGGTAGAATCAATGCCCTAAAGATGGATATCTTACCCAAATTCCTCTACCTGTTCCAGACTGCCCCGTGTGTTATACCAAATAGTTTTTTTGCCCAATTGCGGTCATTAGCTTCTAGGTTTATCTGGAATGGCACTAAGGCCAGGGTGAGTTACAGAGTTTTATCCAGAGCGAAGAGTGTGGGGGGAGCTGGCCTACCCGACTTCCAGGCATATTTTAGAGCTTCCATCTCTAATTGTGTTCTAGACCTTGTACACAAACGATCTCTGAAAATTTGGGTAGACATAGAACACACCCTCGAGCCCCATATGGTACCTGGGATATTTTGGCTCCCTATAGCAACACTAAATAGCCTTCTACATACTCTTTGTTCTCCCCTACTTCAGATCCTGATTAAACTATGGAGTAGATTTGCCTCCAAAATCAAGTTAATCTCCGCACCGGGTCCTTTGACACATATTGTGGCTCATCCTGGCCTCCCCTCACAGATCAAGAATCTCTCCTTCTTCCGCACAGTTCCCCCGCCCGGATCCTAATTAGGGATATCTTTAACAGCTCGGGGCTCCTACCTCTCGTGGATCTATCACACATAATCCAAAATTCCCCGGGCCGCTGGTTCCACTACTTTCAACTTCGTAGCTTCTTGGGCTCTCTGGCTCCCGGATCGCAGTTGTCTGCCCCTCTGACAAATTTTGAAAAGCTCTGTGTTGCCAACACAGGCCCAGATCATGGTATTTATTTGATATATGGCCTGCTGGGTGCCGGTGGGGATGGGGACCTATCACTCGTTGAACAGATGAGGGGTGTTGGGTTTGCCTCTGGTTGGGAGAGTGAACTGACGTTCTCCCTGTCCTCTGAGCAATGGAATCGTTCCCTCTTATTTACGCATAAATCATCCACGTCTTGTCGTTTACAGGAGTTGAATTATAAGATCCTACTCGTTGGTATAGGAGGCCGGTTAAGTTGCATCATTTTTATCCATCGGTCCCCAACACCTGTTGGCGTTGCCATTCAGAGGTGGGTTCCATGCTACACATATGGTGGGACTGCCCTGGGGTCGCCCCTTTGTGGCAAGATGTTTTTGCTCTGTATAATGCACTTTACCGGTCTACTATATCTCCTTCCCCTTTGATTGCCCTGCTCTCTATATTCCCGGGTAGGATCAAACATGTCAAAAAGGGAGTACTTAAAACATTTGTCCTTTCTATGAGACAGATCATACCACGTTAGTGGAGATCTTCAGACAGTTTGCAGAGAATTACGTGGATACGTGCCCTGGATGCCTTATTCAGGATGGAAGAAATGGAAGCTGAGGCCTTTAATCAAGTCCAAACATTTGCACTAACCTGGGAACCCTGGAATCAATTTAGGAGCTCTTCTCGTTTTCAAACCTGGTTGGTCTCAGGTGACTGTACCTGGGATACGTGATATGCTGTCTTGTCCTTTCCCCTTCCCCCTCCCCTGTCTTTTGTTTTGTCGTGTTTTGTTCTTGTCTGTCCCCCTGTCTCTTCTAGGTTAACTATTTAATCTCTTTCACTTAAGAGTTACATATTAGTAGCCCTTTGTTCAAACCGCCATCACTGAGTATCTCAGGAATGTGTCCTAAGTTCCTTTTGCCTTCCCTTTTAGCAGTCAAGGTTCTTCATATCGCACTGTATGTACCTAATATTGCTGAATCTTTCCTTTAGCATTTATTTGATGGCATTTGTCTTCTCTGGTCCTCATGGTTGCGTCCCAGAGAAATATGGTGGTCTCTGAATCCATCTGTGCACTTTATTTTTTGTTTCGCATGGTCTTGGAAATGGAATTGGAGATATATTTTTCATACAATGTCTTGGTTGCTATGTATGATTGTTGTGTTCTTTTTCTATTCAATAAAAATAGATTCAACACTAAACAAACACCCTTTTGGGTAAAAGTTTATTTGGCAGCCTTTGTTGCATATGTCATTGTGAGATACACCCTTTATATATTTGGGTTATATTCAGATATTTGAAATACAGCCATTTTGGGCAAACAAATTTATTGAGGCCTAGTCTGGTTCAGGCCGTGTGAGATACACCCTTTAAATACAGGGATTCTATTCAGGTATTTGAAATACAGCCATTTTGGGCAAACAAATTTAATTGAGGCTTAGTCTGGTTCAGGCCGTGTGAGATACACCCTTTACATACAGGGGTTTGATTCAGGTATTTGAAATACAGCCATTTTGGGGAAACAAATTTAATTGAGTCCTAGTCTGGTTCAGGCCGTGTGAGATACATACTGTCGTTCTATTCTACTATTAATTAAACACCCATTTAGGGCAAGATCCTAAATTCGAGAAATATGAGCAGAGCGTCAAATAAGGAACGTGGCCCAGGTCGTGGTGCTGCTGGTGGAGCTCCTGTTGCAGGGAGAGGACGTGGTCGATCTGTGCCAGCTACACGCACAAGTGAAAACCCTTCCTCAGGTGCGAGTAGGTGACAGAACCTGCAGCGGTATTTGGTCGGGCCTAATGCTGCTCTACGAATGGTGAGGCCTGAACAAGTACAGGTGATAGTAGATTGGGTTGCTCACAGTGGATCCAGTTTCTTTGCAATGTCTCCCACCCAGTCTCCTGCTGAAAGACCACAGTTGGCACCTGCAGCCGATGTCCATCAGTCTTTCACCTCACCCCCTTGCAAATCAGCCAAGCAGTCTGAGCCCCAAGTCATGCAGCAGTCTCTTCTGCTTTTTGATGACTCTGTTGGCAGGGTTTCCCAGGGCCATCCACCTAGCCCTGCCCCAGAAGTGGAAGAGATTGAGTGCACCGATGCCCAACCACTAATCTTTCAAGATAAGTACATGGGAGGACCATCGCAGCACATCTCGGATGAAAACGAAACACAGGTGCCAACTGTTGGGGCTTTCGAAAGTGTGCAGACCGACAAGGAAGGCAGGGGTGAAGACTGGGTGGAAGATGATGTGGAGGACGATGAGGTCCTCGACCCCACATGGAATCAAGGTCATGCGAGTGACCGATGTAGTTCGGAGGAAGAGGCGGTGGTTGCACAGAGCCACCAGCACAGCAGAAGAGGGAGCAGGGTGCAAAAGCGGAGAGGCCATCCTCTAGACAGTACGCCTCCTACTGCCCACCTCAGCAAGGGACCGAGCACACCAAAGCCAGCTCCAAGGAGTTCCCTGGCGTGGCAGTTCTTCAGACAATGTGCTGACGACAAGACACGAGTGGTTTGCACGCTGTGCAATCAGAGCCTGAAGCGAGGCATAAACATTCTCAACCTGAGCACAACCTGCATGACCAGGCATTTAAGTGCAAAGCACGAGCTGCAGTGGAGTAGACACCTCAAAAACCAAGAAAGGTCTCTGGCTCCTCCTGCTTCCTCTTCTGCTGCAGTCGTGGCCACTTCATCCACCTCTGGAGTGACAGTGCCACCTGGCACCCCGCAAACAGAGGATCTGCCAGCAACACCAACACCTGGGTCACCAAGCATCTCCACAATGTCCCACGGAAGCGTTCAGCTCTCCATATCTAAAACACTGGAGAGGAAGAGAAAGTACCCCCCTACCCACCCGCGATCCCTAGCCCTGAATGCCAGCATTTCTAAATTACTGGCCTTTGAAATGCTGTCATTCCGTCTGGTGGAAACGGATAGTTTTAAAGGCCTTATGGCGGTGGCTGTCCCACAGTACGTTGTGCCCAGCCGCCACTACTTTTCAAGGTGAGCAATCCCTTCCCTGCACAACCAAGTAGGGGACAAAATCAGGTGTGCACTGTGCAACGCCATCTGTGGCAAGGTGCACCTGACTATGGATACGTGGACCAGTAAGCACGGTCAGGGCCGTTATATCTCCATAACAGCACACTGGGTAAATGCAGTGGCGGCTGTGCCTGAGGCGGATAGCAGTTTGGCGCATGTCCTTCCACCACCGAGGATTGCAGGGTGCTTCAGTTTGCCTCCTGTTGCTTCCTCCTCCTACTCTGCTTCCTCATCCTCTACCAGCTCCTCATCCGGTCAGAGTAACACCTTCACCACCAACTTCAGCACAGCCAGGGGTAAACGACAGCAAGCAGTTTTAAAACTTATCTGTTTGGGGGACAAACCGCACACCGCGCAGGAGCTTTGGATGGGCCTTGAACAACAGACCGATGAGTGATTTGTGCAGTCTGCCTCAAGCCCGGCCTGGTGGTGTGCGATAATGGGCGCAATCTCGTAGCAGCTCTGAGACTAGCCGGTTTGACACACATCCCTTGCCTGGCGCATGTGCTGAATTTGGTGAAGCAGAGATTCCTTAAAACTTACCCCGATATGTCAGAGCTGCTGCATAAAGTGCGGGCCATCTGTGCGCGCTTTCGGCGTTCTCACCCTGCTGCTGCTCGCCTGTCAGTGCTGCAGCGTAACTTCGACCTCATATGCGACGTGCCCACAAGGTGGAACTCCACCTTGCACATGCTGGCCAGACTGTGCGAGCAGCAGCAGGCGATAGTGGAGTTTCAGCAGCAGCATGCACTGGTGAGTTGCTCGGAGGAACAGCACCACTTCACTACCAATGACTGGGCCTCCATGCGAGACCTGTGTTCCTTGTTGCGCTGTTTCGAGTACTCCACCAACATGGCCAGTGCCGATTACGCCGTTATCAGCGTTACTATTCCACTTCTATGCCTCCTTGATAAAACGCTCCTGGCAATGATGGAATAGAATGTGGCACAGGAGGAGGAGGAGGAGGAAGAGGGATCATTTCATAGGGTTTCCAGCCAATCATTCCCAAGTGGCTCCGAGGGTGGGTTCCTGCACCCACAAACCCAAGGTACACAATTGTCCAGCCAGGGCACAGTTCTGGAGGATGAGGAGGTGGAGGATGAGGAGGAGGAGATGGAGGAGGAGGAACCATGTTCACTGCAGGGTGGCACCCAGACCAGCTCATGGCCATCACTGGTGCATGGATGGGGGGATACAGAGGACACAGACGATACACCTCCCACAGAGGACAGCTTTTCGTTGCCTCTGGGCAGCCTGGCACACATGAGCGATTACATGCTGCAGTGTCTCCGCAACGACCGCCGAGTTGTCCACATTCTAACTTGTGCTGATTACTAGTTGGCCACTCTGCTGGATCCCTGTTACAAGGACAATGTACCGTCCTTAATTCTGTCACTGGAGCGTGATCGTAAGATGCGCGAGTACAAGCGCACGCTGGAAGACGCGCTGCTGGTGGCATTCCCACCTGACAGCGGGGGCACAGTGGAAGCACAAGGCGAAGGCAGAGGACGAGGTCGCCAACGCAGCTGGGGCACCGCCAGCACCTCAGAAGGCAGGGTTAGCATGGCCGAAATGTGGAAAAGCTTTGTCTGCACGCCACAACAACCAGCACCACCAGCTGATATGGAACGTCTTAGCAGGAGGCAGCATTTCAACAACATGGTGGAGCAGTATGTGTGCACACGCCTACACGTACTGAATGACGGGTCTGCACCTTCAACTTCTGGGTCTCCAAATTGGGCACATGGCCTGAACTTGCCCTTTACACCTTGGAGGTGCTGGCCTGCCCTGCAGCCAGTGTATTATCTGAACGTGTGTTTAGCACGGCAGGGGGCGTCATCACAGACAAGCGCAGCCGCCTGTCCACAGCCAATGTGGACAAGCTCACGTACATTAAAATGAACCAGGCATGGATCCCTCAGGACTTGTCCTTACCTTGTGCAGAATAGACATGTATACAGGCACTAAGCAGCCATTGTTATACTGCAGCGCAATTGCTCATGTTTGTATTTTGGATATTTCACATTCTTTTGGAGTGTACCTTAATTTTTCAAAATTAAATTAAAACCAAAAACCTGTGTTGGTTATCTCGTCCTCCTCCACCTCCGCTTCCACCTACTCCGCTACGTCCACAGCCTCCTCAAACTCCTACTCCATATAAAACTCCACCTCATAAATCAAATATTTTTTTTTTTGTACATGTTTTATTTTATAACATTTCACTACATTTTTGGGTGAAATTCACCAATTTTTGGGTGTATAGTACCACTGCTATACCTAGTAGACCGGTAAAGAAAAAATTGTCAGTTACATTTTATGGTGAAATTAGCAAGTTTTTGGGTGTATACTACCACTGCTATACCTAGTAGACAGTTTAAACAAAAAAAATTGTCAGTTATATATTCTGGTGAAATTCACTATTTTAGGGTGTGATGTACCACTCCTATACCTAGTAGACCGGAAAAAAAAAATAGTCAGTTACATTTTTTGAATTTGGTGTATTATACCCCTCCTCTACCTAGTTGACAGCTTAATAAATTTCAATAATTTTTCTGTTACATTCTTGGGTTGACATTATACAATTTTATATGTGAATAAACACCTGCTATGCATAGGTGACGGAATAAAATTTAATAAATTATTCAGTAATTAATGCGCACCACATCCTTTCATTCAATGCTTAAACTTTGAAAAGTTGTCACACTTTTATGCTTTAATAATTTCTCCCATATTTCAACTCTAATTTAAAATTTAAAAAAATGAATCCTCCCTTGGATGTGGTCTCTCTTTCTCACGCTCCCTCTCTGGCATGGAACCCTGATTCCCCGCCACCCGTGATCACCATGGTAGGCGCAGAAAAGAACATCAAAAGTTGATAGAGCAGATAGCAAATTGGATCGTGAACATCACGGGGACGTGCAACATGGTGGGGCAGTAAGTGTGCAGACGCCTACACGAACTGACTGACAGGGTTCAGCCCCTGCAACTTCTGGGTCTCCAAATTGGGCACATGGCCTGAGCTTGCCCTTTGCCCCTTGGAGGTGCTGGCCTGCCCTGCAGCCAGTGTATTGTCTGAACGTGTGTTTAGCACGACTGGAGGGGGTTATCACAGGTTATATTTCCCAATGTTTTGGGGTGTACCCTAATTTTAAAAATAAAATCTAAAACAAAAAAACAGTGTAGGCCACCTCCTCCTCCACCGCCGCTTCCACCTACACTGCCACATCCACCACCGCCTAAACCTCCTACTCCATATGGACCTAGTCCTCCTAGATCAAGATTATTATTTTTTATTTTTATGTATTTTATGTTATTTAAAGTCATTTCCCTATCCATATTTGTTTGCAGAGCACTTGCCATGCTCTTAACCACATTTTCACGCCATTTGCAGCCCTCTAGCCCTTTCCATGACATTTTTACAGCCATTTTAGTGCTCAAAAGTTTGGGTCCCCATTGACTTCAATGGGGTTCGGGTTCGGGGTCAAGCTCGGGTCAAGTTCAGGTCCCGAACTCGAACTTTTTTCCGCAGTTCGGCCAAACCCGTCGAACCCGAACATCCAGGTGTCCGCTCAACTCTATACATGAACTTTGCTGCCTTATTTTTTAATCCAATTGTTTCATTGGCTGAAGGAGTCACTTCAGCCAATGAAATCATTGACTGCTACAAGAAGCATTACGAATAGGGATGAGCGTACCCGAACTGTATAGTTCGGGTTCGTACCGAATTTTGGGGTGTCCGTGACACGGACCCGAACATTTTCGTAAAAGTCCGGGTTCGGGTTCGGTGTTCGGCGCTTTCTTGGCGCTTTTTGAAAGGCTGCAAAGCAGCCAATCAACAAGCGTCATACTACTTGCCCCAAGAGGCCATCACAGCCTTGCCTACTATTGGCATGGCTGTGATTGGCCAGTGCAGCATGTGACCCAGCCTCTATATAAGCTTGGGTCACGTAGCGCTGCACGTCACTCTGCTGATTCAAGCATAGGGAGAGGTTGCAGCTGCGACGTTAGGGCGAGATTAGGCAGATTAACTCCTCCAAAAGACTTCATTCTGTGATCGATCTCCAGCTGTGGATCATTGAACTGCTAATATCGACTTGCTCACTTTTTTTAGGCTGCCCAGAGCGTTTTTAGATCACTTTTTTCTGGGGTGATCGGCGGCCATTTTGTGGCTTGTGGTGCGCCAGCACAAGCTATCACCAAGTGTATTTAACCATCAATAGTGTGGTTATTTTGTGCTATATCCTACATCAGCTGCAGGCTGAGCCTGTGTCACCGAAGTGCATTTAACCATCAAAAGTGTGGTTATTTTTTGGCCATATACTACATCAGGGGCAAGTTGAGCCTGTCACCCAGCGCCTAAAAAATAGACCTGACATTTCTATTCAACCAAATCTGTACTGTTTTAGCTGGTCAAGTTATTTGTAGTGACCGTAAAAGCACAGTTTTTGTTCTGGGTTAAAAAACTATTCCCAAATTTGACATTATCAAAATAAGTAGATTCTGCTATATCAGGCCTACTTGAAATCTATCCCAAAAAGGATATCTTAGATTCAAGGTGCTGATAGTGTCATTCAGAAGAACTTAACACACACGCTACCGTGCAGATACAAGTCTAATTCTGTGATTAAACCTATACCTGTCACACAGCGCAAAAAAAATAGGCCTCACATTTCTATTCAACCAAATCTGTACTGTTTTAGCTGGTCAAATTATTTGTAGTGACCGTAAAAGCACAGTTTTTGTCGGTGGTTGAAAAACGATTCCCAAATTTGCCATTCTCAAAATTGTGGTGAACGGGAACAATGAGGAATACATCTAATAAGGGACGCGGACGTGGACATGGACATGGTCGTGGTGGTGTTAGTGGACCCTCTGGTGCTGGGAGAGGACGTGGCCGTTCTGAAACAGCCACACGTCCTAGTGAACCAACTACCTCAGGTCCCAGTAGCCAGCAGAATTTACAGTGATATTTGGTGGGGCCCAATGCCGTTCTAAGGATGGTAAGGCCTGAGCAGGTACAGGCATTAGTCAATTGGGTGGCCGATAGTGGATCCAGCACGTTCACATTATCTCCCACCCAGTCTTCTGCAGAAAGCGCACAGATGGCGCATGAAAACCAAGCCCATCGGTCTGTCACATCACCCCCATGAATATCAGGGAAACTGTCTGAGCCTCAAGTTATGCAGCAGTCTCTTATGCTGTTTGAAGACTCTGCTGCCAGGGTTTCCAAGGGCATCCACCTAGCCCTTCCCCAGGGGTGGAAGAGATAGAATGCACTAACGCACAACCACTTATGTTTCCTGATGATGAGGACATGGGAATACCACCTCAGCACGTCTCTGATGATGATGAAACACAGGTGCCAACTGCTGCGTCTTTCTGCAGTGTGCAGACTGAACAGGAGGTCAGGGATCAAGACTGGGTGGAAGACGATGCAGGGGACTATGAGGTCCTAGACCCCACATGGAATGAAGGTTGTGCCACTGACTTTCAGTGTTCGGAGGAAGAGGCAGTGGTGAGACCGAGCCAACAGCGTAGCAAAAGAGGGAGCAGTGGGCAAAATCAGAACACCCGCCCCCAAGAGACTCCGCCTGCTACTGACCGCCGCCATCTGGGACCGAGCACCCCAAAGGCAGCTTCAAGAAGTTCCCTGGCATGGCACTTCTTCAAACAATGTGCTGACGACAAGACCCGAGTGGTTTGCACGCTGTGCCATCAGAGCCTGAAGCGAGGCATTAACGTTCTGAACCTTAGCACAACC
Source organism: Bufo bufo (assembly GCF_905171765.1). Classification (NCBI taxonomy): domain Eukaryota; kingdom Metazoa; phylum Chordata; class Amphibia; order Anura; family Bufonidae; genus Bufo; species Bufo bufo. Next base: position 90,693,590 of record NC_053389.1, on the reverse strand, counting down.
TGCATGACCAGGCACCTGCATGCAAAGCATGAACTGCAGTGGAGTAAACACCTTAAAAACAAGGAAGTCACTCAGGCTCCCCCTGCTACCTCTTCTGCTGCTGCCGCCTCGGCCTGTTCTGCTGCTGCCGCCGCCTCGGCCTCTTCTTCTGCTGCTGCCGCCGCCTCGGCCTCTTCCTCCGCCTCTGGAGGAACGTTGGCACCTGCCGCCCAGCAAACATGGGATGTACCACCAACACCACCACCTGCGTCACCAAGCATCTCAACCATGTCACACGGCAGCGTTCAGCTCTCCATCTCACAAACATTTGAGAGTAAGCGTAAATTCCCACCTAGCCACCCTCGATCCCTGGCCCTGAATGCCAGAATTTCTAAACTACTGGCCTATGAAATGCTGTCATTTAGGCTGGTGGACACACACAGCTTCAAACAGCTCATGTCGCTTGCTGTCCCACAGTATGTTGTTCCCAGCCGACACTACTTCTCCAAGAGAGCCGTGCCTTCCCTGCACAAACAAGTGTCCGATAAAATCAAGTGTGCACTGCGCAACGGCATCTGTGGCAAGGTCCACCTAACCACAGATACGTGGACCAGTAAGCATGGCCAGGGACGCTATATCTCCCTAACTGCACACTGGGTAAATGTAGTGGCGGCTGGGCCCCAGGCAGAGAGCTGTTTGGCGCACGTCCTTCCGCCGCCAAGGATCGCAGGGCAACATTCTTTGCCTCCTGTCTCCTCCTACTCGGCTTCCTCCTCCTCTTCTTCCACCTGCTCATCCAGTCAGCCACACACCTTCACCACCAACTTCAGCACAGCCCGGGGTAAACGTCAGCAGGCCGTTCTGAAACTCATATGTTTGGGGGACAGGCCCCACACCGCACAGGAGTTGTGGGGGGGTATAGAACAACAGACCGACTAGTGGTTGCTGCCGGTGAGCCTCAAGCCCGGCCTGGTGGTGTGCGATAATGGGCAAAATCTCGTTGCAGCTCTGGGACTAGCCGGTTTGACGCACATCCCTTGCCTGGCGCATGTGCTGAATTTGGTGGTGCAGAAGTTCATTCGCAACTACCCCGACATGTCAGAGCTGCTGCATAAAGTGTGGGCCGTCTGTTCGCGCTTCCGGCATTCACACCCTGCCGCTGCTCGCCTGTCTGCGCTACAGCGTAACTTCGGCCTTCCCGCTCACCGCCACATATGCGACGTGCCCACCAGGTGGAACTCCACCTTGCATATGCTGGACAGACTGTGCGAGCAGCAGCAGGCCATAGTGGAGTTTCAGCTGCAGCACGCACGGGTCAGTCGCACTGCGGATCAGACCCACTTCACCACCAATGACTGGGCCTCCATGCGAGACCTGTGTGCCCTGTTGCGCTGTTTCGTGTACTCCACCAACATGGCCAGTGGCGATGACGCCGTTATCAGCGTTACAATACCACTTCTATGTCTCCTTGAGAAAACACTTAGGGCAATGATGGAAGAGGAGGTGGCCCAGAAGGAAGAGGAGGAAGAGGGGTGATTTTTAGCACTTTCAGGCCAGTCTCTTCAAAGTGACTCAGAGGGAGGTTTTTTGCAACAGCAGAGGCCAGGTACAAATGTGGCCAGACAGGGCCCACTACTGGAGGACGAGGAGGACGAGGATGAGGAGGAGGTGGAGGAGGATGAGGATTTAGCATGTTCACAGCGGGGTGGCACCCAAAGCAGCTCGGGCCCATCACTGGTGCGTGGCTGGGGGGAAACACAGGACGATGACGATACGCCTCCCACAGAGGACAGCTTGTCCTTACCTCTGGGCAGCCTGGCACACATGAGCGACTACATGCTGCAGTGCCTGCGCAACGACAGCAGAGTTGCCCACATTTTAACGTGTGCAGACTACTGGGTTGCCACCCTGCTGGATCCCCGGTACAAAGACAATGTGCCCACCTTACTTCCTACACTGGAGCGTAATAGGAAGATGCGCGAGTACAAGCGCACGTTGGTAGACGCGCTACTGAGAGCATTCCCAAATGTCACAGGGGAACCAGTGGAAGCCCAAGGCGAAGGCAGAGGAGGAGCAAGAGGTCGCCAACGCAGCTGTGTCACGCCCAGCTCCTCTGAGGGCAGGGTTAGCATGGCAGAGATGTGGAAAAGTTTTGTCACCACGCCACAGCTAACTGCACCACCACCTGATACGGAACGTGTTAGCAGGAGGCAACATTTCACTAACATGGTGGAACAGTACCTGTGCACACCCCTCCACGTACTGACTGATGGTACGGCCCCATTCAACTTCTGGGTCTCCAAATTGTCCACGTGGCCAGAGCTAGCCTTTTATGCCTTGGAGGTGCTGGCCTGCCTGGCGGCCAGCGTTTTGTCTGAACGTGTATTCAGCACGGCAGGGGGCGTCATTACAGACAAACGCAGCCGCCTGTCTACAGCCAATGTGGACAAGCTGACGTTCATAAAAATGAACCAGGCATGGATCCCACAGGACCTGTCCATCCCTTGTGCAGATTAGATATTAACTACCTCCCCTTAACAATATATTATTCTACTCCAGGGCACTTCCTCATTCAATACTATTTTTATTTTCATTTTACCATTATATTGCGGGGCAACCCAAAGTTGAATGAACCTCTCCTCTGCCTGGGTGCCGGGGCCTAAATGTGTGACAGTGGCCTGTTCCAGTGGTGGGTGACGTGAAGCCTGATTCTCTGCTATGACATGAAGACAGATTCTGCGCTGACATAAGGCCAGATTCTCTGTTACGGGACCTCTCTCCTCTGTCTGGGTGCCGGGGCCTAAATATGTGACAGTGGCCTGTTCCAGTGGTGGGTGACGTGAAGCCTGATTCTCTGCTATGACATGAAGACAGATTCTGCGCTGACATAAGGCCAGATTCTCTGTTACGGGACCTCTCTCCTCTGTCTGGGTGCCGGGGCCTAAATATGTGACAGTGGCCTGTTCCAGTGGTGGGTGACGTGAAGCATGATTCTCTGCTATGACATGAAGACAGATTCTGTGCTGACATAAGGCCAGATTCTCTGTTACGGGACCTCTCTCCTCTGCCTGGGTGCCTGGGCCTAAATGTGTGACAGTGGCCTGTTCCAGTGGTGGGTGACGTGATGCCTGATTCTCTGCTTTGACATGAAGACTGATTCTGTGCTGACATAAGGCCAGATTCTCTGTTACGGGACCTCTCTCCTCTGCCTGGGTGCCTGGGCCTAAATGTGTGACAGTGGCCTGTTCCAGTGGTGGGTGACGTGAAGCCTTATTCTCAGCTATGACATGAAGACAGATTCTGTGCTGACATAAGGCCAGATTCTCTGTTACGGGACCTCTCTCCTCTGCCTGGGTGCCTGGGCCTAAATGTGTGACAGTGGCCTGTTCCAGTGGTGGGTGACGTGATGCCTGATTCTCTGCTATGACATGAAGACTGATTCTGTGCTGACATAAGGCCAGATTCTCTGTTACAGGACCTCTCTCCTCTGTCTGGGTGCCGGGGCCTAAATATGTGACAGTGGCCTGTTCCAGTGGTGGGTGACGTGAAGCCTGATTCTCTGCTATGACATGAAGACAGATTCTGCGCTGACATAAGGCCAGATTCTCTGTTACGGGACCTCTCTCCTCTGTCTGGGTGCCGGGGCCTAAATATGTGACAGTGGCCTGTTCCAGTGGTGGGTGACGTGAAGCCTGATTCTCTGCTATGACATGAAGACAGATTCTGCGCTGACATAAGGCCAGATTCTCTGTTACGGGACCTCTCTCCTCTGTCTGGGTGCCGGGGCCTAAATATGTGACAGTGGCCTGTTCCAGTGGTGGGTGACGTGATGCCTGATTCTCTGCTATGACATGAAGACTGATTCTGTGCTGACATAAGGCCAGATTCTCTGTTACGGGACCTCTCTCCTCTGTCTGGGTGCCGGGGCCTAAATATGTGACAGTGGCCTGTTCCAGTGGTGTGTGACGTGAAGCCTGATTCTCTGCTATGACATGAAGACAGATTCTGCGCTGACATAAGACCAGATTCTCTGTTACGGGACCTCTCTCCTCTGTCTGGGTGCCGGGGCCTAAATATGTGACAGTGGCCTGTTCCAGTGGTGGGTGACGTGAAGCCTGATTCTCTGCTATGACATGAAGACAGATTCTGCGCTGACATAAGGCCAGATTCTCTGTTACGGGACCTCTCTCCTCTGTCTGGGTGCCGGGGCCTAAATATGTGACAGTGGCCTGTTCCAGTGGTGGGTGACGTGAAGCCTGATTCTCTGCTATGACATGAAGACAGATTCTGTGCTGACATAAGGCCAGATTCTCTGTTACGGGACCTCTCTCCTCTGCCTGGGTGCCTGGGCCTAAATGTGTGACAGTGGCCTGTTCCAGTGGTGGGTGACGTGATGCCTGATTCTCTGCTTTGACATGAAGACTGATTCTGTGCTGACATAAGGCCAGATTCTCTGTTACGGGACCTCTCTCCTCTGCCTGGGTGCCTGGGCCTAAATGTGTGACAGTGGCCTGTTCCAGTGGTGGGTGACGTGAAGCCTTATTCTCAGCTATGACATGAAGACAGATTCTGCGCTGACATAAGGCCAGATTCTCTGTTACGGGACCTCTCTCCTCTGTCTGGGTGCCGGGGCCTAAATATGTGACAGTGGCCTGTTCCAGTGGTGGGTGACGTGAAGCCTGATTCTCTGCTATGACATGAAGACTGATTCTGCGCTGACATGAAGCCAGATTCTCTGCTATGGCATGAAGAGACTGATTCTGTGCTGACATGAAGCCAGATTCTTTGCTATGGCATGAAGAGACTGATTCTCTGCTGACGTGAAGCCAGATTCTCTGCTATGGGACCTCTGTCCAATTGATATTGGTTCATTTTTATTTTTTTAATTTTTATTTTAATTAATTTCCCTATCCACATTTGTTTGCAGGGGATTTACCTACATGTTGCTGCCTTTCGCAGCCCTCTAGCTCTTTCCTGGGCTGTTTTACAGCCTTTTTAGTGCCCAAAAGTTCGGGTCCCCATTAACTTCAATAGGGTTCGGGTTCGGGACGGAGTTCGGGTCGGGTTCGGATCCCGAACCCGAACATTTCCGGGAAGTTCGGCCGAACTTCTCGAACCCGAACATCCAGGTGTTCGCTCAACTCTAATTACGAATATTATACAGCGAGCACTACTGTATATTTCAAATAAAGATGAACTGTATGTGATTATACAATAATCATTAACTAACACAAGAGATACCATCGATTGATGAATCCATAAGATCTATACGGATTTATGTGTATATATTTGGACCAGCCGCATGAGAGATATCGCTCTATGAATTTCACTGCAACATGAACTATGCACCTTATTTTTTAATCCACTTTATTATTTTCTTTACTTTTCTAATTTTTTGCATTTTTTTCCCTTTTTTCATTTTTTAAAAATCATTCTGTAAATGTATCAAGTTTTTATATTAATAAACTTGTTTTATCATCGCAATCGACTGTTTCCTGCATGACCCCAGATATTGAGTGCCGATTTAAACCTTCTTATCCATATATATACATATACACAGTATATATATATATATATATATATATATATATATATATATATATATATACACATATATACAGAGCACATGTATATAGTAAGAGGAGGAGGATGAAGTCGCTGCAGGTTCACTCTCTGCACCGGCATTCATTGCACACATGCCCTTAAAATTAATCTCTACATGGCAGCTGCCATCGTCATTAAGAAGATACATATAATCCTGGCAGCCAGACATCTTAAGCCTTGACACCTACAGTACTTCTACAGTATCTCCACAGCGATACTTTGATATTTACTATATAGCGCACGGGAACTAAGTAACTGACTGTAGTTCCATGCGCCATCTGGTGTTCACAAACCAACATTGCACCCTGATTTTTCTCAATGGCTATTTACGCGATTCGGGTTTGCTCATTGAATTGGAAATCGCTTTGCGCTCCCGCGATTCTGAAGGGAGCGCTAGCAATTTTGTATCTGTAGTAGACCGGTATGAAAATAAATAAATTGTAATTTACATTTTCGGGTGAAATTCACAAATTTTTGGGTGTGACGTACCACTGCTATACCTATTAAATAAAGATAGGTTACATAAAAAAAATATGTGAAGCAACAAGTGGCATAAGCCTCTCAACGAAAAAAGCTAGCTCAGAAATAACTAGGAAAACCTAAATCGGACACTGAGATTGATTAGCTATAAAAATAATTTTTATTGAAATACATGATTAAAAACATACAATGGGAGATGACCAACAAATCAATATCAAAAGTGCGGTACAACCCTAGGAGAAATAGGTAGGAGGTGTGACATAAAACAGAGCCTAAGAGGGGAATATAGAGATGAATCTAATGGGTAGGCATCTAATCAGTAAAGTACAAAAGGTACCATATATACGTAAAGTGCAAGTGCAAACCACAGGTAAACAGCAAAAAATCACAGCTCTGCCCTACTACAGAGCTCATAAATAGATCTATTGAATAAACATCTGATCAATAATGTGCAAAAGTGCCGTAATAAAATGCATGTGCAAGCCACATGTGAATGGCAAGAATCGCAGCACTATCCTACTCCAAGGCTCGTAAGTAATATGTATTGTAGACTCAATGTAGATTTAAATAGTCACATACATAAATCAAAGAAATAACTCCACAGGAAGACCGCACACCCCAACGTGCGTTTCGGTGGAACCCTTCCTCTGATCTTCCTGTGGAGTTATTTCTTTGATTTACGGTATGTGACCGGTATGTGTCACGACCATGGTCGTGACATGCGCGCCACATCCTTTCATTCAATGCTTAAACTTTAAAAAGTTGTCACACTTTTATGCTTTAATAATTTCTCCCATGGGGCGGAGCCAACTGAGCATGGTGGAAGACGTGTGAGCTCTAAGCTCCTCACCACATCACCCGATCTATCAGCTTTTTCAGCGCTCTTACCGATCTAAATATGGGCAAACTCAGCAAAGAGAGGAGCGGAGACGTCGGGCATGCTGTCAGAGCAAAGAGAACTCATGGAGACATGAACAAATACCTATACAAGAAAGCAGCTTTTCCGGCAGTTAGAGGGAAGATGGCGGCGGCTGAGGACAGCGCGGCTGCCCTGGATATCGAGTCGGATGATGTCAGCTCCTGCGCTCCTTCAGACCTGCCTGATGATGCCGATCCTGCACCGATTACCAGAGCATTTCTGCAACATTCCCTACAGCAGTCTTTAGCACAAGCCTTGTCTCCGGTGCTGAAGGAATTGGCAGCCATTAAAACTGAGGCTAGCACGTGGGGCAAAATGTGGAGGCGCTGGAGGACTTTCAGACAGTTGCGGTACAGCACAGCAAGGGACCTTAAACCCAAATAAGATCCCTCAGTTCCCAAGTAGACAGCGTTTATCTTCACCTGGAAGACCAGGAGAATTGAGGAAGAAGGAAAAATGTGAGGATAAGGGGCATTCCCGAATCTGTTGCGGCGGAGGCACAGTGTAAGGCAGATATTCAACATACTTGTGGGAGCAGAGCGAGCCGATAACATTACCAGAGCGCTCAGGCCTAAGCCTGCTACAAGCGACCCGCCTAGGGATACAATATGCGCCCTCTTGAATTACCTCGACACAGCTGCGGTACTCAAAGCAGCAAGAGAGCGGGAAGAAGTCCTCTTTGAAGGGAACAAAATCCTATTGTTTCAGGACTTGGCTGCTAGCACCCTAGCTAAACGCAAGGCGTTGAAGCCCCTTACAGCTGAATTGAGGGAGAGGAGGCTGCCCATGAGGTGGCTTTTCCCCTTTGGTCTTAGCACCACAATCAACGGCCGACATATAGTCTTTCGCCACCCAGATGAACTTTCCAAGATTTGGGAGGCACTTGGGATCTCCCCGCTGGATATCCCATCATGGCTCCCTTCTGCCAACATGGAGAGGCTACCCAAGCTTACTGCTCCGACACCTTGGCAAGCTATGTCCAAGCAAAAGCAACCGAAGAAGAAGCCACTGACAGGGGACTGAGTTATTTAACCCTGAGGTCAATGTGTTCAGGTTCAGCTTTCCTCACTGCTGTCTCTAGTTCCAGTGAGATACGTTATCTCCTCCTTACTATAAGTGTGCCTTATACTGTTTGGATTTCACACGTGTTCAACCCCAGACATTTCCTAGCACTTTGCTCATATGTTTAAAATGACATGCTTTGGAAGTGAGGGGCGGGTTTGGTGCTTTAGCATCACCACACGCTATCAGGAGATGGTGGGATAGCAGTATTTCCTGTCTTCACACCCTGCCTTTCAGTTCCTAAGCTTAGTTTGGTGAAGTTGATTGGTCAGATTACAAGATTTAATTTAAGAGGTCAGGTGAGTGGAATAACTAGATTTTTCTAGAAGTCTCTACCTATGTCCCCTCCCCCAATCTCTTATCTTCAGTATTTCATGGCTCTACTGCGTTATGTTGTGCCTATGGGGCCCCTGTGCCCTTTCACCTTGTTAATATTTGTTTTACTGTCTTATTATTTTGTTTTTCTGAGTCGAGTTACATGATTCACAACCATTAGAATAGAAGTTGCTGCTGGTACTAAGATGCAATCACATGGCGCACATCACACTTTACTCGCTTAATGTGAATGGAATGAATATACCACAGAAACGTAGCCAGGTTTACCATACACTTAGGAAAGAAAATCCAGATATTTTACAAGAGACGCATTACAGACACAACCATGTTCCCAATATAACTAGTAAGCATTTTCCAGAATGGCATCACGCCACTCATTCCTCGGCATCAAGAGGTGTCTCCATTGGTCTCAGTAAAAACCTCCCACTTCAGGTGACAGCAAAATTGATAGACCCCAATGGAAGGTTTCTGTTTATTAAGGGGAAAATCCTAAATTCATTGGTCACCTTAGCCGCTATTTATGCCCCGAATAAGGGACAGATTAAATGGCTCCTTCGGATGCTGGATTCCTTGAAAATCTTTGCTGAAGGAATATTAATATTAGGAGGTGATTTTAATCTCGCATTGGATCATGTGGTAGATTCCACTTCTGTCACACCCCATCTATCAGAGAAACAAAAAGGTAGATTTCAAGTAGCTCTGGCAGACGTGGGACTATCTGATGTATGGAGATTATTTCACCCGGAGGTTAAGGACTTTACCTTCTTCTCTAAGGTCCATGGCACCTACCAGCGCCTTCATTATGTGTTCCTTTCTAACAGTGCTATACCCGCGGTTATGCATGCTTCCATAGGGTCTATCACAATTTCGGATCATGCCCCTGTGACCATGAAGTTACAAATCAGAGACTTGCCCGGGAAGTCCTGGAGGTTGAACACCACTCTGTTAGAGGAGATTGCGCCTAGGGAACAGGTAAATAAGGTACTCTTAGATTACTTTAGTCTGAATGAGACCCCTCAGATTACGAGCCCAATTTTGTGGGAAGCCCACAAGGCGGTAGTAAGAGGAGAATTTATTAGCTTAGGATCCAAAGTCAAACGACAAAAGACCCATATTATAGATTCCCTGCTCTTGCAAATTTCCACATTGGAAAAAATACATAAAACAGCCCAGACTGCCGAGGTACTAAATCAGCTAAAATCCCTTAGGTCTCAACTAAAGGATAAACTGAATGTTAAATCTGCTAGAATACTTCAGGCATTGCGTTTTAAGTATTACTCACATGGAGACAAATGTTCCAAATTAATGTCGAACCTGTTGAAGTCTCAGAGGAATAAATCCTTTATCCCGGTAATTAAATCTAAGGAAGGACATAGATTAACCACTACCCCAGCAATTGCGAAGGAATTCTGTAGGTTTTACACCTCTCTATGTAACCTGGAGGAAGAGGGTGAGACTGAAACACGTGAAAATTTTCCCCTGCAATCCCGCATTAACGATTTTTTTAAAATCCATTACTATGCCTACCTTATCTGCCGAGGATAAAACAGAGCTACTAAAACCGTTTACAGAGGATGAAGTTGCTAAAGTTCTCCATAGTATTCCATCAGGGAAAAGCCCAGGAGCAGATGGTTTCCCTATAGTATATTATAAGAAATTTGCTGACACATTGACCCCATACTTTACTAAGCTATGTAATTCCCTACTATGTGGTTCGGCTCTTCCTTCACAGGCCCAGGTGGCAAATATCACTATTATCCCCAAAGAGGGGAAAGATCCAGAAGCATGTGGAAGCTATCGTCCAATTTCACTCCTTAACACCGATCTAAAATAGTGGGCTAAACTACTAAGTCACCGCATGGCGGGTTTGTTGACTGGGTTTGTGGGAGAGGAACAAGTAGGATTTTTGGCAGGTAGAGAGGGTAGGCATAATATCAGCCGGGTGGTAAACGCGGTCTGTTATGCCAGGAAGAAAAAAACATGCCTTAACCCCTTAAGGACTCAGCCCTATTTCACCTTAAGGACTTGGCCATTTTTTGCTAATCTGACCAGTGTCACTTTAAGTGCTGATAACTTTAAAACGCTTTGACTTATCCAGGCCATTCTGAGAATGTTTTTTCATTACATATTGTTCTTCATGACACTGCTAAAATTGGGTCAAAAAAGTTAATTTCTTTGCATAAAAAAATACCATATTTACAAAAAATTTGGAAAAAATTGCAAATTTCAAAGTTTCAGTTTCTCTACTTCTGTAATACATAGTAATACCCCCAAAAATGATGACTTTACATTCCCCATATGTCTACTTCATGTTTGTAGCATTTTGGGAATGATATTTTATTTTTTGGGGATGTTACAAGGCTTATAAGTTTAGAAGCAAATCTTGAAATTTTTCAGAAATTTACAAAAACCCAATTTTTAGGGACCACTACAGGTCTGAAGTCACTTTGGGGTGCATATGACTTTTTGATCGCTTGCTATTACACTTTTTGTGACGTAAGATGACAAAAAATGGCTTTTTTTACACCTTTTTATTTTAATCTTTTACGGTGCTCACCTGAGGGGTTAGGTCATGTGATATTTTTATAGAGCCGGACAATACGGACGCGTCGATACCTAATATGTATACTTTTTTTTATTTATTTAAGTTTTACACAATGATTTCATTTTTTAAACAAATAAATCATGTTTTAGTGTTTCCATAGTCTAAGAGCCATAGTTTTTTCAGTTTTTGGGCGATTATCTTGGGTAGGGTATGATTTTTGCGGGATGAGATGACGGTTTGATTGGTACTATTTTGGCGTACATGCGACTTTTTTGATCACTTTTATTACCTTTTTTGGGAAGTAAGGTGGGCAAAATTTCAATTTTCTCATAGTTTTTATTTTTTTTATTTTTATGGCGTTCACCGTGCGGGGAAAGTAACATGACCGTTTTATAGATCAGGTCATTACGGACGCGGCGATACCTAATATGTGTAGTGTATTTTTTTATTCAGTGATAAATGTGTTTTTTTTTTATCTTAACTTTTTTCACTTTTTTTTTACATTTTTTTGACACAGACCCACTTGGTTCTTGAAGATCCAGTGGGTCTGATGTCTGTATAATACAGTACAGTACAATATATATTGTACTGTACTGTATTTTACTCACACTTTGTTTGAACAGATCTCTGCCTTTAGCACAGATCTGTTCAGCACCATGGACAGCAGGATGCCTGAGACGGCGTCCTGTTGCCATGGGAACCTTTCCCGTCTGCTCAGTACTGGTCAGAACTTCGCAGACGGGGAAGGGTAAGGACGGGGCTGTCGGGGGGGTGTCTAGGGGCTCTCTCCCTCTCCCATCGGGGGGCTGCAAAGGCACATCAGCCCCCTGATGGGAGAGGGAGGGAGCTCCCTGAGCTGTTAACCTTTTCCATACAGCGGTCTGAACGGACCGCTGTATGGAAAGGGTTAAACGGCTGACATCGCATCACCGATGTCAGCCGTTTATACCAGGGTGTCAGCAATGTGCTGGCACCCTGGTATACTCACTAGACGCCAACGATTATTCAAGGGGAGGCGGGCGGGGGATCGCGATCCAGCCTGCCGCACCGCCCGCCTCCCGCACCGCCTGCGACACCCCCCCTGCACCACCCGCCCACATAATATCATTCAGGGGTGCAGGGGGGGTTAATAAAACTTTATTTGGGGCATTTTAAAGTTTGATCCCCGCGGTCAGAGACCGCGGGGATCAGAATCGGCTAAAAGCGCAGCAAACCGCAGGTCTGAATTGACCTGCGGTTTTCTGCGATCGTCGATACGGGGGGTCAAATGACCCCCCTCCTGCGTTGTTACGGGATGCCGGCTGAATGATTTCAGCTGGCATCCCATTCCTATTAACCCCCGCAGCGCCGGAAACGCGAATTAAAGCCATGACGTACCAGTACGTCATGGGTCCTTAAGGATTCGGGACCCATGCCGTACCGATACGTCCTAAGTCCTTAAGGGGTTAAGTCCTATTGGGGACCGATGCCGAAAAGGCATTCGACAGAGTAGGATGGACTGACATGCGTAGCGCATTACTAGCGTTTGGTTTCCCAATTGAATTCATAGCAGCTATCTTCTCCTTGTACTCAGCTCCCACAGCCTGCATTATGGTAAACGGCTCCCTGTCTGACCCTTTTATTATTAGGAATGGTACTAGGCAGGGCTGCCCTCTCTTCCCAACTCTTTTCATATTAGTCCTCGAAACCTTGCTGTTGAAATTTAGACAAGATTCTGATATCAAAGGAATCCAAGTGGAGACACACACAAGATGACGGCCTTTGCCGACGATTTTCTACTGATGATCACCAACCCTAATGAAGCCATGAAATGGGTATTTGATACCTTCAGAACCTTTGGAGAGATCTCCAATTTTAAAATTAACCTTGAGAAATCTGAGGCCATAGGAGTTTCATTAACCCCCACCCAACTGAGACGGATTAAAGATATATCCCCATTCAAATGGCCCACCACTGCGATAAAATATCTAGAAGTTTTGATATCAGCCAATCCTGCCCACATGTTTCGTCTAAACTACTCTCCCCTAATAACGAAAGTTCAAATATTTTTGAATACATCCTTGACCCCTAGGATTTCCTGGATAGGTAGGAAAAACATGTTAACTACATACATTCTTCCCCAACTATTATATGTACTGCATTCCCTTCCAATCTCTGTACCTAAAGCCTTTCTAGATAAGTTGAGGTCCATCATGGGAAAATATCTATGGGCCAATAAGAAAGCTAGACTACCTTACTCCCTACTTACATGAAAGAAGAAACAAGGAGGGATTTCACAACTGGTTATGTATGCATATGTCCAGGCTATACATTTAGAGAGATGGTTAGCTTTAGTCAGGCCAAGTGATGCACTCCTGCATGTGCGCATGGAAAGAGACATGCTAGGGAAACAGGGTGAACATTTGCTTTGGCACAAAGTTCCTGCATCAGGCACCTTGGGGTTTATAAGTGCTATTACCAGTAGCACAATTAAGTGGTGTCAGAAGTCTCCTGCGCTAAACCTCAGTAAGGGCCGCTTATCCCCAGTAACCCCTCTAGATGCTTTGCCTTATATACTCTCTGACAGGGTGATTGAGACTAATCCGGTGTGGGACTCAGTTTCTGAGCTCAGATTGGGCGATCTCTCAAGGTTGTCCACCTCCTCTGATTATTACAGGTCCCTCCGGGGCGAATTGCCGAGAGTTGGTACTGATATACAAAGATGGGATTTTGAGGTTACGTGCAGGGGGTTTAAGTCATCCAAACACCTTCCGATGACGGATCCCTCATGGTTGGAGACCATGGTCTTATTACCAAAGTTACCACCTAAGATCCTTTCACTGATATACAGACAGATCTTAGAGAAAAGAGATGATACACCTCCCTCTTACTTGAGAGACTGGGAAAGGGAACTAGGTATAAGTTTGGAAGAGTCTAGTAGATCCTTCATACTGTCACACTCACATAGATTTTCCAGATGTGTCAGGGTGCAAGAGAATTCACTTAAAACTCTCACTAGATGGTATCGCACACCTGAATTCCTATATAAAATTCACTTAAGTAAATCAAGTGATTGTTGGAGGTGTCTGGAGGGTACAGGCAGCCTATCTCACATCTGGTGGTCCTGCCCGAAAATCATGCAGTTTTGGGGCACCGTTGAGGACATCATTAATAAGATTTGCCCAGGTCACTTAACACTCACTGCCCCACTAGTATTGTTATGGAAGCCCGAAGGCAACTTCACTCCTCATAAAAATAACTTACAGACACATATGATTATTGCTGCCGAGCTACTCATCCCAGCGCTGTGGAGATCTCCCGACCCGCCAAGCGTATCCTTGTGGTACGAGAAAATGAACCACCTGTGCAGAAGGGAGGAGTTGGCGAGTTGGGAGACTCATAACAGACAAGGTTTCTTAAACACTTGGCAACCATGGTTGACACATATCGAATTACAGCAGAGGAAGGACACTCATTCTGATCAGAGTCATCAGGGGCCTCCTGAATAGAAATTAGGGTTTAAGGGTTTGCTAGAACCTTGGGAACAGACAAGTCATGGGCCAAACTGCTCTTTCCTACTACAACATTCTGTTGGTATCTGAACAGGAGAATAATGTGTGAAGTTAGATATAGCATTAGGCAGTATTTTGATTTAAGCTTATGTCAGGCTTGCTTATGGCTTGACTATGCTCGACTTTTCTTTCTTTTTTCCTTTTTGTTGATGTTTGACATGCTCAGATCTTGGAATCAAGAATGTATAAGAAATCGTAAGATTCACAATGCGTGATAAGTTAGGTCGGAAGACCCTTATTCCTGATTTTGCTATAGGTTATATTTGTGACTCACGATGTATAGCTCTATGGACCAGTAGCACTGGTTCTGACTTTTCTAAAGATCTAGTGTATTTGTACCTATATGCTTTTTGTTGTTGATAAACAAAATAAAAAGAGAATGATAAAAAAAAAAAAATTCTCCCATAATTCAACTCTATAATTAAAAATTTTAAAAAATGTATCCTCCCTTGGATGTGGTCTCTCTTTCTCATGCTCCCTCTCCGGCGTGGAACCCTGATTCCCCGCCCCCCGTGATCACCATGGTAGGCGCAGAAAAGAACATCGAAAGTTGATAGAGCAGATATCAAATTGGATCGTGAACATCACAGGGACGTGCGACATGGTGGGACAGTAAGTGTGCACACGCCTACACGAACTGACTGACAGGGGTCAGCCCCTGCAACTTCTGGGTCTCCAAATTGGGCACATGGCCTGAGCTTGCCCTTTACCCCTTGGAGGTGCTGGCCTGCCCTGCACCCAGTGTATTGTCTGAACATGTGTTTAGCACGACTGGAGGGGGTTATCACAGGTTATATTTCCCAATGTTTTGGGGAGTACCCTATTTTAAAAAATAAAATTTAAAACCAACAACTAGTGTAGGATACCTCCTCCTCCATCGCCGCTTCCACCTACACCGCCACATCCACCGCCTCCTCAACCTTCTACTCCATATGGATTATGGATCTCGTCCTCCTAGATCAAGATTATTATTTTTTATTTTTACCTATTTTATGTTATTTAAAATCATTTCCCTATCCACATTTGTTTGCAGAGCACTTGCCATGCTCTTAACCACATTTTGATGCCATTTGCAGCCCTCTAGCCCTTTTCATTACATTTTTACAGCCATTTTAGTGCTCAAAAGTTCGGGTCCCCATTAATTTCAATGGGGTTCGGGTCCAGGGTTAAGTTCGGGTAAAGTTCGGGTCCCGAACTTGAACTTTTTTTTAAAGTTCGGTCGAACCCGAACATCCAGGTGTCCGCTCAACTCTAGGCGACATCAACTGGAAGAGGACACAATGGCAGCAATTCATAAAAGGGAAAGCCTAAAGAACGTGCAAGTGCAGCAAATACAGCCAAAGTCTATATGCAGGACAAAATCAGTTATCCATAGTGTGTCTCCTCCGGGTTGGCACCATTTGCTTGTAAGGAGAATTCAAAATGTCCTCCATGTTCCATGTAAAGGGCAAATGATGATGTTATTCATATGATATGGAGGTTGAACTGGATTTAAAAGATAATCCCATAATCGCAATGTAAAACTTTTAATGGAGCTTTCCATCTACCATGTTCTATTTAAAGCTACCCTCTGGTTAAAAAAAAAGAATCACATTAACTGGGAAATGCAGATCCATCAATTCTTGGGCTCCTCTTCTGCCACCTGCTTCTCAGACTGTCTGATGCAGACTGTGCATTTGGTAGTCCAAGACTCTCTCACTCCAAGAGCAGGGCTGGACAAGTAGGAAGTGTCTTGGGCTACCAGTGCACAGTGTACTTCAGATAGTCTGAGAAGTGGTGTGGCCATCTTGGATGGCAGAAAAGAAGCTAGAGAATTAGTGGATCTGTAACTAAAAAGATGGAAAGGAGTGCACCATGTAAGTGTTCTGTTCGTTCTTTAGGTAATGTGATTTTTTTTTTTTAACCAAAGTGTAACTTTAAAATACTAGTGTAACAGATGGACCCTTTTATATTATTTTATGTTCCACTGTCTGTATACCCCCTTTCCCCTTCCCCACTTTCCTGTTCCATTGTTTCCCAAGATCAGGGCGGTGTCCCAGGGACACTGACAAACCTGTTTAAGCTAGCTGTAGTGTCCCCCCTCAACCTCCCATCATCCCTTACTATTGTCTGACCCCACCTTTCCTTGTACCATAGTAATCTATGTATTGTATGTAAATGAAGCTGTTGGGGGTTTGAAACCAGGTGCGCATGCCTAGTAAAGTTAGTTGACTCCCAAACTGTGTGTCGTCCAGTTACTGGGGAAATTGTCTCTTGGATATTGATCTGCTTCTTCAGCTACAAGGGGATTTAAGTGGAGATATTGATGGTATACCTTGAAGCTCCGCAACAACTAGCCACTAGCATCTTATGTGGTAGACAACAAAACCTAAGGAAGTCCAAAAGCCCGAAGCTCCTACCTCTGCACCTATTTAGCCATGCCTCTAACAGACACATAACCTATAGCTTCCAGACCCCAATGCAAATCTGGAGCTGTGCCCCACCTAACCAGGTGTAGGTCGAACTGCCACCTGTGCACCCCTTACAGCCGCACCCTTGATCTAAATGAGTTTATCTTGGTTAGAAAGTTGCACCAAATTAGTTTCTCAATTTATTATGAAAGATGCCATTGGGATGAAAAGGATAACACGGAAACGTTCTTTAAATTTTGATGAATCTTTAGATGAGAAATTAAGGAAATAACAATGTCCTTTTTTTCAGTAAGCCTTCCCTCATAATAATTCTTTGGGCTCATCCAAGTATCTGTCCAAAAAATTTGCTTGCACTTTAAATACAGACCTTTATTTTAGCACCCCCTTCCCCATTAGAATATAACTTATGTACCAGAAACTCAGCTTCCAAATGCAAAAAAATATATAGGATACATATAATCTGTAAGGTATTGTCTTAAAGTCTGTCTAATTAAGTGTCAACTAGTGACTTCTGCGGCTAGGAAATGTATTCCACATGTCTGGCTCCTAGCAGTAAGCATGTTTATTTTTTCTGTGCTCTGCTGGATTTTTTTAAACTGCTTTCTTAGCGAAGCCTATAATTTTCTTCATTGTAAGGTTTCTATTTAAGGCTTCTGGCTTACTTGTGTTTGGAAGATAAAACTGCCCATTTTATAAATACATTTTTTCTTTAACCTTTCTACAGTGAAATATGAAAAGTTCAGAAACTTAATGTCATTAGCAGTTTTTCTACCCCAGTTACCTACAGGCAACTGGTTAAATAAAATATTGTTTCCATATAGATAGAAAAACATATTTACATTGTGAAATATTACATGCACTCTATAGCCAGAAACTAAGTAAGTCTTTATAATACATAAAGGATTTTTTTCTGGGGAGCTCCTCAGTCAAGATTTTCATCTGTTAGCCTGAGCAGAGTGGTGCTCAATATAAAGGACCTGGGATGTTGTATACATCATTAGTGGGAATGATATAAGGATACAGTATCAGACAGTTGTGTGTTCCACTTCTGGGACCTGCACTTATCTCAAGAATGGACTTCCAAAAGTCAAAGGGTGTGCACCGATTAAGTTTTAAAAATATCTAACTAGGTTGATTAGGCTATGTTGGAAGTCCCATAGAAATGAATAGATTGTGGCTGCACATGCATGGTGCACTCTCTGTTCTAGAGATAGGTGTGGGTACCAGAGGCGAGGCTCACACCAATCTGACACTGGTGGCAGAATTTCTTCCTTCACCATCCTGTCTAAAATGTGCTGCAATTTGGCGCATATGAGGTTTCTACACTATTTTTATGATATGCTTGATGAGGGGGTGGAGATTAGCACAAAGTGGGTGGGGTTTCAAGAGAAAAAGGAAAAGCCTAAGATGTGCTATTTTTAGCCAAAATTTTGGTGCAATTCTGGCATAAAAATCTATCTCAAAGTAAGCCAACTAATAGCTAGTATAGATTCAATGAAAAGTGTCTATTCCTGCACCAGATTTATCATCAAGTCTGAGCCCCTGTGATAAATCTGGTGCAGGTCCAGACAGCCTGTCTAAGCTTACACCCTCTTTACTATTAATATATCGGAGCTTTTGTTTTTGCAGCATGCAGGGCTATAGTTTATGTGGTGAGAAGTCCAAGATACCTGCCCCATAAGACAATTATCATCCATCTGCCAACAGAAGCATTTGCATCATTTTATGTATGCCATACAATTAAAATCTTACTTTACATATGAGAACAGCTTGAAATTCAGTCAGTCAATTCAGTACAACAGTCATGTTATTATATACCACACCCATGCAATTGTTGGCAGTACACAAAAACGAATAATAACCTAAAATAAGAATGACATGTACTCCCAGGGTGAAATCCATTATGAGGAAAGTGTATAGAAAATGAACAAATAACAACCATAGTTTATCACAAATTATTTCCAAGTCAATTTTGTTAGTTTTTTTGCAAGTTTCTTCCGATATGTTCTCCCTAGATACCCCATGAATTGCATTCACATTGCCGTCTAGTTAAATGTAACAGCTTGACACCCACATTTCTTTGGTCTTGCAAAATTGGCTGACTTCCTGAGCAATAAAATAGACACGCTACGGTGAGGATATTCCACCTGCTGAGACATAAGTGCAGTAAATGCTTCATTTTATTCTCTTTCTAAGAACCCAACAATGTGACAGGTGGATATTAAAAAAAAGGGTAAAAATCATTCTCAATGTAAAAGTGAGCAGGTGGGTTTAAGAAATTGTCAGTGAGATATTGCTTTACAAATCTACAAGTGTTAATTAGGACTTTAAATGTTACCTGTATAGCAGTGTAATTTTAATGCTAATCTATTAACCACTGTTTAGCTTATTCTTGATTTTGGAGAAACTTAGGCACTATTGACACCCACTGTGAACCCAATGAATACCAAAAGTGTGTCCCCTTTTGGCATACATTAAGGCAGAAGTCGCAAAATGAAGTTAATGCCCTTCAACCCTCCCAAATCTTTAACAGTTCCCCCACCTACTGTACTTATGCCTAATTTATAATACAGGTGTTTTCTTATATGCAAGAGGGCTCTTTGTACCTCCATAAGTACCAGGTCCAGCAGCAACTGTCATCCTTGTACCCCTATAGCTACACTCCTGCATGGAATGCACGCTTTGTCTGTAACAAACTGTCCTACATTCATGAACTTTTCATCTCTCAAAAACTTTCCTTTCTGGGTGTCACAGAAACATGGCTGACACCCTCTGACACCTCCTCCCCTGCTGCACTCTCATCTAGTGGATTTCAATTCACTCACATCCCCCGCCGTGGCTGCAAACATGGTGGAGGAGTTGGTCTTCTCCTATCAGACACTTGCTCCTACAGCCCAACTCCACTGCCAACCTCCATTATGCTCACCTCATTTGAAGTACACTCTGTTCGCATCTACTCTCCCTCCAACTTTCAAGTAGCTGTCATTTACTGCCCCCCAGGCCCGGCCACCATCTTTCTTGACCACTTTAACACCTGGCTACTACATTTTCTTTCTGCCGACATCCCCGCTATCATCATGGGTGGCTTCAACATCCCTATTGACACCTGCCACTGAGCCGCCTCTAAACTCCTATCACTCTCTCCCTCCTTTGTCCTATCACTGTGGTCTTCAGCTCCCTCCCACAGAGATGGTCACACTCTTGATCTTATCTTCACCTGCCTCTGCTCCCTATCTAACCTTCTAATTCACCTCTCCCCCTATCTGACCACAACCTACTCACCTTCACTTCATTGGTCTCTTCTGCTGCCCCCCCGGTCCACACACTAGCACACCCCCGCAGGAACCTTAACCCCTTAACTAGAGATGTTTAAGTAGAGAACAGTTCCCGGCGAACATCGCTTGTTCGTCCGCCCCCTATACATTGCGATGTTCGTCCGCCCCCTATACATCATCATTGAGCAAACTTTGACCCTGTACCTCACAGTCAGCAGACACATTCCAGGCAATCAGCATACCCTCCCTCCCAGACACTCCCACCTCCTATCAAAAAGCAAGGACAGCATCCATCTTAGATTCATTCTGAAGCTGCAGTGTTAGTGAGAGCAGGGAGAGTGCTGCTGCTGCTGAATTAATAGGGAAATCGTTAGCTAGGCCAGTGTTCTGTGTCCACTCCAGTCCTCAAAGACTCATCTGATCTGCTGTCAGGACAGCGTCCTGACAGCACCCCAAAAAGCCCTTTTTAAGGCTAGTACATCAGTCTGCTATTTTTTTTTTAAATATATATATATATATATTGCAGTTGCCTGCCAGTGTGTGTCAGGGCCACAGAGTGTACTGTGCCCACTGCCAGTGCCCACCACTCATATCTGGTGGCACAGTAGCTTGCAGATAAAAAAGTAATACAATTTTTTCTCTGTAATATAATTGCAGTTGCCTGCCAGTGTGTGTTAGGCCCACAGAGTGTACTGTGCCCACTGCCAGTGCCCACCACTCATATCTGGTGGCACAGTAGCTTGCAGATAAAAAAAGTAATACAATTTTTTCTCTGTAATATAATTGCAGTTGCCTACCAGTGAGTGTCAGGCCCACAGACTGCCCACTGCCCACCACTCATATCTGGTGGCACAGTAGCTTGCAGATAAAAAAGTAATGCAATTTTTTCTCTGTAATATAATTGCAGTTGCCTGCTAGTGTGTGTCAGGGCCACAGAGTGTACTGTGCCCACTGCCAGTGCCCACCACTCATATCTGCTGACACAGTAGCTTGCAGATATAAAAGTAATAATTTTTTTTCTCTGTAATATAATTGCAGTTGCCTGCCAGTGAGTGTCAGGCCCACATACTGTACTGTGCCCACTGCCCACCACTCATATCTGGTGGCACAGTAGCTTGCAGATAAAAAAGTAATACCATTTTTTATCTGTAATTTAATTTCAGTTGCCTTCCAGTGTATGTCAAGCCCACAGAGTGTACTGTGCCCACTGCCAGTGCCCACCACTCATATCTGGTGGCACAGTAGTTTGCAGATAAAAAAGTAATACAATTTCTTCTCTGTAATATAATTGCAGTTGCCTGCCAGTGTGTGTCAGGCCCACAGACTATACTGTGCCCACTGCCCACCACTCATATCGAGTGGCACAGTACCTTGCACGCATAGTACCACTAATGTAAAAAAAAATGACAGGCAGAGGCAGGCCACCCCGCAGGGGCCGTTGTGGTCCTGGTCTTGTGATTTCCTTTGGCCCTAGAATAATTCCCAGTGTTCAGAGGCCACGTACCCTGAACTCAAAAATTTCTGAGGACATAGTTGACTGGCTAACACAGGACACCCAATCTTCTACAGCTTCCGCTCGGAACCTTGACGCACCATCCTCCTCCAGCTCAGCTTTGGGCACCTCTCAAGTTACCACTCGCCCGCCTGCCGCCACCACCAACACTAGCACCACAGCCGCTTCATTTGATCTGTCATAGGAGTTATTTACAGATCAGTTGGAAGAAATGAGTGATGCGCAACGATTATTGCCAGAGGATGTAGATAACAGGGATATGTCTCAGTCAGGCAGCAATACACACATGGACGTACGGTGTAATGATGAGGATGTTGTACCAGCTGCTGCTTCCTTTGCTGAGTTGTCAGATACAAGTGAAGCGGTTGATGATGATGATGTGTCCGTGGATGTCACGTGGGTGCCCGCTCGAAGAGAAGAAGAACAGGGGGAAAGTTCAGATGGGGAGACAGAGAGGAGGAGGAGACGAGTTGGAAGCAGCGGGAGGTCGTCGCAAGGAGCTAGTGGCACCACAGTCAGACAGCATGTATCGGCACCCGGGGTCAGCCAGACAGCACGCCAATCAACGCATGCTGTTGCCACCACCAGAATGTCGTCATTGCAAAGCTCAGCAGTGTGGCATTTTTTTTGTGTGTCTGCCTCTGATAACAGCGATGCCATTTGCAACCTTAGCCAAAAGAAACTGAGTCGTGGGAAGTCCAACACACACCAAGGTACAACTGCTTTGCGAAGGCACATGATCTCACATCACAAACGCCTATGGGATCAACACATGATGAGTACAAGCAGCACACAAACTCAAAGCCACCATCCTCCTCCTGGTCCAGCATCTTCAGCCACGTCAACCACTGCTGTCCTCCTTGCCCCCTCTCAACCACCCGCCACTCCGCCTCTCACCTTCAGCAGTTCCTGCTCATCTGCCCACAGTCAGGTTTCTGTCAAGGAAATGTTTGAGCGTAAGAAGCCAATGTCACAGAGTCACCCCCTTGCCCGGCGTCTGAAAGCTGGCTTGTCGGAACTCTTAGCCCGCCAGCTTTTACCATACAAGCTGGTGAAGTCTGAGGCCTTCAAAACATTTGTAGCTATTAGGACACCGCAGTGAAAGGTACCCGGCCAAATTTTTTTTTCACAAAAGGCAATCCCCAACCTGTACTCTATTGTGGAAAAGGAAGTCATAGCATGTCTGGCACACAGTGTTGGGGCAAGGGTCCATCTGACCACTGATACCTGGTTTGCAAAGCACGGTCAGGACAGGTATATCACGTACACTGCGCATTGGGTAAACCTGCTGATGGCAGCCAAGCATGGAATGCGTGGCTCTGAAGAGGAGTTGGTGACACCGCCACGACTTGCAGGCAGGCCTGCTGCCACCTCCTCTACTCCTCCTACTCCATCCTCTTCGCTAACCTCCTCGGCTGAGCCCTCTTCTGCTGCTGCGTCTTGCTCCACATCAACTGCACCCCCCCCCAGCTCCCCAGGGGCTATTCCACATCCCGGATACCACAGTGTCAAGCCGTCTTGGGGTTGACTTGCCTGAAAGCAAAGAGTCACACCGGACCAGCACTCCTGTCCGCCCTGAACGCACAGGTGGATCAGTGGCTGACCCCGCACCAACTGGAGATCGGCAAAGTGGTGTGTAACAACGGAAGCAATTTGTTGGCGGCATTAAATTTGGGCAAGTTGGCACATGTGCCGTGCATGGCACATGTGTTGAATCTGATCGTACAACGCTTTGTGCATAAGTACCCAGGATTACAGGATGTCCTCAAGCAGGCCAGGAAGGTGTGTGGCCATTTCAGGTGTTCCTACACGGCCATGGCGTACTTTTCCGATATTCAGCGGTGAAACAACATGCCAGTGAGGCGCTTGATTTGCGACAGCCCGACACGTTGGAATTCAACACTCCTAATGTTCGACCGCCTGCTCCAAGAAGAAAAAGCCGTCAACAAGTATTTGTATGACCGGGGTGCTAGGACAGCCTCTGCGGAGCTGGGTATTTTTTTGCCACGTTACGGGACGCTCATGCGCAATGCCTGTAGGCTCATGCATCCTTTTGAGGAGGTAATAAACCTAGTCAGTCGCACCGAATGCACCATCAGCGACCTCATCCCATTTGTTTTCTTCCTGGAGCGTGCCCTGCGAAGAGTGCTGGATCAGGCCGTAGATGAGCGTGAAGAGGAAGAGTTGTGGTCACCATCACCACCAGAAACAGCCTTATCAGCATCGCTTGCTGGTGTAATGACCGGCGTCACGCACAGGGAGGGAAAAGGGAAAGCCCTGCCCAAGGGAGAGGGAAAGGTGGCGACCCCTGACTCACCTTGCGGCTGGCACCTGACTGCCCTGACGTCCCTAGACGGGTTCCTCACCCGTGCGGCGATCACGTGCCTAAACCCTGGCTTTCCCTAAAATGAGCCCTAGATAGTGTACGGGCCGGTGGGATCGCTAGTCCGCACCACTGACACTAAGAGAGAAACACCAGGGAGAGGACAGACAATACAGACAAACACATACACCCAGGTGGGCGACCACAGCAGACCACAAAGGTCCAACAGGGATCCGGAGGGTAGCGTTCTGGACCAACAACCAGAGAACGCAGCAACACAGCTCCAGAGGGTCAGAATAGATGTCCAGGCAGGAAGCTCTATATCTGGCAACCAGAGAAGTGTGAGAGGGGAATATAAGGAGGTTGGGAGTGCTGGACAAGGAACATATCACGGTCGGCGTGACTATCACATACGTGACACAGAGGGAGGGAACAAGGAAGGCCCTGACCAAGTCAAGTGAGAGGGAAGGTGGTGACCCCTGACTCACCTCGCGGCTGACACCTGGCTGCCCTGACGTCCCTAGACGGGTTCCTCACCCGTACGCCGATCACGTGCCTAAAGCCCTGGCTTTCCTTAAGCTGAGCCCTAGATAGTGAACAGGGCGGTGGGAACACTAGTCCGCACCACTAGCTCTAAAGGAAAACACCAAGGGAAGGACAGACAATACAAACTCAACATATAATCCCAGGTGGGCGACAACAGGAGACAACAAGAAGCCCAACAGGGATCCGGAGGGTAGCACTCTGGAACGACAACCAGGATTCACAACTCCAGTGGGTCAGTATAGATGTCCAGGCAGGAAGCTCTATAACTGGCAACTAGAGAAGTGTGAGGGGAGAATATAAGGAGGTTGGGAGTGGCAGACAAGAAACAGCTGAGGAGGAGAAGCTACGGATCCCTGATTGAGACAAAAAGGATAGCAAGGCAAACACAGAAAACAATCACTAAGAAACAACGTGATCTTTAGATATAGAGCGCGCAGCCACCCGCTGCGACCTCCTGACCCCGGGTATAACGGAGTCAGACGTGGCTCTAGATACCCTCGTGACAGTACCCCCCCTTTCACGAGGGGCCTCCGGACATTCAGGACCAGGTCTCTCCGGATGAGAGGTATGGAAAGCCTGAATTAACCTGTTGGCGTTTACCTCTGACGCTGGAACCCACATTCTTTCCTCGGGACCGTAACCCCTCCAATGCACCAGATACTGAAGAGAGCGGCGGACCCGACGAGAATCAACAATTCTGGCTATTTGAAACTCCAGATTACCATCCACAATAACAGGAGGAGGTGGCAGCGGTGATGGTTCTAGAGGTGGAACATACTTCTTGAGTAACGATTTATGGAAGACGTTATGGATCTTAAAAGTCTGAGGTAGCTCCAGGCGAAAAGCCACAGGGTTAATGACGGCTACTATTTTATAAGGACCAATGAACCTAGGGCCCAGTTTCCAAGAGGGAACCTTCAACTTAATATTCCTAGTAGACAACCACACATAGTCATTCACCCCTAGGTCCGGACCTGGCGACCGTTTCTTATCAGCGATGCATTTATATTTACCACTCATCTTTTTCAAGTTAACTTGCACCTTCTGCCATACCGAAGAAAGAGATGAAGAAAACCTTTCCTCTTCGGGAACCCCAGAAGACCCCCCCTCTTTGAAAGTACAAAATTGGGGATGAAAACCGTATGCACCAAGGAATGGTGACTTGCCAGTGGACTCCTGATAATGATTATTTATGGCAAACTCAGCTAACGGTAAATATGATGACCACAACTCTTGGTTTTCAGACACAAAACACCTTAAATATGTTTCTAGGTTTTGGTTGGTACGCTCAGTCTGTCCATTCGACTGAGGATGGAAAGCTGAGGAAAAGGACAAGTGTACCCCCAAACGGGAACAAAAAGCTTTCCAAAACTTAGAAATAAACTGGGTTCCCCGATCCGAAACCACATCGGAAGGGACCCCGTGAAGCTTCACGATTTCACTGATAAACACCTGAGCAAGAGTTTTAGCATTAGGAAGTGCGGGTAGTGCAATAAAGTGTACCATTTTGCTAAACCTGTCTACTACTACCAAAATAACTGTTTTACCCGCAGACAACGGTAAGTCAGTGATGAAATCCATTGACAGATGTGTCCATGGCCTATTGGGGATAAAAAGAGGCAATAAAGACCCTGCTGGACGTGTATGAGAGACTTTCGCGCGTGCACAAGTAGAGCAAGTAGACACGAAATCCATAACATCCTGACGCAACCTTGGCCACCAAAAACGACGAGATAATAGCTCCAAGGTTGCTTTACTACCCGGGTGCCCAGCAAGTGCCGAATTATGATGTTCTTTTAATAATTCAAGACGCAGGTTTAACGGTACAAACAATTTCTCTGAGGGGCAAGAGGCCGGGGCGTCCCCCTGGGCCTCTAACACCTTTCCCTCTAGAACAGAGTGTACAGCAGAGACAACCACTCCTCTTTGTAAAATAGGTACCGGATCACTAGCATTACCCCCTTCAGGGAAACTACGAGATAACGCGTCTGCCTTGGTATTTTTTGCCCCAGGACGATAGGTGATTACAAAGTTAAATCTGGTAAAGAATAGCGACCACCTAGCTTGTCTAGGGGTGAGACGCTTAGCCGATTCTAGGTACAGAAGGTTTTTGTGATTCGTAATCACCGTGACGGGGTGGATTGCTCCCTCTAAGAAGTGACGCCACTCTTCAAGCGCCAGCTTAATCGCCAACAGTTCCCTATTTCCAACATCATAGTTCCTCTCTGCAGAAGATAATTTTTTGGAAAAGAAAGCGCAAGGGCGCCATTTGCCAGGAGACGGACCCTGAGACAATACAGCCCCCACTCCCACCTCTGACGCATCTACCTCAACAATAAAAGGCTGCGAGACATCAGGTTGAATTAGAACAGGTGCCGAGGTAAACCTCTCTTTTAGAGAGGAAAATGCATTTTTAGCGGCGTCAGACCGTTTAGAAAAATCAGTCCCCTTCCTAGTCATGTCGGTAAGGGGTTTAACGATCACTGAATAATTTTTAATGAACTTTCTATAGAAATTTGCGAAACCCAAAAACCGTTGTAGGGCTTTAAGGTTCTCAGGAAGATCCCAATCTAAAATTGCCTGGACCTTCCCAGGATCCATACGGAAACCTGAAGCAGATAATAGATATCCCAGGAACTGTATTTCCTGAACGGCGAAGACACATTTTTCAATTTTCGCATATAATTTATTCGTCCGTAGGACCTGCAGTACTTGCCTGACATGCACCTCATGTGTTTTCAGATCAGCCGAATAAATTAAGATATCATCTAGGTATATGACAACAAACCTGCCGATGAGATGACTAAAAATATCATTAACGAAATGTTGGAAGACAGCAGGGGCATTGGTCAGACCGAAAGGCATAACTAGATTTTCATAATGCCCCTCAGGGGTGTTAAAAGCTGTCTTCCACTCATCCCCTTCCCTGATACGAATCAGATTGTAGGCCCCCCTAAGATCAAGTTTGGAGAACCACCTAGCACCCGCAATCTGATTAAAAAGGTCAGGAATGAGAGGAAGAGGGTATGGGTCTCGGATGGTTATCTGGTTTAGCTCACGAAAATCTAGGCAAGGACGCAGGCCCCCATCTTTCTTTTTAACAAAGAAAAACCCTGCAGCCACGGGTGAAGAAGAGGGTCTGATGTGTCCGTTAGCCAGACTCTCGGAGATATAATCTTTCATGGCTTGTCTCTCGGGACCCGAAAGATTATACAACCTGGACTTGGGTAATTTTGCACCGGGAATCAGGTTAACCGGGCAATCATAAGGACGATGAGGTGGTAGATTCTGACAACCCTTTTCAGAAAAAACGTCCTCAAAGTCCGAAATAAATGTAGGTAGGGAAGCAATGGAGGCGATTAAGCAATTGTTATTTAAGCAATTCTCTCTGCAATGCTCACTCCACTCCAATATCTCCCTGGCCTGCCAATCCACCACTGGATTGTGCGCTACCAACCAGGGAAGACCCAATACCACAGGAGAGGGAAGGCCCTCCAGAACGTAACATGAAAGACACTCATTATGGTGGTCCCCTACCCGAAGGTGTAAATTATGAACAATGTGGGTGAGGTTTCTCTGAGACAGAGGAGCCGAATCTATAGCGAATACGGGAATAGGTCTCTGCAGCGTACAGAGAGACAAACCCATAGTGCGGGCAAAATGGGCATCAATCAAATTTACCCCTGCTCCACTGTCTAGAAAAAAAGAAATAGACTCCGTCTTAACACCAAAAACAATAACCGCTGGTAACACAAATTGAGATGTTCGTATGGAGGAAACGTATACCCCCCGGCTGACATCCTCCTCACAGCCTGGGGTTAGTAGTTTTCCGACGGTCTTTTGTTTTTGAGAAAGGAGGGACAGACATTAATGAAATGACCCTTCCCCCCACAGAAAAAACAAGCCCCCCCCCCTACGGCGAACCTCAGGAGGACGGACCTGACGAGAAGTTCCGCCTAGCTGCATAGGCTCATCTAAGTCAGTACAGAATAATTGTTGCTTGGGAGAGGTAACCAATTGCTCAGGAATTTTCGATCTCTCCCTAAGACGCCTATCTATTCTGATAGAGAGGGACATAACAGCATCAAGGGAAAGGGGGGTCTCATACAGCGCCAGTGCATCCTTAACCCTTTCAGATAACCCAGAGCAGAACTGACTCCTGAGAGCCGGGTCGTTCCACTGAGTATCCGTAGCCCACCTACGGAACTCTGAGCAATATTCCTCTGCTGACCGATCTCCCTGTAGGAGTCTCCGTAATTTCGACTCAGCCAGGGCGACTCGGTCAGGGTCATCATATATGAGACCCAAAGCCCCAAAAAATCCCTCCACTGACCGGAGAGCCTGGGAACCAGGGGGTAACGAGAACGCCCAGGATTGTGGGTCCCCCTGAAGCAGGGAAATGACAATCCCAACCCGCTGTTCTTCATTACCTGAGGAGTAAGGGCGCAACTTAAAGTATAATTTGCAGGCCTCACGGAACATTGCAAATTTGTCCCTTCCCCCAGAAAATCTGTCAGGAAGAACAACCTTGGGTTCTGTAACAACCTGGTTACCCATAGCAACCGCTGGGGGTGCGGTCTGCTGCATTTGCTGCTGTTGTTGGAGGACAGACGCCTTCAATCCTGCCACCTCCAAAGACAGGCCTTGAAGCTGTTTTGCCAAGGCAGCAATAGGATCCATATTGGATTCTAAGTAGAGAAAAAAAAACAACAAAAAGAATTTTTTTTTTTCCTCAAAAAGTAAGGGCCAGTTATAATATCACGGTCGGCGTGACTATCACATACGTGACACAGAGGGAGGGAACAAGGAAGGCCCTGACCAAGTGAGAGGGAAGGTGGTGACCCCTGACTCACCTCGCGGCTGGCACCTGGCTGCCCTGACGTCCCTAGACGGGTTCCTCACCCGTACGCCGATCACGTGCCTAAAGCCCTGGCTTTCCCTAAGCTGAGCCCTAGATAGTGAACAGGGCGGTGGGAACACTAGTCCGCACCACTAGCTCTAAAGGAAAACACCAAGGGAAGGACAGACAATACAAGCTCAACATATAATCCCAGGTGGGCGACAACAGGAGACAACAAGAAGCCCAACAGGGATCCGGAGGGTAGCACTCTGGAACGACAACCAGGATTCACAACTCCAGTGGGTCAGTATAGATGTCCAGGCAGGAAGCTCTATAACTGGCAACTAGAGAAGTGTGAGGGGAGAATATAAGGAGGTTGGGAGTGGCAGACAAGAAACAGCTGAGGAGGAGAAGCTACGGATCCCTGATTGAGACAAAAAGGATAGCAAGGCAAACACAGAAAACAATCACTAAGAAACAACGTGATCTTTAGATATAGAGCGCGCAGCCACCCGATGCGACCTCCTAACCCCGGGTATAACGGAGTCAGACGTGGCTCTAGATACCCTCGTGACAGAACAGCTGAGGAGAAGGAGCTACGGATCCCTGAGTGAGCCAAAAGGGTTTGCAAAGCAAACCCAGAAAGCTACCATAAGGAAACAGCCCTATCTTACATAGAGCGCGCAGCCAACTGCTGCGACTTCCTGACCCCGGGTATAACGGAGTCAGGCGTGGTTCTTGACACCCTCGTGACAAGCAGCCAGAATTTGCAGCGATATTTGGTGGGGCACAATGCCGTTCTAAGGATAGTTAGGCCTGAGCAGGTACAGGCATTAGTCAATTGGGTGGCCGACAGTGGATCCAGCACGTTCACATTATCTCCCACCCAGTCTTCTGCAGAAAGCGCACAGATGGCGCCTGAAAACCAAGCCCATCAGTCTGTCACATCACCCCCATGCATATCAAGTAAACTGTCTGAGCCTCAAGTTATGCAGCAGTCTCTTATGCTGTTTGAAGACTCTGCTGGCAGGGTTTCCCAAGGGCATCCACCTAGCCCTTCCCCAGGGGTGGAAGAGATAGAATGCACTAACGCACAACCACTTATTTTTCCTGATGATGAGGACATGGGAATACCACCTCAGCACGTCTCTGATGATGACGAAACACAGGTGCCAACTGCTGCGTCTTTCTGCAGTGTGCAGACTGAACAGGAGGTCAGGGAGGAAGACTGGGTGGAAGACGATGCAGGGGACGATGAAGTCCTAGACCACACATGGAATGAAGGTCGTGCCACTGACTTTCAGAGTTCGGAGGAAGAGGGAGTGGTGAGACCGAGCCAACAGCGTAGCAAAAGAGGGAGCAGTGGGCAAAAGCAGAACACCCGCCACCATGAGAGTCCATCTGCTACTGGCTACCGCCATCTGGGACCAAGCACACCAAAGGCAGCTTCAAGGAGTTCCCTGGCGTGGCAGTTCTTCAAACAATGTGCTGACGACAAGACCCGAGTGGTTTGCACGCTGTGCTATCAGAGCCTGAAGCGAGGCATTAACGTTCTGACCCTTAGCACAACATGCATGACCAGGCACCTGCATGCAAAGCATGAACTGCAGTGGAGTAAACACCTTAAAAACAAGGAACTCACTCAGGCTTCCCCTGCTACCTCTTCTGCTGCTGCCGCCGCCTCGGCCTCTTCCTCCGCCTCTGGAGGAATGTTGGCACCTGCCACCCAGCAAACAGAGGATGTACCACCAACACCACCCCATCCGTCACCAAGCATCTCAACCATGTCACACGGCAGCGTTCAGCTCTCCATCTCACAAACATTTGAGAGAAAGCGTAAATTCCCACCTAGCCACTCTCGATCCCTGGCCCTGAATGCTAGCATTTCTAAACTACTGGCCTATAAAATGCTGTCATTCAGGCTGGTGGACACAGACAGCTTCAAACAGCTCATGTTGCTTGCTGTCCCACAGTATGTTGTTCCCAGCCGCCACTACTTCTCCAAGAGAGCCGTGCCTTCCCTGCACAACCACGTATCCGATAAAATCAAGTGCGCACTGCGCAACGCCATCTGTGGCAAGGTCCACCTAACCACAGATATGTGGACCAGTAAGCACGGCCAGGGACGCTATATCTCCCTAACTGCACACTGGGTAAATGTAGTGGCGGCTGGGCCCCAGGCGAAGAGCTGTTTGGCGCACGTCCTTCCGCCGCCAAGGATCTCAGGGCAACATTCTTTGCCTCCTGTTGCCTCCTCCTCCTACTCGGCTTCCTCCTCCTCTTCTTCCACCTGCTCATCCAGTCAGCCACACACCTTCACCAACAACTTCAGCAAAGCCCGGGGTAAACGTCAGCAGGCCATTCTGAAACTCATATGTTTGGGGGACAGGTCCCACACCGCACAGGAGATGTGGCGGGGTATAGAACAACAGACCGACGAGTGGTTGCTGCCGGTGAGCCTCAAGCCCGGCTGGTGGTGTGCGATCTCTGCTATGCCATGAAGCCTGATTCTCTGCTATGGGACCTCTCTCCTCTGTCTGGGTGCCGGGGCCTAAAAATATCTGACAATGGCCTGTTCCAGTGTTGGGTGACATGAAACCTGATTCTCTGCTATGACATGAAGCCTGATTCTCTGCTATGGGACCTCTCTCCTCTGTCTGGGTGACGGGGCCTAAAAATATCTGACAATGGCCTGTTCCAGTGGTGGGTGACATGAAGCCTGATTCTCTGCTATGACATGAAGCCTGATTCTCTGCTATGGGAACTCTCTCCTCTGTCTGGGTGCCGAGGCCTAAATATCTGACAATGGCCTGTTCCAGTGGTGGGTGACGTGAAGCCTGATTCTCTGCTATGACATGAAGCCTGATTCTCTGCTATGACTTGAAGCCTGATTCTCTGCTATGACATGAAGCCTGATTCTCTGCTATGGGACCTCTCTCCTCTGTCTGGGTGCCGGGGCCTAAAAATATCTGACAATGGCCTGTTCCAGTGGTGGGTGACATGAAGCCTGATACTCTGCTATGGGACCTCTCTCCTCTGTCTGGGTGCCGGGGCCTAAATATCTGACAATGGCCTGTTCCAGTGGTGGGTGACGTGAAGCCTGATTCTCTGCTATGACTTGAAGTCTGATTCTCTGCTATGACATGAAGCCTGATTCTCTGCTATGGGACCTCTCTCCTCTGTCTGGGCGTCATTGCCTATATATCTGACAATGTCCTGTTCCAGTGGTGGGTGACGTGAAGCCTGATTCTCTGCTATGACATGAAGCCTGATTCTCTGCTATGACTTGAAGCCTGATTCTCTGCTATGACATGAAGCCTGATTCTCTGCTATGGGACCTCTCTCCTCTGTCTGGGTGCCGGGGCCTAAAAATATCTGACAGTGGCCTGTTCCAGTGGTGGGTGACGTGAAGCCTGATTCTCTGCTATGCCATGAAGCCTTATTCTCTGCTATGGGACCTCTCTCCTCTGTCTGGGTCCCGGGGCCTAAATATCTATCAATGGCCTGTTCCAGTGGTGGGTGACGTGAAGCCTGATTCTCTGCTATGACATGAAGCCTAATTCTCTGCTATGACTTGAAGCCTGATTCTCTGCTATGCCATGAAGCCTGATTCTCTGCTATGGGACCTCTCTCCTCTGTCTGGGTGCCGGGGCCTAAATATCTGACAATGGCCTGTTCCAGTGGTGGGTGACGTGAAGCCTGATTCTCTGCTATTGTAGTGTCCCACTAGGTAAAGATGGGCACTACACAAGGGTTAATGTGTTTATTGCATTTACTGTCATGTGTTGTATTTCCCTATGTTATCTGGGTGTCAGGCCTGTCAGGGTGCAGTTTAGCCTCCCAGGCGTTAGAGGGAGCTAGAGAGCCCTAGTTATATATAGGTAGGCCCAGACAGGGGAGAGTTAGTGTATTCCAGGGGACTAGAGGAGTCACTTAGTCAACCTGAAGCTCCTGAGGCTAGGAATAGCTCAGTGGAGATACCCCAGTAGTAGGACAGAACCTCCTGGGAGAAACCTGCAGCTTCCCTACCAAGCAAGGATAATACAAGTTCAGATAAGTAACCTGATGGGCAGAAGTACTATAAAGTAAAGAGCAAGGGTCAATACTGGAGGAAGGATTTATATACCAATGATTAAAGCCAGCAATTAGGCATCCGGGCCTTGGGATCAAGCCAGCTAGAATAGCTGAAGGGAATAGAGCAGCATTGCACTGCAAAGCATTAACTGTTTACCCTCCAAGTATCTTGCATGATTAATACCTGCCACTATTGAAAGTCAACCTGCTTGTGGAGTATTGTTCAAGGGACTGCATTACCATTTACTGTAACTACCTGTACAAAGTTGGACTGTTTTTCCACCAAGTAAAGCAACGTTTAGTTCACCAACTGTGTACTCATTTACTACTCCTACAAATCGGTGTGCCACCGTTACAGGCACTGGCGTCACGATCCTTAAAGTGACCTCACCTAAGGCACTCAAAACACCTACAACACCCAGGGCACCTCACATACCATCAGGCCTGGTCCCTATCTACAGAGTGTGCCCCAGAGGAACTAGTGTCTGCCTCTCCATTCACTGCCGCATGCCTGCCCAGGGTTCTCCTCAGAAAAGTGAGTAACCCTCGATTGCCCATACCGTGACCTCACTGCGCTATACCCTGCAGGTCTGGCGTGCTGCATAAATTGGCGTCACGAACAGGATACGATTATTCCTGCGCCATTGCGGATATAAAAACTGTGTGCTATTATATGCCTTAAAGTGACCAAGCCCTAATTGCTTTATTGAAAATTGCTGGGCCAAAGTGAACTGTAATAATTTGCGGTGTGAAGATTTTATTGTCTGGACTGTTTGCCGTTTGCGTAAGCCACCGCTTGATGTCAGTGAATCGACAGCGATTTTGCCCACTTAACCTGAGTTGGATTACAAGTGTGCCTTGTGGAACCGTTCGGCGCGAAAAAGAACAAGGAGGAAGAACGCCGCCCTGTCTGGAAGGAAAAGGTGCCGCCTACCTGAGTCCCGGAGCTAACAGAGACCGCACCCACCTGCTGACGCTGTACGCAGGACGCTCGGCGCCCGTAGCCACGCATCTCGCGAGATCTGGAGCGAGCATCACCGGAGTAAGTACAGACTTTAAACTTTTGCCGGCTCTTCCGATTACCTTACCGGAACATTCCCGACCCCTGCCAGGGCACCGGAAAGGATCCCTTTAGTGACCAAAGACTTTACTTAGAAAAGTTATTACCATTGCCGCTCCAGTCCGCTCCGCTACATTTAAAGGGCCATACCCACATATTAACGCCATGTCCGCACCTGAGGAAATCGGGCAGGCGGCCCCAGTCGTGTCTTCTGAAGTACCCACAGCCGACTCTAGGGCCCCTTCCGCCGCGGCACCGCCAAGCCTGATGCCGTTAACCATGCCGTATTATTTTGGGGCCCCCTGGTTCCCACGTTATTCAGGGGAAGCCCACAAGTTAAAGGACTTTAGGGAGCAGATACTGGCCTTGTTCCGGCTTTATCCCATAACTGCCGAACAACAAATGGAGATCCTCCTAGCTCAGTTAGAAGGGGCCGCCCGCAGGGAAGTCATGTCATGGCCCCGCTCTGAGAAGAGTAGCC
Source organism: Bufo bufo (assembly GCF_905171765.1). NCBI lineage: Eukaryota > Metazoa > Chordata > Amphibia > Anura > Bufonidae > Bufo > Bufo bufo. The sequence goes on along the minus strand of NC_053389.1, from coordinate 90,658,591 downwards.
TGGAACAGATTTTTGATCGCTTGGGCACCACATTTGAGGCCAGAACGGTGTCAGAAGTTAAAATGCGTTTCTTCAGCAGAAAGCCTGGAGAGTTGCTCCGCGATTTTGCCCTGTCCTTACAAGAGACACTGAGAGCTGTAGTCCAAGTGGATCCCAAAGAAGCTGAGGACCAGGACCGGACTCTTAGAGAACAGTTCATTGCGGGCATAAGTACTGAGCATTTAAAGGGCCAGCTACGGATGTTGTCAGCCCAACACCCCCACTGTACATTTTTGGATTTTAAGGAATTGGCCATCAGTATACTAGGCCAGAACCCTGCTCCAGGTCAAGCGCCTTCCCTGAACCTCAGGCTTGTCAGCTAAAGACTGTTAATGTGGGGCCTGCAGGAGTCAGTCAGGCCACCCAGGCTCCAGTCACAGATGTAGTGGCAGCACTAATGGAGCAAGTGAACCATCTTACTCTAAGCTTAGAGAAGGTGTGTAAGAAAATCGAGGAGTGGGAGAGACCATTGTTGCTGGAAGATGAAGGCCCTTTTCCTCCAAGGCTCCCACCTGCCAATAGGGATGTATATCCAAAAGAACCTGATGGGCGACCGAGTTACCGGCCCAGAAGTAGAAACCAGCCTGTCTGCCACCATTGTAAGAAATATGGACATACCGAATCAATGTGCTGGCAGTTAAACTGGCAACCCCTGAGGCAGAGGACCGCCCCTCGGGAGGTAGAACAGTAGGTCCAAAGGATCCAAGCTGGATGCCTAAGTATGTAGGATCCCGTCCAAAAATGAATATATGTATCAACGGGATACCCTTTGAAGCCCTGTTGGACACGGGGTCACAGGTCACCACCATTCAACGGCCTGCCTTTGACAAGTTCTGGGATCCAAGTCTCCTCACCCAGCCACCAGAGTCCTGGCTAGATATCATTGCCAGCAACGATAAGCCAGTGAAAGTACATGGGTATTGGGAACCTACCCTTCAGGTGGGAGAAGCCACCCTGCCACAGCAAGGCGTGATTGTGGTACAAGCAGGAGATAAAGGAAGACACCCTGTGATCTTAGGGACTAACGTTCTAAAAAATTGTTACTCTGAAGTGCTTGACGCATTAAATCAAACTATATCTTCAGCCTCACCTGCTTCCAGAAGAGTTATTCAAAAGACTATTAGTGTGCTGTGTGCTCAACAAAGGTTCGCCAACAAGAAAGAAATTTGTACTGTCCGGATCCGGGATAACCGGCCGGTAATTCTGCCTCCAAATTCCCAGATCATCCTGTGGTGCCGTGCTGTGTTAGGGATCCAGGGCCAGGACTATCAGGCCTTAGTGGAACCTATTCCCATTGAAAATCATCCCTTCATACGGACAGCCAAGAGCCTGGTGACCGTGTCTCAAGGTAAAGTGCCTGTCCGTTTAATTAACTTTGGTGATCATCCCGTGACTATCCTTAAACACTGCCCCGTTGCTCAGCTTTTTCAGGTGTCTTTCTAGGATGTGATCCGTCTGCCTGCCACGGAGGCGTTCCAGACCACACAGAGCAGCAGCCTCCCTACGACATCCTAGTGGGAAGAACTACATGTGGGGAACAAATCCACCCCAAAAGAGCAAATAGAGGGAGTCCTGAAGCTGGTGAAGGAGCACCACCAGGCCTTCAGCAAACACTCCACGGACTACGGAGAGGTCAGTGTAATCAAACACACCATACCCACTGGCTCTCATCCTCCTATTAAGGAGAGATACAGACCCATACCACCTACTACCTATCAGTCTGTGAAAGAGATGATACAAGAGATGAAAGACTCTAATATAATCCGGGACAGTCATAGTCCCTGGGCTACGCCCCTATTTCTTGTTCGAAAAAAAGATGGCAGCATAAGGTTCTGCGTGGATTACAGAAAAATTTATCAAATCACCCACAAAGATGCATATCCATTGCCACGCATTGAAGAGTCCTTGACTGCCCTGGGGTCATCAGCCTATTTCTCTACCTTGGACTTAACCAGTGGGTACTGGCAAGTACCCATGGCCCCAGAAGATCGAGAAAAGACTGCTTTCACTACACCTATGGGCCTGTTTGAATTCAATTATATGCCGTTTGGACTGTGTAACGCTCCAGGAACGTTCCAGAGGCTGATGAAACGTTGTTTAGGCCATAGGAATTTTGAGACTGTTCTATTATACCTGGATGACGTTATTATATACTCCAAGACGTATGAGGACCACCTAGAACACCTGGGTGAGGTGTTCCAAGTTCTTACTAAGCCATCCAAGTGCCACCTGCTGAAACCAGCGGTCAAATACCTCGGGCACGTTGTCAGTGCCGAAGGAGTACAGCCTAATCCTGATAAACTTGCTGCTGTCCGCAACTGGCCTACTCCTACGACCGTGAAAGAGGTGAGAAGCCAGTAAAAGAGGCCTGGGGGCTGTGTTGGCTCAAGTGCAAGATAACAAAGAAAGGGTAATTGCCTACGCCAGCAGATCCCTGAAGGGAGCTGAAAAGAACGACCAGAACTACAGTTCTTTCAAGCTGGAGTTTCTTGCCTTAGTGTGGGCTGTGACCAAAAAGTTCAAAGACTATCTCGCTGCCACACCATTTGTTGCCTTCACGGACAATAATCCCCTGGCGCATCTGAATACAGCCAAATTAGGGGCACTGGAGCAAAGATGGGCCTCCCGCCTTGCCAACTATGACTTTACTGTGAAATACCGGGCAGGCCGCTCCAACGATAACGCTGATGCTCTGTCGCGGCTTCCCACTACAGAGGCCCCAGATGAACAAAAAGATGCCTGGGAAGAAGTGGAAATGCCAGCGTTCTACAATAAATTTGCCCAGCAGGATAATATCCGTACTGAGGATCTCCCTGCTGTTGATCCTCCCTCATCAGATGGTCCTGAGTCCAGAGGCAATCAAGAAAGGTGGATTAAGCTCCAGTCCGAAAGTAGAGTCCTCTGTGAACTGCTCGATTTCCTTACCAGTGGAAAAATCCCTGAGAGAATCCGCAGGAAGAGTGCAGACCCAGAACTAGCGAGACTGTGGAGACATCGCCACCAACTATTCCTTCAAAGAGGCCTGTTGCTCAGAAGGAGCCTGGATCCAGTGTCCTGTGATAGAGTGTACCAAATTCTCCTGCCACGTCGGGATGCCAGCCTGGTGCTGGATATGTATCACAACCAGTCTGGACACTTCGGTGTGCAGAAGACTGAGGCTACCATTCGCAGAAGATTCTATTGGATTGGGATGAGAGAAGATATTGAGAAATGCACTGCCTGTGCTGTGGGGCGAACTGAACGCCATGACCAGAGGGCGCCTCTCCATCCTATCGTAAGTAAAACTCCTTTAGAGCTTGTTGCTATTGACCATGTGAAGTTGGAGCCGAGTCGCTCAGGGTATACTTATGCCATGACTATTATTGATCACTTCACCAAGTTTGTCGTAGCAGTGCCTGTGAAAGACCTGACAGCCAAGACTACAGCGGAGGCGTTGTGGAAGCATTTTCTACTGCCCTACGGCTGCCCAGAAAGGATCCTCACCGACCAAGGGTCTGCGTTTGAGTCGCAGCTGTTCCATGAGATGTGCCTGCTGCATAACTGCCAGAAAGTCCGGACCACTGCCTACCATCCGCAAGGTAACGGACTCTGCGAAAAAATGAATAAGACTCTCATTGAAATGCTGAGAGCAGTAACCCCTGAGACGAGGGGTGATTGGCCTACTCTGTTGCCGCAGCTCATGTACACTTACAACAACACCATTCATTGTTCCACCGGTTACACCCCGTTCTATTTGATGTTTGGCTGACAAGGGAGATTGCCTGCGGATCACTCCCTGGGTGTGCAAGTACCGGATGTGATCAACCCACTGCCAAGGACGGATTGGGTAGTGGAACACCAAAGGCGTCTCCTCAATGTAAGGAGATCGTCCAGGAACGCATGGAGAATGTTCTAGAAAAGCAGCACAAAGACTATGACCAGGTTGCCCATGCAGAACCCCTGGCTCTTGGAGACAAGGTGTGGTTGAAAAACAACCACCGGACTAGCAAGTTGGACAGCAAATGGGAAAGGATTCCCTATATTATTTCTGCCATCCCCAATGCTGAAACACATATTTATCAAGTCTCCAGAGAAGGAAAAGGTTCCCAAATCGTTCATAGGAACCGTCTCAAGCCTTGTATAGAAGGAGAACCAGCGGCAGAGGATATGGAGCCTGAGCCTTCTGAAGCGGAGTTGCTGGCTCCACCTATGGACCCTATGCAGGCTGTGGAGAACTTAATCCATGAGAAAGAGCCGTTACACTGGTTTCTCACACCCTGGTTGAACTTAATGGTTCCTGCTCCCGTTCCTGTTGGTCCTCCGCCTCAGGACATCTTACCCCAGAGAGCTCCTGAAGTGGCCCCAGAGGCGGTGGGCTCCTCTGACCTTCCTGAGTCCAGGCGGGAAGAACCCCTGCCAGTCAGGAGGTCCACCTGTTCTACCAGGGGGCACCCACCTGTGAGGTTTGGAGACTACATTATGGGCCCAGGTAGCCCCTCACGGGAAACCCCTGTTTAACCCTTTGCAAACATGGGTACGGACTCATTTATATCCTTTGAGCCTCCAAGGACTTATGTTTGTTTAAATTATTATGGACTATCCTGGTATTATTGATACGCTGCACCGGGTCAGCGCCCCTGTTCCCTTACATATCCTGAGAGAAGAGAACGACGCCCCTTTTCACCACTCCTTTCAGTGACACTGTTTGTCAATTTTTATATTGTTACTGTGGTGATTGCTGTGTGTGCATGTTCTCATTTGTCTTTCAGGTTGCCGCTTCCAGATGGGCGGACCCTCCATGTTGCGCCGAGGACGGGCAACGTCATAGCGTGAGGGTATGTAGTGTCCCACTAGGTAAAGGTGGGCACTACACAAGGGTTAATGTGTTTATTGCATTTACTGTCATGTGTTGTATTTCCCTGTGTTATCTGGGTTTCAGGCCTGTCAGGGTGCAGTTTAGCCTCCCAGGCGTTAGAGGGAGCTAGAGAGCCCTAGTTATATATAGGTAGGCCCAGACAGGGGAGAGTTAGTGTATTCCAGGGGACTAGAGGAGTCACTTAGTCAACCTGAAGCTCCTGAGGCTAGGAATAGCTCAGTGGAGATACCCCAGTAGTAGGACAGAACCTCCTGGGAGAAACCTGCAGCTTCCCTACCAAGCAAGGATAATACAAGTTCAGATAAGTAACCTGATGGGCAGAAGTACTATAAAGTAAAGAGCAAGGGTCAATACTGGAGGAAGGATTTATATACCAAGGATTAAAGCCAGCAATTAGGCATCCAGGCCTTGGGATCCAGCCAGCTAGAATAGCTGAAGGGGATAGAGCAGCATTGCACTGCAAAGCATTAACTGTTTACCCTCCAAGTATCTTGCATGATTAATACCTGCCACTATTGAAAGTCAACCTGCTTGTGGAGTATTGTTCAAGGGACTGCATTACCATTTACTGTAACTACCTGTACAAAGTTGGACTGTTTTTCCACCAAGTAAAGCAACGTTTAGTGCACCAACTGTGTACTCATTTACTACTCCTACAAATCGGTGTGCCACCATTACAGGCACTGGCGTCACGATCCATAAAGGGACCTCACCTAAGGCACTCAAAACACCTACAACACCCAGGGCACCTCACATACCATCAGGCCTGGTCCCTATCTACAGAGTGTGCCCCAGAGGAACTAGTGTCTGCCTCTCCATTCACTGCCACATGCCTGCCCAGGGTTCTCCTCAGAAAAGTGAGTAACCCTCGATTGCCCATACTGTGACCTCACTGTCGCTATACCCTGCAGGTCTGGCGTGCTGCACTATGACATGAAGCCTGATTCTCTGCTATGACTTGAAGCCTGATTCTCTGCTATGACATGAAGCCTGATTCTCTGCTATGGGACCTCTCTCCTCTGTCTGGGTGCCGGGGCCTAAATATCTGACAATGGCCTGTTCCAGTGGTGGGTGACGTGAAGCCTGATTCTCTGCTATAAAGAGATAATCCACGGCACACCAATGTCTTTTACTTTGCAAATTTATTATAAGTACAGAAGATTCAGAAGAGTTGTATCTAGGGATGAGCGAACCCGAACTATATAGTTCGGGTTCGTACCGAATTTTGGGGTGTCCGTGACACGGACCCGAACATTTTCGTAAAAGTCCGGGTTCGAGTTCGGTGTTCGGCGCATTCTTGGCGCTTTTTGAAAGGCTGCAAAGCAGCCAATCAACAAGCATCATACTACTTGGCCCAAGAGGCCATCACAGCCATGCCTACTATTGGCATGGCTGTGATTGGCCAGTGCACCATGTGACCCAGCCTCTATTTAAGCTGGAGTCACGTAGCGCCGCACGTCACTCTGCTATGATCAGTATAGGGAGAGGTTGCAGCTGCGACGTTAGGGCGAGATTAGGCAGATTAACTCCTCCAAAAGACTTCATTCTGTGATCGATCTGCAGCTGTGGATCATTGAAGTGCTATTATTGACTTGCTCACTTTTTTGAGGCTGCCCAGAGCGTTTTTAGATCACTTTTTTTCTGGGGTGATCATTTTGTGACTTGTGGTGCGCCAGCACGAGCTATCACCAAGTGTATTTAACCATCGATAGTGTGGTTATTTTGTGCTATATCCTACATCAGCTGCAGGCTGAGCCTGTGTCACCGAAGTGCATTTAACCATCAACAGTCTGGTTATTTTTTGGCCATATACTACATCAGCTGCAGGCTGAGCCTGTGTCACCAAAGTGCATTTTACCATCAACAGTCTGGTTATTTTTTGGCCATATATTACATCAGGGGCAAGTTGAGCCTGTCACCCAGCGCCTAAAAAATAGACCTGACATTTCTATTCAACCAAATCTGCACAGTTTTAGCTGGTCAAGTTATTTGTAGTGACCGTCAAAGCAGACTTTTTGTTCTGGGTTGAAAAAGCATTCCCAAATTTGCCATTCTGAAAATAACTAGTTTGTGGTATTTCAGGCCTACTTGAAATCTATCCCAAAAAGAAAATCTTACATTGAAGTTATTGATAGTATCATTCAGAAAAACCTAAGACACACGCTAGCGTGCTGATAGAAGTGTCATTCTGTGATTAAACCTATAACTGTCACACAGCGCAAAAAAAAACAGGTCTCACATCTCTATTCAACCAAATCTGCACAGTTTTAGCTGGTCAAGTTATTTGTAGTGACCATCAAAGCAGACTTTTTGTTCTGGGTTGAAAAAGCATTCCCAAATTTGCCATTCTGAAAATAACTAGTTTGTGGTATTTCAGGCCTACTTAAAATCTATCCCAAAAAGAAAATCTTACATTGAAGTTATTGATAGTATCATTCAGAAAAACCTAAGACACACGCTAGCGTGCTGATAGAAGTGTCATTCTGTGATTAAACCTATAACTGTCACACAGCGCAAAAAAAAAACAGGTCTCACATCTCTTTTCAACCAAATCTGCACAGTTTTAGCTGGTCAAGTTATTTGTAGTGACCGTAAAAGCAGACTTTTTGTTCTGGGTTGAAAAAGCATTCCCAAATTTGCCATTCTCAAAATTGTGGTGAACGGGAACAATGAGGAAAACATCTAATAAGGGACGCGGACGTGGACATGGTCGTGGTGGTGTTAGTGGACCCTCTGGTGCTGGGAGAGGACGTGGCCGTTCTGCCACAGCCACACGTCATAGTGAACCAACTACCTCAGGTCCCAGTAGCCAGCAGAATTTACAGCGATATTTGGTGGGGCCCAATGCCGTTCTTAGGATGGTAAGGCCTGAGCAGGTACAGGCATTAGTCAATTGGGGGGCCGACAGTGGATCCAGCACGTTCACATTATCTCCCACCCAGTCTTCTGCAGAAAGCGCACAGATGGCGCATGAAAACCAAGTCCATCAGTCTGTCACATCACCCCCATGCATATCAGGGAAACTGTCTGAGCCTCAAGTTATGCAGCAGTCTCTTATGCTGTTTGAAGACTCTGCTGCCAGGGTTTCCCAAGGGCATCCACCTAGCCCTTCCCCAGGGGTGGAAGAGATAGAATGCACTAACGCACAACCACTTATTTTTCCTGATGATGAGGACATGGGAATACCACCTCAGCACGTCTCTGATGATGACGAAACACAGGTGCCAACTGCTGCGTCTTTCTGCAGTGTGCAGACTGAACAGGAGGTCAGGGATCAAGACTGGGTGGAAGACGATGCAGGGGACGATGAGGTCCTAGACCCCACATGGAATGAAGGTCGTGCCACTGACTTTCACAGTTCGGAGGAAGAGGCAGTGGTGAGACCGAGCCAACAGCGTAGCAAAAGAGGGAGCAGTGGGAAAAATCAGAACACCCGCCGCCAAGAGACTCCGTATGCTACTGACCGCCGCCATCTGGGACCGAGCACCCCAAAGGCAGCTTCAAGGAGTTCCCTGGCATGGCACTTCTTCAAACAATGTGCTGACGACAAGACCCGAGTGGTTTGCACGCTTTGCCATCAGAGCCTGAAGCGAGGCATTAACGTTCTGAACCTTAGCACAACCTGCATGACCAGGCACCTGCATGCAAAGCATGAACTGCAGTGGAGTAAACACCTTAAAAACAAGGAAGTCACTCAGGCTCCCCCTGCTACATCTTCTGCTGCTGCCGCCTCGGCCTCTTCTGCTGCTGCTGCCGCCGTCTCGGCCTCTTCCTCCGCCTCTGGAGGAACGTTGGCACCTGCCGCCCAGCAAACATGGGATGTACCACCAACACCACCACCTGCGTCACCAAGCATCTCAACCATGTCACACGGCAGCGTTCAGCTCTCCATCTCACAAACATTTGAGAGAAAGCGTAAATTCTCACCTAGCCACCCTCGATCCCTGGCCCTGAATGCCAGCATTTCTAAACTACTGGCCTATGAAATGCTGTCATTTAGGCTGGTGGACACACACAGCTTCAAACAGCTCATGTCACTTGCTGTCCCACAGTATGTTGTTCCCAGCCGCCACTACTTCTCTAAGAGAGCCGTTCCTTCCCTGCACAAACAAGTGTCCGATAAAATCAAGTGTGCACTGTGCAACGCCATCTGTGGCAAGGTCCACCTAACCGCAGATACGTGGACCAGTAAGCACGGCCAGGGACGCTATATCTCCCTAACTGCACACTAGGTAAATGTAGTGGCGGCTGGGCCCCAGGCGGAGAGCTATTTGGCGCACGTCCTTCCGCCGCCAAGGATCGCAGGGCAACATTCTTTGCCTCCTGTCTCCTCCTCCTCCTACTCAGCTTCCTCCTCCTCTTCTTCCACCTGCTCATCCAGTCAGCCACACACCTTCACCACCAACTTCAGCACAGCACGGGGTAAACGTCAGCAGGCCATTCTGAAACTCATATGTTTGGGGGACAGGCCCCACACCGCACAGGAGTTGTGGCGGGGTATAGAACAACAGACCGACGAGTGGTTGCTGCCGGTGAGCCTCAAGCCCGGCCTGGTGGTGTGCGATAATGGGCGAAATCTCGTTGCAGCTCTGGGACTAGCCGGTATGACGCACATCCCTTGCCTGACGCATGTGCTGAATTTGGTGGTGCAGAAGTTCATTCGCAACTACCCCGACATGTCAGAGCTGCTGCATAAAGTGCGGGCCGTCTGTTTGCGCTTCCGGCGTTCACACCCTGCCGCTGCTCGCCTGTCTGCGCTACAGCGTAACTTCGGCCTTCCCGCTCACCGCCTCATATGCGACGTACCCACCAGGTGGAACTCCACCTTGCATATGCTGGACAGACTGTGCGAGCAGCAGCAGGCCATAGTGGAGTTTCAGCTGCAGCACGCACGGGTCAGTCGCACTGCGGATTAGACCCACTTCACCACCAATGACTGGGCCTCCATGCGAGACCTGTGTGCCCTGTTGCGCTGTTTCGAGTACTCCACCAACATGGCCAGTGGCGATGACGCCGTTATCAGCGTTACAATACCACTTCTATGTCTCCTTGAGAAAACACTTAGGGCGATGATGGAAGAGGAGGTGGCCCAGGAGGAAGAGGAGGAAGAGGGGTCATTTTTAGCACTTTCAGGCCAGTCTCTTCGAAGTGACTCAGAGGGAGGTTTTTTGCAACACCAGAGGCCAGGTACAAATGTGGCCAGACAGGGCCCACTACTGGAGGACGAGGAGGACGAGGATGAGGAGGAGGTGGAGGAGGATGAGGATGAAGCATGTTCACAGCGGGGTGGCACCCAAAGCAGCTCGGGCCCATCACTGGTGCGTGGCTGGGGGGAAACACAGGACGATGACGATACGCCTCCCACAGAGGACAGCTTGTCCTTACCTCTGGGCAGCCTGGCACACATGAGCGACTACATGCTGCAGTGCCTGCGCAACGACAGCAGAGTTGCCCACATTTTAACGTGTGCAGACTACTGGGTTGCCACCCTGCTGGATCCCCGGTACAAAGACAATGTGCCCACCTTACTTCCTACACTAGAGCGTGATAGGAAGATGCGCGAGTACAAGCGCACATTGGTAGACGCGCTACTGAGAGCATTCCCAAATGTCACAGGGGAACCAGTGGAAGCCCAAGGCGAAGGCAGAGGAAGAGCAAGAGGTCGCCAACGCAGCTGTGTCACGGCCAGCTCCTCTGAGGGCAGGGTTAGCATGGCAGAGATGTGGAAAAGTTTTGTCACCACGCCACAGCTAACTGCACCACCTCCTGATACGGAACGTGTTAGCAGGAGGCAACATTTCACTAACATGGTGGAACAGTACCTGTGCACACCCCTCCACGTACTGACTGATGGTTCGGCCCCATTCAACTTCTGGGTCTCCAAATTGTCCACGTGGCCAGAGCTAGCCTTTTATGCCTTGGAGGTGCTGGCCTGCCCGGCGGCCAGCGTTTTGTCTGAACGTGTATTCAGCACGGCAGGGGGCGTCATTACAGACAAACGCAGCCGCCTGTCTACAGCCAATGTGGACAAGCTGACGTTCATAAAAATGAACCAGGCATGGATCCCACAGGACCTGTCCATCCCTTGTGCAGATTAGATATTAGCTACCTCCCCTTAACAATATATTATTCTACTCCAGGGCACTTCCTCATTCAATACTATTTTTAATTTCATTTTACCATTATATTGTGGGGCAACCCAAAGTTGAATGAACCTCTCCTCTGTCTGGGTGCCGGGGCCTAAATGTGTGACAGTGGCCTGTTCCAGTGGTGGGTGACGTGAAGCCTGATTCTCTGCTATGACATTAAGACAGATTCTGTGCTGACATAACGCCAGATTCTCTGTTACGGGACCTCTCTCCTCTGCCTGGGTGCCGGGGCCTAAATGTGTGACAGTGGCCTGTTCCAGTGGTGAGTGACGTGATGCCTGATTCTCTGCTATGACATGAAGACAGATTCTGTGCTGACATAAGGCCAGATTCTCTGTTACAGGACCTCTCTCCTCTGTCTGGGTGCCGGGGCCTAAATGTGTGACAGTGGCCTGTTCCAGTGGTGGGTGACGTGAAGCCTGATTCTCTGCTATGACATGAAGACAGATTCTGCGCTGACATAAGGCCAGATTCTCTGTTACGGGACCGCTCTCCTCTGTCTGGGTGCCGGGGCCTAAATGTGTGACAGTGGCCTGTTCCAGTGGTGGGTGACGTGAAGCCTGATTCTCTGCTATGACATGAATACAGATTCTGCGCTGACATAAGGCCAGATTCTCTGTTACGGGACCTCTCTCCTCTGCCTGGGTGCCTGGGCCTAAATGTGTGACAGTGGCCTGTTCCAGTGGTGGCTGACGTGAAGCCTGATTCTCTGCTATGACATGAAGACAGATTCTGCACTGACATAAGGCCAGATTCTCTGTTACGGGACCGCTCTCCTCTGTCTGGGTGCCGGGGCCTAAATGTGTGACAGTGGCCTGTTCCAGTGGTGGGTGACGTGAAGCCTGATTCTCTGCTATGACATGAATACAGATTCTGCGCTGACATAAGGCCAGATTCTCTGTTACGGGACCTCTCTCCTCTGCCTGGGTGCCTGGGCCTAAATGTGTGACAGTGGCCTGTTCCAGTGGTGGCTGACGTGAAGCCTGATTCTCTGCTATAACATGAAAACAGATTCTGCGCTGACATAAGGCCAGATTCTCTGTTACGGGACCGCTCTCCTCTGTCTGGGTGCCGGGGCTTAAATGTGTGACAGTGGCCTGTTCCAGTGGTGGGTGACGTGATGCCTGATTCTCTGCTATGACATGAAGACAGATTCTGCGCTGACATAAGGCCAGATTCTCTGTTACGGGACCTCTCTCCTCTGCCTGGGTGCCTGGGCCTAAATGTGTGACAGTGGCCTGTTCCAGTGGTGGGTGACGTGAAGCCTGATTTTCTGCTATGACATTAAGACAGATTCTGTGCTGACATAAGGCCAGATTCTCTGTTACGGGACCTCTCTCCTCTGCCTGGGTGCCTGGGCCTAAATGTGTGACAGTGGCCTGTTCCAGTGGTGGGTGACGTGATGCCTGATTCTCTGCTATGACATGAAGACAGATTCTGTGCTGACATAAGGCCAGATTCTCTGTTACAGGACCTCTCTCCTCTGTCTGGGTGCCGGGGCCTAAATGTGTGACAGTGGCCTGTTCCAGTGGTGGGTGACGTGAAGCTTGATTCTCTGCTATGACATGAAGACAGATTCTGCGCTGACATAAGGCCAGATTCTCTGTTACGGGACCGCTCTCCTCTGTCTGGGTGCCGGGGCCTAAATGTGTGACAGTGGCCTGTTCCAGTGGTGGGTGACGTGAAGCCTGATTCTCTGCTACGACATGAAGACTGATTCTGCGCTGACATGAAGCCAGATTCTCTGCTATGGCATGAACAGACTGATTCTCTGCTGACATGAAGCCAGATTCTTTGCTATGGCATGAAGAGACTGATTCTCTGCTGACGTGAAGCCAGATTCTCTGCTATGGGACCTCTGTCCAATTGATATTGGTTCATTTTTATTTTTTTAATTTTAATTTTAATTCATTTCCCTATCCACATTCGTTTGCAGGGGATTTACCTACATGTTGCTGCCTTTTGCAGCCCTCTAGCTCTTTCCTGGGCTGTTTTACAGCCTTTTTAGTGCCCAAAAGTTCGGGTCCCCATTGACTTCAATGGGGTTCGGGTTCGGGACGAAGTTCGGGTCGGGTTCGGATCCCGAACCCGAACATTTCCGGGAAGTTCGGCCGAACTTCTCGAACCCGAACATCCAGGTGTTCGCTCAACTCTAGTTGTATCACGCCGTCTGCAGCCTGGCCACGATCCCTTGAGAAAGGTCTTGACAGGACCGAAACGTTGCGACACATTATGGCCTACAAATATATGTTATATATGCTTATAATATAATCATGGCGAGACTAGTCATATATTGACAACTCTTCTGAATCTTCTGTACTTATAATAAATTTGCAAAGTAAAAGACATTGGTGTGCCGTGGATTATCTCTATATATTCTGCGACTGAAGTCCTCTGCGAGCACCCACCACTATATAAGGTGTGCGGACTCCACAATTTCCTCTAATTGATTCTCTGCTATGACATGAAGCCTGATTCTCTGCCATGAGACCTCTCTCCAATTGATATTGGTTAATTTTAATTAATTTTATTTTTATTTTAATTCATTTCCCTATCCACATTTGTTTGCAGGGGATTTACCTACATTTTGCTGCCTTTTGCAGCCCTTTCCTGGGCTATTTTACAGCCTTTTTAGTGCCGAAAAGTCCGGGTCCCCATTGACTTCAATGGGGTTCGGGTTTGGGGCGAAGTTCGGGGCGAGTTCGGATCCCGAACCCGAACATTTCCGGGAAGTTCGGCCGAACTTCTCGAACCCGAACATCCAGGTGTTCGCTCAACTCTAGTTGTATCACGCCGTCTGCAGCCTGGCCACGATCCCTTGAGAAAGGTCTTGACAGGACCGAAACGTTGCGACACATTATGGCCTACAAATATATGTTATATATGCTTATAATATAATCATGGCGAGACTAGTCATATATTGACAACTCTTCTGAATCTTCTGTACTTATAATAAATTTGCAAAGTAAAAGACATTGGTGTGCCGTGGATTATCTCTATATATTCTGCGACTGAAGTCCTCTGCGAGCACCCACCACTATATAAGGTGTGCGGACTCCACAATTTCCTCTAATTGATTCTCTGCTATGACATGAAGCCTGATTCTCTGCCATGAGACCTCTCTCCAATTGATATTGGTTAATTTTAATTAATTTTATTTTTATTTTAATTCATTTCCCTATCCACATTTGTTTGCAGGGGATTTACCTACATTTTGCTGCCTTTTGCAGCCCTTTCCTGGGCTATTTTACAGCCTTTTTAGTGCCGAAAAGTCCGGGTCCCCATTGACTTCAATGGGGTTCGGGTTTGGGGCGAAGTTCGGGGCGAGTTCGGATCCCGAACCCGAACATTTCCCGGAAGTTCGGCCGAACTTCTCGAACCCGAACATCCAGGTGTTTGCTCAACTCTAGTCATGAAGTACAATATGTGACGAAAGAACTTTCTTAGAACAGCCTGGATAAGTAAAAGCGTTTTAAAGCTATTCACACATAAAGTGACACTGGTCAGATTTGCAAAAAATGGCTTGGTCTTTAAGGTGAAAATGAGCCCGGTCCTTAAAGGGTAAAGGATCCATATGGTTAATTAGGAGTTATTGTAGGATCAGGATCCACTGGAAGCTGGCTACAGGCTAATAGGCTCGTTAAATTTCAACTCTTTCTAATGGTGAAGTCTGGTTTATTCAGAATATTGTTTTTCAATGTCGGGTACTTCTGTAGTATATACTAATGTTTGTTTAAAATGGATCGAATATATGACAATGCAGCTCCAGTTCTAAATGTAAGACAGCTTTTAGCCCATTTCCTACACCTAAAACAGGTGTAGAAGATGGTGAATGGGGTGGGCCTGTAGCCACGCCGCACCAACAATTTTAGACCTGGCGTGAGTGTGGCGATGTCGCAGATTGCGGCGCAACTAACTGCCTTGCCATCTGCACCTGAAATACGTCTAATTTAGGTGTGTGTCAGCTTAGTAAATGAGCCCCAATGTTTGTTACACCAGCACTGTGACATCGCAATGTTTATTATAGCAGTACTGTGATATCACTGTATTTATTCTCCCTGTACTGTGACATCACTCTGTTTATTTGAAATGGTAAGTGTAAAAAAAAAAAGGGAAACTCTGGGAGCTGCTCTGGTGTCTTGTAAAATTGTATTTATTGGTAAAAAAAAAACTTTAAAATTATAAAATGGCTAAGCGTTTCAGCAGCGTACCACCACCTTACTCAGCAGTACACTACTGAAATGTGTTGGTGTTTTATAATGTACAGTGCCACCTGTACAGTGGCATCAATGTGTTTATTACACCTGTATTGTGAAAACACTATGTTTTTTGTCCCTGTACTGTGACATCACTGAGTTTATTACACCTGTACTGTGACATCATTGTGTTTTTTATCTCTCTACTGTGACATCACTGTGTTTATTATCCCTCTACTGTGACATCACTGTGTTTATTATCCCTGTACTGTGATATCACTGTGTTTTATTATCCCTCTACTGTGACATCACTGTGTTTATTATCCCTGTACTGTGATATCACTGTGTTTTATTATCCCTCTACTGTGACATCACTGTGTTTATTATCCCTGTACTGTGACATCACTGTGCTTATTATCCCTGTACTGTGACATCACTGTGTTTATTATCCCTGTACTGTGATATCACTGTGTTTATTATCCCTGTACTGTGATATCACTGTGTTTATTATCCCTGTACTGTGATATCACTGTGTTTATTATCCCTGTACTGTGATATCACTGTGTTTATTATCCCTGTACTGTGACATCACTGTGTTTATTATCCTGTACTGTGACATCACTGTGTTTATTATCCCTGTACTGTGACATCACTGTGTTTATTATCTCTGTACTGTGACATCACTGTGTTTATTATCCCTCTACTGTGATATCACCGTGTTTATTATCCCTGTACTGTGATATCACTGTGTTTATTATCTCTGTACTGTGACATCACTGTGTTTATTATCCCTCTACTGTGATATCACCGTGTTTATTATCCCTGTACTGTGATATCACTGTGTTTATTATCCCTTTACTGTGATATCACTGTGTTTATTATCCCTGTAGTGTGACATCACTGTGTTTTATTATCCCTCTACTGTGACATCACTGTGTTTATTATCCCTGTACTGTGACGTCACTGGTTTTATTATCCCTTTACTGTGATATCACTGTGTTTATTATCCCTGTATTATGGCATCATTGTGCTTATTATCCCTGTACTGTGATATCACTGTGTTTATTATCCCTGTATTGTGACATCACTGTGTTTATTATCCCTGTACTGTGATATCACTGTGTTTATTATCCCTGTACTGTGACAACACTGTGTTTATTATCCCTGTACTGTGATATCACTGTGTTTATTATTTCTCTACTGTGACATCACTGTGTTTATTATCCCTGTACTGTGACATCACTGTGTTTATTATCCCTCTACTGTGATATCACTGTGTTTATTATCCCTGTAGTGTGACATCACTGTGTTTATTATCCCTGTACTGTGAAATCACTGTGTTTATTATCCCTGTACTTTGATATCACTGTGTTTATTATCCCTGTAGTGTGACATCACTGTGTTTATTATCCCCGTACTGTGACATCACTGTGCTTATTATCCCTGTAGTGTGACATCACTGTGTTTATTATCCCTGTACTGTGACAACACTGTGTTTATTATCCCTCTACTGTGATATCACTATGTTTATTATCCCTGTAGTGTGACATCACTGTGTTTATTATCCCTGTAGTGTGACATCACTGTGTTTATTATCCCTCTACTGTGATATCACTGTGTTTATTATCCCTGTACTGTGACATCACTGTGTTTATTATCCCTGTACTGTGAAATCACTGTGTTTATTATCCCTGTACTGTGATATCACTGTGTTTATTATCCCTGTAGTGTGACATCACTGTGTTTATTATCCCCGTACTGTGACATCACTGTGCTTATTATCCCTGTAGTGTGACATCACTGTGTTTATTATCCCTGTACTGTGACAACACTGTGTTTATTATACCTCTACTGTGATATCACTGTGTTTATTATCCCTCTACTGTGATATCACTGTGTTTATTATCCCTGTACTGTGACATCACTGTGTTTATTATCCCTGTACTGTGATATCACTGTGTTTATTATCCCTGTACTGTGACATCACTGTGTATATTATCCCTGTACTGTGATATCACTGTGTTTATTATCCCTGTAGTGTGACATCACTGTGTTTATTATCCCTGTAGTGTGACATCACTGTGTTTATTATCCCTGTACTGTGATATCACTGTGTTTATTATCCCTGTAGTGTGACATCACTGTGTTTATTATCCTTGTACTGTGACATCACTGTGCTTATTATCCCTGTACTGTGACATCACTGTGCTTATTATCCCTGTAGTGTGACATCACTGTGTTTATTATCCCTGTACTGTGACATCACTGTGTTTATTATCCCTGTACTGTGACATCACTGTGTTTATTATCCCTGTACTGTGACATCACTGTGTTTATTATACCTGTACTGTGATATCACTGTGTTTATTATCCCTGTATTATGGCATCATTGTGTTTATTATCCCTGTAGTGTGACATCACTGTGTTTATTATCCCTCTACTGTGACATCACTGTGTATATTACACCTGTTATAGGATATAATTGTATACATTAACCAGGTTGTAGGACATAAAAATAAGAAATAATCCTATTCAGTCACAATATTGTGTGCACTTTCAGGGGAGTAAGCATATGCACTGGTTGTAGTTGCACCTGGAAACTGATACTAAGGTTGCCCAGTAGTTCCTCTGCCATACAATCAGATCCAGTAATTTAAATTGCATATAAAATTTGGGGTCCCTGTTATATACTGTGCATTGGAACAAGGAACTGTAAGTTATACCTCCCAGCTTAAAGTGAGTCAGTCATCAGTGACCTTCCCGTTTAAGTTAGGGCATAGACACATAGGGAGAGATTCATCAAAATGGTGTAAAGTAGAACTGTCTTAGTTGCCCATAGCAACCAATCAAATTCCACTTTTCATTTTTCACAGCTCCTTTGGAAAATGAAAGGTGGAATCTGATTGGTTGCTATGGGGAACTAAGACAGTTCTACACCAGTTTGATAAATCTCCTCCATAGTTTTAGTTTACCTGATTCAAGGTTTCTTTCCTGATTTTTTTATTTTTTTTATATGCAAATGAGACATTTGGTGGGACAAAGGTGCCACTATTGCTCTTGTTGCAGTGAAACACCACTCCTTTCTGTGGCCAGTCCCTCCCTACCTGCTTTGATTGACAGATCCAAGCCATGGTGATGTAATCTCACCTAGCCCTGTGTTCTCGTACATGCACCACTGGTACACATATTGGAGCATGAACAGTTCAACCCCCGATTCTTGACAGGGCCAAAAATAAGTGTGCTGTGCATGCACAGATGGCACAAGCCTCCAACCACAAGAGATGGACATGGCAGAGGACAGGGTGGAGACCTAAAATATGTCTAGACTTCCTGTTCTTTGAGAGCAGATACATGGGCCATAGGCACAATACCCAACGGCTGACTCATTGACTTCCTAAGGAGAGTTTTCTAGACATGCTTTGTGACCTGTCAGGAGGGAGTAGATAAGCTATGATATCACCCACTGTGAATGGAAGATCATGTGTTAGCTATACAAAGTTGGTATACAACATTGTAATCCTGCTTATGATGAAAGTTAACTGTACAGGACAGGAAGTCTCAACATATTATAGTTCATTTTCTGATGACACGAATAATACAAGTACCTGTATGTCTGTGCGTTTAAAATTTTTTATTTCATGTTACCTAAAGTTCTAGCAATTTCTTATTGTCCTATCCTACAGACAATACAAGACAAATCGGAGTCCACATTGAGGTCGCAGTCATAAGACGGTTCAATATGAAACAGCAGGACATATATAAAAGTTTCACAGCATAAGGCCTCATGCACACGACCGTTTTTCAGGTCCGCATCCGAGCCGCAGTTTTTGCGGCTCGGGTGCAGACCCATTCACTTCAATGGGGCCGCAAAAGATGCGGACAGCATAACATGTCCTATTCTTGTCCGTTTTGCGGGCAAGAATAGGCATGTCTACAATGGGCCGCCCGTTCCATTCCGCAAATTGCAGATCCGCGGTTTGCGGATCGCAAAAAACTTCAAGGTCGTGTGCATGTAGCCTAAGGCTACATGCACATGACCTTATGTGTTTTGCAATTGCGGATCCGAAAAAAAAAGGGATGCTGCTCCGTATGGCATACGTTATTTTTGCGAATCAGTTTTTTTTGCGGATCCATTGTAATAATGCATATCCTTGTCCGCAAACTAGAAAAAAAATAGGACATGCACTATTTTTTTGGCGGAGCAACGGAACGGACTTACTGATGCGGACAGCGTGCTGCTCGTTTTTTTTCCGGACCCATTGAAATTAATGGGTCCGCATCATATCCGCAAAAAAAACGGAATGGACATGAAAACAAAATGCGGTCGTGTGCTCGAGGCCTAAAGCTTATCATTTTACAGGGAAACCAGTCCATAGATATTGTGCTGCTATGATAAATAGAGGTCAGTGGCTTCAATGAAATTCTGTGGAGGGCAATCAGAAGATCATAGTGTCACCTTTCAGGTGGGAAGCATGAGGTTATTATTTTGATTACTGGACTGCTGGGAGCTCAGCTGTTGCTGCACCCATGGGTGGCTTAAACGAGGATAACAGAGATGTCTGTTGCTAAGAAGGGGAATATTCTTGAAAAGCAGCAATCAAGAGGGACTTTCTATTTCTGAGATTCTTGTATCATCCTCATGAAAAACTAATGCTTAGATCTCAGAGGTTACTGCTTCATATGGATATGCCTCAGTGACTATCATCGTGCTAGCCTGATGACAGAGATGTGACAAATAAAACTGATGTGCACCTTCATATTTCTCTCTTAACCCCATAAGGACCTAAGACTAGGGTTGAGCGAACCCGAACTGTAAAGTTCGGGTTCGTACCGAACCTTAGGATTTTTGGACCCTGAACCCGAACATTTCAGTAAAAGTTCGGGTTTGGTGTTCGGCGATTTCTTGGCGCTTTTTGAAAGACTGCAGAGCAGCCAATCAACAAGTGTTTAACTCTGTGCCCTTAGAAGCCATCACAGCCATGCCTACTAATGGCATGGCTGTTATTGGCCAGTGCAGCATGTTACCCAGCCTCTATATAAGCTGGAGTCACGTAGCGCTGCACGTCACTCTGCTGTTACTAGTGTAGGGATAGGATGCTGCTGCTGTGAGGGAGAGAATAGGAAATAATCTTTAATCAGAAGTGCTTGTTAAATCAGCGATCTACATAGATTTAGTTGTGTGGGTGCAGTGCACAATCTTTTTACCCTGCCCTGAGCCCAGTGACAGAGAAAAATAACTTTTATCCGTCTGTTAATTAGGTGGGCGGCGGCGGCCATTTTATGCAAGTTCTATGCAACAGCACAGCATATGTGCTTTTGTGACATTGAAATTCAAGCATGAAATACTGCAATAATAATCTGGGTTTAAAAAAAACACCCATTTTTGGCAATATCCTACATCTGGTGCCTCTGCAGCATTTTTCAGTGTGCAATTTAAGCTAGAAATACAGCCATAATTTTGTGGGTTTTAAAAAACACCCTTCTTGGGCAAAATACTAAATTTAACAGCCCTTGCTGCATCTGTACGTGTGAAATTCAAGCGTTATATACTGCTTTAATATTTCTGTTAGTAAAAAAAAACACTCATTTTGGGCAAAGTACTAAATATTGCAGTCTTTGCTGCATCTGTTATTGTTAAAACAAGCTTGAAATACTTCAATAATTTTCTGGCTTTGAAAAAACACCCATTTTTGGCAATAACCTTAATCTTAGGCCTCTGCTGCATTAGTCAGTGTGCAATTTAAGCTAGAAATACAGCTTTAATTTTCTGGGTTTTAAAAAACACCCTTTTTGGCCAAAATACTCAATTTTACAGCCCCTGTTGCATCTGTACGTGTGAAATTCAAGCGTTATATGCTGTCATATTCTGTTTAAAAAAAAACACAAATTTTGGGCAAAGTACTTAATATTGCAGCCTTTGCTGCATCTGTGATTGTTAAAAACAAGCTTGAAATACTTCAATAATTTTCTGGCTTTAAAAAAACACAAATTTTTGGCAATACCCTCCATCTGGAGCCTCTGCTGCATTAGTCAGTGTGCAATTAAAGCTAGAAATACAGCTATAATTTTCTGGGTTTTAAAAAACACCCATTTAGGTCAAAATACTTAATTTGCGGCCTTGTCTGCATCTGTACGTGTGAAATTCAAACGTTATATACTGCTGTCATATACTGGTATTAAAAAAAACACATTTACGGCAAAAATCTTAATTTTGCAGCCTTGTTTGCATCTGTACGTCTGAGATACACCCTTTAGATACAGTTGGTCTATTCTGCTATTAAAAAAACACCCATTTAGGGCAAAAATCTTAATTTTGCAGCCTTTGCTGCATATGTCATTGTGAGATACACCCTTACATACTGCTGTGCTATTCTGGTATTAAATAAACACACATTTTGGGCAAAAATCTTAATTTGTAGCCTTGTCTGCATCTGTACGTGTGAGATACATGCTTTAGATACTGCTGTGCTATTCTGGTATTAAAAAAACACCCATTTAGGGCAAAAATCTTAATTTTGCAGCCTTTGCTGCATATGTCATTGTGAGATACACCCTTTAGATACTGTTGTTCTATTCTGCTAAAAAAAAAACCACCTATTTAGGGCAAAAATCTTAATTTTGCAGCCTTTGCTGCATCTGCCATTGTGAGATACACACGTTAGATACTGTTGTTCTATTCTGTTATTAAAAAAACACCCATTTTGGGCAAGATCCTAAATTTGAGAAATATGAGGAGAGCGTCAAATAAGGGACGTGGCCCCGGTCGTGGTGCTGCTGGTGGAGGTCCTGTTGCAGGGAGAGGACGTGGTCGATCTGTGCCAGCTACACGCACAAGTGAAACCCCTTCCTCAGGTGCGAGTAGGTGACAAAACCTGCAGCGGTATTTGGTCAGGCCTAATGCTGCTTTACGAATGGTGAGGCCAGAACAAGCACAGGCGATAGTAGATTGGGTTGCTGACAGTGCCTCCAGTTCCTCCACATTGTCTCCCACCCAGTCTCCTGCTGAAAGATCTGAGTTGGCACCTGCAGCCGATGTCCATCAGTCTTTCATCTCACCCCCTTGCAAATCAGCCAAGCAGTCTGAGCCCCAAGTCATGCAGTAGTCTCTTCTGCTTTTTCATGACTCTGCTAGCAGGGTTTCCCAGGGCCATCCACATAGCCCTGCCCCAGAATTGCCCTAATAAAAAAAAAAAAAACAATAATTAAAACAAAAAAACAGTGTTGGCTACCTCGTCCTCCTCCATCGCTGCTTCCACCTACACCGCTACGTCCACCGCCTCCTTAAACTCCTACTCCATATGGAGCTCCACCTCATAAATCAAGTTTTTCTTTTTTTTTTGTTGTACGTATTTTATTTTATTTTATGTCATTTCACTAATTTGTCTGTTAAATTTTCGGGTGAAATTCACTAATTTTTGGGTGTGATATACCACTGCTCTAGCTAGTAGAAAGGTTAAAAAAAAATTACTAATTTGTCTGTTACATTTTCGGGTGAAATTCACCAAATTTGGCTGTGCTATACCCCTGCTCTACCTGGTTGAAAGCTTAATAAATTTCACAAATTTTTCTGTTACATTTTTGGGTGACATTCAACAATTTTTGGCTGTGATAGACCCCTGCTCTACCTAGTAGACAGGTTAATACATTTTACAAACCTTTCTGTTATATTCTTGGTTGACATTTTACAATTTTTGCCGTGAATAAACTCCTGCTCTGAATAGGTGACAGGGACTGAAATTTTTAAAAAGAATCTGTTCCATTGGTGGGTGACATTAGCCCATTTCTGGCGATGAAAAGACCCTGCTCTGCATAGGTGACAGGGACTTAAATTTCTAAAATTTGTTTTTAATTGGCCCTTTTATTCGATCCTTCTGGTTTAATAACTTGTCCCACATTTCTGCTTCATCATATTGCAGCCATTGACCCTTTCTCACGCTCCCTCTCTGGCATGGAACCCTGATTCGTCAATAACCGTGATCAACATGGTAGGCTCAGAAAAGAACATCGAAAGTTGATAGAGAAGATATCCAAATGGATGATGGACGTCACAGGGACGTGCGATCAGGCAGAAGTTATCTAGAGTCAGGAAAGCGGCAGCAGGGCTTCTCCTGTCTAACGTTTCCAAATCCAAAATACCCCAGTGACATTCCCTATGAATTTTTATTAAAGGGGTATTATCATCTTTATAATCATCTTTCATTCCCCCCCCACCCCCCCTGAGGCTTTTCCTAAATATACAGCTTTTTCTAAATCTTATAGTTTTTTATAAAAATTAAAAATCAGATTTTGTTGTTTATACTTGCTGCCCATGGATACGGCCACCTATCGCCGGCCGCATCCATGGGCCGCGCCTGCGCACCGCTTAACCTGGTGATCTAGTGGCCGGCCTGCATTATAAGATGTGAACGCGCACGTCGGGCGGCCGCGCATGCGCAGATCAAGTATACTTCGTGCCGCGGCTCCAAACAAAGGAAGATACTTCTGCGCATGCGCGGGCGCCCGAACACTTCGGTGGATAAAGAAAGGAGTCGGACGTCTTTAGAACAGCCAGCGCAGGACATGGGTAAGTATTATTTGTAAATGCCCCACCAATTCCACCAACGATTTAATAATAAGAGCATCATCAATGGGGGGGCATCATTCTAACTGGGGGGGACAGGACACTAATGGGGGCATTATTTTACATGGGGGCATAACAGGAGGCATCATTCTAACTGGGGGGCACTAAAGGGGGCATTATTTTACATGGGGGCATAACAGGAGGCATCAATCTAACTGGGGGGGCACTAAAGGGGGCAATATTTTACATGGGGGCATAACAGGAGGCATCATTCTAACTGGGGGGGCACTAAAGGGGGAAATATTTTACATGAGGCATAACAGGAGGCATCATTCTAACTGGGGGGGCACTAAAGTGGGCATTATTTTACATGGGGGCATAACAGGAGGCATCATTCTAACTGGGGGTGACTAAAGGGGGCATTATTTTACACGGGGGCATAACAGGAGGCATCATTCTAACTGGGGGGCACTAAAGGGGGCATTATTTTACATGAGGGCATAACAGGAGGCATCATTCTAACTGGGGGGGCACTAAAGGGGGCATTATTTTACATGGGGGCATAACAGGAGGCATCATTCTAACTGGGGGGCACTAAAGGGGGCATTATTTTACCTGGCACAACTGGAGGCATTATTCTTCCTGGGGGGGGCACTAATGAGGGCATTATTTTTCCTGGCGGCACTAATGAGACAGTATTATTCTTATGGGCACTAAAAGGGGCATTATTATTCTTGGGGGCACTAATGGGGGCATTATTTTTCCTGGGGGAACTAATGAGACAGTATTATTCTTAGGGGCACTAAAGGGGGCATTATTTTACCTTGTACAACTGGAGGCATTATTCTTCCTGGGGGGACACTAATGAGGGCATTATTTTTCCTGGCGGCACTAATGAGACAGTATAATTCTTATGGGCACTAAAGGGGGCATTACTATTCTTGGGGGCAATAATTACATTATTTTTTCTGGGGGCACTAATGAGACAGTATTATTCTCAGGGGCACTAAAGGGTGAATTATTTTACCTGCCACAACTGGAGGCATTATTCTAACTGGGGGGGGGGGGGGGGGGGCACTAAAGGGTGCATTATTTTACCTGGCACAACTGGAGGCATTATTCTAACTGAGGGGGCACTAATGGGGGCATTATTTTTCCTGGGGGCACTAATGAGACAGTATTATTCTTAGGGGCACTAAAGGGGGCATTATTTTACCTGTGGGCACTAATGAGGCAGTATTATTCTTAGGGGCACTAAAGGGGCACTATTCTTCCTGGGGACACATATCTGTCAATAAATACTGTGAGGGGGCAAGAATGTTGGCCTTAGTAATGTGCGGTAGCACTTAGGTGAAATGTCATAAATTTCACTACTATATATTGACATGAATAAGTCTTACTGGACCAGCACAGTGCCCCGTGCTAGTGATTTCACAGGGGCAGTCAAAAAGTCTTAGTAACATGATTATTTTTATTTTATTAATTTGCAGAGGGAAAAATCAAATCGACATGGCAATCAGCCTTGCCAGCTTTACCAAAAAATATTGCACCAATTGAACGTCCTCCAAAGGAAGACTTGGTTCGAAGACATCTCTTTAGAAAATAAACATTTTTGTCAAGTAAATTAAATATAACATTATTATTCTAATTTTTCTTATTTTATGCCTGTTGATTTGAAGTTTATTTTAAAATAAACATGTTAATTACGTTCACAATAAAGCAAAATTTCTTTACAAAATTTTGCTTTTCAGTATTTTTTTATTTTTTTATGTCGTGTGGGTATGTCAACATGTGTGAAATCCATCGCATGCGCAGCTCCGTTTTGGACGCAGCACAAAGAAATAAAGATCAGCGCCGGGCGGCCGCGCTATTCCATTGTGCCTTCATCTGCAGGAGCAGAGAGGGGTAGGAGCTGAGGACATGAGGCAGGATGGGGTCAGACTCTGGACTACAGCAATGGAGCTGTGGGGGATTTATGGCTGCTCAGTTCTGGTTGTGTTCATAGTGGCTGCTGCATTATTGAATGGAGGGACACAGAGGGGTGACATTAAATGGAAGGACATAAAGGGGGTGACATTGAATGGAGTGACATAGAGGGGGGTGACATTGAATGGAGGGACATAGAGGGGGTGACATTGAATGGAAGGACATAGAGGGGGTGACATTGAATGGAGGGACATAGAGGGGGTGACATTGAATGGAGGGACATAGAGGGGGTGACATTGAATGGAGGGACATAGAGGGGGTGACATTGAATGGAGGGGCATAGAGGGGGTGACATTGAATGGAAGGACATAGAGGGGGTGACATTGAATGGAGGGACATAGAGGGGGTGACATTGAATGGAGGGACATAGAGGGGGGTGACATTGAATGGAGGGACATAGAGGGGGTGACATTCTGAAGTGTAGTGATACATGGACGCCATTATGGAGTGAGGGGACACAGAGGGGAGGACATTATGATGTTGAGAGAATGGAGGGACATTGCATCCCCTTTGTCCCTCTACTTCATAATGTCCTCCACTCTGTGTCCTTTCACTTCATAATGGCGTCCATGTATCACTACACTTCAGAATGTAATCCCCTCTGTGTCCCTCCATTCTATAATGGTGTCCCCTTTGTGTCCCTCCATTCTACAATGGCGTCCCCTCTGTGTCCCTCCATTCTATAATGGCATCCCCTCTGTGTCCCTCCATTCTATAATGGCATCCCCTCTGTGTCCCTCCATTCTATAATGGTGTCCCCTCTGTGTCCCTCCATTCTATAATGGTGTCCCCTCTGTGTCCCTCCATTCTATAATGGTGTCCCCTGTTTCCCTTTCATTCTATAATGGTATCCCTCTATTCTATAATGGCATCCCCTCTGTGTCCCTCCATTCTATAATGGCGTCCCCTGTGTCCCTCCATTCTATAATGGCGTCCCCTCTGTGTCCTTCCACTCCATAACGTCTTCCCCCTATGTTGCTCCATTCCATAAAGGAGTTCATCCTGAATTCCATTATTGTAATCTAATGTAAAATCGTTGGTGGATTTAGTGGTGCATTTATTCAAATAAAAATGATACTCACCTATTTTGAAGTTGTCCTGGTCCTCCGATACTTCTCCCTCACGCCCTCTTTCTCAAATTCTGTTTGATCTTCATGTACGTTGATCTTCTTATACAGCTCTGCTACATTTGTCTTAATGTACACTATATTTCATTATAGGTGTCTAATTCATGAAAATAGTGTCCCTCTATTCCATATTTGCGTCCCCTGTGTCCCTCCATAGAACATTATGAAGTGGAGGTCATGGTAGTGTAAAGGAAGACAGATGTAGAAGGGCTGTATAGGAAGCTTTTCATCCAAAATGCTAGTGCTGGAGGGGGAGACAGATGTAGCAGTGCTGTATATGAAGTTGATCAGCCACAGTGCTAGTGGTAGAGACAGATGTAGTAGAGCTGTATAGGAAGCGTTTAATCGAAAATGCTAGTGCTGGAGGGGGAGACAGATGTAGCAAAGCTGTATAAAAAGTTGTTCAGCAACAGTGCTAGTGTGGAAATGACTATATATATATATATATACCGTATATATATATATATATATGTAGCAGAGCTGTATAAGCGGATGGTCAGCCTCAGTGATGGTGAAAGAGAGAGAGAGATGAACTAGAACTGTATGAGGCTGTTCAGCAACAGTGCTAGTGTGGAAATGACTATATACATATATATATATATATATATATATGTAGCAGAGCTGTATAAGCAGATGGTCAGCCTCAGTGATGGTGGAATGTGGAATAAAGAGTTTATATGCAGACCGTCAACCTCAAGGATGGTGGGAGAGTATAATAAAGATGTAGCTGTGCTGTATAGGAAGGCCATGAGCCAAACTTATGATAGGAGACTGGAGAAGAAACATGTTCCTGAGCTATATATACATCTATACATATACATAGTGTAAGGTTTATACACAATTGTAGTACAGCTGTGATAGAAAGATATCTGCATCAGTGCTGGGGGGTGGAGGATGGTCATGTTTTATGGGAATCAAATGCACAGATTATAAGTCTACTGGCTGACAATCTTTAGAGCTAAGGTATAATATGGAATTGTAGTGTTTGCTGCACAGAATAGGTTTGTAAAAGATCAGACTGAGATTGTGTGTAAAACTTTTCAGAAGAGCCACATGTTACTGTACACTGAGCTCACTTATCACAGCTCTCTGAGTGAGGATTCCCCAGCAGGGGGAGGGGCCTCAGACACTGCAGGCTGCCAGACTGATGACTCATTCTCTTCACATGAACGAGCACGTAACAACTCAGCTCTCAGTGTGATGTCATACAGAGGTTTGGCCGACCTCACTCTAGCTGCCTAAGCCCGCCCAGCCTTATCTGCAGAAAACCAGGAAGTGAACAGCAGAGTGACTGCAGGTGAGGATAAATAAGCGAGTTGAGAATACCCCTTTAATCATTCCAATAACAGGGCATCTTAAGAGTCCTGTATTGTTATTTATCGTCACTACCTCCCCGAGTCGGGAGTGGGTAATTGCCGCGCGCCCCCTCTTTAACTTGGAAGCTTATGCTTTAATACTTTGTCCCACATTTCCGCTCGATTACATTTAATTTCATCCATTGACCTCCCTTGGATGTGGTATCCCTTTCTCAGGCTCCCTCTCCGGCCTGGAACCCTGATTCCCCGCCACGCGTGATCACCATGGTA
This sequence comes from Bufo bufo, assembly GCF_905171765.1. Taxonomy (NCBI): domain Eukaryota; kingdom Metazoa; phylum Chordata; class Amphibia; order Anura; family Bufonidae; genus Bufo; species Bufo bufo. The sequence continues at coordinate 90,630,093 of NC_053389.1, read as the reverse complement.
GGTGCATAAAAGAACATCGAAAGTTGATAAAGAAGATATTCAATTGGATCGTGGACATCACAGGGACGTGCGACATGGTGGAGCAGTATGTGTGCACACGCCTACACGTACTGAATGATGGGTCTGCCCCCTTCAACTTCTGGGTCTCCAAATTGGGCACATGGCCTGAGCTTGCCCTTTACGCCTTGGAGGTGCTGGCCTGCCCTGCAGCCAGTGTATTGTCTGAACGTGTGTTTAGCACGACTGGAAGGGGTTATCACAGGTTATATTTCCCAATATTTTGGGGTGTACCCTAATTTAAAAAAATTTAAATAAATTTAAAACCAAAAAGCAGTGTAGGCTACCTCCTCCTCCTCCACCGCCGCTTCCACCTAAACCACCACATCCACCGCCTCCTCAACCGCCTACTACATATGGACCTCGTCCTCCTAGATCAAGATTATTATTTTTTAGTTTTATGTATTTTATGTTATTTAAAGTCATTTCCCTATCCATATTTATTTGCAGAGCACTTGCCATGCTCTTAACCACATTTTTATGCCATTTGCAGCCCTCTAGCCCTTCCCATGACATTTTTACAGCCATTTTAGTGCTCAAAAGTTCGGGTCCACATTGACTTCAATGGGGTTCGGGTTTAAGTTCCGGTCAAGTTTGGGTCCCAAACTCGAACTTTTTTGTGAAGTTCGGCCGAACCCATCGAACCCGAACATCCAGGTGTCTGCTCAACTCTACCTATGACCAGGGCTGGGACAAGGCCATTTGGTGCCCAGGGCGAATGATCATCTCAGTCCAATCCCCCCCCCCCCCCCCGGGGGGGGGGGATTGGACTGAGATGACCATAATTTTTTTAATAAAAAAATTAGTTTGTTATTTGTATTACATTATTTTCTTACTTTTTACAGTCTGTGTGTGAGTAGCAGCTAGTGAAGGCAGGCTCCTCGTGGCTTGTTCTTCACGCGCCGACACAGCTCCCTGTAGGCTGCGCGAGTCCTCCCTCTCTCACCTCACAGCTCGCCTCCGGCGTGAGCCGCGTGACGTCACACGGCGCACGCCGGTGGTATCAACCAAATGAATCCTCCATGGGGGGGGGGGCGAGGAAACGCAGAGGAGGAAAGGGAGCCCGAGCCAGGAGCGCAGTCGGCACAAAATTCATAGGGGGAGAGAAGGAGCAGCGCTGACATGGCTGGTGTGGACGGTGTAGGCGGGTGCAGGAGCGCACTCAGCACAGCAAGCACAGCAAGTGGCGCTTGGCTAATGTGGTACAGTGAAGCTGTACACTGCTGGCACTTCACCTGCGCCCCCCTCCTGTCCGCAAATGGTAGCGCCCAGGGCACCCGCTCCTTCGGCCCCTGCCTTGTACCGGCCCTGCCTATGACGTACATGTAATTCATATCTGGCCGTGACTTAAGGACCAGTGACGTACATGTACGTCATGCTGATCGGGCTGGTGCAAGAGCTGCGCCCGCCCGATCAGCTGCACTGGTCTGGCTGTCACTGATAGCCGGACCCCTGCAGATGCCGACGCATTAATCCTCGCACTGCCGTGGTCAGCGCTGACCGCGGCACATGCGGGATCCTGCCGGGTGCAGGTTGGCCACCGGGGACCTGATGCATTGGTAGGCAGCCCAATGCCTTCCTTAGGCTGGGTTCACATGGGCATTGCGGGTGACGTGCGGGAACAGATGCGGTTGCGTTGCGGGAAAATGTGTGATTTTTCCCCACGAGTGCAAAGCGTTTTAATGTGTTTTGCACACACGTGAGAAAAATTGGCATGTTTGGTACCCAGACCCGAATCCGAACTTGTTCATAGAAGTTCGGGTTTGGGTTAGGTGTTCTGTAGATTTTATTATTTTCCCTTATAACATTGTTATAGGGGAAAATAATAGCATTCTTAATTCACCATGTGATGAGCGCAGTGACGTCACCACAGGTCCTTTTCCTCAAAGAAGAAGACAGAAGAGAAGCCAGGCTGCGCGAACAAGTGGATTAAGGCGAGTTTAATTTAAAAAAAATTTTTTTAACCCCTCCATCACTATTTTACTAAGCATTATGTATTAAGAATGCTATTATTTTCCCTTTTAACTATGTTAGGCCTCATGCACACGACCGTTTTTTTTGCGGTCCGCAAAACGGATTTCCGTCGTTCCGTTATCCGTGACCGTTTTTTCTTCCATGGGTCTTCCTTGATTTTTGGAGGATCCACGGACATTAAAAAAAAGTCATTTTGGTGTCCGCCTGGCCGTGCGGAGCCAAACGGATCCGTCCTGACTTACAATGCAAGTCAATGGGGACGAATCCGTTTGACGTTGACACAATATGGTGCAATTGCAAACGGATCCGTCCCCCATTGACTTTCAATGTAAAGTCAGGAGTCCCTATTAATATACCATCAGATCGGAGTTTTCTCCAATCCGATGGTATATTTTAACTTGAAGCGTCCCCATCACCATGGGAACGCCTATATGTTAGAATATACCATCGGATTTGAGTTAGATCGTGAAACTCAGATCCGACAGTATATTCTAACACAGAGGCGTTCCCATGTTGATGTGGACGCTTCAGGTTAGAATATACTAAAAGAACTGTGTACATGACTGTCCCCTACTGCCTGGCAGGTGCTGCCAGGCAGCAGGGGGCAGACCACCCCCCTCCCTCCCCCCCCTGTATTTGGTGGCCAGTGCGGCCGGCCCCCCCTCCCTCCCTTGTATTTAACACATTGGTAGCCAGTGCGGCCAGCCCCCCCTCCCTCCCTTGTATTTAACACATTGGTAGCCAGTGCGGCCGGACCCCCCTCCCTCCCTCCCTTGTATTTAACACATTGGTGGCCAGTGCGACCGGCCCCCTCCCTCCCTTGTATTTAACACATTGGTGGCCAGTGCGGCCGCCCCCCCCCCCTAATTAAAATGACCAACCCCCCATCATTGGTGGCAGCGGAGAGTTCCGATCGGAGTCCCAGTTTAATCGCTGGGACTCTGATCGGTAACCATGGCAACCAGGACGCTACTGCAGTCCTGGCTGCCATGGTTACTTAGCAATTTTAGAAGCATTATACTTACCTGCAATGTCTGTGACCGGCCGGGCGCTCCTCCTACTGGTAAGTGAAAGGTCTGTGCTATAAGCAATGCGCCGCACAGACCTTTCACTTACCAGTAGGAGGAGCGCCCGGCAGGTCACAGACATCGCAGGTAAGTATAATGCTTCTAAAATTGCTAAGTAACCATGGCAGCCAGGACTGCAATAGCGTCTTGGCTGCCATGGTAACTGATCGGAGCCCCAGCGATTAAACTGGGACTCCGATCGGAACTCTCCGCTGCCAGCAATGATTGAGGGTCGGTCATTTTAATTAGGGGGGGGAGGGAGGGGGGTCCGCCCGCACTGGCCATCAATGTGTTAAATACAAGGGAGGGAGGGGGGGGCCGGCAGCACTGGCCACCAATGTGTTAAATACAAGGGAGGGAGGGGGGGCCGGGCGCACTGGCCACCAATGAGTTAAAAACAGGGGAGGGAGGGGGGGCCGCACTGGCCACCAATGAGTTAAATACAGGGGGGGAGGGAGGGGGGGTCTGCCCCCTGCTGCCTGGCAGCACCTGCCAGGCAACAGGGGGCAGTCATGTACACAGTTCTTTTAGTATATTCTAACCTGAAGCGTCCCCATCACCATGGGAACGCTTCTGTGTTAGAATATACTGTCGGATCTGAGTTTTTACAAAGTGAAAAATCAGATCTAAAAAGCTTTTATGCAGACGGATCAGCGCATCCGTCTGTGTGAAAGTAGCCTACGGACAAGGATGACGGACGCGGATGGCAATCTTGTGTGCATCCGTGTTTTTTCACGGACCCATTGACTTGGAGGGGTCTGTGAACCGCTGTCCGTCAAAAAAATAGGACAGGTCTTATTTTTTTGACGGACAGGAAACACGGATCACGGATGCGGCTGCAAAACGGTACATTTTCCGATTTTTCCACGGACCCTTTGAAAGTCAATGGGTCCGCGAAAAATAACGGAAAATGGAACAACGGCCGCGGATGCACACAACGGTCGTGTGCATGAGGCCTTATAAGGGAAAATAATTATGATCGGGTACCCATCCCGATCGTCTCCTAGCAACCGTGCGTGAAAATAGCACCACATTCGCACTAGCTTGCGATTTTCACGCAGCCCCATTCACTTCTATGAGACCTGCGTTGCGTGAAAAACGCACAAAATAGAGCATGCTGTGATTTCACCGCTCATGTGCACAGCCCCATAGAAATGAATGGGTTCAGATTCAGTGCGGGTGCAATGCGTTCACCTCACGCATTGCACCCACGTGGAAATCTCGCCCGTGTGAAGGAGGCCTTAGTCATCGTGGCTGCCTTCCGTGACAGCCTGTGAGATTCAGAAGTATTGTAATGCATTGTAAAGGGGATCAGACCCCCAAAAGTTGAAGTACAAGAGTGAGACAAAAAATAAGTACTAAAAATAAAGTTTTACAAAAAATTAAAAGTTTCAAGTAAAAAAAAAAAGCGTCCTTTTCCCAAAATAAAGTAAAAAAAATAGTAAAAAATAGGGAAAAAAGAAAAGTATATTAAAAGTATAAAAGACATATTAGGTATCGCCGCGTCCATATCGACCAACTCTATAAAAATATTACATGACCTAACTCCTCAGGTGAACACCATCAAAAAATAAAAATAAAAACTGCTAAAAAAATATCATTTTTTGTCACCTTACACCACTAAAAGTACAACACCAAGCGATCAAAAAGGCGTATGCTTCCCAAAATAATAGCAATCTAACTGTCACATCATCCCGCAAAATATGAGCCCCTACCTAAGACAGTCACCCAAAAATTAACAAAACTATGAAGACAATAAAACATGATTTTTTTATGTTTCAGAAATGCTTTTATTGTGCTAAATGTAAAAAAAATAAAAAAGTAGACATATTAGGTGATGCCACATCCATAATGATCTGCTCTATAAAAATACCACTTGACCTAACCTCTCAGCTGAACACCGTAATTTTTTTTTATTAAAATGGTGTCAAAAAAACCATTTATGTCACCTTACATTACAAAAAGTGTAATAGCAAGCGATCAAAAAGTCATATGCACCCTAAAATAGTACCAATCAAACCATCGTCTCATACCAAAAAAAATAAGCCTCTACATAAGACAGTCGTCCAAAAAATAAAAATAAACTTTGGCTTTCAGAATATGGAGACAATAAAAAAAATAAAAATTTAAATGCTTTATTATTAATGATGAGCGAGCATGCTCGGCCGAATACTTGTTCGGCTCGAGCATCGCTATGCTCAGCACATGGCCGAGTACCACATGTGCTCGAGTCTCCTGCCCGCACGTTTCACGACTGCTAAGCAGCCAATGAACATGCAGGTAAGTACTGCCATCACTGTAATGCCAGTAGCCATGTTGGCTGCTGGCATTACAGTGATTGGCTGGCCGGAACGCGTCATCGGGTGCTATATAGCACCCGATGACGCGGGTTCGGCTTATTGCAAGTCAGGGAGAGCTGCACTTAGGAAGGGACAGGTAGTGTATGGGAGTTTGTGATCGTATTTTATTCAAGTGAATAACGTTTCAAAGACCCAAAAGTCCTTTTAAGGACTATTGTGTGTGGTTGGCAGCAATTTATTTTAGCAAAGTAGTACTCTAATTTTTTTTAACATACTTTGCAAAATAGCAATTCTTTTTCTATAAAGAGGGTGTCTGCAGTGACTTGTGACATCTGTGCAATTCCTTCTGTGTGTCAGGGGCAGAGATAGGAAGAATATTAGTCAAAACAATACGTTTTTTCCCCATAATCTATCCACATTTTTGCTGTCAACGGTGCAATCCATAAATTGTGTGATCTGCGCTTCAATACATTGTGTGGTTGTCAGGGCCAGATATAGGGAAAAAATGATAATACAGAAAACACGATTTTTTCCCCCCATAATCTATCCACATTTTTGCTGTCAACGGTGCAATCAGTGATCTGCGCTTCAATACATTTTGTGGTTGTCAGGGCCAGATATAGTGAAAAATATAAATATATATTTGTGGTCCTGGCTAGGGGGGGAACAGAGTGGACGAACCAAGTTGGGGAGGGGTGACTTAACTGTCAACTATCAATGGCTGAGGTGTGCCGGAAGCCATGGCCGTGTGTGAGCTAAATGAGGGGCAAAAATCAATCGGGTAGGAAAGATTAATGCAGAACTCATAGAGCTAAGCTGGTGAAGGCTTTGGCAATCTCGACCTGCGGGTTCGGAACGTAGTGCGTGAAACAGGAAGATTGCCATCTGCCCATTTTCTGGATGACGTGCGCTGGGACCCCATGACTTGACGCTGCGGATGACACCCCTATGCGAAATGAATGTCTTGAAATGGCCTTGGCATCGAACCCTAGTCCAGAAGCTAAGATTTTGATGTGGTGAACGAACTGTGACGCCGTGAGATGTTTGGAGTTGAAGAGAAAAAGAGGGCTGCCCGGCGCGGGATCTTTTGAGGTGGCGAATAGCTTTTTGAATACGGCAACCGGGCACCAGTCATTGAAGGTCTGGTAATAGCGAATTTTGACTGGCGGTTCCACTTGAGAAGTTTTGGTGGAGTGGAATGATAGGGTGCAATGCGTCTGCTGCCAGGCTAATTGATCTAAAGTGGGGCCCTCGTGTCCAGAAGAGCTGGTGAATTCCCTGGGCCGTAAGAACCCGTAAAAACAGAGGTACATGGCTGCTTTGATCACTATGCTTTTATATGGCCCGAAAGGATCATTGTCTAGGGAGGTGGAAAAGGCCCTGAACATTGCCCCGGTGACTGGTTTCCTGCGGGACTCTGGCTTGCTGCTGTTCTTTTGAATCCCTCTCAGGGTGGATTTTATGGCTTGAGACGAAAATATGGACTGGCTGGCTGGGTGATCTAAAGTGAAAAAATGTTGTACCCCTGCTAGGTATAATTAGATGGTATTGAATGATAGGTGAAGGTCTGTGTGACAATAAGCCAGGAATGCCATGACATAAGTTGTTCGGTCCAGTTGTTCCTGTGGATGTCTGAGGGAGAATTGTATGAAGGTTTCCCACCCTGTCTTGTAGTTCCTGGCTGTATTGAGGGATAAGGAGTTATGGATGCGGGACCCCTGATGGATCTGCGTCTGGCATTACCTAAAAGAAAACAGGGAAGTTGAAACGAGAGAGGGCATCGGCCGCCGTGTTTGCTGAACCCTGTATGAACCTACATGAGAAATAAAAATTATACTGTAACGCAAGACACACTAGTCTGCGGACAAAAGGCATGATTTGTGGAGAAGAGGAACGGCCTTTGCTGAGGATTTCTACGACTGCCTGATTGTCTGTGACGAAGATGACTGGCTTATTCCTCCAAATCTCCCCCCAGATCTGTGCAGTTGCGACGTTGGGATAGATTTCTAGAAGTGGAGGGGATTTGATGGAACTCTGAATGGAAGAAATCTGAGGCTGCCAAGGACCCGCGAACCAGTGGGTGTTGAATATGGCTGCAAACCCTTTTGAAGCTGCTGTGTCGGAAAAGACTGTGGGTGAATTGTGGTCCCACGAAGGGACGAAGAGGGAGATGCCATTCCAGTTTGAAAGGAAATGGTGCCACATGTGTAGATCGGCCGTTGCGGCGGCATCAAGATGGATCAAAGTGTCCTGATCCGAGGCAGCAGGTAAAAGTTGCAGCAATATGGAAATTAAGGCCCACCCCTGAGGCATGATCTTATAGGCAAAATTTAACATTCCCAGAAGTGACTGGAGTTCAACCTTGGTGAGGGTCCTGGCCGTGACCGATTTCCTGATGGAATCTTGGATTTTCTTGAGTTTGTCGTCGGGCAATCTGGCTTCCATCTTACCAGTGTCCAAGATGATCCCCAGGAAGGTTATTACTGAAGATGGACCTTCAACTTTTGCTGGGGCAACCGGGATGTTTAGTTTCGAAAATATGTCGAGAAGAACCTGGAGCTGATTGGGTGCTTGATCTGAGGTCTCAATCAACAGGAAGTCATCAAGGTAGTGGATGACCCTGGAGCATCCGCAGTGATTGACCAAGACCCAGTGGAGAGCTATGGCGAATTGATCAAACAGCCAGGGGCTGCTCTTTGATCCAAAGGTCAATGTCTGCAAAATAGTACAGTTCCCTCCACTTGATGCCATAGAACTTCCATAATTGAGGTGAAACTGGAAGAAGCTTAAAGGCGTCGGCAATGTCTGCCTTGGAAAGCCAAGCGCCTGATCCCAGCTGGAGAATCAACCGAATGGCTTTGTCCAAGGAAGAGTACTGCATGGAGAAGTCCTCAGAAGGAATGAGCGAATTTAAACTAGGTGTGCTGGAAACATGAGGTCGAATGTCATCCTTTTTTTATTCAAATTTTTTTTTGTGACCAGACCAATGGGGTTGACCCTCCAGATGTCAAAGGGGGGACTGCAAATGGACCCAGGAGAAAACCCTTGCTGATCTCGGATTGGATGAGGGAGTCCACTGATTCTGGATCTGCCAAGGCGGAACAGAGATTGGAGCCTTCCCATGTTGTCTGCGGGGAGGAAACTAGCCCTGTGTGGAACCCCTGTGAAAACCCAGAAATCAAAAACTGCACAAATGTGGGGTCGTGATGATGCAAAAGGAGGGTGGCCAGTAGATCGATGTTGACTCCAGCTAGTCATAGATGTTTGGAGGATCTTTGCGGACAAGACGACTGGGGATGGGCCCTGAAACAAATGGAGCAAACGTGCAAAGCCTTGCATTTTGCAAAATAACAGTCAGACCAATTGAAATTATTGCAGACCTGACTTCTGCCCAAAAACACTATGGGCCTGCCCCATTTGTCGACGTTCTGCCCTGAACTTGAAGAACCGGAAGGGATGGCAGAGGGTCTACCTTGGGCCAGAGATCCTGAATTGGGACACCAGTCGGAGGAATGCGAGATGGATTGACAGGTGGCACAGGTGGGTGCTTTGAGTCCTGCAAAATGCCTGCAGAACAGCTCCATGTCTAGTGTGGACCAATCCGTGATGTGCTGGAATTGGGACAGAGCAGCAGCGACTTTGGCAGAGAACGAGCGATGGTAGTCATAAAAAGCATGACCTCCATACTTGTGTCCCAAATCAGTGACCCTGTAAAGGTAAGTGTCGAGTTCCTCCCTACGGTGTGGTTGGGCAGAGCATAGGATATCCCGGAATAGGCTGAAAGCCAGCACAAACTCCGGAATGGAGAGTTTTTTGTGCAACCGGGCATCTTTGGATTTAAGAACCACTGACACGTCTCCACATGCAATGGTCTTGTTTTTGTTGGAATTGTGGGTGGAAATGAGTATGGAAGCCAGGTTTATGTCTTTACCTGCCAAAATGTCCTTCCGGATGTTGTCAGCAACGAAGTGTGACGGGGCAATGGTAAAGGAGCTGGAAGCCCTACCTAGGGTTGGGGCCTGAGTGGCGGAGGGGCCTGGAACCGGAGAGGTAGGAATGTTCGGAATTGATGGCCTGGTCTCATCAACCAGCAACCTGGTCTGGATGTCAGACACTGAACTGGCAAGAGTGTTGATGGTTGAGTGAAGCTGGGCCAGCAGTGTCTGGCTCGTGGACAGGGACACTTGCTCTTCCGCAGCTAAGATAGGCCCAGCAGTTAGTAGTCGGTACAACTCTGCTTTGCGAGCTGAGGCAGGATAGTGGATGCCTCTCCTAGTTAGTTCGGTCATTAGCTTTGGAATGGTCCACTGCCTGAACGAAAGATCGCTTCCATGGGCCGAGCTGGGTGATTCCGGAATGGAGCGAGTCTCGGACATCGTGCTGTGGAATAAATGACGGAAAGTAAGGAGGTTGGTAGAGCCACCTGACACCAACGAGTGAACCTGCGGAACCCTCTGAAAATAAACACCGAAGTTTGACAGAAAACCGTCACCAAGAAGAGGGGTAGGAGGGCTGACCCACCTGACGAGCTGACCTAGATTACCTGAAAGAAAGGCGACATACATGATTCCGGCCAGATCCTAAAGGTCGAATAAGTGAAAACCGAACTTACCTGGACTTGGCGTATGAAACCGTGGAACAGGAATGACCTGGATGGAGAGGGACCTGAGACTGGTACCTGGAGGAAATCACCTAAGCGAAATTTGAACCAGACAGACCTCTGGGATGACCCTGGAAAACATGGGGTGAGGCTTGAGAGATGCTGGAGATAAAGTAGAACCCGACGTGGATCAGGGAGCGGGAGCCCGCAATGTCAAGGAACTTAACCGTGCCTGATACATGTGAGGCAAGAGAGCGAAACGAATGACCTGATGCGTATCAGGTGGTCAAGAGCTTGAGAACTAGCTGCGTGTCTAGTGGCAAATGCCCCTGAGGCGCATCAGGGTCCAACCAGGTTGAAACGGCCTGATGCGTGTTAGACGACCGATGTACCTGCTGCGTGGCAGGACCATGAAGAAGCACCTGATGCGTGTCAGGAATATACAAAATGACATGAAAGAAAAACCTGTCCCTGATGCGTGTCAGGGCGGTAAATGAGCCTGATGCGTGTCAGGAAAATAAAACATGAACTGCTGCGCGTCAGACAAAAAAGCGAATGAACCTGATGCGTGTCAGGAAAATAAAACTTGAACTGCTGCGTGGCAGACAAAAAATCGAATGAACCTGATGCGTGTCAGGACAATAAAAGGCATGAATCTGCTGTGTTTTATACAATGACTGGATGAAACCTGATGCGTGTCAGGAAAATAATGACATGAATCTGCTGCGTAGCAGACAAATGACTGGATAAGACCGATGCGTCTCAGGAAATAAAATAACATGAATCTGTTGCGCGGCAGACAAACGACAGGACAAACCCGAGTGTCTCAGTAAAATTAATGACGTGAATCTGCCGCGCGGCAGACGACGACCGGATGACCCTGATGCGTGGAATGACCTGAAACTGCTGCGAGGCAGACTAGATGGACCTGGTGTGTGAGACCAATAAAAGACATGAATCTGCCGCGTGACAGAAGACTAACCGGAATTTATTTTTATTTTTATGTGAGGCGCAGGACCGACCCCAAGTCCGCCATAAGGAGATCGGCATGTGCCACATGTCCGTGCACCGCCTGCACCAATGATTGGACAACCCCCTGAGAAAATGATGGATCAGTGATTGCTCCAGGGGAACAGATCTTATTTGGGTGACATGTGATGCAGGCATGAGTGCATGATATGTGTTCTGTGATTTAAATGCAAGTGGTTGCCAAACAGACATTAAGAGGGGTAGCCAGACCTTATGATATCACAGCAAGCCTAAACGATTTATTCACATGGTGATGTTTGATGCATGGTTGTTATTGTGCAGTGTCTGGATGGACTGAAGGGCTGAGATCGAAATGTGAACTGTGAACTGACAGGCAGGTGCGCAGATGGAGCATGTGAGACCCGATCAACTGGAAGCAGTGGCGACCTGAGCGTCCGGCGTTGCCCAGGAGACCAGTGCAGGAGAGTCGGGGCCCAGTCTCGCGAGAACACGTGCGGCTAGCTGGTTGTGCTGAAAGCGCAGAAAGAATGGGGAGCAGCTCAAGGCGCCGCTTAGCTTACCGGAGGAGAGAGGATCGAATCGGTGCGGTATAACCTTCAGAGCAATGCCAGGTACGGAGCGGCAGCGAGGGTAAAGCGGCAGCGTGGGAACCCAAAACCGGAAGTGATGTGAAATCACGGTAGAGCGCGGCGTCCATGATGGGAGAGCGAGGCGGCACTATATAGGCCTCCTTCACCCCTCCCACAAACACAGGCTGAGCTTCAGCCTTAACTACATATAAACTACATCAGAAAACAGTGTCTATACCGCAGATTGCAATAATCTGGGCCTAAAATAACGTCCACATTCCGTGTGTTTCTGTGACATATACTGTCCTGCATCAGAAAATTGTATCTTTAGGGCAAATCCACAAAATCTGGGCGTAATCTAGTGTCTATATTCTGTGTGTTTCTGTGACATATACTGTCCTGCATCAGAAAACTGTGTCTTTAGCGGACTGTAAAACAATCTGCGCCACATCTAGTGACAAAACAATTAAAATGAAGAAGGCGAGCACTAAGGGACAGAGAAGTGGGCGTGATGTTGATGGTGCATGCAGAGGCCGTGGCCATGGGCGCAATGAATCTGTGCCTGCTGCCAGTGCACCAGAAAAAAAACATCCACTGTACCCAGCCTCATGTCCAACTTAACTGGGCGGCGCAGGACAACACTGTCCAAGTCGGACCAGTGCGAATAATTGGTCGGTTGGATTGTTGAAGATAATGCTTCCAGTCTCTTCCATCAACTCCAGTCTCTGTAGCCAAGAGTCTGGTCAACCGAATCCTCTCTCTGATCATCCTTCTTCCCACCATGGAGAAGCTTGCCAAACGAGTGATCCCACACACGTGTATTCCAAGGAGCTCTATCCAGGGCCACTATTACATTTGGCCCTCGCGCCCAGCACACTTGAAGAGGTACCTGAGATATTGTGTCCTGATTCCCAACCTCTTGAGCCTTCACAGTCTCAAGAAGATGACGATTACCAATCACTGAGGTTGTGGTTAGGTCAAGTCAGGAGGATGAGCAGAGTCAGGAAGTGGAAGAGGAGGTGGTTGACGATGAGGTCACTGACCCAACATGGGAAGGTGATAAGCCGAGCGAGGACAGAAGTACAGAGGAGGAGGTATCCGCAGCACCACAACAGGCTGGAAGAGTCAGTTGGGTTGCAAAAGGGAGAAGTGGGTCCACACCAAACAGACCTGCAACCGTTACACCGAGCACCCCCATGCGTAAATCTACCTTGCCAAGGGGTAGGTGTTCCGCAGTATGGCGCTTTTTTGAGGACAGTGCAGACGACAAAAGTGTGGTAGTTTGCAACCTGTGCCGTACCAAAATGAGCCGGGGCATGAACACTAGCAACCTCACCACCACCAGCATGATCCGCCACATGGCATCCAAGCACCCTAACAAGTCTGCAATCTGGGTCTGCGGGTCACACCACTGGCTCCTCTTCCCCTGTGTTACGCACTGCTGGCCAATCCCCTGTCGAAGGTGCAGGCCTGGATGCCACTCGCCCTGCACCTTGACCTTCACATGAACCATCAGCAACAACATCCACTTCCCTTTCCCAGAGCAGCATCCAAATGTCCATAACACAGTCATTTGAACGCAAGCGCAAATACCCACCCACCCACAGGCCATAGCACTAAATGCGCAACTTTCAAAATTACTGGCCCTCAAATGTTGCTATTTAGGCTTGTGGACACTGAGGCCTTCCACAGCCTGATGTCGGCGGCTGTCCTTCGGTCCCCAGTTGCCACTATTTTTCACGGTGTGCCGTGCCCGCCTTACACCAGCATGTGTCCCAGAACATCACCTGTGCCCTGACCAACGCAGTTACTGCAAAGGTCCACTTAACCACGGACACATGGACAAGTGCTGGTGGCCAGGGACACTACATTTCCCTGACCGCACACTGGGTCAATGTTGTGGAGGCCGGGCGTGAGTCGTACCCTGGGATGGCACAGGTGCTACCCACGCCCAGGATTGCGGGCCCTACGTCCATCAGGGTCTGCACCAGCAGCTATATTAGTGGCTCCAACTCCCACTTCTCCTCCACCGCCTCCTCCTCCACTTCAACCTCCAGCAGCAGTCAGCCATCAGTCGCTAGCTGTAAGCAGTGTAGCACTGCTATGAGTAAGCGTCAACAGGCTGTGCTGAAGTTGATCTGTTTAAGGGAGAAACAGCACACCGCCGCAGAGCTGTGGCAGGGTATAAGGGACCAAACTGAGCTGTGGCTCTCGCCACTCAACCTACCACCAAGCATGGTTGTGTCTGACAATGGCCGTAACTTGGTGGCGGCTTTGGAGCTCGGCAACCTGACACACATCCCATGCCTAGCCCAAGTATTAAACTTAGTGGTTCAGCGGTTTATCAAAACCTACCCCAATTTTACAGAGCTACTAGTGAAGGCGCGCTGCATGTGTGTCCATTTGCTCAAGTCGGTCTCAGCTTCAGGCGGTCTGTCAACGCTGCAGCAGCGCTTGTGGCTTCCAGCTCACCGACTGTTGTGCGACATGAGCACGAGCTGGAACATGTTCAACATGTTGGCCAGGCTTTGTGAGCATCAGAGGGTAGTTGTGGAATACCAGCTGCAACATGGTCATTGCCTTTCGAGTCAACTGCCACTATTTACAAGCGAGGAGTGGGCATTGATGTAAAAAAACTTTGATTAATCCACACAGATGGTTAGTGGCAATAACGCTATTATCAGCGTAATCATCCACCTGCTGTGTCTACACAAATGATCACTGCTCACAATTAATGACAACGCTCTGAAATGGGGGAGGACATTACACAGGATGATAGCCTGCCCACTCTCAGTTCGTCTTCTCAGCGCCAATTGGACCATGAAGAGGAAGAGGAGGAGCTGGAGACAGTTGCCTCTGCTACAGAGTGTAGTACCCATGGAACTTTAATTCCATCTGTTCAGCGTGGATGGGCAGAAGAGGAGGAGGATGAGGAGATGGAGAGTCATCCTGATGTCGACATTGACGTCTTTCCTGTTGGTACTCTGGCACACATGGCTGACTTCATGTTAGGCTGCCTTTTCAGCGACCCTCGTGTTATACGCAGTTTAGATAACATGGATTACTGGGTGTTCACCCTTCTAGACCCCTGCTATAAAGAAAACTTCTCATCTCTCATTCCTCTGGTGGAGAGGACGAGCAAAATGGTGCAATACCAAAATGAACAAGGCCTGGATTGCCCCTGACTTCTCCACTCCACCAGAGGAGAGCTGAGCTGATGATGAACATAAAGGCAATTTCAATCTATCATTTATAATGTACTCAATCTACTGTAGTGTATTCCAATGAACCTTTTCCACCACAAAAAAGAGTATATGGTTGAATCTTGTTTTCTCGTCCTCCTCCTTCTCATCCAGATTGTCTATATTCCCTCCACTCAAATTTTTTTAATAGGGTCAGCTCAGATGCAGGCCCTTGCCCCTAATGTTTTAGAGGGTCAGTTCAGCAGCAGGCCCTGGCCCATAATGTTTTAGAGGGTCAGTTCCGCAGCAGGCCCTCGCCCCTAATGTTTTAGAGGGTCAGTTCAGCAGCAGGCCCTCGAATATAATGTTTTACATCGTCAGCTCACCAGCAGGCCCGCACCTAAAATCTTTTACTTGGTCAGTTCACCTGCAGGCCCGCAACTCAATTTGAATCAGGCCCTGATTTATGTGATATACAGGTTGTATCGGAATGCCTCTTCATTGTAATTTTTGGCAGTAATTGCACTTTATATACAAGTAAATATAAAGGAAAGAATGTTTTCAATCAATTTTTCCTATAAAATCGATTTTTTACTTTGGTTTTGTGTGTAAAACCTTAATTAGATTGTGGGTCTGGAGATCATTTTAAGGCCTTTTAAGCAGCATTAGCAGCAGCATGGTGAGAAAAATGAGTGGCAAGGTGACATGGTGTGGAGATGGCAGCATGAGGAGGCCACATAGTGGCACAATGACTGAGTCTGGATAAAAGACTAAGGTCACAGATTGCTTAGAAAGATGCAGATGGAAACAATCTGTGGAGCTGTATCACCGTCACCTGCAGATTAATGCAGCCATCAAATTCAAGATGGGTTTGTCGGTTTCACCTCAGCTCACCAGCAGGTCCGCACCTAAAATCTTTTACTAGTTTAGCTCACATGCAGGCCCGTGACTTAAATCTATTACAGGGTCAGCTCACATGCAGGCCCACAACTCATGCTGCATTGCTTTGAAGTAGTATCCGTAGCCGTTTATCAGGCTACCTCTCCGGCATGGAACCCTGATTCCCCGTTACCCATGATCACCATGGTAGGCGCATAAAAGAACATCGAAAGTTGATAGGGAAGATATCCAAATGGCTTGTGGACATCGCGGGACGTGCGATCAGGCAGAAGTTATCTAGATAGTATAATATATTGGACTGGCACTCATATATAGAATAGGAACATGGTTTATTGTAATAAAGTAAGGATAAAAATCACCTGTCACATATACAATTTCAATAAAATACAATGTCGATACAATAATAAATCATAACAAAATACCAATGTATTAAAAATCCTAAAATATCGAGAATATCAGATGGTGCAGGAGCCAATGGCACTTGATTTGTGTGGACCTATGTGGTCATAGATGTTGATTAAATAGACAATGGTGCCATCGGTTTCTGCAGCCCTAAATGGTATTCCTTTTAAACATCAATTTCCATGTGCTACTCCGACAGCAATTAATTAGGCCTCATAAATCTTCTATAAACTAAAAATGTCCCGTATCCACGGAGTTCAAAGGTGGCTCAATAATCAGCGCTTTTAATAGACCAATGCTTTGAATAAAACAGTGCTTTCAATAGAACAGTGTGTGCATATCCGCAGTAGCTTGGCACTGTTACTAACAGAAACTCTACTGTTTGTAGCAGCCGACAAAGTTATTCCTTAGTAGAGGGGTAACAGCTCAATCACTATACGCTGTTGCGCATCGAGTATACTGCCATATGTAATGCAGGTTGTTGGGTAAGGCTACTTTCACACTAGCGTTCGGGTGTCCGCTTGTGAGCTCCGTTTGAAGGCTCTCACAAGCGGCCCCAAACGGATCCGTCCAGTCCTAATGCATTCTGAGTTGAGGCGGATCCGCTCAGAATGCATCAGTTTGGCACCATTTGTCCTCCGCTCCGCTCAGCAGGCGGACACCTGAACGCTGCTTGCAGCGTTCGGGTGTCCGCCTGGCCGTGCGGAGGCAAACGGATCCGTCCAGAGTTACAATGTAAGTCAATGGGGACGGATCCGTTTGAAGTTGACACAGTATGGCTCAATTTTCAAACGGATCCGTCCACCATTGACTTTCAATGTAAAGTCAAAACGGATCGTTTGCATTATCATTAAAAAAAAATATATATATATATTTTTTTTTGTTCATGGTAATGCAAACGGATCCGTTCTGAACGGATCTAAGCGTTTGCATTATAGGAGCGGATCCGTCTGTGCAGATACCAGACGGACCCGCTCTGAACGCAAGTGTGAAAGTAGCCTAAGTTCATTCCTCATGCAGCAGCAGCGATATTCACCGTAATAAAGTTTCACTTTTTCATAGAGGAATATTGTACCTCCTATGTGTCTCCCCACAAGTGTGGGCTTACCTCCGCCTGCGCTCTACTCGATGGGACTGATAGAATAGTCTTTCGTTCCGCTCAGTATGCCGGTGTCCCGGCTGCGGTATTAGCGTCCCTCGTGTTTCTCACCGCTGCTTCTCACGTGATGTTCCTGTGTGAGGTGTGCGGCTGCTTGCTTCCGAGCGCTGGTGGGATGATGTATCAAATCCTTTCTGGTGTGTATTAAGGAGATCTTTCTCTTTGTGGAAAAATGCACTTTCCTCCAAATAGGGTTCGGGGTATCCAGTCCAGGATTATTGCCAAGATTCTCACCAAACGCGTTTCTGGGAGACGCTGTTCCCTTCCTCAGTGGTAATACCCCGATTCCATTATCTGTATGTTTTATAGTTTCCATCAGTATTTTTAAAAATCCGTTCTGGATCCTGGTTGTATCCAAAATCCGGTCTGGATCTCTAACACTGCATGTTTTTCATTTTTGTTCTTTCATTGTGATTTCACCTGCGATTATAATGCGTTTTTTTCATACTCTAGTGCGTTTTTTTGTTCTATATTTACAGTCTTAGATGTAGAATAGCAGATTGTAACACATATTGTGTTAATACATTTCTATTCATTAATATATCTTATGAAAGGATACCATTCAAATTTCCACTTTGTAATATGTCCCTGATAATATAATAAAATATACGATCTCAGTATAACAAAAAACTGATCAGAAAAGGAAAAATAATTGTGATGTAAGATATGATTGACTCCTTCCAATAAATAGGACCAAATTTACTATTTATTGGAAGGAGTCAATCATATCTTACATCACAATTATTTTTCCTTTTCTGATCAGTTTTATTTACAGAGAAGTGGAACCGCCATGGGTACCAGGTTTGCCCCCAGTTATGCCAATTTATTTTTGGCGCAATTGGAAGTCAACAACATAGACCCGGAACTGGGGGCGGACCTGGTCCTATGGCGGCGTTATATTGATGACATTATTTTTATTTGGAATGGGACACAAGAAAACTTGGATAGATTCATTGTCAAAATTAATGATAATACAAACAATTTGAAATTTACCTCCAATATTGGAGAAGAGAAGTTAGAATTCTTAGATATCCAAATTACACGAAATAAAAAATCATAAATATGTTTGCAACACATTCCAAAAACCCACGGCTAGAAATGGCTATATGCCCTTCTCAAGTTGCCACCTACCAAGGTGGCTAATAAATGTACCCTTTGAACAGTTTTGCAGACTCAAGCGAAACTGTACCGAAGATGACAAATTTGAGGAGGAGGCCAATCTAATGAGTAATCAATTCAGAGAAAAGATTTACCCTGAACCAATTGTCAATGAGGCCCTAATCAGAGTAAGGAACTTAGATAGGAAGGAGTTTTTTGAACAGACACCAAAATTAAAACAAGGAGATAACCCTGAATTTAGAATTATTCTCCCATACAATACTCAGGCAAAACAGATAGAATCTATCATCAAATCTCATTGGCATCACCTACATAATGACAAGATAATAGGGATGCTTTTGCCCCCAACCCCCAGGATTACCTATTCTATGGCTCCAAATTTGGGGATCCAAATAGCCCCATCAGTAAAAGAGAAACATAAGGGAGGTCCGACATCTAACTGGCTTCAATCAAAAAGCTTTTTTAGATGCGGTAAATGTCTGGGCTGTAGAAAAACCAAATTCCCTAGAAAAACAACAATGGCTACCTCAACACAAAATTCTCACTCCATGATTATCAAAAATTTCCTCACATGCAATTCCACTAATGTTATCTACCTAATCCAGTGTCCATGTTCGAGGCAATATATAGGAAGAACTAAACAAACCCTGAAAGTAAGGATAGCAGAACATCTGAATAACATAACTAAAGGTTATGAAAAACATTCGCTATCCAGACATTTCAAGGAGGTACATAATCAAGACCCCAGGGGGTCTCTCGTTCATGGCGCTGGAGAGGGTAGAGAAGCATTGGCGAGGAGGAAACCAGATTGAGAAATTGTCAAGAGCCGAGTCCAGAAAAATATATGAATTTGGCAGCCTTCTACCAAGGGGCTTAAACGCTGAATTAGAAATATTCGGTTTCATTTAGGGTGGTACGTTTGGGTGTCGATGCAGAGTTGCATGTCAGGCTGTTTTTCCAGCACTGCAACTCTCCCTCTCATGCCCCCCCTATTCTACCTTCTATGATCCGTAGAATACTTCTAAGAAGTATCTGAATAAAAGTTCCCTAAAAAGTAAAAGCTCTAGAATACAAGAAAGAGGAATCAGGTTTCAAAATTGATACCTTCTAATGCATCTTGATAAATAATTAGACTTTATTTATTTTCTAGTGTCAACATTGTCATATCCAAAATGTAGTCATATTGAAATATAGTGATGGATGTGGCTAATTATTAGGAGGACCCGTAGAAATTTCTGACCTGCACATTATTTATATTTTTATATTTTTATATTATCTATTATATATACATATATGTGATCTTATTTAGTAAGTGTTTTTTGTTATACTGAGATCGTATATTTTATTATATTATCAAGGACATATTACAAAGTGGAAATTTGAATGGTATCCTTTCATAAGATATATTTGTAACGGATCTCCTAGCACCCCGACCAGGTACCTCCGTTGATAGTTGCTCCTAGTGCTTTCCGAGCACTCCAAGCACTCCACTTGACACCGTACGCACTGCAGACCCCACGAACTGCCGAAGCTTGGTTGAGGTCTCACCATCTCCTACCCACCCTGGACCTACGACAAGGCTCCAGGCTCCAGTGGGTGAACCTCTCCTAAAACCAGAGAGCAGGAACAGCTCTGACAAGAGCTAGTAGTAAAGCCAGGGAAGTATAGCAAATCTTCAGCATATAGCAATCCCCCAGTGTTGATCAGTTACCCAAACACCAGCCTCAACATGATGAAGGATAAAACAGGCACACTTTATTGAGGGCTACCCGCCCGTATTTATGCAGGTCCTCATCTGGTGGACACGCCCCTAGGGGACCAGAAGGAATACTGTGACACAGGACAGATATGTAGCACTCAGGATACACAGACACAACACATCCCCAAAATGCATCATGGTTTCCTCCTCTCTGCCCTGGAGACACCCGAGGAGAAATTCAATTATCTCTCAGGACAAAGGGAAATCGCCAATACACATGTGGAGACAACAGGACAGAAATCGCCACCCAAACACACAATGTCACACCCCCACAGCAAACACAGACATTTAACATATCCCCAGATAGCTCAAGTCTGAGTGCATATCATTAGATGAATGGCACTCAGAATACACAAATACAATAAAATTAGCTATCTGGGTACCCTAACATAACAAAATACAATTCCAAAGACAGATTTAAGCTGTGCGGCCTGTCTGTCTTCTCCTTTAAAGTTAGTATGGGCCATAATCCTGAGGCAGGAGGCTGGTAAACAGGTCTGGCGAGGTTGGTTTTGCCACAATATTAATGCATAAAAATGTATTAACACAAAGAATAAGATAATGTGTTACAATCTGCTATTCTACATCTAAGACTGTAAATATAGAACAAAAAAACGCACTAGAGTATGAAAAAAACGCATTATAATCGCAGGTGAAATCACAATGAAAGAACAAAAATGAAAGAGATCCGGACCGGATTTTGGATACAACCAGGATCCAGAACGGATTTTTAAAAATACTGATGGAAACTATAAACATACAGATAATGGAATCGGGGTATTACCACTGAGGAAGGGAACAGCATCTCCCCGAAACGCGTCTGGTGAGAATCTATTTGGAGGAAAGTGCACTTTTCCACAAAGAGAAAGATCTCCTTAATACACACCAGAAAGGATTTGATACGTCATCCCACCAGCGCTCGGAAGCAAGCAGCCGCACAGGAACATCACGTGAGAAGCAGCGGTGAGAAACACGAGGGACGCTAATACCGCAGCCGGGACGCCGGCATACTGAGCGGAACGAAAGACTATTCTATCAGTCCCATCGAGTAGAGCGCAGGCGGAGGTAAGCCCACACTTGTGGGGAGACACATAGGAGGTACAATATTCCTCTATGAAAAAGTGAAACTTTATTACCGTGAATATCGCTGCTGCTGCATGAGGAATGAACTTACCCAACAACCTGCATTACATATGGCAGTATACTCGATGCGCAACAGCGTATAGTGATTGAGCTGTTACCCCTCTACTAAGGAATAACTTTGTCTGCTACAAACAGTAGAGTTTCTGTTAGTAACAGTGCCAAGCTACTGCGGATATGCACACACTGTTCTATTGAAAGCACTGTTTTATTCAAAGCATTGGTCTATTGAAAGCGCTGATTATTGGGCCACCTTTGAACTCTGTGGATACGGGACATTTTTAGTTTATAGAAGATTTATGAGGCCTAATTAATTGCTGTCGGAGTAGCACATGGAAATTGATGTTTAAAAGGAATACCATTTAGGGCTGCAGAAACCGATGGCACCATTGTCTATTTAATCAACATCTATGACCACATAGGTCCACACAAATCAAGTGCCATTGGCTCCTGCACCATCTGATATTCTCAATATTTTAGGATTTTTAATACATTGGTATTTTGTTATGATTTATTATTGTATCGACATTGTATTTTATTGAAATTGTATATGTGACAGGTGATTTTTATCTATACTTTATTACAATAAACCATGTTCATATTCTATATATGAGTGCCAGTCCAATATATTATACTATTCAGATTTAACTTTGAGTGGTGTCTCAATTTTTGGACTAGAGCACCTACCTTGAGGGGACAGTGGTGAGCGGATCCCTTTTTTATATCTTTTCAGAAGTTATCTAGAGTCAACAAAGCGGCAGCAGAGCCTCTCCTGTTTAAAGTTTCCTCATCCAAAATACCTTAGTGACATTACCTGTAATTTTTTATTACTTATTCCAATAACAGGGCATCTTAAGACTCCTGTATTGTTATTTATCGTCACTACCTCTCCGAGTCGGGAGTGGGTAATTGCTGCACGCCTGCTGCCTTCCTTGGTTGCTTGAGCTTTAATAACTTGTCCCACCCTCTCTGGGTGGTTCACAATTAGGAAAAAAAGGGGCAAGGCAACAACAGCCAATCAGATTTCAGCCATTGACCTCCCTTGGATGTGGTATCCCTTTCTCAAGCTCTCTCTCCGGCATTGAACCCTGATTCCCCGTTTTTCGTGATCACCATGGTAGGCGCAGAAAAAAAATTGAAAGTTGATAGGGCAGACATCCGAATGGATCGTCCCCATCACAGGAACATGCAATTGCCCAGAGGTTATCTATAGTCACCTCGCCTCTAAGTTTTTAGATGGTCATATCAGCAGGCCCCGCTCCAAATATTTTTGAGGGTCACCAGCAGGCCATCAATCATAATTTTTCAAGGGTGTGTATGATGCCCTCCTTTATGTGTAACTAAGGGTGTTTTGTAGTGCAGGTTCCTTGTAATTTTTAGCAGCACTTTCACTTAGTGCATAAGCTTAATGAGGCCCTCCTTTATGTGATATACAGGCTGTTTCGGAGTGCCTCTTGCTTGTAATTTTATTGCAACACTTGCACTCTTATATACAATTGAATATACAGGAAAGAATGTTTCCTAACAATCTTTCTGTAAAATAGATTTTTTTTTTGGGGGGGGGGGGGTTTGTGCATATTTTTGTCAGTCTTTAAAAGTGGCGTACAACTCAGACAACATGGTTCCCAGCAGCGACCTGGGAGTCCAAGATGCATCCAGACATCGTCCCCATGGTGTTCCCGATCCATTTCAGTGGTGTTTCTGTCACTTTCTGACCTTTTCCAATAGACCAGGCACCCTCCCCTCTTCAGAGCAGGGGGTGCCTGGTTGTCTCCCATTGACTTCCATTATACTCAGGTGCTCGGCCGTGCACACGAATATAACAATGTGTTTGGCCCGAACACCTGAAAACTTTGGTGCTCGATCATCACTATTTATTATTTAAAACTGAAACTCACAACCAAAAAAAGTAGTCATATTTGGTATTGTTGCATCTGTAACAACCTGTTCTATAAAAATACCACATGATCTAACCTGTCAGATGAACATTGTAAATATCAAAAAATAAAAACAGTACCAAAACTTACCTTGCCTCACAAAAAGTGTAATATAGAGCAACCAAAAATCATATGTACCCTAAAATAGTACCGACAAAAATCGGGTAACTTTTTTGGAGTTTCTACTCTAGAGGTGCATCATGGGGTCTTCAAATGTGACATGGCAACTTATAATTATCCCAGTGAAATCTGCTCTCCAAAAACCATATGGCATTCCTTTCCTTCTGCTCCCTGCCATGTGCCCGTACAGCAGTTTACGACCACATATGGGATGTTTCTGTAAACTACAGAATCAGGGTAATAAATATTGAGTTTTGTTTGGCTGTTAACCCTTCCTTTGTTAATGATTTTTTTATTATTAAAATGGAAAATCCTCCAAAAAATTGAAATTCTGAAATTTTATCTACATTTTCCTTTAATACTTGTGGAACATCTAAAGGGTTACCGAAGTTTGTAGAATCAGTTTTGAATACCTTGAGGGGTGTATTTTCTAAAATGGGGTCACTTTTTTGCAGTTTCTACTCTAGAAGTGCATCAGGGGATCTTCAAGTGTGACATGGCAACTTAAAATTATCCCAGTGAAATCTGCCCTCCAAAAACCATATGGCGTTCCTTTCCTTCTGTGCCCTGCTGTGTGCCCGTACAGCAGTGTCTGTAAACTACAGAAACAGGATAATAAATATTATGCTTTGTTTGGCTGTTATCCCTTGCTTTATTACTGGAAAAAATGGATTAAAAAGGAAATTCTGGCAAAAAAGTGAAATTCTGAAATTTCATCTACATTTTCCTTTAAATCTTTTTGGAACAGCTAAAGGGTTAACAAAGTTTATAAAATCAGTTTTGAATACCTAGAGGGGTTTAGTTTCTAAAATGGGGCAATTTATGGGTGGTTTCTATTATGTAAGCCTCACAAAGTGACTTCAGACCTGAACTGGTCCTTAAAAATTGGGTTTTGTAAATTTTCTTAAAAATGTTAAGATTTGCTTCTAAACTTCTAAGCCTTTTAACGTCCCAAAAAAAAGTCAATACCAAATGATCCAAACATGAAGTAGACATATGGGAAATGTAAAGTAATAACTATTTTAGGAGGTATCACTATCTGTTTTAAAAGCAGAGCAATTGAAATTTTGAAAATTGCTAATTTTTCAAAGTTTTTTGTAAATTTGGTATTCTTTATAAATAAAAATAAAGTATTTTGACTCAAATTTACTCATGAAGTACAATATGTGACGAGAAAATATTCTCAGAATTGCTTGGATAAGTAAAAGCGTTTTAAAGTTATCACCACATAAAGTGACACATTTCAGATTTGAAAAAAATGCATTGGTCCTTAAAGTGAAAAATGGCAGGGTCCTGAAGGGGTTAATAGCACAGGGGTACCCTTAATATGCTGGATTCTGTCAAGTGGTTTTAATTCTTCTGTATTCTATAATAATTTAATTAGGACATCAATAAGATGTTTGAGATAGATACTGTAGAGAGATTTATAGGTAGATAGCCAGACATGTGATAGATAGATGAATAGATAGATAGATAGATAGATAGATAAACCAAGGAATGTGGGCAGCACCACTGTCGGCGATCCACCTCCAAACAATATAAAATAAATGAAATCCGCAGCACATCCAGGTAGTGAAGAAGTGAAAGAAGCTTTAATCACCAAGCATGCGACGTTTCAATCCTCTCAATGGGATTTTTCTCAAGCAGTCACTGCTTGAGAAAAATCCCATTGAGAGGATTGAAACGTCGCATGCTTGGTGATTAAAGCTTCTTTCACTTCTTCACTACCTGGATGTGCTGCGGATTTCATTTATTTTAGATAGATAGATAGATAGATAGATAGATAGATAGATAGATAGATAGATCATCAAAAGACAGCAGATGGGTGCCCGCAGATGTTGAAGTGATCCCAACTCCAAAAATGCTGAAAAATTAAAATATTTCACAGCACTCTATCTAGATAGATAGATGGATAGATAGATAAACAAACAGATAATAGATAGATTGATAGATAGGTATATAGATAATAGATATAGATAGGTAGATAGATAATAGATTGATACTAGACAGACATATGATAGATAAATAGATTATAGTTATCTTTAATAGTAATAGTAATTTAATAGATTTGCCCTATCTCTTCTACACCCTGGGGTGTTGGTCATGTGTTATAACGTGGTAGACAGCCATATTTTATAGCATGGTCAACTGGATCCCTACCACATATTTACTTTTTATTATTCTGTATGTGATTTGCCTGTGTTATCTTATATTTAATCACACTCAGTAAATAGATTTATTCACTTAGCCTGCATAAGCTTATTCATTTTCAAATTATCAAATTCACATTAAAACAAACATCTACTATTGTATTTTATAATCTTCACAATTCTCAGGGTAATACCATAACTTATATGTTCTGGATTTTAATATACATGTTGTTTTACTTGCCCAGCTTTGGACCATATTTAATTGTGAGTAGCATTACATAGTACATGTTAAAAAAATAATAATAATCACTTGTACCTTTCAAGCACCCTAACTCATTTCACTGGTCTTTTGGTCCTTCTCCTATAAACTGATGGGGTTACTTGCACTGTTGCAGCCAATGACTGGCTTCAGAGAGGACATGTCCCTAAGCGGCATGTGACCCAACAAAGCCAGGGATCAGAAGACCAGTGAAAAGAGTCAGGGATATAGGGTTCTTTATCGAAGTGGTGGAGAGCCGTTGAGTATGATTTTTTTTTTGAACAGGTATAATGCAGAGGTTCCCCTGTGACATTTGGGAATGCTCTCAGTAGCGCGTCTACCAATGTGCGCTTGTACTCGCGCATCTTCCTATCATGCTCCAGTGCAGGAAGTAAGGTGCGCACATTGTCTTTGTACCGGGGATCCAGCAGGGTGGCAACCCAGTAGTCCGCACACGTTAAAATGTGGGCAACTCTGCTGTCGTTGCGCAGGCACTGCAGCATGTAGTCGTTCATGTGTGCCAGGCTGCCCAGAGGTAAGAACAAGCTGTCCTCTGTGGGAGGCGTATCGTCATCGTCCTGCGTTTCCGGCCAGCCACGCACCAGTGATGGGCCCGAGCTGCGTTGGGTGCCACCCCGCTGTGAACATGCTTCATCCTCATCCTCCTCCACCTCCTCCTCATCCTCGTCCTCCTCGTCCTCCAGTAGTTGGCCCTGGCTGGCCACATTTGTACCTGGCCTCTGCTGTTGCAAAAAACCTCCTTCTGAGTCACTTCGAAGAGACTGGCCTGAAAGTGCTAAAAATGACCCCTCTTCCTCCTCCTCCTCCTGGGCCACCTCCTCTTCCATCATCGCCCTAAGTGTTTTCTCAAGGAGACATAGAAGTGGTATTGTAACGCTGATAACGGTGTCTTCGCCACTGGCCATGTTGGTGGAGTACTCGAAACAGCGCAACAGGGCACACAGGTCTCGCATGGAGGCCCAGTCATTGGTGGTGAAGTGGTGCTGTTCCGCAGTGCGACTGACCCGTGCGTGCTGCAGCTGAAACTCCACTATGGCCTGCTGCTGCTCGCACAGTCTGTCCAGCATGTGCAAGGTGGAGTTCCACCTGGTGGGCACGTCGCATATGAGGCGGTGAGCAGGAAGGCCGAAGTTACGCTGTAGCGCAGACAGACGAGCAGTGGCAGGATGTGAACGCCGGAAGCGCGCACAGATGGCCCGCACTTTATGCAGCAGCTCTGACATGTCGGAGTAGTTGTGAATGAACTTCTGCACCACCAAATTCAGCACATGCACCAGGCAAGGGATGTGCGTCAAACGGGCTAAGCCCAGAACTGCAACGAGATTTTGCCCATTATCGCACACCACCAGGCCGGGCTTGAGGCTCACCGGCAGCAACCACTCGTCGGTCTGTTGTTCTATACCCCGCCACAACTCCTGTGCGGTGTGGGGCCTGTCCCCCAAACATATGAGTTTCAGAATGGCCTGCTGACGTTTACCCCGGGCTGTGCTGAAGTTGGTGGTGAAGGTGTGTGGCTGACTGGATGAGCAGGTGGAAGAAGAGGGGGAGGAAGCCGAGTAGGAGGAGGAGGCAACAGGAGGCAAAGAATGTTGCACTGCGATCCTTGGTGGCAGAAGGACGTGCGCCAAACAGCCGCCTGGGGCCCAGCCGCCACTACATTTACCCAGTGTGCAGTTAGGGAGATATAGCGTCCCTGGCCGTGCTTACTGGTCCAAGTATCTGTGGTTAGGTGGACCTTGCCACAGATGGCGTTGTGCAGTGCACACTTGATTTTATTGGATACTTGGTTGTGCAGGGAAGGCACGGCTCTCTTGGAGAAGTAGTGCCGGCTGGGAACAACATACTGTGGGACAGCAAGCGACATGAGCTGTTTGAAGCTGTCTCTGTCCACCAGCCTGAATGACAGCATTTCATAGGCCAGTAGTTTAGAAATTCTGGCATTCAGGGCCAGGGATCGAGGGTGGCTAGGTGGGAATTTACGCTTTCTCTCAAATGTTTGTGAGATGGAGAGCTGAACGCTGCCATGTGACATGGTTGAGATGCTTGGTGACGGAGGTGGTGGTGTTGGTGGTACATCCTCTGTTTGCTGGGTGGCAGGTGCCAACGTTCCTCCAGAGGCGGAGGAAGAGGCCGAGGCGGCAGCAGCAGAAGAGGTAGCAGGGGGAGCCTGAGTGAGTTCCTTGTTTTTAAGGTGTTTACTCCACTGCAGTTCATGCTTTGCATGCAGGTGCCTGGTCATGCATGTTGTGCTAAGGTTCAGAACGTTAATGCCTCGCTCCAGGCTCTGATGGCACAGCGTGCAAACCACTCGAGTCTTGTCGTCAGCACATTGTTTGAAGAACTGCCACTCCAGGGAACTCCTTGAAGCTGCCTTTGGGGTGCTCGGTCCCAGATGGCGGTGGCCAGTAGCAGACGGACTCTCTTGGCGGCGGGTGTTCTGCTTTTGCCCACTGTTCCCTCTTTTGCTACGCTGTTGGCTCGGTCTCACCACTGCCTCTTCCTCCGAACTCTGAAAGTCAGTGGCACGACCTTCATTCCATGTGGGGTCTAGGACCTCATCGTCCCCTGCATCGTCTTCCACCCAGTCTTCCTCCCTGACCTCCTGTTCAGTCTGCACACTGCAGAAAGACGCAGCAGTTGGCACCTGTGTTTCGTCATCATCAGAGACGTGCTGAGGTGGTATTCCCATGTCCTCATCATCAGGAAACATAAGTGGTTGTGCGTCAGTGCATTCTATGTCTTCCACCGCTGGGGAAGGGCTAGGTGGATGCCCTTGGGAAACCCTGGCAGCAGAGTCTTCAAACAGCATAAGAGACTGCTGCATAAGTTGAGGCTCAGAGAGTTTCCCTGATATGCATGGGGGTGATGTGACAGACTGATGGGCTTGGTTTTCAGGCGCCATCTGTGCGCTTTCTGCAGAAGACTGGGTGGGAGATAATGTGAACGTGCTGGATCCACTGTCGGCCACCCAATTGACTAATGCCTGTACCTGCTCAGGCCTTGCCATCCTTAGAATGGCATTGGGCCCCACCAAATATCGCTGTAAATTCTGGTGGCTACTGGGACCTGAGGTAGTTGGTTCACTAGGACGTGTGGCTGTGGGAGAATGGCCACGTCCTCTCCCAGCACCAGAGGGTCCACTAACACCACCACGACCATGTCCGCGTCCCTTACTAGATGTTTTCCTCATTGTTACCGTTCACCACAATAATAAAAAAATTATTTGGCCCAATGTATTGAATTCAAATTCAGGCCTTTTTTTACAGGCACCTAACACTATCTGGCTATCTATTTAGGTACCGTATTACACTAATACAGGCACAGCAGTAACGACAGATTTAGCTGAATATATATTGTAGGCCTAGTATTTAGGCCCTGGATGACAGGTATACGTTTACGGACAGAATTAGACTTGGAAATGCACGGTAGCTTGTGAAGTTATTGAGGATGACCCTATCTGCACCTTCAATCTAATATACCCTTTTATGGATAGATTTAAACTTGGCCTGATGCTGCAGAAACCACTGATTTAGGGAATTGCTAAGTTGGGAATTGTATTTCAACCCAGAACAAAAACTGTGCTTTGGCGGACACTAAATAAATTGACCAGCCACAGCAGTAACAACAGATTTAGCTGAATATAAATTGTAGGCCTATTATTTAGGCGCTGGATGACAGGTATACGTTTACGGACAGAATTAGATTTGGAAATGCACGGTAGCGTGTGAAGTTATTGAGGATGACCCTATCCGCACCTTCAATCTAATATACCCTTTTATGGATAGATTTAAACTTGGCCTGATACAGCAGAAACCACTGATTTAGGGAATTGCTAAGTTGGGAATTGTATTTCAACCCAGAACCAAAATATATCCTTTGCCAGACAGCAGACAGTATTACAATTGGTTAGCCACAGCTGAAACACCAGATTTAGGGTACTGCTATTTTGGCAATTGTATTTCACCCCTCAATAAAATAGCAAGCACAGCCAAGCACCTGATGTAGGATATAGCAAAAAAAAAAAAAACACACTGTTGATGGTTAAATGTATTTGGTGGCAGCTTGTTCTGGCGCACCACAAGACGCAAAATGGCCGCCGATCACCCCAGAAAAAAGTGACAGAAAAACGCTCTGGGCAACCTAAAAACAGTGAGCAATTAAATAGCAGAGGTTGAATGATTTACAGCTGTAGATCGATCACTTCATTAAGTGTTTTTGAAAAGTAAATCACTGCCTAATCTGGCCCTAACAGCAGCAGCTGCATCCTATCCCTTCACTGATCAGAGCAGAGTGACGTGCGGCGCTACGTGACTCCAGCTTAAATAGAGGCTGGGTCACATGCTGCACTGGCCAATCACAGCCATGCCATTAGTAGGCATGGCTGTGATGGTATCTTGGGGCAAGTAGTATGACGCTTGTTGATTGGCTGCTTTGCAGCCTTTCAAAAAGCGCCAAGAAAGCGCCGAACACCAAACCCGAACCCGGACTTTTACGAAAATGTTCGGGTTCGGGTCCGTGTCACGGACACCCCAAAATTCGGTACGAACCCGAACTATACAGTTTGGGTTCGCTCATCCCTAATTTTGAGGCATATCTTTTCCATTCACGCGTCCGCAAAATGGGTCCGCATCCGTTCCGCACTTTTGCGGAACGGATGCAGCCCCATTCATTTTCAATAGGGCCGGAATGTGCTGTCCGTAACCGCATTTGCGGATCCACATCCGCATTTGCGGATCCACACTTCCGGATCTGTGCTGCCATTTCCGCAAAAAAATAGAACATGTCCTATTCTTGTCCGCAATTGCAGACAAGATTAGGCATTTTCTATTATAGTGCCGGCGATGTGCGGTCCGCAAATTGCGGAATGCACATTGCCGGTGTCCGTGTTTTGCAGATCCGCAAAACACTTACGGACGTGTGAATGGACCCTGATAGTATCATTATTAAAGGTTACGTTTTATCTTTATGTATATTCTAATGGATTGCCTTCCTTGTACAATGTTATAATATACTTTTTATGTTAGAAAGTATATTATAGTGCATATGTATTGTGCGGCAGTTGTGTGCGGTTCTGCTGCGATATTGCAGGTATATAGAGGGACATGCGTTATTGGAACAAATAATTTCTACTGGTGTGATATACCAGTCGCCCCCCCAAAAAACTGATTAAAGCGGGGTGTTATATACCAATATACTTTCTTTATAGTTCTTTGGGTACTGTATAGTGCATTTGTGCATGCGCGTCCGCGAAAATTATATTGACAATATTTTGCATTGAAAAAAAAAAAGAAAGGAGATCGCAAATTCGAATAATATATCTTTTATGTCACTGTCCATGTTGTGGGACTATTTGTGCACTTCTAGTAATCATCTCTGCAATTATGAGCTGAAGGTTTTTCAGGTTCGCCTGCCATTAAAATGAATGGGACCCGCCGCAAACTGTCCCGGCAGATTTTCGTCCGTCACTACTTATTACAGATTCACAATATTTCCTTGAGGTAATCAGCTAGACCTTAAAATCGTTGTCCAGGCTACAGTTATTAATGACCTATCCTGATGATAGGCCATCAATGTCAGATTATTGGGAGTCCCAGACCCAGAAGCTACACTTAACAGCTGTCTCGGGTAGTCATGGCACTGGAATCTATACAGTGTACAGAGCTGGAAGCAGACAGTATCATACACTGTGTAGAAAATGTGCAAGGGTACTGCAGTTAAAGAGGACCTTTTACCAGGATAAAGTATCTAAACTGACTATATAGACGTGTAGAGCGGCGCCCAGGGATCCCCCTGCACTTACTGTTATCCCCGGGCGCCGCTCCGTTCTCCGGTTATAGCCTCCGGTATGTTCATAGTTAGGCTCCACCCAGGGGAACCTGCCGGCGTCTCTTTCTCCTATGCTGTAGCGCTGGCCAATCGCAGCGCTCAGCTCATAGCCAGGCTATGAGCTGAGCGCTGCGATTGGCCAGCACTACAGCATAGGAGAAGGAGACCGCGGCAGGTTCCCCATGGTGGAGCATAACTATGAACATACCGGAGGCTATAACCGGAGAACGGAGCGGCGCCCGGGGATAACAGTAAGTGCAGGGGGATCCCTGGGCACCGCTCTACACGTCTATATAGTCAGTTTAGATACTTTATCCTGGTGAAAGGTCCTCTTTAAGCCTCCATTCAAGTGAATGGGAGCTGAGCTAGAGTACACTGATGATAAAAACGGTATATCTGCCAGTAACATGGTTGCTTAAAACAGCAGATCGGTGGAGGTTGCTGGTGTTAGACGCCCACCGATCTGTTATGGATCACCATCCTTCTGCAGGAGAAGCTTCTATGGCATTATTAACCATTTGGATTAAAGGGCTTCTGTCACGGACCCGAACCCGAACATTTTTGTAAAAGTCCGGGTTCGGTGTTCGGCGCTTTCTTGGCGCTTTTTGAAAGGCTGCAAAGCAGCCAATCAACAAGCGTCATACTACTTGCCCCAAGAGGCCATCACAGCCTTGCCTACTATTGGCATGGCTGTGATTGGCCAGTGCAGCATGTGACCCAGCCTCTATATAAGCTTGGGTCACGTAGCGCTGCACGTCACTCTGCTGATACAAGCGTAGGGAGAGGTTGCTGCTGCGACGTTAGGGCGAGATTAGGCAGATTAACTCCTCCAAAAGACTTCATTCAGTGATCGTTCTCCAGTTGTGGATCATTGAAGTGCTGATATTGAATTCCTCACTTTTTTTAGGGTGCCCAGAGCGTTTTTATATCACTTTTTTCTGGGGTGATCTGCGGCCATTTTGTGGCTTGTGGTGCACCAGCACAAGCTAAAACCAAGTGCATTTAACCATCAATAGTGTGGATATTTTTTGCTATATCCTACATCAGCTGCAGGCTGAGCCTGTGTCACCCAAGTGCATTTAACCATCAATAGTGTGGTTATTTTTTGGCCATATACTACATCAGGTGCAGGCTGAGCCTGTGTCACCCAAGTGCATTTAACCATCAATAGTGTGGTTATTTTTTGCTATATCCTACATCAGGGTCAAGCTTTCATCAAGTGCATTTAACCATCAATAGTGTGGTTATTTTTTGGCCATATACTACATTAGGTGCAGGCTGAGCCTGTGTCACCCAAGTGCATTTAACCATCAATAGTGTTGTTATTTTTTGGCCATATACTACATCAGGGGCAAGTTGAGCCTGTCACCCAGCGCCTAAAAAATAGGCCTGACATTTCTATTCCTCCAAATCAGTACAGTTTTAGCTGGTCAAGTTATATTTAGTGACCGTAAAAGCACAGTTTTTGTTCTGGGTTGAAAAACTATTCCCAAATTTGCCATTCTCAAAATTAGTAGTTTCTGCTATATCAGGCCTTCTTTAAATCTATCCCAAAAAGGATATCTTAGATTGAAGGTGCTGATAGTGTCATTCTGAAAAACTTAACACACATGCTACCGTGCAGATACAAGTCTAATTCTGTGATTAAAGGTATATCTGTCACACAGCGCGTAAAAAATAGGCCTGACATTTCTATTCCTCCAAATCAGTACAGTTTTAGCTGGTCAAGTTATATTTAGTGACCGTAAAAGCACTGTTTTTGTTCTGGGTTGAAAAACTATTCCCAAATTTGCCATTCTCAAAATTAGTAGTTTCTGCTATATCAGGCCTACTTTAAATCCATCCCAAAAAGGATATCTTAGATTGAAGGTGCTGATAGAGTAATTCTGAAAAACTTAACACACACGCTACAGTGCAGATACAAGTCTAATTCTGTGATTAAAGGTATACCTGTCACACAGCGCGTAAAAAATAGGCCTGACATTTATATTCAACCAAATCTGTACTGTTTTAGCTGGTCAAATTATTTGTAGTGACCGTAAAAGCACAGTTTTTGTTCTGGGTTGAAAAACTATTCCCAAATTTGCCATTCTCAAAATTAGTAGTTTCTGCTGTATCAGGCCTACTTTAAATCTATCCCAAAAAGGATATCTTAGATTGAAGGTGCTGATAGTGTCATTCTGAAAAACTTAACACACACGCTACAGTGCAGATACAAGTCTAATTCTGTGATTAAAGGTATATCTATCACACAGCGCGTAAAAAATAGGCCTCACATTTATATTCAACCAAATCTGTCATTACTTGTGTGCCTGTATTAATGTAATACGGTACCTAAATAGATAGCCAGACAGTGTTAGGTGTCTGTAAAAAAAGGCCTGAATTTTAATTCAATACATTGGCCCGAATAATATTTTTCTTATTGTGGTGAACGGTAACAATGAGGAAAACAACTAGTAAGGGACGCGGACGTGGACATGGTCGTGTTAGTGGACCCTCTGGTGCTGGGAGAGGACGTGGCCGTTCTGCCACAGCCACACGTCCTAGTGTACCAACTACCTCAGGTCCCAGTAGCCGCCAGAATTTACAGGGATATTTGGTGGGGCCCAATGCCGTTCTAAGGATGGTAAGGCCTGAGAAGGTACAGGCATTAGTCAATTGGGTGGCCGACAGTGCATCCAGCACGTTCACATTATCTCCCACCTAGTCTTCTGCAGAAAGCGCACAGATGGCGCATGAAAACCAAGCCCATCAGTCTGTCACATCACCCCCATGCATATCAGGGAAACTGTCTGAGCCTCAAGTTATGCAGCAGTCTCTTATGCTGTTTGAAGACTCTGCTGCCAGGGTTTCCCAAGGGCATCCACCTAGCCCTTCCCCAGGGGTGGAAGAGAGAGAATGCACTAACGCACAACCACTTATGTTTCCTGATGATGAGGACATGGGAATACCACCTCAGCACGTCTCTGATGATGACGAAACACAGGTGCCAACTTCTGCGTCTTTCTGCCATGTGCAGATTGAACAGGAGGTCAGGGGTCAAGACTGGGTGGAAGACGATGCAGGGGACGATGAGATCCTAGACCCCACATGGAATGAAGGTCTTGCCACTGACTTTCAGAGTTCGGAGGAAGAGGCAGTGGTGAGACCGAGCCAACAGCGTAGCAAAAGACAAAGAGGGAGCAGTGGGCAAAATCAGAACACCCACCGCCAAGAGACTCCGCCTGCTACTGACCGCCGCCATCTGGGACCGAGCACCCCAAAGGCAGCTTCAAGGAGTTCCCTGGCATGGCACTTCTTTAAACAATGTGCTGACGACAAGACCCGAGTGGTTTGCACGCTGTGCCATCAGAGCCTGAAGCGAGGCATTAACGTTCTGAACCTTAGCACAACCTGCATGACCAGGCACCTGCATGCAAAGCATGAACTGCAGTGGAGTAAACACCTTAAAAACAAAGAAGTCACTCAGGCTCCCCCTGCTACCTCTTCTGCTGCTGCCGCCTCGGCCTCTTCTGCTGCTGCCGCCGCCTCGGCCTCTTCCTTTTCCTCTGGAGGAACGTTGGCACCTGCCGCCCAGCAAACATGGGATGTACCACCAACACCACCACCTGCGTCACCAAGCATCTCAACCATGTCACACGGCAGTGTTCAGCTCTCCATCTCACAAACATTTGAGAGAAAGCGTAAATTCCCACCTAGCCACCCTCGATCCCTGGCCCTGAATGCCAGCATTTCTAAACTACTGGCCTATGAAATGCTGTTATTTAGGCAGGTGGACACAGACAGCTTCAAACAGCTCATGTCACTTGCTGTCCCACAGTATGTTGTTCCCAGCCGGCACTACTTCTCCAAGAGAGCCGTGCCTTCCCTGCACAACCAAGTGTCCGATAAAATCAAGTGTGCACTGCGCAACGCCATCTGTGGCAAGGTCCACCTAACCACAGATACGTGGACCAGTAAGCATGGCCAGGGACGCTATATCTCCCTAACTGCACACTGGGTAAATGTAGCGGCAGCTGGGCCCCAGGCGGAGAGCTGTTTGGCGCACGTCCTTCCGCTGCCAAGGATCGCAGGGCAACATTCTTTGCCTCCTGTCTCCTCCTCCTCCTACTCAGCTTCCTCCTCCTCTTCTTCCACCTGCTCATCCAGTCAGCCACACACCTTCACCACCAACTTCAGCACAGCCCGGGGTAAATGTCAGCAGGCCGTTCTGAAACTCATATGTTTGGGGGACAGGCCCCACACCGCACAGGAGTTGTGGCGGGGTATAGAACAACAGACCGACGAGTGTTTGCTGCCGGTGAGCCTCAAGCCCGGCCTGGTGGTGTGCGATAATGGGCGAAATCTCGTTGCAGCTCTTGAACTAGCCGGTTTGACGCACATCCCTTGCCTGGCGCATGTGCTGAATTTGGTGGTGCAGAAGTTCATTCGCAACTACTCCGACATGTCAGAGCTGCTGCATAAAAAGCAGGCCGTCTGTTTGCGCTTCCGGCGTTCACACCCTGCTGCTGCACGCCTGTCTGCGCTACAGCGTAACTTCGGCCTTCCCGCTCACCGCCTCATATGCAATGTGCCCACCAGGTGGAACTCCACCTTGCACATGCTGGACAGACTGTGCGAGCTGCAGCAGGCCATAGTGGAGTTTCAGCTGCAGCACGCACTGGTCAGTCGCACTGCGGAACAGCACCACTTCACCACCAATGACTGGGCCTCCATGTGAGACCTGTGTGCCCTGTTGCGTTGTTTCGAGTACTCCACCAACATGGCCAGTGGCGATGACACCGTTATCAGCGTTACAATACCACTTCTATGTCTCCTTGAGAAAACACTTAGGGCGATGATGGAAGAGGAGATGGCCCAGGAGGAGGAGGAGGAAGAGGGGTCATTTTTAGCACTTTCAGGCCAGTCTCTTCGAAGTGACTCAGAGGGAGGTTTTTTGCAACACCAGAGGCCAGGTACAAATGTGGCCAGACAGGGCCCACTACTGGAGGACGAGGATGAGGAGGAGGTGGAGGAGGATGAGGATGAAGCATGTTCACAGCGGGGTGGCACCCAAAGCAGCTCGTGCCCATCACTGGTGCGTGGCTGGGGGGAAACACAGGACGATGACGATACGGCTCCCACAGAGGACAGCTTGTCCTTACCTCTGGGCAGCCTGGCACACATGAGCGACTACATGCTGCAGTGCCTGCGCAACGACAGCAGAGTTGCCCACATTTTAACGTGTGCGGACTACTGGGTTGCCACCCTGCTGGATCCCCGGTACAAAGACAATGTGCCCACCTTACTTCCTACACTGGAGCGTGATAGGAAGATGCGCGAGTACAAGCGCACGTTGGTAGACGCGCTACTGAGAGCATTCCCAAATGTCACAGGGGAACCAGTGGAAGCCCAAGGCGAAGGCAGAGGAGGAGCAAGAGGTCGCCAACGCAGCTGTGTCACGGCCATCTCCTCTGAGGGCAGGGTTAGCATGGCAGAGATGTGGAAAAGTTTTTTCACCACGACACAGCTAACTGCACCACCACCTGATACGGAACGTGTTAGCAAGAGGCAACATTTCACTTACATCGTGGAACAGTACCTGTGCACACCCCTCCACGTACTGACTGATGGTTCGGCCCCATTCAACTTCTGGGTCTCCAAATTGTCCACGTGGCCAGAGCTAGCCTTTTATGCCTTGGAGGTGCTGGCCTGCCCGGCGGCCAGCGTTTTGTCTGAACGTGTATTCAGCACGGCAGGGGGCGTCATTACAGACAAACGCAGCCGCCTGTCTACAGGCAATGTGGACAAGCTGACGTTCATAAAAATGAACTAGGCATGGATCCCACAGGACCTGTCCATCTTTTTTGCAGATTAGACATTAACTACCTCCCCTTAACAATATATTATTGTACTCCAGGGCACTTCCTCATTCAATCCTATTTTTATTTTCATTTTACCATTATATTGCGGGGCAACCCAAAGTTGAATGAACCTCTCCTCTGTCTGGGTGCCGGGGCCTAAATGTGTGACAGTGGCCTGTTCCAGTGGTGGGTGACGTGAAGCCTGATTCTCTGCTATGACATGAAGACTGATTCTGTGCTGACATGAAGCCAGATTCTCTGTTACGGGACCTCTCTCCTCTGTCTGGGTGCCGGGGCCTAAATATCAGGGATCTCAACTCTACCGGAGGTTCAGGGAGTCTCCCGCTATTAGATAACAGCTCCCTGACACCCGCATGTGAAACAATATCTCCCGGAAAGGTTTATCTCAGTCAGATAGCAGAGCAGAGAGATAAGAGAAGTGACAGGACACAGAGTTTATATTACAGGTTGAATTAACCCTTTAGGGTCAAATTGGCTTCTCAAGGAGATATATATGTTAAAGGCATCCCTCCTTCTGTCTCATTCAGTAGCTATATAACTATTGAGAGAGATGTATTTTTTTTTAAATACATTTACACATTTAACCCTCCATTTTAATTCTATAATTTACCCCAGTGTTAAATTCACCCCCCCTGGATGCTTTAATCATATACATAAATAGGATAATTTGGGGCAGGGTAATGAGCCCAGTCCTCCACACCATAGAGCAAAGTGTGCAGATACTGCATATGTTTGGAAAATGTAATAAAAAGTTCGTGAAAAAAAAAAAAAAAAACCTCCCTGAAATGAGAAGTGCACCTCACTGAAATGAGTTTTTGCAGGTTGGGATGTCTGAAATATGTGACAGTGGCCTGTTCCAGTGGTGGGTGACGTGAAGCCTGATTCTCTGCTATGACATGAAGACTGATTCTCTGCTGACATGAAGCCTGAATCTCTGTTATGGGACCTCTCTCCTCTGCCTGGGTGCTGGGCCTAAATATGTGACAGTGGCCTGTTCCAGTGGTGGGTGACGTGAAGCCTGATTCTCTGCTATGACATAAAGACTGATTCTCTGCTGACATGAAGCCTGAATCTCTGTTATGGGACCTCTCTCCTCTGCCTGGGTGCCTGGGCCTAAATATGTGACAGTGGCCTGTTCCAGTGGTGGGTGACGTGATGCCTGATTCTCTGCTATGACATAAAGACTGATTCTCTGCTGACATGAAGCCTGAATCTCTGTTATGGGACCTCTCTCCTCTGCCTGGGTGCCTGGGCCTAAATATGTGACAGTGGCCTGTTCCAGTGGTGGGTGACGTGAAGCCTGATTCTCTGCTATGACATGCAGACTGATTCTCTGCTGACATGAAGCCAGATTCTCTGTTACGGGACCTCTCTCCTCTGCCTGGGTGCCTGGGCCTAAATATCTGACAATGGACTGTTCCAGTGTTGGGTGACGTAAAGCCTGATTCTCTGCTATGACATGCAGACTGATTCTCTGCTGACATGAAGCCAGATTCTCTGTTACGGGACCTCTCTCCTCTGCCTGGGTGCCGGGGCCTAAATATATGACAATGGACTGTTACAGTGGTGGGTGACGTGAAGCCAGATTCTCTGCTATGCATGAAGACTGATTCTCTGCTGATGTGAAGCCAGATTCTCTGATATGGGACCTCTCTCCAATTGATATTGGTTTATTTTTATATATTTTATTTTTATTTTAATTCATTTCCCTATTCACATTTGTTTGCAGGGGATTTACCTACATGTTGCTGCCTTTTGCAGCCCTCTAGCTCTTTCCTGGGCTGTTTTACAGCCTTTTTAGTGCCGAAAAGTTCGGGTCCCCATTGACTTCAATTGGGTTCGGGTTCGGGACGAAGTTCGGGTCGGGTTCGGGTTGAATTAACCCTTTAGGGTCAAATTGGCTTCTCAAGGAGATATATATGTTAAAGGCATCCCTCCTTCTGTCTCATTCAGTAGCTATATAACTATTGAGAGAGATGTATTTTTTTTTAAATACATTTACACATTTAACCCTCCATTTTAATTCTATAATTTACCCCAGTGTTAAATTCACCCCCCCTGGATGCTTTAATCATATACATAAATAGGATAATTTGGGGCAGGGTAATGAGCCCAGTCCTCCACACCATAGAGCAAAGTGTGCAGATACTGCATATGTTTGGAAAATGTAATAAAAAGTTCGTGAAAAAAAAAAAAAAAAACCTCCCTGAAATGAGAAGTGCACCTCACTGAAATGAGTTTTTGCAGGTTGGGATGTCTGAAATATGTGACAGTGGCCTGTTCCAGTGGTGGGTGACGTGAAGCCTGATTCTCTGCTATGACATGAAGACTGATTCTCTGCTGACATGAAGCCTGAATCTCTGTTATGGGACCTCTCTCCTCTGCCTGGGTGCTGGGCCTAAATATGTGACAGTGGCCTGTTCCAGTGGTGGGTGACGTGAAGCCTGATTCTCTGCTATGACATAAAGACTGATTCTCTGCTGACATGAAGCCTGAATCTCTGTTATGGGACCTCTCTCCTCTGCCTGGGTGCCTGGGCCTAAATATGTGACAGTGGCCTGTTCCAGTGGTGGGTGACGTGATGCCTGATTCTCTGCTATGACATAAAGACTGATTCTCTGCTGACATGAAGCCTGAATCTCTGTTATGGGACCTCTCTCCTCTGCCTGGGTGCCTGGGCCTAAATATGTGACAGTGGCCTGTTCCAGTGGTGGGTGACGTGAAGCCTGATTCTCTGCTATGACATGCAGACTGATTCTCTGCTGACATGAAGCCAGATTCTCTGTTACGGGACCTCTCTCCTCTGCCTGGGTGCCTGGGCCTAAATATCTGACAATGGACTGTTCCAGTGTTGGGTGACGTAAAGCCTGATTCTCTGCTATGACATGCAGACTGATTCTCTGCTGACATGAAGCCAGATTCTCTGTTACGGGACCTCTCTCCTCTGCCTGGGTGCCGGGGCCTAAATATATGACAATGGACTGTTACAGTGGTGGGTGACGTGAAGCCAGATTCTCTGCTATGCATGAAGACTGATTCTCTGCTGATGTGAAGCCAGATTCTCTGATATGGGACCTCTCTCCAATTGATATTGGTTTATTTTTATATATTTTATTTTTATTTTAATTCATTTCCCTATTCACATTTGTTTGCAGGGGATTTACCTACATGTTGCTGCCTTTTGCAGCCCTCTAGCTCTTTCCTGGGCTGTTTTACAGCCTTTTTAGTGCCGAAAAGTTCGGGTCCCCATTGACTTCAATTGGGTTCGGGTTCGGGACGAAGTTCGGGTCGGGTTCGGATCCCGAACCCAAACATTTCCGGGAAGTTCGGCCGAACTTCTCGAACCCGAACATCCAGGTGTTCGCCCAACTCTACTTATAATCCCTATCCTGCCATATTGCCATACATTATGTTATTAATAATTTTCGTTCAGTAGATTTAGCAAAAAGATTACTTTTATGATATGCTAATTACCTTTCTACCAGCAAGTAGGGCGTCTACTTGCTGGTAGCAGCTGCAGAAAACCGCCCCCTCCTCCTGTTGATTGACACGGCCAGCCGCGATCTCCTCCTCCGGCCAGCCCTGTCAGCATTTCAAAAATCGCGCTCCTGTGTTGATTCGGCGCAGGCGCTCTGAGATAAGG
Source organism: Bufo bufo (assembly GCF_905171765.1). Lineage (NCBI taxonomy): Eukaryota > Metazoa > Chordata > Amphibia > Anura > Bufonidae > Bufo > Bufo bufo. The sequence continues at coordinate 90,589,055 of NC_053389.1, read as the reverse complement.
AGGCTCGCCTCCTCAGCACTCCCTCAGCGCGCCTACGCCGATGACATCTTCTCTTTCGGTGACGTCATCGGCGCAGGCGCACTGAGGGAGTGCTGAGGAGGCGAGCCTCCTTATCTCAGAGCGCCTGCGCCGAATCAACACAGGCGCGAGATTTTTGAAATGCTGACAGGGCTGGCCGGAGGAGGAGATCGCGGCTGGCCTTGTCAATCAACAGAAGGAGGGGGCGGTTTTCTGCGGCTGCTACCAGCAAGTAGACGCCCTACTTGCTGGTAGACAGGTAATTAGCATATCATAAAAGTAAGTTTTTCGCTAAATCTACTGAACGAAAATTATTAATAACATAATGTATGGCAATATGGCAGGATAGGGATTATAAGTACACAAAAAAAAAAAATGAGTTTAGTGGGGTGACAGAAGCCCTTTAAGCCTTTACAAAAAAACTTAAGACAGAGCATTTTTTTATCCATAAATTATAATCCCCCTCGTAAACTGTGCCCTAGCAGTCACCTATTCTCTCTCCCCCTGAGCCTATTATTGGTATAATCAACCAAATTGGAAGTTATTAAAAAATACAGATATACTGTATTTAAAGCAAGAACATTTTTAAAGGGAATGTGTCATCAGAAAATGACCTATTGTTTATATCACACCAGTATCTATATTTTTTAAATGTCATTATCTATATTTTTTTTAAAAAGTCAATAATCCTGTCATTTTCACACTGGCCACCAGGTCTAATGGGTGATGGATGATTTCCTGTTCAGTATAGGCAACTAACAGTAGCTGTTATTATTATCACCAGAGGCAGAATTGCAATGCCGAGTGACACCTCTATATAGATAAGACAGATTCCACAATACAAAATAGGTGATATCACAGCTCATCTCCTCCCTCCTGAACTCTGCACAGGTCATAGAGCATGCCTAGAAAACTCTCCAATAGAAATCAGTGAGGTCCTCTCCTGTTCATTGTGTCTATGGCCCTTGTAGCTGATCTCAAAAGACAGGAGGTATTAACATACCTTAGGCCAAGAGAACATACAAAAAATTTCAGGATTATATACCGTAAATGAAAAAAAAAAAATATATATATAGCTAGTGTGAGATTGTGTAACAGCTCTTATTGCATGAACACTGTTATTTTGCACGCACCTCAATATAAGATTGGCGCCTAAATACTAGAGACTGAGATCAAAGTGTTGCTCAGTGGCATGCTACCAAGAATTGCTGTTTGCTTATCACAAAGACTTATCAGTTAAAGTTTTGGTTTGCCCTGGAGAACAGAGAGGACTTCACCATAATCTCCAGTTACCCCAGCATATTTATCGGGAGTGATATATATTAGGCAAGTGCCACATTACCACTTTTGGGGAAAAGGGAGTGGGAAATCACTGAATAGGCCGATAAGATTGTAAGCTGGAAGTAAGAGGGCCCCTCTGTTGGGCTTGTCGACAGTACGGCCATATGGCCAGAGAGTGCCCCAAACAGATGGAGTCCGAGCCGACGTTAAACTTCGGACCGCCACAGTAGCTGGGCGTCCTACGGCCGTACATCAGAAGCTAAGCCCTATGCGTGAGGAACAAGACCTGCATGCCAGCAGCCCCGTTACGTAAACAAAGTTGGAAGGTCAGATGGTATGCTGCCTAGTTGATACATCTGTCGGAGTGCACCCTTATGCCTTTGCAGTTCTTGTAAAGACACTTTAGATGTATGATGGAGCCAGAAGATGGGAGCGTCATCAGGCTGACTGCTGCCAATAACAGAGAGATGGACGAGGGATAGTCTGTATGTGGGTCCGACTGCTGGGACAAGACGTTGGCAAGAAGGGGGTCATGCTGGTGGACCATCCATCCCGGAAAGGAATGGACGTGATCCTAGGTATGAATGTACTGAGATACTTAGACCATCAACACTATGCCAAGGACGAAGTATTGGCAGCGGTCCACCACACACTAGCCGCCCCGGGTGGTTTTACAACAGATGGAAAAGACAATGGAAAGAAACAGATAGTTTGAAAAAGAGTAACATGTCCGGTCGCCCCATCTGAGACGTGAAGGTGCCGCGAAGGACCCCGGTGAAGATCCTACCTTGACAAGAACGAATACTGATGCTGCCGGTGGGGGTGGGATGATGACTGAATGTACTGGAGGTCCTGATCAAGCCTGCTTATCAAGAGGTAACGCAGGCTCGCCCACTGGTAGCCCGGGCCTTGCCATTGTGAAGAATAGATGTTTGACTGTACGCTGCCTAAATGTTGAAGACTGTGAGTTAACTGTCCCCGGAAACACCTTACTGGCCAAAGTTTATGTGACTGAGGGGGATATCTCTCGACGAAGGAGCTTCATGCTACAGTCTGATAGAAGATCAGTCTGGACCTGTGCTGTAAAGGCTCATCAAAGGAAGACCCTGACAGCAGAGTGGAATGGTCAAGTGATCATGGCGCGGATGGTGATCGAGTAATAGTCAAGGCCAAACGGCCATCTGGGAAGTTGGATTGGCGGTGGGAGGTGGTCCCCGTTATATGAGGTAGAACCAATAGGGACTGGGGTGCCCTCACAAAACTTACACCGTAACATGTTAAGACATTGTAATTTTTATGAGCCAGTGTGTGTGGAGGAGATCACTCCTCATGGTCAGGGTACAGAAGAAATCCCCTTAGAGGAGGACGAGGAGGAATGGTGGGTTGTCCCTGCCTCGGTTCCCGCCGATGCTCCAAACGTGGAAAGTTTGCTCCCCAGAGAAAATGTTGACCAATTAGTAACTCCTCTCCCAGCAGATATTCCTGACGTCCCCAGCTCTTATAAACCTCTCACTCTGCGAAGGTCAATCAGGGCCAATGCTGGGGTGCCCCCACAGCACTATGCACAGCATGAGTTTGAGTGGGGAGCGTTGCAGAAACTCAACCTCTAGTGGGATGGCATGTGAGATGGTGAAACAGCTCTTATTGCAAGAACACTGTTATTTTGCTGTTTGGCCACAAGAGGTCGCTGTTTCCCCGCACAGCTAAACAAATTGCTCAGATTTAAATATTCATAGGAGGTAGAGCTGTGTGTCTAGAGGAAGGAAGCTGGCGTCCATTTTAGTTGCAGCCTGGAAAAGTGTGAGAGAAGAAATCCATTAACATCCTAGCATGGAATAACCCTTTTGCAACCAGGACTGCAGCCAAGTAAAGCTGATCATGTCAAGGACCCGGATCCCATCCAGGAGAAGGAGTACAGCTGCCAGGATCGCTGATGAGAGCTGAAGAGCAAAGCAACAGACCCTGCGGTACCGCACGTGTGTTGGATTAGCATTTGTTCCGTTTGCAGTCACCAGCTGAGGCAGAGCAGACCCAGGTCGGTAAGACAGCACGCACCTCAATATAAGATTAGCGCCTAAACACTAGAGACTAAGATCAAACCTGCCAGTAGTTAGTTAGTGTTGCTGAGTGGCAGGCTACCAATAATTGCTGTTTGTTTATCACAAAGACTTATCAGTTAAAGTTTTGGTTTGCTCCGGACAACAGAGAGGACTTCACCATAATCTCCAGTTACTCCAGCTTGTTTATCGGGAGTGATATATATTAGGCACGTGCCACATTACCACTTTTGGGGAAAAGGGAGAGGGAAATCACTGTATAAGCCAGTAAGATTGTAAACTACTGTGTCGTACAGCGGGCGAGCCTGTATCTCAAACACACACGATTGTTCCTGTTCTTCAGGGTAATAACAGGTATGGCGAGGCAGAGTTAGCTCTGCTCGCAGTAGGTAAATTGTGCAAGTGTTTTCCGGCTACCATCGTAGGGCACTGTGCTGTGCGACGCAGGGGTCTCAGCCTCCAGGGGACAGGGGTCTCAGCCTCTGGGCTGAGTGTATCTAATCAGATTTTATGTTCACTGCATTTGGGAGTGTGTTTGATATCCCGTAACAGTAAAGCAAATTCTGTTCTACAAGAGCTTGTGTCAGAGTCGTTTTCCTTGTTCGTGACTTCGCTGTATCCTGGTGAGCCCACCCCGGTACACGGCTTACACTAGTGATATGGGAAAAAAACTTGCCAAAAAAAAAATGTTTAACATCGAAACGTGATTTAAACAGTAGGATATTTTCTGATGACACATTCCCTTTAACTATCCTTTGACATATCACATCTAACACTGTGACAGCACCTACTCATGTATATAGTTAAACAACACAACTGGTATGAAAAAGCGTGCTTTTAAAATTATTCCATGTGTCATTGTAACCTTAGGCAGCTGTCCATCCCGGACCCTTTTTTCTTTTTTATGTCAGTGGATAGTAATCATTTGACATTTACTACGCGCTTTCAATGATGTATAGTTAGCATCATGCTGTTTAACATTACTTCTTCGAACAAAGCTTTAAAGTCTAAAGAATATATCCAAGGAATATACAGACATACACGAGCTGTAGTTATGCACATGTAGCTGCAAATCACATAATAGTCAAAATCTGAAAATAAAGATGGATGAAACATGGCTGCAGGCATGACCCATTCCAATTGTTTTATATTGGATCACAGATGAAAGCAGAGACATCTGCTTGATAATATGCACCTGTGTTTGACAAGGTATGTACTCTTTTAATAGATACTATTGGCTCACGCTTGTATAAAAATGATTCAAACTATAAAAAATACACAAAAGGTTTCATTAAGAAATTTTGGCAGGCTTAGGCGAACCCAAAAACCAATTTTTCATATTTGTCCAAATAGAAGTGTAAGCTTAGTATATGAGGTCACTTGAAGATAGAAAAAAGGTTACTATTTCTATCCCTTTGAATATGAAGGCTAATATAAGAAACAGAATTTTGCTGGTAGAAAAACAGCAAGGACATACGTGTCAACTGTCCCGGATTCGGTAGGACAGTCCCAGATCTTGGTGGCTTAGGACACAGAGACAGTTGATTGCAATGGGTGCTCCTCCTATGGAGCCCAGCAGGCACGATCTGTGACCATATTTCGCCTGCTGGGGTGCGCAGGATGTGCTCCGATCACTGGAGGGATTTTTATATGTGTATTCTTATTTTATTAGTGCAGTTGGCACTACTGAAAAGGGGTATAACATTTGTGGGGGCACAATGTGGGAATATCTACAGTGAAAGGAGTACAATGTGGACATAATTACTATGAGCGGGGCACAATGTGAGCATAACTACTGTGTTGGCATAACTATTGTTAGGAAGCAGAATATGGGCGTAACTCCAGTGAGGGAGCAGAATGTTCATAACTACTTTGAGGGGGCATAATGCAGGCATAACTACTGAAAGGTGGGCACAATGTGGGCATTACCAATGTGAGGGGTTAATATGTGGGCACTACTACTGTGAGGGACTATAATGTGGGCATTACTATGGTGAGGGGGTACAATGTGGACATTACTACTGTGAGGGAGTGGAATGTGGGCATTACTATGGTGGAGGGTACAATGTGGACATAACTACTGTGAGGGGGTACAATGTGGGCATAACTACTGTGGGGGACTACAATGTGGGCATTACTAATGTGAGGGGTTACAATGTGGACATTACTACTGTGAGGGACTACAATGTGGGTATTACTAATGTGAGGAGGTACAATGTGGACATTACTACTGTGAGGGAGTACAATGTGGACATTACTACGGTGGGGGGTACAATGTGGGCATAACTACTGTGAGGGGGTAAAATGTGTGCATAACTACTGTGGGGGCATAATGCAAGTATAACTACTGAAATGTGGGCACAATGTGGCCCTTACCAATGTGAGGGGTTACAATGTGGGCATTACTACTGTGAGGGGGCACAATGTGGGCATAACTACTGTGGGGGGCATAATGCAGGCATAACTACTGAAATGTGGACACAATGTGGGCATAACCAATGTGAGGGGTTACAATGTGGGCATTACTACTGTGAGGGACAACAATGTGGGCATTACTAAAATGTGGACATTACTACTGTGAGGGAGTACAATGTGGGCATTACTACGGTGGGGGGTACAATGTGGGCATAACTACTGTGAGGGGGTACATTTTGGGCATAACTACTGTGAGGGGGTACAATTTGGGCATAACTACTGTGGGGGCATAATGCAGGTATAACTACTGAAATGTGGGCACAATGTGGGCATTACCAATGTGAGGGGTTACAATGTGGGCATTACTACTGTGAGGGACTACAATGTGGGCATTACTAATGTGAAGGGTTACAATGTGGACATTACTACTGTGAGGGAGTACAATGTGGGCATTACCACAATAAAGGGGTTCAATGGTAGAAGATATAACTTCTGTGTGGGGGCACTAAGGGGTCTCACTATGGCTTTTGTCCCTTTTTGTGATTTTCAAAAGTTGAGAGGTATGCCAAAGACTTATATAGTAGAAAAATTGCATATGAGGCTGCATCTCTATTTAAAAATATATGATTTATTTAAAAACACAAAAAGTCCAAGCAAATTTTAAAACATTGTATACAATGACATCATAGTGTGTGGACTAAAGATATGTCCAACACACATACCTACATCCACCAGGTTCAGAATATGAACATACATGTGCCACCAGAGTAGTATATCATTAATAAATAAGGCATCAAAAAATGCAAAATACTTATCAGATGAAAGGGTAGGCAGACATGGTGTGCAGGTAAAAACGCCCCACGTGTATCGGCAGTCACAGCTAGCTTCCTCAGGGGTCCACCCCTGGTAATATATACTCTAATACCTATATCAAGGCCAGGCCAATTCTACTCCAAATGTCCTATATACAATATTAAAGGGGTTGCCCGAGTTCAATAAAAATTAGTCCCACGCCTCTAAATGAAATAAAATAAAACATTATCACACGTTTCTCACCTGTTTCGCCCTGCCTTCTCGGTGCTGCTGGTCCAGTTGTCCAATAAAACTGTAGCCAATCAATGTGCTTCGCAGTCTTGTACCGTATACCTCTGAGGACAGTGATTGGCTGCAGCAGTCACATGCTTTATACTTCTATGCCACTGCTGCAGCCTTGCGTACAAACACCTGGAGGAGAACAGTGGTGGAGAAATAGGTGAGTATATGAAGAACTTTTATAGTATTTAGCGGCGTGGAATGCATTTTTTGTTCATTTGGACAACCCCTTTTCTCAGGTTTTTCTAATATGTCACCTTTAATTTATAAATATCTTTCAGTAGGTGAATTGAACATGAATATTGCAAGTATGACTAATCTGCTGTACATTTTTGAAGACCTCACCAAATACCATTTATGATGCACCCAAGATTTCACTGATCCCGGTGACTGTTAACACATTTATTTTATTGTCTTTTTTAGTAGACCTGGCTAAAGCCATAAGCCCAAGACAGTATTTACACAGTTTAAAGAGGTTATCCCATGATTAAAGTAAAATATTAAAATCTTACACAATCTAGTACATTGGAACCTCTTTCTAACAAAGCTATAACCAGCCCTGTACCTCACATGGAACCAGAGATCTCCCCATTCATTGCTCCAATTGTACGTCTAGATTTATTTCAAGCTGCGAGCTCAGGAGGCATGTCCTCTCTCAGAGTGTGTGTCTTGCCTGCTGCAGCGGGTGGCAGTTGAAGGATAGAACTGATCATTAGAGATGTCCCGAACTATTCCCCGGCAAACATCGCTTGTTCGCGTTTGCCGCGGCGGGCGAACATATGCGATGTTCGGTTTGCCCCCTATACGTCATCATTGAGCAAACTTTGACCCTGTACCTCACAGTCAGCAGACACATTCCAGCCAATCAGCATACCCTCCCTCCCAGACCCTCCCACCACCTAAAAAAAAAGCAAGGACGGCAGCCCTCTTAGATTCATTCTGAAGCTGCAGTGTTAGTTAGAGCAGGGAGAGTGCTGCTGCTGCTGCTGCTGAATTAATAGGGAAATCGTTAGCTAGGCCAGTGTTCTGTGTCTACTCCAGTCCTCAAAGACTCATCTGCTGTAAGGACAGCGTCCTGACAGCACCCCAAAAAGCCCTTTTTAGGGCTGGTACATCAGTCTGCTTTTATTTATTTTTTCTATATATATATTGCAGTTGCCTGCCCGTGTGTGAGAGGCCACAGGCCCACAGACTGTACTGTGTGCACACCACTCATATAGGGTGGCACAGCACCTTGCAGATAAAAAAGTAATTTCATTTTTCCTCTGTAATATAATTGCATTGCCTGCCAGTGTGTGTCAGGCCCACAGACTGTACTGTGCCCACTGCCCACCACTCATATAGGGTGGCACAGTACCCTTTAAAAAACCGCGCCGACATCCTCCACCATATGCAATTTTTTAGCTGGGGATAGTCGTTTGCTGCGGTCCACGTGCGGTGGGGCTGCTCCCCCAATGAAAAACACGCTACAGTGTTAGGGGTTGAGCAGCTCCCCCAGATTTGCCACTATATTTCTGTGTTTGTGGCACAGTACCTTGCAGATAAAAAAGTCATTTAATCTTTCATCTGAAATATAATTGCAGTTGCCTGCCAGTGAGTGTCAGGCCCACTGACTGTACTGTGCCCACTGCCCACCACTCATATAGGGTGGCACAGTACCTTGCACGCATAGTACCACTAATCTAAAAAGGCAGAGGCAGGCCACCCCGCAGGGGCCGTCGTGGTCATGGTGCTGTGATTTCCTTTGGCCCTAGAATAATGCCCAATGTTCAGAGGCCACGTACCCTGAACTCGAAAAATTCTGAGGACATAGTTGACTGGCTTACACAGGACACCCAATCTTCTACAGCTTCCGCTCGGAACCTTGACGCACCATCCTCCTCCAGCTCAGCTTCGGGCACCTCTCAAGTTACCACTTGCCCGCCCGCCGCCACCACCAACACTCGCACCACAGCTGCTTCACTTGATCTGTCAGAGGAGTTATTTACACATCAGTTGGAAGAAATGAGTGATGCGCAACTATTATTGCCAGAGGATGTAGATAACAGGGATATGTCTCAGTCAGGCAGCATTACACACATGGACATAGGGTGTGATCATGATGATGTTGTACCCGCTGTTGCTTCCTTTACTGAGTTGTCAGATACAAGTGAAGCGGTTGATGATGACGATGTGTCCATGGATGTCACGTGGGTGCCCGCTCGAAGAGAAGAAGTACAGGGGGAAAGTTCCGATGGGGAGACAGAGAGGAGAAGCAGACGAGTTGGAAGCAGGGGGAGGTCATCGCAAGGAGCTAGTGGCACAGTCAGACAGCATGTATCGGCACCCGGGGTCAGCCAGACAGCACGCCAATCAACGCATGCTGTTGCCACCACCAGAATGCCGTCATTGCAAAGCTCAGTAGTGTGGCATTTTTTTTGTGTGTCTGCCTCTGATAACAGCGATGCCATTTGAAACCTGTGCCAAAAGAAACTGAGTCGTGGGAAGTCCAACACCCACATAGGTACAACTGCTTTGCGAAGGCACATGATCTCACATCACAAACGCCTATGGGATCAACACATGAGTACAAGCAGCACACAAACTCAAAGCCACCGTCCTCCTCCTCTTCCAGCATCTTCAGCCACGTCAACCACTGCTGTCCTCCTTGCCCCCTCTCAACCACCCGCCACTCCGCCTCTCACCTTCAGCAGTTCCTGCTCATCTGCCCACAGTCAGGTGTCTGTCAAGGAAATGTTTGAGCGTAAGAAGCCAATGTCACAGAGTCACCCCCTTGCCCGGCGTCTGACATCTGGCTTGTCGGAACTCTTAGCCCGCCAGCTTTTACCATACAAGCTGGTGGAGTCTGAGGCCTTCGAAAAATTTGTAGCTATTGGGACACCGCATTGGAAGGTACCCGGCCGAATTTTTTTTTTTCACAAAAGGCAATACCCAACCTGTACTCTATTGTAGAAAAGGAAGTCATGGCATGTCTGGCACACAGTGTTGGGGCAAGGGTCCATCTGACCACTGATACCTGGTCTGCAAAGCACGGCCAGGGCAGGTATATCACGTACACTGCGCATTGGGTAAACCTGCTGACGGCTACCAAGTATGGAATGCGTGGCTCTGCAGCGGAATTGGTGACACCGCCACGACTTGCAGGCAGGCCTGCTGCCATCTCCTCTACTTCTCCTACTCCATCCTCTTCGCTAACCTCCTTAGCTGAGTCCTCTTCTGCTGCTGTGTCTTGCTCCAAATCAACTGCACCCCCCCAGCTCCCCAGGGGCTATTCCACATCCCGGATACCACAGTGTCACGCCGTCTTGGGGTTGACTTGCCTGAAAGCAGAGAGTCACACAGGACCAGCACTCCTGTCCGCCCTGAATGCACAGGTGGATCAGTGGCTGACCCCGCATCAACTGGAGATCGTCAAAGTGGTGTGTGACAACGCAAGAAATCTTTTGGCGGCATTGAATTTGGGGAAGTTGACACATGTGCCGTGAATGGCACATGTGTTGAATCTGATCGTACAACGCTTTGTGTATAAGTACCCAGGCTTACAGGCTTACAGGACGTCCTCAAGCAGGCCAGGAAGGTGTGTGGCCATTTCAGGCGTTCCTACACGGCCATGGCACACTTTTACGATATTCAGCGGTGAAACAAAATGCCAGTGACGCTATTGATTTGCGACAGCCCGACAAGTTGGAATTCAACACTCCTAATGTTCGACCGCCTGCTTCAACAAGAAAAAGCCATCAACGACTATTTGTATGACCGGGGTGCTAGGACAGCCTCTGCGGAGCTGGGTATTTTTTTGCCACGTTACTGGACGCTCATGCGCAATGCCTGTAGGCTCATGCGTCCTTTTGAAGAGGTGACAAACCTAGTCAGTCGCACCAAAGGCACCAACAGCGATCTCATCCCATTTGTTTTCTTCCTGGAGCGTGCCCTGCGAAGAGTGCTGGATCAGGCCGTAGATGAGCGTGAAGAGGAAGAGGAAGAGTTGTGGTCACCATCGACCACCAGAAACAGCCTTATCATCATCTCTTGCTGGACCTGCGGCAACGCTGGAAGAGGAGTCTGAGGAAGAGGAGTCAGAGGAATAATGTGGTTTTGAGGAGGAGGAAGACCAACCACAGCAGGCATCCCAGGGTGCTCGTTGTCACCTATCTGGGACCCGTGGTGTTGTACGTGGCTGGGGGGAAGAACAGACCTTCAATGAGATCAGTGAGGACGAGGAACGGGACATGAGTAGCTCGGCATCCAACCTTGTGCAAATGGGGTCTTTCATGCAGTCATGCCTGTTGAGGGACCATCGTATAAAAAGGCTGAAGGAGAACAACCTGTACTGGGTCGCCACGCTACTAGACCCCCGGTATAAGCAGAAAGTGGCTGAAATGTTACCGAATTACCGGAAGTCGGAAAGGATGCAGCTTTACACAGCGTATAAGGGTGATGTCACAGCACAACAAGGGGAAGAGGTGAAAGTAATCCTTCTCCTACCACAACCACGACGGCAAGGACAGGACGCTTTTCAGACGTGTTGTTGATGGAGGACATGCGGAGCTTTTTAAGTCTTATGCATCGGTACAGCCCTTCGGGGTCCACCCTCAGAGAACGACTCGACCGACAGGTAGCAGACTACCTCACCTTAACTGCAGATATCGACACTGTGAGGAGCGATGAACCCCTTGACTACTGGGTGTGCAGGCTTGACCTGTGGCCTGAGCTATCCCAATTTGCGATAGAACTTCTGGCCTGCCCCGCTTCAAGTGTCCTGTCAGAAAGGACCTTCAGCGCAGCAGGAGGTATTGTCACTGAGAAGAGAAGTCGCCTAGGTCAAAAAAGTCTAGATTACCTCACCTTTATTAAGATGCATGAGGCATGGATCCCGAAGGGACTGACAGTGGGGGATGCATTTGACTAAAAAAGGCCTGATGAGATGCCTTGGGCTAAAAATGGTCCCCACGCTGTATCTAATCTCTGCATGCCGGATGACTTGCGTGACTTCTCCGCCACCAACTAGGGTTCAAGCCAAAATGTTTTAGCACACTTTCTGCATGGAAAACATCATTTTTTCTGGCTGCTGCTACAGCTACTGCTTACCTAATTTTTCAGGTATGTGTACATGCCTACATTTTCTGGCCTCTGGTGCTGCACTGTGGCTGCAAAAACAAAACAAAAAAAAGGCACATACATGTGTCAATTCCCCTTCGTGATCGTTACCTTGTTGTGGTGAAGGGACTTGCATATCACAATGAAAAGATCACCTCTATGAGTGTGTTGGCAATGTTGGCACACCCCAGAAGGTCGTTGCTTCATTGTGAACAGACCAAAAGCGATCGGCTGAATAATTTTTCATAGAAAAAACATTAATTTTCTTTGGCAAAATAGGAAGATTCAGACTCCAGCACTGACTTTTTCGAAGTGTCAAATTCTCCGTCTTTATTTAGCAATTGTGCACAGACAGTACAGGACTCAAATTCTCTCTGATGTAGGCTGTTGACGTGTTTCAAAAGGTTCTTATTCGTAACAGTCATTAAGTTAATTTTCTTTGTGATCATCTAAGGTGATCATTAAAGCCTACTAGGCCTACAATGGGCCCACACTGCAGAATCATTGTTTTCTGGGTCACTTAACTGTCACTGAACTACCTCAGCACGACCATAGGCTTTGAAAAAACCACCATCGCCTGCAATCTCCCGAACGTGCGCACGAGCACAGTCATCACTACACCAAGATTGACGCATAGAGGAATAAAATTTATGTCATGAGTGTGTCAACTATTGACAACTCTTTGCAGTTGTTTGCGGTGCGTTAAACGGGGAGTTTGGTCTGTCAGAGTTTGGTCTGTCACTGTGAAGCGGGCGTAACCCTTACACTACCTGATCGATACAACATCATACCTGATCGTATACACACACTGGATGTTTTAAAGCACGTTATTCCAAACAATTTAGGAATGTTAGGTGATTTATGCCCTTTATGGATTAAAACCCGACTCTGCGTCAACTACGTAATTTTCCATGGGAGTTTTGCCATGGATCCCCCTCCGGCATGTCATAGTCCAGGTGTTAGTCCCCTTGAAACAACTTTTCCATCACTATTGTGGCCAGAAAGAGTCCCTGTGGGTTTTAAAATTCGCCTGCCTATTGAAGTCTATGGCGGTTCGCCCGGTTCGCGAACATTTGCGTAAATTCGCGTTCGCCGTTCGCGCATGGAAAATTTTATGTTCGCGACATCTCTACTGATCATCCTAGTGTGCAGGACAGAGAAATTTGAAAAGGAACAAACAGCAGGTGGCGCTATGCAGATATATTTAATTGAATATCTCAGTGGCTATACAAAATGTTTAATTACATGCAATTGCAAAAGTAATCAGATCCAGGTGTTGGTTTGGTAACTGTAGAATATTATTTATGGGACTACCCCCTTTTAATGTAAAATGTATATGTAGATTGCATTTCTTTGACCATTCTTCGAGCCTAACCCAATCACCACCAGGAAGACCTAGACCTACACCCTGATATATTACATAATACAAAGTAATGGAAAAACTCACAAAAAGTTAGATTATGCTAAGTAGAGAATTTTCATAAGGCCACAACAATTGCATTGCAGCAGTAAAGGAAAAACTCCTAAGTTTCAAGTAACCAGAACAAACCATTAATTAAAAAGAATCAGTCATCAAAGGCTTTGATTTCATTAAGCGTCCATGTGAATTTCTGTCGGGATGCACATTTCTTTACAGTGCAAAACCGTTTATTTATGCATTAAAGTACTGCCGATCTGTAATCCCCACATAAAACAGCACTGATTTGTAGAGAACATCAAACATAGATTTGTCTACTTAGCTCTGTGCTATAGCTGAAGACAGTGGAAATAAAACAGCTTATGGACTCATCGTACTTTGTATTGTTTTTCAAACAGTTTAATTAACAGTAAGGTTTGATGTCTACTGTATGAAGGACTAAGACATCTAATTATGGAGAAACAGTGGGGGAGATTTATCAAAACTGGTGCAAAGGAAAACTGTCTTAGTTGCCCAAATCAGTCAATCAGATTCCACCTTTCATTCTTCAGAGCTCTTTTGGGAAGTGAAAGGATCAATCTGGTTGGCAGCTAGGGGCAGTTTTCCTTTTGATACATTTGCCCCATAAGTTCAAAGCCTTTTCTGATATTCAAAAATTATTATGGGGTAATTTATCAAGAGGGTCATCTGTGACGTCAGTGTTTCTTTAGTCCATGTTGGACTAATTTGTGCCAAAATTATCAGAAATGTTCGGTTGTTCTGTAGGTAGACATACTTCTAGATTAAATAACCCATACTAACCTGGATTGTGTTTGGACTTTGTACAACTTGCCGATAAAGACTAAGGCTACTTTCACACTAGCGTTCGGAGCGGGTCCGTCTGATGTTTCATCAGACGGATCCGCTCCTATAATGCAGACGTTTGCATCCGTTCAGAACGGATCCGTCTGAATTATAACTTAGAAAAATTTCTAAGTGTGAAAGTAGCCTGAGCGGATCTGTTCAGACTTTACATTGAAAGTCAATGGGGGCGGATCCGTTTGAAGATTGAGCCATATTGTGTCATCTTCAAACGGATCCGTCCCCATTGACTTACATTGTAAGTCTGGACGGATCCGCTCGCCTCCGCACGGCCAGGCGGACACCTGAACGCTGCAAGCAGACGGATGCTGAACGCTGGCAGGCGGATGCATTCTCAGTGGATCCGCCTCCACTGAGAATGCATTAGGGCCGGACGGCTGCGTTCAGGGCCGCTTGTGAGCCCCTTCAAACGGAGCTCACGAGCGGACACCTGAACGCAGGTGTGAAAGTAGCCTTAGGGGGGACATTTAACATTTTACAATTGTTTTTGTGTCAGTTCAAAGTATGTGTTCGCTTTGTGCGCCTACACCAGATTTATGAAATGGCACTGCTTAATGGAGTTCTCCGGGAAAGATAAAAATGAAAATACTGAAAAAACATCTAATTAGAAAAAAAAAAAATCCTGAATGCCTTTAATAATTTTTAGTTGCTCATTTTGTCTAGGGGATTATCATTGAAAGAATTAAAATGGCCGCTGTCAGATTCCTGGACATGGAATCCGTCCTCCTAATGACACTGCAGGACGGCCTGCGTGAGAATGCAGAGAACAGAGCAGGAGCCCTATTTATCCCCGGCCTCTGCCTATATCAGCACTGTGAAGCACAATATTATGTGCGATAACTGCTTATCTGTGTCCGTGTGCTATGTAACGGAGTTCTCATCACCTCATACTCAAAAGCTGAAGTGTAGGAATGAGGAGCAGATGCACGCTTCTGTGGGGGAGGAGTGTCATTAGAAAACGCTTCAGCTTGTGAGTACGAGAAAACTTTGTTCTAGAGCACAGAGACGCAGATAAACAGTACTCAGCTGTGATCTAGAGCTTCACATTGCTGATATAGGCAGAGACTGGAGTTTACATAGGGCTCCTGCTCTGTGCACTTCAATCTCACACAGGCCATCCTGCAGTGTCATTGGGAGGACGGATTCCATGCACAGGAATCGAACAATGACCATTTTGACTCATCCACTGATTATCCCCTAGACAAAATGAGCCATTATAGTTTCATAGGTTCAAATCAGCTGACAGATGCCCTTCAACATTGCAAGCCATGACCATTTTTCAAGTCACTTTTCAAAACAACTTTGAATAGTGCAAAAAGAATGGAACAAATATGTTTGTGAAAATAAGGCCAAAAAGTTGCTACAGGGGTTATCCAGGAATAGATGGTGATGACATATTCTCAGGATAGAGATGCAAGAAGTAATGTAGAGGCAGCATTATGCGGTCTCAGGATAATGCGATGTCAATGCAACAGCCTAGACATAGACCCTTGATCCATCAGGTCATGAGGTATACATGTAGAAAAGAAGATAGCTTCGGCAGCATTCCGCAATATCAAAAAAGTTTCTTTATTCGTACCTCCAGACACAATCGGCAACGTTTCGACTGCACACCAGTCTTTGTCAAGCCTAGGCTTGACAAAGACTGGTGTGCAGTCGAAACGTTGCCGATTGTGTCTGGAGGTACGAATAAAGAAACTTTTTTGATATTGCGGAATGCTGCCGAAGCTATCTTCTTTTCTACATATTCTCAGGATAGGTCATCGTTATCACATTGGTGGGGGTCTATGTCCCGCCACCCACACCAATCAGCTGTTTCGGTGAGCCGCCTCGCTCAACGGAGATCTAGGGAGCTCCGCCGGCTCCTGGCAGCTTTCCAAGTACAGTGCCATACATTCTACAGTGGCTGTGCTTGGTATTGCTGATCAGCCCCATTCACCTCTGCTAGGCCATGTGACCAATGTACAGTGATGTCACACGGCTTAGCAAGAGGCCGCAGCGCTCATGGATCGCCGGCCTCTTCTCACACTGATCTGATATTGATGATCTATCCAGAGGATAGGTCATCAATATTATTATCAGATAACCCCTTTAAGTCCTATATTGTGACTTTTTGAAGCCAGAATTCTGGGGAAAGGCCTTGATAAATACACTCCCTTCATGTTTTTATATATATGGAATTTAGTAAACCTACAAATGATAAAAAAAAAAAAAAAAAAAAAAGATGGCATTCAACTTACACAAGAGTACATGGGTAGTTCAGTGCAGGGGGTAAATGTAATTTTTTTTAAAAAGAGTTAGAATTGATTAAAAATAACAAATAAATTACTACTCACCTCACCTTTTATCCCACTGGAGCACAAAACATAGTAGGGTTTAATGTCCATCCTTAATGGAGTTGTATACGTTTAGTGTCTCCTTTTTTCTATGACTTCGGGTGTTCTGCAGTACCAGGCATAGCCAACAGAGTGGCACTCTCTCTGGGGACAAAAAGTGCACTTTTTGATTTAATATAGTACAACCCTTTTAATCATGATGATACATTAGATATTACAGTAGCATTCCATAGCAAATGACTAATTTATGATGACCAAATCTCTATGGACATTATAACTGTTAACATTTAAGACTGATTTGTGAACTCACATACGTAACAGACGGACCAAAAAAAAAAAAAAAAAACACTCCAAACACCTATTAAACTGACAATTTATTTTTATCTTAAATGAGAAAATGCTAAGGATAATGTCAAAATCCTAATCCAATAATAAGGATGAAAATTGTATTCCTTCTCTATGAGTGGAAGTTATTAGGATTTGTAGAAATGATAGCTCTGTTTGTACCATTTACACAAAATTACAGAAATGGAGGTAGTTAAAGATTGCTGTAGGGCAATTCCAAGAATCGGAAGCCTTCAGTATTCTCTGAATTTCTAATACCTTGCTAAACAATTATAAAGATGTACTTTATAACATAAAATGTACCAGTTTTTTTAGCTTCTAATAACAATAACAATAAATAATGCAAATAACAATAATTATAATAATAATTATTATTATTATTATTATTATTATTATTATTATTATTATTATTATTATTTATTATCATCATGAACCCTTAATTCCATAATGACCAAGACTCAAAACACCTTAAAGGAGCTGTCTGGCCTCAGAGCCAACAAACCCTGGGGTCCTCCCTTGTGTCCCTGAAAGTAACAAACAGCACTCACCTGTCCTGGGTCCTACCACTGCTCCATTCCCGGCCACTTCTGGTCCTCGTGAGACCAGGAAGCTGCTGAGTCCCGTGACTGCTGTGGCCAATCACAGCTCTTGTTATTCACAGCAGTGATGTACCATTCAAACCTTTGTGGCAGCCTGTGATTGGATACAGGTGCCATAGGACCTAGCTGGCACCGGATCCTGCAAGAAACAGAAATGACTGGGAACAGAGCAGCGGTGGGACCCAGGACAAGTGAGTGGTGTTTGTTTCTTTTAGGGGGCAAGAGAGGACCCCAGAGGTTGTTGGCTCTGAGGCCAGGCAAACCCTTTAAGGACCAAGCGATGTTTTGTAATTTATTTAGATGATAAAATTAGACCTATCCGATTTGCACATATTTACAAAAAAAATATATAATTATTTTTTTCCAAAATCCATGAATTCTTTTTATAAAACTTACTTTTTTTTTTTTACCGCAATATGCCACATATATACACAGATACTGTGCAAATCTTTTTAAGGTGTGCATCTCTATGTTTATTTTGGAAGCACTTTTGAATTTATTTTTTTTTGAACTGTTTGAACCCAATTTTGATATACAGTATATTTTTCTGCACCAAACCAACTTTGCAGAAGCTCACGGGTTTCAGAATTATTTTCAACCTTACAATGATCCCATTTTGAATCCTAGATCCTTTAAAGGGGTTGCCTCACATCAACAAATGGCATTTATCATGTGGGTCATCAATATATGATGGCAGGGGTCCAACACATGCAAGCACTAAGGTGGCGTAGTGTAATTGCAAGTACTCACTCCATTCATTTGAAGTGCAGCATAATGAACAGGAAGCAGCACTCGCATAGAGGAAGGGAAAGAGGAGGAGGGGGGGAGAGAGAGAGATGGACTAGTACACAGATGTGTGTTTCTCAGCGATATATATGCATTGTCTAAGGGGTACTCCTCATTATGGAGAGCTCTAATATGCCGCATACATGTGCACAGTACTGTAGACCAAGGGATGCCCCTATAGGTTTCTGGGAAGGATGCTCAAATTAGCTTTCCTAAACTTATCTGATACCAGCAGATGTTAGACATGATAATTTGCATATATTTTCCCCAGAAATCAAGGGGAGCATTGTCTAGCCTACAATAGTCATCACATCTATCAACTGGAGTTAGCATCTATATATCCAGCCAGCAACAGGTATTTAAACAAACTGTATCTACCATTCTTCTTCACCATCTTCTTTTTAAAAGCCTATTTACCAGTCAGCGCGGGTTCCACATTATTTTTATTCTCTATTAGGGTTCCCTACCCATTGGGGTTCTTTGGCAATTAACCCCTTATTGGAACCCTGCAGCGACAAAACTCACACATAGTTCTTCATTGTGTGGGTTTATTCCCTTGTTTAGACGGCAGCGCGGGCATCCTTACTTTAACATATATCAACTGTTTTCCACTGTTCTCTCTCAGGTTGAATCATGCAATGGTAAAACCAGTTATTTTATCCTTAATACACTGCTCATTTCCAGAGGTTACGGCCACTTCTCAGCGCAGATACGAGTTGGCCAGGATAGGAGCTGCTGCGCATGCATGCCTATGGTCGATGCCATGGTCCCGGCAGCCATCAAAGACTCAATATGGGCAATCATAATGAATTACGGAGTGCGTTGTGTTAACTTTGTCTACATGATAAATCACTATGTGCATAAAACAACCAATCAGCTGCAGTATATAAAGGGCAGTGTTCACAACTATCTGTATGGTTGAGGACCATACAGATAATTCATCAAATAGAATTCTTCAGCTGCAAGGGGATGTTGCTGTTGCTAAAGAAGGTCCCCGTCCTGCTTGATTGACAGGGCTGGACATTTTGCCTGGCAAAAACAATCTCGGATCTGCGCTGCTGCTCCAAGTAGCTGCTCAAGTGCTGAGAGAGGTTGCTATAGCATACGTGGCTCTAGCAGAGGCAGGGGTATGGGTTTGTCTTAAAGCAACTCTGCCAGGAGTATCTATTAAAAAATATAGTTTTTTAATTCACTAGTTTATGTATTTATGTGCCACCCCTAAAGATTGATGTCCTAGGCCTAGACACCTGACCTGGGGTGCCAAGTGGCAAAAAAGATCCTGACTGTTTTGTCTGTATGAACAGTACTCAGGACATACATATGGTACTGTTCTACCCTATCATGATCCCAACGCATTTCTCCTTGCAGGTTTAAAAGATTCATCAGGTGATCCAAACAATAACCAAGTTTTCAAGGGTCAGGATAAAAAAAATCTTAAGAGAACAACAG
Source organism: Bufo bufo (assembly GCF_905171765.1). Classification (NCBI taxonomy): domain Eukaryota; kingdom Metazoa; phylum Chordata; class Amphibia; order Anura; family Bufonidae; genus Bufo; species Bufo bufo. The sequence goes on along the minus strand of NC_053389.1, from coordinate 90,569,302 downwards.
ATAACACACTAGGATTTAAGGCATGTGTACCATGAGCTGGGTGACACCACAGTGACCAGAACTAGTGGTAAGCAAACTTTCAAACTGTTGTGTGGTGTGGACATTCCTTGACACACCAGCACTATCATATAATGTGTTATCTGTTATACTCGTAGGCTTTTATATTCTGTGCCTTGAGAACTTGGTTATTGTTTGGATCCCCTGATGAACCTTTTAAACCTGCAAAGGTAAATACAATGGGGTCATGATAGGGTATAACAATTATCAGGGACATCCACCTATAAATGTTCCTTTGGGGCAGAGAACATCTTACTGTAAGGACAATTTCACTGGACTACATGCTCTTGCAGAACTTTTTTTTAATTTCTCTGGATTATTGTTTTCTGACAAAACATAGAAGTATCATGTGGTGGAATCAGCGCTAAAGAAATGACCTACACCAGAGAGCAAGAACATGGATGAATGACCATCTTTAACCAAATCCTGATACTATGGATGTGAACCTGCTTATTCAATATCCAATATACGAGGTACGTACTTGACATCTGTTTTTCTAACTCGATTGAACATCCTAGTCTTTACTAATCATGAGTAGGATTGAGTAAACCCGTGGAAGATCGGGTTCACCGGGTTCGGCCGAACTACAGGTCAAAGTTTGGGCTCGGGACCCGAACTTGACCCCGAACCCAAACCCCATTGAAGTCAATGGGAACTTGAACTTCACTTTATTATTTTCCGTTATAACATGGTTTTAGCAGAAAATAATATCATTTTTAAGACAGAATGCAAAAGAATATGGCAATTTAGGGGTTAAAAAAACGTGACTCACCTCATCCACTTGATCGCGCTGCTGAAGTGTCTTCTATCTTCTTTCAGCAGGACCTGCAAAAGGACCTGCGAGGAAGTCACTGCTCTTACCACACGGTGATGTCATCGCAGGTCCTCCAATCTTCATTCAGTAGGACCTGCCAAAGTACCTGCGATGACATCACCGTGCTCACCACGTGGTGAGCGTGATGAGATCATCGCAGGTCCTTTCGCAGGTCCTGCTGAAATAAGATAGAAGACATTGCGGCAGCGCAATCAAGTGGACGAGGTGAGTTGTTTTTTTTTGTTGTTTTTTACCCCTAAATTGCCATACTCTTTTGCATTCTGTCTTAAGAATTATATTTTTTTCCGCTATAACCATGTAATAACGGAAAATAATAAAATGACTCGAACACCGAACCCGAACCCGGACTTCAGTGAAAAAGTCTGGGTTCGGGTCCGGGTACTCGAACTCTCAAAGTTCAGTACAAACCCAAGCTTTGCAGTTTGGGTTTGCTCATCCCTAATAATAAGTGGTACTTGATATTGCATTATTTGATATTGGAGCATGTTATTGAGCAGTATCTTATATACCTATTTGTAGCTGTAGCCGTATACCTCCACTTTATCTGGCATTGGTGGCAGATAATCCATTATAAATGAACAGATATTGGAACCATTTTTTACATCCAGTGGGTCTGATTGCTGTACAGTGCACTGCAATAGTCATCAATTGCAATGCACAATTGTCAGTATTACACTGACACTAAGTCTGATCAGACCCTAAGGGTCTGTCAGGCTTAGATACATGGCAATCCTGGCAGCTTTTGTAAGATTAAAACAAACAAGTGGAAGTAATGTACCAAAAAATCATTTATTATAAAATATAAAATATGGGGAAACAACAGGATGGTATACAATATACGGAGAAGCAGAGGGTCAATGACACCATTAAATTACCAGTCAGCCTGTGCAATGTGGAACACAGATAAGTACAGTCAAAGAATCAGGGCATTAAAGGGCTTCTGTCACCCCACTAAACCGTTTTTGTTTTTTTTTTGTTTACTAATAATCCCTACACTGCGATTTATGCACACATAAGTTAAATAATCATTTCTGTTCAGTAGAATTTGCTAAAAAGCGATTTTTAAAATATGCAAATTACCTTGCTACCAGCAAGTAGGGCGGCTACTTGCTGGTAGCAGCCGCATCCTCTGACCCTAATGACGCCCCCTCCGCATTGTGATTGACAGGGCCAGGGAACGGAATCGTTCTCTACTGGCCCTGCCTGTTAGCATTCAAAATCTGGCGCCTGCGCTGCGGCCGTACGTATCTTCAATCTGCGCAGGCGCACTGAGAGGCAGCCGCTCTCTCCTCAATGCGCCTGCGCCGGGTGTAGATGTGACGTCATCGGCGCAGGCGCATTGAGGATGGAGCGGCCGAGCGAGTGGCCGTCTCTCAGTGCGCCTGCGCAGATTGAAGATAGGTACGGCCGCGGCGCAGGCGCCAGATTTTGAATGCTAACAGACAGGGCCAGCAGAGAACGATTCCGTTCCCTGGCCCTGTCAATCACAATGCGGAGGGGGCGTCACTAGGGTCGGAGGATGCGGCTGCTACCAGCAAGTAGCCGCCCTACTTGCTGGTAGCAAGGTAATTAGCATATTTTAAAAATCGCTTTTTAGCTAATTCTACTGAACAGAAATGATTATTTAACTTATTTGTGCATAAATCGCAGTATAGGGATTATTAGTAAACAAAAAAAAAACGGTTTAGTGGGCTGACAGAAGCCCTTTAACTCAAGGATGACCAGGATAGCATGACAGAGAGGATAGCCGTAATAAGGCTATGTACAAAAAGTACAAGTGACCATACTTGGTAAACCATGAGTAATCTTTCACATCCCAAAATACATAGGCACCGAAACAGACCGGTATAATAGTGAGTCCACAATGAGAGTCAATATCGGAGTCTCAAAGGTAGCAACCTCCTGACGAAGCCGCTGAGGTAAAACGGGCGTCGAGGTCTCGCGCTCAGGGTCTGGCATCCCATTTATCACCATGTCTTCAGGTACGTCTTGTTACTAGTACAGCCTTACATTTCCCACTGGGTACCTCCGTATATATCCATAGTGGGTCCCTTACTTTTAGGTGTATGTTGCTACCTTTGAGACTCCGATATTGACTCTCATTGTGGACTCACTATTATACCGGTCTGTTTCGGTGCCTATGTATTTTGGGATGTGAGGGATTACTCATGGTTTACCAAGTATGGTCACTTGTACTTTTTGTACATAGCCTTATTACGGCTATCCTCTGTGTCATGCTATCCTGGTCATCCTTGAGTTAATGCCCTGATTCTTTGACTGTACTTATCTGTGTTCCACATTGCACAGGCTGACTGGTAATTTAATGGTGTCATTGACCCTATGCTTCTCCGTATACTGTATACCATCCTGTTGTTTCCCCATACTTTATATTTTATAATAAATGATATTTTGGTACATTACATCCACTTGTTTGTTTTAGTCTATTCCGGATGTTGTACAAGTGGTAATTGTAGCCTGTCTAGTCTGACAGAGCGGCCTTTGTGTAGGTTAATAGCTTTTGTAAGATGTTTGTTTGCCGTGGAAATCATTGTCCTATTGGCATCGGAGCACAGTGGTCCAATGAGGGAGAGAGGAAGTGCCCTCCCTCTGTGTGACCTGATAGATGCTGTGGGTAGCTACTAACTCCAACATATAAGAGGTTAAATGGCTGGAAATGGAGCCAGCACCGATCTTGGCTCTTGCAGCAGAGTGTCAGCTGTATATTACAGATGACACCCTCTGCTGATGGAGGTGTCCTTGCTACTGAGCCGTTGCCATCACCATACATAACATCCGAAGTGCTGATGGGGCAGCAGGAGGCACTAAGGGGTGGCAGGAGGTAGAGGACATCAGGAGGCAGAAGGGGAAGCAGGAGGCACAGGGGGCCAGACTTACAGGCTCTGATCTTCACAGACAGGAACTGTGAAGATTAGAACCTGTAACACAGCCTGTGTCACAGAGACACCAGTGCTGTGACACTTCCTTGTGTCACAGCACCGGTTAGAAGTTCGGGCGTAACTGTCAGTGCTCATCTGGACGTACAATTACGCCCAGGTCCGGGAGAAGGTTATTCTATATATTAAAAGTTATATAAGTTTTATATGCTCAAAGTTGTTTAGAATAGCAGCAAAATTGAACAATGACCGAAATGCGTGCCCAAAGAAAAAAGAAACTCACCTATTGACAGTCCCATTGTTACAGCGCCTCCATCCTTCCTGTTTCGGTACCCACCATAATAGAAGTAATGCGGTTCCTGCACTTGCATCATCCAAAGTTTATTTTGACAGCACTTCCAGTGGCAGAAGTATGTAATACCACCTGTACTCTGCCCCTATGTACTGCATGTTTGTCAGCAGTTTTGTAGTTTTTCACAGTCAGTGCAGGCCCAAATGTTGGGATCCCCAGTGATGAAACACTTATCACTTATTAAGTTGTATAATGAGAAAAAGCCCTTTGAGGGCCAAGAGATTTTTTTTTTTATTTCCTCCCTGCATTCCGTCAACCATAACTTTAAAAATAAAAAGTAAGGCTCAGTAGCTATTTGAGGCCTTGTTTTTTCTGGGAGGATCCATATTTGTGGTAAATACCTGTATTAGGTATAATTTAATTTGCAAGAATTTTCAATTATAGGGGAATGCATTAAATGCATATTCTGCCATTGTTTTGTTTTTTCATATTTTTATGCTGTTTTTTAATTAAGGGCATAACATTATTGTACATCAATACAGGTGTGGCCATGCTGTATATAATATGCATATTTTATGTAAGATATGACCTAATAGGAGCTCTTTTTAGGCTCAGAGACTTCCCAATTTCCCAGTCAGCCTCCACTAACAGGGACAGACCCCCTCCTCTCTCCTCGCCCTTATCTATCTTGATCGATGTACAGAAAGACGTTCTCCAGTCGGTGATCAATTTTGTACTCAACGTAACTAACATCACATACATGTATGTCAGAAATCTGGAAAGGGACCCTTCCCATGTTGTACATGTATGAGATAATTCGGAAAGAGGTGTTCACCATACTGTGTGAAAAATCATTTAGCACAAACGCGGATGAGGTTTTCGAAACTAGAGATAAGAGATAGTGGACTAGGTACCCATGGCTGCTTTTTTATTTACCAAAGTGCCTCTGATAATTATAGCAAAAGGCAAAATCTGAGTGGTCATTGGTGACTACTCCACTTTTCCTTTGACCCCCCCCCCACCCCTTTCCCAGAAAGTGCATCCTTGGCTTAGCGGTTCTCTCTATGTTAGGGTGGGTTCGCACTAACATTATGCCATTCCGTTACAGGTTCCGTTTATAATGGAATGGCCAAACAGAATTCAAAATGCAAGCCTTTAAGAGGCATTCCGTTTTGATCCGTCCTAATAGAAGTCTATGGGCAAGCATAACGGATCTGTCTGGTTTCCGTTATGCAGGATGGGAAAAAATTTCCTGTTGACAGGATTTTTTTTCCATCCTGCATAACGGAAACCATACGGATCCGTTATGCTTGCCCATAGACGTCTATTAGGATAGAGCAAAGCGGAATTCCTCTTAAAGGCTTGTGTTTTGCATTCCGTCTGGCCATTCCATTAGATTCCATTATAAACGGAACCTGTAATGAAATGGCATAACGCTAGTGCGAACCCATCCTTAGTGACAGGATGCTAGCCACACTAGAACCACCGCGTCTCGCCTTTCTTTCATCACTCTGAGCATAAGTCAATAACATCATATATCTCTTTATCTCCAGTGGGCTCTGACCCTATGTTTTGCCAGACGCCTCCTTTACATTGATCTGGCCCCTGTCGGATGTAATAAAAGTTGTAGACGTGATGTGCTACCTATCGCTTACTCTTGAGCTTAAACTACAACTCCCAGCATGCCTCAAAAGTATGACAGAGAGGCTGAGAGTTATAATGTCACCACAACTGAAAAGGTTGTAGACTAAGAAAGAGCAAAAAAATTAATCAATCCGCATTCTACGACTCCAAAATATCTTGACTTCATGTCAATAAAACAGATATAAAACATGCACCTAAAATATGGAAAAGGTTGTCATGTTGCACATTTCTCCTGTGATCATTTTTCTGCATAGTTTTAGGTAAAGATTCTTTTTCTAGACTGCAGTGAGTATGGCAGTTTTCGTGGGATGAATGATTGCTCTTCCTCCAAGCAAAGATGTATTTTTGGTTCCTTAAAATCATGAAGTGTTTTGCCCAAGGTTACAAAGATCTTTTACTGAAAGGTTATATTGTAATTAACTTTAACTGCAGAACCTTCCACCACACACTGGTGTTCTAGCTTAAAATAGTGCCTTCATAGCGGCAATGGATCAGTGCATTGTGACCCAGCGCCTGATCTGTCTGTGCAGTGAAGAGGGATTCTGTCCTTGTCTAACAAGAGCTGGATTTGATTAGTCTTCTATTTTTTCATCTATCTCTCTCACCTCTAGCATCTTGCAGGCTGATCTAGTTAACATTAACAAGCAGGGGTACTGCAAGAAACAAACATCATTTGGAAACAAAATAAATGAATAAAATGGCTACGAGGAAACAGACTCTGTAATGTTTCTTCATCAGACAGCATGTTTTTTTTCTCAGTTAATGACCTAGAACACGTTACTGTCAATTGAAATGTTAAATGAATAGATAAGGACAGCAGACAATAAGCTGGATTCTCACATTTACTTTTGCTTCTTAGAAAAATATAATGTATGCTATTTATTGATGTGTTTCATACTGTATGTCATGCCTTTTACTGGAGTTGTAATTGGAATCTTTTGGGTCTCAGTGGAAAATATGTAATGGGGCCCTCCAGTTATGGTGTACCTTTTATGATACCAAAGTCTTCTTATGTGGCAAAGAGGCCTTTGGAGAAATTAAGATAACAGAACACAAGTGTGACTGTACCCCCAGTGACACACAAAAGTAAGGGACCTCCAATATGACCAATATGGTGTCCATACCTTTTGTCTTTGTCTGAAGTATCCTGACATGTTTGGCATGAGATGAACACTCTGGCACTCTGTAGGGAGATGTTTATGCTATGTGTGGCCGCCCAGTGGTTGTGATGTGGATTGCAACTTGTAGAGAGTTTTTCTAGTATGTTGCAGAGATATATTTGTACAGTGAGAAAGTGGAGTACTTAACAAAATCTGTGCAAAGTCAAAGGTAGACACAACTAGATGTACAGATGTAGCTTTATTAAAATTGACTCTGATAACACATGGCACATATGCATGTTATCTTGTGACAAAAGCCATTAAAATCCATTGAAACGTTACCAGTATTTTACATGTTTTTCTTGCCATTCTTGCTCAGCTGAAATTGTAATATTTAAATAATATTGCCTCCGATATGGGAAATTTACTAAACCTGTAAATAATCCTGGTCTTCTTATTATTAGGACACATGTTATGAAACCATAATAGGGTGCTAATTTTATGTTATAGTGTCAGGGTTTGTACACCTTCACGTTTTACTATAGCATGCCCCATTTTCTCTCATAGACATCAAGGCTGAAAAACAAAATCACTGAATATGAATCTATGAGAAACTTCCAAATCAGAATTCAAATAAAAAAAAAAAAAAAAAAGATAGAAAATAGAAATGTATTGGTGCAGTTTGTCATGTGGGTGTTTCATATTTATGAGAAAATGGGGAAGATAAATGAATATTGTTAGAAAATGCTAATATTTTATACAAAAAAGGAACATCATTAATAAATTTGGCACATTCTCCAACTTATAAACCACAGCTTTTTGCTACATTTCAAAGCTAGTACTAGTTTAAAAGATTTCTGTCCGCAACTGACCAGAATCATAAAAAGCAGCCACTAACAAACATAATAACTAGAGATGAGCGAATCAAAGCTGATGAAGTGGAATTTGCAACAAATGCGCTTCGTGGTAACGAATCACATTTTTTTCTAAAATGGCGGATACACGTGTGAGGACTGAGGACATGGGGCAAAGAACTCTGGGAAGGCGGGATCACCCAGATTAACATGCCTGCATGCAGCCAATCAGCAGCCAGCCAGCCCTGTGATGTCACAGCCCTATAAATACATCGGCCATCTTACAGTCAGACATTTTCCAGCGTTCAGAGTACAGGGACAGACGTGTGAAGGCGCTTGGGAAAGCAATTGAAAAAACCTAATTGTGGGGAAAAAAAGACAGATTTTTTTTTTTTTTATAAGTGCAGGGAAAGGATAGGAAGGAATCATTTCACAGCAGCTTACTGCAGGGAGAGACGTCAGGAGGCGCTAGGAACATTGATAGCAAATCGATTTACAAGTGCAGGGAAAGATTTTTTGGGGATCAAGAAAAATATATTCTCAGTTCGCTTCTGCAGTTATTTCTGTTGAAAGCGTATAGTGGTGTACAGTTGCAATAAAAAGTATGTGAACCCTTTGGAATAATATGGATTTCTGCACAAATTGGTCATAAAATGTGATCTGATCTTCATCTAAGTCACAACAATAGACAATCACAGTCTGCTTAAACTAATAACACACAAAGAATTAAATGTTACCATGTTTTTATTGAACACACCATGTAAACATTGACAGTGCAGGTGGAAAAAGTATGTGAACGCTTGGATGGATTTAATAATTGGTTGAACCTCCTTTGGCAGCAATAACTTCAACCAAACGTTTACTGTATTTGCAGATCAGACGCGCACAACGGTCAGGAGTAATTCTTGACCATTCCTCTTTACAGAGCCGTTGTAGTTCAACAATATTCTTGGGATGTCTGGTGTGAATTGCTTTCTTGGGGTCATGCCACAGCATCTCAATCGGGTTGAGGTCAGGACTCTGACTGGGCCTCTCCAGAAGGCGTATTTTCTTCTGTTTAAGCCATTCTGTTGTTGATTTACTTCTATGCTTTGGGTCGCTGTACTATTGCAACACCCATCTTCTGTTGAGCTTCAGCTGGTGGACAAATGGCCTTAAGTTCTCCTGCAAAATGTCACGATAAACTTGGGAATTCATTTTTCCTTCGCTGATAGCAATCCGTTCAGGCCCTGACGCAGCAAAGCAGCCCCAAACCATGATGCCCCCACCACCATACTTCACAGTTGGGATGAGGTTTTGATGTTGGTGTGCTGTGCCTCTTTTTCTCCACACATAGTGTTGTGTGTTTCTTCCAAACAACTCTACTTTGGTTTCATCTGTCCACAGAATATTTTGCCAGTACTGCTGTGGAACATCCAGGTGCTCTTGTGCAAACTGTAAACGTGCAGCAATGTTTTTTTGGACAGCAGTGGCTTCCTCTGTGGTATCCTCCCATGAAATCCATTCTTGTTTAGTGTTTTACGTATCGTAGATTCGCTAACAGGGATGTTAGCATATGCCAGAGTCTTTAGCTGACACTCTAGGATTCTTCTTCACCTCATTGAGCAGTCTGCGCTGTGCTCTTGCAGTCATCTTTACAGGACGGCCACTTCTAGGGAGAGTAGCAGCAGTGCTGAACTTTCTCCATTTATAGACAATTTGTCTTACCGTGGACTGATGAACAGCAAGGCTTTTGGAGATACTTTTATAACCCTTTCCAGCTTTATGCAAGTCAACAATTCTTAATCGTAGGTCTTCTGAGAGCTCCTTTGTGCGAGGCATCATTCACATCAGGCAATGCTTCCCAAGAAAAGCAAACCCAGAACTGGTGTGTGTTTTTTATAGGGCAGGGCAACTGTAACCAACACCTCCCATCTCATCTCATTGATTGACTCCAGTTGGCTGACACCTCACTCCAATTAGCTCTTGGAGATGTCATTAGTCTAGGGGTTCACATACCTTTTCCACCTGCACTGTGAATGTTTACATGGTGTGTTCAATAAAAACATGGTATTACATTTAATTCTTTGTGTGTTATTAGTTTAAGCAGACTCCAATTGTCTATTGTTGTGACTTAGATGAAGATCAGATCACATTTTATGACCAATTTGTGCAGAAATCCATATCATTCCAAAGGGTTCACATACTTTTTCTTGCAACTGTATGTCTGTAGAAAAATAAAAATATATACGCACTGCACTGTTGCAGTTATTTCTGGTGAAAGTGTATAGGGGCGTATTTCAGTACCACAAGAAAAATATATACGCACTTCACTCTTTAAGTTTTTTCTGGTCAAAGCGTATAGGGTCATATTTCAGTACAACAAGAAAAATATATTCTTAGTGCATTTCTGAAGTTCATTCTGGTGAAAGCGTATAGTGGCCTATTTCAGTCCAACAAGAAAAATATATTCTCAGTTCACTATAGGGGAGTATTACAGAAAAAAAAGAAAAATGTATATGCACTGTTGCAGTTATTTCTGGTGAAAGCGTATAGGGGCGTATTTCAGTACTATATTCTCAGTTCACTTCTGAAGGTAATTGTAGTAAAAGCATTTAGTGGCCTATTTCAGTACAAAAAGAAGAAAATATTTGTCGCTTTTAGGGGGGTTTTAATTTCTGTTTAATTTGTTTAGTTCAGCTACAAGTATGTCAGGCAGAGTAGTGTCAGGCCATGCACAGAGGAGTGGCAGAGGCCTAAATGTTTCTGGCACAAGCAGAGGTCGCAGCAGAGTAAGAGTGCATGGCAGCAGGAGTCGCAGCAAGAGGCCTGAGCTCCCGGTGTTATCTAGTGGTCATGTCTTGACCGGCAACCCAACGGTTCTCGATTGGTTAACTCGTTCTCCACATCATCCCAAGTGATATCAGACACCCCCAGCCAACAATCGGTGGGTTCATCGGACACAACCCTTAGTTGGTATGGCCTGGGAGCAGGCCCTGTGCCCTAACCTGTCCTCAACCTGCTTCTGTCCTTTTCTGTTCCCTCACCGGGAGAAGTACTATATGCTCTGGGCTCAGCTCCACTTTTCAGTGAGGAAGAGCTACTAGAGGACAGTCAGCAGCTACTGCCCAGCCAAGATCTGGAGAAGAGACATCCGCCGCTTCCTCCGCTAAGCGGGCAAGTAGTGATGAGGAGAGTGGCGCAGGAGCTTGTGTTGTGAGCGGTCAGAGACCGTTGAAGAGGACATCAGTGACGTGCAGACACTACGCGATGATGATGAAGCCGATCGCACTTGGGAGCCGGATGAAGAAGGGGCTTCATCATCATCAGGAGAAGAGGATGGCAGCTTGCTCGTCAGGTAGAGTGGCCGGGAGTCAGCAGGGTGGCAGCAGTGGGAGTTCGGGAGCCAAACGGTCATGGGGTAGACCACCAGATTTGCAGCAGCCTATCTGCACGGGAAGGAGTGGTGCACGGATTCATGGAAGTAGAGGCAGTAGCAGTCAGCCAGTGAGTAGTGTTGAGGGGAAAATCAGGTACTCGGTGGTGTGGCAGTTTTTGTGAAGCAGCCGGAGGAGGTCAACATGGCCATATGTAAAATATGTGGGCAGAAGGTGAAGCGTGGCCAGGGTGCCAATGTTGGCACCACGGCCCTGCGTCAACACATGCAGTGTCACCATAAAGTGGCAGGAGAAAACTGTGGCTCCGATGTGGTGGTCCAGCTTGCCGCAGCTACGACTGCATCACCCAGTGGCACGCACCAGGGAGCTGTCTGTCATTGCCATCGTCTGCTGGTCCAGATGCTCCTGCTCCTACTCCTCATCAGTCATTTAGTCAGCAATCGATCACCAAAGCGATTGCCAAGAGACAACAGTATGCTTGCACGCATCCTACGGCGCAGAAGCTGAACATGCTCCTGTCCAAGTAGCTGGTGCTTCAGTCCCTCCCTTTCCAAGTGGTGAAAAAGGCAGGAGCAGCCCTTCACAAACATGTAAACAGAAGGTGGGCTTGTCCTTGACCATGTTGGCGTCTGCCAAAGTGCACAGCAGTGCAGATGTGTGGACCTATAACTACAGTCAGGGACAATACATGTCCTTTACAGCCCACTGGGTGAATGTGGTTCCTGCACAGCCACACCAGTAACTTGGCCAGGTCACGCCGCTTCCGCCTTAATGTTGTCACGCCGTTGGTCCTGCGACAATATCCTCCTATGTCCCCTCATCATCCACCATGTCCTCAGCCTCCACTGCAGGGACAAGTCACAGTGCTCCTCCAGCATACCACATGTATAGGGCTTGGCAGTGTCTTTCTGTTCTGCACCTGGCTTGCCTTGGTGAACGGAGTCACACAGGGGAGGTACTGCTAAGTGTGATTCATCAAGAAATCGAATCCTGACGTTCTCCCTGGCAAATGATAATCGGAACCATGGTGACCTACAAATGGAAGAACATAGTGTCGGCGCTGCGTCAAGGAAGGTTGAGCCATGCGCCCTGCATGGCACAAGTGTTCAATCTGGTTGTCAAGCGGTTCCTGAAGTCTTCCACCCATCTGCAAGACATCCTAAATATGGTCAGGAAACTTTGCATGCACTTCAGCCACTCTTACACCGCAAAGCACACCCTCTTTGAGCTGCAGCGGCAGAACGGCATCCTCCAACATAGGCTGATATACAAAATTTTCACCTGTTGGAATTCCACCCTCCATATGTTAGACCGACTATACGAACAGAGAAAGGCCATTAACGATTTCTTGATGATGCAATCGGATAGGAGTACTCCCATGTGTAACTTCGATGTCAGCCAGTGGCAGCTCATGCGTGACACCTGTCGTTTGCTCAGGCCTTTGAGGAGGCCACATTATTTGTCAGTCGCCAGGACTATGGGCTGAATAACGTAATTCCACTGCTTCATGTCCTGGAACAAATGCTGGTAACACTGTTTGGTCAGGGCACAGGAGACATGGCATCTAGATCTCAACCGGAAAAGGAGGAGGAGGTGGAGGAGGATATTGGAGCACAGGCAATGTATGGAGAAATGGGTGGTGTAACGAGCCCCTGCTCGCTCTATTCTGCTCTCACGGCACTCCCTGATGTGACCACAATATCTGCTGCTTCCGCTGTTGATGATCCGGCCTCAAACGACCGCTCGTGTCGTTTTAATTCTCACAGACCTAACACCAGTCAGGCTGTATGTGAGTTCAAACTGACAAAATTCTTTATTGAATGCCCCACATATATTTATATTGACAGTTGGAACACCTCTTTCAATTGGTAAATTGTAAAACCCCCTCTGATTGGCTATGCAAATGAGGTAAGCAGGGATTAGTTCAAGAGCTTGGCTGGGAGGCAGATGGGTGTGGCCAATGTCACACAGAGATTCAAACAATGACAGGTGGGTTTTCTAGTCAGCTGACAGGACAGGAGGAGCAGGAGCAGCCAGAGGAGCTAAACGGCGATGAGGAAGACGAGACAGAAGACCCGTACACACTGTGGCAGTATGCAATGGAGATGGAGGCAGGGAGTCCCTCCGAATCACTTGCACAAATGGCCAGATGCATGCTCACTTGCTTGTGTAGTGACAGTCGAATTGTCACCATTCGGCAGAGGGATGACTTCTGGCTCTCCACCTTGTTGGACCCTTGCTACCGGTCCAGAATGGGGGCCTTTTTTACACCCAGCTAAAGGGAGGACAAACTGAACTACTACAGAGACATTCTATGTAGTCAGTTGGCCACTGCCTATCTGTGCCATCGTCCATCGTCTCGCAGGTCTGACCGGGGGGGCCCCCTGTGCTCACATTCCACTGCCATGGCTGCTGGGAGGGGTGGGGTGGCAGGAGCAGTACCAGCTCCATTAGCAGCAACCTGAGTCTACAGTCGCTGACGAGTAGCTTTCTTCACCTGCATAGTGAAGAAACTACTTACCAGCAGCATCAGGTAGACCTGGAGCAGGACCTGAACCAGCAGGTTCTTGGACAGCACCCTGCCACCCCACATTGAAGATCTGCTGGACTACTGAGTAGCCAAACTGTATTTGTGGCCGCAACTAGCAGAGTTTGCCCTGGAAAAGCTGTCCTGGCCGGCCACTAGTGTGGCATCAGAGTGGGTGTTTAGTGCGGCGGTGGCCATAGTTACCCCAAGGAGAACTTGCCTGTCCACCCAAAATGTGGAGAGACTGACCTTTGTCAAGATGAATCAGGCGTGGATCAGCCAGGATTTCCAACCACCAGTTCCTGATGCATCAAACTAGATCATCCATGGTGCCACACCAACACTTTGATGAAAGAGACTGGTTTCTTATGACTACCTGCCTCAGCTACTATTCTGATGCTGCCACCCGCCTGATGCCACACATCTGATGCCAAGTGCTCATTCTTTCAGCCACCTTCGTCAGCGGCTACTGGTATTGCCGCCCACTGCCCCACTCTGTCACCGGGTCACTTTGTGGTCTCCTGATGCAGCTGCTGCTGCTACTACCATCTACACACTATGTCACCTTGCCACTGTGTGGTATCCTCCTGCTGCTGCCATATCCACATTATGGAGCAAAAGTGGAGAAGAGAAAAAAGTGGGAGGTTATCCAAAAGCTACAGGGGACTGTGTTTCGTCCCTGAAGAGAAGGATAGAGAAGGGGCGCCACCAGGACCGTACGATGGAGGGGTTGGAAAAAAGGACACAGTAGGATGGAGAGGCAGCTCTGGTGTGGGATAAAACCAAACACCACAGAGAAATCAAGATAAATCAGTGAAGGGTAGGGAACAGGGGGTAGTCACCCACCCCGAGTATCACACCGGTCACTGTGAAAATATATGCGGTTGAGCGACAAACTCCCAAAAGACAGAATAAAAGTAAGTGATGGTGTTAGATAATCGTTAACGGTATCAAAAATCACCAAACTCAGGTGCTATAGACTGATAGGTAGAGCACAGTCGAGGGTAGGTAAAAGGTAACAGGAATAAGATGATACTTGTAATATTATTAGGTCAAATCGTGCAGTGACTACCCCCTGTTCCCTACCCTTCACTGATTTATCTCGATATCCACATTATGTCACTTTGCTACTCTGTGGTCTGATGATGATGCTGCTGCTGCTGCCATAACCACACTATGTCACCTTGCCACTCTGTGGTATCCTCCTGCTGCTGTTGCTATCTCCACGTTATGTCACCTTGTCACTCTGTTGTCTCCTGATAATGCTGCTGCTGCCATATCCACACTATGTCACCTTGCCACTCTGTGGTATCCTCCTGCTACTGCTGCCATCTCCACATAATGTCACCATGCCACTCTGTGGTATCCTCTTGCTGCTACTGCTGCTGGCATATCCACATTATTTCACCTTGCCACTCTGTGGTCTCCTGATTCTGCTGCTGCTGCTATCTCCAAACGATGTCACCTTGCCACTGTGTGGTATCCGCCTGCTGCTGCCATATCCATATTATGTCAACTTTCCACTCAGTGGCATCCTCCTGCTGCTGCCATCTCCACACTATGTCACCTTGCCACTCTGTGGTACCCTCCTGTTGCTGCTGCCATATCCAAACTATGTCTATTTGCCACTCTGTGGTATCCTCCTGCTGCTACTGCTGCTGCCATATCAACTTTATGTCACCTTGCCACTCTGTGGTCTGATGATGCTGCTGCTGCCATCTCCAAACTATGTCACCTTGCCACTGTGTGGTATCCTCCTGCTGCTGCCATATCCATATTATGTCAACTTTCCACTCAGTGGCATCCTCTTGCTGCTGCTGCCATCTCCACACTATGCCACCTTGCCACTCTGTGGTCTCCTGATGCTGCTGCTGCCATTTACACACTATGTCACCTTACCACTCTGTGGTATCCTCCTGCTGCTGCAACCGTATGCACATTTTGTCACCTTGCCACTCTGTGGTCTCCTGATGCACTGCTGCTGCTGCCATCTCCACACTATGTCACATTGCCACTCTGTGGTATCCTCCTGTTGCTGCTGCCATATCCAAACTATGTCTATTTGCCACTCTGTGGTATCCTCCTGCTGCTACTGCTGCTGCCATATCAACTTTGTCACCTTGCCACTCTGTGGTCTGATGATGCTGCTGCTGCCATCTCCACACTATGTCACCTTACCACTCTGTGGTCTCCTGATGCTGCTTCTGCCATCTCCA
The DNA here is from genome assembly GCF_905171765.1 of Bufo bufo. Taxonomy (NCBI): domain Eukaryota; kingdom Metazoa; phylum Chordata; class Amphibia; order Anura; family Bufonidae; genus Bufo; species Bufo bufo. The sequence continues at coordinate 90,553,506 of NC_053389.1, read as the reverse complement.
CAATATGTCACCTTGCCATTCTGTGGTATCCTCCTCCTGCTGCTGCTGCCATCTCCACACTATGCCACCTTGCCACTCTGAGGTATCCACCTGCTGCTGCTGTCATCTCCACACTATGTCACCTTGCCACTCTGTGGTTTCCTCCTGCTACTACTGCTGCCATCTCCAGACTATGACACCTTGCCACTCTGTGGTATCCTCCTGCTAATGCTGATGCCATATCCACACTATGTCACCTTGACATTCTATGGTATACTGCTGCTGCTGCCATCTCCACATTATGTCACCTTGCCACTCTGTGGTCTCCTGATGCTGCTGCTGCCATCTCCACACTATGTCATCTTGCCACTCTGTGGTATCCTCCTGCTGCTACTGCTGCTGCCATATCCACATTCTGTCACCTTGCCACTCTGTGGTCTGATGATGCTGCTACTGCTGCCATCTCCAAACTATGTCACCTTTCCACTCTGTGGTCTCCTGATGCTGCTGCTTCCATCTCCACACTATGTTACCTTGCCACTCTGTGGCATCCTCCTGCTGCCACTGCTGCTGCTATTTCCACACAATGCCAACTTGCCACTCTGAGGTATCCTCCTGCTGCTGCTGCCATATCCACACTATGTCACCTTGCCACTCTGTGGTATCCTGCTGCTGCAATCTCCACACTATGTCACCTTGCCACTCTGTGGTCTCCTGATGCTGCTGCCATATCCACACTATGCCACCTTGCCACTCTGCGGTATCCTCCTGCTGCTGCTGCCATCTCCACATTATGTCACCTTGCCACTCTGTGGTATCCTGCTGCTGAAATCCCCACACTATGTCACCTTGCCACTCTGTGGTATCCTCCTGCTGCTGCCCTCTCCACATTATGTCACCTTGCCACTCTGTGGTCTCCTGATTCTGCTGCTGCCATCTCTACACTATGTCACCTTTCCACTCTGTGGTCTGATGCTGCTGCCATCTCCACACTATGCCACCTTACCACTCTGTGGTCTCGTGGTGCTGCTGCCAACTCCACACTATGTCACCTTGCCACTCTGTGGTCTCCTGATGCTGCTACCACCTCCAAACTATGTCACCTTGCTACTCTGTGGTCTCCTAATGCTGCTGCCACCTCTACACTATGTCACCTTGCCACTCTGTGGTCTTTTGATGCTGCTGCAGCCTCCACATTATGTCACCTTGCCACTCTGTGATGTCCTGATGCTGCTGCCACCTCCACACTATGTCACATTGCCACTCTGTGGTCTCCTGATGCTGCTGCCACCTCCACACTATGTCACCTTGCCACTCTATGGTCTCCTGATGTTGCTATTACCTCCATACTATGTCACCTTGCCACTCTGTGGTCTCCTGATGCTGCTACCTCAACACTATAACACCTTTCCCCTCTGTGGCCACCTGATGATGCTGCTGCCACCTTGACACTTTGTCATTGTGCCACTCTGTGGTCTCCTCATGCTGCTGCCACCTACTCACTGTCATTGTGCCACCCTGTTGCCTCCTCCTGATGCTGCTGCCACCACCTCCACACTCTGTCATTGTGCCACTATGTGGCCTCTTGATGCTGCTACTGCCACCTCCACACTGTCATTGTGCCACCCTGTGGCCTCCTCCTGATGCTGCTGCTGTCACCTCCATACTCTGTCATTGTGCCACCCTGTGGCCTCCTGATGATGCTGTTGCCACCTCCTCACTATGTTACTGTGCCACCTTATGGCCTCCTCCTGATGCTGCTGCTGTTACCTCCACACTGTCATTGTGCCACCCTGTGGCCTTCTCCTGATGCTGCTGCCGCCAACACCACACTGTCATTGTGCCACTCTGAGGCCTATTGATGCTGCTGCTGCTGCCACCTCCACACTGTCATTTTCCCACTCTGTGGCCTCTTCCTGATGCTGCTTCCACCTGCAGACTCTGTCATTGGGCCACTCTGTGGACTTTTCATGTTCATCCCACCCTCCCTACTTCATGACAGGGCCACTATTTTGTCTTTCGGCCTGGCTGACATCATCATTTATTTGACCCTTCTTTTGATCTGTCAGATGGAAGGAAAAATGAGATGCCTAACGGATTCTGTCTATGTAACAGCTGTAAGGCCTGCATGACATGGTCCCTATTTTGCATCAGAATTGGCTTATGGTTTGGTAGCCAAAAGCAGGAGTGGGTACAAAACACAGAAGACATGCAAATATTCCATTCACGTGTCATCTCTGTTTTGGATCCACTCCTGTTTTTTTGGCATTAACAATACTGATGGATTACTGACCAAATGCTGACCGAGTGAAGGCGGATGCTCCACAGACAGGATCCGTTTCTTGGGGGTTATTGTTCTGACCGATCAGAGGAAGGGCAAAAAATCTGTGACATCAACACAAACTTACTGCTGACACCCTCTCCACTCTGTCGGGGGGAGGGGGGCTCTACTTGTATAAGCGTTTCATAGAACAGGTTCTGTAGACATCTATGTGTAATCAGCTACCGACGGTGTCAAAAGAATGCGCTTCTTCTTGATGCCAACATTGACCTATAAGGCTGAGTTCTCACTTGAGTAATTTGGTCAGTTTTTGCCCCGTAACTGCCCAAATAAGTGAAGTGTGCAGTGATTCTAAGAGCAAAGCCTGTCATCTGCATGTCATACTGACTCACAGTATTGTTTTACTACCACAGCAGACTCCCTTAGTGTGTTACTGCAAGGCACAGTGTTCTACACCACTATAAAGGCTCTCTGCAGCCAGGAAATAGCAGTTTTTTATCGCGATTCGCCGCAAATAAATTTGTATTGAACCAAATTTATTCAAAAAATTTGTAGAACCGGTCGAATTTAATTTTTAAGAAATTTGCTCATCTTTAGATATGATATTAGAAGGAAACAATCCCACAAAGATACTATGTTTAGAGGACAGATGATACAATTTTCCTCATCTTCCTGAGCAGGGAAGCTATACTGTAGCTAGCTACCTATAATTACATTTGAGGATATTGCCTTTTAACTATACAGGCTATCACTGTCAGTGTCCTTTGGAGCTTCAGGCATTTATTTTGTGAGAAGTTTTTTTGTTCATGTTTCCATCAAAAGGTTTTTTGTTTTTCCTATCATAACCTTGTAGAAACCATGTAAACTTCATTGTTCCAGTACTCTGCATCCTATTCTGACCCACAATTGAAGGAACAGTACATTTTATATTGAACTTTACCATACACTATTTAAAAGGATTCTGTCACCTCCTTTTACGATTTTAAGCTGGCACCATCACTATGTTGACTAAAGTAGCTTATTTCCAGGACTCTTCTTTTTACTTTATTTTGTTTAGTAGTTTTGATGTAAAAGTGATTTGTATGTTATGCTAATTAGGGTCCAAGGTGCCCAGAGAGCCGTTTTTCTCACTCTCCGGAGCCCAGTGACGCCCCCCTGCAGTGCCCAAGACAGCCTCCTGATAATCAAATTACCTCCCACAGCCCGGCAAACGGTTCCGCCCCCTCCGCACGTCATAATCTACCTTATAGATATGCCCCATCCTCCTTCCTGTCTGCAGCCAGAAAACTCGCGCAGGCGCAGTACCGCCTGCGGCCTGCGCGATCATCAACGTCTTGAGGGCAACAGCGCTCAGGTCACATCACTGGGCTCGGCGCATGCCCAGTGAGACTTTTGAGGCTGTTGCCCTCAGGAGGTTGATGATCGCGCAGGCGCAGGCCGCAGGCGGTACTGCACCTGCGCAAGTTTTCTGGCCGCAGACAGGAAGGAGGACGGGGCATATCTATAAGGTAGATTATGACGTGCGGAGGGGGCGGAACCATTTGCCGGGCTGTGGGAGGTATTTTGATTATCAGGAGGCTGTCTTGGGCACTGCAGGGGGGCGTCACTGGGCTCCGGAGAGTGAAAAAAACGCCCCTCTGGGCACCTTGGACCCTAATTAGCATAACATAAAAATCGCTTTTACATCAAAACTACTAAACGAAATAAAGTAAAAAGAAGAGTCCTGGTAATAAGCTACTTTAGTCAACATAACTATGGTGCCAGCTTAAAATCGTAAAAGGAGGTGACAGAATCCCTTTAAGACTTATATGAATTATTATTATTATTACTATTTTTTTTTTATTAAAAAGGATTATCCCATGATTATTGTAAAAAATGGAAATAAGACATCATATAGTCCATGACAATCTCTTTGTAACAAAGCTAGAACCAGCCCTGTACCTAACATGGATCCAGAGATCTCCACATTCATTGCTCTGCTAGAGTTATATCAAGTTGGCAGCTCAAGGGGACGGTCTTTTCTGCTGTGCCTAAAGGGGCGTGTCCATGTTCACTATCACATCTCAGGAGGCAGCTGAAGGATGAAACTGGGCATGTGCGCCATCTCAGTAAGCCAGACAAAGAAATAATAAAATAAAAAAACAGCAGGTGGCGCTATACAGATACATTTTAGTGGCTATGCAAAATTTTTGATTACATGCATTTACAAAAGTATTCTATCCAGGTGCTGGTTGGAAGACTATTTTTTCGTGGGACAACCCCTTTAAAGATGTATTTTGTCACATTCTGTTAATGTGAAGGTAATTCTTCCACCAAATAGGCTGTTTGTTACTAGTGGCTACCATCAATTTACCCTAAGACATATATGTCACTGTCACTATATATTTACTTTGGTCTTGTGTTAAAGAGCTTGAAAGGGGTTGGATACAGTCACATGAGACCTCAGAGCAGGGGCGTGGCTAGGGTCTCAAAAGATCCGGGGCCCAAGCCCCAATACGTATGTGCCATATTCTCAAAGTATCTGCCCTAAACACACACAAACAAACACACACACACACAAACTGGCCCTAGGACTAAAGACCTATTTTACTTGCTGCATGGACAATAACAAGCACACAGCACTATATACCTCTCACATCCTCTGATGTAGGCGTTTTCTTTCCCCATCTTCTCCATTCGGACCAGACAACTTCTTTCAACCGCATCTAGTCTCTGCAGAGTTTACTAAAACAGTCATCTTAGGTTCCTCACTTTTCTAATATCATCATCCTCCCCACCCTGCTACTTGAACAGTATTATCCTGGTGCTGCCCAGAATATTGTGCCTACTGTGCTCCCCAATGCCCCTAAATATTAAACCACAGAAATTATACTGCTATACAGATTAGTCCACCTATAGTAATATAAAAGTCCTACTTATAGCAATAATTCACTCCCAGAGTGCCCTTCTTAGTAATATTGACCCCTACAATGCCCCCAATAATGATACTACTCCCCAAGAGTGACCAAGTTAGTGATAGTGCCCTCCATATTGTGCCCAATAATAATGGCCACCATAGTACACCCAGCAGTAATAAGGCTCTCTATAATATTAATAAGGCCCCCCTGTGTACTTATCCATCATTATAGTGTCCCCAGTAGTTAGAATGTTGGGGGAACCACAGGAGGGCATCTCTGCACGATGCGCATGAGTGAGAGATTGTACAAGTGTGTGGTAAAACTACAAGACTACAAATAACATGTATAAGTATTAAGCATAGCGTAGCATGTACTATAACATTACATTAACACTTAAGCACATGGTAAAATAGCTGCCTGTACATGAGATTGCATGTCTAGGCATGTCTGCTGGGTAGAACATTATAACATATAATGTCCCCTATAAGCCCCCCAGTGGTTACTGTCTAATGCCCTGTGGTGCGCCCAATAGGTATAATATCCTCCTGTAGTGCCCCAGTAGTAATACGTCTCTCCTGTTCTGCCCCATAGGTACGGTCCTGATCAAAAGTTAAAGACCACTTGAAAAATGGCAAAAATAGTATTTGACATTGTTGGATCTTAACAAGGTTCCAAGTAGAGCTTCAACATGCAACAAGAAGAAATGAGAGTGAAACAAAACATTTTTTGAGCATTCAATTAATTGAAAAAAAAAGATTAAACTGAAACAGGCTGTTTTTCAGCTGATCCAAATTTTAGGACCACATGCCTTTAAAAGGCCAAATCTGTGCAAAGATGTGGATTCATTGTCATTTTCTGTCAGGTAGTCACACATTGTGATAGCAAAGGCAAAAAAACTCTCCCTTTTTGAACGTGGTCGGGTTTTTGAACTGCATAAGCAGGGTCTCTCACAGCGCGCCATCGCTGCTGAGGTGGGACGCAGTAAGACAGTCATTTGGAATTTCTTAAATGATCCTGAGGGTTATGGAACAAAAAAGTTAAGTGGAAGACCCCAAAAAATTTCTTCAGCACTGAATCGGAGGATCCAATTGGCTGTCCGTCAAGACACTGGATGATCCTCGACCCAAATTAAGGCCCTTACTGGTGCTGACTGCAGCCCCATAACCATCAGACGGCATCTGAGACTGAAGGGCTTCAAAGACAAAAAACTTCTTCAAAGACCTCGTCTCCTTGAACACCACAGAACTGCTCGTTTGGACTTTGCAAGAGAGCGCCAAACATGGGACATTCAAAGGTGGAAGAAAGTTTTATTCTCTGATGAGATTTTTTTTTACCTTGATGGTCCTGATGGTTTCCAACGTTACTGGCATGACAGGCAGATCCCACCTGAGATGTTTTCTACGCGCCACAGTGGAGGGGGCGCCATAATGGTCTGGGGTGCATTTTCCTTCAGTGGAACAATGGAGCTTCAGGAAGTGCAGGGGCGTCAAACTGCCGCTGGCTATGTCCAGATGTTGCAGAGAGCATTCCTCATGACTGAGGGCCCTCGTCTGTGAGCATTCCCCATGACTGGGTTTTTCAACAGGACAACGCTACAGTACACAATGCCCGCAGGACAAGGGACTTCTTCCAGGAGGATAAAATCACTCTTTTGGCCCATCCTGCGTGTTCCCCTGATCTAAATCCAATTGAGAACCTTTGGGGATGGATAGCAAGGGAAGTTTACAAAAATGGACACGAGTTCCAGACAGTAGGTGGCCTTCGTGCGGCCGTCTTCACCACTTGGAGAAATGTTCCCACTCACCTCATGGAAACGCTTGCATCAAGCATGCCGAAACAAATTTTTGAAGTGATAAACAATAACGGCGGAGCTACTCATTACTGAGTTCATGTTTGGAAGTTGGATTTCTGTTTTGGGGGGGTTTAGTTTTTTTTTGGAGGTGTGGTCCTAAATAGGGTTGAGCGAACCCGAACTGTTCGGGTTCGTACCGAACTTTAGGATTTTTGGACCCCGGACCCGAACCCGAACATTTTCGTAAAAGTTCGGGTTCGGTGTTTGCCGCTTTCTTGGAGCTTTTTGAAAGGCTGCACAGCGGCCAATCAACAAGCGTCATACTACTTGCCCCAAGAGGCCATCACAGCCATGCCTACTAATGGCATGGCTGTGATTGGCCAGAGCAGCATGTGACCCAGGCTCTATATAAGCTTGGGTCACGTAGCCCTGCACGTCACTCTGCTGTTACAAGTGTAGGGAGAGGATGCTGCGGGACTTGTGATTTCAGGGAGAGCATATGAGAGAATCTAACTCATCGATCTACAGACCAATTGTTGTGTGGGTGCAGGGCACTATCGTTTTACCCTGCCCTGAGCTCATTGACCAAAAATACTAACTTTTAGAATTCTGTTAGTTAGGTAGGTGGCGGCGGCAGCCATTTTATGCATGCTCAGTGCACCAGCACTGCATCTGAGCTTTTGGGACATTGCAAATCACAATTTTTTTGGGTAAAACTACAACATCTGGATTAGTGAGTGTGCAATTTAAGGTAGAAATACACCCATCATTTTCTGGGGTTTGAAAAACACACTTTTTTCTTTGAAAAACAGTATTTTCCAGATCTGCAAGTGTTAAATTCAAGTTAAATATATACAGCATTCATATTCTGTTAGCAAAAAAAGACTTTTTGGGCAATCTACAACATCTGTATTAGTCAGTGTGCAATTTAAGCTAGAAATACACCAATCATTTTCTGGGGTTCGGAAAACAGACTTTTTTTTTCATATTCTGTTAGACAAAAAAAAATACTTTTTGGGCAATCTACAACATCTGTATTAGTCAGTGTGCAATTTAAGCTAGAAATACACCCATCATTTTCTGGGGCTTGAAAAACACACTTATTTGACAAAAAACACTATTTTCACACCTTGCAGCATCAGCACGTGTGAAATTACATGCTTATATACTGCTGTCAAATTCAGTTGTTAAACAAACAGTCGTTTGGGCTCCAAAAATTTAGTTGACAGCCTTTGATGCAGATGTCATTGTGAGATACACCCTTAATACATTTGGGTTACATTCAGAGATATTAAATACCGCCATTTGGTGCACCAATATTGAATTCAGGCCTACACAGGTTCAGACCGTGTGAGATACCCTCTATACATACAGGGGTTTGAATTAGGCATTTGAAATACAGCCATTTTAAATACAGACTTTTTGTGCAAAGATATACACTGCTCAAAAAAATAAAGGGAACACAAAAATAACAGATCCTAGATCTGAATTAATTAAATATTCTTCTGAAATACTTTGTTCTTTACATAGTTGAATGTGCTGACAACAAAATCACACAAAAATTAAACATGGAAATCAAATTTTTCAATCCATGGAGGTAGGGGTGGGCGATATGGCCTAAAATCTATATTGCGATATAATTTTAAGCATGTGCGATATGCAATATATATTGCGATATATTGTTTTCTATATTTGGGGGGGCGTATTTAACCTTTTTTTAACTTTTTATTTAATTACTATTAGTCTCCTTAAGGGCTAGAAGGTAGAACCCTTGTCATATTCACCCTAATAGATCTCTATTAGGGTGAATAGGACTTTACACTCTCCTTGCTGCCCTGTGCTTTGTGCACACAGCAGCAGGGAGCTGATCCCCCTCCCCTAAACGGTGCCATCCACAGATCCCACTCTCCCCTAAACTGTGCCATCCCCAGATCCACCCCCTCCCCTAAACGGTGCCATCCCCAGATCCCCCCCTCCCCTAAACAGTGCCATCCCCAGATCCCCCCCCTCCCCTAAACGGTGCCATCCACAGATCCCCCCCCTCCCCTAAACGGTGCCATCCACAGACCCCCCCTCCCCTAAACGGTGCCATCCACAGATCCCCCCTCCCCTAAACGGTGCCATCCACAGATCCCCCCTCCCCTAAACGGTGCCATCCACAGATCCCCCCCCTCTCCTAAACGGTGCCATCCACAGATCCCCCCCTCCCCTAAACGGTGCCATCCAAAGATCCCCCCCCTCCCCTAAACGGTGCCATCCACAGATCCCCCCCCCTCCCCTAAACGGTGCCATCCACAGATCCCCCCCCCTCCCCTAAACGGTGCCATCCACAGATCCCCCCCTCCCCTAAACGGTGCCATCCACAGATCCCCCCCTCCCCTAAACGGTGCCTTCCACAGATCCCCCCCCTCCCCTAAACGGTGCCATCCACAGATCCCCCCCCTCCCCTAAACGGTGCCATCCACAGATCCCCCCCCTCCCCTAAATGGTGCCATCCACAGATCCCCCCCCCCCCCCCGACGCTCACAGGAATACATTTAAAAACTAATCAGTAACTTTAACTTTATTCATTGGTGATCTCTTTACTGTATACCTTACTAGGTCTTAGCTCCGATAACAGCAGGCAGTGCGGGGTGCGGCGCTCACTCACTGACGTCACGCGCCTGCGCCGCCTAGTGGGAGGAGCAGGCGCGTGACGTCAGTGAGTGAGCGCCGCCCGCCCGCACTGCCTGCTGTTATCGGAGATAAGACCTAGTAAGGTATACAGTAAAGAGATCACCAATTAATAAAGTTAAAGTTACTGATTAGTTTTTAAATGTTCTACTGTCAGCGGCGTGGCCCTGCATATTCTAACCCCAGGCAAGCGTCCCTGTCACCATGGGAACGCCTGGGGGTTAGAATATACCATCGGATTTGAGTTTTCACGCGCTCACTGAGATCGTGAAAACTCAATGATTTACTGTCAGTCCCTCCCCTCCTCCTCCTCTTTTGTCATTGGTGGTCAGCGGCAGCCGCGCACAGTGGGGAGGGAGGGACTCTCTCCTTCTCCACTGTGCCCAGTGTGCCAGCTCAGGAGAAGATGGTGCGCGCAGAGAGCGTGATCATATCGCGGTCTGGCGATATAGGCGATATGCTCAAAATCCATATTGTGGCACAAATTTATATCGCATTTCGCCTATATCTTCTATATCGCCCACCCCTACATGGAGGTCTGGATTTGGAGTCACACTCAAAATTAAAGTGGAAAAACACACTACAGGCTGATCCAACTTTGATGTAATGTCCTTAAAACAAGTCAAAATGAGGCTCAGTAGTGTGTGTGGCCTCCACTTGCCAGTATGAGCTCCCAACAACGCCTGTGCATGCTCCTGATGAGGTGACGGACGGTCTCCTGATGGATCTCCTCCCAGACCTGGACTAAAGCATCTGCCAACTCCTGGACAGTCTGTGGTACAAGGTGACGTTGGTGGATAGAGCGAGACATGATGTCCCAGATGTGCTCAATTGGATTCAGGTCTGGGGAACGGTCAGGCCAGTCCATAGCATCAATGCCTTCGTCTTGCAGGAACTGCTGACACACTTCAGCCACATGAGGTCTAGCATTGTCTTGCATTAGGAGGAACCCAGGGCCAACCGCACCAGCATATGGTCTCACAAGGGGTCTGAGGATCTCATCTCGGTACCTAATGGCAGTCAGGCTACCTCTGGTGAGCACATGGAGGGCTGTGCGGCCCTCCAAAGAAATGCCACCCCACACCATTACTGACCCAATGCCAAACCGATCATGCTGGAGGATGTTGCAGGCAGCAGAACGTTCTCCACGGCGTCTCCAGACTCTGTCACGTCTGTCACATGTGCTCAGTGTGAACCTGCTTTCATCTGTGAAGAGCACAGGGCGCCAGTGGCGAATTTGCCAATCTTGGTGTTCTCTGGCAAATGCCAAACGTCTTGCACGGTGTTGGGCTGTAAGCAAAACCCCCACCTGTGGACGTCGGGCCCTCATATCACCCTCATGGAGTCTGTTTCTGACCGTTTGAGCAGACACATGCACATTTGTGGCCTGCTGGAGGTCATTTTGCAGGACTCTGGCAGTGCTCCTCCTGTTCCTCCTTGCACAAAGGCGGAGGTAGCAGTCCTGCTGCTGGGTTGTTGCCCCTCTACGGCCTCCTCCACGCCTCCTGATGTACTGGCCTGTCTTCTGGTAGCGCCTCCATGCTCTGGACACTATGCTGACAGACACAGCAAACCTTCTTGCCACAGCTCGCATTGATGTGCCATCCTGGATAAGCTGCACTACCTGAGCCACTTGTGTGGGTTGTAGACTCCGTCTCATGCTACCACTAGAGTGAAAGCACCGCCAGCATTTAAAAGTGACCAAAACATCAGCCAGGAAGCATAGGAACTGAGAAGTGGTCTGTGATCACCGCCTGCAGAACCACTTCTTTATTGGGGGTGTCTTGCTAATTGCCTATAATTTCCACCTGTTGTCTATCCCATTTTCACAACAGCATGTGAAATTGATTGTCACTCAATGTTGCTTCCTAAGTGGACAGTTTGATTTCACAGAAGTGTGATTGACTTGGAGTTACATTGTGTTGTTTAAGTGTTCCCTTTATTTTTTTGAGCAGTGTATTTACTTCAGGCCTACACTGGTTCAGACCGTGTGAGATCCCCCCTATACATACAGGGCTTTGAATTAGGCATTTGAAATACAGCCATTTGAAATACCGCCTTTTTGTGCAAAGATATATTTACTTCAGGCCTACACAGGTTTAGGGCGTTTGTGATCCCCACTATACATACAGGGGTTTGAATTAGGCATTTGAAATACAGCCATTTGAAATACAGCCTTTTTGTGCAAAGATATATTGACTTCAGGCCTACACAGGTTCAGGGCGTGTGAGATACCCTCGATACATACAGGGGTTTGAATTAGGCATTTAAAATACAGCCATTTGAAATACAGCCTTTTTGAGCAAAAATATATTTACTTCAGGCCTACACAGGTTCAGACCGTGTGAGATAACCCCCTACATAAAGGGGTTTGAATTAGGCATTTGAAATACAGCCATTTGAAATACAGCCTTTTTGTGCAAATAAATCTTTTATTGAGGCCTAGTCTCGTTCAGGCCGTGTGAGATACACCCTTTATATACTGTCGTTCTTTTTTACTATTAATTAAACACCCATTTAGGGCAAGATCCTAAATTAAAAAAATATGAGGAGAGCGTCAAATAAGGGACGTGTCCCAGGTCGTGGTGCTGCTGGTAGAGCTCCTGTTGCAGGGAGAGGACGTGATTGATCTGTGCCAGCTACACGCACAAGTTAAACCCCTTCCTCAGGTGCGAGTAGGCGACAAAACCTGCAGTGGTATTTGGTCGGGCCTAATGCTGCTCTACGAATGGTGAGGCCTGAACAAGTACAGGCGATAGTAGATTGGGTTGCTGACAGTGGATCCAGTTCCTTCACATTGTCTCCCACCCAGTCTCATGCTGAAAGACCACAGTTGACACCTGCAGCCGATGTCCATCAGTCTTTCACCTCACCCCCTTGCAAATCAGCCAAGCAGTCTGAGCCCCAAGTCATGCAGCAGTCTCTTCTGCTTTTTGATGACTCTGTTAGCAGGGTTTCCCAGGGCCATCCACCTAGCCCTGCCACAGAAGTGGAAGGGATTGAGTGCACCATCGCAGCACGTCTCGGATGATGACGAAACACAGGTGCCAACTGCTGGGGCTTTCGAAAGCATGCAGACCGAAAAGGAAGTCAGGGGTGAAGACTGGGTGGAAGATGATGTGGAGGACGATGAGGTCCTCGACCCCACATGGAATCGAGGTCATGCGAGTGACCGATGAAGTTCGGAGGAAGAGGCGGTGGTCGCACAGAGCCACCAGCACAGCAGAAGAGGGAGCAGGGTGCAAAAGCGGAGCGGCTGTCCTCTAGACAGTACGCCTTCTACTGCCCACCGCAGCAAGAGACCGAGCACACCAAAGCCAGCTCCAAGGAGTTCCCTGGCGTGGCAGTTCTTCAGACAATGTGCTGACGACAAGACACGATTGGTTTGCATGCTGTGCAATCAGAGCCTGAAGCGAGGCATAAACGTTCTCAACCTGAGCACAACCTGCATGACCAGGCATTTAAGTGCAAAGCACGAGCTGCAGTGGAGTAGACACCTCAAAAACCAAGAAAGGTCTCTGGCTCCTCCTGCTTCCTCTTCTGCTGCAGTCGCGGCCTCTTTATCCACCTCTGGAGTGACAGTGCCACCTGGCACCCCACAAACAGAGGATCTGCCACCAACACCAACACCTGGGTCACCAAGCATCTCCACAATGTCCCACGGAAGCGTTCAGCTCTCCATATCCCAAACGCTGGAGAGGAAGAGGAAGTACCCCCCTACCCACCCGCAATCCCTAGCCCTGAATGCCAGCATTTCTAAATTACTTGCCTTTGGAATGCTGTCATTCCGTCTGGTGGAGACCGATAGTTTTAAAGGCCTTATGGCGGTGGCTGTCCCACAGTACGTCGTGCCCAGCCGCCACTACTTTTGAAGGCGAGCCATCCCTTCCCTTTACAACCAAGTAGGGGACAAAATCAGGTGTTCACTGGGCAACGCCATCTGTGGCAAGGTGCACCTGACTATGGATATGTGGACCAGTAAGCACGGTCAGGGCCGTTATATCTCCATAACAGCACACTGGGTAAATGCAGTGGCGGCAGGGCCTGAGGCGGATAGCAGTTTGGTGCATGTCCTTCCACCACCGAGGAATGCAGGGCGCTTCAGTTTGCCTCCTGTTGCTTCCTCCTCCTACTCTGCTTCCTCATCCTCTACCAACTCCTCATCCGGTCAGCGTAACACCTTCACCACCAACTTCAGCACAGCCAGGAGCTGTGGACGGGCCTTGAACAAGAGACCGATTTGTGGTTTGTGCAAGTCAGCCTCAAGCCCGAGCTGGTGGTGTGCGATAATGGGCAAAATCTCATAGCAGCTCTGGGACTAGCCGGTTTGACGCACATCCCTTGCCTGGCGCATGTGCTGAATTTGGTGGTGCAGAGATTTTTTTTAAATTACCCTGACATGTCAGAGCTGCTGCATAAAGTGCGGGCCGTCTGTGCGCGCTTTCGGCGTTCTCACCCTGCTGCTGCTCGCCTGTCAGCGCTGCAGCGTAACTTCGGCCTTCCCGCTCACCGCCTCATATGCGACGTGCCCACAAGGTGGAACTCCACCTTGCACATGCTGGCCAGACTGTGCGAGCAGCAGCAGGCGATAGTGGAGTTTCAGCTGCAGCACGCACGGGTGAGTCGCTTGGCAGAACAGCACCACTTCACCACCAATGACTGGGCCTCCATGCGAGACCTGTGTTCCTTGTTGCGCTGTTTCGAGTACTCCACCAACATGGCCAGTGCCGATAACGCCGTTCTCAGCGTTACTATCCCACTTCTATGCCTCCTTGAAAAAACGCTCATGGCGATGATGGAAGAGGATGTGGCACAGGAGGAGGAGGAGGAAGAGGGATCATTTTGTAGGGTTTCCGGATAGTCATTCCCAAGTGGCTCCAAGGGTGGGTTTCTGCACCCACAAAACCAAGGTACACAATTGTCCAGCCAGGCACAGTTCTGGAGGATGAGGAGGTGGAGGATGAGGAGGAGGAGATGCAGGAGGAGGAACCATGCTCACAGCAGGGTGGCAACCAGACCAGCTCATGGCCATAACTGGTGCGTGGATGGGGGGATACAGAGGACACAGATGGTACACCTCCCACAGAGGACAGCTTTTTGTTGCCTCTGGGCAGCCTGGTACACATGAGCGATTACATGCTGCAGTGTCTCCGCAACGACCGCCGAGTTGCCACATTCTAACTTGTGCTGATTACTGAGTGGCTATGCTTCTGGATCCCCGTTACAAGGACAGCGAACCGTCCTTAATTCCGTCACTGGAGCGTGATCGTAAGATCTGCCCCCTTCAACTTCTGGGTCTCTTAATTGGGCACATGGCCTGAGCTTGCCCTTTACGCCTTGGAGGTGCTGTTCTGCCCTGCAGCCAGTGTATTATCTGAACGTGTGTTTAGCACGGCAGGGGGCGTCATCACAGACAAGCGCAGCCGCCTGGCCACAGCTAACGCGGACAAGCTCACGTTCATTAAAATGAACCAGGCTTGGATCCCACAAGTCTTGTCTGTACCTTGTGCAGAATAGACATTTATACCACCATCAAACATACATTCTTGTACTCAAGTCAAGTGCAATGATTCTTTGTTTTCTTTTTTTTTATTTGTCCCAATATTTTGGGGGCTACCTACCCCAATAAAAAACTAAAAATAAAACATTGAATGTTGCCTCCTCCTCCTCTATTGCTGCCTCCACCTACAACACCACATTCACCGCCTCCTCAACCTTCGACTCCATATCCACCTCCTTCTCTGAGTTCCAGGATAATCATTTGTAATTTTTAGTTATTTTATTTTAAGTTATTTCCCTATCCACATTGTTTTTTACTGCCTTTTACATCCCTCTAGCCTTCTCAAGGACTATTTTAGAGCCATTTTAATGCAAAAAAAGTGCCAATTTTAGTGCCCTGAATTGAAAAAATTCTTATTTTCAATTTTCGGGTGACATTTTACAATTTTTGGCGTATACAAACCCCTGCTGTGCCTGGGTGACAGGGGCCTAAATATCTCAAAATCGCCTGTTCTATTGCTGGGTGACATGAACCCCCTTTTGCCGTGAATGAACCCCTGCTGTGCCTGGGTGACAGGGGCCTAAATCTCTCAAAATCGTCTGTACTATTGCTGGGTGACATGAACACCCTTTTGCCGTGAATGAACCCCTGCTGTGCCTGGGTGGCAAGGGCTTAAATCTCTCAAAATCGTCTGTTCTATTGCTGGGCGACATGAACCCCCTTTTGCCGTGAATGAACCCCTGCTGTGCCTGGGTGACAGGGGCCTAAATCTCTCAAAATCCTCTGTTCTATTGCTGGGTGACATGATCCCCCTTTTGCCGTGAATGAACCCCTGCTGTGCCTGGGTGACAGGGGCCTAAATATCTCAAAATCGCCTGTTCTATTGCTGGGTGACATGAACCCCCTTTTGCCGTGAATGAACCCCTGCTGTGCCTGGGTGACAGGGGCCTAAATCTCTCAAAATCCTCTGTTCTATTGCTGGGTGACATGATCCCCCTTTTGCCGTGAATGAACCCCTGCTGTGCCTGGGTGACAGGGGCCTAAATCTCTCAAAATCCTCTGTTCTATTGCTGGGTGACATGATCCCCCTTTTGCCGTGAATGAACCCCTGCTGTGCCTGGGTGACAGGGGCCTAAATCTCTCAAAATCCTCTGTTCTATTGCTGGGTGACATGAACCCCCTTTTGTCGTGAATGAACCCCTGTTGTGCCTGAGTTACAGGGGCCTAAATCTCTCAAAATCATCTGTTCTATTGCTGGGTGACATGAACCCCCTTTTGCCGTGAATGAACCCCTGCTCAGCATTGCTGACAGGGAACTAAATTTAGTGAAAACATCTATTACTGATCGGAAGATGCGCGACTACAAGCGCACGCTGCTGATGGCACCTTACAGCGGGGGCACAGTGGAAGCACAAGGTGAAGGCAGAGGAGGAGGAAGAGGTCGCCAACACATCTGGGGCACCGCCAGCACCTGAGAAGGCAGGGTTAGCATGGCCAAAATGTGGAAAAGCTTTGTCAGCCTTGGAGGTGCTGACCTGCCCTGCAGCCAGTGTATAGTGTGAACGTGTGTTTAGCACGGCAGAGAGCATTATCACAGGCCGCAGCCAATGTGGACAAGCTTAAGTTTATTAAAATGAACCAGGCATGGATCCCACAGGACTTGTCCGTACCTTGTGCAGAATAGACATTTATACCAGCCTCAACCATCCATTCTTGTACTCAAGTGCACTTATTCTTTGTTTTATTTTGTTATATGTCCCAATATTTTGGGGGATACCCCAATTTAAAAATAAAAAATTACACAAATCAGTGTTGGCTACCTATTCCTCCTTCACCACCGCTTCCACCTACACCGCCACGTCAACCTACACTGCCACATTGTCATGGTCTTACCTTCTTGCTGTTCTCCTTCGTTTGACATGTGCTGGCGGCCATCTTGGTTTCTGGGTTTCTTGTAGCCTCCCACCCTGCGGCTCCTCCTTCCCACTGGGAGGAGCTGGATGCCTAGCTCATATATATAGGAGGTCTGTGGCTTCAGTTCCTTGCTTGGTCCTCCTGTGTTCACATGCTTCTGACTGCTGCTGCTTCTGGTTCCTGATCCTGGTTTCGTCCGACTACCTTGCTGGTTCCTGATCCTGGTTTCGTCCGACTACCCTGCTGGTTCCTGATCCTGGCTTCGTCTGACTACCCTGCTGGTTCCTGATCCTGGCTTCGTCTGACTACCCTTCTGGTTCCTGACCTCTGGCTTCGCAAAGACTCTGCTTCGGTTTCGCCATCCGTTTGGACTTTTGCTTTACAGCTTTATTTTCAATAAAGCCTTCTTATTTTCACTTATCCCTTGTTGTACGTCTGGTTCATGGTTCCGTGACATTAGGACCAAGCCATGAATTCTGACGGTACAGGGCCATCCTCGCTACCCACGCTGGTTGCCAGACTTGATCAGCAGGATCACCTGTTGGGTCGGTTCGCTGTGGCGTTGCAAACCCTGCTTGAACGCACGGCTCATTTCGCTCCCGTTGCCGATGGGTCGGTTGTCGCTCCTGGGCCCGCTCCTACTGCCGCTCCGGTTGTTGCGCCAGAGTCTACCCCGACACCTGTTGTTGCACCTGCGGTGTTTCGGGGTATGACCGGTTCTGCCCCTCTTCCACAGCGCTTTGGGGGAGAGCCAACTCAGTGCCGAGGTTTCCTTAACCAGGTGGGCATTTATTTCGAGTTGCTGCCACATGCCTTTCCTACTGAGAGATCAAAGGTGGGCTTCTTGATCTCGCTGCTCTCGGACAAGGCCTTGGCCTGGGCCAGCCCTTTATGGGAGAACAACAATCCGGTGGTTGCCGAGTTTTCCGGTTTTGTTGCTTCTCTTCGGAAGGTATTCGATGTGCCGGCTCGTGCTGCCTCTGCTGCGAAGCTCCTTATGTCCATCAGACAGGGTTCACGATCCGTAGCTGAATACGCCATTGAGTTTCGTACCCTGGCAGCAGAGGTGGGCTGGAATAATGAGGCTCTGGTCGCTGCTTTCTCTCATGGTCTCTCGGATGCCTTGAAGGATGAGGTTGCAGCTAAGGACCTACCAGTGGAGCTCGAGTCTCTTATTTCTTTCCTGATTTTGATTGACACCAGACTCAGGGAGAGACCTTCCTTTAAGGAGAGCCTGCCGAGGTTTTCTAACAGATTGGCGCCTACGTTTGCTGTCCCACCCGTGCCTCCCTCTCCTCCCACGCCTCCTGGGGATGACTTGTCTGGGGGTGAACCCATGCAGCTGGGGTTTGCTCGCCTGTCCGAGGGGGAGAGGGTACTCCGGAGACGCGAGGGCCGATGCATGTACTGTGGTCTCGGTGGGCATTTTCGGTTGGCATGTTCGAACCGTCCGGGAAACGCTCGCACCTGAGATCCTGTCGGGGGCAGATCTTGGGTGGAGTCTCCTCGTCCCCGGTTTCCCGTGTTGACAAACCACTGATCACTGTTGTCCTCTCCTGGGTCGGGGGCTCGGTGACGACCCAGGCGTTGGTGGACTCTGGTGCTGGTGGTTTGTTCATTGATAATGTGTTCGCTGCCGCCAATTCCATTCCTCTGCAGGCTCGAGGTTCCCCACTGGCTCTTGAGGCGATAGACGGCAGACCCCTTCTGCCGCCACACGTGACTCATGAGACCCTTCCAGTGGGGATAGCCATTGGTGCCGTTCACAGAGAGTCGGTCTGCCTCCAGGTTATTTCATCTCCACACTACTCGGTGGTCTTGGGGTACCCCTGGCTCCGGAAGCATAATCCGACTTTCGATTGGAGATCGGCCGAGATCCTCTCGTGGTCACCGCAGTGTGAAGCTAGTTGCATCCATGGGTCTGTCAAGTTGCTGTGTACTTCCTCGGACTCTCTGTTGCCTCCTGAATACGAGGAGTACCGGGATGTATTCGATAAGGTGCGCGCGGTTGCCCTACCTCCGCACCGCCCATACGATTGTGCCATAGAGTTACAATCTGGTGCCGTTCCTCCTCGTGGCAAAGTCTATCCACTGTCGGTAGCGGAGAATGAGGCCATGGAGGAGTACGTGAGGGAAGCGCTTTCACGCGGACACATTCGCAAATCCTCGTCCCCGGCAGGGGCTGGATTTTTCTTTGTGAAAAAGAAGGGCGGTGAGTTGAGGCCTTGCATCGATTACAGGGGTCTCAATCGCATCACGATCAAGAACGCTTACCCGATACCCTTGATTTCCGAGCTGTTCGATCGCCTTAAAGGGGCCACGGTCTTTACCAAACTCGACCTGAGGGCGGCATATAACCTGGTAAGGATCAAGGCGGGCGATGAGTGGAAGACCGCGTTTAACACCAGGACCGGTCATTATGAATCCTTGGTTATGCCCTTTGGGTTGTGCAATGCGCCCGCAGTCTTTCAGGAATTCATCAACGATGTTTTCCGTGACCTGTTGCAGCAGTGTGTGGTGGTCTATTTGGATGACATCTTGGTATATTCTGAATCCATGGAGGCCCACATTCTGGATGTCAGACGAGTGTTGCAACGGTTACGAGAGAACAAGCTGTTCGGTAAGCTTGAGAAATGCGAATTTCACCGATCCCAGGTAACCTTCTTAGGTTACATAATTTCCGCTGAGGGGTTCTCCATGGATCCTGAGAAGGTTTTGGCTGTCTTACAGTGGCCCCAGCCCAGTGGTCTTCGTTCCCTGCAGCGCTTTTTGGGCTTCGCCAATTATTATCGGAAGTTCATCAGGGACTTTTCCATGCTAGCCAAGCCTCTCACGGATCTGACCAGGAAGGGCAGTAATTCCCAGGTCTGGCCGCTCGAGGCCATCCAAGCTTTTGAGGCTCTAAAGTCCGCCTTTGTGTCGGCTCCGATTCTGTCGCATCCCAACCCTGGGTTGCCCTTTGTCCTCGAGGTGGACGCGTCTGAGACGGGAGTAGGCGCCCTTCTGTCTCAGCGTAGAACACCAGAGGGTCCTCTGCTTCCTTGTGGGTTTTACTCCCGGAAACTGTCTTCCGCGGAGTGCAACTATCAGATTGGTGACAGGGAGTTATTGGCAGGCCCTTAAAGAATGGAGGCACTTGCTCGAGGGTTCGGTGGTTCCGGTCCTCATCCTGACGGACCACAAGAATCTGACCTACCTTTCTGAGGCCAAGAGATTGACACCACGTCAGGCCAGATGGGCTCTGTTCTTGTCACGTTTTAATTACGTGGTCTCCTACCTACCCGTTTCCAAGAACATCAGGGCGGATGCCTTATCACGGCAGTACTCCGAGCTGTCCAGGGAGGAGTCGATTCCGACTTCGGTCATACCTCCGAATCAGATCTTGGCCGCCATTCGCACCAGCCTGACCTCTCCCCTGGGTGAGCAGATTTTGGCGGCTCAATCTGGTGCTCCCTCTGGGAGACCCAACGGCAGATGTTTTGTGCCTGAGGAGTTGCGCACTCTGTTGTTGCGAACCTACCATAACTCCAAGACCGCGGGGCATCCTGGAAAGAATCAGCTGTCCTGGGCTGTTTCACGTCTGTTCTGGTGGCCTTCCCTACGTTCCGACATCGCCGCATATGTAGCGGCATGCTCCGTTTGTGCCCAGAGTAAGTCCCCTCGGCACCTTCCGTTGGGCCTTCTGCAACCCATAGCCACCGGGGAGCGCCCATGGTCACACCTGGGGATGGATTTCATTGTGGACCTCCCTGCATCCCGAGGCCATACGGTCATTCTCATGATTGTGGATCGGTTTTCCAAAATGTGCCACTGTGTTCCTCTCAAGAAGTTACCCTCTGCACAAGAGTTGGCCACGATTTTTGCCAGGGAGGTCTTCCGGTTGCACGGTTTGCCCAAGGAGATTGTGTCGTATCGGGGGAGTCAGTTTGTGTCCAGGTTCTGGCGCGCCTTTTGCTCCCAGTTGGGGATTCATCTCTCCTTCTCCTCGGCCTACCACCCTCAGTCCAATGGGGCCGCAGAACGATCCAATCAGGCCTTGGAGCAATTCCTTCGTTGCTATGTCTCCGATCACCAAGACAATTGGGTTGACCTCCTGCCTTGGGCTGAGTTTGCCAGGAACACGGCGGTGAACTCTTCCTCTGGGACGTCTCCCTTCATGGCCAATTATGGGTTCCAACCTGCCGTGTTACCGGAGGTATTCTCTCCCCAGGATATTCCGGCTGTGGAGGATCACCTTTCCGTCCTACGTGCTTCTTGGGTACTGATCCAGAAGTCCCTTGAGGTCTCTGCGCAGCGCCAGAGACTCCAGGCGGATCGCAGACGAGCGCCTGCTCCTTCCTACCAGGTCGGAGACCGTGTATGGTTGTCCACCCGCAACCTCAACCTTCGAGTGCCCACTCCCAAGCTGGCGCCTCGCTTTGTTGGTCCCTTCCGAGTGCTTCGCAGGGTAAACCCGGTAGCCTATGCCCTTGCGCTTCCTCCTGGCATGCGGATCTCCAACGTGTTTCATGTCTCCCTGTTGAAGCCACTAATGTGTAATCGTTTCACTTCCTCGGTTCCTCGGCCTCGTCCGGTCCAAGTGGGTAATCGTGAGGAGTATGAGGTGAGCAATATCCTGGACTCACGCCTGGTCCGCGGTTGGGTGCAGTTTTTGGTCCATTGGCGTGGTTATGGTCCAGAGGAGCATTCCTGGGTTCCCTCCGCAGATGTCCATGCTCCTGCCTTGCTCCGAGCCTTCCACGCACGCTTCCCTCAGAAACCGTTCTTTACTCCGCGGAGGAGGGGCCCTTGAGGGGGAGGTACTGTCATGGTCTTACCTTCTTGCTGTTCTCCTTCGTTTGACATGTGCTGGCGGCCATCTTGGTTTCTGGGTTTCTTGTAGCCTCCCACCCTGCGGCTCCTCCTTCCCACTGGGAGGAGCTGGATGCCTAGCTCATATATATAGGAGGTCTGTGGCTTCAGTTCCTTGCTTGGTCCTCCTGTGTTCACATGCTTCTGACTGCTGCTGCTTCTGGTTCCTGATCCTGGTTTCGTCCGACTACCCTGCTGGTTCCTGATCCTGGTTTCGTCCGACTACCCTGCTGGTTCCTGATCCTGGCTTCGTCTGACTACCCTGCTGGTTCCTGATCCTGGCTTCGTCTGACTACCCTTCTGGTTCCTGACCTCTGGCTTCGCAAAGACTCTGCTTCGGTTTCGCCATCCGTTTGGACTTTTGCTTTACAGCTTTATTTTCAATAAAGCCTTCTTATTTTCACTTATCCCTTGTTGTACGTCTGGTTCATGGTTCCGTGACACACATCCACCCATCCACCGCCTCCTCAACCTCCTACTCCTAGATCCAGATTGTTATTTTTAATTTTTCTGTATTTTATGTTATTTTAAGTCATTTCCCTTTCCACATTTGTTTGCAGAACAGTTGCCATGCTCTTAAGCACATTTTGATGCCTTTTGCAGCCCTCTAGCCCTTTCCAGGACTATTTTAGAGCCATTTTAGTGCCCAAAAGTTCGGGTCCCCATTGACTTCCCGAACCTGATTTTTTTTTTCAAGTTCGGCGAACTCGTCGAACCCGAACATCCAGGTGTCCGCTCAACTCTAGTCCTAAACTTTTGATCAGCTGAAAAACAGCCTGTTTCAGTTTATTTGTTGTTTTCATTAAATTGAATGCTCAAAAAATGTTTTGTCTCACTCCCATTTCATCTTGTTGCATGTTGAAGCTTTTACTTTGAACTTTATTGAAGCATGTTGAAGCTCTACTTTGAACTTTGTTAAGATCCAGCCATGCTAAATATGATTTTTTTGCCATTTTTCAAGTGGTCTTAAACTTTTGATCAGGACTGTATAATATCCTCCTAAGCAGTTATAAGACCCTCATGTGGTTCCCCCTTTAGTTATAATACCCTCCTATAGTGCTCCAGAAGGTATAATGCCCCCTGTAGTTCCAGCAATACTTATAATGCCCCCCAACAGTTATAATGGCCACCACATAGTGCCCCCATGTAAAGTTACCTCTTCAGTGTCCCCAGTACTTGCAAAGGCCCCTGTAATTATAACCAATCTTCCAGTGGCTCCAGCAGGTATAATTCCAACATTTAGTGCCCATAGCTTTCACAAAGCCTCCACTATGGACAAGATATAAAAAAATACTCACCTGACTTTCCACCGCCAGAGGTCCAAGTTGCAGGCTTTTGGATTCAGACGGGCATGTTGAAGTCACCGCGCCATCTGTGTCTTGGAGCAGGTGTGCGCAATGACATCATCACGCTGCTTGAGACCCAGCATAGGCAGTTGCTTGACGACTGCCCGTGCCATTCTACAAGCAAGTGGCCACAGTAATTCAGTAACAGTTGTATAGCTACCAGCCGTAACATTCAGGGCCCTGGACAAAACATCAGGGGCTCAACTCCTGAATGTTTTGACCTAGCGACGCCCCTGCCTCAGAGTATTATACACAACTTTTCAGGGCAATTGAGGCACTTGATTCAGATCATACAGTGTGCCAATGACCTTCTGCATAAGATGTTATATTTCCCTTATTTGTCTTTCTATGCCAAAGGCTATGCTTGGAGGACAGAGAGTGTTGACTAGCAACCCCCATGACTCAGTTGCAGTTTGGAGTGTCCCCACAATCTAGTTAGGAGCTTTTGTAGTGTGTATCTAGTGTCTGAGAGGAGAAGCAGCAGATAAGGATACTCCTGTATTGTGAGCTACATTATAAGCATCCAGAAAGCTACTGTGGAAAGTACCTGCCTCTGAGAGATAGATCGAGAGATTGAGCCTAACAGAAGGATTAGTGGCAATTGCAAAGGTAGAGCGTGGGTTATCTGTTAGAGAAGGAAATGTCTATGCTTTGGCTTTAGACTTCCCTACATTTCGGTTGGGATAATAAACCTCAGGTCTCTTATCATATTAAAGAGACAGACCGGACTTCTATTTGAAGGACTGCAGCCTGCTGAGGGAATTGTGGAAATACAGATATAGAGAGAATGAGAGAGAAAGGTTGCACCCTTTGGCTAAATTGGGAGTACTTCACAGGTTATTTGGAAAGAGACTCAGAGGAGATCTTTATGCTGTCTACACCCCCTATATACAGCCTTGGAAAGTTGCCTACATACAGTGTATGCCTACCTTTGCCAGCACGTGTATTTGTGAACTGCTGAAATTTCCTGTAAAATGGTCCATCTGATTTAAGGGTTTATCTGCAAATGATGTGTTATTAATGTCATGTTAATGTATTGTACTGTTATCTTATGTATACCAGCATAGCATGGTATCATTGGCAAACCCAGGGTTAACAATCCAAGCCCAGCCCTGTTGGGAGGGGCAGGAGTGTGCTGGCCCCACTTCTAACTACAGAGTCTTAGGAGTGAGTGATGTTCTTTCTTCTTCGGCCTCAATTTTCAGAGAGTAACCAATGTCTCTGTGTGGTTGTTGCAAGATCTACAGCGAGAAAGAGAAAAAAGAGAACATGGAATCCTTATGGCCAAGCAAACAGAGTCAGACTCTACTGCCATGGAGCAATTACTGTTAAGACACTCTAGACACTTTAGGAACGACCCGAACAGTTGTATCATCCAAGCTGTACGTCACCATGTGCATTGCAGGCATTATTGAAAAATTACAGTTGCTTACCATAGATTCTAAGGAGAGAGCGTTTCGGGGCCAACAAAACGCCCCTTCCTCAGTTGACCACTGAAGAAAGGGGCGTTTTGTTGGCCTGAAACGCATTTGGTAAAGAAGGACAGCAAACTAATTTACACTCCACTAAAGCGGCTTGAATATAGGGGCTATTAAGAATCTTTTGAATTTTGAACGATCAATCAAATTATTATACTTCCGATACAGCGGAGCGGAGGAGTTTTAGGACCTAGAAAACACGGCCTGTTTCCTGCTGCCGTCACGTGGGACGCCACGAGAGGACGGCTGGACCACGTGGGACGCCGCGTAGGTCCTAGAAGGCCGAAAAGCAAGAGATACCCCGGAGAAGCAACATACAGCGTGGAGTGGTAAAGTACATTTATACACATGTAAATTGCGCAATATATAATATCTCTGGATGAAAGTATTGAATAGAGACATACATGTTGAAGAACAGTATTTATTCATTATATAAACAGATGAGCACGGTTGAAACACAGGTGGACATTTCATACTAGCCACTGCTGGACATTCATTTTTATACTGCGACTTTGATGCTGCTGGTTCTTCTATCTTGCTACACATAGGATTGCTGCTGATCTATTGCTATCTATGCTGCTATTTCCATTGCTGCCGATATATTGCTGCTAATTCATTTTTCATTGCTGCTTGAATATTGCTGCTGATTCGTATTTATTGGTTATTTTATTTTATATATCGTTCCTACTCATATTTATTATCTCATATTGCTATTTCATTTTTATTTTTAGTATTTTATCTTCACTCCAATTTTATTGTGTGACATCTTATGTCTATATCACATTTAATATAATTTTTATTAACTTTAATCTGTTTTGATTGATGGTCCTTGTGGCCCTGATAATTTAGTGCCCCCCCACACATTACTTAATTTTTTTATATCTACACTGGCTGTGGGTGAGCCAGAGGGGTGTGCACCTATTTCATCTTTACTTCGGTGGGTGAGCCACTTGCAGCTCTTCTTATCTGAGAAAAAGATTTGCATTGTGTAAAGAGTGAACTGTGCTTTATTTTTTTGGATGTGTTACATCTCCTGTTTTACATAGTTAATACGATTGAAAAAAGACATACAGTCAGGTCCATAAATATTGGAACATCGACACAATTATAACATTTTTGGCTCTATACACCACCACAATGGATTTGAAATGAAACGAACAAGATGTGCTTTAACTGCAGACTGTCAGCTTTAATTTGACGGTATTTACATCGAAATCAGATGAACAGTGTAGGAATTACAACAGTTTGCACATGTGTCTCCCACTTGTTAAGGGACCAAAATAATAATCATAAATCAAACTTTCATTTTTTAATACTTGGTTGCAAATCCTTTGCAGTCAATTACAGCCTGAAGTCTGGAATGCATAGACATCACGAGACACTGGGTTTTATCCCTGGTGATGCTCTGCCAGGCCTCTACTGCAACTGTCTTCAGTTCCTGCTTGTTCTTGGGGCATTTTCCCTTCAGTTTTGTCTTCAGCAAGTGAAATGCATGCTCAATCGGATTCAGGTCAGGTGATTGACTTGGCCATTGCATAACATTCCACTTCTTTCCCTTAAAAAACTCTTTGGTTGCTTTTGCAGTATGCTTTGGGTCATTGTCCATCTGCACTGTAAAGCGCTGTCCAATGAGTTCTGAAACATTTGGCTGAATATGAGCAGATAATATTGCCCGAAACACTTTAGAATTCATCCTGCTGCTTTTGTCAGCAGTCACATCATAAATAAATACAAGAGAACCAGTTCTATTGGCTGCCATACATGCCCACGCCATGACACTACCACCACCATGCTTCACTGATGAGGTGGTATGCTTAGGATCATGAGCAGTTCCTTTCCTTCTCCATACTCTTCTCTTCCAATCTTTCTGGTACAAGTTGATCTTGGTCTCATCTGTCCATAGGATGTTCCAGAACTGTGAAGGCTTTTTTAGGTGTTGTTTGGCAAACTCTAATCTGGCCTTCCTGTTTTTGAGGCTCACCAATGGTTTACATCTTGTGGTGAACCCTCTGTATTTACTCTGGTGAAGTCTTCTCTTGATTGTTGACTTTGACACACATACACCTACCTCCTGGAGAGTGTGCTTGATCTGGCCAACTGTTGTAAAGGGTGTTTTCTTCACCAGGGAAAGAATTCTTCGGTCATCCACCACAGTTGTTTTCCGTGGTTTTCCGGGTCTTTTGGTGTTGCTGAGCTCACCAGTGCGTTCCTTCTTTTTAAAAATGTTCCAAACAGGGGTTTTTTTGGCCACGCCTAATGTTTTTGTTATCTCTCTAATGGGTTTGTTTAGTTTTTTCAGCCTAATGATGGCTTGCTTCACTGATAGTGACAGTTCTTTGGATCTCATCTTGAGAGTTGACAGCAACAGATTCCAAATGCAAATAGCACACTTGAAATTAAGTCTGGACCTTTTATCTGCTCATTGTAATTGGGATAATGAGGTAATAACAGACACTTGGCCATGGAACAGCTGAGAAGCCAATTGTCCAATTACTTTTGGTCCCTTAACAAGTGGGAGGCACATATGCAAACTGTTGTAATTCCTACACCGTTTACATGATTTGGATGTAAATACCCTCAAATTAAAGCTGACAGTCTGCAGTTAAAGCACATCTTGTTTGTTTCTTTTCAAATCCATTGTGGTGGTGTATAAAGCCAAAAATGTTAGAATTGTGTCGTTTTCCTAATATTTATGGACCTGACTGTAAGTCCATCAAGTTCAACCAAGGGATAGGTGGGGACGCGGATCCCAGAAGGAAGTGAGACTCCGATTTCTACACGTTTCCATAAGCATTAATGTCATTTACTTTTAAGAATCCATCTAAACCCTTTTTACAACTGTCCACTGTTCCTGCTGTGACCACGTCCTGAGGAAGTCTATCCAAATCCACAGATTCACAGTTCTTACAGTAAAGAAGTTTTGATGCTTTTGGAGACTGAACTTTTTCTTCTCCAGTCGGAGGCAGTACCACCTTGTCTTTGAGGACATTTTACATGGAACACTTTTTGTATTTTTTGTATGGCCCATATATATATTTGTATAGGTTAATCATGTTCCCCCCTTAGACGTCTCTTCTCAAGACTAAATACTTTTTTTTTGTTAAATCTTTCTTCATAACTAAGACCCTCCATGACCCTTATCAGATTAGTCGCTCTCCTTTGTACTTTTTCCAGCTGCAGAGCGTCCTTTCTATGGACTGGTGCTCAGAACTGAGCTGCATATTCCAGATGAGGCCGCACTGATGCCTTGTAAAGCGGTAATATTACATCCCTGCCCTGCGAGTCCATGCCTTGTTGAATGCATGACAATATCCTGGGAGCCTTAGAAGCAGCTGATTGACATTGTATGCTGTTATTTAATCTACCATCTACAAGGACTCCCAAATCCTTCTCTATAAGTGACTCTCCCAGTGTTACAGCCCCTAGGACATATGAAGCAAAGAGATTATTACTACCAAGATGCATAACTTTACATTTATCCACATTTAACCTCATTTGCCAAGTTGATGCCCAATCACTCAGAGTGTCCAAGTCAGCTTGTATTTTATGGACATCTTCCATAGACTGCACAGTACTACACAGCTTAGTGTCATCTGTAAAAATAGAAATGGTTTGATTAATGCCATCCTCAATATTAATAAATAAATTAAATAATAGAGGACCCAGCACTGAACCTTGGGGTCTACCACTTATAACCCGGGAACATTTTGAATAGGAATCATTGACCACAACCCTCTGGACACAGTCATTCAACCAGTTTTCAATCCAATTACAAACTATAATTTCCAAGCCTATAGGTCTACAATTGCCTGTGGAGGACCTAGATCCTTTTTTGAATATGGGCACCACATTTGCCTTTCGCTAATCACTTGGCACTGTACCAGTACCTAGAGAATCTTAAAAAATTATAAACAGGGACACAACAATGACTGAATGGAGATCTTTAACCCCTTAAGGACCGGGCCATTTTTCACCTTAAGGACCACTGATTTGTGCAAATCTGACATGTGTCACTTTATGTATTGATAACTTTAAAACGCTTTTACTTATCCAAGCCATTCTGAGATTGTTTTCTCGTCACATATTGTACTTCATGACAGTGGTAAATTTGAATCAAAATATTTCATTTTTATTTATAAAATAAAATACCAAATTTACCCAAAATTTAGAAAAATTTGCAAATTTCCAAATTTCAATTTCTCTGCTTTGAAAACAGATAGTGATACCTCATATAATAGTTATTACTTTACATTTCCCATATGTCTACTTCATGTTTGGATAATTTTGTGAATGCCATTTTATTTTTGGGGGACGTTAGAAGGCTTATAAGTTTAGAAGCAAATCTTGAAATTTTTAAGAAAATTTCAAAAACCAACTTTATAAGGACCAGTTCAGGTCTGAAGTCATTTTGTGAGGCTTACATAGTAGAAACCACCCAAAAATGACTCCATTTTAGAAACTACACCCCTCAATGTATTCAAAACTGATTTTACAAACATTGTTAACCCTTTAGGTGTTTACAAGAATCAATGGAAAATGAAGATGAAATTTCAGAATTTCACTTTTTTGGCAGATTTTCCATTTTAATCATTTTTTTTCTGCTAACAAAGCAAAAGTTAACAGCCAAACAAAACTCAATATTTATTGCCCTGATTCAGTAGTTTACAGAAACACCCCATATGTGGTCGTAAACTGCTGAACGGCCACACGGCAGGGCGCAAAAGGAATGCCATTTGGTTTTTGGAAGGCAGATTTTGATGGACTGGTTTTTTGACACCATGTCCCATTTGAAACCCCCCTGATGCACCCCTAGAATAGAAACTCCAAAAAGTGACCCCATTTTAGAAACTACACCCCTCAAGGTATTCAAAACTGATTTTACAAACTTGGTTAACCCTTTAATCCACAAGAATTAATGGAAAATGGAGATGAAATTTCAGAATTTCACTTTTTTTGGCAGATTTTCCATTTTAATAATTTTTTTCCGCTAACAAAGCCAGGAATAACAGCCAAAATAAACTCAATATTTATTGCCCTGATTCTGTAGTTTACATAAACACCCCATATGTGGTCCTAAACTGCTGTACGGCGCAGAAGGAAAGGAACGCCATATGGTTTTTGAAGGGCAGATTTCACTGGGATAATTTTAACTTGCCATGTCACATTTGAAGACCGCCTGAGGTACCCCTAGAGTAGAAACTACAAAAAAGTGACCCAATTTTATGGGATAAGGTGACAGTTTTATTGGTACTATTTTAGGGTACAGATGATTTTTGGTTGCTCTATATTACACTTTTTGTGATGCAAGGTAACAAAAAGCTGTTTTGGCACAGTTTTTATGTATTGTTATTTACAACGTTCATATGACAGGTTATATCATGAGCTACTTTTTATAGAGCAGGTTGTTATGGATGCGACAATACCAAATATGTATACTTTTTATTTATTTTTTTACCTTTAACACAATAAAAGCATTTAAAAAAAAAAAAAAATCATGTTTTAGTGTCTCCATAGTCTGAGCCATAGTTTTTTTTATTTTTTGGTTGATTGTCGTATGTATGAGCTCATTTTTTGTGGAATTAGGTGAGGGTTAGATTGGTACTATTTCTGGGGGCATACACATATTGGATCGCTTGATGTTGCACTTTTTGTGATGGCTTTTTTTGACAGTTTTTATTTTTTATGGTGTCTATCTAACGGGGGGGATCATGTGATATATTTATAGATTCGGTCGTTACGGACTCGGTGATAGCTAATATGTGCGTTTTTTTCTTTTTTTTTCTATTTTTTATTATAAAAGCAGGGGAAAAGTTTTTTTTTTTTTTTTTTAACTTGAAAATGTATTCATTTTATTCAAAACACTTTTTTTTTTACATTTTTTTTTAAAACTTTATCTGGATGTAAACTGATGCATCTGTCTGAAAAATGCATTGAAATACCACATCCGCCTCTCCGGTGTCATCCGGAAAAACCGATCCGTCAATGCGTAAATTTTAATGCCGGATCCAGCACTAATACATTTCAATGGAAATAATGCCGGATACGGCATTCCGGCAAGTGTTCAGGATTTTTGGCCGGAGAGAAAAATACAGCATGCTGCGGTATTTTCTCTGGCCAAAAAACGTAAGAGGGACTGAACTGATGCATCCTGATGCCTACTGAACGGAATGCTCTCCATTCAGAATGCATTAGGATAAAACTGATCAGTTTTTTTCCGGTATTGAGCCTCTGTGACGGAACTCAAAACTGGAAAAGAAAAACGCTAGTGTAAAAGTACCCTAAGTAAAAGACATTTGTTCTTCTACCACTGGCCTAGCTTTGCTTTTTTCCTCCAAATTAAACTTTTTTTTTGTATTTCATTGACGTTGCAGTTGGAGACCTTGTTTTTCTTCACACTTTTTGACATTGTTTTTTTTTTTACATTACATATACAGTTTATTATAGGTTAAGTATTAGCAGCTCCCTGCCTTGCTGTTCGGTTTATAAACTGCTGTAGGCTAAATGCTCACTGTCAGTGATGGCCAGTTCGCCGTGTTCGCCCGCGAACACTTGCAAGCTGCCATCTTAACTGACAAGTCCGGCGATGCACAGGTAAGTCCTTACATTTGCCTGTGCGCGAGCCGGTCTGAAATGAAATGCGATCTCCGGGTGCAGGCAGTTCCGAGAACATCCAGATGAAGGCCCCCAGCGGCGTTCTCGGAACTGCCTGCTCCTGGTGAGCGCATTTCAGTTCAGACCGGCTCGGGCACAGGCAAAGGTAAGGACTTACCTGTGCATCGCCGGACTTGTCAGTTAAGATGGCAGCTCGAATGTGTTCGCGGGCGAACACGGCGAACAGGCCATCACTGCTCACTGTTCCCTTTCTGACACAAAATGTATACATCTTTTTAATTGATTCTCACAATTTCGAACATTTCTTTCACATTTGATCTGTTAAATATATAATGCACATATTTTTATTATTTTATTTCTTTTCCTTCATCCTTTTTTTCATGATCTATTTTCTTTGCTCTCTCCTTATTTTGACCCTTGCAGTCCGTTGGCCCCGTCTCCCCACTGATGTACCTTTGTCACCTTACCTCTTTTTAGTTCCTTATTTTGTCCTTATCATTCTCTCTATAATTCACCTTCTCTCCACCTTTTCATTTACATATCCAGACCAGTAAATGATAAATGACATTTTGAAGCCTCAGAACTGATTTTTTAAGTCATCATTGTTCTCATTAAACTTTTCAATTTTTTTAACCAAATTATTAGCTTTCTTAGCTGAAAATGTAACATAAATTTGCAGTAATCTAGGTCCCACTGATGAATTTAAGTTAAACCATGACATGTTTATGATTAGTGCGGAGCGAACCCGAACTGTAAAGTTTGGGCCCGTGCGGAACTTTGCGAATTTGCATGCCCGAACCCGAACTTTGCCGGAAAAGTTCAGATTCGAGTTCAGTGTTCGGTCATTTAACAAAGCTTTTAAAAGGCTGCAGGGGAGCCAATCAACAAGATTTTAAGCCGTGGGCACTGTGGGGGTTCGCTCTGATAGGCAGGTTAGCGGACGCAGTATAGAGGCAACAACAAAGTCTTTAAATTAAACAATTCAGTGTTTATTCACACATTAAGTAAATGACAAAACAAAAAGTCAGTTTCAAGGAAAACAGTTACCTTGTGATTCTGGTGTTCGTTCACACCATGCAGCAAAGAAGAAGTCCTTGGACAAATCTGAATCCACCTGCTTTCACACCAATAAGGTAGCAGGCCTTTATTCAGGCCCAAACTCTCATGTCCAAACACAGAGACTGACAGAGCTCCACGGTCAGAGAGGAGTAATCCACACCACCTGACAGTGCTGCCTGGAACGTGGGGAGTAGTCACCCACCCAGCACTTTCCCTACTCCCAGAAAGAGGCGTCCCGGGTCAGCTATGCAACCATACTAAAATAGTAAAGTGTCAATCAACATTAGCTGCCGCTGACACCTCAAAATACCTGCTCTTACTTCACCGAGGCCAGGATCCTTGGTGACACATATCTTCCATCAACGACAGACCCTTGCACCTTCCTACAGCACTTAGAAGCCATCACATCCATGCCTAGTAATGGCATGGCTGTGATTGGCCGGTGCATCATGTGACCCAGCCTCTATACGAGCTGGATCACCGCCCATCAGCTCTGAGTAGTGCAGGCACAGGAAGCAGGCAGCTGAAGTGAGGGAGAGTGTTAAAAATCTGGCTATTTGTTTTGTCCATGACCTATAATGATTTTTTGTATGTGCAATACACCAGCTTTCCACCTCTGACACAGAAATATAATAATTAACCTGGCTATTAATTCTGTGGGTGACCTATAGTGATTTTTTGTGGGTGCAATGCACCATTTTTGTACCCCTGACACAAAAATATTATAGTTAATCTGTCTGTTAGTTTGATGGGTGACATATGCCCATTTTTGATGTGAGATACATGTGCACATTATATGTGACAGGGAAATTAATATAGTTAATATGTCTGTTAGTTCAGCGGGTGACATATACCCATTTTTGGTGTGAGACACATGCACTGCATATATGACAGGGAAATTAATATAGTTAACTAGGGTTAAGCGAACCCGAACTGTAAACATTTTAGTAAAAGTTCAGGTTCGGGATCGGTGTTCAGTGATTTAATGGCGCTTTTTGAAAGGCTGCAGAGCAGCCAATCAACAAGCGTTTAACTCGTGTCCCCTTAGAAGCCATCACAGCCATGCCTACTAATGGCATGACTGTGAATGGCCAGAGCAGCATGTGACCCAGCCTCTATATAAGCTGGAGTCACGTCGCGCTGCACGTCACTCTGCTCTTACTAGTGTAGGGATAGGATGCTGCTGCTGCGAGGGAGCGAATAGGAAAGAATATGATATCAGAACTTGTTAAAAGGCTTCTGTCACCCCCAAAACCCTTTTTTTTGGGGGGGGCTTGTTAAAATCCTTTTATAACGACTATTCCCTACATAGGGCTCTTACCTTTGGCTGTGGCTTCTTTTCCTTAAAAAACGATCTTTTAAAATATGCAAATCACTTCACTACCAGCAAGTAGGGCGTCTACTTGTTGGTAGCCGCCGCAAAAAAAAACGCCCCCTCCTCCTGTTGATTGACAGGGCCAGCGAGCGCTCTCCTCCTCCGGCTGGCACTGTCAGCATTTCAAATCCCGCGCCTGTCTTCATTCGGCGCAGGCGCTCTGAGAGAAGGAAGCTCGCCTCCTCAGCACTCCCTCAGTGCGCCTGCGCCGATGACGTCACCGAAAGAGAAGAGGTAATCGGCGCAGGCGCACTAAGGGAGTGCTGAGGAGGCGAGCCTCCGTCTCTCAGAGCGCCTGCGCCAAATGAAGACAGGCACGGGATTTGAAATGCTGACAGGGCCAGCCGGAGGAGGAGAGCGCTCGCTGGCCCTGTCAATCAAAAGGAGGAGGGGGCGGTTTTTTGCGGCGGCTACCAGCAAGTAGACGCCCTACTTGCTGGTAGTGAAGTGATTTGCATATTTTAAAAGATCATTTTTTAAGGAAAAGAAGCCACAGCCAAAGGTAAGAGCCCTATGTAGGGAATAGTCGTTATAAAAGGATTTTTACCAGCTCAAAAAAAAAAAGGGGTTTTGGGGGTGACAGAAGCCCTTTAACTCTGCGATCTACTGCGATTTTTTTTTTTTTGTGGGAGCAATGCAACATTTTTGTACCCTGCACTGAGCCCAGTGACACAGAAAAAGTTTTATCTGTCAGTTAGTTAGGTGGGCGTTGGCGGCCATTTTGTGCAAGTGCAGTGCACCAGCACTGCATACAGTTGTGTTCAAAATTATTCAACCCCCAATGCTGTAAAGTGTTTTAGGGAATTTAGTGTACATTTATAATTGTGTTCAGAATGAAATCTTACAAGGACTTTTTAAAGAACCAAATGCAACTAAAATGACATCAATTGTTTTTGTAATACAGTATTAAATGTTTTTTTTTGTGATTTCTTCATTGACACAATTATTCAACCCCTTAAAGACTACCACTCTTAAGAACAGAGGTTCATTCAAGTGTTTTCGATCAGGTATTGAAAACACCTGTGGATGTCAAGGAGCAGCAATCAAGCATAATAAGCACCAATTAGGCAGATTTAAAAGGACTGTGATACTCAGCTCCTTCTAGACATTTACTGGTGTGTTTACAAACATGGTGAAATCAAGAGAATGGTCCAGGAAGACAAGAGAAGAGGTGATTTCTCTTCACAGGAAGGGCAATGGCTATAAGAAGATTGCAAAGATGTTAAACATACCAAGAGACACCATAGGAAGCATTAGCAATAAATTATCTGTGGATCGCTTCAGCTGGACAAGATGGAATAGGTGCTCTTGGTCTAAGTGGCACACCCAGCCACGAGCAAGTAATATATTATAAAAATGGATAGACCAGGCACTCAATATATGTTACTAAAATGAGATATTTATTCACACACTGATAAAAATTAATAAAATTCAATTAAACAAACTGTGACAATATGATATAACACTAACAATAAATATAGCAGCAATAATATATCAGTGCAGCACATGTGGCATAAGACAAATAGGTGATATAACGCATTCAAATAATGTTTGGATCCAAAATATATACCTCTGGAGTTGGGTTAATCACCATGGCAACATAGAATGTTCCTTATGGAGAAATAGCAGCATAGATAGTTCCTTCTAGAGAAATAGCAGCATAAATAGTTCCTTCTAGAAGGAACTATCTATGCTGCTATTTCTCCATAAGGAACCATCTATGTTGCCATGGTGATTAACCCAACTCCAGAGTTATATATTTTGGATCCAAACATTATTTGAATGCGTTATATCACCTATTTGTCTTATGCCACATGTGCTGCACTGATATATTATTGCTGCTATATTTATTGTTAGTGTTATATCATATTGTCACAGTTTGTTTAATTGAATTTTACTAATTTTTATCAGTGTGTGAATAAATATCTCATTTTAGTAACATATATTGAGTGCCTGGTCTATCCATTTTTATACCATAGGAAGCATCATTCACAAATTCAAGGCAAAGGGCACTGTTGAAACGCTACCTGGTCGTGGCAGAAAGAAGATGCTGACTTCGACTGCTGTGCGCTACCTGAAGTGCAAAGTGGAGAAAAGTCCCCGTGTGACTGCTGAGGAACTGAAAAAAGATTTGTCAGATGTGGGTACTGAAGTTTCAGCTCAGACAATAAGGCGCGCACTGCGTAATGAAGGCCTCCATGCCAGAACTCCCAGGCGCACCCCCTTGCTGTCTCCAAAGAATAAGAAGAGTCGACTGCAGTATGCCAAAAGTCATGTGGACAAACCACAAAAGTTTTGGGATAGTGTTCTGTGGACTGATGAAACAAAATTAGAACTGTTTGGGCCCATGGATCAACGCTATGTTTGGAGGAGGAAGAACAAGCCCTATGAAGAAAAGAACACCTTGCCTACTGTGAAGCATGGTGGGGGGTCAATCATGCTTTGGAGCTGTTTTGCTTCTACAGGTACAGGGAAGCTTCAGCGTGTGCAAGGTACCATGAATTCTCTTCAGTACCAGGAGATAATGGATGAAAATGTGATGCAGTCCGTCACAAACCTGAGGCTTGGGAGACGTTGGACCTTTCAACAGGACAATGATCCCAAGCATACCTCCAAGTCCACTAGAGCATTGTTGCAGATTAAAGGCTGGAACATTTTGAAGTGGCCATCGCAGTCACCAGACTTAAATCCGATTGAGAACCTCTGGTGGGACTTAAAAAAAGCAGTTGCAGTGCGCAAGCCTAAGAATGTGACTGAACTGGAGGCTTTTGCCCATGAAGAATGGGCGAAGATACCCATAGATCGCTGCAAGACACTTTTGTTAAGCTATGCTTCACGTTTAAAAGCTGTTATAACTGGAAAAGGATGTTGTACTAAGTACTAAGATTGAATGTCACTTGGGGGTTGAATAAAACTGATAATGATGTGAGCACAGAAAATAAATTTTGTGGTTATTTCATTATAAATGTTATGTTACATTTGTCTGACTTACAAGTGCCTCTTTGATTGAATTGTAAACAAGATGACTGAAATGATCAAAATCAATGTCAAACTGGCCAAAACACTCAATTTCAGTGGGGGTTGAATAATTTTGAACACAACTGTATGTGCCAGGGACAATAATTTAATCCTGTTCTTTTAGTTCAGTGGGCAACATATACCCATTTTTTAAGTGCACCTGCACTGCATATGTGCCAGGGGAAGGGGAAATAATATAGGTAGTTCAGGGACCCAGGGGGTGACATATTCACATTTTTTTCTGTAAAGTACCCCTGTGCTGCATATGTTAGTGTAATCAATTCAGTAAATCCATCTGTTAGATTCTGGGGGAACAAATAAATTGTTTTTTGCTAAAAAGTACATTTGCGCCCTGCACTGCATTTGTGATAGTGAAATAAAATCATTAAATCCATCTGTTTCACTGTGGGTGAAAAAATCATATTTTATTTTCCATAAAGTACCTTTGCGGCCTGTACTGCAAATCTGATAGTGAAATATAATCAGTGAATACAACTGGGACACTGTGGGTAAAAATAAATTACAATTTTTTTTGGCCATAAAGTACCTTTGCGGCCAGCACTGCATTTGTGATAGCGAAAGAAAATCTGTTAAATCCATCTGTTTCATTTGTTGGTGAAAAAATCATATATTTTTTTCCATAAAGTACCTTTGCGGCCCGCACTGCAAATCTGAAAGTGAAATAAAATCAGAAAATCCATCTGTTTCACTGTGGGTGAAAAAAATCATATATTTTTTCCCATAAAGTACCTTTGCGGCCTGTGCTGCAAATCTGATAGTGAAAATATAATCAGTAAATACAACTTGGACATTGTGGGTGAAAAAAAAAAACATAAAGTACCTTTGCGGCCTGCACTGCATATCTGACAGGCAGGCAAATAAATACATTAAATTCATCTGTAGGATTGTGGGGTGACATTCCCACGGTTATCAGGCCAGTCATTCACAAGTGGCTCGGAGGGTGGGTTCCTGCACCAACATAGGCCAGGTACACAATTGTACAGCCAGGGCACATGTGCAATACACCACTTTTACACCCCGGACACAGAAAGATAATTTATCTGTCTGTTCATTCTGTGGCTGACCTTCCTACAGCAATTTTTTGTGGGCGCAACATCTAAAATAAATATTAATAATTGAATACTTAATCCGTCTGTAAGGCTACTTTCACACCTGCGTTAGGTGCAGATCCATCTGGTATCTGCACAGATGGATCCGCACCTATAATGCAAACGATTGTATCCGTTCAGAACGGATCCGTTTGCATTATGAAGAACACAGTCAAAACGGATCAGTCCTGACTTACATTGAAAGTCAACGGGGGATGGATCCGTTTTCAATTGCACCATATTGTGTCAATGAAAACGGATCCGCCCCATTGACTTACATTGTAAGTCAGGACGGATCCGTTTGGCTCCGCATCGCCAGGCGGACACCAAAATGCTGCAAGCATTAACCCTTTTTTGGCTGTTTTATACCTCTGCTCTACATAGTAGACAGGGAAATAATAAAAAAAAAATTGTCTGTTACATTGTTGGGTGACATTAACCAATTTTTGCTGTTTAAAATCTCCTGCTCTGCATAGGTGGCAGGGACCGAAATTTCAGAAAATCGTCTGTTCCATTGATGGGTGACATTAACCCATTTTTGCCATTGAAAAAACCCTGCTCTGCATTTCTGACAGGGAACTAAATTTAGTAAAAACGTCTGTTACTTCGGTGGGTGACCGCAAAAAATGAGGAGAGCATCAAATGAGGGACGTGGCACTGGTCGTGGTGCTACTGGTGTTGGTGGAGCTACTGTTGCAGGGAGAGGACGTGGTCGATCTGTGCCAACTACATGCCCAAATGAAACACCTTCCTCAGGTGCGCGTAAGCGACAGAGCCTTCAGCGTTATTTAGTAGGCCCGAATGCCGCTCTACGAATGGTGAGGCCAGAACATGTACAGGCGTTAGTAGATTGGGTAGCTGACAGTGCCTCCAGTTCCTTCACATTGTCTCCCACCCAGTCCGCTGCTGAAAGCTCAGAGTTGGCACCTGCAGGCCATGGGCATCTATATTGCACCTCACCCTCTTGAAAATAAGGTAAGCAGTCTGAGCCCCAAGTCATGCAGCAGTCTCTTATGCTTTTTGATGACTCTGCTAGCAGGGTTTCCCAGGGCCATCCGCCTAGCCCTGCCCCAGATGTGGAAGAGATTGAGTGCACTGATGCCCAACCACTTATGTTTGAGGATGAGGACCTGGAAAGACAACCGCAGCACGTCTTTGATGATGACGAAACACAGGTGCCAATTGCTGCGGCTTTCTGCAGCGTGCAAACCGACAAGGAGGGCAGGGGTGAAGACTGGGTGGAAGATGATGTGGAGGACGATGAGGTCCTAGACCCCACATGGAATCAAGTTCATGCGAGTGATCTGTGCAGTTCAGAGGAAGAGCCACCAGCACAGCAAAAGAGGGTGCAAAAGCAGAGCGGACATCCCCTAGACAGTACGCCTGCTACTGCCCACCGCACGCAGGGACCGAGCACACCAAAACCAGCTCCAAGCAGTTCCCTGGTGTGGCAGTTCTTCAGACAATGTGCTGACGACGAGACACAAGTGGTTTGCACGCTGTGCAATCAGAGCCTGAAGCGAGGCATAAACGTTCTAAACCTGAGCACAACTGCATGACAAGGCATCTAAGTGCAAAGCACGAGCTGCAGTGGAGTAAACACCTCCAAAACCAAGAAAGGTCTCAGGTTCCTCCTGCTCCCTCTTCTGCTGCAGTTTCAGCCGCTTCCTCCACCTCTGGAGTAACAGTGGCACCGGCCACCCAGCAAACAGAGGATGTGGCAGCAACGCCACCACCTCGGTCACTAAGCATCTCCACAATGTCCCATGGAAGCGTTCAGCTGTCTATCTCCCAAACACTGGAGCGAAAGAGGAAGTACCCCCCTACCCATCCTCAATCCCTGGCCCTGGATGCTAGCATTTCCAAATTCCTGGCCTTTAAAATGCTGTAATTCCGTCTGGTGGACACGGACAGTTTTAAGAATCTGATGGCGGTGGCTGTCCCACAGTACGTAGTTCCCAGACTCCACTACCTTTCCAAGCGAGCCATCCCTGCCCTGCACAACAAAGTTTGGGACAAAATCAGGTGTGCACTGTGCAACGCCATCTGTGGCAAGGTCCACCTAATTACAGATACGTGGACCAGTAAGCACGGTCAGGGACGCTATATCTCCATAACAGCACACTGGGTAAATGCAGTGGCGACTGGGCCTGAGGTGGATAGCAGTTTGGCGCATGTCCTTCCACCACCGAGGACTGCAGGACATTTCTCGTTGCCTCCTGTTGCCTCCTGTTGCCTCCTCCTCCTACTCCGCTTCCTCATCCTCTACCGCCTACTCATCACGTCAGTGTAACACCTTCATCACCAACTTCAGCACAGCCAGGGGGAAATGACAGCAGGCTATTTGAAACTCATCTTTTTTGGGGAAAAACCCCACATTGCGCAGGAGCTGTGGACGGGCATGGAACAACAGACCGATGAGTTGTTTGTGATGCTGAGCTTCAAACCTGGCCTGGTGGTGTGCAATAAATCTCATAGCATCTCTGGGGCTAGCCGGTTTGACACACATCCCTTGCCTGGTGCATTTGCTGAATTTGGTGGTGCAGAGGTTCCTGAAAAATTACCCCGATATATCAGAGGTTCTTCAGAAAGCGCAAGCTGTCTGTGCGCGCATTCATTGTTCTCACCCCGCTGCTTGCCTGTCTGCGCTGCAGCGTAACTTTGGCCTTCCCGCTCAACACCTCATATGCGACGTACCCAATTTCAGCTGCAGCACGCATGGACGAGTCGCTCTGCGGAACAGCACCCCTTCACCACCAACGAGTGGGCCTCCATGCGGGGCATGTGTGCTGCGTTGCGCTATTTTGAGTACTCCACCAACATGACCAGTGCCGATGATGCAGTGCTCAGCGTTACTATCCCACTTCTATGTCTCCTTGAAAAAACACTTCGGGCAATGATGGAAGAGGATGTGGCACAGGAGGAAGAGGAGGAGGAAGAGGGATTATTTCCACGGTTATCAGGCCAGTCATTCACAAGTGGCTCGGAGGGTGGGTTCCTGCACCAACAGAGGCCATGTACACAACTGTCCAGCCAGGGCACAGTTCTGCAGGATGATGAGGAGAAGGAGGATGATGATGAGGAGGATTGTGTTCACAGCAGGGAGGCACCCAAAGCAGCTTATGGGCATTAATGGAGCATAGCTGGGGGTATACAGAGGACACAGATGATACTCCTCCCACAGAGGACAGTTTGTTGTTGCCTCTGGGCAGTCTGGCACACATGAGCGACTACATGCTGCAGTGC
This sequence comes from Bufo bufo, assembly GCF_905171765.1. Lineage (NCBI taxonomy): Eukaryota > Metazoa > Chordata > Amphibia > Anura > Bufonidae > Bufo > Bufo bufo. Next base: position 90,512,376 of record NC_053389.1, on the reverse strand, counting down.
CGGCGCAATGACCGCAGAGTTGCCCACATTCTTTTTTTTTTTTTACAACACTTTATTGATAATCCAACAATAACCATTATATAAAACATCATTATTAACATATTTCAACATATTTTCCTTTAACCCCCCAAAAAACCCCTCCCCCCTCCGTTCTAAGACCGAGGAGTGGTGTTGACGGGTGAAGAGCGGAGGATGCTTCTATGAGATCCAGTCATCCCAAATTCCAATCCATTTTTTCTCAGTATTTCTCTGCTTATACAGAATATATTCCTATCTCTTAGTAGTATTCACCAGATTTAACCATGTATTCATAGTGGGACTGTTCCGCGAAAACCAAGAACGTGCTATCAAAAGTCTTGCCAAAAACATTATCTTAAATAAAAGATTTGTTTTATATTGCAGACAGCTCACCCAGTACCCAACATTCAGGGGGAAAAGGGATCCGCACCTTCAATTTTCCCCCCAATAGTGTTTCAACTCTGCACAGGACCAGAACAGAGAATCAGGGGAATCACACCTAGGACAGTTGGAATCGTTCGTAATCCCACATCTATTAAGCCAGAGAGGTGTAACATAAAGTTTATGTAAAATATTAAACTGCACCACAACGTGATTAAAATTATGTGAAACCAATTTTAAATTCAAAGTTACCTTCTGCTGGTCATCCAAATGAATCATTGGGCACTCATTTTGCCAAGTCCTTTGGCCAGCAGAAGAAACCCCTGCAAATCGAGTTATAAGTAAATTTTTATAAAGGTGAGAAATCTTCAACTTATGTTCCAAGTTCCCTATCCACTCATTAAATTGTGCTGAGGTGTGTATATGAAACCTATTTTTTTCCTTTATACTCAAAAGTGCCGATCTTAACTGTAAATACCAAAACCATAATAGTTTCTGTGATTTTTCTCTCTGTGATAGTTCTACAAATGAACTAATATCTCCATTGCTTACTACCTGTGTCAAATAAAAAATATTGCTTTTTTGCCAATATTGTTCCTTAGCTAGTTCATCTAAAGTCCGAAAGTGCTGGTTATGCCATAAGGGAGTGTATTCTAATGAACCTTTCACTCCACACAATAGTCTAATAGAATACCATGACTTCATAAAAAGATTCCTGGCTGATCTAAATTCCCTATTGGAGTTGATCAGTTGATCAGACTCCAGTAGAGTAAACAAGTTATCATATGGAGAACTATTCACCAAGTCCCTGCAAAGTGGGCTATCTTTCCATTCACAGAGAAAACAAAAGTGTGCGGCTAAAAAATATCCCCTGAAACAGGGGAGGTTAACACCTCCCCTCTCCAGGGGCATATACCAATGCTCTAACTTAAGTCTTACCCGTTTCGTCCCCCAGAGTAGATCATTAATAATCCTTTCGATTACCTTAAAATACCTATCCGGGATCCAAACTGGAGAATTTCGAAGGAGATAGAGTAGCTGAGGGAGAATCACCATCTTAACTAAAGATATTCTATCAGCCTTTGACAAAGGTAAACGTTGCCACGTTGTTATTTTTAGCCTTAGCTTATTTATCAATGGCATCAAGTTAAGCGGAATAAAATCATCCACCCTAGGGGAGACTGTGATACCAAGATACTCAAAGGAGTCCGCAATTTTTAGGGTGTTCAGAGGACTATCATTGGGGAATGAAAATTTATCTAAGGACGTAGTTGTTATATCTAGTGGCATAATCGTGGTTTTATCCCAATTTTTATCCAGACCTGAGGCTTCTCCAAAAGACTTAATCGTTTGCATAATAGTTAACAGAGTAGATTTTGTTTGTTGGACATAAAATAAAATATCATCAGCATATAAAGAAATGCGATCTTCCGTTCCCAATACCCCAAACCCTAGTATCCCAGGATCTTGTCTGACCCTGGCAGCCAAGGGTTCAATATAGATATTGAATAGAAGAGGAGAAAGTGCACATCCCTGGCGAGTGCCCCTAGTTATGGGAAAAATTCTTTTAAGATGTCCATTTATACTTAGTCTTGCAGTAGGAGATCTATAAAGAAGTTTAACCATATTAATAAACCTAGGGCCAAAGCCCATCTTGTGAAGCACTCTCCATAGAAATCCCCACTCAACTCTATCAAAAGCCATAGACGCATTTATAGACAAGTTAGATCATGAAGGCCCTCCAGAGGTCTGTATATTAGAGAACAGGCGATGTAAATTATAATGAGTCCCCTTATTATGGATAAAGCCATTTTGGTATGGATGTACAGTATAATTGATGTCATAACACTAGATAGCCTCATAGCCAAAATTTTTGAATAAAGTTTAACATCTGTGTTAAGGGGAGAAATAGGTCTATAGGATCCCAGCTCATTAGGGTCTTTACCCTTCTTTAAACTATCGATCATACTTCTCCCACCCATCATCATCTGAGAACAATTATTTTTCTTATTTTCCAACATACCGTACTTACAAAGAATACAAAAAAGAATCAAGAGTAACAATCTACTACATAAATCCACTTCCTCACTTTCCATATCCCTTCTGCATCAACCTCCCCTTTTCTTTTTTTTATCCCACAGATAACACACATATAACTTCCCTAATACCATTCGTAAACTATCTCTAATTGTTAATTATTTCATTTTAAACACATTTATATTTCTTACATCCCACAATACTTCTTTTATACAAGCCAACAACAACCACAACACTCTATTTTATAACCTAAATTCTTAAAAAAAGACCTTGTTTTCATTTTCACCCAATCCCACCACTTAGATATATCACTAAACTCACTCTTTGTCCTACACCAACTTTCATACAATCTTCTATAATCCATTTTAACATCCTCATTTTCCAACAAACTCACATTTAATTTCCACAACCCACGTCCATACACTCCTCTTGATTCTATATCCAACTCGCATATCACACATTCTGTCACTACCAGAGCTTTGAGACGTTCTCACAGCTCTGTTTCTCCACCCCTGTGATGATGTCACTACTAGAGCTTGGAGGAGTTCTCACTGCTCTGTTTCTCCGCCCCTGTGATGAGGTCTTTACTTTCTGTTTCCTTCCTCCCAGCTGTTCCTCCTGCGTTTGATTTCCCTGCCTTTAAATCACCCCTCCTCCTTTGTAGGGTGTGGATTATATTTCTCATTTGAGTTGTAGCTCTTGCTTGAGTATCTTCACTTGTAAGCTATCATTTCACTGGACCTGTGTTCTGCTGCAGCAAGTACTCCGGATATTGCCAGCTGTCTTTGGATCCGTCTTCTCTGCTGCTGCAGCTCCTTCAGCTAAGTGTGCAGACATTGTAGTGTATCTGTTTATTTTCTGACTGGATCTGAGGCGACCACGGTTCCCTCCATATACTGAGCAGGGCACTGGTGGCCGTGCCCCTTCCACTATTGTAGGGGTTACAGTGGTCATTAGTCTTAGATACGTGGGCATGCCTCGTTCCACCATTTGGATCCGGGCATGTGCTTTAGCAGCATAGGGAGAGCTTTGAGGGTCTGACAGGGGTCACCCTTTATCCTCCCTAGTTTGGGTCCGGTCAGTAGCTCTATTTACTGTGTATGCTCTTGTTGCTCACATACAGCCGTGACATTATAATCCACCAAAACCGTCCTTTTTGACATGGATCCGCTTTCTGGCCTGGTTGACCGCATGCAGGGTCTTTCTTTGGAGGTAGCGGATCTCCGTCAATCTATGACTCAGCTTCAAGCATTGGGCTCTGCTCCGGCCCATGGAGTCTGTTGCGAGCCAAAGGTCTCACTTCCGGAAACGTTCTCCGGGGGCAGGGAGAATTTTGTTCGCTTCAGAGAGGCATGCAAACTCCATTTTTGCTTGTGTCCCCACTCCTTTGGTAATGAGGAGCAGAGGGTGAGGATTGTCATCTCCCTGCTCAGGGGTAATGCTCAGACTTGGGCTTTTTCGCTGCCATCAGGGGATCCCTCCCTTCGATCCGTGGAAATATTTTTTGTGGCCCTGGGGCAGATATATGATGACCCGGATCGTGTTGCTCTGGCCGAATCTAACTTACGTTTTTTATGCCAGAACAAACTGTCTGCGGAGCTTTATTGTTCTGAATTTCGGAGATGGGCAGCTGATTCAGGTTGGAATGATGCTGCACTCCGGAGTCAGTTCTGTCATGGTCTCTCAGAGAGATTGAAAGATGCGTTTGCTTTCCATGAGAGACCAACGTCCTTAGAGTCTGCCATGTCATCGGCGGTACGCCTTGACAGGCGTCTAAGAGAAAGAAACGAGACCTCTCTGTCCAGCCATTGTCAGTCTAGGGGCAGTGGTGCGGACTCATTCATTGTGCAGGGGCCTCATCCTGTCTCGCTCCCCTCTGAGGAGGAGCCCATGCAGCTAGGTTGACTTGCCCCTGATAAAAGAGGATTTAGTCCTCAGAGTATGGTGTGTTTTTGTTGTGGGGGCATAGGTCATTTGGCAAATGTTTGTCCGTCTAGGAGATTCTTGAACTGTACTAAGAGCGATAATAAGAGAAAAACCTCAAAAGGTAAATCATCAAATTCTGCTTTATCTGCTACTTTGGGCAAAGTTGATGTAGGAATTGATGCTTTTCCTCTGACCTGCAGTTCCCGTTTTCTCCTGTCTGCCAGGGTGGCGCTAGAGAGCAAAGTCATTTCTTGTGAGATTTTTGTCGATAGTGGAGCGGCCGTCAATCTTATTGACACTCAATTTGTAGCCATGCATGGTTTTCAGGTTTGCACATTAGAAAAGGATATACCTGTTTTTGCTATTGACTCTGCTCCACTCTCACAGAGATCTCTCAAGGGCATTGTTCACAATATCCGGCTAGCTGTAGGTGACACTCATGTGGAGGATATATCTTGTTTTGTCCTTAACGGATTGCCTTCTCCTCTAGTTTTGGGGTTACCCTGGCTCACTAGACATAACCCCACTATTGATTGGCAAGGAAGGCAAATAAATGAGTGGAGTGACTTTTGTAGAGAGAATTGTCTCACAGCGACTTTTGCAGAGGTGTCTACTAAAACTGTGCCATCATTTCTCTCTGATTTGTCGGACGTGTTTTCCGAGAGCGGTGTTCAGGAGCTACCTCCTCACCGGGAGTTTGACTGTCCCATTAACCTCATTCCCGACGCCAAGCTGCCAAAAGCACGCCTCTACAATCTCTCACAACCGGAAAGAATCGCAATGCGAACCTATATCTCCGAGAGTCTCGATAAGGGGCATATTCGTCCCTCAAAATCACCTGTTGCCGCAGGTTTTTTTTTTTGTTAAAAAAAAAGATGGCTCTCTGAGACCTTGCCTAGATTTTAGGGAGCTGAACCGTATCACAATTCGCGATCCCTATCCCCTTCCTCTGATCCCGGACCTCTTCAACCAAATTGTTGGGGCCAAGGTTTTTTCCAAATTGGATTTGAGAGGCGCGTACAACCTGGTCAGGGTCAGAGAGGGGGATGAATGGAAAACGGCCTTTAACCTCCTCAGGACCGCCGTACGCAGGATTGCGTCTTTGCGGCGGCCCTGCTCTTCTGGGTGGACGCGCCGGCGCGTCCTCTCGCGAGACGCGAGATTTCCTGTGAACGCGCGCACACAGGCGCGCGTGCTCACAGGAACGGAAGGTAAGAGAGTTGATCTCCAGCCTGCCAGCGGCGATCGTTCGCTGGCAGGCTGGAGATGTGTTTTTTTTAACCCCTAACAGGTATATTAGACGCTGTTTTGATAACAGCGTCTAATATACCTGCTACCTGGTCCTCTGGTGGTCCCCTTTGTTTGGATCGACCACCAGAGGACACAGGTAGCTCAGTAAAGTAGCACCAAGCACCACTACACTACACTACACCCCCCCGTCACTTATTAACCCCTTATTAGCCCCTGATCACCCCTGATCACCCCATATAGACTCCCTGATCACCCCCCTGTCATTGATTACCCCCCTGTCATTGATTACCCCCCTGTCATTGATCAACCCCCTGTAAAGCTCCATTCAGACGTCCGCATGATTTTTACGGATCCACTGATAGATGGATCGGATCCGCAAAACGCATCCGGACGTCTGAATGAAGCCTTACACGGGCGTGATCAATGACTGTGGTGATCACCCCATATAGACTCCCTGATCACCCCCCTGTCATTGATTACCCCCCTGTAAAGATCCATTCAGATGTCCGCATGATTTTTACGGATGCACTGATAGATGGATCGGATCCGCAAAACGCATCCGGACGTCTGAATGAAGCCTTACAGGGGCATGATCAATGACTGTGGTTATCACCCCATATAGACTCCCTGATCACCCCCCTGTCACTGATTACCCCCCTGTAAAGCTCCATTCAGATGTCCGCATGATTTTTACGGATGCACTGATAGATGGATCGGATCCGCAAAACGCATCCGGACGTCTGAATGAAGCCTTACAGGGGCATGATCAATGACTGTGGTTATCACCCCATATAGACTCCCTGATCACCCCCCTGTCATTGATTACCCCCCTGTAAAGCTCCATTCAGATGTCCGCATGATTTTTACGGATGCACTGATAGATGGATCGGATCCGCAAAACGCATCCGGACGTCTGAATGAAGCCTTACAGGGGCATGATCAATGACTGTGGTTATCACCCCATATAGACTCCCTGATCACCCCCCTGTCATTGATCACCCCCCCTGTCATTGATTACCCCCCTGTAAAGCTCCATTCAGACGTCCGCATGATTTTTACGGATCCACTGATAGATGGATCGGATCCGCAAAACGCATCCGGACGTCTGAATAAAGCCTTACACGGGCGTGATCAATGACTGTGGTGATCACCCCATATAGACTCCCTGATCACCCCCCTGTCATTGATTACCCCCCTGTAAAGCTCCATTCAAACGTCCGCATGATTTTTACGGATGCACTGAGAGATGGATCGGATCCGCAAAACGCATCCGGACGTCTGAATGAAGCCTTACAGGGGCATGATCAATGACTGTGGTTATCACCCCATATAGACTCCCTGATCACCTTCCTGTCATTGATTACCCCCCTGTAAAGCTCCATTCAGATGTCCGCATGATTCTTACGGATCCACTGATAGATGGATCGGATCCGCAAAACGCATCCGGACGTCTGAATAAAGCCTTACAGGGGCATGATCAATGACTGTGGTTATCACCCCATATAGACTCCCTGATCACCCCCCTGTCATTGATCACCCCCCCTGTCATTGATTACCCCCCTGTAAAGCTCCATTCAGATGTCCGCATGATTTTTACGGATGCACTGATAGATGGATCGGATCCGCAAAACGCATACGGACGTCTGAATGAAGCCTTACAGGGGCATGATCAATGACTGTGGTTATCACCCCATATAGACTCCCTGATCACCCCCCTGTCATTGATTACCCCCCTGTAAAGCTCCATTCAGATGTCCGCATGATTTTTACGGATGCACTGATAGATGGATCGGATCCGCAAAACGCATCCGGACGTCTGAATGAAGCCTTACAGGGGCGTGATCAATGACTGTGGTGATCACCCCATATAGACTCCCTGATCACCCCCCTGTCATTGATCACCCCCCTGTCATTGATCACCCCCCTGTCATTGATCACCCCCCCTGTCATTGATCACCCTCTGTAAGGCTCCATTCAGACATTTTTTTGGCCCAAGTTAGCGGAATTATTATTTTTTTTTCTTACAAAGTCTCATATTCCACTAACTTGTGTCAAAAAATGAAATCTCACATGAAATCACCATACCCCTCACGGAATCCAAATGCGTAAAATTTTTTAGACATTTATATTCCAGACTTCTTCTCACGCTTTAGGGCCCCTAGAATGCCAGGGCAGTATAAATACCCCACATGTGACCCCATTTCGGAAATAAGACACCCCCAGGTATTCCGTGAGGGGCATATTGAGTCCATAAAAGATTGAAATTTTTGTCCCAAGTTAGCGGAACGGGAGACTTTGTGAGAAAAAAATTAAAAATATCAATTTCCGCTAACTTGTGCCAAAAAAAAAAATAATTCTATGAACTCTCCATGCCCCTCATTGAATACCATTTTATACTGCCCTGGCATTCTAGGGGCCCCAAAGCGTGAGAAGAAGTCTGGTATCCAAATGTCTAAAAATGCCCTCCTAAAAGGAATTTGGGCACCTTTGCGCATCTAGGCTGCAAAAAAGTGTCACACATCTGGTATCGCCGTACTCAGGAGAAGTTGGGGAATGTGTTTTGGGGTGTCATTTTACATATACCCATGCTGGGTGAGATAAATATCTTGGTCAAATGCCAACTTTGTATAAAAAAATGGGAAAAGTTGTCTTTTGCCAAGATATTTCTCTCACCCAGCAAGGGTATATGTAAAATGACACCCCAAAACACATTCCCCAACTTCTCCTGAATACGGCGATACCACATGTGTGACACTTTTTTGCAGCCTAGGTGGGCAAAGGGGCCCATATTCCAAAGAGCACCTTTAGGATTTCACCGGTCATTTACCTACTTACCACACTTTAGGGCCCCTGGAAAATGCCAGGGCAGTATAACTACCCCACAAGTGACCCCATTTTGGAAAGAAGACACCCCAAGGTATTCCGTGAGGGGCATGGCGAGTTCCTAGAATTTTTTATTTTTTGTCACAAGTTAGTGGAAAATGCTGATTTTTTTTTATTTTATTTTTTTCATACAAAGTCTCATATTCCACTAACTTGTGACAAAAAATAAAAACTTCCATGAACTCACTATGCCCATCTGCGAATACCTTGGGGTCTCTTCTTTCCAAAATGGGGTCACTTGTGGGGTAGTTATACTGCCCTGGCATTCTAGGGGCCCAAATGTGTGTTAAGGAGTTTGAAATCAAATTCTGTAAAAAATGACCTGTGAAATCCGAAAGGTGCTCTTTGGAATATGGGCCCCTTTGCCCACCTAGGCTGCAAAAAAGTGTCACACATCTGGTATCTCCATACTCAGGAGAAGTTGGGGAATGTGTTTTGGGGTGTCATTTTACATATACCCATGCTGGGTGAGAGAAATATCTTGGCAAAAGACAACTTTTCCCATTTTTTTATACAAAGTTGGCATTTGACCAAGATATTTATCTCACCCAGCATGGGTATATGTAAAAAGACACCCCAAAACACATTCCTCAACTTCTCCTGAATACAGAGATACTAGATGTGTGACACTTTTTTGCAGCCTAGGTGGGCAAAGGGGCCCATATTCCAAAGAGCACCTTTCGGATTTCACAGGTCATTTTTTACAGAATTTGATTTCAAACTCCTTACCACACATTTGGGCCCCTAGAATGCCAGGGCAGTATAACTACCCCACAAGTGACCCAATTTTGGAAAGAAGAGACCCCAAGGTATTCGCTGATGGGCATAGTGAGTTCATGGAAGTTTTTATTTTTTGTCACAAGTTAGTGGAATATGAGACTTTGTATGAAAAAAAAAAAAAAAATCATCATTTTCCACTAACTTGTGACAAAAAATAAAAAATTCTAGGAACTTGCCATGCCCCTCACGGAATACCTTGGGGTGTCTTCTTTCCAAAATGGGGTCACTTGTGGGGTAGTTATACTGCCCTGGCATTCTAGGGGCCCAAATGTGTGGTAAGGAGTTAGAAATCAAATTCTGTAAAAAATGACCTGTGAAATCCGAAAGGTGCTCTTTGGAATATGGGCCCCTTTGCCCACCTAGGCTGCAAAAAAGTGTCACACATCTGGTATCTCCGTACTCAGGAGAAGTTGGGGAATGTGTTTTGGGGTGTCATTTTACATATACCCATGCTGGGTGAGAGAAATATCTTGGCAAAAGACAACTTTTCCCATTTTTTTATACAAAGTTGGCATTTGACCAAGATATTTATCTCACCCAGCATGGGTATATGTAAAAAGACACCCCAAAACACATTCCTCAACTTCTCCTGAATACAGATATACCAGATGTGTGACACTTTTTTGCAGCCTAGGTGGGCAAAGGGGCCCATATTCCAAAGAGCACCTTTCGGATTTCACTCGTCATTTTTTAAAGAATTTGATTTCAAACTCCTTACCACACATTTGGGCCCCTAGAATGCCAGGGCAGTATAACTACCCCACAAGTGACCCCATTTTGGAAAGAAGAGACCCCAAGGTATTCGCTGATGGGCATAGTGAGTTCATAGAACTTTTTATTTTTTGTCACAAGTTAGTGGAATATGAGACTTTGTAAAAAAAAAAAAAAAAAAAATATCATTTTCCGCTAACTTGTGACAAAAAATAAAAAGTTCTATGAACTCACTATGCCCATCAGCGAATACCTTTGGGTGTGTACTTTCCGAAATGGGGTCATTTGTGGGGTATTTGTACTGTCTGGGCATTGTAGAACCTCAGGAAACATGACAGGTGCTCAGAAAGTCAGAGCTGCTTCAAAAAGCGGAAATTCACATTTTTGTACCATAGTTTGTAAACGCTATAACTTTTACGCAAAGCATTTTTTTTTTACCCAAACATTTTTTTTTTTATCAAAGACATGTAGAACAATAAATTTAGAGCAAAATTTCTATATGGATCTTGTTTTTTTTGCAAAATTTTACAACTGAAAGTAAAAAATGTCATTTTTTTGCAAAAAAATCGTTAAATTTCGATTAATAACAAAAAAAGTAAAAATGTCAGCAGCAATGAAATACCACCAAATGAAAGTTTTATTAGTGAGAAGAAAAGGAGGTAAAATTCATTTGGGTGGTAAGTTGCATGACTGAGCAATAAACGGTGAAAGTAGTGTAGGTCAGAAGTGTAAAAAGTGGCCTGGTCTTTCAGGGTGTTTAAGCACTGGGGGCTGAGGTGGTTAATACCCCTAACGGGCATTTCGAGAATCTCGTTATGCCTTTCGGCCTGATGAATGCTCCGGCCGTCTTTCAGCATTTTGTTAATAGTATTTTCTACCATTTAATGGGGAAATTTGTATTGGTGTATCTTGATGATATTTAGATTTTTTCCCCTGATGTTCAGACCCATTAGGATCATCTTTTTCAGGTTCTGCAGATTCTGCGGGAAAATAAATTGTACGCCAAGCTGGAGAAATGTCTTTTTATGGTATCGGAGATTCAATTTCTGGGTTTTCTCCTCTCTGCTTCTGGTTTTCGCATGGATCCGGAGAAGGTCCGTGCTGTACTTGAGTGGGAGCTTCCTGAGAATCAGAAGGCATTGATGAACTTTCTGGGTTTTGCGAACTATTACAGAAAGTTAATTTTGAATTATTCCTCTGTTGTCAAACCCCTCACTGACATGACAAAAAAGGGGGCGGATTTTTCCTCTTGGTCGGAGGAGGCGCTTGCAGCTTTTTCTAAGATTAAAGAGAGTTTTGCGTCTGCTCCCGTCTTGGTGCATCCCGATGTTTCCTTACCTTTTATTGTTGAGGTGGATGCTTCCGAGGTGGGTGTGGGTGCGGTTTTGTCCCAGGGCCCTTCTCCTGCCAAATGGCGACCCTGTGCCTTTTTCTCTAAAAAACTCTCCCTGGCAGAGAAAAACGATGATGTGGGAGATAGGGAGTTGTTGGCCATCAAGTTGGCTTTTGAGGAATGGCGCCATTGGTTGGAGGGGGCCAGGCACCCTATCACCGTTTTTACCGACCATAAGAATCTGGCATACTTGGAGTCGGCCAGGCGTATGAATCCGAGACAGGCCAGATGGTCTCTGTTCTTCTCCAGATTCAATTTTGTCGTTACATTCCGCCCTGGAATCAAAAATGTGAAGGCTGATGCTGTTTTCCGGGAGGAGGAATCTCCGAGGACCCGGGTCCCATTTTGGCGGGGGGGGGTAGTTGTTTCTGCTAAATATTCTGATTTGTAGGCCGAGGTCCAGGCTGCCCAGACTGAGGCACCTGCCCGTTGTCCTTCTGGGAAGTTGTTTGTGCCTCCTGAGCTACGTCACAAACTCTTCAAGGAGCATCATGATACTGTTCTTGCTGGTCACCCCGGGAGTCGAGCCACAATAGATCTCATTGCTCGGAGATTTTGGTGGCCGGCTCTTCGTAAGTCGGTGGAGGGTTTTGTAGCTGCTTGTGAGACGTGCGCTCGCGCGAAGGTCCCTCGTTCACGGCCTTCAGGTCCCCTTCTCCCGTTACCCATACCTTCCCGTCCTTGGACACACCTGTCCATGGACTTTATCACGGATCTTCCTCGTTCCTCAGGGAAGTCGGTGATCCTGGTGGTGGTGGACCGTTTTAGCAAGATGGCTCATTTCGTACCTTTCCCTGGTTTAACCAATGCTAAAATGTTGGCGCAAGCTTTTGTCGACCATATTGTTAAATTGCATGGCATTCCCTCTGATATTGTTTCCGATAGAGGCACGCAGTTTGTGTCCAGGTTCTGGAAGGCTTTCTGTTCTCGCCTGGGGGTTCGGCTGTCCTTCTCTTCTGCTTTTCACCCGCAGTCGAATGGTCAGACTGAGCGCCTCAATCAGAATCTGGAGACATATTTGCGCTGTTTTGTGGCAGAGAACCAGGAGGATTGGTGTTCATTTCTCCCTCTTGCTGAGTTTGCTCTGAACAACCGTCGTCAGGAATCTTCTGATAAGTCACCATTCTTTGGTGCATATGGGTTCCATCCGCAGTTTGGGACATTCTCGGGAGGGGCTCTTTCTGGTTTACCTGAGGAGGAGAGATTTTCCTCGTCTTTGTCTACCATTTGGCAAAAGATTCAAAGTAATCTTAGAAAGATGAGTGAGAAGTATAAGCGTGTGGCTGATAAGAGACGTGTGCCTGGTCCGGACCTGAATGTGGGTGATCTGGTGTGGTTGTCTACAAGAAATATTAAACTGAAGGTTCCCTCCTGGAAATTGGGTCCCAAGTTTATTGGGCCTTATAAAATCTTGTCAGTCATCAATCCTGTTGCCTTCCGTCTTGATCTTCCATGGGTTTGGAAGATACATAATGTATTTCACAGATCTCTCTTAAAACCATATGTCCAGCCCACGGTACCCTCCTCTTTGCCTCCTCCTCCGATTTTGGTTGATGGCAATCTGGAGTTTGAGGTTTCCAGAATTGTGGACTCTCGCATTGTCCGCGGTTCTCTTCAGTACCTCGTTCATTGGAAGGGTTATGGTCCTGAGGAGAGGATGTGGGTTCCGGTGTCGGACATTAAAGCCACTCGCCTCATCAGGGCATTTCATAGGGCTCATCCTGAGAAGGTGGGTCCTGGGTGTCCGGAGTCCACCCGTAGAGGGGGGGGTACTGTCACTACCAGAGCTTTGAGACGTTCTCACAGCTCTGTTTCTCCACCCCTGTGATGATGTCACTACTAGAGCTTGGAGGAGTTCTCACTGCTCTGTTTCTCCGCCCCTGTGATGAGGTCTTTACTTTCTGTTTCCTTCCTCCCAGCTGTTCCTCCTGCGTTTGATTTCCCTGCCTTTAAATCACCCCTCCTCCTTTGTAGGGTGTGGATTATATTTCTCATTTGAGTTGTAGCTCTTGCTTGAGTATCTTCACTTGTAAGCTATCATTTCACTGGACCTGTGTTCTGCTGCAGCAAGTACTCTGGATATTGCCAGCTGTCTTTGGAGCCGTCTTCTCTGCTGCTGCAGCTCCTTCAGCTAAGTGTGCAGACATTGTAGTGTATCTGTTTATTTTCTGACTGGATCTGAGGCGACCACGGTTCCCTCCATATACTGAGCAGGGCACTGGTGGCCGTGCCCCTTCCACTATTGTAGGGGTTACAGTGGTCATCAGTCTTAGGTACGCGGGCATGCCTCGTTCCACCATTTGGATCCGGGCATGTGCTTTAGTAGCATAGGGAGAGCTTTGAGGGTCTGACAGGGGTCACCCTTTATTCTCCCTAGTTTAGGTCCGGTCAGTAGCTCTATTTACTGTGTATGCTCTTGTTGCTCACATACAGCCGTGACACATTCATGATCCGAAAAAACAACTTCTTTCTGTTTATAACTTAAAGGACACACATTTTGTGATACAAAACAATAGTCTAACCTGCTATGAAATCTGCCACTATCTGCATGATAGGTGATCAATTTAGGTTCAACTTTACATAAATTTTGCATATTAAATAATTTAAAATCCGAAAGGAAGTCTATTAAACCTTTCCCAGACTCATCAATATGACTTTTATCTAAATCACAATTAAAATCTCCTGCAAGAATTACTGGCATTCTCCCAGGATAAATAATCTCAACTTCTCAAACAAAAGTTTCATTTTTTTTTATAGGTGCGTAAATATTAATCACTGAGCCTACTAATGGCATGGCTGTGATTGGCCAGTGCGCCAGCCTCTATATAAGCTGGAGTCATGTAGTGCTGCACGTCACTCTGCTGTGCTTAGTGTAGGGAGAGGATGCTGCTGCTTTGAGGGAGAGAATAGGACAGACTCTGTTATCAGAACTTCAATTGAACTCAGCAATCTACATAGATTTAGTTGTGTGGGTGCAGTGCACAATCTTTTTACCCTGCTCTGAGCCCAGTGACAGAGAAAAATTACTTTTATCCGTCTGTTAGTTATGTGGGCGGCGGCGGCCATTTTATGCAAGCTCAGTGCACCAGAACTGCATCTGTGCTTTTGTTACATTCAAATCCAAGCTTGAAATACTGCAATAATCTGGTTTTTAAAAAAATCACCCTTTTTTGGCAATATCCTACATCTGGTGCCTTTGCAGCATTAGTCAGTGTGCAATTTAAGCTAGAAATACAGCTATCATTTTCTGAGTTTTTAAAAACACCCTTTTTTTTTGCAAAATACACAATTTTACAGCCCTTGCTGCATCTGCACGTGTGGAATTCAAGCGTTATATACAGCTTACATATTCTGTTAGTAAAAAAACACCCTTTTTTTGCAAAATACTTAATATTGCAGCCCTTGCTGCATCTGTGATTGTTAAAAACAAGTTTTAAAAACTTCAATAATTTTCTGGTTTTGAAAAAACACCCATTTTTGGCAATAACCTTCATTTTGGGGCTCTGCCGCATTAGTCATTGTGCAATTTAAGCTAGAAATACAGCTATAATTCTCTGGGTTTTAAAAAACACCCTTTTTGTGAAAAATACACAATTTTACAGCCCTTGTTGCATCTGCATGTGTGAAATTCAAGCGTTATATACTGCTGTCATATTCTGTTATTTAAAAAAAACACCAATTTTGGACAAAAAACGTAATTTTTCAGCCTTTGCTGCATATGTCATTGTGAAAAACACCCTTTAGATACTGTGGTTCTATTCTGCTATTAATAAAACACCCATTTAGGGCAAGATCCTAAATTTAAGAAATATTAGGAGAGCATCAAATAAGGGACTTGGCCCAGGTCGTGGTGCTGCTGGTGGAGCTCCTGTTGCAGGGAGAGGACGTGGTCGATCTGTGCCAGCTACACGCACGAGTGAAACACCTTCCTCAGGTGCGAGTAGACGACAGAACCTTCAGCGGTATTTGGTCGGACTTAATGCGGCTCTACGAATGTTGAGGCCAGAACAAGTACAGGCGATAGTATATTGGGTTGCTGACAGTGCCTCCAGTTCCTTCACAATGTCTCCCACCCAATATCCTGCTAAAAAATCAGAGTTGGCACCTGCAGCCAATGTCCATCAGTCTTTCACCTCACCCCCTTGCAAATCAGCCAAGCAGTCTGAGCCCCAAGTCATGCAGCAGTCTCTTCTGCTTTTTGATGACTCTGTTAGCAGGGTTTACCAGGGCCATCCACCTATCTCTGCCCTAGAAGTGGAAGAGATTGAGTGCCCAACCACTTATCTTTCAAGATGAGTACATGGGAGGACCATCGCAGCACGTCTCGGATGATGACAAAACACAGGTGCCAACTGCTGGGGGTTTTGAAAGTGTGCTGACCGACAAAGAGGGCAGGGGTGAAGACTGGGTGGAAGATGATGTGGAGGATGATGAGGTCCTCGACCCCACATGGAATCAAGGTCATGCGAGTGACCTGTGTAGTTCGGAGGAAGAGGCGGTGGTTGCACAGAGCCAACAGCACAGCAGAAGAGGGAGCAGGGTACAAAAGCGGAACGGCCGTCCCCTAGACAGTACTACTGCCCACCGCAGCAAGGGACTGAGCAAACCAAAGCCAACTCCAAGGAGTTTCCTGGCGTGGCAGTTCTTCAGACAATGTGCTGACGACAAGACACGAGTGTCAGAGCCTGAAGCGAGGCATAAACGCTCTCATCCTGAGCACAACCTGCATGACCAGGCATCTAAGTGCAAAGCACGAGCTGGAGTGGAGTAGACACCTCAAAATACAAGAATAGTCTCTGGCTCCTACTGCTTCCTTTTCTGCTGCAGTCTCGGCCTCTTCATCCACCTCTGGAGTGACAGTGCAACCTGCCACCCCGCAAACAGAGGATCTGCCAGCAACACCACCATCTGGGTCACCAAGCATCTCCACAATGTCCCACGGAAGCGTTCAGCTCTCCATCTCCCAAACACTGGAGCAGAAGAGGAAGTAGCCCCCTACCCACTCGCGATCCATGGCCCTGAATGCCAGCATTTTAAAATTACTGGCCTTTAAAATGCTGTCATTCCGTCTGGTGGAGATGGATAGTTTTAAAGGCCTTATGGCGGTGGCTGTCCGACAGTACATCGTGCCCAGCCGCCACAACTTTTCCAGGCGAGCCATTCCTTCCATGCACAACCAAGTTTGGAACAAAATCAGGTGTGCACTGCGCAATGCCATCTGTGGCAAGGTGCACCTCACTATGGATACGTGGACCAGTAAGTACGGTTAGGGATGTTATATCTCCATAACAACACACAGGGTAAATGCAGTGGCGGCTGTGCCTCAGGCGGATAGCAGTTTGGCGCACGTCCTTCCACCACCAAGGATTGCAGGTTGCTTCAGTTTGCCTCCTGTTGCTTCCTCCTTCTACTCCGCTTCCTCATCCTCTACCGGCTCCTCCTCCGGTCAGCGTAACATCTTCACCACCAACTTCCGCACAGCCAGGGGTAAACGACAGCAGGCAGTTTTAAAACGTATCTGTTTGGGGGACAAACCCCACAACGCGCAGGAGCTGTGGACGGCCCTTGAACAACAGACCGATATGTCAGAGCTGCTGCATAAAGTGCGAGCCGTCTGTGCGCGCTTTCAGCGTTCTCACCCTGCTGCTGCTCGCCTGTCAGCGCTGCAGCGTAACTTTGACCTTCCCGCTCACCACCTCATATGCAACGTGCCCACAAGGTGGAACTCCACCTTGCATATGCTGGTCAGACTGTGCGAGCAGCAGCAGACGATAGTGGAGTTTCAGCTACAGCACGCATGGGTGAGTCGCTCTGCGGAACCGCACCACTTCCCCACCAATGACTGGGCCTCCATGCGAGACCTGAGTTCCTTGCTGCGCTGTTTCGAGTACTCCACCAACATGGCCAGTGCCGATAACGCCATTCTCAGTGTTACTATCCTACTTCTATGCCTCCTTGAAAAAACGCTGCTGGCGATTATGGAAGAGGATGTGGCACAGGAGGAGGAGGAAAAGGGATAATTTTGTAGGGTTTCCAGCCAGTCAATCACAAGTGGCTCCGAGGGTGGGTTCCTGCACCCACAAACGCCAGGTACACAATTGTCCAACCAGGGCACAGTCTTGGAGGATGACGAGGTGGAGGAGGAGGAGATGGAGGAGGAGGAACCTTGTTCACAGCAGGGTGGCACCCAGACCAGCTCATGGCCATCACTGGTGTGTGGCTGGGGGTTACAGAGGACACAGACGATACACCTCCCACAGAGGACAGCTTTTCGTTGCCTCTGGGCAGCCTGGCAAACATGAGTGATTACATTCTGCAGTGTCTCCGCAACGACCGCCAAGTTGCCCACATTCTATCTTGTGCTGATTACTGGGTGGCCACGCTGCTGGATCCCTGTTACAAGGACAACGTACCATCCTTTATTCCTTCACTGGAGCGTGATTGTAAGATGTGCGATTACAAGACAGCGCGGGCACAGTGGCAGCACAAGGCGAAGGCAGAGGACGAGGTCGTCATCGTAGCTGGGGCACCACCAGCACCTCAGGAGGCATGGTTAGCATGGCCTAAATGTGGAAAAGCTTTGTCAGCATGCCACAACAACCAGCACCACCAGCTGATATGGAACGTCTTAGCAGGAGCCAGCATTTCACCAACATGGTGGAGCAGTATGTGTGCACACGCCTACACGTACTGAATGACGGGTCTGCCCCCTTAAACTTCTGGATCTCCAAATTGGGCACATGGCCTGAGCTTGCCCTTTACGCCTTGGAGGTGCTGGCCTGCCCTGCAGCCAGTGTATTATCTGAACGTGTGTTTAGCCAATGTGGACAAGCTCACGTTCATTAAAATGAACCAGGCATGGATTCCACAGGACATGTCCGTACCTTGTGCAGAATAGACATGTAAACCGGCCTTAACCAGCCATTGTTATACTACAGCGCAATTGCTCATTCTTGTATTTTGGATATTTCTCACTCCTATGGAGTGTACCATAATTTAAAAATATATATAAATAAAACCAAAACCAAGTGTTGGCTACCTCGTCCTACTCCACCGCTGCTTCCACCTACACCGCTACATCCCCTGCCACCTCAAACTCCTACTCCATGTGGACCTCCACCTCATAAATCAATTTTTTTTTTTTTTTGTCATTTCACAAATTTTACATTTTCGGGTGAGATTCGCAAATTTTTGGGTGTGATATACCACTGCTCTACCTAGTAGACAGGTAAAAAAATTCACAAATTTGTCTGTTAAATTTTAGGGTGAAATTCACCAATTTTTGGGTCTGATATACCACTGCTATACCTAATAGATAGGTAAAAAAAAATAATCACTAATTTGTCTGTTTACATTTTTGGGTGCAATTAACCAATTTTTGACTGTAATATACCCCTCCTCTACCTAGTTGACAGCCTAATAAATTTCACAAATTTTTCTTTTACATTTTCGGGTGACATTAAACAATTTTTGTCTGTGATAGACTCCTGCTCCACGTAATAGACAGGTTAATAAATTTCACTAATATTTCTGTTACATTCTTGGGTTGACATTGTACAATTTTTGACATGAATAAACCCCTGCTCTGCATAGGTGACAGGGACAGAAATTTTTAAAAATAATCTGTTCCATTGGTGGGTGACATTAACCCATTTCTGGCGACGAAAAACCGCATAGATGACAGGGACTTAAATTTCTAAAATTAGTCTTTAATTGGCCCTTTCATTCGATCCTTCTGCTTTAATAACTTTTCCCATATTTCCGTTCGATCAAAATGAAATTTCATCCATTTATCTCTCTTGGATGTGGTCTCTCTTTCTCACGTTCCCTCTCCGGCGTGTAACCCTGATTCGCCGATAACCGTGATCAACATGGTAAGCTCAGAAAAGAACATCAAAAATTGATAGAGAAGATATCCAAATGGATAGTGGACGTCACGGGGGCACCTCTGCATAGGTGACAAGAACATAATTTTCAAAAAATCGTCTGTTACATTGTCAGATTACATTTTACCAATTTTGCTGGCTAAAAACCCCTGTTTTGCATAGGTGACAGGGAATAAAATTTCAGAAATTCTTATTTAATTGATGCGCGCCACCTCCTTTCATTCAATGCTTAAACTTTAACAAGTTGTCCTACATTTCTGCTTCAATAGTTTGTCCCATATTTCCACTCTATCATATTTAATTTGAAACAATTAACCTCCCTTGGATGTGGTCTCTCTTTCTCAAGCTCCCTCTTTGGCGTGGAACCCTGATTCGCCGATAACCGTGATCTACATGGTAGGCTCAGAAAAGAACATCGAAAGTTGATAGAGAAGATATACAAATGAATGGTGGAAGTCACAGGGACGTACGATCAGTCAGAAGTTATCTAGAGTCAACAAAGCGGCAGCAGGGCCTCTCCTGGCTAACGTTTCCTAATCCAAAATACTGCAGTGACATTCCCTGTAATTTTTAATTAATCATTCAAATAACAGGGCATCTTAAGAGTCCTCTATTGTTATTTATCGTCACTACCTCCCCGAGTCAGGAGTAGGTAATTGCCGCGCGCCCCTCCTTAACTTGGAAGCTTATGCTTCAATACTTTGTCCTACATTTTATTTCATACATTGACCGCCCATGGATGTGGTCTCTATAGAGCAGATATCCAATTGGATCGTGAACATTACGGGGACGTGCGATATGGTGGGGCAGTATGTTTGCACACGCCTATACGAACTGACTGATGGTTCTGCCCCCTTCAACTTCTGGGTCTCCTAATTGTGCACATGGCCTGAGCTTGCCCTTTACGCCTTGGAGGTGCTGGCCTGGCCTGCAGCCAGTGTATTGTCTGAACGTGTGTTTAGCATGACTGGAGGGGGTTATCACAGGTTATATTTCCCAATGTTTTGGGGTGTACCCTAATTTAAAAAAATAAAATTTAAAACCAAAAAGCAGTGTAGGCTACCTCCTCATCCACTGCTGCTTCCACCTACACCACCACATCCACTGCCCTCTCACCTCCTACTCCATATGGACCTCGTCCTCCTAGATCAAGATTATTATTTTTTATTTTTACGTATTTTGTTATTTAAAGTCATTTCCCTATCCACTTGCCATGCTCTTAACCACATTTTGGTGGCATTTGCAGCCCTCTAGCCCTTTCCATGACATTTTTACAAGTTCGGGTCCCCATTGACTTCAAAGGGGTTCGGGGTCAAGTTCGGGTTCCGAACTCGAACTTTTTTGTGAAGTTCGGCCGAACCCGTCGAACCCGAACATCCAGGTGTCCGCTCAACTCTAGTTAGGACAATCAGAAAACTTTTTGTCTCCCTAATGATATTGATCTAGATGCACAGGTCCACTCAAGCCATCCAACAGATCTGAAGTAACTTTGAGGCTTACTGGCTCTCAGTCAAATGAAAGCTGGTTTGCAATGTCTCATAGTGCACAAGGCTGCCATTGTAAGGTATGCTGACTAAGCCTGTTATCTGTCTCACGGATAGATTGATGGCTTGCACATACGTGGCTTTTGGCATATAGTTTTGCGTGGTTGTCTATTGTATGTCGTAGATAATAGGAGTCCAAGACGCATCCAGCCATCCTCTTAATGCTGTTTCCAAACCATTTTGATGGGGTTTCCATCAATTTCTAACCTTTTTTTGTGAACCAGACACCCTCTCTTCTTCAGTGCCTGGTTTGATGCTCGGGTCTCCTATTGACTTTCAATGTATTAAATTGTACTCGAGCACCCGCAGTATTTGGCCGAGCACTCAGATGTGCCGAGCATAGGTATGCTCGAGCCAAACAGCAGTTAGGCTGTGCATGCTCGCTCAAAACCACTGGGTTTCCAAGTTGGACACGTGGCACGAACTGGCCCACTACGCATTGCAGGTGCTGGCCTGCCCTGCCACCAGCGTTTTGTCTGAGCAGGTATTTAGTGCTGCTGGTGGTATTATAACAGATAAGTGTATCCGCCTGTCAACTGAAAATGCTGACAGGTTGACTCTTATAAAAATGAACAAGGCCTGGATTGACCATGACTTCTCGACTCCACCAGTGGAAAGCTGATGAACATAAAGGCACTTTAAATGTTTTGTTTATAATGTACTGAATACATTGTATTCCCATGCACCCCTCCACCGCAAACAAGGGTATATGGTTGAATCTTCCTTTTCTCATCCTCCTTCTCCTCTTCCATCATATCAACATGCTTATTCGTCGCATATAATGCCCTCGCATATATGCCATTCGCATATAATGTTTTACAGAGTCAGCTCAGCTGCAGGCCCTCGTATAAAATTTTTTGGAGGGTCAGCTCACCAGCAGGCCCTCACCTACAATGTTTTACAGGGTCAGCTCACCAGCCGGCCCTCGCATATAATTTTTTATAGGGTCAGCTCACTAGCAGGCACTCGCATATAATGTTTTACAGGGTCAGCTGACCAGCAGGCCCTCGCATATGATTTTTTAGAGGATCAGCTCATCAGCAAGCCCTCGCATATAATGTTTTACAGGGTCAAATCACCAGTAGGCCCTCGCATATAATTTTTTACAGGGTCAGCTCACCAGCAGGCCTTCACCTACAATATTTTACTAGATCAGCTCACCAGCAGACCCTCGCATATAATTTTTTACAGGGTCAGCTCACCTGATGGCCCTCGCATATAATTTTTTAGAGGGTCAGCTCACCAGCAGGCCCTCACCTACAAGTCCAGTCTTACTATCCAAGAGTCTGGTCAACACAGTCCTCTCCGCCAGGGGTCGCGTAACTAGTTATCACGGAGGAGTCTTGATCGTTATTGGAATTAACCAGACAAATTGCTCTACCAACTAAGAACATCCATGCACCACCACCCACAGAATCGAGAAAGTGCTATCAATCTGTCAATCCTTTTTCGTGTCCAGGCCGGGTGAGGTTTCCTGTGTTAAGTCAAATTAAACCGCAGGCTCCACTCCTGGTGGTGCCCTTCCGTCAATTCCTTTAAGTATCAGCTTTGCAACCATACTCCCCCTGGAACCCAAAGATTTTGGTTTTCCAGAAGCTGCTCGGCGAGTCATGGGAATAACGCCACCATTGTTTATTGTTTATGGTTGGAACTACGACGGTATCTGATAGTCTTCGAACCTCTGACTTTCATCTTTGATTGATGAAAACATTCTTGCCAAATGCTTTCGCTTTGGTTCGTCTTGCGCCAGTCCAAGAATTTCACCTCTAGTGGCGCAATACATATGCCCCGGCAATCCCTCTAAATCATGGCCCCAGTTCCGAAAACCAACAAAATAGAACTGGAGTCCTATTCCATTATTCCTAGCTGAAGTATTCAGGCAAACTGGCCTGCTTTGAACACTGTAATTTTTTTCAATGGTCAGCTAAGCAGCAGGCACTCTCCCATAATTTTTTAAATGGTCAGCTCAGCAGCAGGCCCTCAACCATAATGTTTTAGAGGGTCAGCTCAGCAGCAGGTCCTCGCATATAATTTTTTAGATAGTTAGATCACCTGCAGGCCCTTGCATATAATGTTTTAGAGGGTCAGCTTACCTGCAGGCCCTCACCTACAATCTTTTAGAGGGTCATCTCACCAGCAGGCACTCACCTATAATCTTTTACAGGGTCAGCTCACCTGCATGCCCTCACCTAATTATACCTAATAGGTAATTTGCGCAATCAAACTCTGATACCCCTTTACCCATAGTCACCGTGGTTCGTTCAGAAAATAACACCGAAAGTTGATAGGGCAGATATCTGAATGGATTGTCGCCATCACGGGGACGTGCAATCAGCCCAGGTTATCTAGAGTCACCAAAGCGGCAGCAGGCCCTTGCCCATAAGGTTTTAGATAGTCAGATCAGCAGGCCCTTGCTCCAAATGAGTTTGAGGGTCACCAGAAGCATTGGTGATACATCACTGCCTGGCTGCAGTGCCTACGTGACCTTTTTGAAACAGGAAGTTAACCATTGGGGACTGGAGCGTGGCAGTGGAGGCAGGAGAGCAAAGGAACCAGAAGCCAGCAAGGGGGAGCAGGTATTCTTTCCTCCACAGGTCCTGCCCAAATGGCCCCCAAAGGTGGGCAATGCCTTGAGGACAATGCAATGTAGTGGGATTCTGAAAATAAAATTCCAAATGCAATCAATTTGGGTAAAAAAATGCAATTCTGCCACTATTTTATGAGTTTTGTTTTTACGTTGTTCCCTATGCGGTAAAATTGACCTGTTACCGTCTTTCTACGGGACAGTATGATTACAACGATACCACATTTAACTTTTCTTGTGTTTTAATGTTTAAAAAATAAAAACTTTAAAAAAAAAAAACTTTTTATTAGATTTTTTTTTTGCCATATTTCTGACCCCCCATAATTTTATATTCATGTCTATGTAGCTGTGTGAGGGCACATTTTTTTTGCAGTGAGTAGTTCTTACTGATACCATATTAGAGTGTGTATTTTTGGGAGGTGAAGGGAAGAAAAACAGTGAATGGGTTATTTAGATTTTTTTCCATTATGGGGCTCATTATACAAGATAAATACATTTATATTTTAATAGTTTGGGTGTTTTGGGATGTGGTAATACTTATACTTTTTATTGTTTATTTTTATTTTTATTATGGGAAAAGGGGTTGATTTTATATTTTTTTACTTATTTTTTTTATTTTTAAATACTTTTTTTTAACTTTTTCTTACACTTATTTTAACTTTGATCACCTGATTGGTTCTCCCTCAGACTTCAAGACTGTACACTCTATGTGAGATTCATTATGTTTCTGTGGAGCCATAAGCAGGGGACTAAGACTGCAAAAGCAACCAAGCGACAATATTAATCTTGATTCAAGAGAGCTGTTTGGTCCCCGGATACAGAGCGATCCTGGGGAATGACCGCTTAGATTTAATGGTCAGAATAGAAGGGTTAAATGACCATGATCAAAGAGTGCCGAAGTTGACTCACTTGCTCTTCTTTCCCTCTTTCTTGCCAAATATGAAAACACACCATGATACCTAGATTTTTAGCCAAGTGCAATTTTACTTAGATTGCATAGAACAGCAGAGGAAATATACAGTCTGCCCGCTATCCCAGAATATTCGTTGTGAGTTTCCTTTTCTTTATATGCCTATGAAGAGGATATTCATCATATTTATATACATTCATTCCTCCAAAATTTAAAGTTCTGCAAAATACTTCACCCTCAAGAAGCCTGGAGAGTCTGTAAATTTGCAGAGTGAGACAATAGATGGGAGCAAGCATTAAATCAGAGAATTTTCAAGATCATTCACACCCCTCAAACTGCATTAAAAGCGGTTTTAAAAAGCAGTAACATTTTATGGCTAATTTCAAGCGACATTGTGTGAGCTCAAAGGCATTTAGTAATTCCAGTGACATACAGTACTTCTGGTTAGGTACTGTATACAGAATTTCAGAGTTTATGTCCAAGCTTCTAGCAGGTTTTAGTTAGGAATGCATAACTCCCAACTTAAAGGATACCTGTCAGCTCCAGTATGATACCCAGTCTGGGTGATTCCAATGGTTTTTGAGAATATATTAAACCGTGCAGTGCCTGGCCAGTGCTGCCAGCAAGGACTCCTGTGATATCCACCCACCCTCCAGGCATTGAATAACAAATTCCTACCTATTAGGCCTCATGCACACGACCGTATTTTTTTGCGGTCCGCAAAACGGGGTTCCGTTTTTCCGTGATCCGTGACAGTTTTTTCGTCCGTGGGTCTTCCTTGATTTTTGGAGGATCCACGGACATGAAAAAAAAGTCGTTTTGGTGTCCGCCTGGCCGTGCGGCGCCAAACTAATCCGTCCTGAATTACAATGCAAGTCAATGGGGACGGATCCGTTTGACGTTGACACAATATGGTGCAATTTCAAACGGATCCGTCCCCCATTGACTTTCAATGTAAAGTCAGGAGTTAATATACCATCGGATCTGAGTTTTCTCCAATCCGATGGTATATTTTAACTTGAAGCGTCCCCATCACCATGGGAACGCCTCTATGTTAGAATATACCGTCGGATTTGAGTTACATCGTGAAACTCAAATCCGACAGTATATTCTAACACAGAGGCGTTCCCATGGTGATGGGGACGCTTCAGGTTAGAATATACTAAAAGAACTGTGTACATGACTGCCCCCTGCTGCCTGGCAGGTGCTGCCAGGCAGCAGGGGGCAGCCCCCCCCTGTAGTTAACACATTGGTGGCCAGTGTGGCCGGCCCCCCCCCCCTCTCCCTCCCCTGTAGTTAACACAACGGTCGTGTGCATGAGGCCTTACTGTGCATTAGGAATAATCTAGTCAATAAGCAGTTGGAAAAATCTAAAGGAACATTTCCAACAATGTCAGTGGAAAACCCAGAATCCAATAGCGTCCAATCTACACAATATTAAAAGGGGTTATCCCACAAAATATTAATGCAATAAATGCAAAACATTTGCTAAAATAAATAACATATCAATTTAAAGGTATTAAAGGGGACCTTGACCTTTACAGAATTCACGGAAGATATAGTAATGCTTCTCAAATCAATCTGCATCTTTGGCGTGCATCAGCTATGCTATTCCAACATGTGTTTATGGATCCATAGAAAGTATATAGAATGCATTCTCCACATGCAGGAAATGAACAGCAGAGCCAATGCAAGACAAACTTGCAGAGCGTGCTGGGAAGTGGCTCTGCATCTTCTGTGAATTCATTAAAGGACTTGGTCCTCTTTAAATATAATAATTGTTTCAATCTAATGTTTATAGGGGTATCCCAACTTTAACCCAAGGCAGATATATTAAAACGAAGGATCAGCTGTTGGATTTCTCTGTTTTCCCCAAGGAGAAGCATTAAAGCGAGTTACCTGAGTTCTCAAAAAAAGTTTGCATAATGGCTGTGCTTCTTTGTACAGTCATAACTGTGAAGGAACAGGTGTTTTTGTGCTTCCCTAAAGTCTTTTTCAACCATATCATTCCCTATTTCAGCTGCACAGCTAGATGTATTTCACTCAGAAGCAGGTGTATCTCTTCTGTGAATTCTAACAGAACTATACTACTGTGAAGTCCTTTCTCTTACTTCCCACTCTGTTTTCAGCTCCAGAGATCAGAGAACAGATAAGAAGGGGAAAATCACTCTTACAGACACACCGGAAGCTTCTATTTTCTTCAAAAGCTGTGTAGAAGAAGTCATTTTTTAAGGCTCAGTATCTTAGTTAGGTCTGTCCCCAGTTTTCTGTCCCCAGAAATAATAGAATGGCCCCTACAGTGCCTCCCCAATAGCAAAGTCCCCCACGCTGCCCCCCACACAGTAATTTCCCCGACACGGTAGTGTCTCCCACACTGCCACCACACAGTAGTGTCCCCCACAAAGTAGTGTCCCCCACACTTCCCCCCACACAGTAGTGTACCCCACACAGTAGTGTCCCCCACACTGCCCCCACACAGTAGTGTCCCCCACATAGTAGTGTCCCCCACACTGCCCCCTACACAGTAGTGTCCCCCACACAGTAGTGTCCCCCACACTGCCCCCAAACAGTAGTGTCCACCCCACTGCCCCCACACAGTAGTGTCCCCCACACTGCCCCCACACAGTAGTGTCCCCCACAAAGAAATGGCCCACACACTGCCCCCACACAGTAGTGTTCCCCACACAGTAGTGTCCCCCACACTGCCCCACACACAGTAGTGTCCCTCACACAGTAGTGTCCCCTACACTACTTCAATACAGTAGTGTCCCCCACACTGCCCCCATACAGTAGTGTCCCCCACACTGCCCCCATACAGTAGTGTCCCCCACACTGCCCCCACACTGCCCTTACACAGTAGTGTCCCCTACATTGCCCATATAGTAATTTTCCCCCACATAGTAATCCCTCCCATAATAATTTTCCCCCACACAGTATCCCATTCCACACCATATTTCCCCCCCCCCACACGTCCTCCTGTGTGCACCCCCCTCATGTCCCCCAACTTGGCACATAAAATAAAAAAAATTGCCCCCACACATTATCCCACCATATTTTCCCCCCACACGTCCTCCTGTGTGCACCCCGCCCCCTCATGTCTCCCAAAGTTAGCACATAAATGAAAAAATAAATAAAAGCTAAATACTTACCTGCACTTGCTCGCAGAGATGTCATCACGTGCGCCTGAGCCGGGATTTCAGAAAAAAATATGAAAAAACACTCATTAGGTATTGCCGCATCCGTAACGACAGGCTCTATAAAAATATCACATTATCTACCCCATCCGATATACAGTACAGACCAACAGTTTGGACACACCTTCTCATTCAAAGAGTTTTCTTTATTTTCATGACTATGAAAATTGTAGATTCACACTGAAGGCATCAAAACTATGAAATAACACATGTGGAATTATATACATAACAAACAAGTGTGAAACAACTGAAAATATGTCATATTCTAGGTTCTTCAAAGTAGCCACCTTTTGCTTTGATTACTGCTTTGCACACTCTTGGCATTCTCTTGATGAGCTTCAAGAGGTAGTCCCCTGAAATGGTTTTCACTTTACAGGTGTGCCCTGTCAGGTTTAATAAGTGGGATTTCTTGCCTTATAAATGGGGTTGGGACCATCAGTTGCGTTGAGGAGAAGTCAGGTGGATACACAGCTGATAGTCCTACTGAATAGACTGTTAGAATTTGTATTATGGCAAGAAAAAAGCAGCAAAGTAAAGAAAAACGAGTGGCTATCATTACTTTAAGAAATGAAGGTCAGTTAGTCAGTCAAAAAAATTGGGAAACTTTGAAAGTAAGGGCTATTTGACCATGAAGGAGAGTGATGGGGTGCTGCGCCAGATGACCTGGCCTCCACAGTCACCGGACCTGAACCCAATCGAGATGGTTTGGGGTGAGCTGGACCGCAGAGTGAAGGCAAAAGGGCCAACAAGTGCTAAGCATCTCTGGGATCTCCTTCAAGACTGTTGGAAGACCATTTCAGATGACTAGCTCTTGAAGCTCATCAAGAGAATGACAAGAGTATGCAAAGCAGTAATCAAAGCAAAAGGTGACTACTTTGAAGAACCTAGAATATTACATATTTTCAGTTGTTTCACACTTGTTTGTTATGTATATAATTCCACATGTGTTAATTCATAGTTTTGATGCCTTCATAGTCATGAAAATAAAGAAAACTCTTTGAATGAGAAGGTGTGTCCAAACCTTTGGTCTGTACTGTATGTCGAGCCCATCTACCAGACGACAAGGTGGCTTCTAATCAGATGGGTCCTACTCTAACATGCCTCTCCTGGGCTTACAGCCTACAATCTGAGCAAAGTAGTACCCAGCTATATCCTACACATACCTCTCCCAGGCTGTGAGCCTGCAGTATGGGCAAAGTAGAATACAGCTGTACAATCTATCTAATTAAAAACCCATGGTAAATGGGCGGTGGTGCGCGGTTCGAACTCACCACCAGGGGGCGCCACCCCCCCCAGTGGCAGTGACAAAAGGGAAGAAAAACAAATGAACCAGCACCTCCATAATAAGTAAATTTGAGAACGTAGCTGGGTACTACTTTGCCCAGATTGTAGGCTGTAAGCCCAGGAGAGGCATGTTAGAGTAGGACCCATCTGATTAGAAGCCACCTTGTCGTCTGGTAGATGGGCTCAACATATGTTTGATCAATTATATGCGCAAAGAGCTTCTAACTGCACTTGCAGTAAGTATGGCCACCAAGCAGCTATTATTCTTTCAGTGTTTGCTTATACAGTGGGGGAAATAATTATTTGACCCCTCACTGATTTTGTAAGTTTGTCCAATGACAAAGAAATGAAAAGTCTCAGAACAGTATCATTTCAATGGTAGGTTTATTGTAACAGTGGCAGATAGCACATCAAAAGGAAACTCGAAAAAATAACTTTAAATAAAAGATAGCAACTGATTTGCATTTCATTGAGTGAAATAAGTATTTGAACCCTCTAACAAAAAAAGACTTAATACTTGGTGGAAAAACCCTTGTTTGCAAGCACAGAGGTCAAACGTTTCTTGTAATTGATGACCAAGTTTGCGCACATTTTAGGAGGAATGTTGGTCCACTCCTCTTTGCAGATCATCTCTAAATCCCTAAGGTTTCGAGGCTGTCTCTGTGCAACTCTGAGCTTGAGCTCCCTCCATAGGTTTTCGATTGGATTAAGGTCCGGAGACTGACTAGGCCACTCCATGACCTTAATGTGATTCTTCTTGAGCCACTCCTTTGTTGCCTTTGCTGTATGTTTTGGGTCATTGTCGTGCTGGAACACCCATCCACGACCCATTTTCAGTTTCCTGGCAGAGGGAAGGAGGTTGTCGCTCAGGATTTCACGATACATGGCTCCGTCCATTTTCCCGTTTATGCGAATAAGTTGTCCTGTGCCCTTAGCAGAAAAACACCCCCAAAGCAAAATGTTTCCACCCCCATGCTTGACGGTGGGGACGGTGTTTTGGGGGTCATAGGCAGCATTTTTCTTCCTCCAAACACAGCGAGTTGAGTTAATGCCAAAGAGCTCTATTTTGGTCTCATCAGACCACAGCACCTTCTCCCAGTCACTCTCTGAATCATTCAGGTGTTCATTGGCAAACTTCAGACGGGCCTGCACATGTGCCTTCCTGAGCAGGGGGACCTTGCGAGCCCTGCAGGATTTTAATCCATTGCGGTGTAATGTGTTTCCAATGGTTTTCTTGGTGACTGTGGTCCCTGCTAATTTGAGGTCATTAACTAACTCCTCCCGTGTAGTTCTAGGATGCTTTTTCACCTTTCTCAGAACCATTGACACCCCACGAGGTGAGATCTTGCGTGGAGCCCCAGAGCGAGGTCGATTGATGGTCATTTTGTGCTCCTTCCATTTTCGAACAATCGCACCAACAGTTGTCACCTTCTCTCCCAGCTTCTTGCTAATGGTTTTGTAGCCCATTCCAGCCTTGTGCAGGTCTACAATTTTGTCTCTGACATCCTTGGACAGCTCTTTGGTCTTTCCCATGTTGGAGAGTTTGGAGTCTGCTTGATTGATTGATTCTGTGGACAGGTGTCTTTTATACAGGTGACTAGTTAAGACAGGTGTCCTTAATGAGGGTGACTAATTGAGTAGAAGTGTCTAACCACTCTGTGGGAGCCAGAACTCTTAATGGTTGGTAGGGGTTCAAATACTTATTTCACTCAATGAAATGCAAATCAGTTGCTATCTTTTATTTAAAGTTATTTTTTCGATTTTCCTTTTGATGTGCTATCTGCCACTGTTACAATAAACCTACCATTGAAATGATACTGTTCTGAGACTTTTCATTTCTTTGTCATTGGACAAACTTACAAAATCAGTGAGGGGTCAAATAATTATTTCCCCCACTGTATCTTTGTGCAATTGACTAGCAGTGTGCTGTTTCCTGTAGTTCTACTAATCCAATTGTGTTTCAGCCAAGGTAGCGTGCACCTGCGTTCTCAAATTTACTTATTATGGAGGTGCAGGTTCATTTGTTTTTCTTCCCGAGTGGACATGGATGTCTGACCTCTGTGAGGTTTTACGCAACTTTGAGCAATCAACACAGATGGTGAGCGGTGATGCCGCTATTATCAGCGTAACCATCCCACTTCTGTGTCTACTGAAACGCTCGCTTCTCACAATGAAGGAGGACGCTTTGCATGTGGAAGAGGTGGAAATAGGGGAAGACAGTACACAGGGTGATAGCCAGACCACCCTCCGTTTGTCTTCTCAGCGCAAATTGGATGATGAGGGGGAGGAGCAGGAGACGGTAGCCTCTGCTACAGAGGGTAGTACCCACAGCAGGTTTATTCCATCTTTTATACCATCTGTTCAGTGTGGATGGGCCGAAGAGAGGGAAGAGGATGAGGAGATTGAGAGTCATCCTCCTGATGAGGACAGCGAAATCTTGTCTGTTGGGACTCTGGCACACATGGCTTACTTTATGTTATGCTGTCTTTCCTGTGACACTCGCGTTATACGCATTTTGGCCAACACCGATTACTGGTTGTTCACTGTTCTCGACCCTCACTACAAAGAGAACTTCTCATCTCTCATTCCTGTGGTGGAGAGGACTAGCAAAATGGTGCTATTCCAGAAGGTCTGCTGGCAGCAGAGTACGTAGTTCCTTGGGCATCCGAGGAAGGGAGACGAGGTGAAGACACAACAGTTTCAACAGCGGCAAGGCAGCACTCTCCAAGTCCTGGGACAATTTCATGACACCCCGCCAGCAACCTCACCCTGATGCGTGGCCTACTGTTACAAGGAGAGAAAAGTTTTGGAAGATGGTGAAGGAGTATGTAGCAGACCGTGTCAGTGTCCTTAATGATCCCTCTCTGCCTTACAACAATTGGCTGTCCAATCTGGACACGTGTCACGAACTGGCGCTCTACACCTTGGAGGTGCTGGCCTTCCCTGCCGCCAGCGTTTTGTCAGAGTGGGGATTTAGTGCTGCTGGCGGCATAATAACTGATAAGCGCATCTGACTGTCAACTGAAAATGCTGACTAGTGATGAGAGGCAGAGGCAATATTAGATTTTGTGATATTTCGTGAATATATGGGCGAATATTCGTCATATATTTGCAATATCGCCATCACTTTTTTTTCATCGCAATGTAGAATTCGCCAAACGCGCATGAGCAAATAGGGGCGTGGCCTAGCAACTGTTTTCGAACTACCCGAAGTTTGAGCCGATTGGAAAAGATATTCGGAAGCAATTTTCGCGACACTGAGGAAGAACTCCTGATCACTGTAAGTAATGTCACATTACACCAGTGTATTTGATTACATTTTACATGCATGTCGGACCAATCGCTTTATATGCAGATAGAGTGTTATAAAATATTTGCGATTGGGAAAATCGCCTCTTATGATGCAAGTGTTTTTTTGCAATACATACTACTTCACTTTTTATCAGGTCTAAGTAGATATTACTGATTGGTGCATTATTGTTGTAACATCACAGCACTATGTCTGTAGCATATTTGTATGGACAGCGTAGAAATATCTGTCACATGCACATTGCACATCCATTTTCCTGCCGCACACTATATACCCCCACACACACACACAATCACAGTCTATAGCTTAGAGTTTGTGTCCTGTTTGTCAGGACTCAGGAGAAGCTTTCTTTGTCTGACCACCAGTATTTGCTGGTTCATTTAGAGTTGCCCAGGGTGCACAATTGTTTGTATATGTAAAGTTGTGCAGCCATTTTTTTATCAACCATGTTTGCTTTATGGATATGCACCTGTGACTATGAATATGAATGTGCTAGTCTAAATTTCTTGTAGTCAGTGGCGTACCAAGGGGGGGGCGGGGGGGGGGAGCGGCCCGCCCCGGGTTCCACTCACAAGGGGGGTGCCATGACGGAGTCACCCCTCCAT
This sequence comes from Bufo bufo, assembly GCF_905171765.1. Lineage (NCBI taxonomy): Eukaryota > Metazoa > Chordata > Amphibia > Anura > Bufonidae > Bufo > Bufo bufo. Next base: position 90,479,679 of record NC_053389.1, on the reverse strand, counting down.
CCACTGCTGCACCGCCACGCGACTCCGCCAGGCGCCGGCTTCTGTGGAAGGATTATTGCGGCGGCGCGCAACATGACGTCACGACGCTGACGCCGCGCCGCCTTCACGGATCTTTTAAAGAAGCGGAAGGATCCATTACCAGCGGTCGGACGGAGCCTGAGGCATCATCAAAATGTGAGTAAATAATTGTGTAATTAAGGGGTGTGTGTGTGTGTAATTATGTAGGGGTTTGTAATTAAGGGGGGGGTGTAATTAAGGGATGTGTGTGTGTAATTAAGGGAGGGGTTTGTAATTAAGGTGGGGAGGGAGGGGGTGTAATTAAGGGGGGGAGTGTGTAATTATTTAAGTTTAATTTATTTCCAAGTTAATTTATTTTTCACAGTTATAGTTTTTTCAAGTTGATATAGAGCTTACAAATTTGTAATAAATATTATTGAAAACATTGAAAAAAGTTTGTGCATGTTTTCTTAACTTTCTTGGGGGGGGAAGGGGGCAGGGGGGGGGCAAACATTTGGTTCTCCCCGGGTGCCAAATGCTCTAGGTAAGCCCCTGCTTGTAGTATATATTGAGGGTAGCACTTCTTTTAGGCTGGATTCACACGTCCGTGGAACACGGTCTGTGTGATACCGGGCTGGATTTCTTCTGAGTGCAGGAGTGCACGTCGTCATTGTTTGCTATGATGCCGTGCGCTTCCTGCTGCCGCCGCAGTACAGTAATACACTGGTATAGATCATACCAGTGTATTACTGTACAGCGGCGGCAGCAGGAAGCGCACGGCATCATAGCAACCAATGACACCATGTGCTCCTGCACTTAAAATAAATCCAGGCCGGTATCACACGGACCGCGTTCCACGGACATGTGAATCCAGCCTTAGACTGAGCAACGCCCATCTGCCTGGGGCTTCTGAGCAGAGTACAAATGTAGCTGATTCCTACACTGCCCTAAAAATGTAGGATTAGATAAGTCCAAGAGATGCGGTAAATTAGTGTCAGGTACCCATCTGCGGAAGGCAGCTTGACGCCTGGTAGATGGGCCCGACACAAGTTTGATCAAAATGTGTGCTAAGAGCTTCTATTTTTCCATTTATAATTGGTATAATACCACTTTAATTTAGAATGATCCCCATTTCTCAGCTCTAGTGTTTGTATGTGTAAAGTTGTGCAGCCATTTTTTTATAAACTATGTTTGCTTTATGGATATGCACCTGTGACTATGAATATGAATATGCTAGTCTAAATTTCTTGTAGTATATATTGAGGGTAGCACCTCTTTTAGACTGAGCAACGCCCATCTACCTGGGGCTTCTGAGCAGAGTACGTATGTAGCTGGTCTCTACAATGCCCTGAAAATGTAGGCTTAGATAAGTCCAAGAGAGTCAGTAAATTATTGTGTAAAGTTGTGCAGCCATTTTTTTTTATCAAACATCCATCAGGTGGAACAGGACAGCCAATTGATACGTTTCAGCACATGGACACACCCCCACCCTATGATAGAACCCGATCTGGCAGCCATTTTACATTCTGTGTTTTGCCAGTGTAGGGAGAGGTTGCTTTGTGGAGCAGGGACAGGCTGTTAGGGACACCAAACACTAGCTAATAGGGCCACAAAAGTCCTTTTAAGGACTGGTATAGGTGTGCTATCGATAGGTGTGATATACTGAGGTGTAGAGATGGCCTTGTGGTTCGCCCGATGGTCGTTTCACGGCGAACTTTGCTTGTTTGCGGTTTGCCGAACAGGTGAACATATGGCGATGTCCGCCGGCGCCATATTCTTTGCATTGTGCAGAACTTTGACCCATGACACATCCATCAGGTGGGACAGGACAGCCGATTGAGATGTTTCAGCACATGGACACACCCCCACCTTATAAATAAACCTGATCTGGCCGCCATTTTACATTTTGTTTTTTGCCAGTCTAGGGAGAGGTTGCTGTGTGGAACAGGGACAGACTGTTAGGTACACCAAACGCTAGCTAATATGGCCACAAACGTCCTTTTAAGGACTGGTATAGCTGTGCTATCGATAGGTGCAACATACAGAGGGGTGTGATATAGTTCTTATAATATACTTTAAAAACATAGAAAGTATATTATAGTGCATTTGTATTGTGCAGCAGTTGTGTGCGGTTCTGCTGTGATACTGCAGCTATACAGAGGGACAAATGCTATTGGAATAAGTAATTGCAACTGGTGTGATATACCTGTTGCCCCAAAAAAAAAAAAAAATAATGATAGAAGGGTGTGATATACCTATAATATACCTTCTAACATAGAAAGTATATTATATTGCATTTGTATTGTGCAGCAGTTGTGTGCGGTTCTGCTGAGATATAGCAGCTAGATAGAGGGACACATGCTATTGGAATAACTCATTTCAATTGCTGTTATATACCTGTTTGCCCCCCTAAAAAAAAATCTGATTGAGGTGTGTGGTATACCTATAATATACCTTATAACATAGAAATTATATTATAGTGCATTTGTATTGTGCAGCAGTTGTGTGCGGTTCTGCTGAGATACCGCAACTAGATAGAGGGACAAACACTAATGGAAAAAGTAATTGCAACTGGTGTGATATACCTGTTGCCCCCCAAAAAAAACGAATTAAGGGGTGCAATATACCTGCTTCCACAAAATACTGATTGAGGGGTGTGATACACCAGCCCACACCAAATATAGATTGAGGCCTGCGATACACCAGCTTCCACCAAATATTGATTAAGGTGTTTGATATACCAGCTTCCAGCAAATACTCATTATTGGGTTCTATATACCTGTTTCCACAAAATATTGATACAGGGTATTGATATATCGTATTCCACCAAATATTGATTGAGGCCTGCGATACACCAGCTTCCACCAAATATTGATTAAGGTGTTTGATTTACCAGCTTCCAGCAAATACTCATTATTGGGTTCTATATAACTGTTTCCACAAAATACTGATAGAGGGGGTTGATATATCGATTTCCACCAAATATTGATTTAGGCCTGCGATATACTTGCTTCCACAAATACTGCTCTTCTATAGGGACTTTGTCACAGGGTCATTTTTAAAATAACAGGCAGAGGAAGATGCAGGCCATTCCGCAGGTGTGTTAGGGGTCGGGCAGATGCACCAGGCCAGAGCCTAAGTACGAAGTCGGAGAAGGTGCGTGTGATTACGTCAAAGGATGCACCAGAGTTGGTTGACTGGTTCACTCAGGCTTCTGCTTCTGCACCCTCCTCATCCTCTCTATCTGCACCCTCCTCACTCTCTGCTGTGTGCATTCCCAAAGACACCACCACCACCATAGCCCTTCCACTCGAGTCAGAGGAATTATTTTCTCATCCATTCCCAGACCTTACCGATGCGCAGCCATTCTTAGCATCGGATGAGGAATAGAAGGTAGCAACGGCCGCCACCCAGCAGTCTGACAGTACCCAGATCAACCCATAGAGGGTGGTCCCCGCTGTTGCTGCCTACTCCGAGATCTCTAATGTCAGTGGTGGTGAAGGTGACAATGATGACGTGTCGATGGACTTCACATGGGTGCCCACAAGAGAGGAAGTGGAGAGAAGTTCAGAGGGAGAGACGGAGCAGCAGATAGGGGGTAGAAGGAGGAGAAGCAGGCAGAACTCGCAGTGCACAGGAGGCAAAAATCAGACTGCAAATGTATCTGGAGCGAGCCATCCACCATGCACGGTTACATCTGGCGCTCCCAGGACGCCGGGACATGGCTCCGCAGTGTGGGATTTTTTTTTACGTGTCAGCTGCTGACAATAGTGTTGCCATCAGCCACCTGTGCTGTCAATGCATAAGTCGCAGTAAGCCCAACACTCACCTAGGGACGACCACCTTAACCACCTCAGCTCCCCTAGCTTAAACACACTTAATGACCAGGCCACTTTTTACACTTCTGCACTACACTACTTTCACCGTTTATTGCTCGGTCATGCAACTTACCACCCAAATGAATTTTACCTCCTTTTCTTCTCACTAATAGAGCTTTCATTTGGTGGTATTTCATTGCTGCTGACATTTTTACCTTTTTTGTTATTAATCAAAATTGTATAACTACCCCACAAGTGACCCCATTTTGGAAAGAAGACACCCCAAGGTATTTCGTGAGGGGCATGGCGAGTTCCTATAATTTTTTTTTTTTTGTCACAAGTTAGCGGAAAATTATGATTTTTTTTATTTTATTTTTTTTCTTACAAAGTCTCATATTCCACTAACTTGTGACAAAAAATAAAAACTTCCATGAACTCACTATGCCCATCAAGAAATACCTTGGGGTATCTTCTTTCCAAAATGGGGTCACTTGTGGGGTAGTTTTTCCCATTTTTTATACAAAGTTGGCATTTGACCGAGATATTTATCTCACCCAGCATGGGTATATGTAAAATGACACCTCAAAACACATTGCCCAACTTCTCCTGAGTACGGCGATACCAGATGTGTGACACTTTTTTGCAGCCTAGGTGGGCAAAGGGGCCCACATTCCAAAGAGCACCTTTAGGATTTCACAGGGCATTTTTTACACATTTTGATTTCAAACTACTTCCCACACATTAGGGCTCCTAGAATGCCAGGGCAGTATAACTACCCCACAAGTGACCCCATTTTGGAAAGAAGACACCCCAAGGTATTTCGTAATGGGCATAGTGTGTTCATGGAAGTTTTTATTTTTTGTCACAGGTTAGTGGAATATGAGACTTTGTAAGAAAAATAAATAAATAAAAATAAAATCATCATTTTCCGCTAACTTGTGACAAAGAATAAAAAATTCTAGGAACTCGCCATGCCACTCACGTAATACCTTGGGGTATCTTCTTTCCAAAATGGGGTCACTTGTGGGGTAGTTATACTGCCCTGGCATTTTAGGGGCCCTAATGCATGAGAAGTAGCTTGAAATCAAAATGTGTAAAAAATGCCCTGTGAAAAGGTGCTCTTTGGAATGTGGGCCCATTTACCCACCTAGGCTGCAAATAAGTGTCACACATCTGGTATCGCCGTACTCAGAAGAAGTAGGGCAATGTGTTTTTGGGTGTCTTTTTACATATACCTATGCTGGGTGAGAGAAATATCTCAGCAAAAGACAACTTTTCCAATTTTTTTTATACAAAGTTGGCATTTGACCAAGATATTTATCTCACCCAGCATGGGTATATGTAAAATGACACCCCAAAACACATTCCCCAACTTCTCCTGAGTACGGCGATACCACATGTGTGACACTTTTTTGCAGCCTAGATGCGCAAAGGGGCCCAAATAAATTTTAGGAAGGCATTTTTAGACATTTGAATCCCAGACTTCTTCTCACGCTTTAGGGCCCCTAAAATGCCAGGGCAGTATAAATACCCCATATGTGACCCCATTTTTGAAAGAAGACACCCCAAGGTATTCAATGAGGGTCATGGCGAGTTCATAGAAATTTATTTTTTTTTGCCACAAGTTAGCGGAAATTGATATATATATTTTTTTTCTCACAAAGTCTCCCTTTCCGCTAACTTGGGACAAAAATTTCAATCTTTCATGGACTCAATATGCCCCTCATGGAATACCTTGGGGTGTCTTCTTTCCAAAATGGGGTCATTTGTGGGGTGTTTGTACTGCCCTGGCATTTGAGGGTCTCCGCAATCATTACATGTATGGCCAGCATTAGGAGTTTCTGCTATTCTCCTAATATTGAGCATACGGGTAATGAGATTTTTTTTTTTTTCGTTCAGCCTCTGGGCTGAAAGAAAAAATGAACGGCACAGATTTCTTCATTCGCATCGATCAATGTGGATGAAAAAATCTCTGCCAAACAAAAAAAAGGAGGGGAAAGGCGTCTGCCAGGACATAGGAGCTCCGCCCAACATCCATACCCACTTACCCGTATGCCCTGGCAAACCCGATTTCTCCATTCACATCAATCGATGTAGATGAATAAATCATTGTCGGGATTTATTTTTTATTTTTTATATACAAAGTGTTTGCCAAAGCATATGAACACCGCCGCCCCCTCAGCTCATATGCCTCGGCAAACGTATCTTTTACTGCAGAGGAGAAATCTCGTCTTGCAGCGCTGCATAAACCGACTTTTGTGTAATCTGACAGCAGCGCAATGCTTCTGTCAGAACGCACATCAGTGCTGCAGCCAGTCGATCGGTTGGTCCACCTGGAAGGTAAAAAAAAAAAAAAAAAAAAAAACAGGCCCAACGCAATAAATGTATTAACTTTATAATAACATTTGAACGGAACATATAAACTTTATTTAACTTTTTGAACAGAACGTTAACTTTTTTGCTTACCGGTGATTATTTTTATTTTTTTCCCTTTATACAGTAGGACAAACCTCTCCTTCCCCATGGGACAATGTGCAAAGCGCAAATCGCCCAAAGATGTGGCGAAGTACATTATGCACTTTGTCCCAGGTGAAAGGAGAGGTTTGCAGCAGCTGTGAGTGAAAGGGCCCTAATAGCCCTGTGTGCCTGTCCTGTGAGATGCAATCCCTATGCTAAGTGTACCTGTGTGTGGTACTTCCGGAAACACTTCCCAAAGCATAGGGCAGGGTGGTCAGGGCAGTCAGGACAGAAATAGCGGGTGTCACGCCTTATTCCACTCCTGCTACAGACACAACATCTTTTTCGGGGTGACGGTTGGGTTGAGGTACCAGCAACGACATTGGGGAAATGTCGCTCGTGTAGACGGCTCACTACACTGGTGGATGGGGCCACGGAACCTCCTGGATACAGGAGGTTCTCGATGATCTCTTCCTGAAATTTGAGGAAGGATCCTGTTCTCCCAGCCTTACTGTAGAGACCAAAACTATTATATGCAGCCAATTGAATCAAATATACAGACACCTTCTTATACCAGCGTCTGGTGCGTCGGGAAACTAAATAAGGAGCCAACATCTGGTCATTGAAGTCCACCCCTCCCATGTGAAGGTTATAGTCGTGGACTGAGAGGGGCTTTTCAATGACACTGGTTGCCCATTCTATTTGTATTGTCGTGTCTGCGTGAATGGAGGAGAGCATGTAAACGTCACGCTTGTCTCTCCATTTCACCGCGAGCAGTTCTTCGTTACACAGGGCAGCCCTCTCCCCCCTTGCAAGATGGGTGGTAACGAGCCGTTGGGGGAAGCACCAGCGACTAGGTCGCACGGTGCCACAGCAGCCAATCTGTTCTAGGAACAAATGCCTGAAGAGGGGCACACTTGTGTAAAAATTGTCCACATAAAGATGGTACCCCTTGCCAAATAAGGGTGACACCAAGTCCCAGACTGTCTTCCCACTGCTCCCCAGGTAGTCAGGGCAACCGACCGGCTCCAGGGTCTGATCTTTTCCCTCATAGATCCGAAATTTGCGGGTATAGCCTGTGGCCCTTTCACAGAGCTTATACAATTTGACCCCATACCGGGCGCGCTTGCTTGGGATGTATTGTTTGAAGCCAAGGCGCCCGGTAAATTGTATAAGGGACTCGTCTACGCAGATGATTTGCACAGGGGTATACAAATCTGCAAATTTGTTGTTGAAGTGGGCTATGAGGGGCCGAATTTTGTGGAGCTGGTCAAAAGCTGGTTGGCCTCTGGGACGGGAGGTGGTGTTGTCGCTAAAGTGCAGGAAACGCAGGATGGCCTCAAATCGTGCCCTGGACATAGCAGCAGAGAACATGGGCATGTGATGAATTGGGTTCGTGGACCAATATGACCGCAATTCATGCTTTTTGGTTAGACCCATGTTGAGGAGAAGGCCCAGAAATTTTTTTAATTCGGAAACTTGAACGGGTTTCCACTGGAAAGGCTGGGCATAATAGCTTCCCGGGTTGGCGGCTATAAATTGAGTGGCATACCGATTTGTTTCTGCCACGACTAAGTCCAAGAGCTCCGCAGTCAAGAACAGCTCAAAAAATCCCAGTGCCGAACCGATCTGAGCTGTCTCAACCCGAACTCCAGACTGGGCGGTGAAAGGGGGAACTAATGGTGCGGCTGAAGTTGGGGACTGCCAATCAGGGTTTGCCAGCACCTCAGGGACTCTAGGGGCTCTACGGGCCTGTCTGTGCGGTGGCTGCGACGGGGTAACTATTGCACCTGCCACCGTACCAGCTTCAACTGCCCTTCTGGTGCTCGCCACTTCACCATGTTGTACGGCAGTGCTGGTACTAGGTCCAGGGAGGGCTGCGCTGCTGGTGTATGCCTCACCACGTAATCCGACAGCGCCAGCCCCACTCTGCTGCCCTTGAAGCGGATCCTGCGCAACCTGTGGTCTAGCAACACGGGGCCGGGTACGCCTGGTGCTATCAGGGACCTCAACCCCCTCGTCCGAACTTTGGGTCAGACTGCCACTGCTTTCTACAGGTTTATATTCTGACCCGCTAGATTCGTCAGATGAGGGTTCCCATTCCTCATCCAACTGGGTCAGAATCCTTTAGGCCTCTTCAGAAGAATACCCCCTGTTTGACATTTGGACTACTAAATTTAGGGGTATTCCCTGAGACTACCCAAGAAAAAAAGCAAACCAAATGGGAGGCTAGCGAAGTACCGGAGGCCGCTGCGATTGATAAAAAATATCAAAACTGATTTTTTTTTATCGCTGCAGCGCTTGTAAAATGATTGTGCAGTGATCAAAAAAAATATATATTTTTGTCACTGCGGCGGGCCGGGCGTGGGTGAACGCACGTGTGGGCCACGGATCAGGCCTGATCGGGCAAACACTGCGTTTTGGGTGGAGGGTGAGCTAAGGTGACACTAATACTATTATACATCTGACTGTGATCAGTTTTGAACAGTCAATACCAGTGAAAAAAAAAAGTAACAGTTTACACTGATCACTTTTTTCCCTTTCACTAGTGATTGACAGGGGTGATCAAGGGGTGATCAAGGGGTTAATTGGGGTGATGGGGGGTGATCTGGGGCTAAGTGTAGTGTTTGGTGGCTACTCACTGTGATGTCTGCTCCTCTGCTGGAACCAACCGACCAAAAGGACTAGCAGAGGAGCAGAGAAGCAATTTAACACCTTATATTTATAAATATAAGGTGTTAGATGGCTTGTGATTTGTTTTTTTGAAAATCATCAACCTTCCAGCGATGATCATTGGCTGGCAGGTTGATGACGAACTTGTCCTGTAACTTTTGCCGGCCCGCAATGCGCATGCGTGGGCCGGCTTTGAGCGAAATCTCGCATGTCGCGAGATGACGCGTATATGCGTGACTCTGCCTGGAGCTGCCGCCTCCGGAACGCGATCCTGCGTTAGGCGGTCCAGAGGCGGTTAATGACCAGACCATTTTTTACAATTCTGCACTACAATACTTTCACGGTTTATTGCTCGGTCATACAACTTACCACCCAAATGAATTTTACCTCCTTTTCTTCTCACTAATAGAAATTTGATTTGGTGGTATTTCATTGCTGCTGACATTTTTACTTTTTTTGTTATTAATCTAAATTGACCGAAATTTTTGCAAAAAAATGACATTTTTCACTTTCTGTTGTAAAATTTTTCAAACAAAACTACATTTCTATATAAATTTTTCTCTAAATTTATTGTTCTACATGTCTTTGATAGAAAAAAAATGCAATAAGTGTATATTTATTGGTTTGCGCAAAAGCTATAGCGTTTACAAACTATGGTACAAAAATGTGAATTTCCGCATTTTGGAGCATCTCTGATTTTCTGAGCACATGTCATGTTTCCTGAGGTTCTACAATGCCCAGACAGTAGAAACACCCCACAAATGACCCCATTTCGGAAAGTAGACACCCTAAGGTATTCGCTGATGGGCATAGTGAGTTCATAGAAGTTTTTATTTTTTGTCACAAGTTAGCGGAATATTATGATTTTTTATTTTTTTTTCTTACAAAGTCTCATATTCCATTAACTTGTGACAAAAAATAAAAACTTCCATGAACTCACTATGCCCATCACAAAATACTTTGGGGTGTCTTCTTTCCAAAATGGGGTCACTTGTGGGGTATTTATACTGCCCTGGTATTTCAGGGGACCTAAAGCGTGAGAAGAAGTCTGGAATCCAAATGCCTAAAAAATGCCCTGTGAAATCCTAAAGGTGCTCTTTAGAATTTGGGCCCCTTTGGGCACCTAGGCTGCAAAAAAGCGTCACACATGTGGTATCGCCGTACTCAGAAGAAGTAGGGCAATGTTTTTTGGGGTGTATTTTTACATATACCCATGCTGGGTGAGAGAAATATCTCTCTAAAAGTCAACTTTTCCCATTTTTTTATACAAAGTTGTCATTTTAGAGAGATATTTCTCTCACCCAGCATGGGTATATATAAAAAGACACCCCAAAACACATTGCCCAACTTCTCCTGAGTACGGCAATACCACATGTGTGACACTTTTTTGCATCCTAGGTGCGAAAAGGGGCCCAAATTCTAAAGAGCACCTTTAGGATTTCACAGGGCATTTTTTAAGCATTTGGATTCCAAATTACTTCTCACGCTTTAGGTCCCCTAAAATGCCAGGGCAGTATAAATACCCCACAAGTGACCCCATTTTGGAAAGAAGACACCCCAAGGTATTTTGTGATGGGCATAGTGAGTTCATGGAAGTTTTTATTTTTTTGTCACAAGTTAATGGAATATGAGACTTTGTAAAAAAAAAAAAATCATAATATTCCGCTAACTTGTGACAAAAAATAAAAACTCACCAAGGTATTCCGTGAGGGGCATGGCGAGTTCCTAGAATTATTTTTTTCTTACAAAGTCTCATATTCCCCTAACTTGTGACAAAAAATACAATTTTACATGAACTCACCATACCCCTCATGGAATACCTTGGGGTGTCTTCTTTCCAAAATGGGGTCACTTGTGGGGTATTTATACTGCCCTGGGCGTCTGAATGGAGCCTTACAGGGGGGTGATCAATGACAAGGTGTGATCAGGGAGTCTATATGGGGTGATCACCCCCCTGTAAGGCTCCATTCAGACGTCCGTATGTGTTTTGCGGATCCGTGGATCCACAAAACACATACGGACGTCTGAATGGAGCCTTACAGGGGGGTGATCAATGACAGGGGGGTGATCAGGGAGTCTATATGGGGTGATCACCCCCCTGTCATTGATCACCCCCCTGTAAGGCTCCATTCAGACGTCCGTATGTGTTTTGCGGATCCGTGGATCCTCAAAACACATACGGACGTCTGAATGGAGCCTTACAGGGGGGTGATCAATGACAGGGGGGTGAACAGGGAGTCTATATGGGGTGATCACCCCCCTGTCATTGATCACCCCCCTGTAAGGCTCCATTCAGACGTCCGTATGTGTTTTGCGGATCCGTGGATCCGCGGATCCACAAAACACATACGGACGTCTGAATGGAGCCTTACAGGGGGGTGATCAATGACAGGGGGGTGATCAGGGAGTCTATATGGGGTGATCACCCCCCTGTCATTGATCACCCCCCTGTAAGGCTCCATTCAGACGTCCGTACGTGTTTTGCGGATCCGTAGATCCTCAAAACACATACGGACGTCTGAATAGAGCCTTACAGGGGGGTGATCAATGACAGGGGGGTGAACAGGGAGTCTATATGGGGTGATCACCCCCCTGTCATTGATCACCCCCTGTAAGGCTCCATTCAGACGTCCGTATGTGTTTTGCGTATCCGTGAATCCGCAGATCCGCGGATCCACAAAACACATACGGACGTCTGAATGGAGCCTTACAGGGGGGTGATCAATGACAGGGGGGGTGATCAGGGAGTCCATATGGGGTGATCAGAGGTTAATAAGGGGTTAATAAGTGACAGGGGGTGTGTAGTGTAGTGGTGTTTGGTGCTACTTACATAGCTGCCTGTGTCCTCTGGTGGTCGATCCAAGCAAAAGGGACCACCAGAGGACCAGGTAGCAGGTATATTAGACACTGTTAACAAAACAGCGTCTAATATACCTTTTTGGGGTTAAAAAAATTGCATCTACAGCCTGCCAGCGAATGATCGCCGCTGGCAGGCTGTAGATCCACTCATTTACCTCTGGTTCCTGTGAACGAGCGCTCCTGTGTGCGCGCATTCACAGGAAATCTCGCATCTTGCAGGAAATAACAGGGCCGCCGCCAGGACGCAATCCTGCGTTCGGCGGTCCTGAGGTGGTTAAGAAGACACCTGGCCTCCCATCACCGAACCCAGTGGGAGCAACACCATCAGAACCCACAAAGCCACACTCCTGGTGCTCCACGTCCTGTCTCTTCTTCTCTCTCCTCCCATTTGTCCTCCACTCCACCTTCCACCGTGCCGTCGTCACGTTCATCTGGCAGAAAGCAGGCTATGTACTCCATTTTGTCAGAATCAGTTTTACACCAGTCGGGATAGCCAGAAGCCTCCAGTTTATCCCTGAGGTGTAACTTGATGTTTGAAGCAAACAGTTTGTCTGTTGTATTCGGGAAATGCCAGATCTCTTAGATCTACCCGATCCTGTAACCTTTTTCAGCCGCTAAAATTAGTTCTATCTTGCACCATGTGCCTGTCAGGGAACGTTCGTCGTCGGTGTGGTTGCAACTGTCTTTTTGGGAATTCAATGCGCATGTATAACAAAGCGGAAACATTAGTTTTTTATTTAGTTTTACAGGCAGGACAGGAAAAAATAAATCTCTGGGCGGGTACACTTTAACTTTGGCAATACCAAAGTATTTTTAGATGTGCCCAAAATGATCATAAATGATTTCTGGGTGGCCTACGGGATACGTCTTAGTTTTATTAACAAAAGCTTAAAGATTCGTGAAATTGTAATAATGCAATGTTTCACCAGGTTTAACCTTGTGATAAAGTTTAATGGTGTTAGTTCTGCTGCCGTAAAGTGAATCACGAGGGTCCAAAGGTATTGGAAATTTCATTTTAAACAGAAACTCTTTGACCCCTTCATCACTTGCAATCATCTCGTGCCACTCGTGCTCCCACATAATGCGTACTGTAAATCCCTGTCTCTGTAATTGGCTTTTCTTCAGGAGGAAAGAGTGGTACAGCTGACCGTAGGTTGATTTAGTAAGATCATTGCGGTCAAACTCGTTATAACACACAGGACAACCATGACAAAAACAGCCCTGAAATTCAAAGGCTATGTGTGTACCATTAAACAACGCATAGCCATCCAAAAAGTATTTTCCTACCTTCTTTTTACCACCCTTTAAGGCGTGTTGTATAGAAATGTTTTCTGTATATTCAATGTACATGAGCCACTGAATAGCAGGTGTGGAAAATCGCTTCTGCGTTTTGTGGTAATTATCTGCAGGTACAATTGATATGTTTTTTTTCGGGGAGAAATTTTAACCGATACATAGCCATGCAGACGGATGCCAGTGTGATAAGTTGGAATGGGTCAATACATTTAGTGACTATTTTGTATTTCTTTTCACGCTTAAAGTAACATCTCAACCTTTTTTCAGTCATTGACATAATTGTGTCCCTGTAACACTCACAAGCCCTTCTCAAGACCTCCACATCCTGCTTACAGTAAGCTTTTAACTCATCCTGAAAATTAAAGGTATCATTTTTATGTTTTTCGTACCAATCCATGAATTCTTTTTTCTCCCTGGGCATCATGTAATCAATTCCGTAAAAAAACGAAGGTCGGGTATGGGGCCTATGTAATTTAGATTTTCTTCTGTATTGAAGAAATGTGTGAAGTGACCCTTTGCGCCTGAAAAACCCATACCTTCGGGTATCAAACTGAGTTTCATCGGCATGAAATTCAAAGAATCTATGAACCTAATTTTAAAATCATTTAGGGTCACACACATTAATCGCCCGCCTTGGTTTATAATTCCAATTAAAAAATTTTCCTTGACCAGTGCCTGTACAACAAAATAAGCACCATAACGACCTTTCGTTATGGGCTATGAACGTGTAACCCGAAAACTTGCCACTGATAAAAAAGCGTGCAGTTTCTTCCGCTGAATTCCCAGGAATTTGGGCCGTATAATGTAGTCGCGTAAATGTAATTGGGAATGTGTAACCCAGTTTCTTGCATGCACTCAAAGTCGTAAAAGATGTACTTGTCAGTCATTTGTTTGGGTCTGTAAGGCTGCATGTAACAGACATATTTGTCAAATTTGTCAACCCGACAGCCACAGATGCTGCAATTCAACCCTTTACATTTGTGAACGTCACCACAGTCTATATATCTGTAACAAAATCTGCAAAAAAGTTTTTTTCTTACAAAGCGCATTATCACTAAGAGCCAGATTTCTATGTGTGTCAAAGCACTGGACCGACCCTGCATATCGGACAGCATACATTATCATTCCGCTCAACACAATCTGTCCGATGACACGCTTTGCAAAACTGCAAACAGCCATGTTTGTATTTATGGCTGTATACAGAGCAACACCTATCGCAAAAAAAGTCGGCCCCAATAAACGCTTTCACATTTTTAATTCCGTAATAATGCTTTTCATGATGCAATATATAGACAATCTTTTCTCTAGTGGTACTGTCTGTATGATAATAACGCCATTGACCTCTATTGCGGTACAAAACTTTAATTGTAATGTTTAAATGTTTTTCAAACAATGCAATATCGCTAAAAGACACCAATTGCCCTTCGGGTATTTGTAATTCTCGATGCAATTGTCGGGCTTTCTCTGACAACACGGTGTCACTTACAGTTTCACCCTTCAAAATAGCGTACATACTAGCGGCCAGACATACTGTACGTTATTATCGTGATTGTTAAAGTCGTACAAATGTTGTTTTTTACGGTCAATAATCCGACTAAACGTGATTGCACCCAAGCGGCTTCTGGAAGCTCCGTGACAGTTCCTGACAACAATAACAACTAGTGAAGTGAATTACCCACTATGCACTCCGCGTTACTCTGTAAAGCATTAGCGATGTTGTTCAAAAACGTTTCGGAGCTAAATCCCTCTATAGAATGTCTTGTTGAAAAAACCGAGTCAAATGTCTCGCCACCATCTAAGCGCAGCTGAATAAAATCACCCGGCTCCGCGTCCCGTAAAATCCTATCTAACAAGGTTTGCATAGAAACATGTCTTGCATCAACAGCGTAAACAAATGAAGGAACGGCGTCCAGATTAAGGGAACTTTCACACTAGTATTTTTCTTTTCCAGTATTGAGTTCCGTCACAGGGGCTCAATACCGGAAAAAAACTGATCAGTTTTATCCTAATGCATTCTGAATGGAGAGCATTCCGTTCAGTATGCATCAGGATGCATCAGTTCAGTCCCTCTTACGTTTTGTGGCCGGAGAAAATTCCGCAGCATGCTGCAGTTTTCTCTCCGGCCAAAAATCCTGAACACATTGAAATGTATTAGTGCCAGATCCGGCATTAAAAAAATTTCCGCATTGACGGATCCAATCTTCCGGTCCGTGCATGTGTAGACCTTTAAATCTGTGAAAAAAATAAATACCGGATCCGTTTTTCCGGATGACAACCGGAAAGACTGATCCGGTATTGCAATGTATTTATCAGACGGATCCGTCTGACAAATGCATCCGTTTGCGTCCGGAATGCTGGATCCGTCAGGCAGTTTCGGCGACGGAACTGCCTGCCGGAATCCTCTGCCGCAAGTGTGAAAGTACCCTAACGAATCTAAAATGCTCTGTGTATATGGTGCTATTAAAATTAAGGCTAATGATAGAAGACACTTTCCAAATAAATGGTTCTATCGTTGCAGGATTCAGGGAGTTCATATCTAATGTCTGTGTTATCGGCCATTTCATCAGTTTGTGTGTCGCGGGTTTGAAAACGATTTGTTTGCGCAGTTGGTGGTCGGTTAGTTTGTGAACTGTTTGGGCGAATGTGCGTTGCTTGCGATGTCTGCAGACTGCGTGGTGTTACATCTTTAAAGCCTGTTTTAACTTACTAGCTCTCACGCTTACAGATGTTTTTGTGTTTTTAAAAGGATATCCGCTGCCAATCATCTCTAGTCAATTCCTGCCTATCATCTCTTTTTCAAGCGCGTCAAGATGGTTAATCAGTCTTGTACATTTGTCATGTGTAGCGTGTATTTGCCTCGCACTAATTTTGTTGGGGATGTTAAACGCTAAAAACATAGAGTCTTTAACGCAACATTTTAAATAGTTCACTACACGTAACATTTTGTCATTGTAACATGCGAGAGAACTCAATACATTGTACGTATTTTCGTCCCAACAAGAACAAGAATGAACAAGAGGTAGATGTTGATATTGAGCATTGTGTGTCTGCCCCTGGCCTGCCTGTTGTACATCATAGTGCGTGTCTGGCATCTCGAATGTGATACGTCTTTTAAAAGTCTGTGTATATTGTGTATCGGGTACGGTTGTTATGTCGCACAAATCTGTAATATCATTTATTACACACGTTGGCTCACCACTCTGTGGAGACATCTGTGTTTTCATGAGAATTTCAGAAATCTGTGATAGCGGTTCTGGACGCTTTGTGTTTGATCGTTGTTTCTCTTTACTAGACCAAAATTTGATGCTTTCTTTTCTATTGGCTAAAATTTAAAAACAAACATTAAAATCTATGTATTAAGTATTTTAAACAGCCTCATTACATTAAAATAGTGTGATGCTTTATTTCCACTCACGCGCATTAGGACATTCAATAATCGGTATCGCGGAATCTTCATTTCGCCAACTGTCGCGGGCGCTGGTAGTGATGGACGAACATTGGCTGAGACGGTTGACAAGCACGATCAAATGTTCGCGAACCAGAAGTTCATGGCGGGCCCCATTCACTTTAATGGCAGGTCATAGTCAGCTCATATTTGCAGCCACCAAATACTTAGTAGAAGTGTACAAATAGTCCCACAACATGGACAGTGACATGCTAGAGGGGGATCAATGACAAAAATTCCAACCAAAAATATGTATCTTAAAACAAAGGACATTTTTATGCGTCTTAAAGGCTACATGCACACGACCATTCCGTTTTTTTGCGATCCGCAAATTGCGGATCCGCAAAAAGGAAGCCGTAGGTGTGCCTTCCGCAATTTGTGGAACGGAACGGGCGGCCCATTGTAGAAATGCCTATTCTCGTTCGCAAAATGGACAAGAATAGGACATGTTATTTTTTTTTTGCAGGGCCACGGAACGGAGCAACGGATGCGGACAGCAGCTCGGATGCGAACCAGAACTACGGTCGTGTGCATGAGGCCAAAGGGAAATTCTCTGAAATGTGCCCTGTTGGAGCCTAGAAATTTTTTATTTTAGGCCACAGGAGTACGGGCCTTAAAAATTCTGCATTCATCTGACCTAAAAGAAATTTGGATTATACGGCTCGAGGTACATTATGCGGTCAACGGATAACTGGACTACAGGCCCCAAACATTATGCATTCACCGAACAGAAAAGATCAAGTGATTAGGTGGCCGAAGGTATATTACACAGTCAATGGATACTAATTTTACTGCAGGCCAGTGGAGTACAGGCCCCAAAAATTATTCATTCACCGTACAGAAAAGAACAAGTAAGTATGTGACTGGAGGTAGATTACACGGTCATTGGATATCAATTTTACAGCAGCAAAACCGCAAACAAATGCGGCACTACCCAAATGCACTATATAGAAAGTATATAATTGGTATATAACACCCCTGCTTCAATAAGTTTTTTTGGGGGGCAACTGGTAAATCACACCAGTAGGAATTATTTGTTCCAATGTCATTTGTCACTATCTGTAGCTGCGGTATCGCAGCAGAACCGCACACAACTGCTGCACAATACAAATGCACTGTAATATACTAAAATACACCACTCAGTAAGTCACACCTATCGATAGCACACCTATACCAGTCCTTAAAAGTACTTTTGTGGCCCTATTAGCTAGTGTTGGTGTCCCTAACAGTCTGTCCTTGCTCCACACAGCAACCTCTCCCTGGCAAGAGACTGAATGTAAAATTGCAGATCAGGTTTATTAATAAGGTAGGAGGTATGTCCATGTGCTGAAACAACAAATCTATAACGCCAAGTAACTACACTTGACAGGTTACTCCCAATAATAAGTGACAAAATGCACTGATCCCCTAGGGGACAAAGGGGTAAAATGTAACATTTATTCCTATATCTAAAAAAGTGAAGCACTTACATAAAGCATTGGCCTGGAGGGCCTCTAAACAGACTAACATGAAGACAGCCCATTAAGGCCAGGACATACAAACACAAATGGGTAACACTGATGGAAAGCAGACGAAAAGGGAACGTTCTCACCCATCAGGTGCTGTAGGCGTAGGTGGTGGATTCACTTGAATGCATGCGGCCTCCCATACGATGGATTGCATAGATGTGTTACCAACGGAGATGATTCCATCTTGGAGACCTCAGCAAGGCAGGAAACGGGAGCTAGGAGTCCCTAATTAACCCTGGTGAAGGGGTAGAGGCTAAATCACCCTGCCTACCTATACAAGGTACTTGCCCCGCAAGGAGCGTCCTCGTCCGGATACCTTTCCCTAATAACGGGCGGAATCCCTAGTACACCCTATAAAGGTAGACTCCCGACGTGTCACGTTTCATTCAAGATGAACTCATCAGGGGAGATGTACAAATGCAATGTAAGGCTGACAGCCGTTTTTGGATAACCTATATCCTGGGTCATATCTGGACCTTCACGGGCGTCACCCACTGGTGAGCCTGTACTTAAGCTACTTGTGGTTTGTGGTGGTCTTGGCTCCACTGGCCTGGCCCGCTCTATACCTTCTGGAATATTTGTATACCAGCTTCAACCACCGTATGCTCATTCCTTTTTCCCCATTTTTTGTTTTTTCCAATGCAAGCTTTACCATCAGCCTGGCATTGCATTTGTACATCTCCCCTGATGAGTTTGTCTTGAATGAAACGTGACACGTCAGGAGTCTACCTTTATAGGGTGTACTAGGGATTCCGCCCGTTATTAGGGAAAGGTATCCGGACGGGGACGCTCCTTGCGGGGCAAGTACCTCGTATAGGTAGGTAGGGTGATTTAGCCTCTACCCCTTCACCAGGGTTGATTAGGGACTCCTTGCTCCCGTTTCCTGCCTTGCTGAGGTCTCTATGTTGGAATCATCTCCGTTGGTAACACATCTATGCAATCCATCGTATGGGAGGCCGCATGCATTCAAGACTCCACCATCTACGCCTACAGCACCTGATGGGTGAGAACGTTCCTTTGTTGTCTGATTTCCATCAGTGTTACCCATTTGTGTTTGTATGTCCTGGCCTTAATGGGCTATCTTCATGTTAGTCTGTTTAGAGGCCCTCCAGGCCAATGCTTTATGTTAGTGCTTCACTTTTTTAGACATAGGAATAAATGTTAAGTTTTACCCCTTTGTCCCCTAGGGGATCAGTGCATTTTGTCATGTGCTGAAACATCCCAATTGGTTGTCCTGTACCACCTGATGGATGTGTCATGGGTCAAAGTTCTTCACAATGTAAAAGAATATGGCGCCGGCGGACATCACCATATGTTTGCCCGTTCGGTGAATCACAAACGAGCAAATTTTGCCGCAAAACGACTGCTGGGGTAACCACAAGGCCATCTCTAGGCGCTGGTGCACGGCTCTGGCGCTTCTGCGGACCATGTATTTCTAACGACCCTTGCGTTGCTCCTAGGTGTCTGAAAAACTGAAATTAGAAGTAACGGCTGTCACGGCCTATGGTGTATGCTGTGACACTGTTGCCACACTTGCGGTTGCCCGCGGCAACGTGTTGCTGTGAAAGCATGTGGTGGCAGTGTTCCGTGCCTTCTGGGTGATTGCCGTGACATGGTTGCCACGCATGCCTTTGCCGGTGGTTACGTGGTTTGGTATGCTTGTGTGTGCCCTTCCCCTTTAAGTGGCTTCCTTCCCCTGTCTGGTGATGTATGGGTTAACTACCTTGCTGGGTGTGGTCACTTGTGCTACTTATACCTGTGGCTTTAGGTCAGGAGTCAGTTGTACTCCAGCCTTGGTGTGTGCTGGAGTTAAGCTCCTTGTCCGGTTGTTCCATCTGTCCAGTGAGGGCCACCCTTGTGGTCATCAATGTTATCCCGGTGTCTCCTTCCCTTCCTGTCCCTGTTTGTGGTGTGTGCTGTCTCCTTAATGTTTGTGTGGACAGCAGCACTTGTGCACGGGTTCCAGTCAGTGTGTCTGTGGCAGGTAAGTGTGTTATGGGTTTCACTTACCTGCCATCTCCATATGCTGTATGTGTTCCCCTCTCCTTGCAGCCTGGCCTCAGATAGAGACAGCTGTTCCTCCATGACTGGGATGAACAGGTCGTCTCTTCCCTGCTCCTTGGTGAGGGATTACCAGGGCGACTTAGGGTCTCTAGGAATCCTGAGTATGAGTCGTCCTACCATCGGGGTCCGCTCATACGGTGAGGAGTCAGGGAGAGGTTTAGGGAAGCTGTAGGAGGTGACCTGCTCCCTTATTACTCCTTTTGGCCAGGATGATCCCCTTTTACCCTTTGACACCGCACGGTGGGGGGTTTTCCCCACTCCCCGCCGTGACAACGGCTCACCATTATAATCTATACCTGTTTAAAGCTATAGACATTGTTATTTCAGAGAATGTCAGAGAGTATTACTGGTCTGGTTGCGCTCTGGAAACATCCGCCGTGTCCATTTTTCTTTTCACTGCTGCAATTTTAAAAAGTGTATTAGAATTATAGACGATGTTTAAAATAGACTACATCAACAATACGTATTGTGCCTTACGTGCTTTGGGCCGCTTGCGCTGCTGTTTTATTTCTTCTGACACAACTGTTGTGAGATTATCAAATGTGTACATTTTTCTTTTCTTTGCTGTTAATTACAAAACAGTATTAGAAATATAGACAATGTTTAAAATAGACTTGATCAACAACTCTGATTGTGCCTTAAGTGCTTTGGATCGCTTGGGTTGCTGTTTTATCTCAGCAGGCGCTGGTGTTGTGAGATCGATAATGAACGACGGATGGTTCTCCTTTAGCTTGCCAGAATTGTTGTTAACAGCCACCATAGCGCTTGAATACGCTGTATTTTCAATACACATAATACCGGTTACCGGTCTTAGAATGTTACCGATGTGGGCACCTATAATGAACATGTATAAAATGTAACAAACGATAATATAACAGAGCTATATAATAAAATCTCATTAACATGATTCCACTTACCGTCCAGTCGAGACGTTGCGGCGCTGTAGCCCGATTTGTATGAAATGGCCGGCTGAGATGTTGGCGTACCGCCTGACGCGTCGTTTGAAATAATCTGCGGGCTGTTGTCATTGACGAACGACTAATAAAAATCATCAGCCGCCATCAGCATTTGCGAATCGGGATGATGTCTTCGGCCCATAAAGTATCTTGGTAAGAAGTCATCTAAGGCCTCTTTCACACTTGCGTTGTCCGGATCCGTCGTGTACTCCATTTGCCGGAGGTGCCCGCCGGATCCGTAACAACGCAAGTGATCTGAAAGCATTTGAAGATGGATCCGTCTTCAAAATGCGTTCAGTGTTACTTTGGCAGCCAGGACGCTATTAAGGTCCTGGTTGCCATAGTAGTAGTGAGGAGCGGGGGAGCAGTATACTTACAGTCCGTGCGGCTCCCGGGGCGCTCCAGAATGACGTCAGAGCGCCCCATGCGCATGGATGACGTGATCCATGCGATCACGTCATCCATGCGCGTGGGGCGCCCTGACGTCACTCTGAAGCGCCCCGGGAGCCGCACGGACGGTAAGTATACTGCTCCCCCGCTCCCCACTACACTTTACCATGGCAAACAGGACTTTAGTGTCCTGGCAGCCATGGTAACCATTCAGAAAAAGCTAAACGTGGGATCCGGCAATGCGCCGAAACAACGTTTAGCTTAAGGCCGGATCTGGATTAATGCCTTTCAATGGGCATTAATTCCGGATCCGGCCTTGCGGCAAGTGTTCAGGATTTTTGGCCGGAGAAAAAAGCGCAGCATGCTGCGGTATTTTCTCCGGCCAAAAAACGTTCCGGTCCGGAACTGAAGACATCCTGATGCATCCTGAACGGATTTCTCTCCATTCAGAATGCATGGGGATAATCCTGATCAGGATTCTTCCGGCATAGAGCCCCGACGACGGAACTCTATGCCGGAACCCAACAATGCAAGTGTGAAAGAGCCCTAAAACATTTTGAGCAATGTAAATTAAAATTGTTGTGCAAATTAGTTTATATCAATAGACAGGCAAAACATAATCTAGCGTGTATAATCGATATAATCAACATCATAGTCAATACAGCACTACAATTACATATGTATGAAATAATACAGCGCAGAAAATATATGAAACAAACATTAAAATAGCACAAAAATAGTTAAAACATAATAAGTCGCAGGTCTTACCTCGCTATTGAAATGTTCTGTCTTCTGTTGAAAATGTGAGGTCTTCTGTCTTTGAGGCTGCGATGTGCCCTTGCATATACCCTGTCTCTATTTATACAGGATTTTGGCTGTGCTAGGCCAACCTATTAGCGACCAATTACCATATTCATTAGTTATCTGCATTGTAGTTACAGATGTCAATTGTGCAAACATTTTGAAATTTTGCCGTCTATTGCAAAACATTTTGATATTTTGAGCCGACACAGCTTGGTGTCTAAATGAAGTTACATCTGGTCATTGAGTAGTCTGTCTAGTGCGTAAATATTTTAGATGAAAAAATATCTGTTTGTGTGTTTACGACATTCTGACATGTGCTCACACACCGTGGGGTTGGTGGTTTTGTCCCATTTCGACATGTGTTCACACAGCGTGGGGTGGTCTGTCTATACCATGACTAGGCTTTTTTTCATTGGGGTTTGTGTTTTGCAACATTCTGGCATGTGTTCGCACAGCATGGGGTTGTCTGGCTTTACCAGGACTAGATTTTTTTAACCTCCTGAATAATATTAGGTCTTTGGATTTTTGTTTCTGGATATGCATATATGCAAAGATTCAATGCTTTTGTTCTGCAACTGGTCTTTTATTCTGCATTTGGTAAGTGCTTTTGCAAAGTTTTATAAATACCGTTTTGGAAGATAGACCAATTAACCATTGTCAATATTTATAATGGCTTAGTAATGGGGTTAATACAATGTTAATATCATTTTATTCTTGAAGATATAAAAACTAAATTGAAATACTGATGTAATATCAGATCTAACAGAATAAGGGGCGTTGAATGGGCAGTATTTAGGCGTAGTTTAGGGCGGCGCTTTGGACAGGACTAGGAGGGTTTGTGGGTGGAGTGGGCAGGGTTATGGGCAGGGGAAAGGGGCGTGTCCACCTGTCACTTTTAGTTTGACAAACCATCCAGAGGCTACACTATTCAGGGCCACCCGTGAACAGCCAGGACATTTGCATGATAAAATGATATGAGGATGCTTTTGGTGTTTGAAATTTTGTTGCAACGCTTCCCTAAGGTTCTGAGTCCCAACTCCCTCCAGACTCTGTTAATGACAGACCCCCCTCCTAGCAGCTACAATGTCCATAGTATTGTCAGTTAGGATACCGTAACCAATATAAATAGCATTTCCGTGTTTCATCCCACTGTCTGCAAATCTTCCGGCTCATTGGATGAATAAGTATCTACCGATCCAGTTGAAGAGTCCATTTGTATTTCAAGCATCATGTCTAGAGCAGATCGTAATCCTCAGACTTGGCATCCTCAGAGTGCAGCACTGTGAAACAGTAGCATGCAGCTGTTCTCTCTCTGATTTCACAGGCAGCATCTCAAAATTGACACATTATTGTAAGTGCAAGGTAAAGATATGCAGAGATGTTCCTATTTGCATACAAAACATGGAGATCACGAGCAAGTCAAATTAGAAGCATAAATCAGCCTTCTCATGGTTTAGTCATGAGAGCCTGCTCCTACACAATACTCCTTAAAGCAGCAAGTGCTTTCAGAGCTACAGAACTGATTTGCCAGCAGAATGAGGATGTCTTCTGACTCAGCACATCCCAGTCTCAATTGAATCATTCTTTTCTGATCCTACGCTAATTTATGATTATAGGGGATTTTTTTTTTTATAGAATAAAAAACTAGATGAATTTATTACAACTCTCAGTAAATGAAGCTAACCTGACCTGAAATCATGGCATAGCAATACAAATTATAAAAATGTAATTTTAATTTTAGTTGCAGATATTTCTGAAATATTGTAGTTTTCATATTGACCAGTATATGTCAACACAAAAGACCTCACTGTATAGTGTTTCACTCCTAGGCCCCATTCACACGACGGTAATTCTTTGGTCCGCATCCAATCCGAAATTTTACAGATAGGATGCGGACCCATTCACTTCAATGAGTACGCAAAAAATACGGACAGCACACTGTGTGCTCTTCTCATCTGTATGTCCGTTCCACAGGCCCACAAAAAAAATAGAACATGTCCTATTCTTGTCCTTTTTGCAGCCAAGAATAGGCATTGTTACAATAGATCCGCAAAAAAAACAAAAAAAATATATCAACACAGATGTCACACGGGCGTCATCTGTATTTTTTGAGGATCCGCATTTTGCGGACTGTAAAATACATACGGTCGGGTGCATGAGCCCTTAAAGTGTCAACCACCACCATCCGTGTAGGGTACCATCTTTTGCGTAACAGACATACAGATGCGGAGAGCACGTTATCCATATTTTGCAGATTCCCGTTTTGTGGAACGTAAATACAGTTATGTGAAAGTATCCTAAGGCCTCTTTCAGACGGGCGTTGCGTGAAAATGTGTGGGTGCGTTGCGGGAACACGTGCGATTTTTTTCCGCGCGAGTTAAAAACATTGTAATGCGTTTTGCACTCGAGTGAGAAAAATCGCGCATGTTTGGTACCCAAAGCCGAACTTCTTCACAGAAGTTCGGGCTTGGGATCGGTGTTCTGTAGATTGTATTATTTTCCCTTATAACATGGTTATAAGGGAAAATAATAGCATTCTGAATACAGAATGCATAGTAAAATAGCGCTGCCGGCATCTCGTCTGTCTCCTTCTTTGCTGAACAGAACCTGTGGTGAGGTTTCATTCCAGGAACAGGACCTGTGGTGACGTCACTCCGGTCATCACATGATACATCACCTGACCCATCACCATGGTAAAAGATCATGTGATGGATCATGTGATGACCGGAGTGACGTCACCACAGGTCCTGTTCCTGGAATGAAACCTCACCACAGGTCCTGTTCAGCAAAGAAGGAGACAGACGAGATGCCGGCAGCGCGAGCAAGTGGATTAAGGTGAGTTAAATTTAAATTTAATTTTTTTTAACCCCTCCAGCGCTATTTTACTATGTATTCTGTATTCAGAATGCTATTATTTTCCCTTATAACCATGTTATAAGGGAAAATAATAATGATCGGGTCTCCATCCCGATCGTCTCCTAGCAACCGTCCGTGAAAATCGCACTGCATCCGCACTTGCTTGCGGATGCTTGCGATTTTCACGCAACCCCATTCACTTCTATGGGGCATGCGTTGCGTGAAAAACGCAGAATATAGAGCATGCTGCGATTTTCACGCAACGCACAAGTCATGAGTGAAAATCACCGCTCATGTGAACAGCCCCATAGAAATGAATGGGTCGGTATTCAGTGCGGGTGCAATGCGTTCAACTCACACATCGCATCCGCGCGGAATACTCGCCCGTGTGAAAGGGGCCTAAGAATTTGTGTGCCAACAACATGAGAGAGGTTTCACATACTGTATTTGGACCTCTCAGTTGTAATCCAGATCACCAGTTACATTGCATGTGTTATATTGTAGAAGTCTCAGAGGATGCAATTTACTGAAATGCAACATAACCTTGTTTTCCATAAATTACAGAAGCCGTCCTTACAGTTTATACATGGTAGTCATAATCTAAAAGCTCCTCCCTAATATTCGGGAGTGGTATGTTCTCAGGTGACCCTCTATAGGTCAATGTAAGGTTTTCTGGGTTGTCCCTTGAGCTTTACCACATATTCAAGATCACCAGGACTAATGCCTAAGCTTCATTTAGAGGGTAGAGGCTGTATAAATGGGTGTTCAACCACCTTTTAAAGAGGCTGTGTTACTTCCCCTGACATGTAAGTTTTATAGGTAGATTATGAGTGGTGTAAGCAAGAGGAATAAAACCAACAGAAACTAACCCTGAACTGCTCCAACAAAGTAGAAAATCAAAACTCAAACAACAACAGAAAGCTGAACCCACAATAAACACAACTACAATGCAGACAAGAAGACTGTAAAACAGAAATGAGTGACGTTCTTAAAAATTCGATTCAGCTGCTTCGCCGAATTTTGCAAAAAATATGTGCTTTGTGATGAATTACTATAGCGGGTCATTGTGGGTGCAAAGACAGGAAACGCCGATTGCGTCGGCCCCATCATTGAACCCCTCAGATGCAGCGGTTATCGCCGATTGCGGCATCTGAGATCAATATTTAAGCATTTTAGGGGTTGCTTATAAAAAATGAATAAATCAATTTTACTCATCTCATCCATTGGAGCTCGAAGAGGCTGCCGTGGTCATCTTGGCTTGAAGATCCAGGCCAAAATCTTGTGCGCCACGTGATGATTTCATCACGTTGGTCCGTGTGGTGACATCATACATCACCGTGCACGAGATTTTGCGAGGGAATCTTCAAGTAACATAGCCATTGAGTCCTCTTCACGCTCAAATGGATAAGGTAAGTATGTTTTTTCAAGGAAAATTTATTCGTTTCAACGAACCACAAGGAAATTCTGCTTCGGGGCAAAAAAAATTTTTCCTGAAATTCGTTTCGAAGTCCACTTTGTTGACTTCAATTCACTCAGCACTACTGTAAAATAATAAAGCTTGCACATATGATTACAGTAGTCCTCTCATAAGACGTTTCTATAAATTGACTGGTGAATATGGACAATGTTGCAGTGATGAGAAACTGCATGCAATTTTAAAAGCCAAAAGTAGGAGTGAATCTTAAATGGAGTGAAAATATAAATGCCATATGATGTCTTCTTTTTTTTAATACACTCCTGATTCTGGCTTCTAAAACAGCATGCAGAAACGTGACCATGTGGCCATACCCCAATACAGTGTTCCTCAACTCTAGTCCTCAGGGGCCACCTAGTCAAAGCCACATTTCAGAATGTACTGGTATAATCTGTGTTTACTTCTAAACGGTGTGTAGGTTTACTCATTATCTCACTGCCATGATGATTATTTGATGTATGATTTATCCTATCAATCTTCCCTCTGTCCAAGTGTTTGGCTTTGAATGTGGCTGTTGAACTTTCAATAAAAAGATATTTTAAAAGACAAGAACCATAAATCTCAGGATTAACTCAAACAAAGCCAATAGACTAGGATTCCAGAATGCACTGAGATACTGCTATAACCAGCAAAGAGGCACAGAAATGTAAAGGTAATTCAAGGCAAATCAATCACCCAGCAAAACTAGGCTAAGCAAATTGTAAACAAACCGCATTCATGTGTAGGGCAGTTAAAAAGCAACTGTGTCAAGCAAAGTTAGGAAGTGTTGTGCCTTTTCATAGGTAAATACATTGATATCCAATTCATTATTGTCAAGATGGATCTTCATTGCCTTTAAGAGCCATGCTCGACTATAGTTACAATTTTGTATGTCTTGAGTAGGCCAAATTAAGGTCACACAAAGGTTTATACTCTTCAGTGTTATTTTCTGGTGAATGTACCAGTCTGAGAAGAGGCCTCCTTGTCTACTTTTAAATTTATGACGGGAGAAAAAGATAAGCTATATGCAGCTGGTGATAATTACCTATACAATTAGGCATTTATTAATGAAGCAAAATATATAATATGCATGTATTCATTTATTGAGCCTTAGTTAGTCCTTAGCATAAGACAATCAGTAGGATATATATATATTTGTTTATATTATATTGTTATATGTTACGAAGACAACATGTATCCAGTATATTGTATATATTTCTCATTAGAAGAGTGTCTGTGAAGATGTGTGTTTTGTAACAATTAATCACATCTTTGGTATGACAGGAGGTACTGATATCTCTGTGAGAAAACAAGTTATTTATGATCCATAAATCAACAGTGTGAGAAACTTTAAGTGAGACGCCTAGAGGTCTGTCTCTAATTGCTACAAGTGTCAGAATTAATCCCTATGGCTTGAATTAAAGCTTCTAAGGTCAAAATGTATATTCAGACTTACATAAGTTAACCCTTTATACTATGATGCAGATAGTTTATACAGCAGTGCCACCTAGGTATCAGTAGGTGACATTACAACAGTAGCAAAAATGCATTGTGGGTAAGGTTATGATGTCACATTTTTATCAATGGTCACGCCCATCCGACAATGATTGGAAAGTTCCAAACTAGGAAGGTGTGTCTAACTGATAAGTTTGGGATCATAAGCCATACACAGGAAGGAGAAAAGGAGAGAGAGGAGAGGAGAAGAGGGGTCTATCTAGATGAAAGCCATGGTGAGATGTGCTATGATGGACCACCCAGCTTTCGTAGGAGCAGAAGTGAGATTCCTACTAGGACTTGGTAAGAGACACAGAAAATGATATTTCATTTTATTAAGACTAATTTGATAGTGTGGGTGAAATTATACCATCTAGATTGGCGAATAAATAAATGATTAAATTAATTGATCATCTCCATATTGAGATGTAGTCTTAGGATATTGTGAGGCTTCATTCTATCTGCAGAAGAATCTAGACTCATAATCTAGCAAAGCATTAAATAATTGCGTGCAGAATTATTAGGCAAATGAGTATTTTGACCACATCATCCTCTTTATGCATGTTGTCTTACTCCAAGCTGTATAGGCTCGAAAGCCTACTACCAATTAAGCATATTAGGTGATGTGCATCTCTGTAATGAGAAGGAGTGTGGTCTAATGACATCAACACCCTATATTAGGTGTGCATAATTA
This sequence comes from Bufo bufo, assembly GCF_905171765.1. Classification (NCBI taxonomy): domain Eukaryota; kingdom Metazoa; phylum Chordata; class Amphibia; order Anura; family Bufonidae; genus Bufo; species Bufo bufo. Next base: position 90,450,915 of record NC_053389.1, on the reverse strand, counting down.
TTAGGCAACTTCCTTTCCTTTGGCAAAATGGGTCAAAAGAAGGACTTGACAGGCTCAGAAAAATCAAAAATAGTGAGATATCTTGCAGAGGGATGCAGCACTCTTAAAATTGCAAAGCTTCTGAAGCGTGATCATCGAACAATCAAGCGTTTCATTCACAATAGTCAACAGGGTCGCAAGAAGCGTGTGGAAAAACCAAGGCGCAAAATAACTGCCCATGAACTGAGAAAAGTCAAGCGTGCAGCTGCCAAGATGCCACTTGCCACCAGTTTGGCCATATTTCAGAACTGCAACATCACTGGAGTGCCCAAAAGCACAAGGTGTGCAATACTCAGAGACATGGCCAAGGTAAGAAAGGCTGAAAGACGACCACCACTGAACAAGACACACAAGCTGAAACGTCAAGACTGGGCCAAGAAATATCTCAAGACTGATTTTCCTAAGGTTTTATGGACTGATGAAATGAGAGTGAGTCTTGATGGGCCAGATGGATGGGCCCGTGGCTGGATTGGTAAAGGGCAGAGAGCTCCAGTCCGACTCAGATACCAGCAAGGTGGCGGTGGAGTACTGGTTTGGGCTGGCATCATCAAAGATGAGCTTGTGGGGCCTTTTCGGGTTGAGGATGGAGTCAAGCTCAACTCCCAGTCCTACTGCCAGTTTCTGGAAGACACCTTCTTCAAGCAGTGGTACAGGAAGAAGTCTGCATCCTTCAAGAAAAACATGATTTTCATGCAGGACAATGCTCCATCACACGCGTCCAAGTACTCCACAGCGTGGCTGGCAAGAAAGGGTATAAAAGAATAAAATCTAATGACATGGCCTCCTTGTTCACCTGATCTGAACCCCATTGAGAACCTGTGGTCCATCATCAAATGTGAGATTTACAAGGAGGGAAAACAGTACACCTCTCTGAACAGTGTCTGGGAGGCTGTGGTTGCTGTTGCACGCAATGTTGATGGTGAACAGATCAAAACACTGACAGAATCCATGGATGGCAGGCTTTTGAGTGTCCTTGCAAAGAAAGGTGGCTATATTGGTCACTGATTTGTTTTTGTTTTCTTTTTGAATGTCAGAAATGTATATTTGTGAATGTTGAGATGTTATATTGGTTTCAATGGTAAAAATAAATAATTGAAATGGGTATATATTTGTTTTTTGTTAAGTTGCCTAATAATTATGCACAGTAATAGTCATCTGCACACACAGATATCCCTCTAAAATAGCTAAAACTAAAAACTACTTCCAAAAATATTCAGCTTTGATATTAATGAGTTTTTTGGGTTCATTGAGAACATGGTTGTTGTTCAATAATAAAATTAATCCTCAAAAATACAACTTGCCTAATAATTCTGCACTCCCTGTGTGTATATATATATATATATATATATATATATATATATATACATTAATAGAACATTCTTCGCCAAGCTAAGTGATGGATTCCCACAGGAAGGACTTATTTCAAGTCCTTCCATTTAAGATATGGTCTAGCAAAATCGTAGATCCCTGTTATTTGTCTTAATAGTCTTACCAAAGTTATATGTGTGAAAATAGTCCAGGATGGGGCGGAAGGATACAGTTGTCTCTTCTAAGTTATATCCTTGAATGGATTTGCCCATCTTGAAGTCATGTGATGTGTAGTTGGTTAGGGGGGCAGAATGTATTTAGCATTCTATATTAATGACTAGGATAAGACATGCCCATCCTGATATCATGAGGTTTTCTCTGAACAGAAGTAATGTATATAACTTATGTTCCTACTTTGATATCCTAACCTAATAATAGCTTGGTTATAATGTGACAAGTTATTTCCACTCACATGTATTGTTAAGCTTGTAATGCTTTATATTAACGCTATATATATTCATTTGCATGTATCTTTGTGTTTATTTACTTATATATGTTTATAATCTTGTAACCAATAAATCTGCATATTTTTATAATACCTGTGTATTATTGTATAATGCAGACCTACATTTTATCATTAACGTCATCTCACGTCAAAAAGAACTTATTTATCTGAGGAAATAGTCGGACTCAGATGTGAATTGTATCAATTAGGTTGTCTACAATTCACCAGGTCATGATTTTAAGAATTTATATTAAATTTTATAAATGTAATTTTTTTATGATTAATTATTTTTATGACCATAATTAATAATTCTTAATTGAATTATTACCCCCTACAGAAGCAAACATACACTGGTTGATTTTCTTCCTAAAATGGGCACTGATCAATTGATATACTGTAGTTGATCGGCGCTTGTTTGCCTCAGTTTATATAAATCAAACATTGATATTTTAGTGCCCAAATGAATGCTTTTGTCTCAATTGAGCAAATACAGTTCTATTATTGTCAGCCGCACATCTCTGTTTACACAGATGTACTGTCAACAACGGGGTGATTTTAATCCGTAGCCACCGGGTCTCTGCTGTTTTCCTATTTCCCATCTAACCCCTCCGATGCCATGGTGAAATGTGTCCACGGCATCTGAAAAGCAAAAAAAACAGAAGCGTGTGCTTCCTATACAGGAAGGCCTTCCCCTGGTTAGGGAAAGGCGTTCCATAGCAGTAATAGGCCCAGGCCTGTACAAGGCTTCTGAGCCTATTACTAGTAGATTCTATTGTAGGCATGCAGGTGGTAGAACTGCATTGAAATATACGGATTTATGTATCCTGTAATGGATACAATTCCATCACTTAATACAAAAGACAATCTAATGATTTCATGTTGGGGTCTCCTTGGGGGCCTAAAAAAAGTAACATTGGCCTATGATTACTGCCACAGTCCGAGCCACCATAGAGGCCAGCACTTTTTCCTATAGTGTGCAAGCATGGCCACTGCTGTGGGATTATAGGGTGGTTGTAACCCCTTGATAGGAACAGTGTATAATGTGATGGAAAAATGAATCAAGCCAGCAAAGGAGATGATATGGACAATCAGAATACATTAATATGTGCCTTGTATTAAGTTTTTCTACATGCAAAATGCCATTAGTTGAAGTGATACAACTCTTTTAAAATGCTAATCATCTGATCAGATCATGTATCTCATAAATTCATATAAGTAACACATATCAAATTTTGTCCAAAAATCGTCAGTGTTTTCTGTGTTTTTTTTCTGTTTATGAAAACATATTATCCTGAATTTTAGTTAAAGTGGCAATCAAGTGGCTTGAAATTCACGTCAACTAGTTAACATACAGGACAAATAGTTTGGGGACGTTGCTATATACCGTGAAATGTTTCTGGGTGAAATAACAATGACTTTTGAGTTGCCCTGCTTGTCTTTTGATTTGGTTCGCTGTTAGAAGAGATATACTATATATCAAAGAAATATTACCCTTTTCTGATGTAGAAAATCAGAAATGTCATTTCAGGTACTTCTGATACCTACTGTTTTACGATAAGCTGTAAAGCACAGTGATATTCTGGTCATTTTAAGGACTGATGTTCATTTTCTATATTCTGAGGATTGAGTGCTATGTTCTGTACATGTTGCATTATTCATTCAATGCATTTTGAGAATCCTAAACGACATGTGATTATGCTGTCAAAAATCTCCCAGAATTATAGCCTATGGTGGACCAGCAATCACGTGATTGCTCAAAACACAACACTGATAAAAATACTTTAAAATCGAAAACATTAAAATCAGAGTAAATAGAGGGGGTAATCTATTAGACAACACAATGATGGCCAAATACAGTGTCTACCACTTTGGACTAACGCCTCTGGCCTTTGCCAAAAACAGGCAATTGATTTCAATGGGTGCTATGCTACATTTGTTTCAATTGTTAATGCCTCATTTGTCCTGTGTTGGTGCTGCAGGAAAATGAAACCCTAATTAAAAATTGAAGACCATAGCATACAAAAAAGTCAGTTCATCTCACCACTTAATAGAACACCAGGATCACCAATACCAACAGTACACAGAAACTCCAGATTGACTGTAGGTGCAGATAAGACTCAAAAAATTATTAAACACATTGCATATTGTTGCAAGAAAATGGGTAGTTACAGCAAAAGCAATACTGCAATAAAGTCATTTTTAAACCTGTGTTATAGAACGCATAGTTCAAAGACATATTACTGCAAACATAACATTGTTATGCCCATGTTACTGAACAACTTACTGCAACAGACTGTGTAGTTCAAACACATTTAATGCAAAATATATATTTTTACCAAAGTAAATTAGCAACACTAATATGGATAAAGTATTTATTTTATATATTTTTTACCCTGATTAACCCCTGAAAAGCCTAAATGGTAGCCTCAGATGATCATCGATGAACGCTGCATCTTAGGGTTTCAATGATGAGGGGCAGCACGATCGCCATTCCACATCATTGCACCTGCTACATACAAAGAAATGTGCTTTGTGACAATTTTTTTGTAAAATTTAGTGAAGCAGCTGAATTGAATTTTCCATAACTTCGCTCATCTCTAATGGTCAGCTCAGGAACTGGAGCTGCCGCTGATACTTTGGGTGCAGGCTTAAAGTGTGCCAGATGTAATCCAAGATTGGCTGCTGTGCGGAGTGTGTAAGTATCTCCCGTCTGGAAATTTTTCTTTAGAGTGTCAGAAGACAAAAGCATTGCCATGTACAAGTTCTGCAGGATTTAAAAAAAAAAGCTGTGGATTTTCAAACAAAAATGTAGGCACCACAGCTCTTTTGCATCACATGATGTGACAAAATAGAAGTGGCAACTAGCTAGACTAGAGCAAAAAGAGAGTCCTTATTCTCCCGGTCTCCTTTGCGGCAGCCAGGCCATGTTTACATGCAGCGTCTTTGTCATCATCATCAGTTAGTGCTTCTCACGCTCAAACTACTCCTCCTCACACTCCATCCCATCATCAGCCATCAATAATGGAATGCGTGACCAGGTGCACAAGTTTAACTCCCACCTGGCCAAGCTGCTGTAGGGCTAACATACCACTTAGTTTCTTCTGTTGCCTTTAGTAAGCTGATTGTGTGTGCTCAGCCTGGCTGTAACATAACTAGATGGCAGTAATCCACTTAAAAAAAAAGCCATCCCTGACTTGTACTGTCATTAGGGTGCTCCTTGCAACTTTCGCTATGTGGCAAGGTGCACTCAATGATGGACATCTGGAGCAGATGTAATAGGCAGGGGCAGTACATGTCTTTTATAGCCCACTGGATCTAAAATGTTTTTCAAAGTGAGAAAGCACCCCAGCAACAAGGCAAGTTCCTAGAGATAAGCCCACATTTCTGTCAATCTGGTTCCTATACCAGTTGCTTATTTGCCTCCTCCACATCCTCGTCCATGGACATTCTCCCATCCCAAAAAAAGAAGGCTCGTACTCCACCTCCCTCCTATCATTCTTATAAAGTAAAGCTAGCCATAAGGAGTTAGAGCTAATCAGCCTTGGCAAGAGTAGCCACTCAGCCAATTATTTGCTAAAGTGCATTAAGCCACAAACATTCAGTTGGCTGTCTCCCCTCCAACTGGGCAAGGTGGTCAGTGACAATGACAGGAACATTGGGACTGCACTGCATTTGGGGGAAATAGCACATGCTTCTTGCATGGTGCACAAAATCAATTTAGTCATGCAATGCTTTTTGAAAAAATACATTGACTTGCAGAGGATACTGGCCATGTACAGGAGACTGTCCTTCAGCCATTCTTATGTGGCAAATAATTATCTCCTGGACTTGTAGTGACAGAATGGTCTGGCATTGCACAGCTTGATCCACTAATTCCACCACATATGTTATAGCATCTGTACAAGCAGCGTAAAGCACTGAATTATTTTGTAATGCACCAGACCACCTCAATAGGGAGCATGTGTTTCTTTGAGTTGACACTAACGCTGATGATCAAGGCATGGATCCAGGAGGATTTTCAAACTACTCCGGCTGAGGCTGATGAATAGATATGTTATTGCTGATGGTGCTCCTTCATACCACTGCTGCTGTCTGTCTGCCTACTATACTGTTCTGTACCAAATGGCTCCTGCTGCCACCATCTTGCCACTGATGCTGTCTCCCTGCCTGCCATCATGCTCTGAACTGTATGGCTACCCCTGCTGCTAATCCTCCTACTGCCACTTCTATTACCCCTACTGCTACTACCATTTCCACAACAATTCCCTTAAGACAGGAACACCTACATCTACTGCCTTGCTCTTAATTGAAAGGAAGAATTTATCAAGGATTGTTCAGAACAAGCCACTGTTTCTTCCTTCAATTAACTCTTGTGTATGTATAAATACTAGTGTTGAGCGAACCCGAACTGCAAAGTTCGGGTCCGTACCAAATTTTGCGAGTTTGGGTACCCAGACCCGAACTTTTCAGCAAAATTTCGGGTATGAGTTCGGTGATCTGGCATTTAATAAAGCTTGTTGAAAGGCTACAGGGCAGCTAATCAACAAGATTTTAATCTGTGGGCACTTAGAAGCCATCACAGCCATGCCTATTAATGGCATGGCTGAGATTGGCCGGTGCATCATGTGACCCAGCCGCTATAAAAGCTGGATTACGTGTAGCACCGCCCATAAGCTCGGAGTAGTGCAGGGACAGGAAGCAGGCAGCTGAAGTGAGGGAGAGTGTTAGGAATCTCATCTGGCTTTTTATTCTGTGGGTGACCTATAGTGATTTTTTTGTAGGTGCAATACACCAGCTTTGCACCCCTGACACAGAAATATAATAATTAATCTGGCTGTTAATTCTGTGGGTGACCTATAGCAATTTTATTTGTGGGTGCAATGCACCATCTTTGTGCCCCTAACACAAAAATATAATAGTTAATCTGTCTGTTAGTTCGGTGGGTGATATATACCCATTGTTTGTGTGAGGTACACCTACACTGCATATGCGACAGGGAAATAAATATAGTTAATCCGTCTGTTACATCGGTGGGTGACATATACCCAATGTTTGTGTGAGGTACACCTGCACTGCATACGTGAAATAAATGTAGTTGCACATAATCAATTTAGTCATGCAATGCTTTTTGAAAAAATACATTGACTTGCAGGGGGTGCTGGCCATGTACAGAAGACTGTCCTTCAGCCAGGCAAAGAACTCTCTCCTGGACTTGTAGTGACAGAATGGTCTGGCATTGCACAGCTTGATCCACTAATTCCACCACATATGTTGTAGTATATGTACAAGCAGCATAAAGCGCTGAATTATTTTGTAATGCACCAGACCACCTCAATAGGGAACATGTGTTGCTTTAAGGTTAAGCAGTGGCAGGGCAGGGGTGAGTAGTGGGTGGAAGATGATGTGGAGGATGATAAGGTTCTAGACCCCACATGGAATCAAGGTCATGCGAGTGACGTGTGCAGATCCGAGGAAGAGGTGTTGGTCACACAGCAAAAGAGGGAGCAGGGTGCAAAAGCAGAGTGGCCGTCCCCTAGCCAGTACGCCTGCTAATAGCCACCACACCCAGGGACTGAGCACATCAAAGCCAGCTCCAAGGAGTTCCCTGGTGTGGCAGTTCTTCAGACAATGTGCTGACTACAAGACACGAGTGGTTTGCACGCTTTGCAATCAGATCCTGAAGCGAGGCACAAAAGTTCTAAACCTGAGCACCACCTGCATGACCAGGCATCTAAATGCAAAGCATGAGCTGCAGTGGAGTAAAAACCACAAAAGATCTCAGGCTCCTCCTGCATCCTCTTCTGCTGCACTCTCGGCCTCTTCCTCCCCCTCTGGAGTGACAGTGGCACCTGCCACCCCGTAAACGGAGGATGTGGCAGCAACACTGCGACCACCACCACCCAGCATGTCCACACTGTCCCATGGAAACATTCAGCTGTCCATCTCCCAAACACTGGAGCGGAAGAGGAAGTACCCCCCTACCCACCCATGATCCCTGGCCCTGAATGCCAGCATTTCAAAATTCCTGGCCTTTGAAATGCTGTCAGTCCGTCTGGTGGAGACAGAGACATTTAAAAATCTTATGGCGGTGGCTGTCCCACAGTACGTGGTTCCCAGCCGCCACTACTTTTCCAGGCAAGCCATCCCTGCCCTGCACAACAAGTGACAGACAAAATCAGGTGTGCACTGAGCAACGCCATCTGTGGCAACGTCCACATAACCACCGATACGTGGACTAGAAAGCACGGAGTAAATGCACACTGGGTAATATCTTGCTAACTGCACACTGGGTAAATACAGTGGCAGCTGGCCTGAGGCGGATAGCAGTTTGGTGCATGTCCTTCCGCCACTGAGGATTGCAGGACGTTTCTCGTTGCCTCCTACTCTGCTTCCTCCTCTACCGCCTCCTTATCCAGTCAGCGTAACACCTGCACCACCAACTTCAGCACAGCCAGGGAGAAACGACAGTAGACAGTTTTGAAACTCATCTGTTTGGGGGAAAAAAACACACACCACGCAGGAGCTGTGGACAGGCATGGAACAACAGACAGATGAGTGGTTGGTGCCACAGAGCCTCAAGCCTGGCCTGGTTGTGTGCGATAACAGGTGAAATCTCGTAGCAGCTCTGGGCCTAGCTGGTTTGACACACATGCCTTGCCTGGCACATGTGCTGAATTTGGTGGTGCAGAGGTTCCTGAAAAATTACCCTGATATGTCAGAGCTGCTGCAGAAAGCGCAGGCCATCTGTGTGCGCTTTCGGCATTCTCACCCTGCTGCTGCTTGCCTGTCTGTGCTGCATTGTAACTTCGGCCTTCCCACTCCATGCCTCATATGCGACGTACCCACAAGGTGGAACTCCACCTTGCACATGCTGGAGAGACTGTGCGAGCAGCAGCATGCGATAGTGGAGTTTCAGCTGCAGCACGCACAGGTGAGTCGCTCTGCGGAACAGCACCACTTCATCACCAACGAGTGGGCCTCCATGCGGGACGTGTGTGCCTTGTTGCGCTGTTTCGAGTACTCCACCAACATGGCCAGTGCCGATGACGCCTTAGCGTTACTATCTCACTTCTATGTCTCCTTGAAAAAATGGTTTGGGCGATGATGGAAGAGGATGTGGCACAGGAGGAAGAAGAGGAGGAAGAGGGGTCATTTCCACGGTTATCAGGCCAGTCATTCATAAGTGGCTCGGAGGGTGGGTTCCTGCACCAACAGAGGCCAGGTACAGCCAGGGCAGAGTTCTTGAGGAGGAGGAACCGTTTTCACAGCAGGGTGGCACCCAAAGAAGCGCATGGGCATCACTAGAGCGTGGCTCGGGGGATACAGAGGACACAGACGATAAACGTCCCACAGAGGACAGCTTGTCATTGCCTCTGGGCAGTCTGGCACACATGAGCGACTACATGCTGCATTGCCTGCGCATTGACCGCTGAGTTGCCCACATTCTAACCAGTGCTGATCACTGGGTGGCCAGCCTGCTGGATCCCCGCTACAAGGACAACGTGAAAAGAAAAAATTTAAAAAATTACAAAATTGGCAAAAAAGGGAAACAAAGGAGTGACTGAACGAATATATTGGGGTAGGGAAATTTTGGAAAGAAAGGAGGGAGGGAAAGGAGATTAGGAGGTGCCAGGAGATGCACCAGATAGTGGTAGTTGGTGATGGAAGTAATAATCTTTTTTTTTCAATTACTCTATTGTTCATAAGTAGGGATGAGCGAACCCGAACATTTTCGTAAAAGTCCGGGTTCGGGTTCGGTGTTCGGCGCTTACTTGGCGCTTTTTGAAAGGCTGCAAAGCAGCCAATCAACAAGCGTCAAACTACTTGCCCCAAGAAGCCATCACAGCCATGCCTACTATTGGCATGGCTGTGATTGGCCAGTGCAGCATGTGACCCAGCCTCTATTTAAGCTGGAGTCACGTAGCGCTGCACGTCACTCTGCTTTGATCAGTGTAGGGATAGGATGCAGCTGCTGCAGTTAGGGCGAGATTAGGCAGTGATTTAGTCTTCAAAAACAATTACTGAAGTGATCGATGTACAGCTGTGTATCATTCAACCTCTGCTATTTAATTGGTCACTGTTTTAAGGCTGCTCAGAGCGTTTTTCTGTCAATTTTTTCTGGGGTGATCGGCGGCCATTTTGTGTCTTGTGGTGCGCCAGCACAAGCTGCCACCAAGTACATTTAACAATCAATAGTGTGTTTTTTTTTTTGCTATATCCTTCATCAGGGGCTTGGCTGTGCTTGCTATTTTATTGAGGGGTGAAATACAATTGCCAAAATAGCAGTACCCTAAATCTGGTGTTTCAGCTGTGGCTAGCCAATTGTAATACTGTCTGCTGTCTGGCAAAGGATATATTTTTTTCTGGGTTGAAATACAATTCCCAACTTAGCAAATGCCTAAATCAGTGGTTTCTGCTGTATCAGGCCAAGTTTAAATCTATACATAAAAGGGTATATTAGATTGAAAGTGCGGATAGAGTCATTCTCAATAACTTCAAACGCTACCGTGCATCTCCAAGTCTAATTCTGTCCGTAAACGTATACCTGTCATCCAGCGCCTAAATAATAGGCCTACAATTTATATTCAGCTAAATCTGTGTTTACTGCTGTGGCTGGTAAAGTTATTTAGTGTCCGCCAAAGCACAGTTTTTGTTTTGGGTTGAAATACTATTCCCAACTTATCAATTCCCTAAATCAGTGGTTTCTGCTGTATCAGGCCAAGTTTAAATCTATCCATAAAAGGGTATATTAGATTGAAGGTGCGGATAGGGTCATTCTCAATAACTTCAAACGCTACCGTGGATGGAGCGGATGGTCAGGTTATATCCTGGATCCGCTTTATAGATGACATTTTGTTTGTTTGGCAGGGGTCTAGGACAGCATTGGATTCGTTCTTGATACAGCTTAATAAGAATGATTGGAATATCAGGCTGACCCAGACCATCTCTCAACACCAAATGACCTTTTTGGACATCAACATTAAGATATCTGTAGATGGTACCCTGTCAACTGGAGTTCACCGTAAGGACACTGCTGTAAATGCTCTCTTGCACGCCTCCTCCTTTTATCCCCAGCATCAAAAGCGTTCCATACCAATTGGACAATTCCTAAGAGCCAAGAGATTATGTACAACAACAGAGGACTTTGAAGATGAATCAACATTGCTCCGACAGCGTTTCAAACAAAGAGGTTACCACCCTGTGGTTATTGAACGGGGGTATCAACGGGCCCTAAATACATCTCGACAGGCCCTACTTACAACAAAGCCCAAGAAATTGTCGGATGTTATATCTGACAGGACACGGCCAGTCTGCATGATCACGGATTACAGCACACAATGGAATAATATCAGGAAAACCTTTGTGAAGTTGTGGCCGATCCTGCAGAGTGATCATGTTCTAAACTCAGTGCTCACCTCGAGTCCCACTCTGGTATCCCGTCGTAGCAAGAACCTCAATGACATCTTGGTATCTAGCCATTATGTCCCACTAAAACCCCAGGATTTTTTGTCTTAGTCCAGGGGGCCCAGATGGGGGTCAACACCTTGTGGGCATTGTAGTATTTGTAGGGCCATGGTCCAGAGCGATTCCTTTAATGATTCACCTGGCAAAAATGCATACAAGATTGTGCACTTCATTAATTGTAGCACCAGTGGTGTCATATATTATGCAACATGCCCATGTGGGTTAATCCACATTGGCATGACAACACGTGAATTGCGTATACGCATTCAGGAACATCAAAGTGATATACCTACGGCATCCAAAGTTGGTGATGATGACAGAGAACGGATAGTGAAGCTCAAACCAGTTGCGCGACACTTCCGTTTGAAACACAATAATCGATGGCAGGACCTGAAGGTCCGTGGCATCGATAGAGTAAACTTGGGCTCTCGGGGTGGTGATCTCTTTAGGCGTCTTGAACAGGTTTAAAGTAAGTGGATAATCAAACTCCAGACCCAAGTACCATATGGGTTAAACGATAAGGTACCCTTCGCATCTTTTTTGTGAGTGTCTCCTCCTTGAATCTCCTTGCTGTGTCCAGGTCTTTTTATGTTTTATGTGATTGTCTTGGTTGTGTGTGATAGAGTCTCTAGTGGGTTGTGGACTATGCGAGTGGTTAATCAAATCATGAGCATGTTGTGGTATCAAGAGTGGGTACACATGGTGTGTTCTACGTGAGATTGCAAAGATATACAGGGGTTATATTGATGCGATAAATAGATTATGGGGTTATTAAGGGGGCAGTATTCATGAACAAATGGGCGTGGGGATATCATGATGTTATGCACCTATTTATAGTTGGGATACTATGAGGGGACTTGATCTAATTATATCACAGTATTTTTTATTTGATGGATGTTTAATAATTCACTTTTTGTGCTTTTTCGAGTACATTATCATTATGTCTCTATTTATTTTTATTTTCATACTTTTTACAAAAACCTTTTTTGTGCACAATGTTGTGTAACACAGAGAGATAAATAGTTGAGCATGTCACTTCCAACCCCTTTGGGTTGGGTCTAATTGTTAATTTTGTGTTACACTAGTCCACTATAATCAATCATCCCTTTAAAGGTCGATTTAGATTGCTGATTATATGTGTTATACTAGTTCACTGTGCATTGTAATGCAGATTACACATGTATTCACTTATTAATATTATATATTTTTTCACTGTGCATTGTAATGCAGATTACACATGTATTCACTTACTAATATTATATATTTTTTCACAGGTAATATATGATCTTTGTCATTTATAGTTTTTTTATATTCCTACAAAAACATTGTTAAAATCTTCCCGTCCTTATATCCCAGCTTTATTTTTAGCACACTGAATCACTGTACAGTCCAGTGTACATGATGACTGGATTTTACAGCACTACCCCTATATGGTGTGTGGTATGTGTATAGCACAATCGCGCTGCACATTCATGCACCATACCGATATATATATATATATAATAAAGCAAAAGAAGGCAGCACTCCAAATAATGATGAAAAAAGTGGACGGTTTATTCACTCATCAGCAACGTTTCAGCTCTCTCTATGGAGCCTTTTTCCAGCTATATATATATATATATATATATATATATATATATGCATTAAAAACAACTAAAATCTAAAAATAATAAAAATATCGAGAGATTTTGCATTCCAGTTATGATCAGCAATAGGTCCAATTGATTTGTTGTGTATCTTGTTTTCTCATGACAGGTGCCTATGCTTGTTACATCTGCCTTCAGGATGCTACATTAATATATTGTATATTGCACTTGAAACACACCATTTTGAGTGAATTTATATCCGTATGACTATGAATTGGTGGCCGATTTATATTGGGTCTGGATTTTGTAAATACAATCGTGGTGTATGCAACCTTAATGATAGCCGGTCCGCATGCCCTCACCCAACATGGTGTCTGCGGCGTGCCCGACATTCCACGCATGCGCCGTGCTGGGGCGCCGCCCGCCGCTCCTGGATGGCGATCGTCGCGCAGTAAGTGCGTGACCTCCCTCCTCCGGACCGGCGTGGCGTGGCCTGCAGCGCGGCGCTCATGGTGGAATGCCGGGCACAATGTACAGAGCACTCACCATGTGATAGTATTCAGGTGAGCTGAAATAGACGGATGGCAGGCTAGCCAATTATATCAGTGCTTAGATTGAATGACAGCCCACCAGCAAATAAGATACAGTTGTCTCACCTACTTAATGAACTATCCTCACCACACCAACCAGTACCCCTTGAAAAAGCTGTACGCGAAACGTGCGTTGGGGAGTGGACCGGTGGTGTTGCTGTTCGATATACTATAACTGTGTGGTCAGTATTTTCTATGTGCTGGTTATAACCTCATTTACCTTATTGCCTCAGTTAGCCATTTGTGGTGTGTATTATCACTCCCATCTTGGTATCTGTTGTACAAACAATGCATCTAGGTAAATCATGCAAATTTTGAGCCATAATGTATAGGTATAACATACCTTCCTTTTGATGACCAATCAGGAAGTTTTTTGCACGTGCACTTTATTTATATACACCGGCAGTTCACCATCGGTCCCCTTGGTTTTTAATATGTATTGTGACCTGTATTAAATGTCTTTGTGTGACTTGTGTCTTTCTGTGATTTTCTAATAAAATTATGTTAGTTTTTGACTATTTTTGTACTACTAGTGTTATTTGCAATATACACTGCTCAAAAAAATAAAGGGAACACTTAAACAACACAATGTAACTCCAAGTCAATCACACTTCTGTGAAATCAAACTGTCCACTTAGGAAGCAACACTGAGTGACAATCAATTTCACATGCTGTTGTGCAAATGGGATGGACAACAGGTGGAAATTATAGGCATTTAGCAAGACACCCCCAATAAAGGAGTGGTTCTGCAGGTGGTAATCACAGACCACTTCTCAGTTCCTATGCTTCCTGGCTGATGTTTTGGTCACTTTTGAATGCTGGCGGTGCTTTCACTCTAGTGGTAGCATGAGACGGAGTCTACAACCCACACAAGTGGCTCAAGTAGTGCAGCTTATCCAGGATGGCACATCAATGCGAGCTGTGGCAAGAAGGTTTGCTGTGTCTGTCAACGTAGTGTCAAGAGCATGGAGGCGCTACCAGGAGACAGGCCAGTACATCAGGAGACGTGGCGGGGGCCGTAGGAGGGCAACAACCCAGCAGCAGGACCGCTACCTCCGCCTTTGTGCAAGGAGGAACAGGAGGAGCACTGCCAGAGCCCTGCAAAATGACCTCCAGCAGGCCACAAATGTGCATGTGTCTGCTCAATCGGTCAGAAACAGACTCCATGAGGGTGATATGAGGGCCCGACGTCCACAGGTGGGGGTTGTGCTTACAGCCCAACACCGTGCAGGACGTTTGACATTTGCCAGAGAACAACAAGATTGGCAAATTCGCCACTGGCGCCCTGAGCTCTTCACAGATGAAAGCAGGTTCACACTGAGCACATGTGACAGACGTGACAGAGTCTGGAGACGCCGTGGAGAAAGTTCTGCTGCCTGCAACATCCTCCAGCATGACCGGTTTGGCATTGGGTCAGTAATGGTGTGGGGTGGCATTTCTTTGGAGGGCCGCACAGCCCTCCATGTGCTCGCCAGAGGTAGCCTGACTGCCATTAGGTACCGAGATGAGATCCTCAGACCCCTTGTGAGACCATATGCTGGTGCGGTTGGCCCTGGGTTCCTCCTAATGCAAGACAATGCTAGACCTCATGTGGCTGGAGTGTGTCAGCAGTTCCTGCAAGACGAAGGCATTGATGCTATGGACTGGCCCGCTCGTTCCCCAGACCTGAATCCAATTGAGCACATCTGGGACATCATGTCTCTCTCTATCCACCAACGTCACGTTGCACCACAGACTGTCCAGGAGTTGGCAGACACTTTAGTCCAGGTCTGGGAGGAGATCCCTCAGGAGACCGTCCGCCACCTCATCAGGAGCATGCACAGGCGTTGTAGGGAGGTCATACAGGCACGTGGATGCCACACACACTACTGAGCCACATGTTGACTTGTTTTAAGGACATTACATCAAAGTTGGATCAGCCTGTAGTGTGTTTTTCCACTTTAATTTTGAGTGTGACTCCAAATCCAGACCTCCATGGGTTAAAAAATTTGATTTCCATTTTTTTATTTTTGTGTGATTTTGTTGTCAGCAGATTCAACTATGTAAAGAACAAAGTATTTCAGAAGAATATTTAATTAACTCAGATCTAAGATGTGTTATTTTTTTGTTCCCTTTATTTTTTTGAGCAGTGTATTTGACCCACTCTTTTTGGTCGGTTTTCAAGTTTAAATCTATCCATAAAAGGGTATATTTGATTGAAGGTGCGGATAGGGTCATTCTCGATAACTTCAAACGCTACCATGCATCTCCAAGTCTAATTCTGTCCGTAAACGTATACCTGTCATCCAGCGCTTAAATAATAGGCCTACAATTTATATTCAGTTAAACCTGTGGTTACTGCTGTGGCTGTTAAAGTTATTTAGTGTCCGCCAAAGCACAGTTTTTGTTCTGGGTCGAAATCCAATTCCCAACTTTGCAATTCCCTAAATCAGTGGTTTCTGCTGTATCAGGCCAAGTTTAAATCTATCCATAAAAGGGTATATTAGATTGAAGGTGCGGATAGGGTCATTCTCAATAACTTCAAACGCTACCGTGCATCTCCAAGTGTAATTCTGTCCGTAAACGTATACCTGTCATCCAGCGCCTAAATACTAGGCCTACAATTTATATTCAGCTAAATCTGTGGTTACTGCTGTGGCTGGGAAAGTTATTTAGTGTCCGCCAAAGCACAGTTTTTGTTCTAGGTTGAAATACAATTCCCAACTTAGCAATTCCCTAAATCAGTGGTTTCTGCTGTATCAGGCCAAGTTTAAATCTATCCATAAAAGGGTATATTAGATTGAAGGTGTGGATAGGGTCATTCTCAATAACTTCATACGCTACTGTGCATCTCCAAGTCTAATTCTGTCCGTAAACGTATACCTGTCATCCAGCGCCTAAATACTAGGCCTACAATTTATATTCAGCTAAATCTGTGGTTACTGCTGTGCCTGTATTAGTGTAATACGGTACCTAAGTAAGGGACGCGGACATGGTCGTGGTGGTGTTAGTGGACCCTCTGGTGCTGGGAGAGGACGTGGCCATTCTGCCACAGCCACACATCCTAGTGTACCAACTACCTCAGGTCCCAGTAGACGCCAGAATTTACAGCGATATTTGGTGGGGCCTAATGCCGTTCTAAGGATGGTAAGGCCTGAGCAGGTACAGGCATTAGTCAATTGGGTGGCCGACAGTGGATCCAGCACGTTCACATTATCTCCCACCCAGTCTTCTTCAGAAAGCGCACAGATGGCGCCTGAAAACCAAGCCCATCAGTCTGTCACATCACCCCCATGCATATCAGGGAAACTGTCTGAGCCTCAACTTATGCAGCAGTCTCCTATGCTGTTTGAAGACTCTGCTGGCAGGGTTTCCCAAGGGCATCCACCTAGCCCTTCCCCAGCGGTGGAAGACATAGAATGCACTGACGCACAACCACTTATGTTTCCTGATGATGAGGACATGGGAATACCACCTCAGCACGTCTCTGATGATGACGAAACACAGGTGCCAACTGCTGCGTCTTTCTGCAGTGTGCAGACTGAACAGGAGGTCAGGGAGGAAGACTGGGTGGAAGACGATGCAGGGGACGATGAGGTCCTAGACCCCACATGGAATGAAGGTCGTGCCACTGACTTTCAGAGTTCGGAGGAAGAGGCAGTGGTGAGACCGAGCCAACAGCGTAGCAAAGGAGGGAGCAGTGGACAAAAGCAGAACACCCGCCGCCAAGAGAGTCTGCCTTCTACTGGCCACCGCCATCTGGGACTGAGCACCCCACAGGCAGCTTCAAGGAATTCCCTGACGTGGCAGTTCTTCAAACAATGTGCTGACGACAAGACCCGAGTGGTTTGCACGCTGTGCCATCAGAGCCTGAATCGAGGCATTATAGTTCTGAACCTTAGCACAATCTGCATGACCAGGCACCTGCATGCAAAGCATGAACTGCAGTGGAGTAAACACCTTAAAACAAGGAACTCACTCAGGCTCCCCCTGCTACCTCTTCTGCTGCTGCCTCGGCCTCTTCCTCCGCCTCTGGAGGAATGTTGGCACCTGCCGCCCAGCAAACAGAGGATGTACCACCAGCACCACCACCTCCGTCACCAAGCATCTCAACCATGTCACACAGCAGTGTTCAGCTCTCCATCTCACAAACATTTGAGAGAAAGCGTAAATTCCCACCTAGCCACCCTCGATCCCTGGCCCTGAATGCCAGCATTTCTAAACTACTGGCCTATGAAATGCTATTATTCAGGCTTGTGGACACAGACAGCTTCAAACAGCTAATGTCGCTTGCTGTCCCACAGTATGTTGTTCCCAGCCGCCACTACTTCTCCAAGAGAGCCGTGCCTTCCCTGCACAACCAAGTATCCGATAAAATCAAGTGTGCACTGCGGAACGCCATCTGTGGCAAGGTCCACCTAACCACAGATACGTGGACCAGTAAGCATGGCCAGGGATGCTATATCTCCCTAACTGCACACTGGGTAAATGTAGTGGCGGCTGCGCCCCAGGCGGAGAGCTGGTTGGCGCACGTGCTTCCGCCACCAAGGATCGCAGGGAAACATTCTTTGCCTCCTGTAGCCTCCTCCTCGGCTTCCTCCTCCTCTTCTTCCACCTGCTCATCCAGTCAGCCACACACCTTCACCACCAACTTCAGCACAGCCCGGGGTAAACATCAGCAGGCCATTCTGAAACTCATATGTTTGGGGGACAGGCCCCACACAGCGCAGTAATTGTGGCGGGATATTGAACAACAGACCGACGAGTGGTTGCTGCCGGTGAGCCTCAAGCCCGGCCTGGTGGTGTGCGATAATGGGCGAAATCTCGTCGCAGCTCTAGGACTAGCTGGTTTGATGCACATCCCTTGCCTGGCGCATGTGCTGAATTTGGTGGTGCAGAAGTTCATTCACAACTACCCCGACATGTCAGAGCTGCTGCATAAAGTGCAGTCCGTCTGTGCGCGCTTCCGGTGTTCACATCCTGCCGCTGCTCGCCTGTCTGCGCTACAGCGTAACTTCGGCCTTCCCGCTCACCGCCTCATATGCGACGTGCCCACCAGGTGGAACTCCACCTTGCACATGCTGGACAGACTGTGCGAGCAGCAGCATGCCATAGTGGAGTTTCACCTGCAGCACGCACGAGTCAGTCGCACTGCAGAACAGCACCACTTCACCACCAATGACTGGGCCTCCATGCAAGACCTGTGTGCCCTGTTGCGCTGATTCGAGTACTCCACCAACATGGCCAGTGGCGATGACGCCGTTATCAGCGTTACAATACCACTTCTATGTCTCCTTGAGAAAACACTTAGGGCAATGATGGAAGAGGAGGTGGCCCAGGAGGAGGAAGAGGAGGAAGAGGGGTCATTTTTAGCACTTTCAGGCCAGTCTCTTAGAAGTAACTCAGAGGGAGGTTTTTTGCAACAGCAGAGGCCAGGTACAAATGTGGCCAGACAGGGCCCACTACTGGAGGACGAGGAGGACGAGGATGAGGTGGAAGAGGATGAGGATGAAGCATGTTCACAGCAAGGTGGCACCCAACGCAGCTCGGGCCCATCACTGGTGCGTGGCTGGGGGGAAACGCAGGACGATTACAATACGCCTCCCACAGAGGACAGCTTGTCCTTACCTCTGGGCAGCCTGGCACACATGAGCAACTACATGCTGCAGTGCCTGCGCAACGACAGCAGAGTTTCCCACATTTTAACGTGTGCGGACTACTGGGTTGCCACCCTGCTGGATCCCCGGTACAAAGACAATGTGCCCACCTTATTTCCTGCACTGGAGCGTGATAGGAAGATGCGCAAATACAAGCGCACTTTGGTAGATGCGCTACTGAGAGCATTCCCAAATGTCACAGGGGAACAAGTGGAAGCCCAAGGCGAAGGCAGAGGAGGAGCAAGAGGTCGCCAACGCAGCTGTGTCACGGCCAGCTCCTCTGAGGGCAGGGTTAGCATGGCAGAAATGTGGAAAAGTTTTGTCACCACGCCACAGCTAACTGCACCACCACCTGATATGGAACGTGTTAGCAGGAGGCAGCATTTCACTAACATGGTGGAACAGTACGTGTGCACACCCCTCCACGTACTGACTGATGGTTCGGCCCCATTCAACTTCTGGGTCTCCAAATTCTCCACGTGGCCAGAGCTAACCTTTTATGCCTTGGAGGTGCTGACCTGCCCGGCGGCCAGCGTTTTGTCTGAACGTGTATTCAGCACGGCAGGGGGCATCATTACAGACAAACGCAGCCGCCTGTCCACAGCCAATGTGGACAAGCTGACTTTCATAAAAATGAACCAGGCATGGATCCCACAGGACCTGTCCATCCCTTGTGCAGATTAGACATTTATTACTACATCCCCTTAACAATATATTCTTGTACTCCAGGGCACTTCATTCAATCCTCTTTTTTTAATTTTACCATTATATTGCGGGGCAACCCAAAGTTGAATGAACCTCTCCTCCGTCTGGGTGCCGGGGCCTAAATATCTGACAGTGGCCTGCTCCAGTGTTGGGTGACATGAAGCATTATTCTCTGCTATGACATGAAGCCTGATTCTCTGCTATGGGACCTCTCTCCTCTGTCTGGGTGCCGGGGCCTAAAAATATCTGACAATGGCCTGTTCCAGTGTTGGGTGACATGAAGCATGATTCTCTGCTATGACATGAAGCCTGATTCTCTGATATGGGACCTCTCTCCTCTGTCTGGGTGCCGGGGCCTAAACATATCTGACAGTGGCCTGTTCCACTGTTGCGTGACATGAAGCATGATTCTCTGTTATGACATGATGCCTGATTCTCTGCTATGGGACCTCTCTCCTCTGTCTGGGTGCCGGGGCCTAAACATATCTGACAGTGGCTTGTTCCAGTGTTGGGTGACATGAAGCCTGATTCTCTGCTATGACATGAAGCCTGATTCTCTGCTATGGGACCTCTCTCCTCTGTCTGGGTGCCGGGGCCTAAACATATCTGACAGTGGCCTGTTCCAGTGTTGGGTGACATGAAGCATGATTCTCTGCTATGACATGAAGCCTGAATCTCTGCTATGGGACCTCTCTCCTCTGTCTGGGTGCCGGGGCCTAAAAATATCTGACAGTGGCCTATTCCAGTGTTGGGTGACATGAAGCATGATTCTCTGCTATGACATGAAGCCTGATTCTCTGCTATGGGACCTCTCTCCTCTGTCTGGATGCCGGGGCCTAAATGTCTGACAGTGGCCTGTTACAGTGGTGGGTGACATGAAGCCTGATTCTCTGCTATGACATGAAGCCTGAATCTCTGCTATGGGACCTCTCTCCTCTGTCTGGGTGCCGGGGCCTAAAAATATCCGACAGTGGCCCGTTCCAGTGTTGGGTGACATGAAGCATGAGTCTCTGCTATGACATGAAGCCTGATTCATTGCTATGAGACCTCTCTCCTCTGTCTGGGTGTCGGGGCCTAAAAATATCTGACAGTGGCCTGTTCCAGTGTTGAGTGACATGAAGCATGATTCTCTGCTATGACATGGAGCCTGATTCTCTGCTATGGGACCTCTCTCCTCTGTCTGGGTGCCGGGGCCTAAAAATATCTGACAGTGGCCTGTTCCAGTGTTGGGTGACATGAAGCCTGATTCTCTGCTATGACATGAAGCCTGAATCTCTGCTATGGGACCTTTCCCCTCTGTCTGGGTGCCTGGGCCTAAATATCTGACAATGGACTGTTCCAGTGGTGGGTGACGTGAAGTCTGATTCTCTGCTATGACTTGATGACTGATTCTCTGCTGACATGAAGCCTGAATCTCTGTTATGGGACCTCTCTACTCTGTCTGGGTGCTGGGGCCTAAAAATATCTGACAGTGGCCTGTTCCAGTGGTGGGTGACATGAAGCCTGATTCTCTGCTATGACATGAAGACTGATTCTCTGCTAAGTCGCTGACATGAAGCCTGAATCTCTGTTATGGGACCTCTCTCCTCTGTCTGGGTGCTGGGGCCTAAAAATATCTGACAGTGGCCTGTTCCAGTGGTGGGTGACATGAAGCCTGATTCTCTGCTATGACATGAAGACTGATTCTCTGCTGACATAAAGCCAGATTTTCTGCTATGGGACCTCTCTCCTCTGCCTGGGTGCCTGGGCCTAAATATCTAACAATGGACTGTTCCAGTGGTGGGTGACGTGAAGCCTGATTCTCTGCTATGACATGAAGACTGATTCTCTGCTGAAATGAAGCCAGATTCTCTGCTATGGGACCTCTCTCCTCTGTCTGGGTGCCGGGGCCTAAATATATGACAATGGACTGTTCCAGTGGTGGGTGACGTGAAGCCTGATTCTCTGCTATGACATGAAGACTGAATCTCTGTTATGGGACCTCTCTCCTCTGTCAGGATCCTGGGGCCTAAATATATGACAATGGACTGTTCCAGTTTTGGGTGACGTGAAGCCTGATTCTCTGCTATGACATGAAGACTGATTCTCTGCTGACATGAAGCCTGATTCTCTGCTATGGGACCTCTCTCCAATTGATATTGGTTAATTTTTATTTATTTTATTTTTATTTTTATTCATTTCCCTATCCACATTTGTTTGCAGGGGATTTAACTACATTTTGCTACTTTTTGCAGCCCTCTAGCCCTTTCCTGAGCTGTTTTACAGCCTTTTTACTGCCGAAAAGTTCGGGTCCCCATTGACTTCAATGGGGTTCGGGTTCGGGATGAAGTTCGGGTCAGGTTCGGATCCCGAACACGAACATTTCCGGGAAGTTCGGCCGAACTTCTCGAACCCGAACATCCAGGTGTTTGCTCAACTCTACTCATAAGCAAGCCTGAAATTAGCAAACTTTATCCAAGTTAAAGATGACTAGGAAGTGATGTCACTTCCTCCCCCACCCCTCATCAGTTAACTACTGACCATGTGCTTTTTCCATGCCTATATAAATGTTGTTGTACCTATCTGTTATGTCACTTTGCTCTTGAAAAAGGGATTTCACCCCGAAACGCATCGAGCTTTTGTCATAAAAAAGACTTCTAATATACCTTGGAGCCTCGGTACCATCCTTTTGGGGACCAAGAAGCCTGACCTACCATCTACAAGCGACCTCAGCGGGGGAGGCTGAGGTATAGGAGTTTTGAGTTTATCCTATACCTCCCTCCTCGGTAAAGTAAGTCCTTTACCATTTTATGAAAATCCTTCTACACATTAACGGTCGCTTTATAGAGGTGTATACGGAAGGAAATACGTGCATGTTTTTAGATTTATATATATATATATTTTTTTTTTTTTTATATATATATACCTCCTTTTATTTGTACCCAAATATCCTGATTGGTTAATAGATTCTCGCTTTACCCTCCATTGTCAATAATCGTTGACAACTATAATTTTCGAATCTCCATCTCAAACTGTCCTTGTGGTGCCCCCTCGGTACTCTCAGGATCCCCCGGAAAGAGCACAGCAGACCATTCTCTCACTCATACAAGGACAACGTTCCATCCTTAATTCCGTCACTAGAGCGTGATCGGAAGATGCGCGAGTACAAGTACACACTGGTAGATGCGTTGCTGATATCATTCACACCTGATAGCAAGGGCTCAGTGGAAGCACAAGGAGTAGGCAGAGGAGGAGGAAGACCTCGCCAATGCAGCTAGGGCACTGCCAGCACCACAGAAGGGAGGGTTAGCATACCAAAATGTGGAAAAGCTTTGTCAGTACGCCTTAGCAGGAAGCAGCATTTCAGCAACATGGTGGAACAGTACGTGTGCACACGCCTACACTTACTGACTGATGGGTCTGCCCCATTCAACTTCTGGATCTCCAAATTGGGCACATCGCCTAAGCTTGCCCTTTACGCCTTGGAGGTGCTGGCCTGCCCTGCGGCCAGTGTACGTGTTTAGCAGGGCATGGGGACGGGGTGATCACAGACAAGCGCAGCCGCCTGTTCACAACCAACGTGGACAAGCTCACGTTTATTAAAATAAACCAGGCATGAATCCCACAGGCCTTGTCCAAATCTTCTGCTGAATAGACAAGTATACCGGCCGCACCCAGCCATTGTTTGACTCGAGCGCACGTTCTCTTTGCATTCTCTTTCTATTTCTCTTTTCTATTTCCCAATGTTTTGGTGTCTTCCCAAATTTATAAAAAAATTAAATTAATTAAATAAAAATAAAAAACAGCAAAAACAGTGTTGGCTACCTCCTCCTCCACCGCTGCTTCCACCTACACAGCCACGTCCACCGCCTCCTCAACCTCCTACTCCACTTTGATGTCCACCTTCTAGTTCAATATATATATATTTTTTATATTCTATGTAATTTTAAGTCATTTCCCTATCCACATTTGTTAGCAGGGCAATTGTCCTGCTCATACCCCCATTTTGCTTCCTTTTGAAGCCCTGTAGCCCTTACTATGACTATTTTACAGCCATTTTAGTGCACCAAAGTTTGGGTCCCCATTGACTTCAATGGGGTTCGGGTTCAGGTTCGAGTTCTGGTAAAGTTCGGGTCCCGAACCCGAACTTTGACCCGAAGTTCGGCCGAACCCAAACATCCACGGGTCCACTCAACCCTAATAAATATAGGCAGGAATATAGCTACAGTGGGATGCGAAAGTTTGGGCAACCTTGTTAATCGTCATGATTTTCCTGTATAAATCGTTGGTTGTTACGATAAAAAATGTCAGTTAAATATATCATATAGGAGACAAACACAGTGATATTTGAGAAGTGAAATGAAGTTTATTGGATTTACAGAAAGTGTGCTATAATTGTTTAAACAAAATTAGGCAGGTGCATAAATTTGGGCACTGTTGTTATTTTATTGATTCCAAAACCTTTAGAACTAAATATTGGAACTCAAATTGGCTTGGTAAGCTCAGTGACCCCTGACCTACATACACAGGTGAATCCAATTATGAGAAAGAGTATTTAAGGGGGTCAATTGTAAGTTTTCCTCCTCTTTTAATTTTCTCTGAAGAGTAGCAACATGGGGGTCTCAAAACAACTCTCAAATGACCTGAAGACAAAGATTGTTCATCATCATGGTTTAGGGGAAGGATACAGAAAGCTGTCTCAGAGATTTCAGCTGTCTGTTTCCACAGTTAGGAACATATTGAGGAAATGGAAGACCACAGGCTCAGTTCAAGTTAAGGCTCGAAGTGGCAGACCAAGAAAAATATCGGATAGACAGAAGCAATGAATGGTGAGAACAATCAGAGTCAACCCACAGACCAGCACCAAAGACCTACAACATCATCTTGCTGCAGATGGAGTCACTATGCATCGTTCAACCATTCAGCGCACTTTACACAAGGAGATGCTGTATGCGAGAGTGATGCAGAGGAAGCCTTTTCTCCGCCCACAGCACAAAAAGTGCCAGCTTCATTTTGGAATAAGGTGCTGTGGACTGATGAAACTAAAATTAAGTTATTTGGCCATAACAAGGGGCATTATGTATGGAGGAAAAAGAACACAGCATTCCAAGGAAAACACCTGCTACCTACAGTAAAATATGGCGGTGGTTCCATCATGCTGTGGGGCTGTGTGGCCAGTGCAGGGACTGGGAATCTTGTCAAAGTTGAGGGACGCATGGATTCCACTCAGTATCAGCAGATTCTGGAGACCAATGTCGAGGAATCAGTGACAAAGCTGAAGCTGCGCCGGGGCTGGATCTTTCAACAAGACAACGACCCTAAACACTGCTCAAAATCCACTAAGGCATTCATGCAGAGGAACAAGTACAACGTTCTGGAATGGCCATCTCAGTCCCCAGACCTGAATATAATTGAAAATCTGCGGTGTGACTTAAAGAGAGCTGTCCATGCTCGGAAGCCATCAAACCTAAATGAACTAAAGATGTTTTGTAAAGAGGAATGGTCCAAAATACGTTCAACCAGCATCCAGACTCTCATTGGAACCTACAGGAAGCGTTTAGAGGCTGTAATTTCTGCAAAAGGAGGATCTACTAAATATTGATTTCATTTCTTTTTTGTGGTGTCCAAATTTATGCACCTGCCTAATTTTGTTTAAACAATTATAGCACACTTTCTGTAAATCCAAAACGTCATTTCACTTCTCAAATATTACTGTGTGTGTCTCCTATATGATATATTTAACTGACATTTTTTATCGTAACAACCAACGATTTATACAGGAAAATCATGACGATTAACAAGGTTGCCCAAACTTTTGCATCCCACTGTAATTGTTAGTGTTGATCGAGCACCATAGTGCTCGGGGGCTCGGGCCGAACCATCAGGATGCTAGGGTGCTCTACCGAGTACCCAAGCACAATGGAAGTCAATGGGAGAACTCGAGCATTAAATCAGGCACCCCCTGCTCTGAAGAGGGGACGGTGCCTGGTTCATAGGAAATGGTCAGAAATTGCTGGAAACACCACCAAACTGGTTTGCGAACAGCATGGGGAGGATGTCTGGATGCATCTTGGATTCCCAGGTCGCTGCTGGGAACGATGTTGTCCGAGTAGTACTCCACTTTTACAGACTCACTAATACGCACAAAACTGAAGATAAAATCGATTTTAGAGGAAAAATTGTTAGGAAACCATCTTTCCTGTATATTTACTTGTATATAAAGTGCAAGTGGTGCCAAAAATTACAAGGAGGAGGTACTCCGATACAACCTGTATATCACATAAAGGAGGGCCTCATTCACATTGTTTGTGGTACAATTGTTCAGGTAGGGACTCCTACACTCAAAGCCTATGCACTCCAATAAACCCTTAGTTACACATAAAGGAGGGGATCATACACAGCCTTGAAAAATTATGATTGA
Organism: Bufo bufo; assembly: GCF_905171765.1. Taxonomy (NCBI): domain Eukaryota; kingdom Metazoa; phylum Chordata; class Amphibia; order Anura; family Bufonidae; genus Bufo; species Bufo bufo. The sequence goes on along the minus strand of NC_053389.1, from coordinate 90,424,681 downwards.
TGGCATGCTGGTGACCCTCAAAAACATTTGGAGCAAGGGCTTGCTGATCTGACCATCTAAAACATTAATGGCGAGGGCCTGCTTCCACTATGGTGACTCTAGATAACCTGGGCCTGATTGCACATTCCCGTGATGGCAACGATCGATTCGGATGTGTGCCCTATCAACTTTTGATGTTATTTTCAGCGTGAACGACGGTGACCATGGGTAATGGGGAAATCAGGGTTGGATTCCGGAGAGGGAGCCTGAGAAACAGCTACGGCTACTACTTCCGAACAAGGCAGCATGCGCGCAAATTACCTATTAGGTATAATTAGGTGAGGGCCTGCAGGTGAGCTGACCCTCTAAAACATTATATGTGAAGGCCTGCAGGTGATCTGACCCTCTAAAGAATTATATGCGAGGGCTTTCTGCTGCTGAGCTGACCCTCTAAAACATTAAGCTGCTTAGCTGACCTTTGAAAAAATTTACAGTGTTCAAAGCAGGCCTGGTCGCCTGAATACTTCAGCTAGGAATAATGGAATAGGACTCCGGTTCTATTTTGTTGGTTTTCAGAACTGGGGCCATGATTAAGAGAGAGACGGCCGGGGGCATCCATATTGCGCCGCTAGAGTTGAAATTCTCGGACCGGCGCAAGACGAACCAAAGCGAAAGCATTTGCCAAGAATGTTTTCATTAATCAAAAACCAAAGTAAGAGGTTCGAAGACAATCAAATACCGTTGCAGTTCCGACCATAAATGATGACGACCAGCAATCCGGCGGCGTTGATCACATGACATGCCGAGCAGCTTCCGGGAAACCAAAGTATTTGGGTTTCGGGGGGAGTATGGTTGCAAAGATGAAACTAAAAGGAATTGATGGAAGGGCACCACCAGGAGTGGAGCCTGCTGCTTAATTTGACTCAACACGGGAAACCTCACCCTGCCCGGACATGGAAAGGATTGACAGATTGATAGCCCGTTCTCAATTCTGTGGGTGGTCGTGCATGGACATTCTTAGTTGGTAGAGCGATTTGTCTGGTTAATGCCGAAAACGAACGAGACTCCTCCTAGTTACGCGCCCCCCAGCGGTGAGGATTGTGTTGACCAGACTCTTGGATAGTGAGGCTGGACTTGTAGGTGAGGGCCTGCTTGTGATCTGACCATCTAAAAAATTATATGTGAGAACCTTAAGGTGAGCTGACCCTGTAAAAGATTGTAGGTGAAGGCCTGCTGGTGAGCTGACCCTCTGAAAAATTATATGCGAGGGCCTGCTGGTAAGCTGACCCTGTAAAAAATTATATGCAAGGGCCTGCTGGTGAGCTGACCCTGTAAAAAATTATATGCGAGGGCATTATATGCGATGAATAAGCATGTTGATATGATGGAAGAGGAGAAAGAGGATGAGAAAAGGAAGATTCAACTATATACCATTGTTTGTGGTGGAAGGGGTGCATGGGAATACAGTGTATTCAGTACATTATAAGGCTACATGCACACAAACTTTGTTTGTTTCCATGTCCGTTCCATTATTTTATTTTTTTTGCAGATAGGATGCAGACCCATTCATTTCAATGGGTCCGCAAAAAATGTGTGCTGTCCACATCAATATGTCCATATCGTAGCCCCGCAAAAAAAAAAATAGAACATGTTCTATTCTTGTCCGTTTTAAGCATGGTTGCAATGGATCCGCAAAAAAAACGGATGGCATATGGATGGCATCCGCTATTTTTTTGCGGATTCGCAATTTGCGGACCGCAAAACACATACGGTCATATTGCATGTAGCCTAAACAACACATTTAAAGTACTACATTATCTTCTTTTTTTTTTTTTATAAAATTTTTTATGTAAAGATAATAACGTAACAAGGAAGGTACATGTAAAGTATCTTATACGTCTAACAAGGCGTTGTATATAAAGAAGTGTATGACATTCCAAAATGACATATGACATTGATCTCGGTAAAAGCAATACAGAGGGTAGAATTGCAGACTTAAATTGTTGTTTGCATACAATCCATTAATATAGCGTCACCAGAAGTGAAGCGAGACATCTCATGGTTTGATAGTTAAGTAACTATGAATAAATACTATCCACGTTGTTATAGGAGTATGAGTGAGCCCCAAAAGTTAGTCAGGGTGTCTGAATTCCTGCCACAATCGTCATTGTTTCAGGAATTTTTGGTGATTACGGGCTTCCCAGGAGGAAAGTTCCTCAAAGCGATATATTTGGTCAATTTTGAATTTCCATTGTTCTAGGGGGGAAGGGGAGGGGTAGTGGATAGCCAATATTTTGGTATTAATAGGCGAGCAGCTATTAGCAGTTGTCTGAAGAGGAAAGGGAGGGAGGTGATTCGGTAGCCTGATCTAGGTTGAGTAGAGTCTTACAAGGGGACATCTGCACCTTAGTGTAACAGATCTGGTTGCTAATGTGAAAGATTTCCTTCCACCAGTTATAGATAAGAGGACAGTCCCACCATATATGGAAGAAGGTTCCTCAATTGTCAAGGCATCTCCAGCATTTGTCTGAGGCTGTAGCTGTATAAAGAGATGTTATATCTGGTGTTTTGTACCATCTAGTTAGGAGTTCGTATCTGGTTTCTTGTATACGGACACACCTAGATGATTTATGTAGAGATAATAGTATATCTGGCAATGATAGCCCCAGGTTTGGTGAGTATGGAAGGAGTATTACATTTTTTATATAGTTGCCAAATAAGCTTTTTTGGAGGGTCAGGTTTAGCAATGAGTGATTTGGTCCATCGCTACTAGATATACCGTACAGACCAAAAGTTTGGACACACCTTCTCATTCAAAGAGTTTTCTTTATTTTCATGACTATGAAAATTGTAGATTCACACTGAAGGCATTAAAACTATGAATTAACACATGTGGAATTATATACATAACAAACAAGTGTGAAACAACTGAAAATATGTCATATTCTAGGTTCTTCAAAGTAGCCACCTTTTGCTTTGATTACTGCTTTGCACACTCTTGGCATTCTCTTGATGAGCTTCAAGAGGTAGTCCCCTGAAATGGTTTTCACTTCACAGGTGTGCCCTGTCAGGTTTAATAAGTGGGATTTCTTGCCTTATAAATGGGGTTGGGACCATCAGTTGCATTGAGGAGAAGTCAGGTGGATACACAGCTGATAGTCCTACTGAATAGACTGTTAGAATTTGTATTATGGCAAGAAAAAAGCAGCTAAGTAAAGAAAAACGAGTGGCCATCATTACTTTAAGAAATGAAGGTCAGTCAGTCAGCCGAAAAATTGGGAAAACTTTGAAAGTAAGGGCTATTTGACCATGAAGGAGAGTGATGGGGTGCTGCGCCAGAGCTCTTGAAGCTCATGAAGAGAATGCCAAGTGTGTGCAAAGCAGTAATCAAAGCAAAAGGTGGCTACTTTGAATATGACATATTTTCTGTTGTTTCACACTTGTTTGTTATGTATATAATTCCACATGTGTTAATTCATAGTTTTGATGCCTTCATAGTCATGAAAATAAAGAAAACTCTTTGAATGAGAAGGTGTGTCCAAACTTTTGGTCTGTACTGTATGTTGAGAGATAAGTATTGGTGGTGTGGAGTGAGTTCTTTTTGGAATTCCTTGATTGGGAGTATAGAGCCTTCAGGTTCAAAGAATGAAAGGATAGAAGGGGCCGAGTCCCTCAACTCTCGTGGTGTACACTCGATCAGGATGAGCTGTTCCCAAGATATCCCTTATTGAAAGTAGGGGGGATGGGAAGGATATTGAGTAGTGTGAGGATTGAAGCTACTTCTACGCTGAAAGAGTGGCCTGGATGATTGGATATGGCGAGGAGGGAATATTGGTAAAACTAGTGTTTCCTAAGAGAAGCGAGCGGATTGGTTTGTTCAGAAGTTCTTGTTCCATCTCAACCCATGGTTTGGAGTTGGGGGACCTAAGCCATTTAACCACCCTAGACAAGAGAACTGCCCTACCATATAGTTCAGGATCTAGTAAGGCGATTCCTCCTGTGTGTTTGGGACGTGAGAGTAAATTGTATGATATTCTTGGTTTCTTCCCATTCCAAATGAATGAGCGGAAAAGCTTTCTAAGGGAGTTGTAATAAGATTTAGGAACAGGGATGGGCAGGACTTGTTGAAGGTATGTAAGACGGGGTAATATCAGTGACTGGTTCAGGACCCGACTAGAGAAACGGCCATACTGGACTTAGTATTAACTAATAGGCCTGACAGAACAACAGACGTGCAGGTTGGTGGACACCTGGGAAATAGTGACCATAAAGTAATAACCTTCCAATTATCATTCAAAAGAGCGTTTCTACAGGGAGGAACAAAAATACCAGACTTCAAAAAAGCTAAATTTAGCCAACTAAGAGAGGCCATAGGCCTAACTAACTGGGACAAAGTCCTCAAAAAAAAAAAAACAGCCACAAAATGGGATATCTAAAAAAATCTTAAAATCTCATTGTGAGAGGTACATACCGTATGGGAATAAAAGGTTAAGGAACAACAAGAAACCAATGTGGATAAATAGAACTGTAAAGAAAGCAATAAATGACAAAAAGAAAGCATATAAATCACTAAAACAGGAGGGTAGCACGGAAGCACTGAAAAACTATAAGGAAAAAAATAGAACATGTAAAAAACAAATAAAAGCGGCCAAACTAGAGAACGAGAGATTAATTGCCAAAGAGAGTAAAACTAACCCTAAAATGTTATTCAATTATATAAATGTTAAAAAGTATAAATCTGAAGGTGTCGGCCCTTTAAAGAGTAATGAGGGGGGAGTCGCAGAGAGTGACGAGGAGAAAGCAAAGCTGTTAAATATTTTTTTCTCCAGTGTATTCACTGAGGAAAATAAACAGTCAGATGACATGCAGAATGTTAAAGTAAATTCCCCATTAAAAGTGTCCTGTCTGACCCAGGAAGAAGTACATCAGTGACTTAAAAAGATTAAAATAGATAAATCGCCAGGACCGGATGAAATACACCCCCGTATCCTAAGGGAATTAAGTAATGTCATAGCCAGACCCTTATTTCTGATATTTGCGGACTCTATACTGACAGGGAATGTCCCACAGGATTGGCGCATGGCAAATGTGGTGCCAATATTCAAAAAGGGTCCAAAAACAGAGCCTGGAAACTATAGGCCGGTAAGTTTAACATCTGTTGTGGGTAAACTGAAGGTTTTCTGAGAGATGCTATCTTAGAGAATCTCAACGGAAATAAGCAAATAACGCCATATCAGCATGGCTTCGTGAGGGATCGGTCATGCCAAACTAATTTAATCAGTTTCTATGAGGAAGTAAGTTCTAGACTTGACAGCGGCAAATCAATGGATGTCGTATATCTGGACTTCTCCAAAGCATTTGACACTGTACCACATAAAAGGTTAGTATATAAAATGAGAATGCTCGGACTGGGAGAAAACGTCTGTATGTGGGTAAGTAACTGGCTCAATGATAGAAAACAGAGGGTGGTTATTAACGGTACACACTCAGATTGGGTCACTGTCACTAGTGGGGTACCTCAGGGGTCAGTATTGGGCCCTATTCTCTTCAATATATTTATTAATGATCTTGTAGAAGGCTTGCATAGTAAAGTATCAATTTTCGCAGATGACACTAAACTGTGTAAAGTAATTTACACTGAAGAGGACAGTATACAACTACTGAGGGATCTGGATAGATTGGAGGCTTGGGCAGATAAGTGGCAGATGAGGTTTAACACTGACAAATGTAAAGTTATGCACATGGGGGGAATAATGCAAGTCACCCGTACATACTAAATGATAAAACACTGGGTAACACTGACATGGAAAAGGATCTAGGAATTTTAATAAACAGCAAACTAAGCTGCAAAAACCAGTGTCAGGCAGCTGCTGCCAAGGCCAATAAGATAATGGGTTGCATCAGAAGGGGCATAGATGCCCGTGATAAGAACATAGTCCTACCACTTTACAAATCGCTAGTCAGACCACGCATGGAGTACTGTGTACAGTTCTGGGCTCCTGTAAACAAGGCAGACATAGCAGAGCTGGAGAAGGTCCAGAGGAGGGCAACTAAAGTAATAACTGGAATGGGGCAACTACAGAACCCTGAAAGATGATCAAAATTAGGGTTATTCACTTTAGAAAAAAGACGACTGAGGGGAGATCTAATTAATATGTATAAATATATCAGGGGTCAGTACAGAGATCTATCCCATCATCTATTTATCCCCAGGACTGTGACTGTGACGAGAGGGCATCCTCTGCGTCTGGAGGAAAGAAGGTTTGTACACAAACATAGAAGAGGATTCTTTACGGTAAGAGCAGTGAGACTATGGAACTCTCTGCCTGAGGAGGTGGTGATGGTGAGTACAATAAAGGAATTCAAGAGGGGCCTGGATGTATTTCTGGAGCGTAATAATATTACAGGCTATAGCTACTAGAGAGGGGTCGTTGATCCAGGGAGTTATTCTGATTGCCTGATTGGAGTCGGGAAGGAATTTTTTATTCCCCTAAAGTGAGGAAAATTGGCTTCTACCTCACAGTTTTTTTTTTTGCCTTCCTCTGGATCAACTTGCAGGATAACAGGCCGAACTAGATGGACAAATATCTTTTTTTGGCCTTATGTACTATGTTACTATGTTACTATAAGGAGATTTTTGTGGCCAAACCACGAAATAGTTGGAATGTTTAGTTTTTCTATGCTGGATGTAATAGATTTTAGCAGGGGGGAATAATTGAGTGCAAAGAGTTCAGATGTGTTGGGGCTTATTTAAATAGGTTAGAAAAGGGGATGACCAATCAAATGGAGAATCCTTTTTTAAGTTTTGCTGTGTTGATAAAGGGATCTTGAAACATATCACTAATGATTTTTTTTATTTATTTTTTTTATCTTTTTTTTATGGTTCCATATTTTATATTTCCTCCAACCTAAGTTACTTAAAAACATGAATGACTGAAATAAAAAATAAAGGAGCATTGAGTCCCAACGAGTCAGCCCATACTACCACAGGCGCACTACAGATGGTTCACTGCAGGCGCCGAAGGAAGTATTTGGGTATAAGGGAATGATTTATGTTAACATGGAAAGCTGGTGAGATGTAATCAAATTGGTTCCCAAGATTAACCAGTAAGCTAACCAGTTACAACTTATAAATAAAGGGTGTGTTTGACAAAAAAATAGAAAGTCCATGAACGCTCTGGGTATGTTACATTTTACAGCATGCCAGGTCACAGACATGGGGACATGTTTAGATGACTTTCTTCAGCTCATCATACAAGACTAGCACGAAAGCACCACCCATTCCTCTCAGAACATTGGACCAAGCACCCTTGAAGAAAGCCATTGAGCCTTCATCACGTGCAATCTTCTTCCAGCAGTCAATTGTGCCAGAGTACACGTATCAGCTCCTTTCCTTCCAGACTGCATCATCATACGACGACGGACTGTGTCGAATGGGTAGGAGGCAAAACCCGCCACTGCTGTCACTGACTGAGCAATCATCCAGCTGATAAAGATGTGTGTGTTCTTAGGATCTGGAAGCATACCTTTAGCTGTATCATAGATGCCAAAGTAGGCAGCTCTGTAAATGATGATGCCCTGGACAGACACATTGAAGCCCTGGTACAGGCCTTTAAGCCCATCGGATCTGAAGATCTTAGCCAAGCAGTCGCCAAGACCCTTGAATTCTCTATCAGCACCAGCTTTGCCCACATCAGCAGCAAGACGGGTTCTGGCAAAGTCAAATGGGTAGACAAAGCACAGAGAAGTTGCACCAGCAACACCACCGGAGGCCAGGTTTCCAGCAAAGTAACACCAGAACTGGGTCCTCTTGTCAACATTATCAAGGAAGATCTTCTTGTACTTGTAAGCGAAGTTCAGGGCCTGGGTTGGGAAGTATCTGATCACATTGGCAAGGTTACCACGCCAGAAGGATAAGAAGTCTTGTTCTTTGGGGATACGGACAACACAGTCCATGATTCCTTTGTATTGCTTGTCAACTGTGATCTGTTTGCTTGCATGTTGGACTTGCAGCAGCAGCTTGACTCTTTCAATGGGTGCTACAGCGGTCTTAGAGATAGCAGCGGCCACACCGCCGGCCAAGAAGTCCTTGGCGAAGGAGATGTCTGCGTCGGTCATGGTGATCGCTGGATGGACAGGCGTGTGGCTCTTGCTGCAGCACTGAGCTTCCGAGGGCTGGGCATCACTAATGATTTTTGCTTGTTAATTTTGAAGTTAGAAAGGAGGCTATAAGTGTCCAAATGTTTTTGGATCACAGGAAGCGAGTTTTTTGGGTTAGAGGTCATGATCATAATATCATCCGCGAAGGCAGCTAATTTATGTTCCTGACCTCCCAGCACTATTCCTCGGATTTCTGGGACTGCTCTCAGTTTGAGAAGAAGGGCTTCCAGGGCTAAGACAAAGAGAAGAGGGGAAAGGGGGCATCCTTGTCGGGTGCCGTTTTGAATGCGGAAAGTGTCAGACAGGTCGCCATTGATTAGGACTAAGGCCGATGCTTGAGAGTACATTGCAAAGGTGGCTTGCACAAAGGGATCAGGTAGGCCAATTCCATACAGGATTTGCTGCAGGTATGTCCAGCTGATTCTATCAAATGCTTTTTCCGCATCTGTACTCAGGAGAAGAAGAGGTTTAGAACGGATATTGGAGTAGTATACTACATTCAAGACTCTGGCTGTATTGTCTCTGCCTTCTCTACCTCGGACAAAGCCCACCTGATCCCCATGTACCAACAAGGGAAGAAGAGTTGATAGTCGATTGGCTAGCATCTTCGCTAGTAATTTGAGATTTATATTAAGGAGGGAGATAGGTCTATAATTAGTGCATTGTTTAGGGTTTTTTCCTTCTTTGGGTATCAGGGTTATATGGGCCGTTGTCATATCTCTGGAGAGCTGTTTTCCTTGCAGAGTAGGGTTACAAACTGAAAGCAGATGAGGGAGGGTAAGTGCTGTTGGTAGGTTTTATAATACAAAACAGGTAGCCCATCTGGGCCTGGACTTTTGCCATGGGGGGACTGTTTTAAAGCTGTAATTAGTACTCCTAATGTAAATGGGGAAGCTAGTTTTTGTTTTTGGGTCATGGAGATGATTGGAAGCATGGCCGGCCTTTGGGGTGTGCGAGCTGTGCGGCCGCACAGGGCGCCATGGCGTCTATAAAGTAGTAAGGGCGCTGCCCGGAGAGAAGGCTAGCTGTGCCGACAGCGAGGAGGCTCCTTGGCCGGTGTAGTGTCTGCCACAAACACCACACACTGTAACAATATGCAGGACAGCAGCAGCCTACTCTCACCTCCAAGCAGCGCCCTTACTACTTTACAGGGAGTGCAGAATTATTAGGCAAGTTGTATTTTTGAGGATTAATTTTATTATTGAACAACAACCATGTTCTCAATGAACCCAAAAACTCATTAATATCAAAGCTGAATATTTTTGGAAGTAGTTTTTAGTTTGTTTTTAGTTTTAGCTATTTTAGGGGGATATCTGTGTGTGCAGGTGACTATTACTGTGCATAATTATTAGGAAACTTAACAAAAAACAAATATATACCCATTTCAATTATTTATTTTTACCAGTGAAACCAATATAACATCTCAACATTCACAAATATACATTTCTGACATTCAAAAACAAAACAAAAACAAATCAGTGACCAATATAGCCACCTTTCTTTGCAAGGACACTCAAAAGCCTGCCATCCATGGATTCTGTCAATGTTTTGATCTGTTCACCATCAACATTGCGTGCAGCAGCAACCACAGCCTCCCAGACACTGTTCAGAGAGGTGTACTGTTTTCCCTCCTTGTAAATCTCACATTTGATGATGGACCACAGGTTCTCAATGGGGTTCAGATCAGGTGAACAAGGAGGCCATGTCATTAGATTTTCTTCTTTTATACCCTTTCTTGCCAGCCACGCTGTGGAGTACTTGGACGCGTGTGATAGAGCATTGTCCTGCATGAAAATCATGTTTTTCTTGAAGGATGCAGACTTCTTCCTGTACCACTGCTTGAAGAAGGTGTCTTCCAGAAACTGGCAGTAGGACTGGGAGTTGAGCTTGACTCCATCCTCAACCCGAAAAGGCCCCACAAGCTCATCTTTGATGATACCAGCCCAAACCAGTACTCCACCTCCACCTTGCTGGCGTCTGAGTCGGACTGGAGCTCTCTGCCCTTTACCAATCCAGCCACGGGCCCATCCATCTGGCCCATTAAGAGTCACTCTCATTTCATCAGTCCATAAAACCTTAGAAAAATCAGTCTTGAGATATTTCTTGGCCCAGTCTTGACGTTTCAGCTTGTGTGTCTTGTTCAGTGGTGGTCGTCTTTCAGCCTTTCTTACCTTGGCCATGTCTCTGAGTATTGCACACCTTGTGCTTTTGGGCACTCCAGTGATGTTGCAGCTCTGAAATATGGCCAAACTGGTGGCAAATGGCATCTTGGCAGCTGCACGCTTGACTTTTCTCAGTTCATGGGCAGTTATTTTGCGCCTTGGTTTTTCCACACGCTTCTTGCGACCCTGTTGACTATTTTGAATGAAACGCTTGATTGTTCGATGAGCACGCTTCAGAAGCTTTGCAATTTTAAGAGTGCTGCATCCCTCTGCAAGATATCTCACTATTTTTGACTTTTCTGAGCCTGTCAAGTCCTTCTTTTGACCCATTTTGCCAAAGGAAAAGAAGTTGCCTAATAATTATGCACACCTAATATAGGGTGTTGATGTCATTAGACCACACCCCTTCTCATTACAGAGATGCACATCACCTAATATGCTTAATTGGTAGTAGGCTTTCGAGCCTATACAGCTTGGAGTAAGACAACATGCATAAAGAGGATGATGTGGTCAAAATACTCATTTGCCTAATAATTCTGCACGCAGTGTATAGACGCCCTGCCTGTGTCACAACTTGCACGCTTCTCATTTAGGAGATTCAAATCCAACAAATCCCTAGGCATAGTCATCTGTATTGCCATCCTCAGCAGAGGGAGAGATGTGTCTGCTGGGATTCGAACCGACAACCTTCTGTATCAGAGGCAAGGCACTTAACCGCACAGCTATAAGAGCTGCATAGCCACTGACTGAAAAAAATATTAGACTTCTACTGTAGACTCTGTTATAGCTGTTATAGCCAGTGTACATCTATACACATGACATCTACCCCAACACACCCAGCACTGCTATATCTCTATATGACAGCTGCACCGGCACACTCAGCTCTGCTATATCTCTATCTGACAGCTGCCCCAGCACACTCAGCTATGCTATATCTCTATATATAACAGCTGCCCCAGCACACTCAGCCCTACTATATCTCTATATATGATAGCTGCCCCAGCACACCCAGCTCTGCTACATCAAATACACATGACAGCTGCCCCAGCACACTCATCTCTGCTATATCTCTATATATGACAGCTGCCCTAGCACACTCAGCCCTACTATAGCTCTATATATGATAGCTGCCCCAGCACACCCAGCTCTGCTACATCTAATAGGAGAGAGGCACTTGATATTGGCACATTTGGGGGGGAGATGGCACTATGATACTGGCACATGAGGGGGGAAGGAGAAAGGCACTTGATACTGGCACTTTTGGGGGGAGATGACACTATGATACTGGGACATAGGGGGGGGGGGCACTTGATACCGGCACTTTGGGGGGGGGGGAGATGGCACTATGATACTGGGACATGGGGGGGAGGAGAGAGGCACTTGATATTGGCACATGGGGGGTTTGGCACTTGATACTGGCACTTTTTTTTGGGGGGGGAGATGGCACTATGATACTGGGACATGGGGGGGAGAGAGGCAATTGATACTGGCACTTTTGGGGGGGAGATGGAACTATGATACTGGGACATGGGGGGAGGAGAGAGGCACTTGATACTGGCACATGGGGGGTTTGGCACTTTATACTGGCACATGGGGGTTTGGCACTATGATACTGGCACATGGGGGTGGAAAGGAGAGAGGCACTTGATACTGGCACTTTGGGGGAGGGCGAGATGGCACTATGATAATGGGACATGGGGGGAGGAGAGAGGCACTTGATACTGGCACATGGGGGGGTTTGGCACTTGATACTAGCACATGGGGGGGTTTGGCACTATGATACTGGCACATGGGGTGGGAAAGAGAGAGGCACTTGATACTGGCACATTGGGGGGAGATGGCACTATGATACTGGCACATTGGGGGGAGAGATGGCACTATGATACTGGCACTTGTGGGGGCGAGATGGCACTATGATACTGGGACATGTAGGGGGAGGAGAGAGGCACTTGATACCGGCACATGATGGGGGGGCATCTATGGGGACACTTACTGGCACATTATTGGGAGGCATTATGGGGGTCCCTTTTTATTGGCCCATTATAAGGCCCTTAATCAAACCCAGTGTCACCCAGAGCCAGTCCCCTGCTCCTTATTTATACCCTGTCACCTTTGCCCAGTCCCCTGCCCCTTATCATACCCAGTGTCACCCTTATACAGTACCCTGCCCCTTAATCATACCCAGTGTCACCCTTATCCAGTCCCCTGCCCCCTTAATCATACCCAGTGTCTGTCACCCTTAATTTAAGGGGCAGGGTCTAATTGAGGGGGCAGGGGACTGGGTAAGAGTGACACTGGGTATGGTTAAGAAGGGCAGGGGACTGGGTAAAGGTGACAGGGTATGATTAAGGGGGGCAGGAGACTGGCTATGGGTGACACTGGGTATGATTGCACTTGTTTGCACTTGCACTTAAATTATCTGTAATAAAAAAAAAAAACTGTTTGTTACAAAGATTGTTTTCCTCTTTGTGTATGTTTAGGTGAGGGGGGGCACCACAAGATTAGCTCGCACACGGCGCCTGAACACCTAAGGCCAGTCCTGATTGGAAGTGTAAGTGAATCTAGGAAGGATATGAAAAGGGAGGAATGGGCCTCTGGAGTAAGCGTTGGGGGCAAGTTGTATAGGGATTCATAGAATTCACGAAACTGGGTACCTATTAATTTAGAGGAATATAGAGGATTTCCTTGAGGGGAGTCTATTTGATGAATATAGTTAATTGATCTTCTGTTTTTTACCCTACGCATCATAAATTTAGATGCCTTATCTTTATGTGAGAAGAATTTGTGTTGTGAGTTTAGGAAGTATTTAGCTGTGGAGTGCTGCAAGAGGGATTTCATTTCTGCTCTACGGTTTGATAGTTCTTGTAGTTGTGATTCGGAGAATGAGTGTTTGTGTAGGGCTTCTAAAATTTGTATTTTTTTTACATAGGGAGTCAAGCTTTTTCTTTCTTTCTTTCTTTAAAAATGCTCCAAGGCTTATGAAATGTCCTCTAATATAGGGTTTGTGTGCATCCCATAGGGATGGGTCTGAGATTTCTGGGTGCTTATTTAAGGAGAAATATTCCTGAAGAAGTTCAGATATATTTTCTCTAACAGTCAGGTCACCTAATAGGGATTAGTTTAAGTGCCATTTAAATTTGCTCGGGTTGGGTACAGGTGTCGAAATCGAAAGAAAGATAGGGGCATGGTTAGATAGGTGGATGGAACCAATTTTAGGCCTGTGACAGAGCTGGAGATGTTCCTTGGATACAAATAAACAATCCAGGCGTTGGTAGGTGCCATGGACGTGGGAGTAAAAGGTATAGTCAGCTGTGTTGGGGCTTAATGCGCGCCATATGTCAATAAGGTGCAGATTCCAAAAGCGCTCTCTTATGGAGTATAGGGTTCTAATTGCAAGGGCTGATTTTCGGGTTGAGTCGAGTTGTGGGTTTAGAGTGGCATTCAGGTCACCTCCTACAACTATAAGGCCCTCAGCAAAGGACAATAATATGGAATATTCTGGAGAACCAGGTGAACTGTCCAGAGTTGGGAGCAAACAGATTGATTATGGTGTATGTTTGGGGGCCAATAAACATAGAAACATAGAATGTGTCGGCAGATAAGAACCATTTGGCCCATCTAGTCTGCCCAATATACTGAATACTATGAATAGCCCCTGGCCCTATCTAATATGAAGGATGGCCTTATGCCTATCCCATGCATGCTTAAACTCCTTCACTGTATTTTCAGCTACCACTTTTGCAGGAAGGCTATTCCATGCATCCACTACTCTCTCAGTAAAGTAATACTTCCTGATATTACTTTTAAACCTTTGCCCCTCTAATTTAAAACTATGTCCTCTTGTAGCAGTTTTTCTTCTTTTAAATATTCTCTCCTCTTTTACCTTGTTGATTCCCTTTATGTATTTAAAAGTTTCTATCATATCCCCTCTGTCTCGTCTTTCTTCCAAGCTATACATGTTAGGTCCTTTAATCTTTCCTGGTAAGTTTTATCCTGCAATCCATGTACTAGTTTAGTAGCTCTTCTCTGAACTCTCTCCAAAGTATCAATATCCTTCTGGAGATATGGTCTCCAGTACTGAGCACAATACCCTCAAATGAGGTCTCACTAGTGCTCTGTAGAGCGGCATGAGCACCTCCCTCTTTCTACTGGTAATTCCTCTCCCTATACACCCAAGCATTCTGCTAGAAATTCCTGCTGCTCTATGACATTGTCTGCCTACCTTTAAGTCTTCTGAAATAATGACCCCTAAATCCCTTTCCTCAGATACTGAGGTTAGGACTGTATCACAGATTTTATATTCTGCCCTTGGGTTTTTATGCCCCAGGTGCATTATCTTGCACTTATCAACATAAAATTTTAGTTGCCAGATTTTTGACCATTCCTCTAGTTTTCCTAAATCCTTTTCCATTTGGTGTATCCCTCCAGGAACATCAACCCTGTTACAAATCTTTGTGTCATCAGCAAAAAGACACACCTTACCATCGAAGCCTTCTGCAATTTCGCTGATAAAGATATTAAACAATATGGGTCCCAAAACAGATCCCTGAGGTACCCCACTGGAAACAAGACCATGGTCTGAATATACTCCATTGACTACAACCCTCTGTTGTCTGTCCCTCAGCCACTGCCTAATCCATTCAACAATATGGGAGTCTAAGCCCAAAGACTGCAATTTATTGATAAGCCTTCTATGTGGGACAGTATCAAAAGCCTTACTAAAGTCTAGATAAGAGATGTTTACTGCACCTCCTCCATCTATTATTTTAGTCACCCAATCAAAAAAATCAATAAGATTAGTTTGACATGATCTCCCTGAAGTAAACCCATGCTGTTTTTCATCTTTCAATCCATGGGATTTTAGATGTTCTACATTCCTCTCCTTAAGTATGGTTTCCATTAATTTCCCCACTATTGATGTCAGACTTACTGGCCTATAGTTGCCCGATTCCCCCCTACTACCTTTCTTGTGAATGGGCACAACATTTGCTAATTTCCAATCTTCTGGGACGACTCCTGTTGCCAGTGATTGGTTAAATAAATCTGTTAATGGTTTTGCTAGTTCACCGCTGAGCTCTTTTAATAGCTTTGGGTGTATCCCATCAGGCCCCTGTGACTTATTTGTATTAATTTTAGACAGCTTACTTAGAACCTCTTCCTCTGTAAAGACACATGCATCAAAAGATTCATTAGTCTTCTTTCCTAACTGAGGTCCTTTTCCTTCATTTTCCTTTGTAAAAACTTTGTAAAAACTGAACAGAAGTATTCTTTGAGGCAGTCAGCTAGTTCTTTATCTTCTTCCATATATCTTCCTTCTTTTGTTTTTTATTTTGTAATTCCTTGTTTTAGTTTCCTTTTTTCAGAATGCCTTATCGCCTTTTTTCCCTGACTGAGCTAATTTCTCTTCTGCCTGTGTTTTAGAAGCTCTTATAACTTGTTTGGCCTCTCTCTGCCTAATCTTATAAATTTGCCTGTCATCATCTTTTTTTAATTTTTTTATTCCTAAATGCTATCTTTTAGTTTTTAATGATTTTGGCCACTTCTGCTGAGTACCACAGTGGTCTCTTCCTTTTTTTGCTTTTACTGACAAGCCAAATGCAATTTTCTGTTGCCTTCAATAGTGCCACTTTTAAGTAGTCCCATTTCTCCTGGACTCCAATGAAACTGTTCGAATCTGATAGGGACTCGTATACCACTAATCTAATTTTAGAAAAGTCTGTTTTTCTAAAATCTAAAACTTTTGTTTTTCTGTGGTGTGACTCAGTCACTGTACTTATAGTAAACCACACTGACTGGTGATCACTAGATCCCAAGCTTTTCCCTACAGTAATATCAGATACCAAATTCCCATTTGTGAATACTAAATCTAAAATGGCCTCCTTCTGGGTTGGCTCCTCAACTACTTGCTGTAGAGATAATCCCAGTAGGGAATTTAGAATATCTGTACTTCTGGCAGAACTAGCTATTTTGGTTTTCCAGTTTACATCAGGAAGATTGAAGTCTCCCATAATGATAACTTCCCCCTTCAATGTCATTTTAGCTATTTCCTCAACTAATAGCTTATCTAATTCTTTGACTTGGCTAGGTGGTCTATATATCACACCTACAAGAGTTACCTTATGATTACCAAGCTGCAAGGTAACCCAAACTGACTCTAAATTGTTCTCGCTAACTTGTATCAAATTAGATTTTATGCTATCTTTCACATACAGAGCCACCCCTTCCCCCTTCTTGCCTTCTCTGTCTTTCCTGTATAGAGAGAACCCTGGTATTGTTATATCCCAGTCATTACTCCCATTAAACCACGTCTCAGTAACAGCTACTAAATCTATATTCTCAGATGCCATTATAGCCTCAAGTTCATTTATCTTATTCCCTAAACTGCGTGCATTTGTAGACAAGAATCTGAGCTTGTCATTTCTTAACCTTTGTGCTACTGGCATCTTCTGGCATTGTTCCGTGGGGCAGTTGGACTGCTGGATTATCACTCTTTTCCCCCCCTTTGGAACTGTTCACCGAGGACATTCGAGAAAGATGCAAACCATCTTTCTTGTACAGTTCTTTTCCATTCCAACAAGAGCTAACATAAGACACAAAGCCAAACCCTTGGTTCAGACACCATTCACCAAGCCATACATTGAATTCCTTAATGCGCATCTTCCTGTCATGCTGAAGGTTATGCACAGGCAAAACTGCAGAGAATGAAACAGTTGATGAAACCTCCCGTATATCCTTTCCAAGTGTGTGAAAAGCTTTCACCTTTGAAACCTCATTGCAAGCCAGATCATTTGTCCCAAGATGGACAATAACATCCACCTCCCTTTTCTGCTTTGCTTGCCTAACAATATTAAGGATCCGTCGTCTATCCCTGCTAGCAGTAGCACCAGGGAGACATTTCACAACACCATTTTCCTCAAACTTCACACCTCTTATGATGGAATCGCCCACCAACAGCTGCTTACTATCACTCCTCACCTTCTCCTTTTTGTTTTGGCTGCAGTCTTGCATACTTTAGGTATGGGAGATGATTGTTCCTCACCCACTGTGCTTGAGCCATCCTCCATGTTGCTCTTGCACTCTGAAAGTGCTGCAAATGAATTATGGAGAGCCACAGACTGTGGGACATGTCTTCTATCAACAACTCTTAGTCCCTTAACTAATAAATATCTCCCTGTTGGATCTTGTAAATGGGAGATGTATTTAAAGGGGACCTTCCTCTGGAACCCAATACTCACCCCCTATAAGCAGAAGAGTCGCCTCCGCAGTGGTACCACTGGGAATAGTGGGCGAAAGATAGATTGGGATAGTGATTAAATTTGAAATGCGTTTCCTGGAGGAGTAGGACATTAGCTCCAAATTTGCGTAGCAATGTGAAGACCTGACTCCTCTTAGAAGGGGAGTTAAAGCCTCTAACATTGTAGGATGCAAATGATAAATTATCCATAGTGTCTGAGGTAGTGGGGATTACCTTGCTGAAGCATAGCCTCTCCCAGGTGAACACATATTGAGTAAGCATAGTCCGGAGAGTCCGGATGGGTGAGATGGATGCCAGAGGGGCTCCAGTGCATCTAGGTTTATTGGATTGGCTGAGACATGTACCTTAAAAACAGTATACACAAAAGAACATGTAACAAAGGTATAAACTGCTGTTACTCCAATGTTTGGATAGAAGGTCGCAAGGGGGGAAATGGTTAATCAATCCCGTTGTGATCCTCTTGGCACTAAACAGAGGCCTCTAATATGAGGCATTTAGACAGACGAAAATTAAGACATAGGGGGTAAAGGGTAAATCAGGTAGAGTAGGGGAGGGATGAGGTAGGAATAGGTTTGATATCAGTAACAGTTAACTGACAGTGTAGAAGAGAGATAAGTTGGGTAGGGGGGAGGTAAGTCAGAGGGAAAGCTGAAGAGAGAGGCTTATAGGATGTCAAGACTGTTTAGGTGAGTAGGTTGCAATCTCTATGGGGTCAGCTGCGTGTTCCTCCGCTTGAACTTTTGAGACTTCGGGGTGCGTGGGATTTCGAAGGGTGAAATCTTCGGTAGGTCTGGCAGTTCTGTTATATCTTGATACAGCTCCCAATTTTCGAATTCTAGTGGAGATATCTGTAGGTGGTCGTAGGCTCTGGTTAAGTCAGCGAATGTGGTAATGGTGAGGCGACGTCCCGCATGGAAGAAGGATAACCCAAATGGGAAAGTCCATCTATATGGGATTTTGTTGGCCCAAAGCCAGTCAGTCAAAGGCTTCAGGGTTCTGCGTTTCTTAAGTGTTGAAGGTGCTAGGTCTTGGCAGATCGAGATGGAGGCTTCCTCATATATCAGGTCTTCATGATTCCTAGCTGCCTCCAGAACCGCTGTTTTAAATTGGAAGTTAAGGAACCTGCAGATCAAGTCTCTGGGTGGTTCTGACGTTTTGGGCTTAGGTCTCAGTGCTCTATGAGAGCGTTCGATGGTGATGCCCGTCTGATAGTCCGGACCCAGTACGGAGCAGCAAATCGCAAGCACAGCCCCAGTTATGTTCCTGCATCCTCTGTTTACTTGATCCTCCAGGGCATTTTGGAGGTCATTGAGGTAAGTGCGGCATTTCTGTAGGGATGATGCGGTAGCTGTTTGATGGTCTAGGACTGCGGCCTGGTGCGTTTCTAGAGCTACTAACCGGTCTCCTATTTGGTGCATATCATGACGGATGGCTGTAAGCTCGCTCAAGACCGGTTCCATAGCTTTGCTTAATGACTGCTTTAAGAAGCAGGGAGAGATTGGTAGCGCCGCTTTGTTATGAGAGTCCTCTGAGAAGTCCTTTAGAGAAGTCAGCTTTGCGCTCGCTCACCTTGTGAGACGGGTTCGGCGCCATCTTGGATTCTCGCGTCACTAGAATAGCGGCAGCTTTTTTTCATGAATTTATCCATGTCCCCGCTGTTATTCAGAGGTTTGCTGGTGTTAGAGTTGTCCCTGGATTTGGGGTGCCCGATCTTGACCATTTTGTCGGTTGTTCGCTTGTGTATGCTGGTGCTTTACAGGATCTATTACGGAGAGCTCCTGACTATGCGTCCATCACAGTCCGGTGCAGGCTCCGCCCCCCGTACTAAATTATCTTCTAATGTCTTCTCAGGACAGCACAGGCACACAACACAGTTCGAAAAGCTCACAGTGATTTACAGTAGTACTGTTTTTTTTTGTCAAATGTCCTCTAAATAATTCAGAGAGTGCAAATTATATGTGCTGTACACTGTGATTGCACAGGATGGGACCAGACAAATGCCCATCAGGCTCTGCCTCCCTTAGGTCTACCTGTGTGGCCCACAGCAAAACAAAACAAAATCCTCTAAGCAATTGAGATCATTTCATTTTTCCTCTAAGGATTTGTTTACAAGAGATGTAAATACTGCTAAAAAGTTAGCTACAAAATCTCTGAGGCAAAAAATACAGCAAAAACTTTAACAAAAACTTAATGGAATGACACACATACAGTCAGGTCCATAAATATTGGGACATCAACACAAGTCTAAGGGCTCTTTCACACCTGCGTTGTTGTCTTCCGGCATAGAGTTCCGTCGTCGGGGCTCTATGCCGGAAGAATCCTGATCAGGATTATCCTAATGCATTCTGAATGGAGAGAAATCCGTTCAGGATGCATCAGGATGTCTTCAGTTCCGGAACGGAACGTTTTTTGGCCGGAGAAAATACCGCAGCATGCTGCGCTTTTTGCTCCGGCCAAAAATCCGGAACACTTGCCGCAAGGCCGGATCCGGAATTAATGCCCATTGAAAGGCATTGATCCGGATCCGGCCTTAAGCTAAACGTCGTTTCGGCGCATTGCCGCATCCGACATTTAGATTTTTCTGAATGGTTACCATGGCTGCCGGGACGCTAAAGTCCTGGCAGCCATGGTAAAGTGTAGTGGGGAGCGGGGAGCAGTGTACTTACCGTCCGTGCGGCTCCCCGGGCGCTCCAGAGTGACGTCAGGGCGCCCCAAGCTCATGGATCATGTGATCACATGGATCACGTCATCCATGCGCATGGGGCGCTCTGACGTCATTCTGGAGCGCCCCAGGAGCCGCACGGACTGTAAGTATACCACTCCCCCGCTCCCCACTACTACTATGGCAACCAGGACTTTAATAGCGTCCTGGGTGCCATAGTAACACTGAACGCATTTGGAAGACGGTTCCGTCTTCAAATGCTTTCAGTACACTTGCGTTTTTCCGGATCCGGAGTGTAATTCCGGCAAGTGGAGTACACGCCGGATCCGGACAACGCAAGTGTGAAAGAGGCCTAAGATTTTTGGCTCTATACACCACCACAATAGATTTGAAATGAAACAAACTAGATGTGCTTGAACTGCAGACTGTCAGCTTTAATTTGAGGGTATTCACATCCAAATCAGGTGAACGGTGTAGTAATTACAACAGTTTGCATATGTGCCTCCCACTTGCTAGGGACCAAAAGTAATGGGACATAATAATAATCATAAATCAAACTTTCATATTTTAATACTTGGTTGCAAATCCTATGCAGCCTGAAGTCTGGAACGCATAGACATCACCAGACGCTGGGTTTCATCCCTGGTGATGCTCTGCCAGGCTTCTACTGCAACTGTCTTCAGTTCCTGCTTGTTCTTGGGGCATTTTCCCTTCAGTTTTGTCTTCAGCAAGTGAAATGCATGCTCAATCGGATTCAGGTCAGGTGATTGACTTGGCCATTGGATAACATTCCACTTCTTTCCCTTAAAAAACTATTTGGTTGCTTTTGCAGTATGCTTTGGGTCATTGTCCATCTGCACTGTCAAGTGCCGTCCGATGAGTTCTGAAGCATTTGGCTGAATATGAGCAGATAATATTGCCCGAAACACTTCAGAATTCATCCTGCTGCTTTTGTCAGAAGTCATATCATCAAGAAATTCAAGAGAACCAGTTCCATTGGCAGCCATACATGCCCACGCCATGACACTACCACCACCATGCTTCACTGATGAGGTGGTATGCTTAGGATCATGAGCAGTTCCTTTCGTTCTCCATACTCTTCTCTTCCCATCACTCTGGTACAAGTTGATCTTGGTCTCATCAGTCCATAAGATGTTGTTCCAGAACTGTGAAGGCTTTTTAGATGTCGTTTGGCAAACTCTAATCTGTCCTTCCTGTTTTTGAGGCTCACCAATGGTTTACATCTTGTGGTGAACCCTCTGTATTCACTCTGGTGAAGTTTTCTCTTGATTGTTGACTTTGACACACATGCACTTACCTCCTGGAGAATGTTCTTGATCTAGCCAACTGTTGTGAAGGGTGTTTTCTTCACCAGGGACAAAATTCTTCGGTCATCCACCACAGTGGTTTTCCGTGGTCTTCCGGGGCTTTTGTTGTTGCTGAGCTCACCGGTGCGTTCCTTCTTTTTTAGAATGTTCCAAACATTTGTTTTGGCTAAGCCTAATGTTTTTGCTATCTCTCTGATGGGTTTGTTTTGTTTTTTTCAGCCTAATGATGGCTTGCTTCACTGATAGTGACAGCTCTTTGGATCTCATCTTGAGAGTTGACAGCAACAGATTCCAAATGCAAATAGCACACTTGAAAAGAACTCTGGACCTTTTATCTGCTCACTGTAATTGGGATAATGAGGGAATAACACACACCTGGCCATAGAACAGTTGAGAAGCCAATGTTCCCATTACTTTTGATCCCTTAACAAGTGGGAGGCACATATGCAAACTGTTGAAATTCCTACACCGTTCACCTGATTTGGATGTAAATACCCTCAAATTAAAGCTGACAGTCTGCAGTTAAAGCACATCTTGTTTGTTTCATTTCAAATCCATTGTGGTGGTGTATAAAGCCAAAAATCTTAGAATTGTGTCGATGTCCCAATATTTATGGACCTGACTGTATATATATTGTTGTGGAAATTTTATTATGCGGACATTTTACTTTAGGATGTGTGTGTGTTTTTATAGATTTTCATCTGTCTCCCTGTGTCGGATTTAGCCAGAGAACACTCTAGCAGAGGGTACTTTGGCTAAATCGGGACCAGTGGTAAAACCGTCAGTATGAAAACCTTCTCATGGGCTTGGAGATGTGTTCTCAGTGTGTAGGGGGGCGTTTGCTGGTTTGTGAGCACTAAGTGCAAGCACTGGGCTTCTTCCCTTCAAATGTCTATACACATTAGAGAAGTGAAGTCTGCATAACGAGAGTTACATATTATACCTCTGCTGCGGCTTCGCTATCCCTTTCTGGATACATATCTGCTTTTAAGACATGCATATCTGCCTTGTCGGTATACTCGTACTGTATACTGACAATAGACGTAGCAATGTCTCGCAGATAATCTCAAACCTATAAGAACCAGTAGAATGATATTTATTAGAATGATCTTTATTAGATCACTTCTGAGCAGTATTGAATGAGGTTCATGCTGACAGTGATGGGGGGTGGGCGGCCGCCTGGCTGGTCGGACAATGGACATGACTCATCCTTCCTTATACAGGGATGGGGTGTGTGCATTGTCTGACCAGCCACATTGATTGCCCCTCCCTGTCCTTTGATATGTCATCACTTCCTGTATGTTATCACTTCCTGTATCCTTGTCTTGGGCCAGCCCCTTTTACACCTTTTGTGAGTAAATAAAAGGAACAGGTTGAGCAGGGAGGGGAGGAGTTGCTCAGAATTCAATCAAGATGGTAGCACCTGGGTCTGTCTCTGACTGCGGCTGAGGGAAAAGAGATTTACCTATTTCTTTACACAAAGTTTGATGCGAGCGGATTACAACTATTAATATTTCTACAACAGATGGCGAGCTCAGTAAGGAGATAAAAAAAATTCCCGTTGTCAGCAGAACTTAAAGGAGACACAGCTTAGTTTTCAAAAAGCAAAAAAGTCCGGCATAAGGTAATATCCTTTTCCTTACTCTCATTTTTGAGAAAGTTTTGCTCTTTGTGAACTGAAATCTGTGTACTCCAATCTGCTGACATCAGAAAGAAATCTATTTAAAGAAACTTTTGGTGTATGTGGTTGTTGTCTGCTGCGTCAGGGGGTGTAAGGATAAGGTAGGATTTTTTCCCTTGTGTAGTTTTTGGTGGATCTGAGTTGATTGTACAGAGATTCTATGATGAGCAGTACAGGGTATTGTGTTTTTTTGTAACTTCTTAACTTTTATGTTACTGTGATTTTGTAAGAGGCGATTTTATAGAGGTTTATAGAGGCAGCAATTGGTTTCAGTGTTTGTACATTAGAGACAGCATTTAGAGAGTATTTTTATATTGTTAACCTGTAAATCACCCACAGAGTGGAGGTTTTCCTCTGGTTTCGGGGGTAGGGAACAGGGTTCCTATTGCTGGATATTGTAGACACTATCTTGATTTCCTTTGTGTGATGACCATGTGCTTGTCGACCATCTTTATGACCATGTGCTTGTCGGCCATCTTTTCGACCATGTGCTTGTCGGCCATCTTTAAGTTTATGTCGGCCATCTTAGTTAGTTTACTATGGAAAGCGATCTGATTGTTTTTGCCTGAAATGTTAGTTTTGTCGAATAGTTATCTTGTCTTTTTGTAACCTTTCTATGTCGGGTTTGATTTTGTTTTGATAAGTTTTATGCAGGATATCAGTTGAGTGTTCGGTTATGGTATAGCTCAGTGACCAGTATGATACAGGAATCATTGTGTGAGCATTAGTGGCAGTTTAGTGGTGAAATCGTCCTATAGTTGATGATTCTGCTTAATGTTTGTATATCTGTGGCTGTTACACTGAATTGTAGACTTGTTTGGCATAATTAATACGGGTACTACAGTGTAGAAAGGTTCTGTGCCAAAAGTATTGGGACAACTCCTAGAAATTGGTACTAGTGTGTTGTATTTTTTTGTAGCAACCATTGTGGTGTTTGTTTTTTGTGCAATGGAAAGTATTTTTAAAGAAGTAACAAAGTTGAAGGACACGGCGGCCATTCTTCAGGCTATAAAAAATTAAATAAGATGTCGCACTCGAATAAATGGACCCCAAATCGGTGCACCTGTGTATTGAGACCACTCACTCAATGCAAAAGGTAAATATTAAACAGTGTAACAGGGCACTCAAGAAATCCTGACCATGTGGTACAATTTAATATCTTTTTTACTATTGTGAATAATGTTGCTCAAACCAGTCAATTGTAATAATCAATGGATGAATCAATAAAATATTTGATATCATTGAATAAAATATTTGATAATATTGAATAAAAATAATCGATTTACACGTATCATACCACTGAGGAAGGGGCAATAACTTGGACCCCGAAACGCGTCTGGTGCTACACCCCCCATCTGTATATTGAAGGAACAAAGTACCCCAAACCGACCGACTTACAGACTACACTTGGAAGCCTCCTTTGACGGAATATCTCTGCTACAAACATCACTGCAGTTTTTCCACCAACAGATTGAGATCTGGTGGACTTGGCAGTTAAATTCAACAGAAACACAGAGTCGTCTAGGTAAACCTCTTGATACATTGTGTCATAGACACTTCTGAGGAGAGGAGAGGATCCAAAGTCTAAAGTCTGGAGAACCTTCGGTTGATATAAGGTAAATCTTACTTGCAAGTAATTTTATAGCGGGACACCGCTATCTACTTCATGTTCAGCGGGACGCTGCTGTAATGAGAAGTGGGACATAACAATATTCGATTGGACTGCACCAATACCCAGATGTTTATACCAAATTTGGACTGAACAATTGAATTTGAGATTTTATTTTATGATTGTCGATATTTGCACTATATTGTTCTGAGCCCTTGTGTAAATCGATTATTTTTATTCAATATTATCAAATATTTTATTCAATGATATCAAATATTTTATTGATTCATCCATTGATTATTACAATTGACTGGTTTGAGCAACATTATTCACAATAGTAATAAAGATATTAAATTGTACCACATGGTCAGGATTTCTTGAGTGCCCTGTTACACTGTTTAATATTCTTCAGGCTATGCAGGGATCTACTGATCCATGGCTGCAGGCTCAGAATTGTGTAGCAAACCTGATTGGTACCAAAAAATGGCACAAAAGGAAAGGCAAGTATGCTCTGATTTTTGCTGCTGGGTGGATAGCGGATAAATATCAGGAGTCTTGTAGGCTGAAGCTGAGTTTGGAAGGAGAAGTGGAAGATTTAAAAGTGGAAATTGTTAAATTGAGAACTATTGTCCAGCAGGCAGCTGAAGCTAGCGCTAATTATGAATGTACTGTGAGGTGTAATACTGAGCTGTGCAAGGAAAATGAATGTTTATCTGAAAGCCTGACCCATGCACAGGGTGCTGTAAGGGAATTGCCAGAGTTATTGCAACAACCGTTGGAGAGTAATGTGTCTGGGATTAGAGGAAATGTATGGGCTGTATGCATGGAGAAGTCTGAGGACTGTGGGTCGCATGGTGGATCTGAATCAGGGATGGAGATGGACAATATGTCTGACCCTGGAGTTGGAAGTAATAACGCAAGGCCAGAAGATTCCTCAGATGAGTCCGTGGTAAGTGGACTCAATACAAATAGTAGTGTGGGATCTAGTCATGATAGGATGGTTAATGTTTTGCGCCAAATCAAATAGCCATGTGCCCAGACAAGGTATTGTGCAGGGAGGCGAGCTATCCTTTGCTTTGCATGCAGGGAATACGGGCACATTGCACGATATTGTGACGTTGCTAATGGCAACAGACACAGGTATGTTAAGTACCCCAGAACCACACCTAGAAGTGAAGTGGTTTATTCAGCAAGGTGGGGTAATGGTCCCAGACATGCATCTTTGCAAAGGCAGAGAACCCAGGGACAGCCCAGGTCTTTGATCAATGAAGCGGATATTAAATCACAATATGAACGGTTAAAATGTGAAAATGTGAAGCTCAGAGAGGAAAGAGATTGGTTCTTGGAATTCAGTAGAGTTTCTAATTTTTGTGTGCCAAAGATGGGTACATTAAGATCTTTGTCAACCATTTTAACTCTTAAGACCTAATTTGAATAGAATCCCTTCCCCTAGGAAAAAACGGTTTGGGACCTTGTAATGTTAAATCCTGCTTCTTGTCATGGTCTTACCTTCTTGCTGTTCTCCTTCGTTTGACATGTGCTGGCGGCCATCTTGGTTTCTGGGTTTCTTGTAGCCTTCCACCCTGCGGCTCCTCCTTCCCACTGGGAGGAGCTGGATGCCTAGCTCATATATATAGGAGGTCTGTGGCTTCAGTTCCTTGCTTGGTCCTCTTGTGTTCACATGCTTCTAAGACTGCTGCTGCTTCTGGTTCCTGATCCTGGCTTCGTCTGACTACCCTGCTGGTTCCTGATCCTGGCTTCGTCTGACTACCCTGCTGGTTCCTGATCCTGGCTTCGTCTGACTACCCCTCTGGTTCCTGACCTCTGGCTTCGCAAAGACTCTGCTCGGTTTCACCATCCGTTTGGACTTTTGCTTTACAGCTTTATTTTCAATAAAGCCTTCTTATTTTCTCTTATCTCTTGTTGTACGTCTGGTTCATGGTTCCGTGACATTAGGACCAAGCCATGACTTCTGACGGTACAGGGCCATCCTCGCTACCCACGCTGGTTGCCAGACTTGATCAGCAGGATCACCTGTTGGGTCGGTTCGCTGTGGCGTTGCAAACCCTGCTTGAACGCACGGCTCATTTCGCTCCCGTTGCCGATGGGTCGGTTGTCGCTCCTGGGCTCGCTCCTACTGCCGCTCCGGTTGTTGCGCCAGAGTCTACCCCGACACCTGTTGTTGCGCCTGCGGTGTTTCGGGGTATGACCGGTTCTGCCCCTCTTCCACGGCGCTTTGGGGGAGAGCCAACTCAGTGCCGAGGTTTCCTTAACCAGGTGGGCATTTATTTCGAGTTGCTGCCACATGCCTTTCCTACTGAGAGATCAAAGGTGGGCTTCTTGATCTCGCTGCTCTCGGTGGTTGCCGAGTTTTCCGGTTTTGTTGCTTCTCTTCGGAAGGTATTCGATGTGCCGGCTCGTGCTGCCTCTGCTGCGAAGCTCCTTATGTCCATCAGACAGGGTTCACTATCCGTAGCTGAATACGCCATTGAGTTTCGTACCCTGGCAGCAGAGGTGGGCTGGAATAATGAGGCTCTGGTCGCTGCTTTCTCTCATGGTCTCTCGGATGCCTTGAAGGATGAGGTTGCAGCTAAGGACCTACCAGTTGAGCTCGAGTCTCTTATTTCTTTCCTGATTTTGATTGACACCAGACTCAGGGAGAGACCTTCCTTTAAGGAGAACCTGCGGAGGTCTTCTAACAGATTGGTGCCTACGTTTGCTGTCCCACCCGTGCCTCCCTCTCCTCCCACGCCTCCTGGGGATGACTTGTCTGGGGGTGAACCCATGCAGCTGGGGTTTGCTCGCCTGTCCGAGGGGGAGAGGGAACTCCGGAGACGCAAGGGCCGATGCATGTACTGTGGTCTCGGTGGGCATTTTCGGTTGGCATGTCCGAACCGTCCGGGAAAACGCTCGTACCTGAGATCCTGTCGGGGGCAGATCTTGGGTGGAGTCTCCTCGTCCCCGGTTTCCCGTGTTGACAAACCACTGATCACTGTTGTCCTCTCCTGGGTCGGGGGCTCGGTGACGACCCAGGCGTTGGTGGACTCTGGTGCTGGTGGTTTGTTCATTGATAGTGTGTTCGCTGCCGCCAATTCCATTCCTCTGCAGGCTCGAGGTTCCCCACTGGCTCTTGAGGCGATAGACGGCAGACCCCTTCTGCCGCCACATGTGACTCATGAGACCCTTCCAGTGGGGATAGCCATTGGTGCCGTTCACAGAGAGTCGGTCTGCCTCCAGGTTATTTCGTCTCCACACTACTCGGTGGTCTTGGGGTACCCCTGGCTCCAGAAGCATAATCCGACTTTCGATTGGAGATCGGTCGAGATCCTCTCGTGGTCACCGCAGTGTAGGGCTAGTTGCATCCATGGGTCTGTCAAGTTGCTGTGTACTTCCTCGGACTCTCTGTTGCCTCCTGAATACGAGGAGTACCGGGATGTATTCGATAAGGTGCGCGCGGTTGCCCTACCTCCGCACCGCCCATACGATTGTGCCATAGAGTTACAATCTGGTGCCGTTCCTCCTCGTGGCAAAGTCTATCCACTGTCGGTAGCGGAGAATGAGGCCATGGAGGAGTACGTGAGGGAGGCGCTTTCACGCGGACACATTCGCAAATCTTCGTCCCCGGCAGGGGCTGGATTTTTCTTTGTGAAAAAGAAGGGCGGTGAGTTGAGGCCTTGCATCGATTACAGGGGTCTCAATCGCATCACGATCAAGAACGCTTACCCGATACCCTTGATTTCCGAGCTGTTCGATCGCCTTAAAGGGGCCACGGTCTTTACCAAACTCGACCTGAGGGCGGCATATAACCTGGTAAGGATCAAGGCGGGCGATGAGTGGAAGACCGCGTTTAACACCAGGACCGGTCATTATGAATCCTTGGTTATGCCCTTTGGGTTGTGCAATGCGCCCGCAGTCTTTCAGGAATTCATCAACGATGTTTTCCGTGACCTGTTGCAGCAGTGTGTGGTGGTCTATTTGGATGACATCTTGGTATATTCTGAATCCATGGAGGCCCACATTCTGGATGTCAGACGAGTGTTGCAACGGTTACGAGAGAACAAGCTGTTCGGTAAGCTTGAGAAATGCGAATTTCACCGATCCCAGGTAACCTTCTTAGGTTACATCATTTCCGCTGAGGGGTTCTCCATGGATCCTGAGAAGGTTTCGGCTGTCTTACAGTGGCCCCAGCCCAGTGGTCTTCGTTCCCTGCAGCGCTTTTTGGGCTTCGAAAATTATTATCAGAAGTTCATCAGGGACTTTTCCATGCTGGCCAAGCCTCTCACGGATCTGACCAGGAAGGGCAGTAATTCCCAGGTCTGGCCGCTCGAGGCCATCCGAGCTTTTGAGGCCCTAAAGTCCGCCTTTGTGTCGGCTCCGATTCTGTCGCATCCCAACCCTGGGTTGCCCTTTGTCCTCGAGGTGGACGCGTCTGAGACGGGAGTAGGCGCCCTTCTGTCTCAGCGTAGAACACCAGAGGGTCCTCTGCTTCCTTGTGGGTTTTACTCCCGGAAACTGTCTTCCGCGGAGTGCAACTATCAGATTGGTGACAGGGAATTATTGGCCATCGTGCAGGCCCTTAAAGAATGGAGGCACTTGCTCGAGGGTTCGGTGGTTCCGGTTCTCATCCTGACGGACCATAAGAATCTGACCTACCTTTCTGAGGCCAAGAGATTGACACCACGTCAGGCCAGATGGGCTCTGTTCTTGTCACATTTTAATTACGTGGTCTCCTACCTACCCGGTTCCAAAAACATCAGGGCGGATGCCTTATCACGGCAGTACTCCGAGCTGTCCAGGGAGGAGTCGATTCCGACTTCGGTCATACCTCCGAATCAGATCCTGGCCGCCATTCGCACCAGCCTGACCTCTCCCCTGGGTGAGCAGATTTTGGCGGCTCAATCTGGTGCTCCCTCTGGGAGACCCAACGGCAGATGTTTTGTGCCTGAGGAGTTGCGCACTCGGTTGTTGCGAACCTACCATAACTCCAAGACCGCGGGGCATCCTGGAAAGAATCAGCTGTCCTGGGCTGTTTCACGTCTGTTCTGGTGGCCTTCCCTACGTTCCGACATCGCCGCATATGTAGCGGCATGCTCCGTTTGTGCCCAGAGTAAGTCCCCTCGGCACCTTCCGTTGGGCCTTCTGCAACCCATAGCCACCGGGGAGCGCCCATGGTCACACCTGGGGATGGATTTCATTGTGGACCTCCCTGCATCCCGAGGCCATACGGTCATTCTCATGATTGTGGATCGGTTTTCCAAAATGTGCCACTGTGTTCCTCTCAAGAAGTTACCCTCTGCACAAGAGTTGGCCACGATTTTTGCCAGGGAGGTCTTCCGGTTGCACGGTTTGCCCAAGGAGATTGTGTCGGATCGGGGGAGTCAGTTTGTGTCCAGGTTCTGGCGCGCCTTTTGCTCCCAGTTGGGGATTCATCTCTCCTTCTCCTCGGCCTACCACCCTCAGTCCAATGGGGCCGCAGAACGATCCAATCAGGCCTTGGAGCAATTCCTTCGTTGCTATGTCTCCGATCACCAAGACAATTGGGTTGACCTCCTGCCTTGGGCTGAGTTTGCCAGGAACACGGCGGTGAACTCTTCCTCTGGGACGTCTCCCTTCATGGCCAATTATGGGTTCCAACCTGCCGTTTTACCGGAGGTATTCTCTCCCCAGGATATTCCGGCTGTGGAGGATCACCTTTCCGTCCTACGTGCTTCTTGGGTACAGATCCAGAAGTCCCTTGAAGTCTCTGCACAGCGCCAGAGACTCCAGGCTGATCGCAGACGAGCGCCTGCTCCTTCCTACCAGGTCGGAGACCGTGTATGGTTGTCCACCCGCAACCTCAACCTTCGAGTGCCCACTCCCAAGCTGGCGCCTCGCTTTGTTGGTCCCTTCCGAGTGCTTCGCAGGGTAAACCCGGTAGCTTATGCCCTGGCGCTTCCTCCTGGCATGCGGATCTCCAACGTGTTTCATGTCTCCCTGTTGAAGCCACTGGTGTGTAATCGTTTCACTTCCTCGGTTCCTCGGCCTCGTCCGGTCCAAGTGGGCAATCGTGAGGAATATGAGGTGAGCAATATCCTGGACTCACGCCTGGTCCGCGGTCGGTTGCAGTTTTTGGTCCATTGGCGTGGTTATGGTCCAGAGGAGCGTTCCTGGGTTCCCTCCGCAGATGTCCATGCTCCTGCCTTGCTCCGAGCCTTCCACGCACGCTTCCCTCAGAAACCGTTTTGTGCTCCGCGGAGGAGGGGCCCTTGAGGGGGAGGTACTGTCATGGTCTTACCTTCTTGCTGTTCTCCTTCGTTTGACATGTGCTGGCGGCCATCTTGGTTTCTGGGTTTCTTGTAGCCTTCCACCCTGCGGCTCCTCCTTCCCACTGGGAGGAGCTGGATGCCTAGCTCATATATATAGGAGGTCTGTGGCTTCAGTTCCTTGCTTGGTCCTCTTGTGTTCACATGCTTCTAAGACTGCTGCTGCTTCTGGTTCCTGATCCTGGCTTCGTCTGACTACCCTGCTGGTTCCTGATCCTGGCTTCGTCTGACTACCCTGCTGGTTCCTGATCCTGGCTTCGTCTGACTACCCCTCTGGTTCCTGACCTCTGGCTTCGCAAAGACTCTGCTCGGTTTCACCATCCGTTTGGACTTTTGCTTTACAGCTTTATTTTCAATAAAGCCTTCTTATTTTCTCTTATCTCTTGTTGTACGTCTGGTTCATGGTTCCGTGACACTTCTCTGGTAAAATGAATCTGAAGCTGTTTGGGGCTGGGCAAATTAACATTTCAATGACTGGGTGGGTAGAAATTCTCCTGTACGGTTTCAGGGGAACCCTCCAGGACATTGATTTTTTAATTTAGTCCTATACAATTGTACGTGTTCCTAAGGGTTTAGGTTTTGGGTTTTAAGTAAAAATTAACTTTTTACTGAATCTCAATGTATGTAACAAGACTGTCTTTAACTGAAGACAGGTCTTCTTCTACTAATCCATTTTTATTTTTTAGGTTTATATTGAAGTTTCTTTCCTTATTTACCAACCCATTTTTATTTTTAGTAGAGATGGGACGGGGGATTCGTCGAATCCACGAATCCCTCGAATCTTGCTGGATTCGTGGACTCGAATCCCCACATAATTTACCGGATACGAATCCGACAAATCCCGGTGGTGCCCAGACTGGTGGTGGCGGCGGCAGGGCACTCTAGAAGATGAGCGCTTCGCTGTGCAACAGGGGAGAGGCGTTTCCTGTCCCTGTTCCTCTGATAGGCTGTGATGTATCAGCGGGGAGGGACTGGGAGGAGGAGCTGGGGGCCGGTGCGTTCACTGTGCTCCGGCCCCGCCGCTCCAGTACAGTTATAAAATGTGTAATTCAATTAATAATGATTCATGCTGCCCCCTCTGTAGTATAACATTCAATATATCCTATTTACAGGGCTACTGTTATATCGTAATGCAGGCCGGCCGGGCAGACGAGCAGCAGTGTGACTGACGTCACGTGCCTGCCCGTCCTACTTTATGAATGAAGCAGGCGGCGCAGGCACGTGACGTCAGTCAGTCACTCTGCCGCTCGTCTGCCCAGCTTGCATTACGAACAGTAGCCCTATGAGTAGGATATATTGAATGTTATACTACAGAGGGGGCAGCATGAATCATTATTAATTAAATTACACATTTTATAACTGTACTGGAACGGCAATGGGGGGTCTGTGGATGACACTGTTAAGGGGTGGGGGGAAAGGCTGTGAATGGCACTGTTATGGGGTGGGGGGGTGTGGATGGCACTCTTATGGGGTGGAGGGGGTCTGTGGATGGCACTGTTATCGGGTGGGGGGGTGTCTGTGGATGGCACTGTTATGGGGTGGGGGGGTCTGTGGATGGCACTGTTATGGGGTGGGGGGGTCTGTGGATGGCACTGTTATGGGGTGGGGGGTCTGTGGATGGCACTGTTATGGGGTGGGTGGGTCTGTGGATGGCACTGTTATGGGGTGGGGGGGTCTGTGGATGGCACTGTTATGGGGTCGGGGGGTCTGTGGATCGCACTGTTATGGGGTGGGGGGTCTGTGGATGGCACTGTTATGGGGTGGGGGGTCTGTGGATGGCACTGTTATGGGGTGGGGGGGTCTGTGGATGGCACTGTTATGGGGTGGGGGGTCTGTGGATGGCACTGTTATGGGGTGGGGGGGTCTGTGGATGGCACTGTTATGGGGTGGGGGGGTCTGTGGATGGCACTGTTAAGGGGGGGGGGTCTGTGGATGGCACTGTTATGGGGTGGGGGGGTCTGTGGATGGCACTGTTATAGGATGGGGGGTCTGTGGATGGCACTGTTATAGGATGGGGGATCTGTGGATGCCATCCACAGATCCCCCATAACAGTGCCATCCACAGATCCTCCACCCAATAACAGTGCAATCCCCAGATTCCCCATTAACAGTGCCATCCCCAGATCCCCCATTAACAGTGCCATCCCCATCTGGGGGGTTTCTTTGCTGGGCTGGACTTTTATAGCCCCCCCAAATTTTACTTGCATCCCTGTTCTCTAAAGGGGAGGTTTTAGGGGGCGGTCCTAGGGGTGGGTAGGGGCATGGCCAGGGGAGGGGGGTGAGTTCCACCACCTTTTCTCTGAGAAAAAAAGCCCTGAGTAAAAGTGTTTTTTTTTTTAAATCTGTTACTGGCACATTGGCGAGGGGGAGAGGTGAGAGGCACTATGATACTACTGGCACATTGGGAGGGGAGGCACTATGATACTGGCACATTATGGGGGGAGGCACTATGATACTACTAGCACATTGGGGGGGAGGCACTATGACACTGGCACATTATGGGGGGAGATGGCACTGATACTACTGGCACATTGGGGGGGAGGCACTATGATACTGGCACATAATGAGGGGAGATGGCACTATGATACTAGCACATTATGGGGGGAGATGGCACTATGATACTGGCACATTATGGGGGGGAGATGGCACTATAATACTGGCACATTGGGGGGGAGATGGCACTATGATACCGGCACATGGGGGGGAGGAGAGAGGCACTCCGCACTTGATACTGGCACATGGGGGGAGGAGAGAGGCATTTGATACTGACACATGATTAGGTGGGCATCTATGGGGACACTTACTGGCACATTATTGGGTGGCACTGTGGGGCCACTTCTTATTGGCACATTATTGGGGGGCACTATGGGGGCATCTACTGAGGCCACAAATAAGGGGTATTTTATATGGGGGGCTCTGTGTGGTACTAGTATTATCAGGGCTATTATCTGTTTCTGCAGTATAGTATTGGGGAGCACAGTGTTGGGGGTGTTAGGATGATTTGTCCAGAAGATGGGAGGATGATGGAAAAGTAGTAAACTAAGATTTTTTTTTGTCAAACTGCAGAGACGAAAAATGGCTAAAAAAAAATGGTGGTCTGGTCTGAAGGTCTGAAAGGAGAAGATGAGGAAAGAGAACATCTACATCAAAGGAGACGTCACTGGATGTAAGAGGTATGTGGCGCTGTATTACCCTGTATGTTCTGTAGTGATAGGAGCAGGGGCGTAACGATCACGGTCATATAGGGTGCGACCGTGACTGGGAGGTGGAGGTGGAGGTTCAGACAAACTGACGCGGTCTGACTTTGTTTCTTACACCGTTCACACAATTATGTACAGGATTCGTAGGATTCGAGATTCGAAAGATTCGATATATTCGAGAACCTTTTCGGATTCAGATTTGAAAAAAATTGGATTCGTCCCACCTTTAATTTTTAGTCTATTATTAATTTCCTATATTCATATTTTGGCATCTTTTTCGGTTTCATTTGCAGTTATTTTTGTCTATTTTTGTTTAGGTATTTCTTTGATTAATTTACATTTACATTTTTCTTCTTTTACTAATCCATTTTTATTTTTTAGTCTATTATTAATTTTTTCCTTTTTCATATTTTGGCGCTTTTCTCTTTTTTCTTTCTTTTTCTCTTTCTTTCCTTCTCTCCTCTCTGTAGATTTGGTTAGGAGTACTGGGGGTCTCATGATATTGTGTGTGAACTACTGTCTGAATTCAAGGGTTGCTGCTGAGTGAGAGGTTTTTGATCAGTCACTGCAAAAAGGGCTTTGTGTGCTGTTCAGCTTGACTATATAGAATCATATCGGCAAAAGAAAAGTGAGTTGATGAGCTTTTTTTTAAGGAGACAAGGTGATATACAGTAGATAATGGGAGAGTTCTCTGTACTGACTCCTGATATATTTATACATAGTTATTAGATCTCCCCTCAGTTGTCTTTTTTCTAAAGTGGGGCAATGTGGACTAAACAATAAATATTTATTAATATACAGTTGCAAGAAAAAGTATGTGAACCCTTTGGAATTATATGGATTTCTGCACAAATTGGTCATAAAATGTGATCAGATCTTCATCTAAGTCACAACAATAGACAATCACAGTCTGCTTAAACTAATAACACACAAAGAATTAAAAGTTACCATGTTTTTATTAAACACACCATGTAAACATTCAGAGTGCAGGTGGAAAAAGTATGTGAACCCTTGGATTTAATAACTGGTTGAACCTCCTTTGTGTCCTTCAACAGGAAATCGAATCCTGGCTTTCTCCGTGACAACTCAAAATCCGAACCATGGTGACCGACAATGGGAAGAACATGGGGTCGGCGCTGCATCAAGGAGAGCTGAACCTTGCGCCCTGCATGGCACACGTGTTCAATCTGGTTTGTCAAGGGGTTCCTGAAGTCTTCCACCCATCTGCAAGACATCCTAAAATTGCCAGGAAACTCTGCATGCACTTCAGCCATTAGTATACCGCAAATCACACCCTCCTTGAGCTGCAGCGGTAGAACGGCATCCCCCAGTAAAGGCTGATATACGACGTGTCCACCAGTTGGAATTCCACCCTCCATATGTTGTAACCGACTATAGGAATAAAGAAAGGCCATAAGGAGTACTCCTGTCAAAGCGGACGTGCACTCAGACTAACAGATAAACCACCAACCAGGCTCTAGGCGAGAGGCAGGGGAAGGGTCACCTCCTAGCTAATCCCTGACCTCTCTCCCTGCACTGCTCAGCCGACATGCAGACCTTGGTGGTAGGTATGATGTGTCCCCGTGCCTGGGCTGAAACACCCTAAATTCCCTGAGATGGTGAAGAGGGGAAATAGGAGCAGCCTGCTCACACAGAACCTGGATGGGAG
The DNA here is from genome assembly GCF_905171765.1 of Bufo bufo. Classification (NCBI taxonomy): domain Eukaryota; kingdom Metazoa; phylum Chordata; class Amphibia; order Anura; family Bufonidae; genus Bufo; species Bufo bufo. The sequence goes on along the minus strand of NC_053389.1, from coordinate 90,388,674 downwards.
AGATGACACAAAACAATGAAACTTGAAACCACACTTATCTTTCTGAGCTGGAACAGACAACCTTCCTTCCTAGCTGCCAAGACCAAAGTGATTCCTATAATCCGCTCAGAGCACTGGGCTGGAGTGCTATTTAAACTAATGACCCCACCCAGTGCACCTGATGGGAGGCGGATCCAGCACGGCTCCAAAACAAAACACTAAACTCGTGCTGCTATTCTGGCCGACCTCCGCACATAGTCAGGGCGGGGCATGACAACTCCCCTGTGTAACTTCGATGTCAGCCAGTGGCAGCTCATGCGTGACACCTGCTATTGGCTCAGGCCCTTTGAGGAGGCCACGTTATTTGTCAGTTGCCACAACTGTAGAATGAACAACTTCATTCCACTGCTTCATGTCCTGGAACAGATGCTGGTAAATCTGGCTGGTCAGGGGACTGGAGACGTGGCGCATAGATCTCATGGCCACATGAGCCCTGTGGGGGCTTTACTGGAGGAGGAGGAGGAGGACATTGGAGCACAAGCAATGTGTAGCGAAATGGGTGTTTTTTCTACTCAGGTGACAGGAGAGGAGGAGCAGGAGCAGCAGCTAGATGTGGAACAGGACCTGAACCAGCAGGTGTTAGCATTCCTGGACAGCACCCTGCCACCCCACATTGAAGATCCGCTGGACTACTATTTGTGGCCGCAACTGGCAGAGTTTGCCCTGGAAAATCTGTCCTGCCTGGCCAGTAGTGTGGCATCAGAGCAGGTGTTTAGTGCAGCGGGGGCCATAGTTACCCCAAGAAGAACTCGCTTGACCACCCAAAATGTGGAGAGACTGACCTTTGTCAAGATGAATCAGGCATGGATCAGCCAGAATTTCCATCCACCAAAGCATGACAAAAGAGACTGGTTTCTTCTGGCTACCAGCCTTAGCTACTATTCTGATGCTGCCATCCGCCTGATGCCACACATCTGATGCCAATTGCTCCTTCTTTCACCCACCATCTTCAACTGGTACTGGTATTGCCACCCACCTCCCCACTCTGTCTCTGGATCACTCTGTGGTCTGCTGTTGCTGCTGCCACCTCCACACTTTGTCAACTTGCCACTCTGTGGTCTCCTGATGCTGCTGCTACCTCCACACTATGTCACCTTGCCACTCTGTGGTCTCCTGATGCTGCTGCCACCTCCACACTATGTCACCTTGCATCTCTATGGTCTACTGATGCTGCTGCCACCTCCACACTATATCACTTTGCCACTCTGTGGTCTCCTGATGCTGCTGCCACCTCCACACTATGTCACCTTGCCACTCTATGGTCTACTGATGCTGCTGCCACCTCCACACTATGTCACTTTGCCACTCTGTGGCCTCCTGATGCTGCTGCTGCCACCTCCACACTGTCATTGTGCCACCCTGTGGCTTCCTCCTGATGCTGCCGCCACCTCCACACTCTGTAATTGTGCAACTCTGCGGTCTCCCCATGCTGCTGCTGCCACCTCCACACTGTTATTGTGCCACCCTGTGGCTTCCTCCCGATACTGCTGCTGCCGCCACCTCCACACTCTGTCATTTTGCCACTCTGTGGCCTCTTGATGCTGCTGCCACCTCCACACTGTCACTGTGCAACCCTGTGGCCTACTCCTAATGCTGCTGCTGCCATCTCCATACTCTGTCATTGTGCCACTCTGTCGCCTTCTGATGCTTCTCCACACTGTCATTGTTCCACTTTGTGGTCTCCTGATGTTGCCATGTCCACACTGTCATTGTGTCACTCTGTGGCCTCCTCCTGATGCTGCTTCTGCCGCCACCACCACACTTTGTCATTGTGAAACTATGTGGCCCCCTCGTGCTGCCACCTCCAAACTGTCATTGTGCCACTCTGTGGCTTCCTCCTAATGCTGCTGCTGCCACCTCCTTACTCTGTCTTTGTTCTACTCTGTGGCCTCCTGATGCTGCTGCTGCTACCTTCATACTGTCATTGTGCCACTCTGTGGCCTCCTCCTAATGCTGCCGCCACCTCCACACTCTGTCATCGTGCCACTCTGTGGCCTCCTTATGCTGCCACAGCCTCCACAATGTCATTGTGCAACCCTGTGGCCTGCTCCTGATGCTGCTGCTGCCACCTCCATGCTCTGTCATTGTGCCACTCTGTGGCCTCCTGATGCTTCTCCACCTCCACACTGTCATTGTTCCACTTTGTGGCCTCCTGATGCTGCCATGTCCACACTGTCATTGTGCCACTCTGTGGCCTTCTCCTGATGCTGCTTCTGCCGCCACCACCACACTTTGTCATTGTGAAACTCTGTGGCCCCCTCGTGCTGCCACCTCCAAACTGTCATTGTGCCACTCTGTGGCTTCCTCCTAATGCTGCTGCTGCCACCTCCTTACTCTGTCTTTGTGCCACTCTGTGGCCTCCTGATGCTGCTGCTGCTACCTTCATACTGTCATTGTGCCACTCTGTGGCCTCCTCCTAATGCTGCCGCCACCTCCACACTCTGTCATCGTGCCACTCTGTGGCCTCCTTATGCTGCCACCACCTCCACAATGTCATTGTGCAACCCTGTGGCCTGCTCCTGATTCTGCTGCTGCCACCTCCATGCTCTGTCATTGTGCCACTCTGTGGCCTCCTGATGCTTCTCCACCTCCACACTGTCATTGTTCCACTTTGTGGCCTCCTGATGCTGCCACGTCCACACTGTCATTGTGCCCCTATGTGGCCTCCTCCTGATGCTGCTGCCGCCACCTCCACATTTTGTCATTGTGCCACTCTGTGGCCTCCTCATGCTGCCACCTCCACACTGTCATTGTGCCACTCTGTGGCCTCCTGATGCTGCTGCTGCTACCTCCATACTGTCATTGTGTCACTCTGTGGCCTCCTCCTGATGCTGCTGCCACCTCCACACTCTGTCATTGTGCCGCTCTGTGGACTCCTTATGCTGCTGCCACCTCCACACTGTCATTGTGCCACTTTGTGGCCTCCTCCTGTTGCTCTGCTGCCACCTCCAGACTCCAGACACTCTGTGGACTCTGTTCCCACCCTCCCAACTTCATGACTGGGCCACTATTTTGCCTTTCAGCCTGGCTGACATCATCTTTTTTTTACCCTTCTTCTGATCTGTCAGAAGGAAGCAAAAATGAGACGCACAATGGATCATGTCTATGTAACAGCTGTAAGGCCTGCATGATATGGTCGGTATTTCATATCAGAATTGGCTTATGATTTGGTAGCAAAAAGCAGGAGTGGGTACAAAACAGAGAAGACATGCAAATATTCCATTCACTTGCCATCTCTGTTTTTTGGCTTTAGCACTGATGGATTACTGACCAAATGCTGTCCGAGTGAAGGTGGATGCTCCACAGACAGGATCCATTATTTGAGGGTTATTGTTCTGACGGATCAGAGTAGGGGCAAATTAATCAGTGACGTCAACACAAACTTACTGCTGACACCCTCTCCACTCTGTCAGGGGGACTCTACTTTTATAAGCATTTAATAGAACAGGTTCTGTAAACATCTATGTGGAATCAGCTGACGACGGTGTAAAAGGAGTGCGCTTCTTCTTGGGGCTAACATCGACCTGTAATGCTGAGTTCATACTTGAGTTATTTGGTTATTTGACTGCCCAAAAAAGCGAAGTGTGCAGTGATTTTAAGAGCGACACCTGTCATCTGCATGTCACACTGACTCACAGTATTGTTTCACTACCACTATGCGTGTTACTACAAGGTACAGTGTTCTACACCACTATAAAGGATCGCTGCAACCAGGAAGTAGCCGTTTTTTAATGCTATTCGCCATGAAATCAGGATCGAACCAAATTTCTTTAAAAAAATTCGGCAAAACGTCCGAATCTGATTTTTGAGAAATTTTCTCATCTCTAGTTATTCCCTATCCTGTGGTTAGGGAACTACTTCATCTAACAATTATGTCCATGCATGTCCACCCAGAAATGCTTTAGCTGGTGGTTAAGAATGCACATGTATACTAGGCAGCAGGTGAATCCTTTTAGAGGCCTATTTATCTTGGTGAAGTGAGAGGTGGATAATCATGCAGGGACTATAATGTATGTGCTATATCCCAGCCAGCAGAGGGAAAGGAGGATGTAGAGGCAGTGATGCTGTAGCTGTGGAAGAGGGGCACGTGCAAGGAGAGACTTATAGTAAACAGTGATCACATGAAGCCCTCTCATAATAGCTACTATTGGCATATATCGGAGAGTAAAATTTAAGAAATAAAAACACAAAAGTCAGTACATCTAGAGTATGTAAAAGTCTAGGGGGCAACTATTTCAGAAATTTAAACAGAATTGAAAGGGCTCAAATTACTCTAAAATGTCATGAATGATACTCTAAGGTCTCCTAGGACCTTATCCAACCCCTTTGAAGCTCTTTAATGCCAATACATCAATAGTAATATTAAGGTGAAAGTAGCATATGCAGCTATGGGACACTGTGCTATACAATTTTATTTTTAAATTAAAACATGGTCAACAAATTATCATGTATTGGTGGAAGATGAATTCTTTGTCTATTGGCCTGTAAAATGGTAGTATCGATTTTGAAAGATTCATCCATATCGAATTGCTAAAGACTTGAATTTGACTGGAAGTAAATTTTTTGTCAAATTTGATTCATTTAGAATTGCTTCGCTCTTCTCTCCTTTTAAGCAAAACACCCATGCAGCTCCGACCTTCCCAAAAAAATCCCTTAGATCGGCCAAAGTTAAATTATAAAATTGGAATTCGCTAAAATCTGCAAAAAGTTCAGTAAATATCTTGGTTTATATTGTTAGGTAATTGTTATGTTGTTTTCCATGGAATAAAATTATAGTTATAAAGAATTCTCTTTTATGAAGCTTCAAATTGTTGATTCTCCCACGTATTTTGTGCTCGACGTTACAATATAATTTGTATTATTCTTTGATTGAAAAGTACAATTCAAATTGATTTTGTTTGCTTGACAGGTAGCTTTTGACTACATAATTTAATTTTCCTTGGCTTTCATACCTTATCTGATGCAGATGTATGTACCAAAAAATTAATCTACAAAAGATTTAACAGCCTTCCACCTCTTGTACGGAACATTAAAAACAAAAATATCAGCTTGCTATGTGCATAAATTGTAAACCACTGTAGTATAATATGTCAAGAGTAAATAAAAGCATGCAAATGGAGTACACATGTTACTGAATTCCATAAGGGGATAGGTGGAATAATATTATATATCATTTACAAGGCAGCATTTGAAGTAAAAAGGGAGCTGGCATTCAAAATACAATCTATTCATATGGGGTTATATTTGGACCCATAATTTAGTCTCCATTACATAATACAAACAGAAATGGTTTTGAATGTTTCAGGAAACACTTACTGAGGCAAATTCACAGTTTCACTATCTTTAGTAAAACGGGCAGTCAAAGGGACATGGGAAACCTATATTTATTAATCAGTGCCAGACACCTGCTGAAATGGCAAGTAAAATCATGGAAAGCATCAAAATACTGCAGGCAGGTAGTTGCGCTTTACCTTTTCCTCTATGTAAATCAAAAGAGAAAAACAGTGCACCCCAGTAATGGATCTACCATGACAAAATGACTTATTTTAAACCTGGGACTTTCCATTTCATTTAGAGGTTAAGCACTGTGGCTAAGTACTGTATGTTCTTTCTGTCATACTAATGACATACCTGCTTTCACAGTGGCCTTGGGGCTCCCGACAGTGTCTATTTCTGATTGGCCTTACAGGCCCTGGAAATCTCCTGCTTTGTCCTCAAGTACAATCTAGCCACCAACACATATTGCGCAAAACCAGACACAAACAGAGGAGGGGCATTCAATCTTCCTGCCAATTTGTAAATTCTTAACACCCTTAGTAAAGAGATGAGCACATTTTGTGAATTTTTTTTCTTATAAGATTTGAATCTTTTAAAATATTTTGTGCCCGAATGATTTGTGTCTGAATTGATTCTAAATGAATGGAAGTTGAATAAATTGCCCTGAAAATTGTTATATAACAACCTATAGTCTCCTAGGATTATTTCATGAATAATATGTTATCTCTCTTTGTTACTTTATTTCCAAAACTTATGCCACAACAGGGACAGATCACTGGCCCAGTTTATGTACACACATGTTAATGTCAGAAGAAAGACTGCCTTATTATGCACAAGCATCCAAAAATTATGCCTTAACTGTAGTAGAATTCCTGCCCATATATGTACAAGTGTCGTCAGAAGAAAGAGTGGCTTGTTCTTAACAAGCCTAGAAAAATTCTTCCTTTTAATTGGGGGCAGTAGCAGTAAAGTGTGGATGCAGAAAGGGTAGGGTAATTATGGGTAGTAGTAGTAGCAGTAATGGAAGTAGCAGTAGACATTCAAAAGCAGGAAATAGCAGCTGCAACAGTGGCAGCAGCAGCCATACTGTATCGAACATGATCTATTCATCAGCCTCAGCCAGAGGAGAGATCCGTGTTTCATTTTGCTTTGATGGCAAGGGTCTAAAAGCAGAGCTATGCAGTGATCATTAGACTGTTTCATGTGAATGATATGCCTGTCAAGCATAGAGTTTGCCATTTTGGCCAGCGTACAAAATGAACCAGATTTTAATGGCCCCAGCTCTCACTAAGTTGATTGGTCATCGTGCTTGGTGTCCTTGTCATCATCATCATCCTCCTGCTCTTCCACCGCCGACTCCTTCACTTCTTCCTCCAGTGGCAGCTTCTTATCCTCCAGCTCCATGGTACTTACTCATTGTGGGTCCCCAACTTCTACAGGGAGGCCAGCAAGATGTGCAAGCTGTTCTTTTTTCACTGTTCCTTGTTGTATCAGGTCGAGCGTCTGTGCAGGATGGCATTGTTTATGACACATTTGTCCCTACTGACAAATGCCTGACCTCAAAACAACATATGCTCCCTGTTGAGGTGGTTTGGTGAATGAAAAATCATTTACTGCTTTACATTGCTAGAACAAATGCTCTAGCATTTCCATGATGGAATTCCAGCGAGTTGGAATGTCATGGATTAAACGGCGTAACGATAAACCATTGTGTGACTGGGCACAGGGCATTCCTTGCCACATAAGCTTGGCTGAAATGTGAGAATGGTTTCCTGAACATAGCCAGCACTCTCTGCAAGCCAGAACTGCTATATGAGCACTACTAAAGCTGACAGTAATATATAGTGTATATAGCCTTTATTAATCAGTATTATAATTGTCACAAGCTGTGCTGACTGGTGGTCTATTGAAAATTGCATTTAATTTTGTTCATGATTTTCTCCTTTATTATTTTGACTCCAATGCTCAGCCAGTGTCTGACTGGCCCACCAGAGTACCAGAGTATCCTCTGGTGGGCCTCTGGCTCTCCTACAATGGTGGGCCCCAAAGGTCCAGGGGAAAAAATAAAAACATTCAGAGCTGCCTTTGGAGCCAATCAATTGCTACTAGGGTATATTTCTTTTAATCAAAACCTATTAGAATTGTATTGGTCATATAGCGGTTGGGCCCCTAGAATAATTTCCTCTGGTGGGCCCAAGTAACCTCAGTCTGACACTGTGCTCAGCCACACTCTGCTGTACCAGAAAAGCCATGGTGAACTCTCCCCAAATAGGAAAAATAAAAGTGTCAAAGTACAGTTCATATAAAGGTTCTTCATATGGTTCCTTCTTCCAGTTGTTTCTATGATCTATACCTCAAGCCATCTTGTTCCATGTTTGTTCCTAGCGAACTCTGTTCCTAGTCAACTCTGTTTCAAGTTTACTTAGGTTATTGTTCCTGGTATTACCTGTAGTACTCCTGACTATCCCTGGCTATGCCCTTGCCTTGATCCTTAGTTACTAGATCCAGGTCTTGAATAACAATACTGCTGAGGAGCCTTGGTCATGTTTGAGATCATGTTCATGAGCTGCAACCTCCAGCTTTTCCATGTTTTTGAGTTTCATCTCCTGATTCATTACTGGCATCCTTGCTTCTAGTCTATCCAGTTCGATACTCCACTTCTGCTCTTATTCCTGTCTGCCATTGCTGTTTTAGCCAGCTGTCAACCACTGATTACTCAGGGAATCACCATCATCAAAATCCACATCTCTTTATGAAGGACAAGAGTGAAAACCAAGGGATCCCTTGGACTCCTCATCCTATGCCAGTGCAAAATCAGCTGTGTCCATAAGGATCCACATTCTATTTAAGAAATATTACTGAATGCTGATTGCTTTCTGGATTTATTTATCTTCTGTCTGAAATAACAGCCCTTTAAATGGGAGTCAGCAGTCTAGAATCTGGTTAACCAACGGTAATTCTTTATCAAACCAAGTGTTTTATTTTCAATTAAGCAAATCAATAAATAAAAATAATGTACTATACTATAATAGAAAAACACAGGTTTCTTGGTCTTTCAAGACTTCCACAGATGCAATACTCATTAGAAACTCTGTACTGGAATATTATTTTACTATTACAATCATTGCTGCCATCGTTGTAGACTGGAATTACAAGTTCATAGCTCTTTCCCTTTAGACATAACATAATAAAGTTTAAATAAGCTGTTGTGTGTGTGAAGCTAGAATGAAATGTCTTCTCTCTTTGTTGGTTTTGGATAGCCTTTTGATACATTCAAAGACCTTGACTGTGTTTTAGGTTATTATTTAACTGACTAGCAATTTTCCATTTTCAAAGCTACTTTTTGTCAACATACTGTAACCTTTTGGTGACACAGACATCACAATTATGATTTGAGAATAAACACGTTTGTCTGCTTCTGAATGTTTATGTAGTGTTTCTCTTTATTTTCAGCCACTTGGTGGTCCGAGGAACGGTAGACATTCCAGGGGGAAATAATAAACACAGTAATATAAAACATCTTGCAGAGCCAGAAGTAGATAAGCAACAGTCAATATTAAGAAAGTTGTGTCTGTGGCTTAATCACTGAGCAGTCAGTCTAGAAATACAAATCAAAGTAGGATTCAGCAGCAGTTAGGGGTTGACCAATGGAAAAAAAAAAATTTGTTTGGAAAATGAGGAATATATGAGCGTAGTTATGTATGTATTTCAAAATAATACATTTTGGGAAATAAATAGAGGCACGCATGGAAAAAGAGAAAAACACTGGGACACACACACAGACATGGTAGGTACAGTAAGAATACATGTATTCTAAACTTAATATCAATATAATTGCATGTGCTACCTATTTATATCTTAATGTACACCATATGAAATCCCTAATCATAATCAATGTATCTGGGATCCAGAGAAATACATGAGGAAGCTATAAAAGGCAAGTGCCCCAAGCAAACATGCCACAGATATGTGCAGAAGTTTGAAATATGCTCAATAGCAAAGTCAATGCTCCTAATCATATATAATATGTAAGGACATATAGTAATCACATCCAGTGTAGTTTTCATGTAAAGTACTGTACCATGTAATAAGCACAACCAATACAAGTAAAAATATGCCCATCCGGACTGTGTGAGCATCAAGATGCCGCCACCATGATGTGTGCATCCAGTGCCTTTGTTGGGATTATGACTTTTGCATATCAATTACCTCCAATTTTGGAGGCATCATGGTCCTTATTTGGCTGCATGCCTCCATGATCGGAAGATGCTGCCACCAGAAGGGGTGTCACAGCCATGTGATGGCTAGTCATACCACATATACACTCCAGTTTCTATGGATATATGCTCCGGAGAGGAGCTGTGAGGCTTTTCCTGCCAATTGCTACCAAAACAAAAACTAAAAGGTCACACGGGCGAGTTTTCCGCGCGGGTGCAATGCGTTAGTTGAACGCATTGCACCCGCACTGAATCCGAACCCATTCATTTCTATGGGGCTGTTCACATGAGTGGTGATTTTCGCGCATCACTTGTGCGTTGCGTGAAAATCGCAGCAAGCTCTATTTTGTGCGTTTTTCACGCAACGCAGGCCCCATAGAAGTGAATAGGGCTGCGTGAAAATCGCAAGCATCCTCAAGCAAGTTCGGATGCGGTGCGATTTTCATGCACGGTTGCTAGGAGATGATCGGGATGGGGACCCGATCTTTATTATTTCTCCTTATAACATGGTTATAAGGGAAAATAATAGCATTCTGAATACAGACTGCATAGTACAATAGGGCTGGAGGGGTTAAAAAAAAAATAATAATTTAACTCACCTTAATCCACTTGTTCGCGCAGCCGGCATCTCTTCTGTCTTGTTCTGTGAGGAATAGGACCTTTTGATGATGTCACTACGTTCATCACATGGTCCGTCACATGATCCATCACCATTATATTGTTATGAAGGTATATAGTATATTATTGTTCTAATCTGTCCTGTCAGTTACCCACATGTTATAGCACTGGATACTAATTTCATATTCATAAATTATATTTTACATATAATTGTCCCAAGTACCTTTATATATTTGCATACTTTTGTTAATTTTCTAAATTACATAGGTTATTGAATTTTAGTCCCAATTTTAGTCCCTGTTATATGGTCCCGGAAATTCAGTCTTTTTTGTAATACAGTATGGTGATGTTCCGATACAGCAGGAAGCTTTACCCCATGCTTGTGTGTCAGTAGCATTTATGAAAGGGAAGGGTTAGATGTTTGGCTAAGTCTATTAGCTGTCAGCAATGACGGATTATAATAGGGGCGTTTGGATTGACAGCCCCGGGCCCGGCATCATTGGGGGGTCCAACACTAACCCAAACGCCCACATACTGACTAGAAAACCTGAGGCCTATGCGGTTTAAAAATCCCAGTGCAGGCGGGCGTAATGATGTCATCGGGCATCTGTTCCGGGAAGCAGCACAGTGACGTAGAACTGGCTGAGTTGCCCATATCAACTAATCAGATCCCACCATTCATTTTTCAAAGCTCCTTTGGAAAATGAAAGTTGAAATCTGATTGGTTGCTATGGGCAACTAAGACAGTTCTACTTTACACCAGTTTGATAAATGACCCCAATTATGTCTACTGGGGTAACTATTATTTCAGCAGTATAGACCTTTTGGCATTTGGGGGCACAGCGGGCACAGTATTGGGAGTGGTAGCAGGATGACACTGTGGGGACACCAGGATGTGGAGGTTGATGGAATAATTTAGAAATCTAACGTGTCTGTGTAACAAACTCTGTAGAGACGAGATGCGGCTGAAACAATTAGTCATGGTGGTCTGGGTCAAACGGAGGAGAAGGGGAAAGAGAAGATCTATAAGACAGGAGATGTCACTGGATGTAAGAGGTATGTGGTGCTGTGTTCTCCTCCAAGTCTTTTTCATTATTATTATATCTATTTTAAATTTAGCAACAACATTTTTAATTTGGCTCCTTAATTTTTCAGTATAGGAGCCAATGGCTTCTGGGTATTTTTTTTTAGTCTGGAGCACTGTGCGCTGCTGTGTCCAAGATGAATGTGATGTCATATGGCCTAGGAAGAGACTGTGGGGCTCATGAATCACCACCGTTTCTTCATATAGAAAAACAAAACAAAACTAAAATGGATGGAAAGGCCCAAGTTTGGTAGACAGCCCCGGGCATATCATGCACTTAATCTGCCCCTGGCTGTCAGCCCGATTCTTCACCATGACTGAATTACAGACAGAGAAGCCATCTCAATTAATGACCTGAGCCAGACAGCAACATTCATACATGTCTCCAACACACAGAGAACTTCCTTAAAAGAGCACAGAGGTGCACTTCAAGGGGTTGTGTCACAAAACATATTCTACACTTTTCAAACCAGCACCTGGAATTAAACACTTTTGTAATTGCATGTAATAAAAAATGTAGTATAGCCAGAGAGCTTGCGCTATTCAATAAAATATATCTGTAGAAGCGGCGCCTGCTGTTTTTTTTGTCCACCTCACTGAGCTGGTCGAATGTGCTCAGTTTAAATCTTTAACTGCCACCAGCCAAATGTTCTGTTAGAAGCTGTGGCAGTTACAGGGAGAGAGCTGCAGCACAAAGGACATGCCCCCCATGAGCTGTCAGGCTGAAGAAACAGTAATCAGCAAAGGAACTCTGATCTCTGGATCCATGTGAGGTACAGGGCTGGTTCTAGCTTTGTTATAACGGTATTGCCCTGTACTATATAATGTGTGATTTAAATTTTTTACAAGGAAGGAGAAGTTTGGTGGACCATGTACCCTGATAGCTGGGTAATTGTATAGGGGCACCCAGCCACTTTGCCTTGGTCAGGATATTAAGGCGGTCATTTATTAATCAGAAATAAGCCTATATTAGACATATTTATGGATCAATCTGTGACTTATCCCTGCTCACGCCAGGTCTAAAAAAGTGGGCATGGCGTGGGTGAGGAAGGGGACGTGGCAGCAGGCACGTCTCATTCAACACTTTCTACGCCTGTTTTAGATGTCGAAAATGGTCGAAACTTAAGGCAGCTAGGAAGCTGTCTTACAGTTAGACTGGCGCTGAATGTGCCAAGTTACGTAAAGGCCTGTGCCTCTAAATAACTTTGGCGGATCCACCGCCAGATATAGGGCTTATTAAGACTGTCATCTAAAATGCTGGTCTTTTTTTTTTTTTTTTTTTTCTCAGAATAAAGAGGTTTTTATGTCTATGCTATTCACAGAATTATAATGATAAATATCACTCAGAATTATAATTGTTTCTTTTTTTCTTTCCACTGTATCTGCATTTCTGTGGTGGAGAAACAAGGATGGAATCTATAATATATTTGTTTTAGCGAAACCTTTCCTCCCACATGAAACCAGAGGAGAATTAATTTTTCAAACAGCTTAGATTTTTTTAAAAAATCTCATTTAGTTTCTTTTTCTTGGCTATATTTCTTTTTTTTTTTTTTTTTTTAGTTTTTTTTAGTTTTTAAAAAGTTATCTTTATTTTTCTTTTAGAAAACCATACAATCAATAGATAAACCAATGTCTGTCACAATAATATATCTAATATAACAGTCATATAACATCATTATATCCCCCCCCCCACCCCTATGGCTGTCGTCCCCTCCGTTCAGTTAATGTATAATAATAACAAAATTAAACAATGTATAGCTACATAGCCCTGCGTGCAACTCTCCGCTTCCTTTCAATATCCTCGTATATTTTAATTTGTTGTAAAAGTAGACCCCACTCCCTTGACGAGGGCAGGGAGACAGATCCCCAATACTTGACCAATATAGCTTTCGCTACCATCAATCCTCTCATCCAAATCCGTCTAACCTGGGGCGGAACCTCCGTCTCTGAGCCATAATCTCCAAAGATCACTATCAATATCCCCGGGTTATAGTTCATTGAACACTCCTTTTGCAGGGCAGAAAAAACCTCATCCCAATACTTTCTTATTTTATTGCAGCCCCAAAGCAAATGGACATAGTTTGCATTTACATATCCACACTTAGGACAGGAACAGTCCCGGTCCTTATTTTGGGGGAATTTCCCTTGGGTTTTGGGCGTATAATACAATCTATGGAGAATCTTAAATTGGATTAGCCTATGGGCACTGGAAACTGTCGCCCTTTTCACGTTCCTATAGGTAGTAGGCCAATGTAGGGGGGGGCAATTCAACTCCTGCTCCCACTTACTAGGGCTTTTAAAAGGCGTTACGGTTGCCAGTGCCAATCGGAGCTTAGCATATAAACTAGATAGTTTCGCCTTCACGTCCTTCTGAGCTTCACAGTAATCAAAAAATATATTTTCTCGTGGAAAAATACTACCCCTATCCCTAGATGCTTCAAATATGTGTTTCAATCGTGCATAGTTAAATAAATCTAATGGTGAACTAGCAGAAAAATCAAATTCCAAAAATGACTTAAAACGACCTGCCTGAAAAAGATGAGACACCCTATTGATGCCATTTCGTGTCCAATAACCAAAATCTGTAATTTTGAAGAATTCCTCCAGCCCCCTGTTCCCCCACAGAGGGGTAAAAGCGGATCTCCTTCAACCTATTCCACACCCTCTGTAGTGAGCAAGGGACCAACAGGGACCTCTCCATTCCTATAGACCCAGTCTCCAAATATGCAAATATGTTCTCTATTGGCCTATCAATAACCTTAGCTAAATACAGTGAAAGTAAACTCTCTTTCCAATAACAACACCGCTGTATCTGTGCACACAAATAATAACCTTGAAAAAAAGGAAGTGACAGCCCACCATCTGCCTCCGACAACCAAAGATATCTCTGCTTTATACGGACCCTCTTCCTTCCCCAAATTAAATCGTTAATCAAAATCTCCAATCTATGGAAAAACATATCATCAATCCAAATGGGAGAAGCGCAGATCGGGAACAAAACTATAGGCAATATAATCATCTTAATCAATGCGATTCGATCTGTCTGGTTCAGTATCAATTTCCTCCAAGCGGCGACTTTGGCCCCAACTTTATTCAAAACCGGGGCCAAATTTAGGTCAGAAAACCTACTCAAAGGAACACCGATCTTAACCCCCAAATAATCCAAGGTATCATTAGGAGTCAAGACACGGACTCGCTGCCCTTCATCTACAGCTTTCCGGTTCAGCGGGAGGAGCGACGACTTTGACCAATTGATCATATAACCTGATAGTTTACCATATTCTTCTATTACCTCTATCACATACTGTAGGATTTTCCAACCCTGATCCAAGAACAGAATCACATCATCTGCATATAAGCTTATTTTGTCGCTCACTCCCGCCACTCCGAAGCCATCTATACAATTATCTAAACGAATCCGGCAAGCCAGCGGTTCAATAAAAAGTGTGAAGAGGAGAGGAGACAGGGGACAACCCTGTCTCATCCCCCTCCGCATCATAACAGGAGAGCCAGTGCCATTAATATTAATATGTGCAATCGGGTATTCATATAGCATTTGGGTCATTTTCACAAATAACTTCCCAAGGCCAAAACCAGCCATCGTAGCCCACAAAAAAGGCCACTCCATCCTGTCAAACGCCTTCGCAGCGTCTAAAGACAGGATGGAGTGGTCGATACCGCCCCCAACAGATAGATTCAGATATACTCTATATATGCTCATCTGTATTTGGCGGCCCGGGATAAAGCCCGTCTGGTCCGAATGTACCAGGCAAGCCATAACGCTCTTCAGACGACTGGCAAGGATTTTTGCAAAGATCTTATAGTCCGTATTTAGCAGGGATATAGGTCTATAAGACCCCATATCGCATGAATCCTTCTCCTTTTTCAAAACCAAGATAATCACCGCCTCTCTAAACGATGGAGGTAAAGAGCCAGAAGCACACGCTTCATTAAAGGGTTTCTGTCACCCCACTAAAGTGATTATTTTTTTTTGGGCTATTTAAATTAGTTATATAGCGATATCTGAAAATATAATAGTGTTCCTTACTTTGATCCAGCAGTTTAGTAAAAAAACGAAGTTTTATCATATGCAAATTCGGTCTCTACCAGCAAGTAGGGCGTCTACTTGCTGGTAGCTGCTGCAGAAATCCGCCCCCTCCTCTTGTTGATTGACAGGGCCAGCCGGGATCTCCTCCTCCGGCCAGCCCTGTCGGCATTTCAAAAATCGCGCGCCCGTGTTGAATCTGCGCAGGCGCTCTGAGATGAGGAGGCTCGTCTCCTCAGAACTCCCTCAGTGCGCCTGCGCCGATGACGTCTTCTATTTCGATGATGTCATTGGCGCAGGCGCACTGAGGGAGCTCTGAGGAGGCGAGCCTCCTCATCTCAGAGCGCCTGCGCAGATTCAACACGGGCGCGCGATTTTTGAAACGCCGACAGGGCTGGCCGGAGGAGGAGATCACGGCTGGCCCTGTCAATCAACAAGAGGAGGGGGCGGATTTCTGCAGCAGCTACCAGCAAGTAGACGCCATACTTGCTGGTAGAGACCGAATTTGCATATGATAAAACTTTGTTTTTTGACTAAACTGCTGGATCAAAGTAAGGAACACTATTATATTTTCAGATATCGTTATATAACTAATTTAACTAGCCCAAAAAAAAAAAATCACTTTAGTGGGGTGACAGAAACCCTTTAAAGACTTGAAGTAAGATAGGCAAGATGAATTATATTTTAGAAAGGGAAGAGTCGCCTGGAGTTCCTCCAAAAGGATGGGGGAGTCCAACATCTCTCTATCTTGAATAGATAACTGCGGGAGGGCCAATTGTTGAAGATATTGCTCCATGTCCGTACGGCTACACATGGACTCAGATTTATACAAGGTAGAGTAATATTTCGCAAATTCCTCTCTAATCTCCTCTGCGGATCTCACCCCAATTCCCTGTGAATTCCTAATTTCTCTTATACTGGTAACCTCTCTCTGGTTGGCCACCAAACGTGCCAGAAACCTACCAGTTTTACCAGATTCGCAGAAACGAGTCTGGCCCTGGAATAGGAGCTTATGTTGTGCTTTTTTATATAAGAGTGTCTTAAGCTGTGTATTAGCCTCCTTTAACTAATTAATATATTGCCCCGTATGGTGGTCAATTAATTCGGCACGTAAACTCCTTAAAAACCCTGTCAGTTCTTGTTCCCTCCGCCGTGATTCCGTTTTAAACCTATTAATTTTACAGAAATACATCCCCCTAATATGGGCCTTCAACGCGTCCCACACATAATGAATATGTGTCGAACCTACGTTAAACCCCCAAAATTCCTGGAAATCCAGATCTAATCGGGACTGCTCCCCTATCACCTCAAGCCAATGCGGGTTTAATTTAAAAGTTCTTCCTGAAGTAGGAGCATCCACAAACACAATCAAAACTGGGGAATGATACGAGATTCCATGCGGTTCATACTTCATTCTCAGTACACGGCCACACAGATCCCGACTTGCAAAAGCCAGATCGATGCGGGACAAAGACCAGTATGACTGGCTAAAACATGAGAAGATTTTTTTATTGCCATATAGGTGGCGCCAGATATCAACCAGCGCCAGCTCCTGGCACACGGCAGTGAGAGGGGACCCAGAGCGACCACGACCAGAAAGTGAAGAGAACCGATCCAACTCAGGATCAAGGACTGCGTTAAAATCACCTGCCACTAATAACGCACATTGATTTTTGGTGGATACATAATGGGCTAAATGTGAGAAAATCACTGATTTAAATGGGGGGGGGGGAATATACATAAAGGCCAATATCACCTCCTGCCCTTTCCAATAGCCATGTAAAAATACGTATCTCCCTTCTTTATCAATGACACTGTCTAGCGGTTGAAACTCCATCACTCGGTGGATGTATACACTGACACCTCTTGCGTAGGAAGAAAAACAAGCGTGGTACTCAAAAACGGCCCATTTCCTTTTTAGAGTATAGATCTTATCTGATACTGCATGGGTCTCTAATAGTATCACAATCGCTGGCAGGTGACGAACCACAAGATCAAATACAACCGTCCTTTTCACTCTGTCTCCCAGCCCTCTCACATTCCAACATAAAATGTTAGACGGCATATCCTATGAATACAAAGCTTTCCAAAACCCCCCATCTTAACGGAGAGGCACGCATAGCCACGGAGCAGAAGACGACAGCCAATCCCTCCCTTAAACCCACCCCCAAAAATCCCCCTGCATGGTTGACAAAGCATTTCACAATACCCATCAACCTCTCTCCTTCCTCCAAACCTCCCCCCCGCCACCTCCTCTCATTGTACTCCCCCCTCGCCACCTTTTCATACTATTTCATAAGCCCCTTGAGTCCAGCCATTGCACCGCCTCCGCCTGTGTGGAGAGAAAACTCACAGAATCATCATATACCACTCTCAGTTTAGCGGGGTATAACATTGAGTACTTAAAAAGGCTCTTCTTTTAATTTGGGTCTCGCGGGAAAAATCAGGGAATATAGATATCAGATTACTATCAAAATATGTCTCTCTTACTTCTCTTTTACGTCTAAGAACCCAGTCCCGGTCCTTTGTGCAAACAAATTTTGCTAAGATTGCTCTTGGCGGAGCCCCTTGGGTTAAAGGGAATTCTGTGAGCCCTCTCCACACAAAAGGTAGAAGCATCATAATCTGGGCCCAATCTTTCTACCAGCCACTTCTGGATGAATTTTGGGGGGTTCTCCTGTTCTGCCCCTTCTGGAAACCCTACTAATCGCAGATTATATCTGCGAGACCTGTCCTCCAGCTCTACCACTTTCCTTCTTAACCAGGAACGATCTTCATCTACTTCTGCTAATCTATTCTTTAGTACACCGTTCTCCACAGTGACCGATTTAACTTCAGATTCCAATTCCTTCACCTTTAATCTCAGTTTCGTCATTTCGTCTCTTAGTATTGTGACGTCCCCTTGTACCACTGCGAGGGAAGAGGCCAGCTCTGCAACCGATATACTAGTAGCATTTACTACTCCCAGTATATCCTGCAGCTTTTTGTTAATGCTATCAACACCTTCGCTATGGGAGGAACTAGTCTTTGATAGAGCCTGTTCTACCCGATCCGTATTATCTAAGCCTACCTCAACCTGGGGAGCAGCTCTCTGTACCCCTCCTCTAGTCTTGGGTGGAGGTGACTTCAAAAATTTATCCAGTCTAGCCTGTGGGCTCCCCCCTAGTCCACCCTTTGGAGAGGTCAGTCCACCTGATTTACGAAATTTTGGCGGCATTTTCCTATAGGTTGGTATGATGTACATATGCACCCAGTTCCTCCACTAGTGTCTCATATACATATACACAAATATACATACATATACATTCATACATATAAAAATAAAAGACACAGTATAGAGCAGCAGCGCTCATTAATAATACAAGGAACTAGTAGGAAAAGAAATTGGATACTGGTTAGATAAGCACAGCGGAAATAATAGTAAATAGATATAAGAACCAGACAGTCCGCATAAATACAAAGTAGATCGTTAGTTCCCCCCAAATGGCAGGCTAGCTAGCAATTGACTGCAGTTATATAATATTCCGATAAGAAGGAGCAAAGTAGAACCGCTAACAGCCCTGGCTAAGGTAGCCAGCAGTTATAGATAACAATGGAGCAAACCCACTTAATGTCTAAATAGGATATCCGCACTCAGGTTTAGAGTATATGACCCATATATAGGGTTCTGGATCAGAGTACCAGAGAGCCCACCTTCTTACGTTCTTAAGTTCAGACTGATGGCCCAAAGGGGTGACTTCCACACACATGCGGTATCAGCACGCCCCACTAAATGTCCCGCAAGCAGCAGAGATTATCCAGAGGGGCAGTCCAACCAGAGAAGACAGGGTCCAAACGACTATGTACCAAAGAGGGTCTTTATGAGCCTTGATTCTTCATCTATGCTTTACACGTAGAGAAAGATTGTTCCACTGAGTTCATGGCCTCAGATTCCAACGACCACCACAGAGCCCAGAACTAACCCCCCCAGGGCACACAGCTAACTGCCACAAATCGGTCGGACTCTCCAGTAGGGACCGCAAACAGTACCAGCAGGCCTCGCATTAGCACGATAGATAGCCAAATCGGGCCACCAATTTCGCCCTCGGGACACCGGGCACCAAACCCCTACTTCCCCTCACTCTCAGGGTCCGCAGCCCAAGTTGCCAGATAGGTTTTTTCCTCGCCCTGCCACCTCACAGGTAGCCGAGCTGCAAGCAGCAAGCCAGGGCACACATCGGGCCGGGGGTTGGCGGGCAGCGGTTAGTGGGTCAGAGTGGATCAGAGCCAGGAGAGTAGTATAGGCGGCTGCTCACATCGGGTAACAAGCGGCAGGTTAAGACAAAAGCCGCATCGGAACTTATCAGGGGGCTTACCACTAGAGATGAGCGAACTTCTGTTTTAAGTTCGGCGTCTAAAGTTCGGCTTCCGGTTAGCGGAGGATCCCGATATGGATTCCGAATTCCGTTGTGGTCCGTGGTAGCGGAATCAATAATGGCCATTATTGATTCCGCTACCACGGACCACAACGGAATTCGGAATCCATATCGGGATCCTCCGCTAACCGGAAGCCGAACTTTAGACGCCGAACTTAAAACAGAAGTTCGCTCATCTCTACTTACCACCTCCAACTCTGAACACCTCACAGAGAGACAGAGACCAGCAGCAACGGATCACCAGCAGGCAATGGGCCTGGGCATCCTCATCCTCATAGCCGGTGCAGAAATCACAACAGGAGCGGATCAAGCCAGGTAACACGTAGCGTAGATCAGGTTCCCAGCAAACAGTAGGCGGCAGGATACGATCGCTCACAGTCCCATCTAGGCTCGGCTAGTCAGGCCTGGCCAAGGGGTGGCGTTCCCTCAGGATCCACATTCAGCAGCGAGGCAGGGAGAGAGAGAGGAGAAAGCAGCCGGAGGAGGAGCGCGGCACACCTACGTCATGCCGCTGCCTCGGCTATATTTCTGAAAAAATAAAATGCCGGTCTTAATAAATGACCCCCTAAATTCTTAGGTTAGGGGCACAAACTGAGTGATTTCCCTGCATGACAACTTTTCAAAATGAGTGATGGTTCCAATGTTGTGTCTACCTCAAAAGTCTCCTTGAAGATATTGTCCAAGACTAGAAAAAACAGGTCTGCTGTCCTTCCAAAAACGGTATCACATCTGTTCCAAATTAAAGCTAGAGCCTACTTTGCCTGATTTCATTTGAAGGTCTAGGTCCAATGAACGTTTAGTCAGTCCCATCTATTAAAGATTGCTATGCCTGGGCAGATTTAGATTTTTTTTATCAACATATTTGTCTTGCATTTATTTATCCAGTGAATATGGTATTAATACAATTTATAATATTCTGCATATATTCAATGTGTGCAGAGGGCTACTGCATTGCATCTGCTTTTGAATTTCAGCCATGGTTTATGTTGTCACCTGCTCATTCATTTAGTTTAATAGTATGTGATGGCTTTGTTTTTTCCTTGTCCATAGGCTGTGTCTGGTAATTATATTTATTGTAATTACGGCTAATGGTTTTGAAGTCTAAAAGATGTTTCCTCTTTTCAGTTAACCAGTACAAAATACACATTTCTTTCTCTTTTTTAACCACTCTATCTACCTACAGTTCAGGCTTTGCTTATCAGTCCCTATGTGTCTGTTAGAATATATTAGTCTGCAACCAATTTCCGTCAGTAATATCAATCCCAGTGACTAGTATTTGAGCCTTGTAGCTACTGCAGTGCCCTTTAGTAAATGGAAAAGATAACCAGTCTTGTTCATTCTGAGATACATTGAAAACAGATTGTTCTTTAGGGCTAGCATTTAAGGAACATCAAGAAAATAGACTTGGGTTAATTAAATTACATGCTCCTTAGTTTATTAGGTAATTCATTGTATCCAGCAGAACAAAAACTAGGTTCTAACAATATATACCTGCACAATGTAGAATAAAGACTCATGCACACAGTCATATTACAAAACGGAGCCATAGTACAGCTGTCATAGAAATATGTACATGATGCCTTTTCCGTATCTCAATATGCTTTCAACTATGGCATGCTCCAGCCATATATACTATGTACTGTACTATTCTGTATATAGTATTTGCCCCTATAAGCTATATGAAGAATGATCATGTGTAGTATGCCAGACCTGGGAGTACAACTATTGCTTCCTTAGTTGCTGCATTTTCTATATGTTTTTTTTAATACAATATTATACAATGTTATGTATTTATGTATTTCATATGTACCATGTCATCTTGTTGAGTGGGGGAGGTACTGGTACTGGATGACAATGGCTGGCTGTAACAGGGTTAACCACCCTGTTCCACCCCTCCTGGTAGAGTGGACTGATCCAACTTCTTACCAGGAGGGGGAAGTCTACAATGGAGAGGGAGTCTAGAGAAGTACTAGGAGGAGAGCACCCACTCGTATTGGGGTCTGGGATCCAGATATCTATCTCCTGCCAAAGAGTTGGGAAGTAGCTTGTGTATATAGATACATGACTGATAGAGCATGTGCATGGAGGCCATGTACATGACCCTTAAATCCTGGAACATTATGGTCCATTATAATACTGCATACAATTCTGTATTAGGTACTATAATAGCACAATATACAGTATATCTCTCTAGAACAGGGGTGCACATCCTGCGCCCCCGGGATCACATGCAGCCCTCAATGCCATTCTTTGCAGCCCCCAACCACCCGTTTATAGACATGCTCACCTGCATCTGGTCACAAGTATTATACATCCAATAATATTGTGAAGTTTAAAAGCAGGGATGGGTACATTAAGTACTAATGGGGCAATCTGTGGCATTCTCTGGGCCCCATATTATGGCAGAATTGGGGGGGTCTCCTGACTAGTGTTGGGCGCGAATATTCGAAATGCAAATTTTAATTGCGAATATCGGCACTTCGAGAATTCGCGAATATTTAGAATATAGTGCTATATATTCGTATTCACAAATATTCTAGATTTTATTTCATCTGAACTCATGATCCATCCATGCTTTTTGCTTGTGGGCCAATGAGAAGGCTTCAATGTCTTTGTCAGAGCTTAGCAACATCCCTAGTAACCAATAGGAAAGTTGCCTACCCCTTACTATATAAGAACCTCCCCAGCAGCCATTTTCTGCAGTTTTTTGCAGTTCTGAGAGAGAGAGCAGTGTCATTACTGTGCTCTGTGCTTTACTGTGTCATTACATTAGTTAGTAGTTAACTTATATATATATAATACAGCTAGTTAGTGGGAGATAGTCAGTGTAGGTTATATCCTGATATAGTGTAGCTGATAGGTTCCAGTGCGGGGTGTTAGGTAGTGTGATAGGTTCTGCTGTCCATACATACAGTACAGACCAAAAGAGAGAGTTTTCTTTATTTTCATGACTATGAAAATTGTAGATTCACACTGAAGGCATCAAAACTATGAATTAACACATGTGGAATTATCTGCATAACAAACAAATGTGAAACAACTGAAAATATGTCATATTCTAGGTTCTTCAAAGTAGCCACCCTTTGTCAGGTTTAATAAGTGGGATTTCTTGCCTTATAAATGGGGTTGGGACCATCAGTTGCGTTGAGGAGAAGTCAGGTGGATACACAGCTGATAGTCCTACTGAATAGACTGTTAGAATTTGTATTATGGGAAGAAAAAAGCAGTTAAGTAAAGAAAAACGAGTGGCCATCATTACTTTAAGAAATGAAGGTCAGTCAGTCAGCCGAAAAATTGGGAAAACTTTGAAAGTAAGGGCTATTTGACCATGAAGGAGAGTGATGGGGTGCTGCGCCAGATGACCTGGCCTCCACAGTCACCGGACCTGAACCCAATCGAGATGGTTTGGGGTGAGCTGGACCGCAGAGTGAAGGCAAAAGGGCCAACAAGTGCTAAGAATCTCTGGGAACTCCTTCAAGACTGTTGGAAGACCATTTCAGGGGACTACCTCTTGAAGCTCATCAAGAGAATGCCAAGAGTGCGCAAAGCAGTAATCAAAGCAAAAGGTGGCTACTTTGAAGAACCTAGAATATGACATATTTTCAGTTGTTTCACACTTGTTTGTTATGTATATAATTCCACATGTGTTAATTCATAGTTTTGATGCCTTCATAGTCATGAAAATAAAGAAAACTCTTTGAATGAGAAGGTGTGTCCAAACTTTTGGTCTGTACTGTACATGCTACATACATAGTGCTGTGATGTCTCAAGTTCACAATAATACTTAGTGCACCAATCAGTAATATGTAGTCAGACCTGCTAAAATGTGAAATTTCATGTATTGCACCAAAATATGCGCATCATTAATTGCCAATTTGCGCAATCGCGAATATATTGGAGCTCTCTATCTGCATATAAAGCTATTGTAGTGTTCTGCCGTGCCAACCGTTTTTTCCAGTCGCAGGAAATTTCTAGCAGCTTGAAAAATGTAGCAAAAGTGACCCACGCCTGTATTTCGCGTGCAATACGCAAATATTACACTGCCGATTTTCGCAATCAAGAAAATAATCACGAATTCGAGAATTTGCGAATATATGACGAAGAATAATAAATGCAAATTCGAATATTGCCCCTGCCGCTCATCACTGCTCCTAACCAATGTGAGGACTCTCCTGAAAGGACGAGATGAGGTGGAGAGGTGAACATGCATGAGTGGTGCAGCTATCATTAGCTTTTTAGCAACTAACAAAAAATTTCTGGAGTAAGAACAGAAGTGAGGGGGAACAGACACCTATAAGACATTTAAAGGGGTATTCCATATATATATATATTTTTTATATATATAATAAGAAAATATACTATTTTCTAATTTACAGTACATGTATTTTAAAAATGTGTATACAGGGGATGTGGCCTGCATGCTGATGGCTCCGGCTGCCTAGTTTGTGAGCTCCATCTACAGCACCGACAAAACGGCTAACCTCGGCTACCCTAGCACCTTTGTTTTATGAAGGACATTGTACCCAATGAAGGTCCACGGATGGGGCAAATAAGAAAGTGTAAAGCCCCAGCAAAACTCATCAATTTCTTTCAGAAATCTGCGTCACAGAGCGGGAGGCCAAAGCTGACGCCATTACCATCTTGCTCCCCCGGGGGGACTGCTGCAGAGCCAATGCAGATGTCCGGAGCCCCTCATATGCTCACAGAAAACCTACTGAGAAGCATGCTGGAGTCGCTACATACATCTTTAAAAGTGGATATCCAGAGCATACTCAAGGAAGTGCAGAGACATTTCACAACTTGGGGAAGGCAAGTCCCACCTAGAAGGCAAGATGGCGGAACTGACTGCTTCCCTCAACTCACTAATAGGCGCCAACGAAGCTTTCGAGGAGGAGGTAGGGAAACTAGCAGCCAAACTGCATTATATGGAAGACCGCAATCGGTGCAATAATGTACGCCTCAGAGGGGTGCCCGGATCGGTGTGTGCAGATGAACTCAGCTCCCTACTTAAAAATCTCCTCAGGAACACTATACCATGCGTGTCGGAGTTGGATATACCTATAGAAAGAATCCATTGGATCCCCAAGCCTGCAGGACTAGACTCTACTACCCCTCGGGATGTCCTTGCAAGGATTCATTTTTCCATATTAAAGAAGCTTTTCTGAAAGCTCTAAGGCAAAACTCCCAGCCTCCAGACTTATTTAAAGGCATAGCAGTGTTTCCTGACCTGTCAGCGGCAACTTAAGCTAAAAGGAGGAAATTTGCCTCCAAAACCAGAATCCTAAGAGAAAAGCAAATTTGCTATCGGTGGGGATTCCCAGTAAAGCTTTTAATTTTACAAAATTGCGCCTTGCATGTGTGCAACTCCCCTAAGATGGCTACACAGAAGTTGAGATCTTTGGGCCTACTGCCAGAGGATGCATCACATGTTGGGAAAACACATCGCAGACAAGACAAGATTGCTTTGGAGTGGACCCCGACCTGAGCTGGACAAATATGTTTTATACAGTGCTGTAAAGTAATGGCATGACTTGGTCCTGTGCACCCATTACACCTACTGGTGAATGCCCCATCTATGGCTTTGCTCAAACGAAGCACTCTGGACTTCTCTGGTTCAGTACTATTTACTGTTTCATATGGTTATTTTCCTTTTGTTTTTCTATGTTCCCCTTTTCTATTTCACATTATTTTCAGGCATGTGACAGCACTTATACCATCTATGGGCAAGTCCCACATGAGGGTGTTTTACAGGGTGGGCCATTTATATGGATACACCTTAATAAAATGGGAATGGTTGGTGATATTAACTTCCTGTTTGTGGCACATGAGTATATGTGACGGGGGGAAATTTTCAAGATGGGTGGTGACCATGGCGGCCATTTTGAAGTCGGCCATTTTGAATCCAACTTTTGTTTTTTCAATAGGAAGAGGGATGTGACACATCAAACCTATTGGGAATTTCACAAGAAAAACAATGGTGTGCTTGGTTTTAACGTAACTTTATTCTTTCATGAGTTATTTACAAGTTTCTAACCACTTATAAAATGTGTTCAATGTGCTGCCCATTGTGCTGGATTGTCAATGCAACCCTCTTCTCCCACTCTTCACACACTGATAGCAGGTTTCCAGTATCCGTAGTTTCAGGTGCTGCACATCTCGTATCTTCACAGCATAGACAATTGCCTTCAGATGACCCCAAAGATAAAAGTCTAAGGGGGTCAGATCGGGAGACCTTGGGGGCCATTCAACTGGCCCACGACGACCAATCTACTTTCCAGGAAACTGTTCATCTAGGAATGCTCGGACCTGACACCCATAATGTGGTGGTGCACCATCTTGCTGGAAAAACTCAGGGAACGTGCCAGCTTCAGTGCATAAAGAGGGAAACACATCATCATGTAGCAATTTCGCATATCCAGTGGCCTTGAGGTTTCCATTGATGAAGAATGGCTTCATTGCAAATCTTTGTACCCCATATACCACACCATACCATACTTTTTTTTGTTCCAACAGTCTTGGAGGGATCTATCCAATGTGGGTTAGTGTCAGACCAATAGCGGTGGTTTTGTTTGTTAACTTCACCATTCACATAAAAGTCTGCCTTATCACTGAACAAAATCTTCTGCGTAAACTGAGGGTCCTGTTCTAATTTTTGTTTTGCCCATTCTGCAAATTCAGTGCGCCGATCTGGGTCATCCTCGTTGAGATGCTGCAGTAGCTGGAGTTTGTAAGGGTGCCATTTGTGAGTAGCTAATATCCGCCGAAGGGATGTTCGACTAATGCCACTCTCCAGTGACATGCGGCAAATGCTACGCTGTGGGCTCTTGCTGAATGAAGCTAGGACAACCACTGATGTTTCTTCATTAGAGACAGATTTCATGCGTCCACATTTTGGCAAATCCAACACTGAACCAGTTTCACGAAACTTAGCAAACAGTTTGCTAACTGTAGCATGGGATATGGGTGGTCTTGTAGGGTGTCTTGCATTGAAATCTGCTGCAATGACCCGGTTACTGCGTTCACCAGACATCAACACAATTTCTATCAGCTCCTCACGTGTTAACCTTGGCATGTCAATGGCTGTAAACAAAGAGAAACTTGTAAATAACTCATGAAAGAATAAAGTTACGTTAAAACCAAGCACATCATTGTTTTTCTTGTGAAATTTCCAATAAGTTTGATGTGTCACATGACCCTCTTCCTATTGAAAAAAAACAAAAGTTGGATTCAAAATGGCCGACTTCAAAATGGCCGCCATGGTCACCACCCATCTTGAAAAGTTTCCCCCCTCACATATACTAATGTGCTACAAACAGGAAGTTAATATCCTCAACCATTCCCATTTTATTAGGGTGTATCCATATAAATAGCCCACCCTGTAGAATTGAGCAAGGAATGGACGGTTCACTGTCATGATGGGATGCAAGGCATATTTGTTAAATTTAAAAGGGCTAAACTTCCCTTATAAAAGGGGACAACTCTGGTCAGATGCTCTAACTTCACATTGCAATGTCCGCGTGCTTCAAGAAACTCACTTATTGCAAGCAGATTTACACAGATGTTATCATCCAGATTTTCCTCATATTTTTCACTCCTCTGCATTCCAAACACGAAAGCTATTGGCTATTAAAAGAGATGTTGTCTTGATGTTGTCCTCGGTGATCACCAGAGGACGTTAAATCATTCTCACTGGTTTACTGGATAACGCTCCATTTACCCTAGCCACTGTATATGCTCCCAATTCTAAACAAATAACATTCCTCCGGCGCTTCTTCGAGAAGCTGCAGTCATCCACTGCTGGTCCAGTTATCATAGGGGGAAATTTCAACACCCCAGTCAATGTTGATTTGGACTGTAGCAGAAATTCCACTAGACATAGGACAGAAGTAAGATCCCTGTTAGCAGAAATCCAATATCATGACATATGGAGATATCAGCACAGAGGGGAACGGGTCTACACGTTTGTTTTCCAATCCTATTTATTTCAGTCCAGAATAGATAATTTTCTAATATCCCGATCTGAGATAGGAATTACAACATGGTTGGATCACGTGCCCATCACTTTAGAAATACAAACAGATTGGAGACTGCTTATAAGTCACGACAGTCTCCCAACCTGCATAAGCAAATATTTGAACCTTGTGCCCAACTCAGAACTCTCCTTTTATATCAACATGAGCGCTCCATGAGGCGCATGAAAGCCACTTACTACCACATGGGAGATAAAGCAGGAGCCCTTTTGGCTAGAAAGGTGAAGTGCAAAATAGCTGCAGGTAAAATAGCTGATCTTCTAACTCCTAGTTAATTACGCACCCCGAAAAAATAGCTGACGCCTTTGCAGACTTTTACTAGTTCCTCTATAATCTAAAATCTGATGCCTCTAACCCTCGACCTCACCCTGATGCGATAACATCCTTTCTAGACTCAGTTTCTCTACCCAGGCTGACCACTGAGGAACTAGCACTGCTGAATGCCCTCATCTCCACCCGTAAATTAGAGAAAACAATAGGATACGCTAAATTACACTTTGCTCCAGGTCCAGATGGGTATGTTAATGAGTACTACAAAACTTTCCCGACGCCTCTGGGTCCATACCTGCAACGCCTATTCAACCATCTACTAAACACAGGCCACATTCCACCAGACATGCTAAATGCGACAATAGTAACCTTACCTAAGCCAGGAAAAACTGAAGACACCCCTACCAATTTCAGGCCCATATCTTTGCTAACACGGATATTAAGCTGTTTTCTAAGATACTGGCCTCTAGGTTACATATGGTTCTTCCTACTCTTGTGGATATAGATCAGGTGGGTTTTGTGGCAAACAGGCAGTGCAGGGATGGAACCAGGTGCATCATTGACCTTTTGTAGCTGAGCTCTCCAGGTCTCCCACCCTTTTTCTGTCCTTAGACGCAGAGAAAGCCTTTAATAGGGTACATTGGGGGTACATGGAGAAAGTGTTATGTAAATTTGAATTCTCTGGTCCTATTGTCACGGACATCATGGGTTTGTACTCCAAGCCCTCTGCTAGAGTTCTTGCATCTGGTTTCCTCTATAGAACATTCCATATAACCAATAGCACGAGGCAGGGGTGCCACTGGAAACAAGGAATCACTCCCCTAATATCTGAGGTCCAATATCTTTTAGATCAACATATGCAACATGAACTAGTTTATTCACCCACTCTGTAATCCAGGATCCGTGCTCACAATCAGCGGCTGCCAATGCTCTCAAGTTCACATGCCTCCCCAATACCAGATCCCATTCTGTAAATGCCCATCCACTTTCTATTTCTTTTATTTTATTTTATTCCCTCTCTTTCCCATCACCCGAACCCTGCAGGGTCTACAGATTAAGAACCAGTTATGGTTGAACCACCGAACCTTAAAGGGACACTGTCAGGCCCAATAAGCATTTTTAGCTATATATATATATATGCAGGCATAGGTCTTCTAATGTGTATTAAAAACATATAAGTATACCCCCTGTCCACCTTATAAATATAGTAAAATCATGTTTGATAACCTGATAGAATCGCTCTCCTTTGCGCCCAAGGGGTGGCGTTTCAGCTCCACTTGTGCCCAGCCGTGCCCCAACCACCGTTTTCAAGCGCCGCCCAGCTCATCAATATTCACTTCGCTGAGCGGCTTCTGCTGTCCCCGACACAGGGGCTTTTTCACACATATCTGCTGCAAGACATGTAGTGGCTGTGATCGCAAAACCGGCGCAGGCACAGCTGAAGCCGCCTCAGCGATGTTTATGGAACGCAGGCGCAGTATCATTGTGGCCACTGGGAGTGCCGGGCAAGGTATCCCGCGCATGCCCAGAAGCTGCAAGTGAGGCCGATGCCCATAGCTTTCTATTGGGCATGCGCGGGATCTCGGAGCGTCGGGGACAGCAGAAGCCGCCCAGTGACGTGAATATTAATGAGTTTGGCGCGCTTGAAAACGGCGGTTGGGGCGCGTGTGTGCGTCCATGTGGAGCTGAAACTCCGCCCCTTGGGCGCAAAGGAGAGCGATTCTATCAGGTTATCAAACATGATTTTACTGTATTTATAAGGTGGACAGGGGGTATACTTATATGTTTTTAATACACATTAGAAGACCTATACCTGCATATATATAGCTAAAAATGCTTATTGGGCCTGACAGTGTCCCTTTAAATATGTGGACTAATATACACAATGCTCCTACATGCCTTTGTACTGTTATTTATGTTTTTTCTGTCCGAACTATGTTTGGGTTACTGTAATACCCTTGCTTAAAATCAATAAAAACTTGTTGAAAATAAAATAATGTGTACACAGTAGATATTACAGCGAGCCTCTGGTGGAGCTGGAACAAATGATGGAAGTGGTAGTGGTCCTGATGAGATGTTTTCTCATGGAGTGCTCCCTCAGATCGTCACTCCCTGGGGATCAATGCAGTGAAAAGATGGTGCAAGGAATCAGTCTAGAAGTAAAAGAACATACATCTCTCTTTGCTAAAGGCAACATAAGAGCAGTAGCACATCCTGTTTGTACACAATGCACTTTCTCTCCCCAGATGATGAGGTATGTTGGCTGATAATGGCACTCTGAGTATATTAGCATGCAAAAGTCTCCTTCTCCTGACTCTCGTGCTAACAGCAATAAGCTGGCACTTGTGGCTATAGGTGTCCACTTGTGAAATGCAGACCTTTGAGTTTGGTTGTCCTGACTCCTGAACTGTTGTCATAGGTGTGTTAATATGTTTCCCTCACCTGCAGAAGAGTCTGTATAGCTCTAGTGCTGATGAGATAACTGACTGTAAACACGGTAGCTTTCAGAACTTCTGTGGTCTGAGGCCTTGCAGTATCCCTGGAGTAGTAGTCCTCACAGATGAGATGGATCTCTAGTCCCAAAGGCCCTTGTAGCAACAACAGATGGACATGCTCCCTCATTCCAAACGTGCTAAGCAACAGTGTTACATGACATACATGTGCTGGGTCAACACACTGGACACATCTATGTGATAATTAAGTGGGACTAGTGTTTGAATAATGAATTTATTGTGGTTATTACAGTAACCAGATTACATTGTGTGGTTACATGGCCATGTGCCTCTAGATCATGTTGTAAAATGGCTGCCTGTCTCTAGGTGATGTTGTCATGTTGTTAATAAAGTTTGTTTTTTACAAAAAACTAACACACACCACAAACAGATCTACTGTCACGAGGGTATCAAGAGCCACGTCTGACTCCGTTATACCCGGGGTCAGGAAGTCGCAGCGGGTGGCTGCGCGCTCTATATCTAAAGATCTCGTTGTTTCTTAGTCATTGTTTTCTGTGTTTGCCTTGCTATCCTTTTTGTCTCTCTCAGGGATCCGTAGCTTCTCCTCCTCAGCTGTTTCTTGTCTGCCACTCCCTACCTCCTTATATTCTCCCCTCACACTTCTCTAGTTGCCAGTTATAGAGCTTCCTGCCTGGACATCTATACTGACCCACTGGAGTGGTTAATCCTGGTTGTCGTTCCTGAGTGCTACCCTCCGGATCCCTGTTGGGCTAATTGTTGTCTCCTGTTGTCGCCCACCTGGGAATACATGTTGAGTCTGTGTTGTCTGTCCTCCCCTTGGTGTTTTCCCTTAGAGTTAGTGGTGCGGACTAGTGTTCCCATCGCCCTGTTCACTACCTAGGGCTCAGCTCAGGGAAAGCCAGGGCTTTAGGCACGTGATCGGCGTACGGGTGAGGAACCCGTCTAGGGACGTCAGGGCAGCCAGGTGCCAGCCGCCAGGTGAGTCAGGGGTCACCATCTTCCCTCTCACTTGGGCAGGGCCTTCCTCGTTCCCTCCCTCTGTGTCACGTATGTGATAGCCACGCCGACCGTGATATCTACTTATAGAAAAAAGACACGATAAGATGCTGCTGCAGGTAGTGTAATACTGTATATACTGTACATGTTCTGCTCCTCAATACACTATTATTCATCTGTTAAATACAGTACCTGGGAAGTTAACTGAAAGCCAGTTCACATGTAACTTGTGAGGAATCGGATCACATGATAGCTTAAATGACTGACACTATGTTTAGTCCTATACATTGGTCCAGTGGATGTATTTTACATGAATAAATTGGGCCATACAATTATTATTTTTTGTTTGTAGCAGCTACTGTAAGGATATAATCAAGGTCTGCAAGCAACATTTCAAATAAATGAATGTTAGAAAATTGTTCAACATCCTATTCTCTACATAGATAAATGTAATCATTAAAATGGAATACCTCTTTCAATGTTTTTTTTAAATGCACAGCTCAACAATGTGTACCTGTGGAAAATTGATGCTCACTTGCTCCCTGCTACTCTGTTTCTACTCTATGTTCACAAATTTTCTGGTCCCTGTCTGTCAACAGCCAATGACCAGCCTCAGTGGTGACATATCCGCCAAGTAGAGAGTGACCTAGCAGTGACATGCCACTTGGACACTCGTCACCGATATGTCATAAATGTTTAATATGATAGCACCCCTCTAAGTAGTGATGAGCGGCAGTAGTCATATTCGAATTTGCGATATTTCGCAAATATTTTGCCGAATATTCGGCGAATATTCGCAAATTCGAATATTCGTTATATTCTACGATTTTTTTACTCGAAAAATCGACAAGGTAATGATCGCGTAATATGCAAATTTCCGTAATGCGAATTACATGATTCCTCCTTGCTTCTGGGCCAATGAGCCATAGCACTATATCGAATATATTAGTTTTTTCGAATATTCGTAATATTCTAAAATAAGAATATATAGCAATATAGCGAATATTCAAAAAAAAAACGAATGTAGAGCAATTTAGCTAATATAGTGCTATAATCTTTTTTTTTAATAGTTGTAATTTTTTTCCAATCTGAACTTCAGATGAGAAAAAAATTACAACTAGTAGATAAAGAAGATTATAGCACTAAATTAGCTAAATTGCTCTATATTAGTTGTTTTTTTTTAATATTCGCTATATTGCTAAATATTCTTGTTTTAGAATATTACCAATATTCGAAAAAACAAATATATTCGATATAGTGCTATATATTGCACAAGCAAGAAGCCGGGAGGAATCATGTTTTTACTCGGCCATTGAAAAATTTGCGATAAATATTTGCATTCCGAAAATCCACAATAAAAAAATCTTGAATATTCGAAATTACGAATATATATCACTATATTCTAAATATTCGCAAATTTTCGAATTACCTATATTCGCGATAAAAATTCGAAATTCGAATATTCGTGATCAACACTACCTCTAAGATTATTGCCGCATGGCACTGACACATGGACCAAACACTGATCTTTCTTGGACATCTTCACGGAGAAGACACAGGAATGTGAACGAGGCCTAATGCTGTATGAAAAAGCTGTGGTATGCATTTCCTCATTGCATGACAGTTGTATTTAAGATCCATCTTCCATTAATATGTGCATGAGCCCTTAGGGCAATATTGGACAGCAGCTAACATTATTTTCTAACAGAAAGTATGACTGGATCACCCTAAGGACCTTCCTAGGGACCCAGCTGCTTGTCTGCAATGAAATCCTGGTGATCACATTACTCTGGTCACCTTTATTTAAACCAGTTATTACTCTTTGCAGTACTGAAAATGCTGAAATACTAGGCAGAAAGCAAAAATGTCTGTGGTTACCCGCACACTTTGTCTAAAGGCTGCAATAATTTTTTTTATTCCTGTTGGCATGTGTGCAGTTTCAAGAATTTTGATCTCCTGTAGCTATAAGCTCACTACTATGCATGGTTGGTCTCGTACACCAGAGGATCCTCCTGTAGATTTAGGCTTCTTAAAAATAATAGGCTTCCAAGCTCCTACATAATGTAAAACTCCATTTAGAGGTGACATTGCAGCCAATAAAGCCAAATGGAGAGTGAAAGGAACAGGACCATCATTGGAATGGCAGCATTTTACACCAGCATTTTACACCAACAGACTATTAGAGCCTGCCTCTGGCAGGGCCTAATAGGCTTCGATGGATGTCAGACCCAGAGATCATTTTTTTGGCCTGTAAATGCCATTGCAACCATCAACACCCAATGGTCACCCTAAAAAGTTAAACAGCTAGGATTTCAGGTTACTAGTTTCTATTCCTTATGGGTTAATTCACAAATATCGTAACTCGTCCTCTCTGCTCTCCACTTCCAGTCCCAGCAACTAGAAATGCCAGGAAAGGCCAACTTCAACCAGTAAAAGGCTGAGCAGACCTTCTTTTCTTGGCATTTCTGATGCATCAAACCAAGACAGGAAATGGAGAGTGGAAGGAACAGGAACAGCATTGGAATGTTAGCAGCATTGGACTGGAAGAGGTGAGTAATGACATTTTTTATTTTAATATTGTGTGGCATATTTTTTTTTTTACTTTTAACCTCCTTAGTGACAGGCCTATTTTAGACCATATTGCCAAACCAATTTTCTTTTTTCACATTCCAAGAGTCATATATATATATATATATTTCTGTTGACAGAGCTGTTTGAGTGCTTATTTTTGTGTGTGTGACATATGAATATGAATTTTATTATTTTTGAGTAGATTTGACTAGAACAAAAAAAAAAACTTTTTATTTTTTTTACAATTTTTGCACAATAAAACACTTGGTATCATTTTTGAGTACATGCAACTTTTTGAGCACTTTTTATAAAAAAAATTTGAGGAGTGGATGAGCAAAACAGCATTTGCTTTATTTGTACACCATTCACTGTGGGATAAATGATATGATAGCTGTACAGATACAGAAGCAGGAAAAATCTAGATTTTTTTAAAATAAACCTTACTGTTTTCTTTAAAAAAAAAAAATTGTCACACAAGGGGAATTGTACCTACGATTATTAGATCATTCACATAAGTAGTTCAGTGTGTCATGCCAGTCATTTTACACTAACAGACTATTAGAGCCTGCCTCTGGCAGGGCCTAATAAGCTTCGATGGATGTCAGACCCAGAGATAATTTTTTTGGCCTCTAAATGCCATTGCAACCATCAACACCCAATAATCACCCTAAAAAGTTAAACAGCTAGGATTTCATGTTCCTCCGATTCCGGCCATAAGACAGCACAGGATACCTATGCCACTTAAACTAGGCTAGCGCAAATCGACGGCGGTGTGATTGCCATTAAAAAAGATATTTAAGCACTTAAAATTTTGGCAAGATTACAAGTAAAGGGAATATCCAAGACCCAAGACCTTACTCTTATACTGAGTTTCTGCTCACTTAAATGGCTTTTTCCCAGTGAAATTGCTTGTTTCATGAAGCTTAATAGAAGTTCCCAGAGTAGCATGACTTCTTGACTGCATTCAAGTTCCATGGGAGCACATCTTTCATATGTTGGATATCAGTACTTCAAGTGATAAGTAGAAGTACTCCATCCTGCTTCCAGCAGTAAAGATAAGAGCAGAGACCTTTAACATCAGACAGGTTGCCTCTTTTATACACCATAGCCTAAATCTATATTTTAAAAACCAACAGTTCAGGTTGACGGAGGTTTTAAGAAACTGTAAAATATGTTCCTTGGTCCACTGCTTCCATAACCTGTCTTTCACCAGAAAGATTTATATTTAATTTTAAATATAATATTATATAGAAATCTTCTATGAAATATATGATATAGAAACATTATATTAAAGCTAACTGTTAAGCTAACCTGTGCATTAACCTATTCCAGACATTTGCAGATGAGACCACAGGAGCCAGCAGGGTTTAATAGGACCATACATTTTTTCTTACATACTGCAATGGTAAACAGTCTGTGATGTAAGTATTCTAATGGTTGCACGTTCAAGTTCCCTCAAGGGACTCTAAAAAAGGTTAAAAAAAAATATTCTATAAAAAATATATATAAAATAGGCAAATTTGGCATTGTCTTGTCCTAAAATGCCTGAACTATTAAAAAAATAAAATGATTTATTCCACATGGGGAAAAAAATCTAAATGGCCAAATTGCTATATTTTGGGTATTTCACCTTTCAAAAGCATTGAATAAAAAGTGATCAAAAAATGATACATTGTAATGCTGCAGAACCCCAAGCAACCACGCAAAGATTTGAACAAACGTGGATTTATTGAAAAAACACAGCAGTAGTCCAAACCAGAAATCATACGGATAACGTAGTCCAAATAATAACCTCTGTGGGAAAACGTCTGAGAAAAGCCTAAAGTTCATACAGAAAGGCTAAAGTTCATACAGAAGAGTCCGGAAAACCAGGTACCTAAGGATGAGACTGTGAAGTATCCAAGGTCCGATCCGAGGCCACACACGGTGCAACTGTACAGCAGAGACGAGGTTTCCAGAGGCATTCACTAGATGGAGACACACGGGGCCAGATTTATCATTACTCTGACAGCTCACTCCACTTTAACATATGGCTAAAGTCAGTTTTAGCCAAGTCAGATTTATGATCGGCCCTTTAAGACTGTAATAAATGTTGTTTGACGGTAGCAGTTTATCCGTCAGTAAGCAGCTTTACAAAAGTTGCACATCTTTACGAAAAAGTCGCACGTTTTTTATGAAAAAGTCGCATGTTCTATTAAAAAGTCTCATAAGATAAGCATGGTCCTCACTGGAGTGAAATTGCGACTTTTTTGCGACTTTTTAAATAGTCCCAATAGTAAATCTGTCTAGAGATTAATTTACATAAGAAAACGCGCCCACTTTCAGAAAACTGGCGAGCATAGTGCAAAGCAGAAAAAAAGTCGCAAATTTGTGCGCAGTTTTAGCATTTGGGACTTTTTTGGGGACTTTTTCACTCCATTATTCTGACCTGAGCTAATGATAAATCTGGCCCACAGAGTTCATGCATGGAACAAACTTAGTGAATCTGAACCAGCATACTCCCAGGTTGTAGAGACAACAGTGAGCACTGATCAGCCAGGGAGATCACCTTTTAAACAACTGCTGGCCAATCACAGAGTGCTACTTGTCAGAACCTCATAGGTCATGCGATAATCCTACTCATTAGCACCTATGCAGCAAATCCTTAATCAACTTTGAATTTGTGCACAGATGCTTTACCTGCCAGTGGCCAACGTAGTGCATAAGATGCACGCACACTCGGCCGCACATTTTTTTGCGAATCACTCGAAGGGCGTGCGCATGGATGCCCAACCGACTCGGCACGGGATTTTGCCATCATGGACGCCAGAACGGGACCCGCAGGAGACACCGGAGGCAGGACCGGACGCAACGTATTGCCATCAGCCCGGCAAGCCTGCCTCCGAGATCCCCCGCGGCCCTCCCCTCCGGCGCCCATGCGGACGCTCCACCGTATCTGCCCACAAGGGAACCAGAACCGCAGACTCCCTTACATACATGCTCCTAAATGGCATTAATAAAAACTACACACCACACAAAAATGTGCCCTTTAAATAGAAATGGAAAAAAAGTTGTGTCAGAATATGATAATACAAATAATGTTATGAAAGTTTAAAAAAATGAACATATTAAAGCATAACAAAAACTATATTAAATTTGTCATTCATGTAATCACACTTACCTGCAGAATAACATATTTTATGCATAGGGAGTGCCATAAAACAAAACCCCAAAAACAATAACAGAATTGCATTTCTTTCAGTTTCACCCCACAAAGAATATTTTATCTTGTATGTGGAACATTTGGGTTCTGCAGTATGATACCACTATAAATTCTTTGCTACTCAAGCAGAGTAAGAATGAGTGATAGGAGAATGAATATTAGCCTAGAATTCCATAGGGGCACAATTTAAGGATTGTTGGGTAAGGTTCAGGTTAATTAAATGGTTGTCCAGCCAACAACTACCATGCCGCACTTCAGGGAGCAAGAAGTGGTTGGTGCATTCTGAAACCACTGCCCTGGGGAGCAACCAAGCTTGTCCTACTCTGTGCTCAAGTGAAATTAGTTATAGGACTTTACTGCAGTCCAGATTACTGTCACCAAGATGGTGGAGGACAATTCATCTATTTGCTATGGGTTCCTTTAAGATCTAGTTATGAAAAAGTAAAAAAAATACTACAGTACAAACTTTATAAATTCTTTTTCCTCATTTATAGGAAATATCCATGGTTGTTAATCAGTCTTTCAGATACATCAATAGTTCATTGTGTTGGGATTGGCTTCAATAATTTCACTGAGCATTGGGATATAAAACATCAGAATGAGATTATCATGTCATTTTCTAAAAGTCAATACAAGAAAAATTATTATAGGGTGAATGGAGAAACAACAGCCATCTCACAGTAGTGATACATTTCATGAAGTAAGAAAAAGATTATATATCAGTAAAATTTGTAAAAAAGGGAAGACTCTTGCGGCATCTGTAACATTAATTGTCTAAAAGTATCTCTGTGTGATGTCTTCTTTATGATTAAATCAATGCCTGCATTCAAGTCCTGGCTGGATTCTCATCTCTTCAGTGGAGCCTCTCAGTAGTTTTTGTCTTGTTATCATTTTTTTTTCTTTTTTCTCCTTGGAAATGAATATATTCTTCAAAGAAATATGTTCTTTCATAGTGCACAGACTCATCTATTCTGCACTGTTCTGGCTGACCTTCCTTCATGTGCGCCACCTCTTCCTGTACTGTTAGACATAAACTTGATTGAATTAGAAAACCTCTTATGTATCACGGGGAAATCAAATACAACTATAGGAGCTCTCCAGCTTTGTGTGCTATTCAGAAATGTGTCTACTTTGGTAAATATGGCTCAAAAATAAATTAATTTTGTGAAATCATTAAAAAGTAATATGCAAAAGGTATGTTTTCCCTGTGGTCTGCAGAGGACGATGATCCATAGTATTTACTAGAATAGTATATATTCTCATAGAATTCTCATAGAATTGCTTACTAAATGGATTGCCTTGCCTTTTAGTCAACAACCATGGGGTTGTCCCCCATAACATGAAAAAACCCAATTGTTGAAACTCAATAAAAAAAAATCAATTGCCTGAGCTGCATTCCTCAGACTGGCGGGACCTTGCAGCTTCCTGCTCCTCTGAAGACAGTGTCTGCGAATGGAGCAACGGCAGGACTAAGGAGAGGCGAGTATTTTTTATGTTCAGGAGTACAGGATAGGACCTTAGGGGTTGTCAGTAGAGTTGAGCTAATCAAAGTGAAATAAATTGACTTCAATCCAAATTTCACAAAAAATTTGATTCGCCAGAAATGCAAATTACCTCGTGCTTTGTGTTAACAAATATTTTTTTCCTAAAATGGCAGGTACTCAAGTCACAAAGTGAAAGTAAGAAGCTCGGGAATGTGATATGAACTGTAGTGTTGAGTGTGAATATTCGAATTGCGAATTTTAATTGTGAATATCGCCACTTCGAGAATTCGTGAATATGTAGAATATAGTGCTATATATTCGTATTCGCAAATAGTGTTGAATATTCTAATCACGAATTTATTGTGAATATATTACATTGCCGATTTTCGCAATCAAGTAATCAATGACTGGAGATCACGAATTCTCGAATTTATGGCAAATATTCGGCCAAAAAATGTGTGAAATATCGTGAATTCAAATATTGCCTATGCCGCTCATCACTAATGACCCATAATACCGTGCAGCCAGCCAATGAGCAGATAGCAATCCCCTATGATGTCACAGCCCTATAAAAGCCTCATTGTTGCCATTTCAATGTGATCTGGGCATAGGGAGAAACATGACAAGTGCTAGGGACAGACTCATTGTCAACAGGGGGTCTAATATATAGGCGTGTTTATCCAGTTCACCTGATGCTCCATTCATACTTGGTTACATAGTTACTGATTTAATTACTGTACACTATGGTCAAAAGACAGTTGCCTGGGCCCTCAAAGGAACAAGCAGTGGCAAAAACGTTGCTGTAGCTAGCACAAGTAGTATCAGAAGGGGTGGTGGTAGCAGCAGCCACAGGAGCATGCCTGAGCTGCCTATGTCATCCAGCGGTCATGATTTTTTGACTAACAATCCAGCTGTATAGAAATGGTTGACTCGCTCTTTAACATCGTCTCAGGTGACAATAGATACACAGCCAGGAATCTGTGTTTTTTCTGACACAACAATTACTTGGCATGGCACACTTTGTCACCAATAATGTGAAGAACATTGCGTTAGGTGGGGCTGACCCATATGTTGTGCATGGCGCATGTCTTTACTCTGGTTTTCAGGTTCTACCCAACTGAAAGACGTATTGAAAATGTCAAGGAAACTGTGCATGCACTTCAGCCACTCTTGCAGTGCAAAACATGCCCTCCTTGAGATGCAAAGGCAGAATGTGGTTCCACCAGTTGGAACTGCACACTCCACATGCTGGACTAACTGTATAAGCAGAGGAAACCAGTGACCTATTTCTTGATGAGGCAGACAGACAGGACTACTCCCTGGTGTAACATTGATGCTAGACAGTGGCAGCTAATGTGCGACATCTGCTGTTTGTTCAGACCCTTTGAGAAGGCCACTTTATTTGT
The DNA here is from genome assembly GCF_905171765.1 of Bufo bufo. Classification (NCBI taxonomy): domain Eukaryota; kingdom Metazoa; phylum Chordata; class Amphibia; order Anura; family Bufonidae; genus Bufo; species Bufo bufo. The sequence goes on along the minus strand of NC_053389.1, from coordinate 90,348,546 downwards.
CAATAACCAGGATTACAGGATGAATGATGTCATTTCACTCCTTCACGTCCTGGAGACAATGCTAATAAATTTGACTAGTAAGGGGCAGAAGAAGTAGTTCCTAGTTTTATGGCCACCTGAGCCATGTGGAGGCTGAACTGGCAAAGGAGGAGGTGGTTTATCTGCCCATGTAACAAGAGAGGAGCAGGAGGGAGTCCCTTGCACAAATGGCCAGATAGTATCTTTTTATTAAAGGTTAACAAAAACCATTACATTCTCTCCATTAAAAGGCAAATCACACATAAGCCCAGTACAATAATCAATATGGGATTAATCACAACAGTTTCCTTTTAGACCTTACCCAGGTCGGCAGCAGATAGTAACATTAATATTGTGAATAGCACCAAATAGAATATAGCTTGGAATAATAGAAAGTACCGCATACACACATACATTCATACACTCCTTCATCAGCCAGAGACAAAATATCACTACCTCCTAAGGCAATAGCGTTTGGGCTCCAATCCAGGGGTCCCAAATTTTCATAAAACGGTCTGGGGTCCCTCGTCGCTCATATATAAACTTATCCATCTCAAGGTCAGTATTGATTATTTGTATCCATTGTTGCACCTTAGGACTCTTAGGGGGTTTCCAATAAAGGAGGATGGTTTTCCTAGCGTAGAACAACAGAATTCTGTATAATTTCCTGCCGAACATGGTGGGAATAACCTCATTAGCTATCCCAGAAAACTCGTCAGTGGAGTACAGACATTAGGAAAGCCCAGTTTATCATTAATGTAGGCATGAATCTCATCCCAGAAGCCAAAGATGACTGGACACTGCCAAATCATATGAATTAGGCAGCCCTTTTCATATCCACATCGCGTACATTGTGGGTCAGGTAATTTACCCATTTTGAATAGTCTCTCAGGGGTATAGTATATCCTATGAAGCCACTTAATTTGAATCAATTGATCTCTAGCGCTCACCACTGTCGATTTCCATGTACCGCCAATTTCCTTAATATGTGTATCTTCTAGACTTTCAACATCTCCTCTCCACCTGACAGGAGAGTTATCAAGGGGAGAGTCTTGCAGCATCATTAGCGATGCATAGAGAGCCGACACCGGTTTGACAAAAGGAACTCTCCTAACCACCGCCTCCACCGAGCCACACTCCAGCTTTAGAGGCTCTCTACCAAACTGCGCATGACAGGCATGTCTAAGCTGAAAGTATCTGAACACACTATGTTGGGGTAAATTAAACTCTTGCTTCAGACTGCTAAAAGATCTGAACAACGCCCTATCATACAATTGGGTGAGATAACGCACTCCCTTTTGGGGCCAAAATTCTAATTCTACTAATGAGAACAATTCCGGTAAACCTCTATTTTTCCACAAAGGCAAATATGGTGACCAAGCAGGAGTATTCTCCCTAGGGTTGCTCATCTGACTCCATTTGACCCAGATCTTCACTGCCGCAGCCATAGATTGGGTATAGTGTTCAGCAGAGCTAGCTCCACTTCTGTATGCCAAATTCGTAAGCGCTTCATAGGACCCCATCAATGCTGCCTCTAGAACTACCGCCGGATTGCCCGAGTCAGCCCGTACCCACCAGGTCACGTAGCTCAGCTGCACAGCCACATAGTACATGTACATATTTGGCAAAGCAAGGACTCCCTGTAGGTAGGTTGCCTGAAGGGTGCGTCTCGCTATTCTGGGAGAGGATTTGTTCCATAAAAAGGGAGTAATTACTTTATCCACTGTAGTGAAATGTTTCTTGGGGAGCAGTATCGGGGCAGCCCTATATAGGTAAAGCAACTTTGGGAGAAGAATCATTTTTATAATATTGATACGCCCAATGAGATTCAGAGGTAAGTTCTCCCAAGCTTCAAATTTTTTAGTACAATACTGCACTGTAGGAGCAAAATTCAGGTCATAAAACTTCGCTACCTCTTTATGAATATTAATCCCCAAATATGTAAATTGCTCAACAATTTGAAGCCTAGTATTCAATGAGATGTGAGTTGGAATAAATCCATCAATTGGGCAGAGACTTGACTTCGCCCAGTTCACACGGAGCCCCGAGAAGCCTCCAAAATGGTCCACAACCTGTAAGAGGGTATCTAAAGACTTCCCTGGATCTGCTAGGTATACCAACATGTCATCGGCGTATAGCGAGAGTTTCTCTGTAATTCCCGCTATTTCCCAACCTTCTATGTTTGAGTCAGAGGAAATGAGTATCGACAGAGGCTCCATTATTAATGCAAATAACAAGGGGGAGAGAGGGCAGCCTTGTCTAGTGCCTTTACCTAAGGGGAAGGGATCCGATGTATACCCATTCACTCTGACTCTTGCTGAGGGGAATCTATAAAGCATCTGTAGCCAGTGCAGAAATTTCACAGGGAACCCCATACGCTCTTGCACCGCCCACATAAAGTCCCACTCTACTGAGTCAAAAGCTTTTTCGTTATCCAAGGAAGCTAGGACCCTCATACCTTGATTATCATGTTTAACCTGAAGATTAGTGAACAAACGTCTAAGAAATTAATGTCGGTAGTCTTCCCAGGCATGAAACCCGACTGATCTACCCCCACCAAGGAGAGAATTACCTCCCTCAATCTCAATGCCGGTATCTTTGCAAAGATTTTGACATCGAGATTCAGAAGTGAGATAGGTTGATAAGAGCTACATTGATCAGACGGCTTCCCCTGCTTATGTATTACAACTATTGTCGCCTCCGAAAAGGAAGAAGGCAGACAACCTTGTTCCAGGCCATATCTCAACAGCTCCCCCATTCTAGTAGCAAGATCTTTTGAAAAAAGTTTATACCATTCAGCTGTAAATCCATCAGGACCCGGGGTCTTTTTGTTTGCTAAAGAGTTAATGGCAGTTTCAATCTCGGAATCAGATATGTCCGCCGCCAGGGCCTCCCTATCCTCCCTATCCACTGAGGGGATGTTAATACCTGCAAGAAATTTGGAAATCTCTCCCGGGGTGTTCATGGTTTTGGGGGCATACAGGTTCGTATAGTAGAAGGCGAACTGACGACAAACATCTTTAGGCTCCCTCAACCACACTCCCTGGTCATTCAATACTCCCGCTACTATCAATTCATTAGCTGCAAGTACTAGCTTCAAGTACTACATTAAGTACTAGTAAAGAGATATTGCAGCAGACTGAAGAGATTCAAGAGATACTGCAAGAGATTGGCTTAGAGTCTCCAACTGGCTCATCTGTGTTGTTTTTGCTGATCATTGCTTGAGAAGAGGTAAGGAATTCGGTCAGCTGTTTGCTATTGTGCGTTTGCTAATGAGCCTAGCTCACTAAGGTGTTACATTTGTTGCTGGGGGAGGAGTTTGGGAAGGAGTGTGTGTATATATAGAGACAGACTCATTAGCTGGCCTAATTCATTAGCTGCAAGTACTAGCTTCAAGTACTACATTAAGTACTAGTAAAGAGATATTGCAGCAGACTGAAGAGATTCAAGAGATACTGCAAGAGATTGGCTTAGAATTTCCAACTGGCTCATCTGTGTTGTTTTTGCTGATCATTGCTTGAGAAGAGGTAAGGAATTCGGTCAGCTGTTTGCTATTGTGCGTTTGCTAATGAGCCTAGCTCACTAAGGTGTTACATTTGTTGCTGGGGGAGGAGTTTGGGAAGGAGTGTGTGTATATATAGAGACAGACTCATTAGCTGGCCTAATTCATTAGCTGCAAGTACTAGCTTCAAGTACTACATTAAGTACTAGTAAAGAGATATTGCAGCAGACTGAAGAGATTCAAGAGATACTGCAAGAGATTGGCTTAGAGTCTCCAACTGGCTCATCTGTGTTGTTTTTGCTGATCATTGCTTGAGAAGAGGTAAGGAATTCGGTCAGCTGTTTGCTATTGTGCGTTTGCTAATGAGCCTAGCTCACTAAGGTGTTACATTTGTTGCTGGGGGAGGAGTTTGGGAAGGAGTGTGTGTATATATAGAGACAGACTCATTAGCTGGCCTAATTCATTAGCTGCAAGTACTAGCTTCAAGTACTACATTAAGTACTAGTAAAGAGATATTGCAGCAGACTGAAGAGATTCAAGAGATACTGCAAGAGATTGGCTTAGAGTCTCCAACTGGCTCATCTGTGTTGTTTTTGCTGATCATTGCTTGAGAAGAGGTAAGGAATTCGGTCAGCTGTTTGCTATTGTGCGTTTGCTAATGAGCCTAGCTCACTAAGGTGTTACATTTGTTGCTGGGGGAGGAGTTTGGGAAGGAGTGTGTGTATATATAGAGACAGACTCATTAGCTGGCCTAATTCATTAGCTGCAAGTACTAGCTTCAAGTACTACATTAAGTACTAGTAAAGAGATATTGCAGCAGACTGAAGAGATTCAAGAGATACTGCAAGAGATTGGCTTAGAGTCTCCAACTGGCTCATCTGTGTTGTTTTTGCTGATCATTGCTTGAGAAGAGGTAAGGAATTCAGTCAGCTGTTTGCTATTGTGCGTTTGCTAATGAGCCTAGCTCACTAAAGTGTTACATTTGTTGCTGGGGGAGGAGTTTGGGAAGGAGTGTGTGTATATATAGAGACAGACTCATTAGCTGGCCTAATTCATTAGCTGCAAGTACTAGCTTCAAGTACTACATTAAGTACTAGTAAAGAGATATTGCAGCAGACTGAAGAGATTCAAGAGATACTGCAAGAGATTGGCTTAGAGTCTCCAACTGGCTCATCTGTGTTGTTTTTGCTGATATTGCAGGAGATAGTCAGGAGGTAGGCTGGAAGGTGGAAACAATACAAAAAAAAAAAGGTAAGATTTGTTTGATTTGTTTGATTTAAAGTTACAAATTTATTTTTTTATTTTTTTATTTTTTTCTCCTCTTTAAAATGGCAGACTTGGTTCAGTGCAGGAATTGTTGTGCATTTATTTCATGTTCCACTCTTTGGAGATTCGGATGCTGTCAGATCTGTAGACAGTTCTCCTTACTGCAGCAGGAAATTGCATTTTTGAAAGCTGAAATATTTAAATTATCTGTTAAACAAACTCCAGCTAGGACTGCTGCAATGCCACTGCCACAGAGGACCCCCAGAAATGGCAGATGGGTTAATGTAGGTTCTGGAAGTCTTAGAGTGGTGGATAGAAGACATGTCCCACAGTCGGTGGTTCTCCATAATTCATTTGCAGCACTCTCAGAATGTAAGGACAACATGGATATGGACTCAAGCACAGAGGGTGAGAAACCATCGACTCCTATGTCTAATGTATGCAACAAAAAAGATAAAGTGAAGTTTCAAAGGATGCAGCTGTTGCTGGGTGATTCAATCATAAGAAGTGTGGAGCTTAAAGAAAATGGTTTTGTGAGATGTCTCCCTGGGGCTACTGCTAGAAGAGATAGAAGACGTATTATTAATATTGTTAAGCAAGCAAAGCAGGAAGGGGACGTGGATGTTCTTGTCCATCTAGGGACAAATGACCTGGCTTGCAATGAAGTGTCAGAGGTGAAAAAATCTTTTATCACACTTGGTAATGACGTACAGGATTTAGCATCCACCATTTCATTTTCTGAAGTTCTGCCTGTGCATAATGTTCGGAATGATAGGCAGAGGCGCATAAAGGAGTTCAACATATGGCTTGGTAAATGGTGTCAAGAGCAAGGATTTGGCTTTGTTTCGCATGATAGCTCTACTTGGAATAGAAAGGAACTGTACAAAAAAGATGGTTTGCATCTTTCTCTCAAAGGAACAAATATACTTAGTGAACAACTCCAAGAATTTGCGGAAGAGTATTTAAACTAGGAAGGGGGGGCAAAAGAGTGAAAATAAAAGAGTCCAATTGCCCCCCAAAACAATGCCAGAACAGGTCAGAAGCACAGAGGTTAAGAAATGATAAGCTCAGAGTCCTGTCTACAAATGCTCGCAGTTTAGGTAAAAAAATCAATGAACTTGGGTCAATAATGGCATCTGAGAATGTAGATTTAGTGGCTGTTACGGAGACATGGTTTAATGAAAGAAATGACTGGGACATAACCATACCAGGGTACTCTTTATACAGAAGAGACAGAGAAGGCAAGAAAGGAGGAGGAGTGGCCCTGTATGTGAAAGATAGCATTAAATCTAACCTAATACAAGTTGGTGAGGCCAACATAGAGTCAGTTTGGGTTACGTTGCAGTTTGCTAACCATGCAGTAACTCGTGTAGGTGTGATATATAGACCACCTGGTCAAGTTAAAGAACTAGATGATCTACTAGTTGAAGAAATAGCTAAAATGACAATGAAAAGAGAAGTTATCATTATGGGAGATTTCAATCTTCCAGATATAAACTGGAAAACCAAAATAGCAAGTTCTACCAGGAGTACAGATATTCTAAATTCCCTACTGGGGTTATCTCTACAACAAGTGGTTGAGGAGCCAACCCGGAGGGAGGCCATTTTGTATTTTTGTATTCACAAACGGGGATTCGGTATATGATGTCATTGTAGGCGAAACCTTGGGATCTAGTGATCACCAGTCAGTGTGGTTTAATATAAGAACTGTGAAAGAGTCCCACCACACAAAAACAAAAGTTTTAGATTTTAGAAAAACAGACTTTTTAAAAATGAAATTAGTTATAAATGAGTCCTTATCAGACTGGAACGGATTACATGGAGTCCAGGAGAAATGGGACTACTTAAAAGGTGCATTATTGAAGGCAACAGAAAATTGCATTAGACTTGTCAGTAAAAGCAAAAAAAGGAGGAGACCAATGTGGTACTCAGCAGAAGTGGCCCAAATCATTAAAAATAAAAAGCTAGCATTTTGTAATTATAAAAAAAAACAGAGCAATGAAGATAAGGAAATCTACAAGATTAGGCAGAGAGAGGCCAAGCAAGTTATAAGAACTTCTAAAGCGCAGGCAGAAGAAAAACTAGCTCAGTCTATGAAAAAAGGGGATAAGACATTCTTCAGATATATAAATGAAAAAAGGAAATTAAAACAAGGAATAACTAAATTAAAAACAAAGGACGGAAGGTATGTAGAAGAGAATAAAGGGCTAGCCGACTGCCTTAATGAATACTTCTGTTCAGTTTTTACAAAAGAAAAAGGAGAAGGACCTCCACTAGAAAGAATGACTATTAAATCGTTTGATGCATGTATCTTTACAGAGGAAGATGTTCTAAGTTTGCTGTCTAAGGTGAAGACGGATAAGTCACAGGGGCCTGATGAGATACACCCAAAATTATTAAAAGAGCTTAGTGGTGAGCTGGCAAAACCGTTAACAGATTTATTTAACCAATCATTAGTAACAGGAGTCGTCCCGGAAGATTGGAAATTGGCAAATGTCGTGCCCATTCACAAGAAAGGTAGTAGGGAGGAATCGAGCAACTATAGACCAGTGAGTCTGACATCAATAGTAGGCAAATTAATGGAAACCCTATTAAAGGATAGGATTGTGGAACATCTAAAATCCCATGGATTGCAAGATGAAAAACAACATGGGTTTACTTCAGGGAGATCATGTCAAACAAATCTTATAGATTTTTTTGACTGAGTGAATAAAATAATAGACGGTGGAGGTGCAGTAGACATCGCATATCTAGATTTTAGTAAGGCTTTTGACACTGTCCCACATAGAAGACTTATCAATAAACTGCAGTCATTGAGCATGGACTCCCATATTGTTGAGTGGATTAGGCAGTGGCTGAGTGACAGACAACAGAGGGTTGTAGTCAATGGAGAACATTCAAAACAAGGTAATGTTACCAGTGGGGTTCCACAGGGATCTGTACTGGGACCGATTTTGTTTAATATCTTCATAAGTGATATTGCAAAAGGCCTCGCTGGTAAGGTTTGTCTTTTTGCTGATGACACAAAGATATGTAACAGGGTTAATGTTCCTGGAGGGAAACGCCAAATGGAAAAGGATTTAGGAAAACTAGAAGAATGGTCAGAACTCTGGAAACTGAAATTTAATGTGGATAAGTGCAAGATAATGCACCTGGGGCGTAAAAACCCAAGGGCAGAATATAGAATATTTGACACAGTCCTGACCTCAGTATCTGAGGAAAGGGATTTAGGAGTAATTATTTCAGAAGACTTAAAGGTGGGAAGACAATGTAATAGAGCAGCACGAAATGCCAGCAGAATGCTTGGATGTATAGGGAGAGGTATAAGCAGTAGAAAGAGTGAAGTGCTTATGCCGCTGTACAGAACACTGGTGAGACCTCACTTGGAGTATTGTGCGCAGTACTGGAGGCCATATCTCCAGAAGGATATAGATACTCTAGAGAGAGTTCAGAGAAGAGCTACTAAACTAGTACATGGATTGCAGGATAAAACTTACCAGGAAAGGTTAAAGGACCTTAATATGTATAGCTTGGAAGAAAGAAGAGACAGAGGGGATATGATAGAAACTTTTAAATACATAAAGGGAATGAACTCGGTAAAGGAAGAGAGCATATTTAAAAGAAGAAAAACTACCACAAGAGGACACAGTTTTAAATTAGAGGGGCAAAGGTTTAAAAGTAATATAAGGAAGTATTACTTTACTGAGAGAGTAGTGGATGCATGGAATAGCCTTCCTGCAGAAGTGGTAGCTGCAAATACAGTGAAGGGGTTTAAGCATGCATGGGATAGGCATAAGGCCATCCTTCATATAAGATAGGGCCGGGGGCTATCCATAGTATTCAGTATATTGGGCAGACTAGATGGGCCAAATGGTTCTTATCTGCCAACACATTCTATGTTTCTATGTTTCTATGTTTCTATCGATTGTTGGGTCTCAGATCTAGCCAGATAAGACAAAGCTCTACCACATTTATCACCATCTGAAAAAATGGTTTGTCTCTGACTTAAGAATTTCTTTTGAGTATACTCAGTTAAATGCAGAGTAAACCTACGCTGTGCATCTAGCCACAAATTCTGGTTCACACTAGAAGGATCTAGAAAGTACATCTTCTCACTCTCTACCAGTTCTCTCTCCAACTTCGAACGCTTAATAGTCAATTCCTTTCTGTGAGTTGCTATTGCAGAAATCAGTGCCCCCCTTGCCACCGACTTAAAGCGTCCCATTCGACTAGGGGATTTACAGATCCTTCATTCTCCATCCAATAGCTTCCCATGACATCTAGACATTTACTCACCACCGGTAAGACTTCCAACCACATGGGGTTCAAGCGCCATTGTTTATCCGCTGAAGCTAACGGTTGGGACAAAATCAGAAGGAGGGGGGCATGATCCGAAACGCCCCTTGGCAGATAATCACTAGACCTGACATAGGGAGACAAATCTTTACTGATAAAGGCCAAGTCTATATGGGATAATGAGCCAGTGGTAGCACGAGAATTGTGTATCTGTGGGATGTAAATAACGCCACGTCTCTACCAGATTATAGGTATCAGCCCAACATGAAAGCGCATTGTTGTGAGAGGCCTGGGGATTCAATCTGTCTCGTATTGGATCCAAAGTGTCATTATATTCACCCATAATAATGCGAAACGGCGGTGGGATATAAAGGCCCACAATTAAATATTGCAACCCTCTGATACTGGCATGTAGAATCACATATCTGCCCTGAGGATCTAATTGTACAGAGATTATTTGAAACGGGAGACTCTTAGCAATTAAAATTGAAACCCCTCGAGCATGGTTTGAGTACACTGCGTGATATGTGGGGCCTATCCAGGGGCGCCACAAAGCAAGTACTTTTCTCCCTTGAAGGTGCGTTTCCTGTAGTAAGACAATATCCGGATTGTATTTCTTTAGATAACTAAAGAACTAAAGACCTCTTGATCTTATTGTTAAGACCCCTAATGTTCCAGGAAAGTAGTTTAATTAATGCCATTTTACCCACCAGAAAAAAAAACATCCTACGCCTCAGACTGATGAAGGAACACTCACACACACACATACACACCCTATCATATATAATTTCAAAACATACACCCTCACCAACCCACCCCACCCTAGCCTTCCCAACCCACCCTAACATGGTTGAGCTATATCCCTTAACTAGCAACTTTCGGGTATGATCGCCCTACCCTAACACTTTAGAACATGTATACCCTATAGGTATTCTAGTGATGAAAAGCAGGTAAACACTTCTTTCTTCCAGTAACAGTGCGTGCCTGTGCAGGATAAATGCTACCCAGCACACATATATAGGGTTAAACAAAATTCCTAACAGATAGTTAACAACTCCCACGGTTAGGACTTATAACATGAACAACAGTAGTGTGGTAAAACTGACACTCCCGCCCCCTCCCTTATTCAGAGGAGTAAACCGCCATGCAGTCAAATATAAACTATTCATACTGTCACCGCCTGAGTTCAGTTCGTCAGCGATGGGGCCTTGCATTTAAGTTCCTGTCGATCCAATCTGAGGCTTCTTCAGGAGTATTAAAGAAACGGACGGCTTCCCCATCCTGCACCCGTAGCCGAGAAGGATAGATCATTGCATATTTCACATTTTTATCTCTCAGCCGTGTACGGACCTCTGTAAATTGCTCCCTTTTCTTTTGTACCTCTGCGGTAAAATCTGGGTAGAATGACAAACGAACATTTTCATAGGTGATGTTGCCCCTCTGTCTGAGGGCCAGCAAAATGGCATCTCTATCCCTGTAATTCAGGATCCTCATAATGAATGGTCTTGCCGGGGATCCCAGCAGTAATGGCCTAGTCGGAACTCGATGCGCTCTTTCTACCACAAAAAAAACAGAGAGAGTGGTAGGCTGCAAAACATCTTTGATGAGTTGTTCCGCAAATGATTCTGGGGTAGACCCCTCTGCACGTTCTGGTAGGCCCAGGATGCGGATATTATTGCGTCTGTTGCGATTTTCCACGTCTTCCGCTAGCTTGTAATATCTGAACCTGCTGTAATAACTGCCTGGTGTCAGTTCCCATCCTTCTGGATGTATCTTCCACGTCACTTAATCTTTGCTCCACTGCAGAGGTTATTTCTCTTATTTTGTCAAAGTCGTGCCGCAAGCAGCTGAGGTCAGATTGGAGATGATCTATTTTTGATGTAAGAGCAGCTTGACAAGCTGCAATAGCTTTCATAATTTGAGATGTTTCAGCAGAGGGTACAGAGACTTGGGATCCCTCATTCTCATGCTCTGTCTGGCTCATGGCATCCATATATTGTTTAACCGTTGACGGAGCCAGAGAGGGGGTTCTGCGGCCCATAGAATCAGTCCCCAGACAGTAAGGTATACGGCAGGGATAAATCCTGTATAATAACAGGTGGACACTTAACTGAGTTCAACACGAATTGGGGGATCAGCCAGCCAGACTAGTGTTGCTTTCCCGTTGCTTTACAGAGGGTAAGTATGCCAGTCCCACAATGCCAACTTTCTTTATATGTTCAGGGGACTCTCAGGTGGCTGCTGTAATGACCGCCCAGACAACCCTCTACAGAGGGGATCACTATAGGTCTTGTGCTGTTAGTGCTGACAGAGGAGATGCACTCACCCCTGTTGTCGCACTGCTCTGCTCCGTCTTCCAGGTTAGATAGGAAAAGTTCTGACCCGCCGCTTCCACCTCCAAGATGGTGCCCACCACGCTCACCACGTGGCTCCGTCTGCACTCCCGCCACGGGTCGCAAGCCTCCTCCGATTGCAGGCAACAGCTTACCGCAAGTGCTCCGCTTCAGGCCTGGCAGCGTCCCGGCAGGACACCTCGGAGAGGTCCACAATTCTGCGCAGCCCCACAGGTATCTCGCGCAGCGCTTGGCTTCTCTCACCCCATGTCACGGATGGTGTTACAGAAAACTAGAAGACACAAATGAAGATCCGACTGACTTGATCTAAAACTAAGGAACAAAAGGGTAAGCCCTGTAACAACGCTAGCTCTCTCCCTTACTGCTCAGCCTATGCAAAAATCTCAATGGTAGAAATTTGCATACCCTCGTTCCTCGACTGTATGACACCTGAACACCCTATAATAGTGAGGGGACGCGACCACCGGCTCCCTACACTTAATACGGAGGGAGTCAGGGTCACCTAAGATCAAGCCTACAGGAAAACAGAAATAAAGAAACAGACTTATCTTGTGGATGCAGTAGTAACAGCTTCTAGCATCAGCACACTCCAGGAAGTTGTATAAACCGCAAAGTGATGCAGTATGGGAGGGGATTTAAAGGGATGCAATCAGTGCAACTAGATGACAGCTGAGAGAGGGAAATGAGATGACAAAAGGAAAGCAAAACAAAAGAACCTCAAGCAGGAGGTTCTGAAGAACGTCTGTCAGAGCTTCTCAGATGTCTGGCGGTGACAGTACCCCTCCTTCTACGAGTTGACTCCGGACACTCAGAGCCCACCTTCTCAGGATGGGACCTATGGAAAGCCCTGATGAGACGAGTGGCCTTAATGTCCGTCACTGGGACCCACATCCTCTCCTCAGGACCATGACTCTCCCAATGAACGAGGTACTGGAGAGAACCGCGGACAACACGAGAATCCACAATCCTAGAGACCTGAAATTCAAGATTACCATCAACCACAATCAGAGGAGGAGTCAAAGAGGAGGGTACAATGGGTTGGACATAAGGTTTTAATAGGGACTTATGGAAAACATTATGGATCTTCCAAGTCTGAGGAAGATCAAGACGGTAGGCAACAGGACTGATGACGGACAAGATTTTGTAAGGCCCAATAAACTTAGGACCCAACTTCCAGGAGGGAACCTTCAATTTGATATTCTTAGTAGACAACCACACCAGATCACCAACATTCAGGTCCGGACGAGGCACACGTCTCTTATCCGCCACACGCTTATATCTCCCACTCATGCTCTTTAGATTATCCTGAATCTTTTGCCAAATAGATGACAAAGACGAGGAGAATCTCTCCTCATCAGGTAAACCAGAAGAGCCCTCTCCAGAGAATGTCCCAAACTGCGGATGAAACCCAAATGCACCAAAAAATGGTGACTTATCAGAGGACTCCTGACGACAGTTATTTAAAGCAAACTCAGCAAGGGAGAGAAAAGAACACCAATCCTCCTGATTCTCCGCCACAAAACAGCGCAGATATGTCTCCAGATTCTGATTGACGCGCTCCGTCTGGCCATTCGACTGTGGGTGGAAAGCAGGAGAGAATGACAACCGAACCCCCAAGCGAGAACAGAAAGCCTTCCAGAATCTGGAAACAAACTGCGTGCCCCTATCAGAGACTATGTCTGAAGGAATACCATGCAATTTGACAATGTGATCAATAAATGCCTGCGCCAGCGTCTTAGCATTGGGCAACCCAGGAAAAGGAATGAAATGCGCCATTTTGCTAAAACGGTCCACCACCACCAGAATCACAGTCTTCCCCGAGGAACGAGGCATGTCCGTAATGAAGTCCATGGACAGATGTGTCCAAGGACGAGAAGGAATGGGTAACGGGAGAAGAGGACCTGATGGCCGTGAATGAGGGACTTTGGCACGAGCGCAGGTCTCGCAGGCTGCCACAAAACCCTCAACCGACTTACGAAGCGCCGGCCACCAGAATCTCCGAGTGATGAGATTCACTGTGGCTCTACCCCCCGGGTGCCCAGCAAGGACAGTATCGTGGTGCTCCTTAAAAACCTTGTGTCTTAAAGCGAGAGGCACAAACAACCTCCCAGGAGGACAAAGATCAGGAGCCTCTGCCTGGGCTGCCTGAACCTCTGCCTCCAATTCAGGATAAAGAGCAGAGACCACCACACCTCCAGCCAAAATGGGACCCGGGTCTTCAAAATTCCCACCTCCTGGAAAACAACATGACAGGGCATCCGCCTTCACATTCTTAACCCCAGGGCGGAACGTGACAACAAAATTAAACCTTGAAAAGAACAAAGACCATCTGGCCTGTTTCGGGTTCAGACGCTTGGCTAACTCCAAGTAGGCCAGATTCTTATCATCACATTATATTGCTATACTGTATATATGATGTGTGTTCTGTCCTCTACATTGGCGCAAACCTTATTATTTGAATATTTACACTGCTTTAGGAACGTCTTCAGACACTTTTTTCACATTTTATGTTGTGGCTTTGAGCTAAAATTTAAAAACAATTCAAGTTTTCCCTCACCAATCTGTACTCAATACCCCATAATAGGAAATTAAAAGCTCAATAAAAAAAATTAAAAATAAATCACATTTATTATAAAGGAAAAGCTTAGGGTAAGGCCCCTTTCACACGGGCGAGTATTCCACGTGGATGTGATGCGTGAGTTGAACGCATTGCACCCGCACTGAATCCCGACCCATTCATTTCTATGGGGCTGTTCACATGAGCGGTGATTTTCACGCATCACTTGTGCGTTGCGTGAAAATCGCAGCAAGCTCTATTTTGTGTGTTTTTCACGTAATGCAGGCCCCATAGAAATGAATGGAGTTGCGTGAAAATCTCAAGCATCCGCAGCCAAGTGCAAATGCGGTGCGATTTTCACGCACGGTTGCTAGAGATGATCGCCTTCTCTTCTGTCTCCTTCTTTGCTGTGTGGAGGAAAAGGACCTGTGGTGACGTCACTCCGGTCATCACATGATCTTTTACCATGGTGATGGATCATGTGATGGACCATGTGATGACCGGAGTGACGTCACCACAGGTCCTGTTCCTCCACACAGCAAAGAAGGAGACAGAAGAGATGCCGGGCTCCGCGAGCAAGTGGATTAAGGTGAGTTAAATAATTTTTTAATTTTTTTTAACCCCTCCAGCGCTATTTTACTATGCATTCTATATTCAGAATGCTATTATTTTCCCTTATAACCATGTTATAAGGGAAAATAATACAATCTACAGAACACCGATCCCAAAAATCACGCATGTTCCCGCACCTTTTACCACACCTTTTCCCCCAACACCTGTCTGAAAGAGGCCTAAATGTTTCCATTTCTCTTTATCATCTATGAGATGTTTCTACACCTTGATTAGAGTCTACCTGTGGTAGATTTAGTTGATTGGACATGAATTGGAAACTCACAACCCTGTCCATATATGGTCTCTCAGCTGATAACTTAGAACAAAAATCAAGCCATAAGGAGGAAACAACTGCCTCTATACCACAGAAACAGGATTGTGTGAAGATCTGCAGAAGGGCACAATAAATGTATGCTGCACAGTTCCCAAAAGCATAGTGGCCTCCATAATTTATTAATGAAAGAAGTTTTGAACAATCAAGACTCTTTCTAGATCTGGCTACCCCATCAAATTAAGTAATCCGGGCAGAAGGGCCTTCGTAAGAAAAGTGGCCAAGAACCAAATAGTCACTCTGGCTGAGTTCCAAAGATTCTGTATGAAAATAGAAGAAACATCCAGAAGGTCAACCTTGACTGCAAGGTCAACCATCACTACAGCACTCCACCAATCTGGGCTTTATGGCATAGTGGCGAGAAAGAAGATTGACCAAGATGTAACTTTTTTGGGCCCCCAGCATCATGTCTGAAAGAAACCAGGCACTGCTCATCACCTGCCCAATGCTATCCTTATAGCGAATTATAGTGGTGGCAGCATCATGCTTTGGGGGTGTTTTTCAGCAGCTGGGACAGAGAGACTTCTCAGGGAGAGAAAGCTGAATGGAGAAAACTATAGAGATATT
The DNA here is from genome assembly GCF_905171765.1 of Bufo bufo. Lineage (NCBI taxonomy): Eukaryota > Metazoa > Chordata > Amphibia > Anura > Bufonidae > Bufo > Bufo bufo. The sequence continues at coordinate 90,333,043 of NC_053389.1, read as the reverse complement.
CTTAATAAAAACCTTATCCAGAGTTCTCTGGACCTCAGACTAGGCTGAAAGTTCACCTTCCAACAAGACAATGACCCTAAGCACACAGCCAAAACAACATAGTGTATGAGTGGCTTAGAGACTCTGTGACTCAGTGGCCCATAATGAGCCCTTACATGAGCCCAATCGAAGATCTCTAAAGAAAATGACTTGAAAATGGCTGTCCAACGGTTCCCATCCAGCCTGATAGAGCTTGAGAGGATCTGAAGAGAAATATGGTAGAAATCCCCAAAATCCAACTGTGCAAACCTTGGGGTACCCAAGAAGACTGGATGCTGTAATTGCTGCCAAAGGTGCTTCAACTAAGTCTTGAGTAAAGGGTCTGACATTGTTTATGTTAATGCAAGATTTTAGTTTTTCCTTTTCAATAAATTAGCAAAGATACTGAACATTCTGTTTTCACTTACATTATGGAGTGTTGAATTATTGGGAAAACTTGGTTTTGTTTTTTATTTTAGCACAACATAACAAAATGTGAAAAAGTGAATGGGTCTGAAGACCTTCTGAATGCATTGTAAGATAAAATGTTCAAAATTTCTAGATATACTGAATAATGCTGAGTTAAATGAGGAGTAAAATCTTTTAAAATAAATTTTGGAAAACTCTGTATGTAATTAATCTGAACTATGGTTCTGCTACATTCTCCATCATTAGAGAAATCTCTCATAGAACTCAGGGGACATAAATGTATTAATTAAAGACTTTTTAAGTTTGAGCTGTGAGCCATATTCAATAAACTGCAATTCACAGTCTGAAAAACAATATTATTGTTAATTAAAGTTATATGTGCCCCCTTTAAGGTGTGCAATGGAAAGGAGAAAACTTCTATTATATAGCACATGATACAATAAGCTATTTTCTCACAGATTCTGTATGAATTTTGTAGAAAAACACCTCTATCTATTTCCATATAAATTTGGAGGTATACAGAGGTGTTACTGGTACCATATTACTGATTCATAGATTCAGATTTGCCCAAAGGCTCTGAACACATCTATACTGTCAGGAGCCTCCATTCCAAATTCCAGAAAAAATGCCTGAAAAAATAGCATAGCAAGAATATTTTGTCCAGTAAAATGAGAGACACCTTGATGGAAAACCAACCAACTTCATTATAGTCAATAAAGTCCATTGTCTCCGTTACTTTCATATGATGTTTCCAGCACTGCTATAATTTTCAATGTTCTGCTCAGCACAGGGGTCAACAGAGCCAACCATAAGCTGAACCATGGCAGTAGCTCTTATATGCAGATTGTAAATATTTGGGGCAATGGGAGTGAAGGTTCCCAGTAGTAGTCAACTGCCAAAATTATACCATATATCATCTCAAAATACAATCTAAAGAACTAAAGTTCTAGAATCAATGTTACAGTTTTCAGTTATTTATCAATTTAATTATAATGTTTTGCAAAAGTTGCATACTACCGTGTTAGACAGGAAAAAAAAAACTATGGTGGTCATTTATTAATAGTTTTATGTCGCTTATTGGCATACTTAAGCAAGGATTTTGTCACAAAGGTGTTTTGCAACAAAATCTGTGACTTTATCCCGCTCACGTCACTTTAGCGTAGTGGAGGAAAAGGGGAAATGGTGTGGGCAGGGAAGAGGGATGGCTAGCCTGTCTCATTTATCTTTTTTCCACGTCAGTTTATGGAAAATGGCCTTAAAGGATAACTGTCATATTTTTATTTTATTTGTTAGTTTATTAGAGCTAGGCATGTATACCTGAGTTAGTCTGTCAATGATTGCCAAAAGATCTATAATTACCTTATAATAACAGCTTTCATTAATGTGTCCTGTCCCTTTCCACTGCTCCCTTAAAAGACCGTTGCTCTGGCTCATTTGTCTCCAGCTAGGAAGACAGAGGGGCGGTCCTTCACACTGCATGTCTTGCATTAGGCTTCAGAGTGAGGAGGCGTGTCTCTCAGTAATCCAATCTGATTGGCTGGCAGGAAGCTGCATGTGACCTGAGGGAATGCAGTTTTGGCCTCGGAGAACTGACAGAGGAGCCATCTTTAGAAGATACTTATAATGTAGGATTCAAAACAGCCGTAACTAAGGGGAAAACTTAAGGAAAACAGTGGTAAGTGAAGAAACTAAAGATTGCTTTATGCATAATGCTGCTGCATCAGTAACATATGCTAAAATTGATTTTATTATGAAAATTTGACAGTTATCCTTTAAACTATGCCAGCAAGAGAGATGGCATAGTTTAAAGCATAAAAAAATAGGGGGTTGAGTCAGTACAACCTGCCTGTAGGTGCAGATCACTATGGCGAAATACATATACAAACGGAAAATGCAAATTCTATATTCAGAATGCTATTATTTTCCCTTATAACCATGTTATAAGGGAAAATAATACAATCTACAGAACACCGATCCCAAAAATCACGCATGTTCCCGCACCTTTTACCACACCTTTTCCCCCAACACCTGTCTGAAAGAGGCCTAAATGTTTCCATTTCTCTTTATCATCTATGAGATGTTTCTACACCTTGATTAGAGTCTACCTGTGGTAGATTTAGTTGATTGGACATGAATTGGAAACTCACAACCCTGTCCATATATGGTCTCTCAGCTGATAACTTAGAACAAAAATCAAGCCATAAGGAGGAAACAACTGCCTCTATACCACAGAAACAGGATTGTGTGAAGATCTGCAGAAGGGCACAATAAATGTATGCTGCACAGTTCCCAAAAGCATAGTGGCCTCCATAATTTATTAATGAAAGAAGTTTTGAACAATCAAGACTCTTTCTAGATCTGGCTACCCCATCAAATTAAGTAATCCGGGCAGAAGGGCCTTCGTAAGAAAAGTGGCCAAGAACCAAATAGTCACTCTGGCTGAGTTCCAAAGATTCTGTATGAAAATAGAAGAAACATCCAGAAGGTCAACCTTGACTGCAAGGTCAACCATCACTACAGCACTCCACCAATCTGGGCTTTATGGCATAGTGGCGAGAAAGAAGATTGACCAAGATGTAACTTTTTTGGGCCCCCAGCATCATGTCTGAAAGAAACCAGGCACTGCTCATCACCTGCCCAATGCTATCCTTATAGCGAATTATAGTGGTGGCAGCATCATGCTTTGGGGGTGTTTTTCAGCAGCTGGGACAGAGAGACTTCTCAGGGAGAGAAAGCTGAATGGAGAAAACTATAGAGATATTCTTAATAAAAACCTTATCCAGAGTTCTCTGGACCTCAGACTAGGCTGAAAGTTCACCTTCCAACAAGACAATGACCCTAAGCACACAGCCAAAACAACATAGTGTATGAGTGGCTTAGAGACTCTGTGACTCAGTGGCCCATAATGAGCCCTTACATGAGCCCAATCGAAGATCTCTAAAGAAAATGACTTGAAAATGGCTGTCCAACGGTTCCCATCCAGCCTGATAGAGCTTGAGAGGATCTGAAGAGAAATATGGTAGAAATCCCCAAAATCCAACTGTGCAAACCTTGGGGTACCCAAGAAGACTGGATGCTGTAATTGCTGCCAAAGGTGCTTCAACTAAGTCTTGAGTAAAGGGTCTGACATTGTTTATGTTAATGCAAGATTTTAGTTTTTCCTTTTCAATAAATTAGCAAAGATACTGAACATTCTGTTTTCACTTACATTATGGAGTGTTGAATTATTGGGAAAACTTGGTTTTGTTTTTTATTTTAGCACAACATAACAAAATGTGAAAAAGTGAATGGGTCTGAAGACCTTCTGAATGCATTGTAAGATAAAATGTTCAAAATTTCTAGATATACTGAATAATGCTGAGTTAAATGAGGAGTAAAATCTTTTAAAATAAATTTTGGAAAACTCTGTATGTAATTAATCTGAACTATGGTTCTGCTACATTCTCCATCATTAGAGAAATCTCTCATAGAACTCAGGGGACATAAATGTATTAATTAAAGACTTTTTAAGTTTGAGCTGTGAGCCATATTCAATAAACTGCAATTCACAGTCTGAAAAACAATATTATTGTTAATTAAAGTTATATGTGCCCCCTTTAAGGTGTGCAATGGAAAGGAGAAAACTTCTATTATATAGCACATGATACAATAAGCTATTTTCTCACAGATTCTGTATGAATTTTGTAGAAAAACACCTCTATCTATTTCCATATAAATTTGGAGGTATACAGAGGTGTTACTGGTACCATATTACTGATTCATAGATTCAGATTTGCCCAAAGGCTCTGAACACATCTATACTGTCAGGAGCCTCCATTCCAAATTCCAGAAAAAATGCCTGAAAAAATAGCATAGCAAGAATATTTTGTCCAGTAAAATGAGAGACACCTTGATGGAAAACCAACCAACTTCATTATAGTCAATAAAGTCCATTGTCTCCGTTACTTTCATATGATGTTTCCAGCACTGCTATAATTTTCAATGTTCTGCTCAGCACAGGGGTCAACAGAGCCAACCATAAGCTGAACCATGGCAGTAGCTCTTATATGCAGATTGTAAATATTTGGGGCAATGGGAGTGAAGGTTCCCAGTAGTAGTCAACTGCCAAAATTATACCATATATCATCTCAAAATACAATCTAAAGAACTAAAGTTCTAGAATCAATGTTACAGTTTTCAGTTATTTATCAATTTAATTATAATGTTTTGCAAAAGTTGCATACTACCGTGTTAGACAGGAAAAAAAAAACTATGGTGGTCATTTATTAATAGTTTTATGTCGCTTATTGGCATACTTAAGCAAGGATTTTGTCACAAAGGTGTTTTGCAACAAAATCTGTGACTTTATCCCGCTCACGTCACTTTAGCGTAGTGGAGGAAAAGGGGAAATGGTGTGGGCAGGGAAGAGGGATGGCTAGCCTGTCTCATTTATCTTTTTTCCACGTCAGTTTATGGAAAATGGCCTTAAAGGATAACTGTCATATTTTTATTTTATTTGTTAGTTTATTAGAGCTAGGCATGTATACCTGAGTTAGTCTGTCAATGATTGCCAAAAGATCTATAATTACCTTATAATAACAGCTTTCATTAATGTGTCCTGTCCCTTTCCACTGCTCCCTTAAAAGACCGTTGCTCTGGCTCATTTGTCTCCAGCTAGGAAGACAGAGGGGCGGTCCTTCACACTGCATGTCTTGCATTAGGCTTCAGAGTGAGGAGGCGTGTCTCTCAGTAATCCAATCTGATTGGCTGGCAGGAAGCTGCATGTGACCTGAGGGAATGCAGTTTTGGCCTCGGAGAACTGACAGAGGAGCCATCTTTAGAAGATACTTATAATGTAGGATTCAAAACAGCCGTAACTAAGGGGAAAACTTAAGGAAAACAGTGGTAAGTGAAGAAACTAAAGATTGCTTTATGCATAATGCTGCTGCATCAGTAACATATGCTAAAATTGATTTTATTATGAAAATTTGACAGTTATCCTTTAAACTATGCCAGCAAGAGAGATGGCATAGTTTAAAGCATAAAAAAATAGGGGGTTGAGTCAGTACAACCTGCCTGTAGGTGCAGATCACTATGGCGAAATACATATACAAACGGAAAATGCAAATGTGATCGCACACTACATCCAGCACTCTGCCCTCCATGCTGGATGAGACATTGGTTTATATTTTGGCCAAAGCATAGTAAGCCACTCACCGCGTCAAGGCCGTCTCAATTGAGTGGTCCCTAACTCTTGTTCCTACCTGTTTATGGGCCATGACAGCCACATAAAATACAGGGAATGCAGGTCAGCATGCAAGCCAAGTACACTTTGCTTGTAACCCCGTCCGGTGCCATTACAGCTTTCATCGGATCCAGGGATGCAAGTACCAACATGCATGCTGAACCCACCATATACTTCTCCTGGAGCCAGATGGCTAATGGTAGGTTCTATATAAGCAGACTCAGTTTTATACTGACTTTAAAACCAGCCTCCAGGACAGATTAACTGGTCAGGTGTGCAATGACTCCAAGGAGATCGCCACGCCTCCAATATATACTACAAAGAAAAAAATAAGGTGTTGGGTCAGCACAACCTGCCTGTAGGTGCAGATCACTATGGCGAAATACATATACAAACGGAAAATGCAAATGTGATCGCACACTACATCCAGCACTCTGCCCTCCATGCTGGATGAGACATTGGTTTATATTTTGGCCAAAGCATAGTAAGGCTACTTTCACACCTGCGTTCAGGTGTCCGCTCGTGAGTTCCGTTTGAAGGGGCTCACGAGCGGTCCCAAACGCAGCCGCCCAGCCCTGATGCATTCTCAATGGAGACGGATCCACTGAGAATGCATCCGCCTGCCAGCGCTCAGCCTCCGCTCAGTGAGCGGACACCTGAACGCTGCTTGCAGCGTTCGGGTGCCCGCCTGGCCGTGCGGAGGCGAACGGATCCGTCCAGACTTATAATGGAAGTCAATGGGGACGGATCCGTTTGAAGATGACACAGTATGGCTCAATTTTCAAACGGATCCGTCCCCCATTGACTTTCAATGTAAAGTCAAAACGGATCCGTTTGCATTATCATGAACAAAAAAAAAAAAAAAAAAAATTTTTTTTTTTTTTTATTTGTTCATGGATATGCAAACGGATCCGTTCTGAACGGATGCAAGCGTTTGCATTATAGGAGCGGATCCGTCTGTGCAGATACCAGACGGATCCGCTCCTAACGCAAGTGTGAAAGTAGCCTAAGCCACTCACCGCGTCAAGGCCGTCTCAATTGAGTGGTCCCTAACTCTTGTTCCTACCTGTTTATGGGCCATGACAGCCACATAAAATCCAGTGGCTGTCATGGCCCATAAACAGGTAGGAACAAGAGTTAGGGACCACTCAATTGAGACGGCCTTGACGCGGTGAGTGGCTTACTATGCTTTGGCCAAAATATAAACCAATGTCTCATCCAGCATGGAGGGCAGAGTGCTGGATGTAGTGTGCGATCACATTTGCATTTTCCGTTTGTATATGTATTTCGCCATAGCGATCTGCACCTACAGGCAGGTTGTGCTGACTCAACCCCCTATTTTTTTCTTTGTAGTATATATTGGAGGCGTGGCGATCTCCTTGGAGTCATTGCACACCTGACCAGTTAATCTGTCCTGGAGGCTGGTTTTAAAGTCAGTATAAAACTGAGTCTGCTTATATAGAACTTACCATTAGCCATCTGGCTCCAGGAGAAGTATATGGTGGGTTCAGCATGCATGTTGGTACTTGCATCCCTGGATCCGATGAAAGCTGTAATGGCACCGGACGGGGTTACAAGCAAAGTGTACTTGGCTTGCATGCTGACCTGCATTCCCTGGATTTTATGTGGCTGTCATGGCCCATAAACAGGTAGGAACAAGAGTTAGGGACCACTCAATTGAAACGGCCTTGACGCGGTGAGTGGCTTACTATGCTTTGGCCAAAATATAAACCAATGTCTCATCCAGCATGGAGGGCAGAGTGCTGGATGTAGTGTGCGATCACATTTGCATTTTCCGTTTGTATAGTTTAAAGCATGTCGGCAGCAGCAAGAGCCAAAGCTATGTAGAAGCCTAAGCCTCAACATAACTTTGGTGAGTCCAATGGCAACACAAAGAGATTAAGACTGGTGTATTAATCAATGTCCCCCTATGTTATTAACATAGTAACATCATTTGTAAGGCTGATAAAAGACATGCATCCAGTTCAGCCTGTTATCCTGCAACTTGATCCAGGGGAAGGCAAAAAAAAAAACTAATTAGTAGTGTTTATCGAGCACCATAGTGCTCGGGGGCTCGGGCCGAACACCGTGATGTTCGAGCACCCGAGTATAATGGAAGTCAATAGGAAAACCCGAGCATTAAAACAGGTACCCCCTGCTCTGAAGAGGGGAAGGGTGCCTGGTTCATAATAAAATGTCTGAAATTGTTGGTAACACCACCGAAATGGTTCTGTAACAGCATGAGGAGGATGTTTGTATGCATCTTGGACTCGCTGGTTGCTGCTGGGAACTTACATAATGACAATAATACGCACAAAACCAAGGGGGGGGGGGGGGATCGATTTTAGAGGAAAAATTGATAGAACACATTCTTTCCTGAATATTTACTTTTGTATAAAGTGCAAGTGCTGCCAAAAATAACAAGGAAGATGCACTCCGATACACCCTTAGTTACAAATAAAGGAAGGCATCTGTAACGGTCACGTCCACACACACACAGGGGGAAGGGTAGTGACCACTGCGCTCCACCCTCACCCCTGGCCCTGCCTACTTGCCTCACGAGTCCTGATGACAGGGGACAACTGGACGGCAGTCCCTAACTTAGGATATGTGCAGGGAAGACAGACAAGACAAAATACGGAACATGAACGGACCGGGTCAGAACCAAGAGAGCTACGCAGTACAACGGATTAAGCAAAGAATGGCCAGGAGAAGCCGGGGTCAAATACCAGGAGAGTAGCGAAGTACAAGAGGAGTCCTAAGAGAGTAGTCAGGTGGGAGCCGAGGTCACAATACCAGGATGGATGCGCAGTACAGGAGGAGCAGGCAGAGGATCGTCAGGGAACAGGATCAGGTAAGTATTTAGTAGTCCAACAGATAGCCAGGAACCTAGAAATTAACAGGCAACCTGTGACCAGCAGGCTGCCTGTATTTATAGTGGGGAGTGAGGGTCATGTGACGTGGCCAGCGTCACATGACCGACAGACCAACCAGTAGAGCACCGAGTGATCAGCTCGGCGCTCAAGGCAGACTAGGAGCAGGGAGCCACCCAGCCAGCAAAGCCGCCCTGGGAATGAGGTCAAGCACATATCCTCATTCCCAAAGCTAAGCAACAGGTCTGCGGGAAATGGGGGACCAAGTGCACCTTCGGAACCCCGTGACAGCATCATACACACCCTTTACAATTTATGATTGATGGCCTGCTGATGTGAGGCCATCAATTGATGGCCTGCTGATATGACCATCTAAAACATTATGGGCGGTGGCCTGCTGCCGCTTTGGTGACTCCAGTTAAAGTGGGGCCGATGGCACGTCCCCGTGACGGCGATGATCCATTTGGATGTCAGGCCTATCAACTTTCGATGTAATTGTCAGCTCAAAACCATTGTAAACTACGGGTAACGGGGAATCAGTGTTTGATTCCGGAGAGGGAACCTGAGAAACGGCTTCCAAATCCAAGGAAGCCAAACGGGTGGCGCGCAAATCACACACTCCCGATTCGTGGAGGTAGTGACGATAAATAACAATACAGGACTCTTAAGATGCCCTGTTATTGGAATGAGTAATAAAAAATTACAGGGAATGTCACTGCGGTATTTTGGATGAGGAAACGTTATACAGGAGAGGCTCTGCTGCCGCTTTGTTGACTCTAGATAACTTCTACCTGATCGCACGTCCCCGTGACGTCCACGATCCATTTTTATATCTTCCCTATCAACTGTCAATGTTCTTTTATGCGCCTAACATGGTGACCACCGGTAACGGGGAATCATTGTTCGATTTCGGAGAGGAAGCCTGATAAAGGTGCGGGTGTAGGTCTGCTGGTGAGCTAAGGTGGAACCGACAAACCCAACTTGATTTTGATAGCTGCATTAATCTGCAGGTGACCGTCATACAGCTCTACAGATTTGTTTCCATCTGCATCTTTCTCAACAATCTCAACAATCTGTGGCCTCAGTCTTCTATCCAGACTTAGTCATTGTGCCACTATGTGGCCTCCTCATGCTGCCATCTCCATACCATGTCACCTTGCAACTCATTTTTATCACCATGCTGCTGCTGATGCTGCTTAAAAGGCCTTAAACTGATCACTAGGTTCACAATTTAATTAAGGTTTTGGAATCGATAAACCCAACTTGCTTTTGTGGGATGCATCAGTGGCATAGCTAGAAATGACTGGGCCCCACAGCAAATTTTTGAATGGGGCTCCATCCCACAGTAATTTTTTAGTGACCTCTTCCTTTCATGCCGCCCCCATTCCTGTGGCTAGTAAAGATCGCTCTCTCAGACCAGGGCCGGCAGCTGTTCCATCCATTTTATACACTGTCTATACTGTCACTGTATATAATTTCATTGTGTAATACTGTAGAGTGGGCCCTGACCAAATCCTTTAGTCCTCCTCATCCTGGATGGGCCCCTTCTGGGTCAGGGCCCCAAAGCTGCAGCTTCCGCTATAGCTACGCCCCTGGTTTGCATTAATCTACAGGCGACCGTCATACAGCTCCACAGATTTGTTTCCATCTGCATCTTTCTAAACAATCTATGGCCTTAGTCTTTTATCCAGACACAGTCATTGTGCCACTATGTGGCCTCCTCATGCTGAAATCTCCACACCATGTCACCTTGCCACAAATTTTTATCACCATGCTGCTGCTGAAGCTGCTTAAAAGGCCTTAAAGTTATCACTATGCCCACAATCTAATTAAGGTTTTACGCACAAAACCAAATTAAAAATCGATTTTACTGTAAAAATGGATTGAAAACATTCTTTCCTGTATATTTACTTGTATATAAAGTGCTGCCAAAAACTACAAGGAAGAGGCACTCCGATACAACCTGTATATCACATAAAGGAGGGCCTCATTCACATTGAGTTGCGGGCCTGCAGGTGAGCTGACCCTGTAAAAGATTTGAGTTGCGGGCCTGCAGGTGTGCTGACCCTGTAAAAGATTTTAGGTTTGGGCCTGCTGGTGAGCGGACCCTGTAAAAAATTTGATGTGAGGGCCTGCAGGTGAGCAGACCCTGGTAAAAATTAGATGTGAGGGCCTGCTGGTGAGTGGACCCTCTAAAAAATTTGATGTGAGAGCCTGCTGGTGAGCAGGCCCTCTAAAAAATTTGATGTGAGGGCCTGCTGGTGAGCGGACCCTCTAAAAAATTTGATGTTAGGGCCTGCTGGTGAGCGGAAGGGGTGCATGGGAATACAGTCTATTAACTACATTAAAAACAACACATGTAAAGTGCCTTTATGTTCATCAGCATTCCTTTGGTGGAGTCGAGAAGTCATGGTCAATCCAGGCCTTGTTCATTTTTATATGAGTCAACCTGTCAGCATTTTCAATTAACAGGCGGATACGCTTATCTGTTATAATGCCACCAGCAGCACTAAATACACGCCCAGACAAAACGCTGGTGGCAGGGCAGGCCAGCACCTCCAAAGTGTAGAGTGCAAGTTCGTGCCACATGTTCAGCTTGGACACCCAGTAGTTGTAAGGCACTGAGGGATTGTTGAGGATGCTGACATGGTCTGCTATGTATTCCTTCACCATCTTACAAAACTTTTCCCTCCTTGTACCACTAGGCCGCACTAGGCGAGGTGTCATGAAAGTGTCCCATGCCTTGGAGAGTGTTGCTCTGTCTTTGTTGGAACTGCTGTGTGTTCCCCTTGTCTCCCATTTCTCGGTTGCCTAAGGAAGTACGGACTCTGCCGGCCGCGTTGTCAGATGGAAAATTTTGGAGCAATCTCTCTACAAGTACCTTTTGGCATTGCACCGTTTTACTCGTCCTTTCCACCACAGGAATGAGAGATGAAAAGTTCTCTTTGTAGCGGGGGTCAAGAAGGTTGAACACCAAGTAATCCGTGATATCTAAAATGAGTATAACGCGAGGGTCGCGGGAAAGGCAGCCTAACTTGAAGTCAGCCATGTGTGCCAGAGTACCAACAAGCAAGACATCGATGTCGACATCAGGATGACTCTCCATCTCCTCATCCTCCTCTTCTGCTCATCCATGCTGAACCAATGGAATTAAAGTTCCATGGGTACTACCCTCTGTAGCAGAGGCAACTGTCTCCAGCTCCTGCTCCTATTCCTCTTCATGGTCCAATTCAGGCTGAGAAGACGAACTGTGGGTAGTCTGGCTATCACCCTGTGTAATGTCCTCCCCTCATTTCCTTGTCTGCCACATTCAGAGCGTCATCCTTAATTGTGAGCAGTGATCGTTTGAGTAGACACAGCAGTGGGATGGTTACGCTGATGATAGCGTTATCGCCACTAACCATCTGTGTGGATTCATCAAAGTTTTTTAAAACCTCACAGAGGTCTGACATTAATGCCCACTCCTCGCTTGTGAATAGTGGCAGTTGAATCGAAAGGCGACGACCATGTTGTAGCTGGTATTCTACAACTGCTGCTCACAAAGCCTGGCCAACATGTGAAGCTGTGGATGACTTGTGGAAATGGGCACACACGCGGCGCACCTTCACTAGTAGCTCTGGCAAAATGGGGTAGGTTTTGATAAATTGCTGAACCACTAAGTTTAAGACGTGGGCTAGGCATGGAATGTGTGTCAGGTTTCCGAGCTACAGAGCTCCCACCAAGGTACGGCCATTGTCAGAGACAACCATGCCTGGTTGTAGGCTGAGTGGTGGGAGCCACAGCTCGATCTGGTCCCTTATACCCTGCCACAGCTCTGCGGTGGTGTGCTGTTTGTCCCCAAAACAGATCAGCTTCAGCACAGCCGGTTGACGCTTACACACAGCAGTGCTATACTGCTTCCAGCTACCAACTGATGGCTGACTGCTGCTGGAGGTGGAAGTGGAGGAGGAGGCGGCGGAGGAGGAGAAGTGGGGGTTGGAGCCAGTAACATAGATGCTGGCGGAGACCCTGATGGATGTAGGGCCCGTAATCCTGGGCGTGGGTAGCGCCTGTGCCATCCCAGGGTATAACTCACTCCAGGCCTCCACAACATTCACCCAGTGTGCAGTCAAGGAAATGTAGCATCCGTGGCCAGCAGCACTAGTCCATGTGTCCGTGGTTAAGTGGACCTTCCCAGTAACTGCGTTGGTCAGGGCACGGGTGATGTTCTGGGACACATGCTGGTGTAAGGCGGGCACGGCACACCGTGAAAAATAGTGGCAGCTGGGGACCGAGGGACAGCCGCCGACATCAGGCTGTGGAAGGCCTCAGTGTCCACATGCCTAAATAGCAACATTTCATGGGCCAGTAATTTCGAAAGTTGCGCATTTAGTGCTATGGCCTGTGGGTGGGTGGGTATTTGTGCTTGCATTCAAATGACTGTGTTATGGACATTTGGACACTGCGCGGGGACAGGGAAGTGGATTTTGTTGCTGATGGTTCATGCAAAGGTCCAGGTACAGGGCGAGGGGCATCCGGGCCTGCACCTTCGACAGGCGATTGGCCATCAGTGCATAACACAGAGGAAGAGGAGGCAGTGGTGTGACCCGTAGACCCAGATTGTGGACCTAGGTTTTCAGCCTACTTATTACGGTGCTTGGATGCCATGTGGAGGATCATGCTGGTGGTGGTGAGGTTGCTAGTGTTCACGCGCCAGCTAATTTTGGTACGGCACAGGTTGCAAACTACCACTCTTGCCGTCTGCACTTTCCTCAAAAAAGTACCATACTGCAGAACACCTACCCCTTGGCAAGGTAGATTTACGCATAGGGGTGCTCGGTGTAATGGTTGCTGTCTTGTTTGGTGTGGGCCGACTTCTCCCTTTTGCAACCCTACTGCCTCTTCCATCCTGTTGCGGTGCTGCGGGTCCCTCCCCCTCTGTACTGCTGTCCTCACTCGGCTTTTCACCTTCCAATGTTGGGTCAGTGACCTCATCGTCAACCACCTCCTCTTCCACTTCCTCACTCTGCTCATCCTCCTGACTTGACCTAACCACAACCTCAGTGATTAACAACTGTGTCTCATTATCATCCACCTCGTGAATGAATGATTGACGTTCACCACCGTCATCTTCTTGAGACTGTGAAGGCTCTAGAGGTTTGGAATCAGGGCACAATATCTCAGGTCCCTCTTCAAGCGTGCTGGGCGCGAGGGCCAAATGTAATAGTGGCGCTGGAAAGAGCTCATCGGAATCTCCGAGTGTGGGATCACTCATTTGGCAAGCCTCATCATGGTGGGAGGAAGGATGATCAGAGTGAGGATTCGGTTGACCAGACACTTGGCTACAGAGACTGGACTTGGTGGAAGAGAGGGTGGTGCTTAATCGACTGGAAGCATTATCTTCAGCAATCCAACCGACCAACTGTTCGCACTGGTCCGACTTGGACAGTGTTGTCCTGCGCCGCCCAGCTAAGTTGGACATGAAGCTGGGTACGGTGGAGTTTTTTTTTTTCTGGTGCACTAGCAGCAGGCACAGTTTTATTGCGCCTAGTGCCACGGCCTCTGCGTGCACCATCAGCATCACGCCCACTTCCCTGTCCCTTAGTGCTCGCCTTCTTCATTTTAATGGTTTTGTCACAAGATTTGGCGCAGATTGTTTTACAGTCCACTAAAGACACCGTTTTCGGATGCAGGACAGTATATTTTACAGAAACCCACGGAATATGGACACTATATTAGGCCCAGATTATTAAAATTTACCCTAAAGAAACAGTTTTCAGATGGCGTACTGTATATGTCACAGAGAACAACACACTATGAACACTATATTAGGCCCAGATTATTAAAATTTACGCTAAAGAAATAGTTTTCGAATGGAGTACTGTATATGTCACGGATGTGTATTACACGCACACACTACAGAGACAGTAGATGGGGACTGGCCCCTGTTTATTTAAATTTACGCTAAAGAAACAGTTTTCGGATGGCGTACTGTATATGTCACAGAAAATAACACACTATGGACACTAGATTAGGCCCAGATTATTGGAATTTGCCCTAAAGAAACAGTTTTCGGATGGCGTACTGTATATGTCACAGAAAACAACATACTATGGACACTAGATTAGGCCCAGATTAGTTAATTTTTCCCTAAAGAAACAGTTTTCGGATGGCGTACTATATATGTCACAGAAAACAACACACTATGGACACTAGATTAGGCCCAGATTATTGGAATTTACGCTAAAGAAACAGTTTTCGGATGGAGTACTGTATATGTCACGGATGTGTATTAAACGCACACTATAGACAATAAATGTGGTGCTCATTATTTGAATTTACGCAAAAAGACACAGTCTGCAGATGATGTATAGTATATGTCACTAATAGGTATTAAAGAAAAATATCTTGCTGCTGTCAAACACACACAAAGTAGTCCTTAAAAGGACTTTGGGGTCTTTGAAAAGCTTTTGGTAGTAAAAACAGCAAATTTCTCTCCCTGCACTATCTGTCCCTTCCTCAGCACGGATGTCCCTGAGACTGATCAATTTAGCGCAAGTAAAAATATATTGCTGCTCTAAAACACACACACACACACAGTAGTCCTTAATAATAACTGGAAATTTCGCTCCCTACACTGCCTTTCCCTTTCTACCCTCTGCTCTCCCTGACTATGACTGATCCGAGCACATGTCATCGGGTGCTATATAGCACGAGTAGCAGCCGCAAAACGTCCGGGGAGGAGACTCGAGCATGGCGCTTTAGCACATGCGGTACCCGGCCGAGTACCGCCATGTGCCGAGCATAGCGATGTTCGAGCTGAACCGGTATTCGGCCTAGCATGCTCGCTCATCACTAATAAAGATTTTCCCGCATATAACCTCAGCGCTGACCGTTGAAGAAAATTTGTTTTTCGACCGAAATACGTCAATAAAGATTTTACTGCATATAACTGCAGCGCTAAACGCTAAATAAAATTGTTTTTTCGACCGAAATACATCAATAAAGATTTTACCACATATAACTGCAGTGCTGAACGCTGAAAAAAATTTGTTTTTCAACCAAAATACATCCCAAAAGGTTTTACCACATATAACTTCGACCGAAATACATCAATAAAGATTTTGCCACATATAGCGGAGTACGGAGATGGAGAGTGTCTTCGGATTCCCTCCGCACTATACGGACGTCTCAGAAATGAACCGCTGCTCCCGACAGCAGCTCCTGAGAATGTCGTGGAGCGTCCCGGTCATCAGGCATATTTTCGCCCCATTGAATAAATTTAGATTTTCGACCAAAATACGTCAATAAAGATTTTACCACATATAACCGCAGCGCTGAACCCTGAATAAATTTAGTTTTTGGACCGAAATACGTCACAAAAGGTTTTACCATATATAACTGCAGCGCTGAATGCTGAATAAATTTTGTTCTTCGACAGAAATAAGTCAATAAACACTTTACCACATATTACTGCAGCGCTTAACGCTGAATAAAATTAGTTTTTAGACCAAAATACGTCAATAAAGATTTTACCACATGACCGCTGAACGCTGAATACTGTACGTCACTAAAGGTTTTGCCACATATAACTGCAAAAGTGAATGCTGAATATTTTTTTTTTCTACCGAAATACGTCAATAAGGCCTCTTTCACACGGACGTTGCGGGTGTGTTGTGGGAAAAGATGCGGGTGCTTTGCGGGAAAATGCACAATTTTTCCACGCGATTGCAAAGCTTTTTAATGCGTTTTGCACGCACGTGAGAAAAATCGGCATATTTGGTACCCAGACCCGAACCCGGACTTCTTCTCAAAAGTTCGGGTTTGGGATCCATCACCAAGGTGATGGACCATGTGATGAGCGCAGTGATGTCCCCAAAGGTCCTTTTCCTCCCAGGTCCTCAAAGAAGAAGAAAGAAGACGAGCCGGGCTTCGCTAACAAGTGGATGAGGTAAGTTTAATTAAAAATTTTTATTTTTAACCCCTCCATCCCTAATTTAGTTAGCATTCTGTATTAAGAATGCTATTATTTTCCCTTATAACCATGTTATAAGGGAAAATAATAAAGATCGGGTCCCCATCCCGATCGTCACCTAGCAACCATTCGTGAAAATCACACTGCATCCACACTTGCTTGCGGATGCTTGCGATTTTAACACAGCCCCATTCACTTCTATGGGGCCTGCGTTGCCTGAAAACGCACAATATAGAGCATGCTGCTATTTTCAAACAACGCACAAGTGATGCGCGAAAATCACCGCTCATGTGCACAGCCCCATTGGAGTGAATGGATCCGGATTCAGTGCGGGTGCAATGCATTCACCTCACGCATTGCACCCTCACGGAATTCTCACCCGTGTGAAAGGGGCCTAAAGGTTTTACCACATATAACTGCAAAAGTAAACGCTAATTATATTTTGTATTTGTACTGAAATTAGGGATCGACCGATTATCGGTTTGGCCGATATTATCGGCCGATATTGAGGATTTTGAACGTTATCGGTATCGGCATCTATTTTGCCGATATACCGATAACGTATGGGGAACACAGAACGCACTGCTCTCAGCGCTCTCTGTGTTCCCTCCGCAGCACAGGTGAGAAGGAAGCCGTGTCTCCCTCCCCCTGTGCTGCTGCTGCCGCTGGCGCCAATGAGAGGAGAGAACATAAGAGGAGGGGAGGGGCTGTGGCCACTGCGCCACCAATGAAGATAAGCCTTTCATTCATTCATATACAGGAGGCGGGAGCTGGCTGCAGAATCACATAGCCGGCTCCCGACCTCTATGAGCGATAGCTGCGATCCGCGGTAGTTAACTCCTCAGGTGCCGCGGATCGCAGCTACCGCTCATAGAGGTCAGGAGCCGGCTATGTGATTCTGCGCCCCCCCCCCCCAAGCCCCCAAGTATTAATCATTGGTGGCGCAGTGCGCCCCCCATTCCCAAGCCCCCTAGTATTAATCATTGGTGGCGCAGTGCGCCCCCCCCAAGCCCCCCAGTATTAATCATTGGTGGCGCAGTGCGCCCCTCACCCCCATCCCAATCCCGGCCAATAGTAAAAAACATTGGTGGCGCAGTGCGCCCCCCCCCACCCAGTATTACTCATTGGTGGCAGTGGCCACAGGGTCCCCCCTCCTCCTCCGATCGGAGCCCCAGCTGTGTAAGCCTGGGGCTCCGATCGGTTACCATGGCAGCCAGGACGCTATTGAAGCCCTGGCTGCCATGTTCAGCTCCATGCTGCTGTGTGCACAAAGCACAGAGCAGCAGGGACAGTGTGAGCTCCTATTCACCCGGATAGAGATCTATCAGGGTGAATAGGACAAGGGTTCTAGTCCCTAAGGGGGCTAAAAGTTAGTAAAAAATATTAAGTATAAATGAAAAAGATTTATAAAAAAAAATACACATTAACAATAAACAAAAAAAATACACATTAACAATAAACATATTAATTTTCAGCAGATTTGTGTAGGAATTTTTTTTTTTCTCAAAAATGAAAATTCCCAGAATATCGGTATAAATTATCGGCTATCGGCCTGAAAGTTCACAAATTATCGGTATCGGTATCGGCCCTAAAAAATCTATATCGGTCGATCCCTAACTGAAATAATAACTGCAGAAGTGAAAGGCGTATATATTTTTCTTTTTGTATTGAAAAAGGCCACTAAACGCTTTTAGCAGAAATAAATGCACCAGTGAAGTGTGTATATTTTTTTCCTTTTTGTACTGAAATAGGACACTGAGCGCTTTCACCACATATAACTGCAGAAGTGAAATGTGTATATATTTTCCCTTTTTGTACTGAAATAGGCATCTAAATGCTTTCAAGACATATAACCGCCGCCGACGTGAACTGAGAATATATTTTTCTTTTTGTACTGAAATAGGCCACTAAACGCTTTCAAGACATATAACCGCCGCCAACGTGAACTGAGAATTAATTTTTCTTTTTGTTCTGAAATACAAAATAACACATATTAAGGCTGCACTGACTGACTGCTACCACCGCTACTTACGTGAACCCGTGCACCAGTACTTCCCGGGTAGGTAGGCTGCTCCAAAGCAAGTGGTCTATCCCGGGCACGTTTGGCTCCTGACCTCCCACTGCTGTCACCCTGCTGACTCCCAGCCATGCTTTCAACACATATAACCGCCGACGTGAACTGAGAATATATTTTTTCTTTTTGTACTGAAAAAGGCCAGTAAACGCTTTTAGCAGAAATAAATACACCAGTGAAGTGCGTATATTTTTTTCCTTTATGTACTGAAATAGGCCAGTAAACGCTTTCAACACATATAACCGCAGAAGTGAACTAAGAATATATTTTTCTTTTGGTACTGAAATAGGCCACTAATAAGTGCACCAGTGAAGTGCGTATATTTTTTTTTCTACAATGAAAAAGGTCACTAAACGCTTTTGCCACAAATATGTGCACCAGTGAAGTGTGTGTATTTTTTTCTTTCTGTACGCTTTCAACACATATAACTGCAGAAGTGAACTGCGTATATATTTTTATTGTTTGAAAAGATATAAGCCACTAAAGGCTTTTCAACATAGCACTTGCACCCCAAGAACAAATTGCTGGAATGACAGAGCTGTATAATGGCTATTTGGATCCCCAAATAATCGTCCCCTGCACTTGTAAATCGCTTTTCTAGCACTGTCCCTAACGCCTTCTGACGTCTCTCCCTGCACTAAGATGCTGTGAAATGATTCCTCCCTATATTTTCCCTTCACTTGTAAATCGTTTTTATGGCACTGTTCGTAGCACTTTCTGACGTCTCTCCCTGCACTAAGATGCTGTGAAATGATTCCACCCTATCCTTTCCCTGCACTTATAAATTGTTTTTTTCATTTTTTTTTTTCACAATCAGGTTTTTCCAATTGCTGTCCTTAGCGCCTTCTCACTTCTGTCCCTGCACTCAGAACGCTTGAAAATGTCGGACTTTAAGATGGCCGCCGTATTTATAGGGCTGTGAAATCACAGGGCTGGCTGGCTGCTGATTGGCTGCATGCATGGCATTATGGGTCAGCCTGCCTTCCCAGATTTCCTTGCCCCATGTCCTCACACGTGTAGCTGCCATTGTAGCCGCAATTCATTACCACGAAGCGTGAGGAGATTTGCATTAGTTGAGAATCTAATTTATCTTGAAATTTGGATCGAATTTTACTTCATCTGATTCGATTTGCTCATCTCTACTCAAGGAACCATGACTAGTTATTAAGACATTGACATTTTTTATGGGGTATACCCACAACTGGTATTGGTTTTTGTTACAGTAAATTGCATGCTTCAACTTAAATGCCCTACTTTCATGATATAATATCACTGCAGCGTGAACTTTTTACGTTTTCCATACATTTCTCCCGAAAGCAAAATATCCCTAATTTTTACAGAGTAGTGTATATTGAATATCATATCCGCATTTATTACTTTATTGGAGTTTTATGAGATTAGAAAATGATTGTCGTTTATTCCCAGAAACAGCAGCACTTTTGAGCATAAGCTGTTTCTGGTATTGCAAGTTCAGTTCAGTTCTCTTCTCACAAATGGAGGCTAAATTGCAATATGAGATGCAGCTCATAGGAAAAAGTTCCATTCAGGATATTAAAGGGGTTGTCTGAGATTAGGAAACATTTGAGTGCTGGCAGTGGGCAGTTTAAAATAACAAAATAAGCAGCATGTTGGTGTTGAACTGCCTGCCATTCCAGTGCTGTCATTCCTGTTCTCCCTGACAGTTCCTTACACAGTGTTAAACCATATCCTACAGCACCCAAATTTTCCCTGCTCTCAAAAAACCTATATAAATAAAACAAGTAAAGAAATATCATATAGATATAACATTTTTTACTCTCTGTACTCTCTATACCCTAGTAGCTAAATACCGTATCTTTATATTTCCCTGTCATACTATCGGTGGTTTGCCAAGGCAATAGCTGTTCTACATTGGAATTTATCCAGTTATAGAGCAAACTACAATTTTTTTATACTATGGAAGTTATAATTACAAACATGCTCCAGGCTAATAGACCTTCTGTAACTTCCCTAGTTCTGTGACACCTGGCTAGGGCAGATTAGCTTCCTATAATCAGGAATAGAATTTGGAGAACTATTTTTGTTCAGTTCCAAGAGAAATTTAATTGATTTATTCCAAAAACCTGTATTTGTGGACACAAGCTGTGATCATTTATTTATTGAAATTCTAACCGTATACTGAGCTATTTTGTTTTCCTTGTGACGATGTCTATGAGTATACGGGAGAATAGAGGGATCATATCAATAAGCAGCACATCCTAAAGTTATAAAATATAACAATCTTTATTACAGCCTCAGCAGAACAACAAGGGTAAAACATTGTATACAATAGGGACCCTATGAGGTCCCCACATATAAGTGCACCCCTCATTCTCAATAAGAATGGTACCCAGACAACCTACAAATAGAAAAATACAATCCATCAAAATGGCACATCTGATATCCAATACTAAAGATAAATACCCATACAGGTGCCCAGGTGCACAGACAACCTGGGCACCTTTATTATGCTGTATGGGTATTCTGACTGAGCCGGAATGCAGCTACAGGGATCAGCTAAGATTGATCACCACCTCAGTTTGGATTTCTTTTTCTTTTTTTTTGTTTTATGTGTATCTAGGCTATGAGATGGCCGATCTGTATGGTCACATGTTCCCTATATATCACTTGGTAAGTCTGGATATCATTATTGGACAAAATGTGTTGGGACCATTTTTAAGAGTTATTTTAAGGCAAATTATTAGTAGTAGCAGGGAGATAACTCCTGTATGAGACCAGTCCATGGATTGTTAGTTATCTTATGGTTTGTTTCATAGATTGTGGCTATGTGTCTCCCATCTGTGACAGACACAATAGAAGTGGTAAGCCTTCTGTAAAGAGCCTCCTCAAGAGATTCTGTCATACTTGATGGAAGAACTGTACAGGACTATTCTTCCTGCAAAAAATTACAATTGGAACCAAACCGATCCTGTTATAAGTCAGCAGAGTCTATTAGGCACTGTTGGTGATTAGGAATCTGTTAGAACATAATTTTCAGCTTTCTGCTCCCTTTATAGAAGTGTGAATAGAGCCCAAGATTGTTCCAAGTCTGTTTTGGTTTTTCATTAATGTGCTTTCAATATTGAATGATTCCAACAAGTTGGATACATTTTCTATTCGAGAAACTGGTTTGACAGATGTAGCATTTCTAAACTTGACCGTGGTATCAATGTCTCATTGTGTCTCATTGTTTACTTAACTCATGAAGAATCAAGATGATGATTGCTATATAAATGATGTTTCCTTCACTTTTAAAGTCATAAGTAAAAGTTATGCTTTAAATATAGTTCACTCATGCTGTAAGGATAATTGTATTTGGTGGTACTGTATATTGTGAGGGTCTTGTTATCATGGGGTCGCTGATTGCTTGGTCTCTTGCTGGAAGGAGGATAAGGCTAGCTTAAGAATGGATACCTTGTCAGAAGGCTTCATAGGAACCACGGGGACTGCCTTTCTTGTGGCACAGAACGTACCCCAGAGTATAAAAAAAGAATTCTCTAAATCAATAGTGCAAATAAAGGGAAGAAAATATCTAATTAGAAAAAATCCAAAAGTCTGCACTTATCAGGCTCCTTTTCTCCTCAAACTACCTCCTACATTTTCACTGACTCTGAATTCACTGATCAAATTCAATTCCAGAGAGATTTTTTTTTCAGCTTTACTGAGACATCAGGTTATACTTGCCCATACCAGTTTACTGACCAATTGCTGTAGTGACAGAGATACTCTAATATTCTGCTGAAAGCTATTTCCCTTAACTTTTGGTTTATTTTTCTGTAATAGCCACTTGCCAATAATAAATATCATATACAAACCTTAATGTCTTTTTAATAAAAAGTAAATAAGCCGTCGCAACGCAGAAGACGTATGAGTGCTGGCATTGAACTGCGTGATAAAAAAAAAATAAAAAATTATGTTGGTCACAATATATGTGACGAATTTATTTCCACAGTTTATGTGATCTTTTATGTCAGAAACTGTGCTAGAAATTTTTCTAGTTCTGTCCATAAAATTATGTGATTTTACTACCTGGAAAACATAATATTACAGAATCTATATACTGTCGAATAATAGACAGGGAAGCATTTCTTATTTATATTCCAAGCTGAAAAATGTGCTAATTAATGAAAAATTTAATGACATGGATAAAAGTACAAAACTATTAAAAAGCTAAAAAAAAATAAGACATGCACAATATTATGGCATCTTACAATAAAAAGGTAAGAAGTAAAATATAAAGGTATGGTCATTTAAGCAACTCAGTTTGAGGCCATGCAAGAACATGAAAAATCCTCATATAAACCATGGGTTGGTCACTTTCTGAAATGAAGAGGTCATAAAGATCTTTAGGCTACATGCACGAGATGGATATGTGATGTAAAACATTTTTTAACGGTCATCACACGTCTGTTTTAAGACAAATGGTTGTCTATGGGGTTATTCACATGGCAGTTTTTTTTGACTTTCAGTGAAAAACGGACGTAAAAAAATAGAACATATTCTATCTTGTCCGTTTTTCACTGACAGTCTTCCCCCATACAATTGAATGAGTCAATTTTCAACTTCCGTTTCTCAGAAAGGCATCAGTGAAAAAAATGTCTGTTAAAAATGTCCGTTTTTAACGACCTTTTTTTTTTCCCACTGTCATATTCATGTAGCCTTAGAGTCCCCAACTGTCTATCATTAGATTACGGTATACAACCACAAACTATTAAACAAACATGTAGCAAACAATTCTCTACAAAGGCTATATCCTCAATTAAACACCATATTGCAGCTTATATAGATATGTCATGTGTGTGACAAGTTGAGTCACTTTGTAAATATATTGATTTATGTCTCTTGCATTGATACTAGATTATAGACTCTATTCACAATTCTATAGCTCATCATTGGAGACAGTCAACAAGAGTGTTGTCAGCCACATTCTTATAATGTAATGGGACAGTTAGATGGCCATTCACTGTAGATAGATGGTACACTACACAACAACCTTTTCTCCCAACCTTCTCTTATATGGTACTTGCATGCTCAGTATTTGTCCTCAGTGGTGACAGGAGGAGAAGCTATTACCAACATGTCCAATCGTTTCTTCCCTTGAGATCTTCCTTCAGGATCAGGACACAACATACACAAGGTCTATGCTATTCAAGAGTGGTTTATTTATCATTTTCTCTGTATCAAATAAGGTTTGTATGTATAAAAGGCTGAACTTGGAATCTGTAATAGATGTGTTATGCTGGGACAGGCACTGGAAGCAATCATGGACTGTGCAAAGTAGAAACAAACTACTTTATGGATAGCCACAATCTTTAAAGCTGGTTATATGCATTCAAAAGCTTTTGGCAGAACATGTTTTTGGTCAATAGCTATTTCACTAATCTTCATAATGAACATGCAGGCTGTGCTTGGCCTTCCCAAAGATGCACACCCTTTTGTGATCCAAGAACCAAATAGATTGAAACAATTCCCAGTACTGTAATAAAACTTTAAGGGTTATTACTATCATTTATGACATATCAAAAGTAAAGGTCCTAAATATCTGATGGGTGCCAGTTGTACTTGAGGGCTCCATCTCTCTCAAGCATGGTCTCTTCCAGAAAGGAAGAGACTATGCATACTTGTTGTTTAAGACAGTTGCTGAATTAGCCATGTATTATTACTATTAGTGTTGAGCGATTCGAAGTAGCCACAAAGCAGAATTTCTTTGTGGTTCGTGGATATTTCATCAGTACCTGACTGGTGGGGGTCTGACACCGGGACCCCCGCTGATCAGCTGAGAGGGCAGTGGCACTGGAGGGAGGCACCAGGGCCTTCTCTTGGCTTTTCCTAGGCTAGTAACGACACATTCATAGGTCACGTGGCCTAGGCACAGCTCAGCCCCATGGAAGTAATTGGGGCTGAGGGCGATACCAAGTTTAGCCGCTATACAATGTACGACACTGTATTTGTTAGGTGTGAGAAGGCCGCAGTGCTTACAGTAGCGTCTGTGCCTTCTCAAGCAGCTAATCAGCGGGGGTCCGGGTGTTGTACCCCCACCGATCAGATACTGATTACTTATAGATTACTTATAGGTCATCAGTATTAAAGTCTTGAAAAACCCTTTTAATAAACAACGTGTTTAAAAACACACTGTGCTGTCACATGTGTCATGCTTTTTTATATTCCAAGCTTCTAAAATGGGTCAGTTGGTGTTTAAACACACACTGTGTTAATGAATTAATAAAAACAAAAAAAGAGTGGCTTATTGAGGGCCCAAGCTTCCAAAAATGATGCCTTAATGTGGTAAGAATGTCTGCCCATATGACACGCACAAGTGCTACATGTAAGGAGAAAGAGTGGCTTGTTGAGACCAAGCCTCCAAAAATTATGTATGTATTAACTGGGGCAGAATGCATACATAAGTGATAATTGTCAGATGAAAAGTGGCTTGTTATAAAAAGAAAACAACAGAAAAATTCTTCCTTTTAATTGAGAGCGGTAGCAGTACAGTGTGGATGTGAAAAAGGTAGGGTAATAGTGGCATGTGGCCTCAATAGTAATGGCAGCAGTAGCAACATCGCTTGGAACATAAAAGGAAGTAGATCAGCTGTTTATGGGTAGTAGTAGTCTGGACCAAAACAAGGTATTACAGCACCCTAGGCAAAGTAGGTAAATTACCCAGCCCCGAATCAATTAAAAGTGACATTACTTCCTAATAAAGAGATTAAAACACATTTAAAGGAAGCAGTCAGGGGCAGATCCAATGATTTAAAGGAGACATCTCCATGGATTTAAATTTTTCACTTTCCTTTTCTTCTCCATTTGGTCCAGATCATTACGCGCCAATAAGAAGACACTAGTATTACTATACAGCACATGGTACATGGGTTACTGTTACAAATTTTGCACTTCAACCCCCAAATTTATACAGACTCAAGATCAGCCCCCAAATTTATACAAGCCACTGTCATCCCGCTGCTACCCCCAATACTGTGCCTTCTGTGCTCCCCCATGCCCACAGTATACTATCAGAAATAACAGTGTCATACAGATAATTCTCCCATAGTAATAGTCCTCCCAGACTGCCCTCATTAGCAATAGTGCCCCAATAGTAATTATACCCCTCAAGAGTATTAATAGCTCCCATTAATCGCAATGCATACATATTGGGTCCAATAATAATAATAATAATAATAATAATAATAATAGTAATAATAATAATGCCCATACAGTACCCCAGTAGTAATAATGCCACTATAGTGAGCCCAGTATTTATAATGCCCCTCCAGCAGTGCCCCCTGTAGCTGTAATGCCCCCTTGCAGAACTAACTCCCCTGTAGTTCCAATATACTGTATATACAGTGGAGAAAATAAGTATTTGATACACTGGCTATTTTACAAGTTTTCCGACCTACAAAGAATGTAGAGGTCTGTCATTTTTATTGTAAGTACACTTCAACTGTGAGAGACAGAATAAAAAAAAAAAAGTATTTGATACAATAGAAAAACAGAACATAATATTTGATACAGAAACATTTGTTTGCAATTACAGAGGTCAGACATTTCCTGTAGTTCTTGACCAAGTTTGCATACACTGAAGCAGCGATTTTGGCCCACTCCTCCATACAGATCTTCTCCAGATATTTCAGGTTTCAGGCCTGTCGCTGGGCTACATTGAGTTCCAGCTCCCTCCAAAGATTTTTGATTAGGTTCAGGTCTGGAGACTGGCTAGGCCACTCCAGGACCTTGAAATGCTTCTTACGGAGCCAATCCTTAGTTGCCCTGGCTGTGTGTTTCGGGTTATTGTCATGCTGGAAGACCCAGCCACGACCCATCTTCAATGCTCTTACTGAGGAAAGGAGGTTGTTGGCCAAAATCTCGAGATACATGGCCCCATCCATCCTCCCTTCAATACGATGCAGTCGTCCTCTCCCCTTTGCAGAAAAGCACCCCCAAAGTATGATTTTTCCACCCCTATGCTTCACAGTTGGGACGGTGTTCTTGGGGTTGTACTCATCCTTCTTCTCCCTCCAAACATGGCGTGTGGAGGTGATACCAAAAAGTTCTATTTTGGTCTCATCTGACCACATAACCTTCTTGCATGCCTCCTCTGGATCATCCAGATGGTCATTGGTGAACTTCAAATGGGCCTGGACATGTGCTGGCATGAGCAGGGGGATCTTGCATGCCCTGCAGGATTTTAATCCATGACGGCATAGTGTGTTACGAACGGTAATCTTTGAGACTATGGTCCCAGCTCTCTTCAGGTCATTCACCAGGTCCTTCATTGTAGTTCTGGGCTGATTTCAGACCTTTCTCAGAATCATCCTTACCCGACGAGGCGAGATCTTGCATGGAGACCCAGACCGAGGAACATTGACATTGTGTGTTTCTTCCATTTTATAATAATTGTGCCAACAGTTTTTGCTTTCTCACCAAGCTGCTTGCCTATTGTCCTGTAATCCATCCCAGCCTTGTGCAGGTGGGCAATTTTGTCCTTGGTGTCCTTAGACTGCTTTTTGGTCTTGGCCATGGTGGAGAGGTTGGAGTGTGATTGATTAAGTGTGTGGACAGGTGTCTTTTATACAGGTAACGAGTTGTATAGGTCTTCAGTTTTGTCCCTGGTGTCCTTAGACAGCTTTTTGATCTTGGCTATGGTGGAGAGGTTGGAGTGTGATTGATTAAATGCTCCCCACTGTGCCAGTATAAAATGCTACACCCCCTGTGCCAGTATATAATGCCCCCTTAGTGCCAGTATAAAATGCTACCCCTCTCTTGGTGACAGTATATAACTTCCCCTCTTTGTGTAAAGTGTCAGTATATAATGCTCCCCACCTATTGGCAGTATATAATGCAGCACTTCCCCCTTTGGTGCCAGTATATCATGCTGCTTTCTTCCCCAGTATCAGTATATAATGCTCCCTCCCCTAGTGCCAGTATGAAATGCTACATCCTCAGTGCCTTTATATAATGCCCCCTTTAGTACCATTATATAATGGCCCCCCTTTGTGCCAAGTGCCAGTATAAACATTTACAGTGCCTCACTCCCCTTCCCCTCTGCCCTCTGCACTGCAGGCCACAGACCTCTTCTGATCTGTGGCCTGTGTTGCCGCATCCTGGTGCAGGAGGTACACATGACATCCCCTGTGCTCATGCTCCCTAGCCTAGGGCCTGAGCCTATGAGGCTGACCACAACACACAACAGCGACCATGATTGTACCCTCACTTCTGGGTAGTGAGGTGGCGCCCTAGGCCCTGGTAGTAGTAGTAGAAGTAGTGATAGCAGTAAGTGGCGAATGCGTAGTGTTAATAGTGGTGGCAGTAGGAGATTATCAACGAGGAGTAGCAGCTGCGGTAATGGCGCAGTTTGGGCTATTGCTCCAAACTCCTGATGAAGCCGCATCGCGGCAAAACATGTCGGGTGGAAGAGTGTTAGGCGTGGCATTTTAGGCAGGAATGAAGGTTAAATGTGACCCGTGTATGTGTGTGACCACCATTGTTTGTACAGGGGCAGATATCTTAGGCCTGTGATACACAATACAGAGATATAGCTTTTAGGGACAGGAATTAAGTTTTGTGTGTTGGTACTGAGCCACAGTACCTATACAATAAAACTGATTAGTACCCTTGGTCTGAATGCTAATTGGTCAAATGTGAGTTGCACGAATTAAATAATTCCATTACCATTGCCAATTAATTGCTACGAGTTTCTGGGAGACTGTAAGATAACATTCAATGGTAGCAACCTAGATTGCACCTAATTGTTTGTTAATGAACTCTCCGTTTCGCACAGCAGTACCACACATGTAAACTACACCTGATCCTTAATGTAGTCTAGCTA
The DNA here is from genome assembly GCF_905171765.1 of Bufo bufo. Taxonomy (NCBI): domain Eukaryota; kingdom Metazoa; phylum Chordata; class Amphibia; order Anura; family Bufonidae; genus Bufo; species Bufo bufo. Next base: position 90,304,630 of record NC_053389.1, on the reverse strand, counting down.
TCCTCAGTTCTGTGACAGGCTCTGCGCCCATAAAATAACCAAATGGTCCATAAAGTGTGAGGTGGCACCAATTGCAAGTAAGGAACCGTCACCCCCCTCTCATTCCTGATAGTTTTAACCTATCCCTGCAGGTCTTTAGATTTTAGATATGTTACAATAAAGGTATTTAGTTAAGGACCCCTACAGGGATTTTGTCGGTCCACTGACCGAATTGAATACTTGTGAAATTATCCTGAGTGCCCAAAAATTGGGCATTTTTAGTTTTTCATCCCTAGTTCCTGACACAGATCTGGCAGTGCTTTGGGAGAATCTTGCCTCTACTCTTTATTACTGCCACCCCCCTTCTCCTTTGTTAGCTCCTCCTCAGCACCCCAATCCGTCTCACAAGTCCTGTCCAGCACACAATCATCATCATAGTCCTCATCCTCCTTGCCACTTTTATCAGACTGTAATATCTCATAGTGGGATCCCCGGCCCCCCTCCCAACATGCAGCTTTGTGTTTGCCCAGAGTTCCACTGTCGCTACAACTTCCCCTACTGCCACCACCGTGCCAATGGGTGCCGCTATTACCACCAACACAACTATGCATGGGGTCCCCCGCCTCCCCTGAACCTCTTCCTCAGTGCAGTCCAAATGCTGACTGCTCTCACACAAGTCATCAACAGGGATACTCTCTTGATTATCTGCCAGAGTGCTTGTTGTGGTTTTTTTGCCTCTTCTTAGGAAAAGAAGAATCTGCCCCACAAAGAGGGGGCAGTGAAGACAGAGTGGACACCACTGAAAGGCTTTTATGGGGCTGCAAGATGGAGGAGCAGGAGGAATGCTGTAACCCCAATGTCTGATAGGTGCAGGTCCCACCACTGGGGCCCATAAATATCTCTAAAACTGAGCTCTCAAAGAATAGTAACTACGGTCCTGACGAAAATAGTCGAGCTAGTGCTTAGCTATTTTCTGAAGTTCCATAGAAATGAATGGAGGGCAATATGCCTCCAATGGAACATTGGAGGCTTATCGTAGTGATATGCCCTCAATGTATGAGATAGGGAAACCCATTTAAAGTTTGAGCATAATCTACTGTACAGTATGTTATTTTCAAATTACTAACATAAATGTATTGGACAGTATACAGTCCCTGAGATGCACCCTGGAAGAAAATGGGGAGGAGGGCCTGCCCTAATTAGCTTTCAGGCTGGCAGACAGTCTTGATCAACCAATCAGTTTGGCAGCAGGCAGCGAGATGGCAGTGCAGAGCGAGCAGAATGTCATTCTTTGTTGAACTGTTGATAAGGGTGGATGGGTGGATGCGATGTCTGACAGAAAACAATTTTACACAATACAGTGGCACAAACAAGAATCTCTTCTAGTGTAACTGGGACTGTATAGGGAAAGAATAGAAAGAAATAATTGAGGGTTTTTGATGAAGGAAATTAGTTTGAGGGAGGAGTTGAGGTGCAATGCATCTCATCTGAGCAGACACCTGTTTTATTTTTTTCCAAAACCTCAAGCTTCTACATATTATTATTACTGCCAGCACACCACCTCAATAGCATTCCAATTATTATTATTTTTTTCAGTGCATTATACATAATCTCATTACAAGTTTGCAATATGTGTTCTACAGTAGAGACAATTCTTCTTCTGAAACTGTGTTTTTGAATGCAAATGGCACAATTTTCATCATTATATTGGCGTTGTGGGGAGAAAATAGTGTTCAACAAAAAAAGATCTTAGTATATAGAGTCACAAGCAAACATCTCTAATATAATCGGGACAGTCTATCGAAATAATATAAATAAATTATTGAGGAGCTTTGATCATGGAAAGAACTTTCAGGGAGAGCTTAATAATACAGCTACTGCAGAACCTCATTCTTGCTGTTCTGCGCTACAAAACTAGCCACCAACAAGAACAAATATAGTTTTTTTTCTCATTTGAATATTATTTTTTTCAACACCTCACTTTTCAATATATTATTATTGCCAGAACAGCACCCCAATACAATTCTGCTGCGGTGTTATTAAACATGTTGCATTATGGCAAAAGCATTTAATGGCTATAATGCCATTTTTTGAACAGTGAAATTAAATGAATATTACACTATAGACACAAATATCACCACCCTTTCTGCATTGCTATATTGATGTGGGGGGGGGGGGGGAATAATCACATTACAAATTTGCAACATGTGTTTTACGTTGGAGAAAGGTATTTTTTTAAACTGTGGTTTTAAATGAAAATAACACAGTAGACAGAAATATTAATGGTACCAGCACTGCATTATTCCCAAAATAAATTGCCAATTCACTGTGTTTGTAGAAGTGGAAGGACATTTAATTGTGTCTGTCTTTAAATTACAGAAAACATTTTCAATTTTGCTATAAATGTTCCATAATTTGTGTGACTTTGTGCCAAACTTTGTAACTTTCACTTCGATAAATTGTTAGTTTACATTAGACCTCAGAATAAAATGTCTGGATTATGTAAGGGTTCAAAAAGAAATACCTAGGCCTTGTCCTCCCAGATTCAGAATGTGCGTAGTAGCAGCACCAGCTATCTGGTTAGAAGTAATAGTAGTAGGCCACAGTTCTCCCTGGCTTTGGAAAGATGGAATATTATCAAAGGGGAAAGAGGATGAGATTGTGGATGGGATGGATCACTCCTCATTTCTGAGTCAAACATGTGCCTTGGAGCTGGGGGTCACAGCATTCCTTCTTCACCTCCTCCTTGCAGCCCAAGAGAAGCCTTTCAGTGGAGTTCTTTCTTCACTGCCCCCTCCTAGTGGGGTGCCTTATTTTTTCCTAAGAAGAGGCAACAAAACCCCATCACACACTCCATCAGGTAGTCAAGATTGTCTCTATTTTGATGTCTTGTGTGAGAGCAGTCAGCTTTTGAACTGCCATGAGGATGTGTTTCCAAGGGAGGCAGGACACCCCATGTATAGCTGTGTTTTGGTAGACACCTAACTGGACACCTAACTTGCAGTCCCCAACCACTTTCATCAGTCCATGATTACCCGCACAGTCAATACCTCAGAATGTCCAAGGGAAGAACAATGCCTGCTACCGTTATGATTAGGTACAATACATTTCAATATGGCATCCAGAGAACCTACAATAGATTTGCCAGAACAGGAGGTTCTTTTGGGTTTTCCATTTACTATGCTTGGGCAGCTTACTGTTGGGTGACAGCTCCCACAAAATGGCTTTGTAATTCCCCAATGTTATATCCAAGAAGAATATCAGCAGGGAGTCCTGTCATAACTCCAATCTGGTACATTTTTTTTCCATGACCAAAGATCAAATGTACAGTGGCCTTCTGTATATATTTATGAGTATCCCTTCCAACTCACTTGGAATCCCTGGACCTCAATGAATTGCTTCCGGTTGAACTACACTGGGGTCAGCAATGGTCAGAAATGCCCCAGTGTCTGTAAAGTCACCTTGAGTCTTTCAATTAAGATGTCCTGCGGATTGTGTTCTCTTTGCTCTGGATAACCTGGTGCAAGGTGCTGGGTGGGAAAATTTCCATGGTGCAAGATTTGGTGGTCCACTCTAGTGGGGGGGGGTGCTAACTCTTTCTCAAGCAAGCTGGAGTGCACAAGATGTATAGGATAAAATGGAAGTGGGCAAAGCTTCCTCTGGTTTCTGATGTGGAAAATAAACTGCACCTATAGCACCTTCTTTTCGGAATGGTAAAATCCCAGGATTGTTTGGCAAGGCCTTCTGATTGGTTGAAAGGCCGATTGGATTTGAAGTCATCTGACAGAGTGGACAAAATGAACAGGGTGGGAGCTAAGAGGTAGATTCTCCCTCTGGTTTTTTGTTGGGCAGCTTGCCTGTATATAACCACACCTATAGCATTTCCTTTCTGAAAACCCTCCCGTTCATTGTTGGATTTCTGGGGCCCTGGGACTGTTCAACACAGTTGCCATTTACCTTTGAATATGTTGAGGGTGTGTAAGGACTGAAAAAAGCAAAGATGTGGGGGTAGGCTGAGGTTTATTCTCAAGCAGACTCTTCTACTGCGGCTTGATGGTAATTACCTCAATGTCAAGGCCTATGGTGTGTTTTGTGATACTTTCCTTCACTTGCGGTTGCCCGTGGCAACGTGTGGTGTTGTGTGCATGTGGTGGCAGTGTCTCGGCCTTCTGTAGCTGAGGGGTACTCCAGCCATGGTGTTTGCTGGAGTCATCCTCCTGGTCTCATATACCATCTGCCCAGTGTGGGCCACCCTTGTGGTCATACTGTCACGTTCCTGTGTGCTTTGTGTGTGTGCTGTGTCCTTTTGTGTTTGGTGTGGACATTAGCATTTCTGCACGGGTTCCAGTCTGTGTGTCTGTGGCAGGTAGGTGTTGTACTAGTTTCACTACCTGCCATTGCCATCTGCTGTATATGTTCCCCATTCCTTGCAGCTTGGCCAGTGAGACTCCTGTTCATCCGTGCCTAGGAGGAACAGGTCGTCTTACCCTGCTCCTAGTTCCAGGGCTATCCTGAGGGCTAGTAGGGACCCTAGGTTACGGAGTATGAGCCCTCCTACCATCAGGGTTGGCTCATACAGCTAGGAGTCAGGGTCAGATTTAGGGACGCTATAGGAGGTGACCTGCTCCCTGTTTCCTGTCCTGGCCCAGCAGCTACCCTTTATTATTGTCACTGTCACGGCGTGGTTGGTGGCTTATTCCCCGCCACCTAGCCTTCCGTGTCCGTGTTGGTGATCCCTTGTCCCTCTCCATGTTCCTATCCCTGGTCGTCTGCTGACAGCATTCTGTTGGTGTTCCGGCGGTGTGCTGGTTAGGAGTGGCTGTTGGCAGCGACTGGAGTGGGAACGTGACTGGAGAGTGGATGCAGTGTCAGTGCGGTCTCTCCGGGCTGTTTCTTTGCTGGTCTCTGGTTCCTATGTTTTGCTCCAGAGGCTGGCAGTCGGCTCCTGGTTCCTGTGTGTTGCTCCAGGGGCTGGCAGCAGTCCTGGGGAGACTCACATACGCTGACACTGATTCTGCTACCTTTTTCCCGTCTCCCTTTCCTGTTTTGGGCCCTTCACTAGTTTTCCCCTTTTTTTTTTGGTGGGGGGGCTTTGAGGGGTGGGAGTGTCATGGCCTATGGTGTGTTTTGTGACACTTTCCTTCACTTGTGGTTGCCCGTGGCAACGTGTGGTGTTGTGTGCATGTGGTGGCAGTGTCTCGGCCTTCTGGCTGTTTCCCGGGACATGGTTGCCTCGCATGCCATTGCCAGTGGTAACAGGTGGAGTGTGATATTTGTGTGTACACTTCCCCTTTAAGTGGCTTTCTTCCCTTGCCTGGTGTTGGAAGGGTTAATTCCCTTCCTAGTGAGTGAACACTGGGTGTGTCTGTGTGTGGGTGTGGCTACTTGGGCTATTTAGCTCCTGCTGGATGCCAGTAGCTGAGGGGTACTCCAGCCATGGTGTTTGCTGGAGTCATCCTCCTGGTCTCATATACCATCTGCCCAGTGTGGGCCACCCTTGTGGTCATACTGTCACGTTCCTGTGTACTTTGTGTGTGTGCTGTGTCCTTTTGTGTTTGGTGTGGACATTAGCATTTCTGCATGGTTTCCAGTCTGTGTGTCTGTGGCAGGTAGGTGTTGTACTAGTTTCACTACCTGCCATTGCCATCTGCTGTATATGTTCCCCATTCCTTGCAGCTTGGCCAGTGAGACTCCTGTTCATCCGTGCCCTGCTCCTAGTTCCAGGGCTATCCTGAGGGCTAGTAGGGACCCTAGGTTCCGGAGTATGAGCCCTCCTACCATCAGGGTTGGCTCATACAGCTAGGAGTCAGGGTCAGATTTAGGGACTCTATATGAGGTGACCTGCTCCCTGTTTCCTGTCCTGGCCCAGCAGCTACCCTTTATTATTGTCATTGCACGGCTGAGGGTTTCCCCCACCCTCAGCCGTGACACTCAACTGCCAGGGTGGCAGCTCACTCTTGTATGGGTGTCTTACATCCCCCGACCCATTCTTATATTTATGGGGGGCACATTGCAAAAAAATGTGCTTTTAGGAATACTTGCAGAATATAATCCACAGTGAATTCCTTACGTCTATCTCCGACAAGCCTGGAAAATCTTATGGGCATACATTCTAAAAGACTCTCCAACAGTACATGGAAGGTCTAAGAACTGGATATGAATCAGAGGTGATGGCATAGAGATCCAAGATAGTTTGTCATACCATGTTATAATCTCTGTTCCACTGAGCGTCAATGGTTCGGTACGCTTCTGAGGCTCCTCCTCCACTAGCAACGTATCCGGTCAGAAGTGAGCATATCCACCGGGGCATTATGCTGCTCAAACTCGTGGAAAACCCCCTTCAAGTCATCGTCTGCCTCATTAAATGGCTTGAAGTCCTTTCGTGTGACCCTTAAAGGTTCCTGGATTCTCTGGTTCTGATGTAAAGCTGCATTCCTTTCGTTTTCAGCCTCCCTTTCAGCTTCGATTGTGGCTTGTCTCTGCTGCACCCTGCAAACAGCTTCCTTTTTATACTCTTGGGTGACACCTGGGTCCAGAACCGCCATCTCCTCCTCATCCCACCCCACATATTGGGCTCTAGTGGAGCCCTAACCATTTTTATTGCAGGTATAGTAACATATGCCCAGCCAGCACTGCACCACACAGGGAGAGGAATAGTCTGTGGGACTCGGTATAGTCCAATGGCATAGGAAATAGAGTCCACAGAGCAGAGTCTAATCAAGTAGAGTGGGATATACAGTAAAGGGGATAAAGTCCACTTAGCTCTGCATACTGGTCAAAGGGTTAGCAGTCCTCCAGATCTTCTCATGATGATTGTCCCTCCTGGATATCAGCCTCAGTTTCAACTCTGCTCATGCAGGTTACCACAAGCAATGTGTGTCCTTCCAGTTTCCTCTTAAGGAACGGGCTTCAGCATCAACTCCTCAATCTACCTTCAAGACTCTAGGTAGAGACTCCCACTTTGGGGTCTCTTGCTTCTGTCTTTTAACTCCCAACATCTCAGCAGTTTCAAGATGCCCCTCAGCATTGGAGACTGTATTCCTTAATCAAGATCTGAAGGGATGTTCTGCAGGACCTGGACAATAGGATGCGTCACATATACCAAATGTCTAGTCTCAGCAGGAGGCCATTCGGTAGAGGTCGACAACGTTTTAACTGGGATGTAGATGGACAAGGAAGCTGATTAACCCCTTAGTGACCACCCATATGCCTTTTACGGCATACACTAAGGGGCCTTAGGGTGGGTCACCGCTGCTCAGCTCAAAACGACCGGCAGGAGTGCAGATATTGGCTGTTGAACACTTTATATGCCTCAGTCAATGTCGCCCGCCGCATGCAAAGTGCTGACAGAGGGAGCGGACTCCCTCTGTCTCCCATCGGCAATCCGCAAATGCAATCGCGAGGTGCCGATGTATGTGAAGGCTGGCTTGGGTCTCGTGTAGGCCCCAGACCAGCCTTAAGTAATTTCCAGCAGGCCTCTCTGGCGTAGCCTGCTGGTCAATGTCAGAATAGCACTGACATTAAAATGCAATGCACTATAGGAATAATGCATTGTATTTTAAAATCAATCAAAAAGCTGTCTGTTATAGTCCCCTTGTGGGACTATTAAGTGGTAAAAAAAAAGCACAAAAAAAAAAATCATTTTTTTTTCTATTGAAAATACGCTTTTCAATTAAAGAAATTGCAAAAAAACAAAATCTCCCCCATATGTTTGGTATTGCCACGTCCATAACAACCCAGACTACATAAATATAATGTAAATTATCCCCTACAGTGAACGCCGTAAAAAAAAAAAAAACAGAATTGCTAATTTATTCTCAGTTGCCACCGAAAAAACGTAATAGCAAGCGATCAGAAAGCGTCATTTACTCAAAAATTATACCAATGAAAAATAAAAGTTGTCCTGCAAAAATCAAGCCCTCACACAACTCCACAGAAATAAAAAGAAAAAAGTGATGGTTTTTGGAAAGCGGCAATGCAAAAACATTTTTTACAATGTAAAAACGCAGTGGCAGTATTGCTGTTTTTCCTATCTCCCTCCTAGAAAGAGTTAATAAAAGTTAATTAGAAAGTTATTTGTACCCCAAAATGGTGCTATTAAAAACTACAACTTGTCCCCCAAAAATTTGCCCTCATAAAGCTTTATAGACGAAAAAAAAAAAAAAATCTATAACTCTTGGAACTCTTCGAACACCTCGGGATGAAGTCAATGGGAGAATCCGAGCATTAAACCAGGCTAGGGTGTCTGGCTCATAAGAAAATGTCAGAAATTGATGCAAACACCTACGAAATGGTTCGGGAACTGTATGGGAAGGATGTCTGGATGCATCTTGGACTCCCAGGTCACTGCTGGGAACGATGTTGTCCGAGTAGTACGCCACTTTTACAGACTGACAATAATACGCACCAAATTGAAGATAAAATCGATTTTAGAGGAAAAATTGTTAGGAAACATTCTTTCCTGTATATTTACTTGTATATAAAATGCAAGTGCTGCCAAAAATTATATGGAAGAGGCACTCCGATACAACCTGTATATCACATAATGGAGGGCCTCATTCACATTGTGGTACAATTGTTCATGTAGTGGGACTCCTAAACTCATAAAGCCTATGCACTAAGTGAAAGGGCTGCCAAAAATTACAAGGAAGAAGCACTTCTATACAACCTGTATATCACATAAAGGAGGGCCTCATTCACATTGTGGTACAATTGTTCAGGTAGTGTAACTCCTACACTCATAAAGCCTATGCACTAAGTGAAAGGGCTTCCAAAAATAACAAGGAACCGGCACTGCAATACACCCTTTATTATACATAGAGGAGAGCATTCTACACAACCTTGAAAAAATATGATTGATGGCCTGCTGGTGACTATCAAAAACATTACGGGCGAGGGCCTGCTGATCTGACCATCTAAAACATTAAGGGTGAGGGTCCACTGCAGAGCTGACTCTCTAAAACATTGGTGAGCTGACCCTCTAAAAGATTTTAGGTGAGGGCCTGCTGGTTAGCTGACTCTGTAAAACATTATGGTTGAGGGCCTGCTGGTGAGCTGACCCTCTGAAACATTACATGTGAGAGCCTGCAGGTGAGCTGGCCCTCTAAAAGATTGTAGGTGAGGGCCTGCTGGTGAGCTGACCCTCTAAAACATTATATGCGAGGGCCAGCAGATGAGCTGGCCCTCTAAAAGATTGTAGATGACTGCCTGCTGGTGAGCTGACCCCCTAAAACATCATATGCGAGGGCCTGCAGGTGAGCTGACCCTGTACAACATTAGGAGCGAGGGCAGACTAATAAGCATGCTAATATGATGGAAGAGGAGGATGAGAAAAGGAAGATTGAACCATATACCCTTTTTTGTAGTGGAAGGGGTACATGGGAATACAGTGTATTTAGTACATTATAAAAAACGTTTAAAGTGCCTTTATGTTCAGCTGCTTTCCACTGGTGGAGTAGAGAAGTCAGGGGCAATCCAGGCCTTGTTCATTTTTATAAGAATCAACCTGTCAGCATTTTCAGTTGACAGGCGGATGCACTTATCAGTTATTATGCCCCCAGCAGCACTAAATACTAGCTCTGACAAAACATTGGCAGCAGGGCAGGCCAGAACCTCCAAGGCATAGAGCGCTAGTTTGTGCCACATGTCCAGCTTGGAAACCCAGTAGTTGTAAGGCACGCTGACACGGTCTGCTACATACTCCTTTACCATCTTCCAAAAATTTTCCCTCTTTGTGACACTAGGCCGTGCATCAGGGTGAGGGTGCTGGCGGGGTGTCATGAAACTGTTCCAGGCTTTGGAGAGTGTTGCCCTGCCTCTGTTGGAACTGCTGTGTGTTCCCCTCATCTCCCCTCCTTGGTTGACCTGGGAACTACGTACTCTTCCGCCAGCGTTGTCGGATGGAAATTTTTGGAACAATTTTTCCACAAGGACCTAATGGTATTGCACCATTTTGCTCGTCCTCTCCACCACAGGAATGAGAGATGACAAGTTCTCTTTGTAGCAGGGTCAAGAAGGTTGAACAACCAGTAAGCGGTGTTGTTCAAAATGCGTAAATCGCATGGGCAGGGGAAAAGCAGCCTAATATAAACTCAGCCATGTGTGTCAGAGTCCCAACAGGCAATACTTCACTGTCGTCATCAGGAAAATTACTCTCAATCTCCTCATCCTCTTCCTCCTCTTCTGCACATCCACGCTGAACAGATGGAATTAAACTTCCATGGGTACTACTCTCTGTAGCGGAGGCAATCGTCTCCTGCTCCTCCTCATCATCATCATCCAATTTGCGCTGAGAAGACAAACTGAGGGTGGTCTGGCCATCAGCCTGTGTAATGGTGGCTATCACCCCCATTTCCACCTTTTCCACATGCAAAGCATCGGCCTTAATTGTGAGCAGCGAGTGTTTGAGTAGACACAGATGTGGGATGGTGACGCTGATAATAGCGTTATCGCCGCTCACCATCTATGTTGATTCCTCAAAGTTTCTTAAAACCTCACAGAGGTCAAACATTCATGCCTACTCCTCGCTTGTGAAGAGAGGAAGCTGACTGGAAAGACGACGACCATGTTGCAGTTGTTATTCCACTGCTGCTCTCTGCTGCTCACAAAGCCTGGCCAACATGTGGAACGTGGAGTTCCAGCCCGTGCTCACTTTGCATAACAGTCAGTGAGCTGGGAATTGTAAGCTCTGCTGCAGCGTTGACACATGCGGCGCACCTTCACCAGTAGCTCAGGCAAATTGGGTTAGGTTTTGAGAAACCGCTGAACCACTAAGTTGAAGATGTGGGCTAGGCATGGAATGTGTGTGAGCTTGCCGAGCTCCAAAGCCGCCACCAAGTTACGGCCATTATCAGACAAAACAATGCTTGGTTCTAGGTTGCGTGGTGAGAGCCACAGCTCAGTCTGGTCTCTTATCCACTGACACAGCTCTGCAGCGGTGTGCTATTTGTCAACTAAGCAAATTAGTTTCAGCACGACCTGTTGCCGCTTCCCCACTGCAGTGCTACACTGCTTCCAGCTACTGACTGATGGCTGACTGGTGCTGCAAGATGAGAATTGTCATGCCCTGCTCAGACAATGTGCGGAGGTCTGTCAGATTAGCAGCACGTGTCTAATCATTTGTTTTGTTTTGGAGTCGTGCTAGATCCACCTCCCTTCAGGTGCTATGGGTGGGGTCATTGGCTTAAATTACTTTCACTCCCAGGGGGCCGTGCGGGTTATAGCTCAGTCAGTCTGTGGAAGTAAGGAGTGAAGGATTAGTTTTTCCGGCTCAGATAAGATAAGTTGGTTTCTTATTTCTTTGGTTTGCTGTCTTGGCTTTTGTGTGTCATCTGTCCCCTCCTGGTTCTGAGGGAGCAGGCTGTCCCTTTTTCCCCTTTCCCCATCTCAGGGATTCTAGGGTATTCTCAGCCCAGGCACGAGGACACATTATTCCCACCTTCAAGGTCTGAATGTGGGCAAAGCAGAATAGGGAGAGCAGTTAGGGATTAGCTAGGAGGTGACGTTATCCCCAGCTTCTCGCCTAGAAAACTTGTTTTGTGATTTATGTATCTTATATCCTGTCCGCCGTGTCAAGAATTCAGAGGTGGAAGTGGAGGAGGAGGTGGAGGAGGAGAAGGGGAGGTTTCAGCCACTAATGTAGGTGGTGGCGGAAATCCTGATGGAAGTAGTGCCCGCAATCCTTGTCGTCTGTTACACCTGTGCCATCCCAGGGTACGACTTGCTCCCAGCTTCCACAACGTTCACCCAGTGTGCCGTCAGGGAAAAGTAGCGTCGATGATCAAAGGCACTTGTCCATGTGTTAGTGGACCTTCCCAATAACTGCGTTGGTCAGGGCACGGGTGATGTTACGGTACACATGCTGGTTTAAGGCGGGGGCACACCGGGAAAAATAGAGGTGGCTGGGGACTGAGTATCGAGGGACGGACACCGACATCAGGCTGCGGAAAGCCTCAGTGTCTACAAGCCCAAATGGCAACGGGGTCAGCAATTTGGAAAGGTGTGCATTTAGTGCTATGGCCTGTCGGTAGGTGGCTGTGTATTTGCTCTTTCATTCAAAGGCCTGGAGTATAGACATCTGTACACTGCGCTGGGACACAGAAGTCGATGTGCTAGCTGATGCTGCTTGCAAAGGTCCAGGTGCAGGGTGGGAGGCATCCGGGCCTGCCTCTTGGACAGGGGATTGGCCAGCACGTAACACAGGGGAAGAGGAGGCAGTGGTGTGACCCGCAGACACTGATTGTGGACCCAGGCGTTTAGCCCACCTATTAGGGTGCTTTGATGCCATGTGGCGGATCATGCTGGTGGGGGTGAGGTTGCTAGTGTTCACGCCCCTGCTCATTTTTGTATGGCACAGGTTTAAAATTACAATTATTTTGTCGTCCGCGCTTTCCTCAAAAAAGCACCAGACTGCAGTACACCTACCCATTGGCAAGGGGGATTTCCGCAAGGGTGTTCTCCGGGGAACAGTTGCGGGCCTGTTTGGTGTGGCCCGCCTTCTCCCTTTTGCCACCCCACTGCCTCTTCCAGCCTGTTGCGGTGCTGCGGATCCCTCCCCCTCTGTACTGCTGTCCTCGCTCGGCTTGCCACCTTCCCAGGTTGGATCAGTGATTTCATCGTCCACCACCTCCTCTTCCATTTCCTCACTCTGCTCATTCTCCTGACTTGTTGACCTAACAACAACCTCAGTTATTGACAACCTCTTGAGACCCTATTTGCCATTGACTTATTGTCAAATGTGTCTCATCATCATCATCCACCTCGTGAAACACTAATTGCCGTTTCCCACCGTCATCTTCTTGTGACTGTGGATGCTCAAGAGTTTGGGAATCAGGGCACAAGATCTCATGTCCCTCTTCAAGCGGGCTTGTCGGGAGGGGCCAAATGAAGGAATGGCGCTGATAATAGCTCCTCAGAATATCCGATTGTCGGATCACTTGTTTGGCAAGACTCTCCATGGTGGGAGGAAGGAGGATCAGGGTGAGGATTGTGTTGACCAGACTCTTGGCTACTGAGACTGGACTTGGTGGAAGACAGGGTGGTACTTATCCGACTGAAAGCATTATCTGCTGCAAACCAACCGACCACCTGGTCGCACTGGTCTGACTGTCCTGCACTGCCCTGCAAACTGGGACATGAAGCTAGGTATCGTGGATGATTGTTTTTCTTGTGCTCTGGCAGCAGGCACAGTTTATCCGCGCCCAGGGCCACGGCCTCTGTGTGCACCATCAGCATCACGGCCACTTCCCTGTCTCTTACTGCTCGCCTTCTTCATATTAAATTTTATATATGCTTGAAAGTATGTCACACGTACAGTAGTGTAGGATTCGTAAGTGTATGCGCGAAAAAAAATCTAAAAGGTATTTGGGATGTGGAAATGTCACACAGGAGATATACTGCAGATAATGTCTCTGATGTCTGCAGCGGCTAATATAAAATTACAGGGAATTTCACAGGTATTTTAAATATGGAAACGTTACACAGGAGATGTACCCCAGTTAATGTCACTGTCCGCAGCGGACACCGTCTACGGAAAAAGTACACTGGATGTCACAGATATTTTTTGGATGTGCACACGTTACACAGGAGATGTGGCGCAGCTAATGTCACTGTCTGCGGCGGACACCGTCTACAGAAAAAGTACACTGGATGTCACAAACATTTTTGGGATGCGCACACTTTACAAAGGAGATGAAGCGCAGATAATGTCGCTGTCCGCAGCGGCCTAACTGTTGCACGCTATTTAGTGCAGAATGCGCTAAAAAAAGATATAGATGCCACACACAACAGTCCTGAAAAGGACTTTTGGGTCTGTAAAGTTTTAGCAATTTAGCGCAGGTTGCGCTAAAAATATATATGGCTGCTGCCACACACAACAATAGTCCTTAAAAGGACTTTTGGGTCCCTGACAAGTTTTTCTAATGAAAATAAAAATAATTTCACTCCCTACACTATCTTTCCCTTCTTCAGCACAGCTTTCCCTGACTAACACTGAGGCGAACACGTGTCATCTGGTGCTATATAGCACCCGATGACGCATTCCGGCCACCTAATCACTGTAATGCCAGTAACCAACATGGCTACTGCATTACAGTGAAGGGCAGTACTTACCTTCATATGTATTGGCTGCGTAGCAGCCAACAAACGTGCGGGAAGGAGAACTGGTGTTCGGCCGAGCATGCTCGATCAACACTATGTGTTATTAATGTCACATGCTGCAATCAGCTATGAACGTGGCATCTGAGGGGTACAATAACTGTAGGAGCCGCACAATCGCCACTCTCTCTCATTGCACCCATTACTTACAAAGAAATGTGCTTTGTGACAAAGTAATTAGTCACAAAAGATATTTTTTTGTAAAATTCGGCAAAGCAGCCAAATAGAATTTTCCAATACTTCACTCATTTCTAGTTGCTGACTTCCATGTTGGAGCCATCTGGCTGGGCTATGCACATGACAAAATAGGCAAAGCTCACATAATATCAGCCACAAAACAGAGACATATAAAAAAAACATAACTGGAAATCTCAAAAAACACAACAGAGAATCACAATGCACCCTCACAGGTCACAATTAACAAAAATAGATAACATATTTTCCTAAAGATTCTGGGAGACTACATATTTTCCTAAAGATTCTGGGAGACTACAGGGTGTTATATGTCAACTTTCCAGGCAATTGGAGCCACTTTGGTTCAGGTAGAAGAGATTCTAGTCCAAAATGAGCTTTCAGAAAAATTTGGTGAACCTGAGACAAACCGAATTTCAAAAGGTTTACTCATCTCTACAAAGAGAATATTTTAGAAAACAGAATATGTTCAATAAAATATTCTTTGAAATACTTTCTGCTGCAGTTCTCACACCAAATATATTTTCCAAATGACATCAACACTTTCACGATCTAAATTATGCAGCTCAAATGTCATACATGTTAAACAAATGTAATGCCAGTTGAAGTCTTAAAATACTTCTACTTGATATTAATTAATTTCAATCTTTTTGTGTAAATTCTATTCTATTTGGTGACAACCTTAATAAACTTTTAGAGAAAGATTCATCTGGAGTTGTAAATTTATGCCGTGATTCATTCTCACCTTGTATCTTAGACAATTTTCTCGAGTAAAGGAAAACATTAGGTCTGTTTCTGCTGTTAGTTTTATTGAATCATATCCTATCTCATCAGCCATTCTTCATATACAGTGAATCATAGTCCTTGGGAAGAGTAGAGGGCAAAGTAAAAAATGCTAATAGCATCCGTATGCTTCCACGGCTTGATTAACAGATAAGTGTATGAAAAGTTGTATCTTATCTTTGTATAGTGATTTGCATTCTCGGCACAACCTGAAATGGATCTAACACCACAGGTAGTATACAGGAAAAGCTGATGCACATACACTACAATGGTTTTCTGTTATGTATTTGTACATCTAGAATTATAAAGTTTCTTCTTTATGTAAAGTCCCAGCTTGGAAATATTTAAATTTAGCTATGAGTTAGGGCAAGTTTAACTAACTAGAATATTTCATAAAGCGGAATTTAGCCCAAACACTTCTACTAACAGTCTGTGTTTGGAAATGACCCAAATAGGTTGTTTCTGGTTGTTAATACTCACTGCTATCCACACCTGACATTTACCTCTTTTTTTGTCATTAGAAAGGACATAACAACAGACAAAGTACAATGACGTCCCAATAGGTGGCATATTCATAGGGGTTGTCCAATCTGGGACATTTATGACATATTGATAGGATACGCTAAATGTCAGGTAGATGTGGTTCCCTGTGGCGCCCACTCCTACACATCTCCAGAACGGGACCCCAAGGTAAAAGGAGAAAAAAACATGCATTTTCATCCACCCTACATTCTCTGCTATGGAAGTTCCAAAAATAGCCAAGCCCCCTGAGAAGTCCCATAACAGTGAGTAGAGAAGGTGTTTTTTCCGAATCACTTTAGAGGCCCCTAGTGATATGCCATAAATGTCTGAGATGAGATAACCCCTTTATCCTTACTTACACAGTTGCACCTTTTACAGCATCTTTGCTGCACATCCTCAGTGGCCACCAGACACTGACTACTCTGGGGACTATGACCTGACCAGGAACGTCCATACATCTATGATGGTCAAGAATGGAAGTGACTCTTAGGAGAAGATTTATCATCTCCCTTGAGTCTGAAAAGTGGTGTTAAAAAGTCGCAAACTGGGTGTTTGCAACTTTTTAACTGCAACTTTAAAAAAAAAGTTGCAAGTGGTGTATTTTACACTGCCTTTGCTACATTTGTGAAACAGGGCATGACAAGGGCAGAAAGGGTGCATCTGCAACAAAATTATTTCTGTTTAGGTGCCCATACTCCCTGGAGATGCACCTAATTTATGATGTGGCCTGTCCCTCTTTATAAGTTAGGTGCATTCTCCGGCAATGCAGGGGATATCAAGACCGGTGTAGAAAGTGCTGATCTTGATAAATCTCCTACTTAGTATATTCTCCCTACTATGATAGCACTAAGCTGGTTGCCACATAGGAGGATTTGCTATTTTGGGGAGTTCCATAAGAAAATTTTCTAAATCCAATAAAAATTACAATCAGCCATCAATATAATAACTGGGTTGTATACTGCAAATAGAAACTTAATTGCAGCATCAAAATATTAGGAAAAGGGTTATATAACTTTATGTAGACAAAAAACTATAAACTGTCCAAAACATGTCCATGATCTGTGTCTGGTATTGTAGCTTTGTTCCACCCACTTGAACAGGCATGACCTGTATTTTCAGCCTCTCAACACTGTTACTGGGAAGAAAATGAAGATTATTTTTTTCTAATCTTAGGTAACCTCTTTAAAATTTACCCCTAAGCAGTAAGCGGGCGCAGTACAGAGGCAAAATACAAGTTCTTAAGTCAAAACGTCAGTGTTTATTCACACTTGAGGCAATTGCACAAAACACCACGTAACTTTGCAGTCTTAGTGTTAATTCACACACAATGGAAAGTTCATACAGTATAACACAAATCACCTTGCTGGCAGTTCTGCCTCCAGTAGTCCACAGTAGGCTTTAGGGGGCCTGTTTCCCCAACGTGCGGCTCTCAGCCCTCCAGTACGGCACAAAGCCTCAGATCCCCAAAACAGAGACATCTCTGCTGAGCCCAGCTGCCTATTTAAG
Source organism: Bufo bufo (assembly GCF_905171765.1). NCBI lineage: Eukaryota > Metazoa > Chordata > Amphibia > Anura > Bufonidae > Bufo > Bufo bufo. The sequence goes on along the minus strand of NC_053389.1, from coordinate 90,287,494 downwards.
GACAGCCAGGTGCTGCCAAAACCTGGACCAGCACTTAAACTCTGGTTTGGTATTTGACCTCACCTGGCTAGAATCAGCCAAGCCGTACATGCTGGGAGGAAAATACCTGCCTTGCCAGACACAACCCCTCACTGTGTCACATACCCCCCCCCCTTTGTTCAACCTTGAGGGGGTGGACACATGCCAGACAATGCACCCGGGACAGGGCATCCGCGTTTCCCTTGATGCAGCCCCTCAGGCATGATGAAGGCAGTTTTCTCTTTGGCAGCCTCCGTTAATGGCACCTGCAGTACCCTTTCATTAGGTCCAAAAGAGAAAAATACCGGGCTTGTCTTAATCTCTCGATGAGCTCATGCCCCAAGGCATGGTATACATAGTATATAGTTTTCGAAAGTCGTTACAAAACCGCAACGTCCCATCCGGCTTGGGTATCAATACTATAGGACTGGCCAATTCACTTTTTGACACCTCAATGACGTCTAGCTGAAACATTAGCTGCACCTCCTCCGATATGGCTTATTGCTGAGCCTCGGGTACCCGGTATTGTATTAATCTGACTTTTGCCTGAGGCTCAGTGACAATGTCATGCTGGATTATGGAAGTGCGTCCAGGAAGGTCCGAGAACACATCTGTGTTCCGCCTAACGAACTCCCTGGCCTCCTGAGTCTGTTTAGAGGAGAGGCTGTCAGCAATTTTTTCCTGTGGCAGCCGCCTCTCTTGCATCAGACAGAGTGCCAGTACCTCTTCTCCTAGAAAACCCAGGCCGCGGGCTGTCTTCTGTACAGTTTTCCCTATCTTTTCACGGTTTGAGTAAATTCACATGGTAAACCTGCTCTGGCTTTGGCCTCCCTGGCTTGTGTACCTTGTAGTTTACATCTCCAATTTTCTCAAGTACCTCATAGGACCTCTGCCACCTAGCCAGGAACTTACTGTCCACGGTCGGCACCAGAACCAAAACCCGATCACCCGGGTAAAGATCCAGACGCGAACCTGCCGATTATAGACCCGACTCTCGGCTCACTGAGCTGCCTCCATATGCTCTCTAACAAGAGGCAACACTGTCTCTATTCTATCTTGCATCTGGGTAACGTACTCAATGACACTTTTATGTGGAGTTGTTCCCATGCCTCTTTTTCCAGGTCCAAGGGACCAGGATGGTGTCTGCCATATAGCAGTTCGAAGGGCGAGGACCCAGTAGAGGCCTGGGGTACCTCTCGCTCTGCAAACATGAGATAGGGCAGAAGGAAGTCCCAGTCCTTCCCATCTTTGGACACTACCTTTTTCAACATATTTTTTACTGTTTGATTAAACCGTTCTACCAGACCGTCCGTTTGCGGATGGTAAACGGACATCCGTAGTTGTTTCATGTACAGCAACTTACAGAGTTCCCTCATTACCTTGGAAATAAAAGGGGTCCTTAGGTCGGTCAGAACCTCTTTAGGTAGTCCTACTCAGGAAAACATCTTCATTAACTCCTTAGCTATGAGTTTGGCCGAGGTATGTCGCAGTGGCACCGCCTCCGGGTACCGAGTGGTGTAGTCTAGAATGACTAAGATGTGTTGATGTCCTCTGGCGGACTTCGGTACTGGGCCTATGAGATCCATAGCTATTCGGTCAAACGGCACTTCGATAATCGGGAGAGGTGCTAGGGGACTACAGAAATGTGTCTGGGGGCTAGTTATCTGGCAGGTGAGCAAGACTTACAAAACTCTTCCACTTCTTTGAATATGCTGGGCCAGTAAAACCGCTGTAGAATACGATCCTGAGTTTTCTGCAGCCCCAGGTGACCCCCGAGAACGTGTTGGTGGGCTAGAATTAACACAAGCTTGCGATAAGCCTTGGGGACCACCAACTGTTCAATAAGCTCACCCCATAGTTGGTTTACCCGATACAACATACCCTGATGAACCACAAAACGGGGAAACACTGACTCTGCCCCAGGTTGTTGTGGTTCACCATCTACTATTAAGACATTTTCCCAGGTGCGGGATAGGGTTGGGTCCCGACGTTGAGCGGTACCAAAATTATCCCCGGAGACATTGAGGTCTGCCAATTCAGGACGCGGCGGCAAGTGCTCCACGTCTCCCACCATCACACTTAGCGGGGTTGTCTCCCCCTCTTCCACTGAAGTGGCAGTCACCCCTACCGCTGGCCCTTTGTTCTCAGGTTCCCAGGGTTCCGGTCTCCCCCTGAGCCGGGCCACTCTGCTAGGGTTACCCCTGTCTCATGGATATCAGTCACTCTCATAGCAGGCCACAGTGCCAGGAAGCCCGGGAAATCTCTCCCTATTATAAGTTTGTAGTGTAAATTTGGGGCAACTGCCACTCCGTGAGTGCATATGTCAGTCCCTGTGGTTAGAGACACCAGGGCGGTGGGATAGTCTTTTAAGTCTCCATGGATGCACATGACCCCAACTTTTCAACCAGTATACTCCACTGACCGTACCAGGGGAGCCCTTACTAGGGACACCAGACTCTCTGAGTCCAGCAAAGCCTCTGCTGAAGTGTATCCTACCTCCACCCGGTACAGGTGGTTTAGAGTTTTGGTGGTACCTGCTGCACACAGCTTCCTGGCATATAGCGACTGACGGTAGCCATAGTTAGTATCCATGGGTTCCACCTGATGGGGACAGTCAGCTCTTACATGGCCCGGCTCCTGACACCGCCACCACTATCGGAGCCAGGTCCGTAGAGGGTACACCCCGGGTGGGTTTGGTTGGTACAAGTCGCCGGGTCTGAGATGGAGATTTGACTGCCCCCTCCCAAAAGAACTCCCTGTAACAGTCTTAATAGCCTCGTAGCGCTCCACCAGGTCCACCATTTCTAGGGCGTTGCCAGGAGACAACAGGCCGATCCAATGCTGGAGAGGGTGTGGCAGAGCCCTGCAGAACATATCAGCCAATAGTCCAGCATAGCCGGGGGACTCAGCACATCAGGGTGTAGCCACTTTTGCAAGTGGTGGAGTAAAATATAATACTGGGTCCTTGCAGGCTCAGCCGGCTTAAACACCAACTGATGTACCCACTGGGCTCGGACCAACACATTCACCCCCAGTCTTGCCAAAATCTCACCATTTACTTTTTGGTAGTCGGCTGCTTGATCGTCTGGCAAGTCAAAATACGGCTGCTGGGAATCGGATGCCAGGAATGAAGCGACAACCTCAGCCCACTGGTCATGTTGTAGCTTTTCTCTTATGGCCACTTTCTCGTACATCGCCAGGTAGATTTCGATGTTGTCTGCGGGGGTCCTCTTAGGAATAGCGGCATTGACTGCTTTCCGGGCATCGTGGATGCTCGGGGTTGCTCCTGCTATCTGCAAAGCCATCACGTGTTGTAGCAGCAACTGGTTAGTTTCCTGCTGCTGTATCACGGTCGGCGTGGCTATCACATACGTGACACAGAGGGAGGGAACGAGGAAGGCCCTGCCCAAGTGAGAGGGAAGATGGTGACCCCTGACTCACCTGGCGGCTGGCACCTGGCTGCCCTGACGTCCCTAGACGGGTTCCTCACCCGTACGCCGATCACGTGCCTAAAGCCCTGGCTTTCCCTGAGCTGAGCCCTAGGTAGTGAACAGGGCGATGGGAACACTAGTCCGCACCACTAACTCTAAGGGAAAACACCAAGGGGAGGACAGACAACACAGACTCAACATATATTCCCAGGTGGGCGACAACAGGAGACAACAATAAGCCCAACAGGGATCCGGAGGGTAGCACTCAGGAACGACAACCAGGATTAACCACTCCAGTGGGTCAGTATAGATGTCCAGGCTGGAAGCTCTATAACTGGCAACCAGAGAAGTGTGAGGGGAGAATATAAGGAGGTAGGGAGTGGCAGACAAGAAACAGCTGAGGAGGAGAAGCTACGGATCCCTGAGAGAGACAAAAAGGATAGCAAGGCAAACACAGAAAACAATCACTAAGAAACAACGTGATCTTTCGATATAGAGCGCGCAGCCACCCGCTGCGACTTCCTGACCCCGGGTATAACGGAGTCAGACGTGGCTCTTGATACCCTCGTGACAGTACCCCCCCTTTCACGAGGGGCCTCCGGACACTCAGGACCAGGTCTCTCCGGATGAGAGGCATGGAAAGTCTGAATTAACCTGTTGGCGTTTACCTCTGACGCTGGAACCCACATTCTTTCCTCGGGACCGTAACCCCTCCAATGCACCAGATACTGAAGAGAGCGGCGGACCCGACGAGAATCAACAATTCTGGCTATTTAAAACTCCACATTACCAGCCACAATGACAAGAGGAGGTGGCAGCGGCGATGGTTCTAGAGGTGGAACATACTTCTTGAGTAACGATTTATGGAAGACGTTATGGATCTTAAAAGTCTGAGGTAGCTCCAGGCGAAAAGCCACAGGGTTAATGACGGCTACTATTTTATAGGGACCAATGAACCTAGGACCCAGTTTCCAAGAAGGAACCTTCAACTTAATATTCCTAGTAGACAACCACACATAGTCATTCACTCCTAGGTCCGGACCTGGCGACCGTTTCTTATCGTGCATTTATATTTACCACTCATCTTTTTCAAGTTAACTTGCACCTTCTGCCATACCGATGAAAGAGATGAAGAAAACCTTTCCTCTTCGGGAACCCCAGAAGACCCCCCCTCTTTGAAAGTACAAAATTGGGGATGAAAACCGTATGCACCAAGGAATGGTGACTTGCCAGTGGACTCCTGATAATGATTATTTATGGCAAACTCAGCTAACGGTAAATATGATGACCACAACTCTTGGTTTTCAGACACAAAACACCTTAAATATGTTTCTAGGTTTTGGTTGGTACGCTCAGTCTGTCCATTCGACTGAGGATGGAAAGCTGAGGAAAAGGACAAGTGAACCCCCAAACGGGAACAAAAAGCTTTCCAAAACTTAGAAATAAACTGGGTTCCCCGATCCGAAACCACATCGGAAGGGACCCCGTGAAGCTTCACGATTTCACTGATAAACACCTGAGCGAGAGTTTTAGCATTAGGAAGTGCGGGTAGCGCAATAAAGTGTACCATTTTGCTAAACCTGTCTACTACTACCAAGATAACAGTTTTACCCGCCGACAACGGTAAGTCAGTGATGAAATCCATTGACAGATGTGTCCATGGCCTATTGGGGATGAAAAGTGGCAATAAAGACCCTGCTGGACGTGTATGAGAGACTTTCGCGCGTGCACAAGTAGAACAAGTAGACACGAAATCCATTACATCCTGACGCAACCTTGGCCACCAAAAACGACGAGATAAAAGCTCCAAGGGTTGCTTTACTACCCGGGTGTCCAGCAAGTGCCGAATTATGATGTTCTTTTAATAATTCAAGACGCAGGTTTAACGGTACAAACAATTTCTCTGAGGGGCAAGAGGCCGGGGCGTCCCCCTGAGCCTCTAACACCTTTCCCTCTAGAACAGAGTGTACAGCAGAGACAACCACTCCTCTTTGTAAAATAGGTACCGGATCACAAACATTACCCCCTCCAGGGAAACTACGAGATAATGCGTCTGCCTTGGTATTTTTTGCCCCAGGACGATAGGTGATTACAAAGTTAAATCTGGTAAAGAATAGCGACCACCTAGCTTGTCTAGGGGTGAGACGCTTAGCCGATTCTAGGTACAGAAGGTTCTTGTGATCCGTAATCACCGTGACGGGGTGGATTGCTCCCTCTAAGAAGTGACGCCACTCTTCAAGCGCCAGTTTAATCGCCAACAGTTCCCTATTTCCAATATCATAATTCTTCTCCGCAGAAGATAATTTTTTGGAAAAGAAAGCGCAAGGACGCCATTTGCCAGGAGACGGACCCTGAGACAATACAGCTCCCACTCCCACCTCTGACGCATCTACCTCGACAATAAAAGGCTGGGAGACATCAGGTTGAATTAGAACAGGTGCCGAGGTAAACCTCTCCTTTAGAGAGGAGAATGCATCTTTAGCGGCGTCAGACCATTTGGAAAAATCCGTCCCCTTCCTAGTCATGTCGGTAAGGGGTTTAACGATCACTGAATAATTTTTAATGAACTTTCTATAGAAATTAGCGAAACCCAAAAACCGTTGTAGGGCTTTAAGGTTCTCAGGAAGATCCCAATCTAAAATTGCCTGGACCTTCCCAGGATCCATGCGGAAACCTGAAGCAGATAATAGATATCCCAGGAACTGTAATTCCTTAACAGCGAAGACACATTTTTCAATTTTCGCATATAATTTATTCGTCCGTAGGACCTGCAGTACTTGCCTGACATGCACCTCATGTGTTTTCAGATCAGCCGAATAAATTAAGATATCATCTAGGTATATGACTACAAACCTGCCGATGAGATGACTAAAAATATCATTAACGAAATGTTGGAAGACAGCAGGGGCATTGGTCAGACCGAAAGGCATAACTAGATTTTCATAATGCCCCTCAGGGGTGTTAAAAGCTGTCTTCCACTCATCCCCTTCCCTGATACGAATCAGATTGTAGGCCCCCCTAAGATCAAGTTTGGAGAACCACTTAGCACCCGCAATCTGATTAAAAAGGTCAGGAATGAGAGGAAGAGGATATGGGTCACGGATGGTTATCTGGTTTAACTCACGGAAATCTAAGCAAGGACGCAGGCCCCCATCTTTCTTTTTAACAAAGAAAAACCCTGCAGCCACGGGTGAAGAAGAGGGTCTGATGTGTCCCTTAGCCAGACTCTCGGAGATATAATCTTTCATGGCTTGTCTCTCGGGACCCGAAAGATTATACAACCTGGACTTGGGTAATTTTGCCCCGGGAATCAGGTTAACCGGGCAATCATAAGGACGATGAGGTGGTAGTTTCTGACAACCCTTTTCAGAAAAAACGTCCTCAAAGTCCGAAATAAATGTAGGTAGGGAAGCTATGGAGGCGATTAAGCAATTGTTATTTAAGCAATTCTCTCTGCAATGCTCACTCCACTCCAATATCTCCCTGGCCTGCCAATCCACCACTGGATTGTGCGCTACCAACCAGGGAAGACCCAATACCACCGGAGAGGGAAGGCCCTCCAGAACGTAACATGAAAGACACTCATTATGGTGGTCCCCTACCCGAAGGTGTAAATTACGAACAATGTGGGTGAGGTTTTTCTGAGACAGAGGAGCAGAATCTATAGCGAATACGGGAATAGGTCTCTGCAGCATACAGAGAGACAAACCCATAGTGCGGGCAAAATGGGCATCAATCAAGTTTACCCCTGCTCCACTGTCTAGAAAAACAGAAATAGACTCCGTCTTAACACCAAAAACAATGACCGCTGGTAACACAAATTGAGATGTTCGTATGGAGGAAACGTATACCCCCCGGCTGACATCCTCCGCACAGCCCGGGGTTAGTAGTTTTCCGACGGTCTTTTGTTTTTGAGAAAGGAGGGACAGACATTAATGAAATGACCCCTCCCCCCACAGAAAAAACAAGCCCCCCCCCTACGGCGAACCTCGGGAGGACGGACCTGACGAGAAGTTCCGCCTAGCTGCATAGGCTCATCTAAGTCAGTACAGGCTGACAATTGCTTGGGAGAGGTAACCAATTGCTCCGGAATTTTCGATCTCTCCCTAAGACGTCTATCTATTCTGATAGAGAGGGACATAACAGCATCAAGGGAAAGGGGGGTCTTATACAGCGCCAGTGCATCCTTAACCCTTTCAGATAACCCAGAGCAGAACTGACTCCTGAGAGCCGGGTCGTTCCACTGAGTATCCGTAGCCCACCTACGGAACTCTGAGCAATATTCCTCTGCTGACCGATCTCCCTGTAGGAGTCTCCGTAACTTCGACTCAGCCAGGGCGACTCGGTCAGGGTCATCATATATGAGACCCAAAGCCCCAAAAAATCCCTCCACTGACCGAAGAGCCTGAGAAGGGGGTAACGAGAACGCCCAGGATTGCGGATCCCCCTGAAGCAGGGAAATGACAATCCCTACCCGCTGTTCTTCATGACCTGAGGAGTAAGGGCGCAACTTAAAAAATAATTTGCAGGCCTCACGGAACGTCGCAAATTTGTCCCTTCCCCCAGAAAATCTGTCGGGAAGAGCAACCTTGGGTTCAGTGACAACCTGGTTACCCATAGCAACCGCTGGGGGTGCGGTCTGCTGCATTTGCTGCTGTTGTTGGAGAACAGACGCCTTCAATCCTGCCACCTCCAAAGACAGGCTTTGAAGCTGTTCTGCCAAGGCATCAATAGGATCCATATTGGATTCTAAGTAGAGAGAGAAAAAAAAAAAAACAACAAACAAAAAATTATATACATTTTTTTTTATTTATTTTTTTCCTCAAAAAGTAATGGCCAGTTATAATATCACGGTCGGCGTGGCTATCACATACGTGACACAGAGGGAGGGAACGAGGAAGGCCCTGCCCAAGTGAGAGGGAAGATGGTGACCCCTGACTCACCTGGCGGCTGGCACCTGGCTGCCCTGACGTCCCTAGACGGGTTCCTCAACCGTACGCCGATCATGTGCCTAAAGCCCTGGCTTTCCCTGAGCTGAGCCCTAGGTAGTGAACAGGGCGATGGGAACACTAGTCCGCACCACTAACTCTAAGGGAAAACACCAAGGGAAGGACAGACAACACAGACTCAACATATATTCCCAAGTGGGCGACAACAGGAGACAACAATAAGCCCAACAGGGATCCGGAGGGTAGCACTCAGGAACGACAACCAGGATTAACCACTCCAGTGGGTCAGTATAGATGTCCAGGCAGGAAGCTCTATAACTGGCAACTAGAGAAGTGTGAGGGGAGAATATAAGGAGGTAGGGAGTGGCAGACAAGAAACAGCTGAGGAGGAGAAGCTACGGATCCCTGAGAGAGACAAAAAGGATAGCAAGGCAAACACAGAAAACAATCACTAAGAAAGTACGTGATCTTTCGATATAGAGCGCGCAGCCACCCGCTGCGACTTCCTGACCCCGGGTATAACGGAGTCAGACGTGGCTCTTGATACCCTCGTGACATGCTGCTTATTAGCCTCACGTTGATGCAGGTTTTTCTCTTGCTGCTGCAGATTAGCCTCCATGAGGGCCTTCACAACAGCCTCCATTTTGTCATGGGGCACTGGTTGTAATACAGCTGGTTTAATATACAACATACAACCGTGCCTGAAAAATGTAGAAACCAAAAATATCGGCGTTCACGCCAGCCTCACTGCTCTTTTTTTTATATTAAATAATTCCCCCCCCCAATAATAATTACAAAAGGAAAACAAATGAACAGTGCTGAAAAAGGTGGAGATAAGCCAAAAAAACTGAGGAGTAAACACAGCTTATATACATATGCCATAGATGTTACTACAGTATAATTTCCACATTAACATAGATGGTAGCGTTAAATCCAACACTGTATACACAAGTATAGTACCTTTAAACCCCACAATTCCCCCTTTTACCCTTAGCTGCTGTCGCTGATGGCCCGGACCCCATACCTCCCCCTTGTACCCGTTCGTCTACTCCACCCCACAGGCTAAGCTAGACAATACACCTCACTTCTGTGTAGCAGCATCGAAGCATGTGATCGCGCGTACCTCACCTACTTCGCCTCTCAACCTCCTCATACAGCTTTATTTGGGACATGATCCGACGCCACTCCTCAAATACCGGGGAAATGGGGGAACCCCATCTCTTAACTATCAGAACCTTTGCCTCACTGCTCTTGCATGTATCCTCCACCAATTGTGGACAGCCAGGTGCTGCCAAAACCCGGACCGGCACTTAAACTACAGTCAGGTATTTGACCTCACCTGGCTGGAAATCAGCCAAGCCGCACATGCTGGGAGGAAAATACCTGCCTTGCCAGATACAGCCCCTCACTGTGTCACTATATACATATATATATATATATATATATATATATACTGTATATATATATATATGTATATACACATCTATACTGTACTGTATGTATCAATTGATGTATCTGTACATATTGCCACATGTATAAATATAGATTAATCTGCATTTTGTGCCCATCTACCACTACATGAAAGAACAAATGTAGATAGTATGATCAACTTGGTCTTGGGTTTCAAAATCTGATTCAGCTGAAGATCATAATTTACTGTATTCATAATTCCGCACAAGCAGAGCAGAGGGGAGGATGAGGCAGCTCTTTAGCTCAGTGTTATTTAGTAACGTGTCCTCTTGTGTAATTAGGACATGTTTTATGTGTAGTAATAGGACAGTGGCCATTTTATTTCCCCCTAATGATTGCTCTGTAGACAAAACAATCCATTATAACTAATGAAAGGGATTTGGTAATATATTTACAGTATAAGAAAGTTATATTTAAGTATTTTCAGTAATTCTATTTTTTTAATTCCTGGAGAACCCTTTTAATGGGAGATAGTGATGTATAGAGGAATGGCATTAAAGAGATGAGATGAGACTTCCTCAGCAAAATCTTCCCGAAGTGACAGGGAACTGAAATTATCAAGTATGTCTGAAATGTCAGCCCTATGATCTGCAAGGGAACCAGAATGTAGGAAAACACCTTCTTGTAGTGTCCGTTTCAACTGTAATACCATGGAGTAGAGCAAGCTGGAACGATCTAATGGCCAGCAGACATTAGATCACTATTGTCTGTGATGACATACTGTACATTCTATTATCTATTATCCTAGACAGAGAGGAAAAACAGGTAAATGATAACAGCAAACAAACAAAAAACCCATAAAAAATAAAACCTTTGGGATATTTTTCTAACCCCTCCCTCAACCCATTACATTATCAGGGGCTGTTTCCTGTGACATGGACACATTATACATATACTGTAATCATGCATCCATTTCACAGAATATATGTTACACGGAGTTGTAGCTTCTGTAGGTTTCATTTCACCCCGAAAAAAGGTTCAGTTAATTTCTAGTGATGGCCTTGCGGTTCGCCCGGTGGTCGGTTCGCGGCGAACTTTGCTCGTTCGCGATTCGCCGAACATATGGCGATATTTGCGCCCGTCATATTCTTTTACAATGTGAAGAGCTTTGACCCATGACACATCCATCAGTTGGTTCAGGACAGCCAATTGAGACGTTTCAGCACATGGACATATCCCCTATCTTATAAATAGACCCAATCTGGCCGCCATTTTACATTCAGTCTTTTGTCAGTGTAGGGAAAGGTTGCTGTGTGGAGCAGGGACGGACTGTTAGGGAGAAAAATGCTATCAAATAGGTCCACAAAAGTCCTTTTAGGACTGGTATAGGTGTACTATTGATAGGTGTGCAGTACAGAGGGGTGTAATATACTTATAATATACTTTCTAACATAGAAAGCATATTATATTGGATTTGTATTGAGCAGCAGTTGTGAGCGGTTCTGTAGTGATACTGCAGCTACACAGAGTGACAAATAGTGTTGAGCGCGAATATTCGAATAGCGAATTTTTTTAGCGAATATCGGCACTTCGCTAATTCGCGAATATTTTTAATATAGCGCTATAAATTCGATATTTCGAATATTCGTTTTTTTGTTTTTTTTTATTGTTATATTTTTTTCTTCCCCCTTTACAAAAGTAGTTCTTACCTGTCCTGAGGATTCCTGGCTTCCTGGCTGCTCCAGTCAGTGCCCGTTGCCGCTCCTGCCCACTTCCGTGCTCATGGAGCGTCCCCATCACCATGGGAACGCCTCCATACTAGAATGTACTGTCGGATGTGAGAATTAAGTTGAAATCGCAATGCGATTAATATAACTTGAAGTAATCGCATTGCGATTTCAACTTAGACCTGGTTTACTATGGTTGGCTTGGTAGAATTAGCGAAGATGACGAATATGACAAATGTATTCGTCATATTTCGTCATATTTCTCAAAACGAAGATAAATAGGAAAATTGACTATAGAGACAGCTGTGTTTAATTCGCTATGCGATTATATTACTTTGCTTTTTTTAAATAAATAGAATAATTATAATAATTATCAAGTATTATAATTATTCTATTTATTAAAAAAAAGCAAAGTAATATAATCGCATAGCGAATTAAAAACTTAGCTGTCTCTAGTCAACTTTCCTATTTGATTGCTAGAATTAGCGAAGTTGACGAATATGGAGCTAAAACTAAGATGAAAAAATATTTTGTTATCTTCGTTTTGAGGAATATGACGAATACATTCATCATATTCGTCATCTTCGATAATTCTACCAAACCAACCATAGTAAACCACATCTAAGTTGAAATCGCAATGCGATTACTTCGAGTTATATTAATCGCATTGCGATTTCAACTTAGCACTGCTATATTCCATATTCGTTAACTTCGTTAATTCTAGCAAGCTGACCCATTAGAAACACAGCTCTAAGTTGAAATCGCAATGCGATTAATTCAAGTTATCTTAATCGCATTGCGATTTAAACTTGAAGCTGCTGCTGGGTCTCTAATGGAATGGGTCAGCTTGCTAGAATTAACGAAGTTAGCGAATATGGAATCTAGCAGTGCTAATTTGTAATCGCAATGCGATAATATTTTCTATTATTATTAACCGCATTGCGAATCCAACACTATTGCTAAAAGATTCGTATTGCTTGTATTGTTATAGTTAACAAGTGACCACTACATCTTATGGGTTAAATGTCCGCCATCGGTATTACTGACGGTCAAGGACATTAGCCGTGGTTCTATGCAGCCACACAAAGCAGATGGCCATGGCGCCCGCATAAGGATTGATCCATGTTTAATTATTCTGCTGGATGAAGTATAGCTACGTAATTGGGTGTGAAGCGGTAAATGATTATGGCACAAATTAAAGTGGTTATATCACACTACAATGTCTGTAACATGTATGTATGGATAGCAGACCAATATCTCTCATATGAACATAGCACCTCTATTTACGTGCTACACACTGTATATCCCACGCTATAAAAACCCCAACAACCACCCCTCCCCCCTTAAACCTTCTACCACCTTAAACCCCCCTCCATCACGTCCCCCCCACCTCCTCACTCACACACAGTTTATGAGAAGTAATGATTGACCTCCAGTATTTTAGTATTCGCTGGTTCATTTACCATAACTCAGGGTGCACCACGTGGAGGCGAACCAGCTGTACACCCCATACCGTACCGTCACCTCACTACACAGGTACACCTCTCCTCAGATGGCCATTGGCCAATACCCCATTGCTCATAGCCCACACACATACAATTTAAATACAATGTAATGTTATAACGGTAACCTAAAATCAAATATATTCCATTTATAGCCATAATTATATTTTTTTTATGACATGATCACATTAATTACTAATACTTGTATTTAAAAAGTTTTCGATTACATGTATGCATCTTGTACAAGGTCTATGATTGGACCTGGTCCCGTCACACGTGCTGCTAAGAGCGCCACAGTCCGCAGTATTGGGTTTGAATTGTGGCACACACATGACCACCAGCACAAGAAAATAGTCATAGCGAATAAGTGGTGCGACCATAAGCGGCGCCATGTCTATTACTCTGTTTCCATGTAACGGCGGCTGCTGTATGTAATGATAATGAATTATTACTTTGGCCCAGACTAAATTGTCCGTACTGTAACCCCATTGGTTACAATAAAACAAAACACAACAAATTTGATAGAACAATAAAGTTTAATAAAACAATCTTTAAATAAAGATAAATATTATTAACATAAATAACAGAAGCAAAAAATAAAAAATAAAAAATTAGGGTAAACTTTTCATTTTTTTCTGCTCTTGGAGCATTTCATCAAGGGCCTTTTGGTTGGCCTCCTCCATTAGGCCGAGCTGGTGGGATAATTGGAGCTTCAGCTCCCTTATCTTGCTCATCTGCAGCGCCCTGAACTCCCTCATCCGTTCGCGCTGACCCCGCTGCACTCTTTTTATTTTTTTTTATCATGTTGTTGTGTGCTGTAAAAGTAAAGGAAATAAAAAATTTAAATGTACTTTAAAAGACAATCATTGTTTGGTGTATAAAGCAGATGAAGTCCTGTCTGACCAAGGAAGAAGTACATCAGCGACTTAAAAAGATTAAAATAGACAAATCACCAGTACCAGATGGCCTACACCCCTGTGTCCTAAGGGAATTAAGTAATGTCTTAGCCAAACCCTTATTTCTGATATTTGCGGACTCTATACTGACAGGGAATGTCCCACAGGATTGGCGCATGGCAAATGTAGTGCCAATATTCAAAAAGGGTCCAAAAACAGAGCCTGGAAACTATAGGCCGGTAAGTTTAACATCTGTTGTGGGTAAACTGTTTGAAGGTTTTCTAAGAGATGCTATCTTGAAGCACCTCAAGGAAAATAAGTAAATAACGCCATATCAGCATGGCTTCGTGAGGGATCGGTCATGCCAAACTAATTTAATCAGTTTCTATGAGGAGGTAAGTTCTAGACTTGACAGCGGCGAATCAATGGATGTCATATATATGGACTTCTCCAAAGCATTTGACACTGTACCACATAAAAGGTTAGTATATAAAATGAGAATGCTCAGACTAGGAGAAAACGTCTGTATGTGGGTAAGTAACTGGCTCAATGATAGAAAACAGAGGGTGGTTATTAGTGGTACACACTCAGATTGGGCCACTGTCACTAGTGGGGTACCTGAGGGGTCAGTATTGGGCCCTATTCTCTTCAATATATTTATTAATGATCTTGTAGAAGGCTTGCACAGTAATATATAAATTTTTGCAGATGACACTAAACTGTGTAAAGTAATTAACACTGAAGAGGACAGTATACTGCTACAGAGGAATCTGGATAGACTGGAGGCTTGGGCAGATAAGTGGCAGATGAGGTTTAACACTGACAAATGTAAAGTTATGCACATGGGAAAGAATAATGCAAGTCACCCGTACATACTAAATGTTAAAACACTCGGTAACACTGACATGGAAAAGGATCTAGGAATTTTAATAAACATCAAACTTAGGGTACTTTCACACTTGCGTTGTTTGATTCCGGCAGGCAGTTCCGTTGCCTGAACTGCCTGCCTGATCAGGCAAACTGTATTCAAACGCATGTCATTTTTTCTGACTGATCAGGCATTTTTCAGACAAAAAATGCCTGATCAGTCAGAAAAATGTATTGCAATACCGGATCTGTTTTTCCGGTGTCATCAGGCAAAACGTATCCGGTATTTATTTTTTTCTCATTTTTAAAGATCTGCGCATCCGGAAGGACGGATCCGGCATTCCGGTATTTTGAATGCCGGATCCGGCACTAATACATTCCTATGGAAAAAAATGCATTCAGGCAAGTCTTCAGTTTTTTTCGCCGGAGATAAAACCGTAGCATGCTACAGTTTTCTTTTTTGCCTGATCAGTCAAAATGACTGAACTGAAGACATCCTAATGCATCCTGAACGGATTACTCTTCATTCAGAATGCATGGGGATTTGCTTGATCAGTTCTTTTCCGTTATAGAGCCCATGTGACGGAACTCTATGCCGGAAAAGAAAAACGCTAATGTGAAAGTAGCCTAAGCTGCAAAAACCAGTGTCAGGCAGCTGCTGCCAAGGCCAATAAGATAATAGGTTGCATCAGAAGGGGCATAGATGCCCGTGATAAGAACATAGTCCTACCACTTTACAAATCATTAGTCAGACCACACATAGAGTACTGTGTACAGTTCTGGGCTCCTGTGAACAAGGCAAACATAGCAGAGCTGGAAAGGGTCCAGAGGAGGGCAACTAAAGTAATAACTGGAATGGGGCAACTACAGTACCCTGAAAGATTATCAAAATTAAGGTTATTCACTTTAGAAAAAAGACGACTGAGGGGAGATCTAATTACTATGTATAAATATATCAGGGGTCAGTACAGAGATCTCTCCTGTCATCTATTTATCCCCAGGACTGTGACTGTGACGAGGGGACATCCTCTGCGTCTGGAGGAACGAAGGTTTGTACACAAAAGGATTCTTTACGGTTAGAGCAGAGACTATGGAACTCTCTGCCTGAGGAGGTGGTGATGGTGAGTACAATAAAGGAATTCAAGAGGGGCCTGGATGTATTTCTGGAATGTAATAATATTACAGGCTATAGCTAACAGAGAGGGGTCGTTGATCCAGGGAGTTAACCTGATTGCCTGATTGGAGTCGGGAAGGAATTTTTTATTCCCCTAAAGTGGGGAAAATTGGCTTCTACCTCACAGTTTTTTTTTTTTGCCTTCCTCTGGATCAACTTGCAGGATAACAGGCCGAACTGGATGGACAAATGTCTTTTTTCGGCCTTATGTACTATGTTACTATGTTAATCCATTATTTATTGGTTTACTGTAGTTAGGATTAATAATAGTTCTTTTGACTTTAGGGTTATGGACTTAGTAGTTAAGTTAATGCTTTTTATGTAGATTAATTACTTTATAGTGTTCATGTTTTATATTACTGCTGTGTGTTGTATGTTCTTTGTTGCCTGTTTTATAGTTTTTACACCATTTTTTAGATAAATATTAATATGGTTTTGTGCACTTTATTTTTTAGTCTAAGAAAATTTTTATATATTGGATGCTCGTTACATCTTAATTAAATTGTATGCCTCATTGAGATACTTTACGGAAATCAGTACACCAGTAACATCAGCTTGCTGTAAAATAAAAATTTTACGTGGACTTAATTAGGGTCTGGGTTTTAGGACTGAGTGCCCAGACAGATATAGTGGCACAGGTCACTCCCGTACTCCATCAAGGGTTTTTATAAAGTTGGGATTAAAAATGCTGTTCTTTTCAAGTGTGGACAGGAGATGTGAAAACTGAACCTGCAGAGAAATGAGCATGGTCTCTGACAGACCCTAAAGAGTGGTGATATACTAATCTTTTTGTTACACTGCTTGAAGTGAACGCAAAGTGTGGGACTTTAGGTTATGAAATATCTGAAGTCTGAATAAAAATTAGAGGTTGAACTTGAACTTGTTTATAATTGTTTGCATGAATAAAATCTGCCTGTGGTGAAGACTAAACTGACACCTGTATGTGTGTGGGGACATTTTTTAAATTAAAACATTAACAGAATATATTTACCCTCCTGGCGGGGTGTGGTCACCACCTTGTCTTCTTCCTCCTCATCATCCTCCTCGTCCTCATCTGCATCAGGTGCGCTATGGGCCTGATGCCCCGATGGTCCTGCCTGTTCCTGCTCCTCATCCTCTGTCATCTCCTCCTCTTCCACCACCACCTTCTTTCTAGAATGCTTAGCGCGTACTTTCGGAAGAGGAACACCTGTAATGACCAAATTTTCCAAAAATACCAAGATAAACAAGGAAAGCAAAAAAGGTAACCGTACACAAATTAATCTATGGTGGGATTTGGATGTCATAATGATTACCCCTATGTTTGATTTCACTTGATTTGGTGTTAGATGGAACTACAAAGGAAGTCTTTCAGATGGTTTACAGTTGAGTACGTTAATAGCTAGGATGAGGTAGCGGGGGTATTGGTTCGGAAGGTACTGTCAGGCCCGGTGCTATAATAAGGCAGACCAAGCGGCCACCTTAGGGCGCTGAAAAGGGGGGGGCGTAAAAATGAAACATTTTTTTCCATTAATCACTTGCATGCCGCCGGCCTCCTGCGGCTGTTCTCCTGTGTGGTGGTCCTCATATCTTCTCTCTGGGCTCCCGAATCCTGACAAGTTGTTTGAGGACCTTTCCCACTCTACCAATCAGTGGCCACAGCTGTGTCACGTGTCAGGGCAGTGATTTCCCGCTGAGCCAATCACTGTTCTGACACATGACACAGCTGCAGCCACTGATTGGCTGAGTGGGAAAGGTCCTCAAAGTCTTGTCGGGAGCACAGAGAGAAGATTCCAGGACACAGAGGAGAAGGGGAGCTGCTGCAGACGGGAACAGACCCAGGTGAGGAGCATAATTTTTTACACATTAATAGAGGGAGGAAATGTGCCATGTTGGGGGGGTGATGTGACATGGGGGGGATAAATGTGCCATGGAGAGGGGTTGAAATGTGACATGGGGGGGAATGTGACACAAAGGGGGTGATGTGACATAGAGGGGGAGAAATGTCACATTTCTCCCCCTCCATGTCACATCATCCCCCTTTGTCACATTTCTCCCCCGACATGTCACATCACCCCCTATGTCACATTTCTCCCCCCTCCATGTCACATTTCAACCCCCTCCATGTCACATCACGCCCTCCTTTTTGCATCACCCCCACCGAGTTGTGGGGGGTAGGGCGCCGAAATGTAGCTTCGCTTGTGTGTGCAAAAATCTTTGCACCGGCCCTGGGTACTGTTGCAGGGTTATTGAAATGAGGTGGACCAAGTCAACTGTTTTGACATTGAATAAGGGTTTACATCATACAGTCCTGATCAAAAGTTTAAGACCACTTGAAAAATTGCAAAAAATCATATTTAGCATGGCTGGATCTTAACAAAGTTCCAAGTAGAGCTTCAACATGCAACAAGAAGAAATAGGAGTGAGACAAAATATTTTTTGAGCATTTAATTTAATGAAAACAACAAATAAACTGAAACAGGCTGTTTTTCAGCTGATCAAAAGTTTAGGACCACACCTCCAAAAAAAACCTAAACCCCCCCAAAACAGAAATCCAACTTCCAAACATGAACTCAGTAATGAGTATCTCCACCGTTATTGTTTATCACTTCAAAAATTTGTTTCGACATGCTTGATGCAAGCGTTTCCATGTGGTGAGTGGGAACATTTCTCCAAGTGGTAAAGACGGCCGCACGAAGGCCATCTACTGTCTGGAACTGTTGTCCATTTTTGTAAACTTCCCTTGCCATCCATCCCCAAAGGTTATCAATTGGATTTAGATCAGGGGAACACGCAGGATGGGCCAAAAGAGTGATGTTATTCTCCTGGAAGAAGTCCCTTGTCCTGCGGGCATTGTGTACTGTAGCGTTGTCCTGTTGAAAAACCCAGTCGTTACCACACAGACGAGGGCCCTCAGTCATGAGGAATGCGCTCTGCAACATCTGGACATAGCCAGCGGTCGTTTGACGCCCCTGCACTTCCCGAAGCTCCATTGTTCCACTGAAGGAAAAAGCACCCCAGACCATTATGGCGCCCCCTCCACTGTGGCGCGTAGAAAACTTGTCATGCTTGTCATGCCAGTAACGTTGGAAACCATCAGGACCATCAAGGTTAAATTTTTTCTCATCAGAGATTAAAAATTTCTTCCACCTTTGAATGTCCCATGTTTGGTGCTCTCTTGCAAAGTCCAAATGAGCAGTTCTGTGGCGTTCAAGGAGACGAGGTCTTTGAAGACTTTTTTTTGTTTTTGAAGCCCTTCAGTCTCAGATGCCGTCTGATGGTTATGGGGCTGCAGTCAGCACCAGTAAGGGCCTTAATTTGGGTCGAGGATCGTCCAGTGTCTTGACAGACAGCCAATTGGATCCTCTGGCTCAGTGCGGATGACATTTTTTGGGTCTTCCACTTGACTTTTTTGTTCCATAACCCAAGAAATTCCAAATGACTGTCTTACTGCATCCCACCTCAGCAGCGATGGCGCGCTGTGAGAGACCCTGCTTATGCAGTTCAACAACCCGACCACGTTCAAAAAGGGAGAGTTTTTTTGCCTTTGCCATCGCAACGTGTGACTACCTGACAGAAAATGACAATGAATCCACATCTTTGCACAGATTTGGCCTTTTAAAGGCATGTGGTCCTAAAATTTGTATCAGCTGAAAAACAGCCTGTTTCAGTTTAATCGTTATTTTCAATTAATTGAATGCTCAAATTTTTTTTGTCTCACTCTCATTTCTTCTTGTTGCATGTTGAAGCTCTACTTGGAACCTTGTTAAGATCCAGCCATGCTAAATATGATTTTTTGCAATTTTTCAAATGGTCTTAAACTTTTGATCAGGACTGTATATCTGTATCTCGCTGTGAGTGTATGTATATATTTTAAAGGAATAATCAGCTACGTGTTCCACCATGTACTAAATCCGTGCTGGAGAACTTTTTTTGAAGCAGAACAGAAAACCAACTAATTTATTTATCTCAAATAGCCAACGCTACCATTGTACCTGAATACCAGTATAGTCTGTCTTCCACACAATTATCATTTTGCTGTAACAGCCTACCTACATTCAATATGCTGACTGTGCTGTTAAGGCTCCATTCACACGTCCGTGGTGTGTTGCGGATCCGCAAATTGCGGATCCGCAACACACCCGCCCGGCACCCCTATAGCCTGCACCCCCAAGCTGCGGACAAGAATAGGACATGTTCTATCTTTTGCGGAGCTGCAGATCTGAAGATCGGGGCCGCGCTCCGCAAATGCGGATGCTGACAGCACACTGTGTGCTTTCTGCATCGATTCCGTCCCCATAGAAAATGAATGGGTCTGCACCCGTTCCGCAAAATTGCGGAATGGATGCAGACCCATTTGCGGACATGTGAATGGAGCCTTATAGTGTGCCTGCGAAATGTCTAAAGAAAATTAGTACACCTTAGACCTTTTCAAGGGTATGCAGCCCACAGAGAGGACTCTGAGTGCCGCCTCTAGCACCCGTTCGGTTCGACACCACTGAAATAAGTTATCAATTTTAAAGGGATAGAAATACTTATTTGCATAACTGAACACATAAATAACAATAGGTGGGTGATAGAAAACTAATGTAAGCATCGTACCTGGACAATTTTTGTCTCTGACCTCTTTGATCAGATCCATCCCGTGTCTTTTAAGATCCGACCATTTTTTTAACATAGCATTTTTGGAATGAATCTTTCCATGCAGCTGCCACAGCCGGCGTGCTTCTCTCCGTACTATGGCCTGTTTCTCTAAACGGCATTTTAGATCATCATATCCCTTCTGCAACATAGTCTGCAAGATAACAATTAAAGGATGTAATCCCAAAGTTGTAAATTATTAGTAATTATAGTCATGTCAACCATCAAAAATATTTTTTTAATATCAAAACGGTAAAAGAGTAGATATTTATATAGTTCCCTATGGAACTATATGAAAGTAAAATAAAAATAAAAACATTTATATTCAAGGCAAATATAAGAACTAAACTCCACAGTGGACGCCACTTTAACAGTGACTTTCACAGATACCCCCACTTTAACAGTGATTTTCAACAATGGCCTCCCATTTAACCGTGACTTTGACAGAGTCCGCCCCTTTAACAGTGACTTGAACTGTGGCTGCCCCTTTAACAGTGACTTGAACAGTGACTGCCCCTTTAAGAGTGACTTGAACAGCGGCCGCCCCTTTAACACTGACGTTAACAATGGTCTTCCCTTTAACAGTGACTTTGACAACGGCCTCCCCTTTAAAAGTGACTTGAACAGTGGCTGCCCCTTTAAGAGTGACTTGAAGAGTGGCCGTCCCTTTAAGAGTGACTTGAACAGTGGCTGCCCCTTTAAGAGTGACTTGAACAGTGGATGCCCCTTTAAGAGTGACTTGAACAGTGGCTGCCCCTTTAAAAGTGACTTGAACAGTGGCCGCCCCTTTAAGAGTGACTTGAACAGGGGCCGCCCCTTTTACACTGACTTTCTGAGATTGTTTTTTCATCACATATTGTATTTCATGAAAACTGGTAAAATGAAGTCAAAAAAATTATTTATAATTTTTTTTTAAATACCAAATTTACCAAAAATTTGTAAAAGATTGCAAATTTCCAAGTTTCAATTTCTCTACTTCTATAATACAAAGTAATACCTCCAAAAATAGTTATTACTTTACATTTCCTATATGTCTACTTCATGTTTGGATCATTTTGGGAATGATATTTTATTTTTGGGGGATGCTACAGGGCTTAGAAGTTTAGAAGCAAATCTTGAAATTTTTCCGAAATTTTCAAAAACCCAATTTTTAGGGACCAGTTCAGGTCTGAAGTAACTTTGCGAGGCTTACATAACAGAAACTACACCCCTCAAGGTATTCAAAACGGATTTTACAAACTTTTAGGTGTTCCACAAGAATTAATGGAAAAAAGAGATACAATATAAAAATTTCACTTTTTTGGCAGATTTTCCATTGTAATAATTTTTTTCCAGTTACAAAGCAAGGGTTAACAACAAAACCAAATTCAATATTTTTGGCCCTGATTCTGTAGTTTACAGAAACACCCCATATGTGGTCGTAAACTGCTGTACGGGCACACAGCAGGGCGCAGAAGGAAAGGAATGCCATACGGTTTTTGGAAGGCAGATTTTGCTGGACTGGTTTTTTGACACAATGTCCCATTTGAAGCCCCCCTGATGCACCCCTAGAGTAGAAACTCCATAAAAGTGACCCCATTTTAGAAACTACGGGATAGGGTGGCAGTATTGTTGGTACTAGTTTAGGGTACATATGATTTTTGGTTGCTCTATATTACACTTATTGTGAGGCAAGGTAACAAGAAATAGCTGTTTTGGCACCGTTTTTATTTTTTGTTTTTTACAACATTCATCTAATAGGTTAGATCATGGGATATTTTGATAGACCAGGTTGTCACGGATGTGGTGATACCTAATATGTATACTTATTATTTATTTATGTACGTTTTACACAATGATTTCTTTTTTCAAACAAAAAAAAATCATGTTTTAGTGTTACTATAGTCTGAGAGCCATAATTTTTTCAATTTTTCGGTGATTACCTTAGGTAGGGTATGATTTTTGTGGCATGAGATAACGGTTTTATTGGCACTATTTTGGGGTGCGTGTGACTTTTTGATCGCTTGCTATTACACTTTTGGTGATGTAAGGTGACAAAAAATTGTCTATTTAGCACAGTTTTTATTTTTTATTTTTTACAGTGTTTATGTGAGGCTTTAGTTTATGTGATATTTTTATAGAGCCGGTCAATACGGACGCGGCGATACCTAATATGTATGTATACTTTTTTATTATTTATGTAAGTTTTACACAATAACAGCTTTTTTAAAAATAAAATAAAAAAAATGTTTTAGTGTCTTCATATTCTGAGCCATAGTTTTTTTTTTTTTTGGGCGATTGTCTTAGGTAGGGGTTCATTTTTTGCAGGATGAGGTGACGGTTAGATTGGTACTATTTTGGTGGGCAAACGCCTTTTTGATCGCTTGCTGTTGTACTTTTTGTGATGTAAGGTGACAATTTTTTTTAAATTTAGCACAGTTTTTATTTTTTATTTTTGACGGTGTTTATCTGAGGGGTTAGGTCATGTAATATTTTTATCGAGCCGGTCGATACGGACGCGGCGATACCTAATATGTATACTTTTTTTTTATTTATGTAAGTTTTACACAATGATTTCATTTCTTCAGGAAGAAGGGGCAAGTTTAGACCCCGAAACGCGTTTGGTAAAGCAGCTACAGGACCGAGGACCAGGCTACACATCGTACGATGCTCTGAAAAGAATTTGAAGAATTTAATATCCTCAGCCAAAGATCATTGTAGGCGCGCTCCTTGAAACAAAGCAAACTATCGGCTGATACAGATTTGGACACCGCCCCCTGCCGGATCACGTGGATCAACGTACATCACGAGACCGGGGATCACGTGGGCAAGGTCCTACAGCGGTACTACGAGAGCAAGCAGCAAGGTCCTGCATATTCATCTCGGGGCTATATCTACATGTGGATCGGATCGCCCGCAAGGAAATCGAACCGCCGCATATTATACCTGGAAGGGTAAAATACCCATTGGGGATATATATCCTACATATTTCAAGCTTGACATTTGTACATGTTGCCAGGTATAGCGAAGTATAAAGCAATAGCATTTGTGGTGAAACAATATCCATACTATACAGCCACACATTGCTTCTAGCCCTTGTTCTTGGACTCTACCATAACAACAGTGGATTGGATTACGGAGTGAAACATAATTGACACAAATATAGCAGCACCAACTCAACCTAGCTGTGACACAGAGTTACTGGCAGCAAAATTAATATACACGGAGTTCACAATATATTGTGCAGCAAGCTGCCAGTTATTACCTGGAGTCACCGTGACGGCTAGAGTTGATATACAAATTAAGGTTGTGTGTGTTTTTCCATTTTTATTTTTATTTTTATTCTTATATCAAGTGTTTTTACCTACTACATTGGTGCCTCTTTTATGTATGAAGTATTTGTATGACATAGTTTTAGAAGTGATATTTTTAGAAGTGATTTAATATAAATAAATAAATTTTGAAATTTATTATAACTATATATTGCTACTGTCTATTTGGATCCAGATAATCGAGTGCCCCCTACTCTTATACCTACCTAATATGGAATATAGCAGTGCTAAGTTGTAATCGCAATTTGATTATTATAACTTGAATTAATCGAATTGTGATTTCAACTTGGACCTGGTTTACTATGGTTGGCTTGGTAGAATTAGCGAATATGACGAATGTATTCGTCATATTCCTCAAAACGAAGATAACAAAGTATTCTCCATCTTCGTTTTAGCTCCATATTCGGCAACTTTGCTAATTCTAGCAATCAAATAGGAAAGTTGACTATAGAGACAGCTAAGTTTAATTCGCTATGCGATTATATTACTTTGCTTTTTTTAAATAAATAGAATAATTATAATAATTATCAAGTATTATAATTATTCTATTTATTTTTAAAAAAGCAACGTAATATAATCGCATAGCGAATTAAACACAGCTGTCTCTATAGTCAACTTTCCTATCTGATTGCTAGAATTAGCGAAGTTGACGAATATGGAGCTAAAACAAAGATGGAGAATACTTTGTTATCTTCGTTTTGAGGAATATGACGAATACATTTGTCATATTCGCTAATTCTACCAAGCCAACCATAGTAAACCAGGTCCAAGTTGAAATCGCAATTCGATTAATTCAAGTTATAATAATCGAATTGCGATTACAACTTAGCACTGCTATATTCCGTATTAGGCTAGAATTAACGAATATGGAATATAACATTGCTAAGTTGAAATCGAAATTCGATTATTATAACTTGAATTAATCGAATTGCGATTTCAACTTAGCACTGCTATATTCCATATTCGTTAACTTTGTTAATTCTAGCAAGCAGACCCATTAGAAACACAGCTCAAGCGCAGGATTTTCCGTAACTATTGCACAGTCAAAGTTATGGGCCATCTTTGTCAAATTAGAGAAAATTAGCCTGATCGCCAGTCACTATTAATAGGATACTATTGATTTCATTTTATGGCCCATGGAAACATGAAAAAAAATACATGAAATATACCCACGCGAAGCAGGGTCCTTCTGCTAGAGTAAATATATATAGATATATACATATATACATATATATATATATATATATATATATTATTTATATATTTCTATATATACACTCACATCAAGTTAAAGATATATGATTTAACCTCTTATCAAATATTCGGAATATTCTAAAACAAGAATATATAGCAATACAGCCAATATTAGAAAAAAACTAATGTAGAGCAATTTAGCTAATATAGTGCTATAATCTTTATTTTTTTAATAGTTGGAATAGTTCTGAACTTCAGATGAGAAAAAAATTACAACTATTAGACAAACAAGATTATAGCACGATCTTAGCTAAATTGCTCTATATTTGTTTGTTTTTTTTCGAATATTAACTATATTGCTATATAATCTTGTTTTAGAATATTACGAATATTCCAAAAAACTAATATATTCGATATAGTGCTAAGAAAAAACAGAATATAGAGCAATTTAGCTAATATAGTGCTGTAATAGTTAAATTTTTTCTCCAATCTGAACTTCAGATGAGAAAAAAATTACAACTATTAGACAAAGATTATAGCACTATATTAGCTAAATTGCTCTACATTAGTTTTTTATTTTCGAATATTCGCTATATTGCCATATAATCTTGTTTTAGAATATTACAAATATTCGAAAAAACTAATATATTCGATATAGTGCTATATATTAGTTTTTTAGAATATTCACAATTTTTCCCATTTAAAGTCATGATTCCTCCATGCTTCTTGCTTGTGGGCCAATGAGTCATTGGCCCACAAGCAAGAAGCAGGGAGGAATCATGTTTTTACTCGGCAATTGAAAAATTTGCGATAAAAATTTGTATTATGAAAACTCGCAATTAAAAAATCTAAAAAAGATTACGAATATATATCACGATATTCTAAATGTTCGCGAATTTTCTAATTACCTATATTCACGATAAAAAATCGAAATTCGAATATTCGTGATCAACACTATTTCTAAATTTCAATCATCCAGTACCAGCAATAGTACCTTCCAAAAAAATCCCCCATTTCCTCATTCGAGATATTAAGTTAGTCAATTTTAAACCATCTTTAACCCTTGTTTTGTAGTTCATTTTAACTCCAAAACAAGCGAAATAAAACATTGGGATAATAATTATCATATCCAGAACCCATCATATACTAATTGTTGGACCTCAAACTTTGTTATGCTTTCACATTTTTATATTTTTTAATATGTTATAATGTAGTAATTTCTTCTTTCTAAGTTCCTCCTCAGGATTCATTAAAGAAGGTTTTGGAGGAGAATGTCTCTGTGGAGGAGCAAGAGCAGACCGTACCATTCAGCCATATTTCATACTCTAGCCCACCAGATGTGGGTAAGAGGTGAAGCTGTGCCCCCTCACCACCCACCTTCATCACCCTCAGTCACTGGAGGAAGTCGAGGAGTAGGATGACGACTATGTTTTTACCACCCCCATCCTGGAGTCAAAACATTTGCAGTGGATTTCTTAACTTATTCACTGTCCACACACAGGTGTCAGTTTAGTCTTCACCACAGGCAGATTTTCCTCAAGCCAATACTAATAAACCAATTGCATTTTTAACTTTGATTTCCCTTTTATACTACACATGTTTGTTAATTTTATTTATGAGTATTTTAATTCACTCCAAGCAGGGTAACTATACAGTAGTATCTATCCACTCTTAACGGTCTTCCAGACACTAATTTTCACCTGTCAGCCTGTTCAGCTTTCCTATCTCATGACCACATTTCATATGCACAGCTGGGATATTCTCTTCCTTTTTAACCATACCTTTTTAGACCAAATATATTTTGTATAAACCAAAAAATAAAAATTTCCAAGGAATTTGGTTGTTTATTGAACATTAAGCATTTTTTTTCCAAACTATGGCATAGCAGTCAAGTAGTGTAAACACAGAATAGTGGCAAGTACTAATTAAATTATAAAATTATGATTATTTGCTAAAAAAAATATATTACTACGTGTGTGAACAAAATTCTGCTAGATTATTAATTTCTCAATATATAAAAAAGTATAATAAAAAAATTAGTATTTGAAAATTGAATACATACAGTGTAGAGATTAATAACTACTAAAACTGTATGTGCATTTATTTTTTTCATGTCATTTAAAAATGACATTTATCTACTACAAAAATTATCTGATGCACTAAAAAAAAAAAAGATTGTTAGAAGAAAAAAACAGCATGGATTAGAAATATTTTTGCGATTACGCAAATTTATTTGTTGGAGCATTGCATCCTCATTAACAAAAGAAAACCGGGATGAATTTAGTGGAATCTCTCCGAAAATGGTGACATGACTTCTATAATAATCATGTGATAATTTTCATTACATATATTCTAGAATATTCTTTAACAAATTAATAATGTATATAGCAACATCAAAATGTGCCAATAATTCAACATTCACAAAACCGGATTACCACACGGCTCCATACGATGCCAGTCACACAAAACCATGTAGAGAGAGGTCAACACGGAAGTCAGCCATCCCTCCCAGGACAACAGACAACACCATGTTCGAACCTCGATCCTTATATAAAAAAAATATATATAATAAAATAATAAACTTTTTTTGTGTTCATCAATCAGTCCTGTACAGTTTTAACTGCACAACAACTGCTGACAATGGAAGGCCAGGTGCAGTCCCCACCTTTAACAGTGACAACCACAACAGGGCTCCCCCAAACACAATTTTTTCAAAATAACAAACTAAAAAAAAAAAAAAAAAAACATTTTGGGTGAATGTTGATTATTACCACTTAAATTTAATTATATATTTTTTGTAATATTATTTTAATAATTGATTATACATAATGAGCATAGCACATATCAGAATATCAAACATGCACACCAATTTCTGAGAATTCCAATACTATATTCTAGAGAAAATACTATGGCAAATAAGTGGTCCATGCCGGTTGTCTCCAAACAATCTTGACAGACTGCTTCAACACATATTTTGTTGTAATCAATCATAATTTAGCAGAATAATGGCAGACAGTAGAATTTAAATACTAAAGCTACCGATCAAGGGCTACCCACAGGCAGCAGCTTATAAATGATAACTCTTCACTAAAAGGACTACAACATTATTTACACAACTACGCAGGCAGGATCAATAAACACACAATCTTATAAATGTGAACACTATAGTGTAAGTTCTACACATACATAGGACTAAATATTCAGATTAAATACAAGCAACGGCACCATAAGATTAAAATTTTTTTGGTCAAAGTCATACAACTAAGTCACCAGCACCAAGACACACAGCAGCAGCAGTTAGAAGTTACGTTGGAGTATAAGGCCTATAAATATCTCAGCCTAACTCCGCAAGACAGGCAGCAGCCAACGGTGTTTTAAAAGTCCTACAGACAAGTCAACGTGATCAAGATGAAAAACAGCAGCAGGTAGAAGTTACGTTGGAGTATAAGGCCTATAAATATCTTGGCCTAACTCCGCAAGACAGGCAGCAGCAGCCAATGGTGTTTTAAAAGTCCTACATAAAAATCACTGTGATCATGAAAACAAACAGCAGCAGCAGCAGTTAGAAGTTACGTTGGAGTATAAGGCCTATAAATATCTCGGCCTAACTCCGCAAGACAGGCAGCAGCAGCCAACGGTGTTTTAAAAGTCCTACAGACAAGTCAACGTGATCAAGATGAAAAACAGCAGCAGCAGGTAGAAGTTACGTTGGAGTATAAGGCCTATAAATATCTCGGCCTAACGCCGCAAGACAGGCAGCAGCAGCCAACGGTGTTTTAAAAGTCCTACATAAAAGTCACTGTGATCATGATAACAAACAGCAGCAGCAGTTAGAAGTTACGTTGGAGTATAAGGCCTATAAATATCTCGGCCTAACTCCGCAAGACAGGCAGCAGCAGCCAACGGTGTTTTAAAAGTCCTACAGACAAGTCAACGTGATCAAGATGAAAAACAGCAGCAGCAGCAGGTAGAAGTTACGTTGGAGTATAAGGCCTATAAATATGTCGGCCTAACTCCGCAAGACAGGCAGCAGCAGCCAACGGTGTTTTAAAAGTCCTACATAAAAGTCACTGTGATCATGATAACAAACAGCAGCAGCAGCAGTTAGAAGTTACGTTGGAGTATAAGGCCTATAAATATCTCAGCCTAACTCCGCAAGACAGGCAGCAGCAGCAGCCAACAGTGTTTTAAAAGTCCTACAGACAAGTCAACGTGATCAAGATGAAAAACAGCAGCAGGTAGAAGTTACGTTGGAGTATAAGGCCTATAAATATCTCGGCCTAACTCCGCAAGACAGGCAGCAGCAGCCAATGGTGTTTTAAAAGTCCTACATAAAAATCACTGTGATCATGAAAACAAACAGCAGCAGCAGCAGTTAGAAGTTACGTTGGAGTATAAGGCCTATAAATATCTCGGCCTAACTCCGCAAGACAGGCAGCAGCAGCCAACGGTGTTTTAAAAGTCCTACAGACAAGTCAACGTGATCAAGATGAAAAACAGCAGCAGCAGGTAGAAGTTACGTTGGAGTATAAGGCCTATAAATATGTCGGCCTAACTCCGCAAGACAGGCAGCAGCAGCCAACGGTGTTTTAAAAGTCCTACAGACAAGTCAATGTGATCAAGATGAAAAACAGCAGACGAAGCAGGTAGAAGTTACGTTAGAATATAAGGACTATAAATATCTCGGCCTAACTCCGCAGGACATGCAGCTGCAGCAGCAGAAATGTGGGCAGCAGCAGTGTGTTCCCGAGAATGGGCCCCCACCAGACCCCTGGCAACACCATACATCAACTGAGACATCTCCGACAGCAGCAGCAACAGCAGATGACATGTGGGCAGCAGCAGTGTGTTCCCGGGAATGGGCCCCCACCAGACCCCGGGCAACACCATACATCAATTGAGATATCCCTGACAGCAGCAGCAGCAACAGCAGGTGACATGTGGGCAGCAGCAGTGTGTTCCCGGGAATGGGCCCCCACCAGACCCGGGCAACACCATACATCAACTGAGACAAATTGAGATTAATAATAATAATTATAGATAGCTAAAAATGTATGTACAGTGGGGGAAATAATTATTTGACCCCTCACTGATTTTGTAAGTTTGTCCAATGACAAAGAAATGAAAAGTCTCAGAACAGTATCATTTCAATGGTAGGTTTATTGTAACAGTGGCAGATAGCACATCAAAAGGAAAATCGAAAAAATAACTTTAAATAAAAGATAGCAACTGATTTGCATTTCATTGAGTAAAATAAGTATTTGAACCCCTACTAACCATTAAGAGTTCTGGCTCCCACAGAGTGGTTAGACACTTCTACTCAATTAGTCACCCTCATTAAGGACACCTGTCTTAACTAGTCACCTGTATAAAAGACACCTGTCCACAGAATCAATCAATCAAGCAGACTCCAAACTCTCCAACATGGGAAAGACCAAAGAGCTGTCCAAGGATGTCAGAGACAAAATTGTAGACCTGCACAAGGCTGGAATGGGCTACAAAACCATTAGCAAGAAGCTGGGAGAGAAGGTGACAACTGTTGGTGCGATTGTTCGAAAATGGAAGGAGCACAAAATGACCATCAATCGACCTCGCTCTGGGGCTCCACGCAATATCTCACCTCGTGGGGTGTCAATGGTTCTGAGAAAGGTGAAAAAGCATCCTAGAACTACACGGGAGGAGTTAGTTAATGACCTCAAATTAGCAGGGACCACAGTCACCAAGAAAACCATTGGAAACACATTACACCGCAATGGATTAAAATCCTGCAGGGCTCGCAAGGTCCCCCTGCTCAGGAAGGCACATGTGCAGGCCCGTCTGAAGTTTGCCAATGAACACCTGAATGATTCAGAGAGTGACTGGGAGAAGGTGCTGTGGTCTGATGAGACCAAAATAGAGCTCTTTGGCATTAACTCAACTCGCTGTGTTTGGAGGAAGAAAAATGCTGCCTATGACCCCCAAAACACCGTCCCCACCGTCAAGCATGGGGGTGGAAACATTTTGCTTTGGGGGTGTTTTTCTGCTAAGGGCACAGGACAACTTATTCGCATAAACGGGAAAATGGACGGAGCCATGTATCGTGAAATCCTGAGCGACAACCTCCTTCCCTCTGCCAGGAAACTGAAAATGGGTCGTGGATGGGTGTTCCAGCACGACAATGACCCAAAACATACAGCAAAGGCAACAAAGGAGTGGCTCAAGAAGAAGCACATTAAGGTCATGGAGTGGCCTAGTCAGTCTCCGGACCTTAATCCAATCGAAAACCTATGGAGGGAGCTCAAGCTCAGAGTTGCACAGAGACAGCCTCGAAACCTTAGGGATTTAGAGATGATCTGCAAAGAGGAGTGGACCAACATTCCTCCTAAAATGTGCGCAAACTTGGTCATCAATTACAAGAAACGTTTGACCTCTGTGCTTGCAAACAAGGGTTTTTCCACCAAGTATTAAGTCTTTTTTTGTTAGAGGGTTCAAATACTTATTTCACTCAATGAAATGCAAATCAGTTGCTATCTTTTATTTAAAGTTATTTTTTCGATTTTCCTTTTGATCTGCTATCTGCCACTGTTACAATAAACCTACCATTGAAATGATACTGTTCTGAGACTTTTCATTTCTTTGTCATTGGACAAACTTACAAAATCAGTGAGGGGTCAAATAATTATTTCCCCCACTGTAAATATATAAAGGAATTAACATCTAGATATAGAACAAGATCTCTCATTTTACAGATCAGGCACATGGAAGATGCAGCAGAACACTGCGTTTTCGCTTACAACGACATCATGTGTTTTCTTGAAGCCAGAGGGCTGTGGAAGAGTCGGTGTTTAGCAGCGGCTCTTTCGTTCTCCTCATGTCTGTGAGGAGTAATGTGTCCCGATGCTCCACCCACCCACACACGATCAGTATCGCACACACGCTAGTCTACATCCAACTGCTACACCCTCCCTCAACGGCCTGTGTGAGCACTGAAGGCAGTGATGAGCCAAGTTTCATTGGACGGAGTCTGGAAGCGTTCTGTCATGATCCGAGGGGGGCAACGTAAACTCCCTTTGGCGATGAAGCAGCGTTGTTCAAAGGCTGATGGAAGGGTCCACATTGGGGCTTCCACCAGTGAGCAACCTGCATGATCTCTTGCCTGTAATAGGGCATAATGATCCATTATAAGGGCCTATTTTGAACAACCAGGGTATTAGTGTCAGGCGCAAAGGGTGCATACTTCAGCATGGCGGGACTGACAGGCAGAGCAAATCGCCAACACTGTCATCCAACACAGTGCATTTTTGAGTCTGTTAAGAGGGGAACAAGTGTTCTTCAGTTACATAGAACTGACAGTAAACTGTTTGTGCTTTGTTAATCACAGTTATGGTTTTATTATGTATTTTATATAATTAGAAATAATTTTTTATTGAAGTTCTATATCTATGTACAATAATACGGTCCAATAAAATGCTGATATCAGCATTGGTAGCAAATTTGATTGCTTCCAGGCTGAAATGGGTGAGATAAACATCTACAGTACAGACCAAAAGTTTGGACACACCTTCTCATTCAAAGAGTTTTCTTTATTTTCATGACTATGAAGGCATCAAAACTATGAATTAACACATGTGGAATTATATTCATAACAAACAAGTGTGAAACAACTGAAAATATGTCATATTCTAGGTTCTTCAAAGTAGCCACCTTTTGCTTTGATTACTGCTTTGCACACACTTGGCATTCTCTTGATGAGCTTCAAGAGGTAGTCCCCTGAAATGGTTTTCACTTCACAGGTGTGCCCTGTCAGGTTTAATAAGTGGGATTTCTTGCCTTATAAATGGGGTTGGGACCATCAATGGCGTTGAGGAGAAGTCAGGTGGATACACAGCTGATAGTCCTACTGAATAGACTGTTAGAATTTGTATTATGGCAAGAAAAAAGCAGCTAAGTAAAGAAAAACGAGTGGCCATCATTACTTTAAGAAATGAAGGTCAGTCAGTCAGCCGAAAAATTGGGAAAACTTTGAAAGTAAGGGCTATTTGACCATGAAGGAGAGTGATGGGGTGCAGCGCCAGATGACCTGGCCTCCACAGTCACCGGACCTGAACCCAATCGAGATGGTTTGGGGTGAGCTGGACCACAGAGTGAAGGCAAAAGGGCCAACAAGTGCTAAGCATCTCTGGGAAATCCTTCAAGACTGTTGGAAGACCATTTCAGGGGACTACCTCTTGAAGCTCATCAAGAGAATGCCAAGAGTGTGCAAAGCAGTAATCAAAGCAAAAGGTGGCTACTTTGAAGAACCTAGAATATGACATATTTTCTGTTGTTTCACACTTGTTTGTTATGTATATAATTCCACATGTGTTAATTCATAGTTTTGATGCCTTCATAGTCATGAAAATAAAGAAAACTCTTTGAATGAGAAGGTGTGTCCAAACTTTTGGTCTGTACTGTATATATTTACCTACCACATCTGATCTATTTAAGTGCTGATTTTTTCTCCTCCTCCATACAACCGCATTTTAGAGGACCGGATTACTGTACATTTATATAATTCCTCAAAGAATACTAATTTATAAAAATAGAAAAAAAAAACTTCTTTCTCATGGGCGAGTTAAACGCGCGGGAGGAATGCGTGATGTGAACGCATAGCACACGCACTGAATCCTGAGCCATTATTTTTTATGGGTCTGTGTACATGAGCTTTTATTTTTCACGCATCAGTTGTGCGTTGCTTCAAAAATGCAGCTTGTTTTATATCCTGCGTTTTTAAAGCAACACAGGCCCCATAGAAGTTAATGGGGCTGCGTGAAAAACGCATCGCATCCTCAAGCAGGTGGGGGCACGTTGCGTTTTTCAATGATGGTTGGTAGGATATGTTGTAAGTAAATCTTAATTTTTTTATCTGAGGCGTGAAAAGCGCATCAAAACGCATCGAACCACCATTGAAAAAAATGAAGAACTTAACACAATCGCAGATAAAAGTCATTGACTTTGCTTGCAAAATCACTGGATTTTACATGAAAGCACACGCGACGCATTCGGACCTTATCTGCGACGCCCGTGTGAAAGAAGCCAAACTGCTAATCATTATGCCCAAACAGTTTTCTGTCAGTTCTATGTAATTGAAGAACAGTTGTTCCCCTCTTAACAGACTCAAAAATGCACTGTGCTGGATGACAGTGTTGGTGATCCGCTGTGCCTGTCAGCCCCGCCATGCTGAAGTATGCACCCTTTGCGCCTGACACTAATACCCCGGTTGTTCAAATTAGGCCCTTATAATGGATCATTAGGCCCTATGACCGGCAAGAGATCATGCAGGTTGCTCACTGGTCGAAGCCCCAATGTGGACCCTTCCATCAGCCTTGGAACAACGCTGCTTCATCGCCAAAGGGAGTTTGCGTTGCCCCCGTCGGATCATGACGGAACGCTTCCAGACTCCGGCCGATGAAACTTGGCTCATCACTGCCTTCAGTGCTCACACAGGCACATGAGGGATGGGTGTAGCAGTTGGATGTAGACTAGCGTGTGTGCGATACTGATCGTATATGGGTGGGTGGAGCGTCGGGACACATTCCTCCTCACAGACATGAGGAGGAACGAAAGAGCCGCTGCTAAACACCGACACTTCCACAGCCCTCTGGCTTCGAGAAAACACATGATGTCGTTGTAAGCGAAAACGCAGTGTTCTGCTGCATCTTCCATGTGCCTGATCGGGAAACCTGAAGCAGACTAGTGAGGTCAGATTGTGTGCTGTGTGGCCATGCACACTAATTACTTTAAAAAATCAATTAAGAAAATAAATATTGTCTATTTAAAAATGGATCAATACTGACATTTATCAATACATAAATATAATTAAAAAACAACTGTTCATTTCATATTTTGAATAATCTACATATTATACAGTAAATACATTTAGAAATACAATATATATGTGAATATAACTATAAATATATTAAAAATGATCACAATCAATACTATTATTTATAGAAACATGATCAATACATAACAATAAATAAAATCGTTAATCAATATGTAAATAATTAAAATAATATGTCATACACCCTATTACTGAATTAAAACAGACATGATTATATTAAATAAAAAAATTAAAAAAAAACATAAAAAAACAATACATATATATATATATATATATATATATATATATAAATTTTAAATTTCATGATTAATAAATTATTAAATAGATAAAATATAATGCTAATTCATATAAATATATATAAAATAAATAGAAAAATAAATAATTAATCAATAAATTCATAACTAAATTTATCAATAATAAATTCATTGTAATTAATAAATAAATCAATTCATATATAAATATAAATAAGTAAATAAATAAAAAAAACAACAGATTTTTGGAGGGAGAGAAAAAGAAAAGGAGAGTGATGGACAAGGGACCTCTCAACGGCCTGAACCGACAGCGGGGGCCAAGAGTCACTGCCGATCCAGGACTCGTTCATCTTGATGAATGTGAGTCTGTCCACAGAGTCAGTGGACAGACAGGTCCTCTTGTCAGTGACCACCCCACCTGCCGCGCCTAAAGTCCGCTCAGACAGTACGCTGGAGGGGGGAAAGACAGTAGCTCCAGCGCATACTGAGCGAGCTCACGGCAGGTGTTCAGCCTGGTGACCCAGTACTCCATGGGGTCGTCAGTGCTCATGCTGTCGGAAGCACCGA
Organism: Bufo bufo; assembly: GCF_905171765.1. Lineage (NCBI taxonomy): Eukaryota > Metazoa > Chordata > Amphibia > Anura > Bufonidae > Bufo > Bufo bufo. The sequence continues at coordinate 90,251,715 of NC_053389.1, read as the reverse complement.
CTGACCCCATGTAGTCAGCCACCATGCGGGCCAGCCGCTGGTGGTGACAACTACTGCTGCTGCTGCAACTGGGCCGCGTAGACTGGTAGAACAGTCTCATCTCACCCATAAGGTCACCAACTCGGCTGGTGCTGCTGGGACCAGCCGTCGGCTGGGTGAGATGGGCGGGGATAACTGGAGCCTGAGGCCGCGGGTTAGCCTCCTCCAGCCGTTTGATGAGACAGGTCCGCAGTTTTTCCATCCGGGCCTGTCTCCGGCTGGCTAGGATGAACTGCTTCAGCTTCCCCTTGCATCTAGGGTCTAAAAGGGTGGCCAACCAGAAATCGTCACTCTCCTTCATCTTCCTGATCCGGGGGTCCCTACTGAGGCAGCGCAGCATGTGGGCAGCCATAGGGAAGAGGACAGCCCGCTGTGCCTCCTCATGGCTGCCAGGGACCATGACATCCTGGTCCTCAAGCTGCTGTTCATGATGATCCCTGTTGCTGCTGCCCCACCCCTGGACTAACGGTGCCCCCAACACCGTCTCTCCCTCCTGACCATGCACAGACTCCTGGACGTCGTGAATGTCTTCCTCCTCCTCCACGTCGTCCTGGTCCTGGTGGAGCAAGGCCGCCTCATCTTGCTCCACCAAGGCACTCTCCCCAGCCTCGATCAGGCGATCTAGTGTCCTGTCCAGCAGGAACACTAAGGGGAGCACGTCATTGAGGCCGACATGCTCCCCGCTGACCATCTTGGTCGTCTGCTCAAATGGGGCCAACACGTGGCAGACCTGCTGTATCTGCCCCCACTCCGCATTAGTGATGTATGGGAGTGGGTTGGTTGGCCCTGGAGTGCCTAGGTCCAGGAGGTATTCCCTCACCGCCCTTCTCTGCTCCCACAACCTCTCCAGCATGTGGAGGGTGGAGTTCCACCGCATCACGCTGTAGACAAAGAGCCTGTGATGGGGCAGGCTGTTGTCCTGCTGCAGTCTGGACAGGGACGCGGAGGCAGTTGGGGAGCGTCGGAAGTTGCTGGCAATCCGACGGACACGTTGCACAATGTCACTCAACCCCGGAAATGTGCGAAGGTATTTCTGTACAACCAGGTTGGGGACATGTGCCATGCAGGGGACGTGTGTCAGACTGCCAGCATGGAGGGCAGCGAGGAGGTTGCTGCCGTTGTCACAGACAACCATACCTACCTGGAGCCTTCGGGGTGTCAGCCACTTCTGGACCTGATCCTGTAGTGCTGCTAGAACATCAGGTCCAGTGTGTCTCCGTTCTCCTAAGCTAACAAGCTGGAGCACGGCATGGCAGCGGACGTGCCCCACACATGAGTAGCTATGGGGACGCTTGCTGGGGGGCTCAGCAGCTGCGGAGACAGTGGCTTGAGGGAGACTAGTGTTTCTACCCTGGACACCCCGTGGCGGCACCACAAAGTCTGATGCCGCTGTTCCCTCCCCGGCGCCTCGGAGGGACACCCAATGGGCGGCAAAACTAATGTAGCGCCCCTGCCCATGCCTGCTAGTCCAGGCATCCATGGTCAGATGCACCCTGTCGCTGAGAGCGTGATCCAGCGACAGGGATACATTCTGCACCACATGCTGGTGGAGGGCAGGGACGCCTGTCCTGGCGAAGAAATGGCGGCTGGGGACACGCCATCTAGGTTGGGCCTGCTCCGTCATCTGCCTGAATGGATTGCTATCCACAAGGTTGAAGGGCAGCAGATGTTGGGCAATAACCCTTGCCAGGAGCCCATTGAGAGAACGCACGCGTCAGTCCCCGGGGGCGTAGGGCGCGGTGTGTTCGAAAGCCTCAGCAATTGAGGGCTGGCGCCGGACGGCAGAGGAGGAGGACATAGAGGAGGGTGCAATGGAGGCAGGGACCAGTACCTCTAGGAGAGGGAGCGGTGGAGTGGGACTGAATTTGAGTCTGCTGTTGCTGCTGAACAGTGGCAGGAGGTGCTGTCCCCTGCACACTGGTGGTGGCGCTGCTGCTATGACCACCCCGCATCTCTTCCCACTCCCGCCAGTGATTGACTTTAAGGTGCTGGGTCAGGGCAGTGGTACCCAGCTGAACCAACCACCTCCCTCTCCTCACCCTGGCATGGCATAGCTGACAGATGCTAACTGTGACATCATCTGCTGCCAGGGTGAAATAGGCCCAAACAGGCGACTTCCGCCCACACCTCTGGTCAGATGGGGCGGAGGATTCCTGCGCCTGTTCAGGCTCGGTGCGCACAGTAGGAGCTGGCTCCCTTACCAGTGGAGGCCCTGACACTGGGCTCCCTGGTGCACCATTTGCCTCGCCTGCCTACCTTCGTCAGTGCTGTTATCACGTGACGAAGGAGGTGGAACACACTCTGGGTCACCCTCCTCCTCAGACTCAAAGCCCCCATGTGATGGACTGAGAGGACCAGCTAATGTGGAGCCCCTGCCATGGCTCTGCTATCCCCTCACTGACACCTGAGTCTGACTAGGTTCGGGAGTAGTGTGGCTCACCCCATTCGCACCCGTTGGAAGGGATGTCACAGGGGTACTCAGAGGAGGTACCCCCTTCTTCTCCTCTATCCCTTCCATAAGGTCCTGACGATCCGGTGGACTAAATTCCAAATCACACTCCTGCATTAACTCCCCCAAGATGATCCTCTCACTGTCACTAAACAGGAGCAGGGTAGAATCTTGGGGACTGGGGGGTGGTGAAGCAGGAGGTGGAGTTGCCCCACCGCTGCTGATGCTGCTGCTCCTGCAGCGAGCCTGGGCGGATGAATCAGTGGTGCTCGATTGTGCCACATAAGTCACAATTAGAGTTGAGCGAACACCTGGATGTTCGGGTTCGACGAGTTCGGCCGAACTTTCGAAAAATGTTCGGGTTCGGGATCCGAACTCGACCCGAACTTCATCCCGAACCCGAACCCCATAGAAGTCAATGGGGACCCGAACTTTTGGGCACTAAAAAGGCTGTAAAACACACCCGGAAAGGGCTAGAGGGCTGCAAAAGGCAGCAAAATGTAGTTAAATCCCCTGCAAACAAATGTAGATAGGGAAATGATGAGTTAACATAAAATAAATAAAAATTAAACAATATTAATTGGAGTGAGGTCCCATAGCACAGAATCAGGCTTCAAGTCACCCACCAATGGAGAAGGTCACTTACTATTATTTTGACCACAGCACCCAGACAAAGGAGAGAGGTCCCACAGCAGAGAACCAGGCATCATATCACCCACCACAGGAGTAGGCCACCATTTAGTTACTTTGACCCCTACACCCAGACGGAGGAGAGAGGTTACACAGCAGAGAATCAGGCATTTAGATCACCCACCACAGGAGTAGGCCACCATTGAATCAGACCCCGGCAACCATGTCAGATGGCACAAGCATAAGCTTTATATCAATCAGCACAGGAGAAGGCGACTTTGACAGACTTTGACCCCTACACCCGGACGGAGGAGAGAGGTTTCAAAGCAGAGAATCAGGCATTTATATCACCCACCACAGGAGTAGGCCCCAATTTAATGGGACCCCGGCAACCATGTCAGATGGCACAACCATCAGCTTCATATCAATCAGCACAGGAGAAGGCGACTTTGAAAGACTTTGACCCCTACACCCAGACGGAGGAGAGAGGTTTCACAGCAGAGAATCAGGCATTTAGATCACCCACCACAGGAGTAGGCCCCCATTGAATCAGACCCTGGCAACCATGTCAGATGGCACAACCATCAGCTTTATATCAATCAGCAAAGGAGAAGGCGACTTTGAAAGACTTTGACCCCTACACCCAGATGGAGGAGAGAGGTTTCACAGCAGAGAATCAGGCATCATATCAACCACCACAGGAGAAGCCACCATTTAGTTACTTTGACCCCTGCACCCAGGAAGAGGAGAGAGGCACCACAGCACATATTCTGGCATCATATCAGCCACCACAGGAGAAGCCACCATTGAGTTACTTTGACCCCCGCACCCAGGAAGAGGAGAGAGGCACCACAGCACATATTCTGGCATCATATCAGCCACCACAGGAGAAGCCACCATTGAGTTACTTTGACCCCCGCACCCAGGAAGAGGAGAGAGGCACCACAGCACATATTCTGGCATCATATCAGCCACCACAGGAGAAGCCACCATTGAGTTACTTTGACCCCTGCACCCAGGAAGAGGAGAGAGGCCTCACAGCACATATTCTGGCATCATATCAGCCACCACAGGAGAAGCCACCATTTAGTTACTTTGACCCCTTCACCCAAACAGAGGAGAGAGGTTCCACATCAGAGAATCAGGCATCATATCAACCACCACAGGAGTAGGCCACAATTTAATGGGACCCCGGCAACCATGTCAGATGGCACAACCATCAGCTTCATATCAATCAGCACAGGAGAAGGCGACTTTGAAAGACTTTGACCCCTACACCCAGACGGAGGAGAGAGGTTTCACAGCAGAGAATCAGGCATTTAGATCACCCACCACAGGAGTAGGCCCCCATTGAATCAGACCCTGGCAACCATGTCAGATGGCACAACCATCAGCTTTATATCAATCAGCACAGGAGAAGCCACCATTGAGTTACTTTGACCCCTGCACCCAGGAAGAGGAGAGAGGCCCCACAGCACATATTCTGGCATCATATCAGCCACCACAGGAGAAGCCACCATTGAGTTACTTTGACCCCCGCACCCAGGAAGAGGAGAGAGGCACCACAGCACATATTCTGGCATCATATCAGCCACCACAGGAGAAGCCACCATTGAGTTACTTTGACCCCTGCACCCAGGAAGAGGAGAGAGGCCCCACAGCACATATTCTGGCATCATACTAACCACCACAGGAGAAGCCACCATTGAGTTACTTTGACCCCCGCACCCAGGAAGAGGAGAGAGGCACCACAGCACATATTCTGGCATCATATCAGCCACCACAGGAGAAGCCACCATTGAGTTACTTTGACCCCCGCACCCAGGAAGAGGAGAGAGGCCCCACAGCACATATTCTGGCATCATATCAGCCACCACAGGAGAAGCCACCATTGAGTTACTTTGACCCCCGCACCCAGGAAGAGGAGAGAGGCACCACAGCACATATTCTGGCATCATATCAGCCACCACAGGAGAAGCCACCATTGAGTTACTTTGACCCCTGCACCCAGGAAGAGGAGAGAGGCCCCACAGCACATATTCTGGCATCATATCAGCCACCACAGGAGAAGCCACCATTGAGTTACTTTGACCCCCGCACCCAGGAAGAGGAGAGAGGCACCACAGCACATATTCTGGCATCATATCAGCCACCACAGGAGAAGCCACCATTGAGTTACTTTGACCCCTGCACCCAGGAAGAGGAGAGAGGCCCCACAGCACATATTCTGGCATCATATCAGCCACCACAGGAGAAGCCACCATTGAGTTACTTTGACCCCCGCACCCAGGAAGAGGAGAGAGGCACCACAGCACATATTCAGGCATCATATCACACACCACAGGAGAAGGCCTCTTTCAGTGATTTAGGCCTTTGGACCCAGACAGAGGAGAGGCGCACCACAGCACATATTCTGGCATCATATCAGCCACCACAGGAGAAGCCACTATTGAGTTACTTTGACCCCTGCACCCAGGAAGAGGAGAGAGGCCCCACAGCACATATTCTGGCATCATATCAGCCACCACAGGAGAAGCCACCATTTAGTTACTTTGACCCCTGCACCCAGGAAGAGGAGAGAGGCACCACAGCACATATTCTGGCATCATATCAGCCACCACAGGAGAAGCCACCATTTAGTTACTTTGACCCCTTCACCCAAACAGAGGAGAGAGGTTCCACATCAGAGAATCAGGCATCATATCAGCCACCACAGGAGAAGCCACCATTTAGTTTATTTGACCCCTGCACCCAGGAAGAGGAGAGAGGCCCCACAGCACATATTCTGGCATCATATCACACACCACAGGAGAAGGCCTCTTTCAGTGATTTAGGCCTTTGGACCCAGACAGAGGAGAGAGGTCAGAGATTAGCTTCATATCCCCCAGCACAGCAGAAGACCGCTTTATTTGACTTAGGCCTCAGCACCCAGACAGAAGACAGAGGTAGCATGGCAGAGGTTATGGCTTCATGTCACCCGTTAGTTTAACCGGCCACTTTCATCTGGTTAGGCCCCGGCGCCCAGACAGAGAAGAGTTTCATTCAACTGTGGGTTTCATAAAATTTGTATCAAATAAAGAAGTGGCCCGTAGCACAACAAGACATGTTTTAGGCAGTTAATAAGGACTACTCTGCACAAGGGAGGGACAGGTCCTGTGGGATCCATGCCTGGTTCATCTTTATGAAGGTCAGCTTGTCCACGTTGGCTGTGGACAGGCGGCTGCGCTTGTCAGTAATGACGCCCCCTGCCGTGCTGAATACGCGTTCAGATAAAACGCTGGCCGCCGGGCAGGAAAGCACCTCCAAGGCATAACATGCTAACTCTGGCCACGTGGACAATTTCGAAACCCAGTAGTTGAATGGGGCCGAACCATCCGTCAGGATGTGGAGGGGTGTGCAGACATACTGTTCAACCATGTTAGTGAAATGCTGCCTCCTGCTAACACGTTCCGTATCAGGTGTCGGTGCAGATAGCTGTGGCGTGGAGACAAAACTTTTCCACATTTCTGCCATGCTAACCCTGCCCTCAGATGAGCTGGCCGTGACACAGCTGCGTTGGCGACCTCTTGCCACTCCTCTGCCTTCACCTTCCACCTGTTCCCCTGTGACATGTGGGAATGCTCTCAAGAGCGCCTCTATCAGCGTGCGCTTGTACTCGCGCATCTTACGGTCGCGCTCCAGTTCAGGAATTAAAGTGGGCACATTGTCTTTATACCGGGGATCCAGCAGGGTGGCCACCCAGTAGTCTGTACACGTTAAAACGTGGGCAACTCTGCTGTCGTTGCGCAGGCATTGGAGCATATATTCGCTCATGTGGGCCAGGCTACCCATGGGTAAGGACAAGCTGTCCTCTGTGGGAGGCGTATCGTCATCGTCCACCGTATCCCCCCAGCCACGCACCAGTGATGGGCCTGGGCTGCCACCCCGCTGTGAACTTGCGTCATCCTCGTCCCCCTCCACCTCCTCCTCCTCATCCTCCTCGTTCTCCAGTACAGTGCCTTGGCTGGCGACTTGTGAACCTGTCCTCTGCTGCTTAAACAAACCTCCCTCTGAGCCACTTCGAACAGACTGGCCCGAAAGTGTTAGAAACGAGCCCTCATCCTCCTCCTCCTCCTCCTCCACCTGGGCCACCTCCTCTAACATCATTGCCCTAAGTGTTTTCTCAAGGAGACATAGAAGTGGTATTGTAACGCTGATAGCAGTGTCATCGCCACTGGCCATGTTGGTGGAGTACTCGAAACAGCGCAGCAGGGCACACAGGTCTCGCATGGAGGCCCAATCATTGGTGGTGAAGTGGTGCTGTTCGGCAGTACGACTGACGCGAGCGTGCTGCAGCTGAAACTCCACTATGGCCTGCTGCTGCTCGCACAGTCTCTCCAGCATGTGCAAGGTGGAGTTCCACCGGGTGGGCACGTCGCATATGAGGCGGTGAGCGGGAAGGCCGAAGTTCCGCTGTAGCGCAGACAGGCGAGCAGCGGCAGGATGTGAACGGCGGAAGCGCGCACAGACGGCCCGCACTTTATGCAGCAGCTCTGACATGTTGGGGTAGTGGTGAATGAACCTCTGCACCACCAAGTTCAGCACATGCGCCAGGCAAGGGATGTGCGTCAAACCGGCTAGTCCCAGAGCTGCCACGAGATTTCGCCCATTATCGCATACCACCAGGCCTGGCTTGAGGCCCACCGGCAGAAACCACTCGTCGGTCTGTTGTTCAATACCCCGCCACAACTCCTTTGCGCTGTGGGGCCTGTCCCCCAAACATATGAGTTTCAGAATGGCCTGCTGACGTTTACCCCGGGCTGTGCTGAAGTTGGTGGTGAAGGTGTGTGGCTGACCGGATGAGCTGGTGGAAGCAGTGGAGGAGGAAGCCGAGTAGGAGGAGGAGGCTACAGGAGGCAGAGAATGATGCCCTGCGATCCTAGGGGGCGGAAGGACGTGCGCCAAGGAACTGTCCGCCGGGGGCCCAGCCGCCACTACATTCATCCAGTGTGCAGTTAGTGAGATATAGCGTCCCTGGCCGTGCTTACTGGTCCACGTATCTGTGGTTAGGTGGACCTTGCCACAAATGGCGTTGCGCAGTGCACACTTGATTTTATCGGACACTTGCATGTGCAGGGAAGGCACGGCTGTCTTGGAGAAGTAGTGGCGGCTGGGAACCACATACTGCGGGACAGCCATGGCCATCAGCTGTTTGAAGCTGTCTGTGTCCACCAGCCGGAATGACAGCATTTCAAAGGCCAGCAGTTTAGAAATGCTGGCGTTCAGGCCAAGGGCTCGAGGGTGACTCGGGGGGAATTTGCGCTTCCTCTCTAAGGTTTGAGATATTGAGAGCTGAACGCTGCTGTGTGATATAGTGGAGACGCTAGTTGACGGTGGTGGTGGTGGTGGTGTCGGTGGCACATCCTCTGTTTGCTGCTCGGCAGGTGGCAACATTCCTCTCGAGGCGGAAGCCGAGGCAGCAGCGGTAGAGGGAGCAGGGGGAGCCTCAGCGAGTGCCTGGTTTTTAAGGTGTGTACCCCACTGCAGTTCATGCTTTGCATGTAGATGCCTGGTCATGCAGGTTGTGCTGAGGTTCAGAACGTTAATGCCTCGCCTCAGGCTCTGATGGCAGAGCGTGCAAGTCACTCGGGTCTTGTCGGTAGGACATTGTTTAAAGAAGTGCCATGCCAGGGAACTCTTTGAAGCTGCCTTTGTGGGGCTGGGTCCCTGTTGGCGATGTCCAGTAGCAGGCGAACTCTGGGGGCGGCGGCTCGTCTGCTTTGGCCCCCTGCTCCCTCTTTGGCTTCGCTGTTGTCTCGGTCTCACCACTACCTCTTCCTCTGAACTGTGAAAGTCATCGCCACGACCTTCAGTCCATGTGGGGTCTAAGACCTCATCGTCCTCTGCATCGTCTTCCACCCAGTCTCCCTCCCTGACCTCCTCCTGTTCAGTCTGCACACTGCAAAAAGACGCGGCAGTGGGCACCTGTGTTTCGTCATCATCAGAGAGTCGGTGACTCTGCTGTGGTGGTATTCCCATGTCCTCTTCATCTGGAGACATAAGTGGTTGTGCGTCAGTGCATGGTATGTCTTCCTCCACTGGGGAAGGGCTAGGTGGACGCCCCTGGGAAACCCTGGAAGCAGAGTCTTCAAACAGAAGAAGAGACTGCTGCATAACTTGTGGCTCAGACCGTTTCCCTGATATGCTTGGGGGTGATGTGACAGACTGATGGGCTTGGTTTTCAGGTGCCACCTGTGCGCTTTCCGCAGAAGACTGGGTGGAAGACCATGTGGTGAACGTGCTGGAAGCACTGTCGGCCACCCAATCGATTAATGCCTGTACCTGCTCAGGCCTTACCATCCTAAGAGCGGCATTGGGCCCCACGAGATATTGCGGTACATTCTGCCGGCTAGTTGAGGGAGTTCGTTCCCTACTGTGTGCGCCTGGGGCCGAACGGCCACGTCCTCTACCAGCAACAGAGGCTCCACGGACACCACCACGACCGTGTCCTCGTCCCTTAATAGTATTTTTCTTCATTGTTGCGATTCAACTCGCACCACAATGAAATATATTATTTTTTATAAGTAAAATCCCCTCACTGGAATACTTTCAGTCTTTTGACTGTATGGATTACAGATGGAATGACTGTTATATGTGAGTACCGCTTTCTTTGACAGATTCTAGTATGGGTACATATATGTTTTCCCAACCCCAGCACATTAGTTTGCTAATTCCAGATGTATGAAACGCAGGCCTAACTGTATCTAGTATATTGAACGCCAGATAAACTAACTTGGCCTTTTTTAAATAAAAAAAAAATTCCCTCACTGGAATACTTTCAGTCTTTTGACTGTATGGATTACAGATGGAATGACTGTTATATGTGAGTACCGCTTTCTTTGACAGATTCTAGTATGGGTACATATATGTTTTCCCAACCCCAGCACATTAGTTTGCTAATTCCAGATGTATGAAACGCAGGCCTAACTGTATCTAGTATATTGAACGCCAGATAAACTAACTTGGCCTTTTTTAAATAAAAAAAATTCCCTCACTGGAATACTTTCAGTCTTTTGACTGTATGGATTACAGATGGAATGACTGTTATATGTGAGTACCGCTTTCTTTGACAGATTCTAGTATGGGTACATATATGTTTTCCCAACCCCAGCACATTAGTTTGCTAATTCCAGATGTATGAAACGCAGGCCTAACTGTATCTAGTATATTGAACGCCAGATAAACTAACTTGGCCTTTTTTAAATAAAAAAAATTCCCTCACTGGAATACTTTCAGTCTTTTGACTGTATGGATTACAGATGGAATGACTGTTATATGTGAGTACCGCTTTCTTTGACAGATTCTAGTATGGGTACATATATGTTTTCCCAACCCCAGCACATTAGTTTGCTAATTCCAGATGTATGAAACGCAGGCCTAACTGTATCTAGTATATTGAACGCCAGATAAACTAACTTGGCCTTTTTTAAATAAAAAAAATTCCCTCACTGGAATACTTTCAGTCTTTTGACTGTATGGATTACAGATGGAATGACTGTTATATGTGAGTACCGCTTTCTTTGACAGATTCTAGTATGGGTACATATATGTTTTCCCAACCCCAGCACATTAGTTTGCTAATTCCAGATGTATGAAACGCAGGCCTAACTGTATCTAGTATATTGAACGCCAGATAAACTAACTTGGCCTTTTTTAAATAAAAAAAAAATTCCCTCACTGGAATACTTTATGGCTTTTCACTGTATGGATTACAGGTGGACTGGTATTAGTAGGGGTGACACAAGCACACCCAAGTACCTGATGTAGGATTTCTATGGCACAGACCACTATTACAAGTGATTAATGGACGTTGGGAGAGATTGTGCTGCAGCACTAGTCCCAAGATGGCCGCCGCCTATCAGCCCAGTAACATGTGCCACAAAATGGTCTGCACAACCTTTAAAAAAAATAGCCTTGGACTGTGCTGCTAAATCGCTATTGGTCTGAATCCCAGGTGTAGATGTCTGACTTGTTTGGAGCTTTGGAATGCACACTGTGGCAGCTTCTGCTGCAGCACTACAAGTCGCAAAATGGCGGCCGGCGGTCAGCCCAGGTACATGTGGATGGAAAAATCACTCTGGCCACTCTAAAAATAGCCAATCCCTATCAAAAAAGCAGCTCAGCTGCAGTTGTTCAGATGAATCACAGGTGGAGGAGAGAAATTTGCTTCCAGTTATTCAATTATCCCTGCCTATTCTCGCCCTAGCATCAGCTGCGTCTATCCCTGTTCTATTCACATCGGGAGTGAGCACGTCCCGACGTGCGCACAAGCTTATAAAGAGGCTGAGTCACATGCTGCACTTGGCCAATCACAGCCTTGCCAATAGTAGGCATGGCTGCGATGGCATCTTAGGGCAAGTAGTATGATGCATGTTGATTGGCTGCTTTGCAGCCTTTCAAAATGCGCCAAAATACATGCCGAACGACGAACCCGAACCCAAACTTTTACGAAAAAGTTCGGGTTCGGGTCCGTGTCACGAACACCCCAAAATTCGGTACGGACCCGAACTATGCTCGAACTGTTCGCTCAACACTAGTCACAATTACATCCGCATCGTCAGAACCGATTGGGCGGCTGCCACGCCCATATAACTCTGGGATCAGGCGTGCTCCACTACTGACTGCGCCTGCCTGTCCATGACTGGCGGAGCGTCTACGTGCTGGCTGCTGTCCAGCTGTGTTCCTTCTCCTGCCCCTACTACAACTCTGGCTGCGTGCCCCGCCTTTGTGGCTCATTTTTTTGCTTTTAGAAGAACCACTAAAAAATGTGAGAAACTTTATTGGGACGGTGACAATAAAATAAAAAAAAACAAGTAATATTAAATAACAAAAATACTAAAATAAAAGTTATTGAGACCCAAAAGAAATTAACTTGAAAAAAAAACTAAAGACAGAAGACTAATGAATTATTAATATATGTTGTTGTTTTTTTTAATTATTTTGCACTACTATTGTTTTTAAACCTACCTACAATGACACAAAGACAAAAAGAACACAAGTAAGGCTACTTTCACACTAGCGTTCTGCTGTCCGCTCGTGAGCTCCGTTTGAAGGGGCTCACGAGCGGAGCAGAACGCTTCCGTCCAGCCCTGATGCAGTCTGAATGGATGCGGATCCGCTCAGACTGCATCAGTCTGGCGGCGTTCAGCCTCCGCTCCGCTCGCCTCCGCACGGCCAGGCGGACAGCTGAACGCTGCTTGCGGAGGCGTGCGGATCCGTCCAGACTTACAATGTAAGTCAATAGGAACGGATCCGCTTGAAGATGACACCATATGGCTCAATCTTCAAGCGGATCCGTCCCCCATTGACTTTACATTAAAAGTCTGAACGGATCCGCTCAGGCTACTTTCGCACTTAGAAATTTTTCTAAGTTATTAATGCAGACGGATCCGTACTGAACGGAGCCTCCGTCTGCATTAATATGATCGGATCCGTTCAGAACGGATCCGATCAAGCGCAAGTGTGAAAGTAGCCTAACACTAAAACTTTTTTCTTGTTTTTTTTCTCCTACCTACTAAGACAAAACGAACACAAGTAACACTAAAACTTTTTTTTTGTTTTTTTGTTTTTTTTCTACTACCTACAAAGACACGGACTAAGACAAAACGAACACAAGTAACACTAAAACTTTTTTTTTGTTTTTTTTCTCCTACCTACAAAGACACGGCCTAAGACAAAATGAACACAAGTAACACTAAAACTTTTTTTTTTGTTGTTTGTTTTCTCCTAACTACCTACAACGACACAAAGGCAAAAAGAACACAAGTAACACTAAAACTTTTTTTTTTTATGTTTTTTTTCTACTACCTACAAAGACACGGACTAAGACAAAACGAACACAAGTAACACTAAAACTTTTTTTTTGTTGTTTGTTTTCTCCTAACTACCTACAACGACAAAAAGGCAAAAAGAACACAAGTAACACTAAAATTTTTTATTTTTTTTGTTTTTTTTCTCCTACCTACTAAGACAAAACGAACACAAGTAAGGCTACTTTCACACCTGCGTTTAGGTCGGATCCGTCTGGTATGTGCCCAGACGGATCCGCACCTATAATGCAAATGCTTAGATCCGTTCAGAACGGATCCGTTTGCATTACCATGAACAAAAATTTTTTTTTTTTTTTTTTTGTTCATGATAATGCAAACGGATCCGTTTTGACTTTACATTGAAAGTCAATGGGGGACGGATCCGTTTGAAAATTTAGCCATACTGTGTCAACTTCAAACGGATCCGTCCCCATTGACTTACATTGTAAGTCTGGACGGATCCGTTTGCCTCCGCACGGCCAGGCGGACACCTGAACGCTGCAAGCTGCGTTCAGGTGTCCGCCTGCTGATCGGAACGGAGGACAAACGGAGCCAGACTGATGTATTCTGAGCGGATCCGCATCCATTCAGAATGCATTAGGGCTGGACGGATCCGTTCGGGGCCGCTTGTGAGCCCCTTCAAACGGAACTCACAAGCGGAGCCCCGAACGCTAGTGTGAAAGTAGCCTAACACTAAAACTTTTTTTTTTCCTAACTACCTACAACGACACAAATACAAAAAGAACACAAGTAACACTAAAACTTTTTTTTGTTTTTTTTCTCCTAACTACCTACAACGACACAAAGACAAAAAGAACATAAGTAACACTAAAACTTTATTTTTGTTTTTTTATTTTTTTTCTACTACCTACAAAGACACGGACTAAGACAAAACGAACACAAGTAACACTAAAACTTTTTTTTTTTTTCTACTACCTACCTACAACGACACAAAGACAAAACGAACACAAGTAACACTAAAACATTTTTTTTTTTTTTTGTTTTTTTTCTCCTAACTACCTACAACGACACAAAGACAAAAAGAACACAAGTAACACTAAAACTTTTTTTTTGTTTTTTTTCTACTACCTACAAAGACACGGACTAAAACAAAATGAACAAAAGTAACACTAAACCTTTTATTTTCCTAACTACCTACAATGACACAAATACAAAAAGAACACTAAAACTTTTTTTTGTTTTTTCTTGTTTTTTTTCTCCTAACTACCTACAACGACACAAAGACAAAAAGAACACAAGTAACACTAAAACTTTTTTTTTGTTTTTTTATTTTTTTTCTACTACCTACAAAGACACGGACTAAGACAAAACGAACACAAGTAACACTAAAACTTTTTTTTTTGTTTGTTTTTTTTCTTCTACCTACCTACAATGACACAAAGACAAAACGAACACAAGTAACACTAAAACTTTTTTGTTTTTTTTTGTTTTTTTTCTCCTAACTAACTACGACACAAAGACAAAAAGAACACAAGTAACACAAAAACTATTTTTTTTCTTCTCCTAACTACCTACAACGACACAAAGACAAAAAGAACACAAGTAACACTAAAACTTTTTTTTTTTTTCTCCTAACTACCTACAACGACACAAAGACAAAAAGAACACAAGTAACACTAAAACTTTTTTTTTTCCTACTACCTACAAAGACACGGACTAAGACAAAACGAACACAAGTAACACTAAAACTTTGTTTTTGTTTTTTTTCCTACTACCTACAAAGACACGGACTAAGACAAAACGAACAAAAGTAACACTAAAACCTTTTTTTTTCCTAACTACCTACAACGACACAAAGGCAAAAAGAACACAAGTAACACTAAAACTTTTTTTTAATTATTTTTTTCCTCCTACAACGACACAAAGACAAAAAGAACAAGTAACACTAAAACTTTTTTTTTTGTTTTTTTTCTACTACCTTCAAAGACATGGACTAAGACAAAACGAACACAAATAACATTAAAACTTGTATTTGTTTTTTGTTTTTTTTCTACTACCTACCTACAACGACACAAAGACAAAACGAACACAAGTAACACTAAAACTTTTTTTTGTTTTTTTTATCCTAACTACCTACAATGATACAAAGACAAAAAGAACACAAGTAACACTAAAACATTTTTTTTTGTTTTTTTTTTTGTTTTTTATCTACTACCTACAAAGACACGGACTAAGAAAAAACGAACACAAGTAACACTAAAACTTTGTTTTTTTTCCTACTACCTACAAAGACACGGACTAAGACAAAACGAACAAAAGTAACACTAAAACCTTTTTTTTTCCTAACTACCTACAACGACACAAAGGCAAAAAGAACACAAGTAACACTAAAACTTTTTTTTTTGTTTTTTTTCTACTACCTTCAAAGACATGGACTAAGACAAAACGAACACAAATAACATTAAAACTTGTATTTGTTTTTTGTTTTTTTTCTACTACCTACCTACAACGACACAAAGACAAAACGAACACAAGTAACACTAAAACTTTTTTTTGTTTTTTTTATCCTAACTACCTACAATGACACAAAGACAAAAAGAACATAAGTAACACTAAAACTTTATTTTTGTTTTTTTTTATTTTTTTTCTACTACCTACAAAGACACGGACTAAGACAAAACGAACACAAGTAACACTAAAACTTTTTTTTTTTTTCTACTACCTACCTACAACGACACAAAGACAAAACGAACACAAGTAACACTAAAACATTTTTTTTTTTTTTGTTTTTTTTCTCCTAACTACCTACAACGACACAAAGACAAAAAGAACACAAGTAACACTAAAACTTTTTTTTTGTTTTTTTTCTACTACCTACAAAGACACGGACTAAAACAAAATGAACAAAAGTAACACTAAACCTTTTATTTTCCTAACTACCTACAATGACACAAATACAAAAAGAACACTAAAACTTTTTTTTGTTTTTTCTTGTTTTTTTTCTCCTAACTACCTACAACGACACAAAGACAAAAAGAACACAAGTAACACTAAAACTTTTTTTTTGTTTTTTTATTTTTTTTCTACTACCTACAAAGACACGGACTAAGACAAAACGAACACAAGTAACACTAAAACTTTTTTTTTTGTTTGTTTTTTTTCTTCTACCTACCTACAATGACACAAAGACAAAACGAACACAAGTAACACTAAAACTTTTTTGTTTTTTTTTGTTTTTTTTCTCCTAACTAACTACGACACAAAGACAAAAAGAACACAAGTAACACAAAAACTATTTTTTTTCTTCTCCTAACTACCTACAACGACACAAAGACAAAAAGAACACAAGTAACACTAAAACTTTTTTTTTTTTTCTCCTAACTACCTACAACGACACAAAGACAAAAAGAACACAAGTAACACTAAAACTTTTTTTTTTCCTACTACCTACAAAGACACGGACTAAGACAAAACGAACACAAGTAACACTAAAACTTTGTTTTTGTTTTTTTTCCTACTACCTACAAAGACACGGACTAAGACAAAACGAACAAAAGTAACACTAAAACCTTTTTTTTTCCTAACTACCTACAACGACACAAAGGCAAAAAGAACACAAGTAACACTAAAACTTTTTTTTAATTATTTTTTTCCTCCTACAACGACACAAAGACAAAAAGAACAAGTAACACTAAAACTTTTTTTTTTGTTTTTTTTCTACTACCTTCAAAGACATGGACTAAGACAAAACGAACACAAATAACATTAAAACTTGTATTTGTTTTTTGTTTTTTTTCTACTACCTACCTACAACGACACAAAGACAAAACGAACACAAGTAACACTAAAACTTTTTTTTGTTTTTTTTATCCTAACTACCTACAATGATACAAAGACAAAAAGAACACAAGTAACACTAAAAAATTTTTTTTTGTTTTTTTTTTTGTTTTTTATCTACTACCTACAAAGACACGGACTAAGAAAAAACGAACACAAGTAACGCTAAAACTTTGTTTTTTTTCCTACTACCTACAAAGACACGGACTAAGACAAAACGAACAAAAGTAACACTAAAACCTTTTTTTTTTCCTAACTACCTACATCGACACAAATACAAAAAGAACACAAGTAACACTAAAACTTTTTTTCTTTCTCCTAACTACCTACGACACAAAGACAAAAAGAACATAAGTAACACTAAAACTTTTTTTTCTTTTTTTTTCTACTACCTACAAAGACACGGACTAAGACAAAACGAACACAAGTAACACTAAAACTTTTTTTGTTTTTGTTTTTTTTCTACTACCTACCTACAACGACACAAAGACAAAACGAACACAAGTAACACTAAAACTTTTTTTTTGTTTTTTTGTTTTTTTTCTACTACCTACAAAGACACGGACTAAGACAAAACGAACACAAGTAACACAAAAACTATTTTTTTTCTTCTCCTAACTACCTACAACGACACAAAGACAAAAAGAACACAAGTAACACTAAAACTTTTTTCTTTTTTTCTACTACCTACCTACGACACAAAGTCAAAACGAACACAAGTAACACCAAAACTTTTTTTTTTGTCTTTTGTTTTTTTTCTTCTACCTACCTAATGAAAGACTACAAATATTCACAGAAGGACACTAAACTAAGACCCTACACTAAGCTAATATATCCAAAGTTAACCTAAACCCTAACTATAACTGTAAATAATAAAGTAGACCCTACACTAAACCGTAAAAACTAAGGTAATTGATCCTGAAAGTACTATTGTCACGGATGGGGTACAGGAAACAAGACAATACCATATAAACAATGTCTCTCTGGATCCACAACTAAGGAACAAAGGGAGACCCCTGCAATAGACCTGCGGCTCTCCCTCACTGCTCAGCCTATGCGAACACCCCAAAGGTGGATGGCCGCATATCCACGTTCCTCGGCTATCTATTACCTGAAGACCCTACAATAGTGAAGGGACACGACCACCGGCTCCCTACACTGACACGGAGGGAGTCAGGGTCACCTGGATCCAGAAAAGACAAAATCATAAATACATAAACAGCACTTATCTTGCAGACGAATGACGACTGACGACTGACGACTGGGAACAGGGAACTGGGAACTGGGAACTGGGAACAGCATGCACACACACTCCAGGAAGTTGTATCAGCCGCACACTACTGCATTATGGGGAGGAACTTAAAGGGTAGCGATCAGTCTAACTGCATGACAGCTGAGATAGACTAACGAGATGAGAAACTAAACCAAAACAAAGAAATTCAAGGAGGAGGATCTGAGAAGCTCCTGTGAGCGCTTCTCAGCTGTCTGGCTGTGACAGTACCCCTCCCTCTAGGAGTGGACTCCGGACACTCAGGGCCCACCTTCTCAGGATGGGACCTATGGAAAGCCCTGATGAGACGAGAGGCCTTAATGTCCGTCACTGGGACCCACATCCTCTCCTCAGGACCATAACCCTCCCAATGAACGAGGTACTGGAGGGAACCGCGGACAAGACGAAAATCCACAATCCTAGAGACCTGAAATTCAAGATTTCCATCAACCATAATCGGAGGAGGAGGCAAAGGTGAGGGTACAATAGGTTGAACATAAGGTTTCAATAAGGACTTATGAAAAACATTATGGATCTTCCAAGTCTGAGGAAGATCAAGACGGTAGGCAACAGGATTGATGACAGACAGGATCTTGTAAGGCCCAATAAACCTAGGACCCAACTTCCAGGAGGGAACCTTCAATTTGATTTTCTTGGTAGACAACCACACCAGATCACCAACATTCAGGTCCGGACCAGGCACACGTCTCTTATCTGCCACACGCTTATATATCTCACTCATGCTCTTTAGATTATCCTGAATCTTTTGCCAAATAGATGACAAAGACGAGGAGAATCTGTCCTCATCAGGCAAACCAGAAGAGCCCTCTCCCGAGAAAGTCCCAAACTGCGGATGGAACCCATATGCACCAAAAAATGGTGACTTATCAGAGGACTCCTGACAACGGTTATTTAAAGCAAACTCAGCAAGGGACAAAAAAGAACACCAATCCTCCTGATTCTCCGCCACAAAACAGCGCAGATATGTCTCCAGATTCTGATTGACGCGCTCTGTCTGGCCATTCGACTGCGGATGGAAAGCAGAAGAGAATGACAACCGAACCCCCAAGCGAGAACAGAAAGCCTTCCAGAATCTGGAAACAAACTGCGTGCCCCTATCAGAGACTATGTCTGAAGGAATCCCATGCAATTTGACAATGTGGTCAATAAATGCCTGCGCCAGCGTCTTAGCATTTGGCAAACCAGGAAAAGGGATAAAATGCACCATTTTGCTAAAACGGTCCACCACCACCAGAATCACAGACTTCCCCGAGGAACGAGGCAAGTCCGTTATGAAGTCCATGGACAGATGTGTCCAAGGACGGGAAGGAATGGGCAAAGGAAGGAGAGGACCTGATGGCCGTGAATGAGGGACCTTGGCACGAGCGCAAGTCTCGCAAGCTGCCACAAAACCCTCAACCGACTTACGAAGCGCAGGCCACCAGAATCTCCGAGCAATGAGATCCAGTGTGGCTCTTGCCCCCGGGTGCCCAGCAAGGACCGTGTCGTGGTGTTCTTTAAAAATCTTGTGTCTCAAAGCGAGAGGCACAAACAACCTCCCAGGAGGACAAAGATCAGGAGCTTCTGACTGGGCTGCCTGCACCTCTGCCTCCAATTCAAGAAAAAGAGCAGAGACCACCACACCTTCAGCCAAAATGGGACCCGGGTCTTCAAAATTCCCACCTCCCGGAAAACAACGTGACAGGGCATCTGCCTTCACATTCTTAACCCCAGGGCGGAACGTAACAACAAAATTAAACCTTGAAAAGAACAAAGACCATCTGGCCTGTCTCGGGTTCAGACGCTTGGCTGACTCCAAGTAGGCCAGATTTTTATGGTCAGTAAACACGGTAATAGGGTGTCTGGCTCCCTCTAGCCAATGGCGCCATTCCTCAAAAGCCAACTTGATGGCCAACAATTCCCTATCTCCCACATCATAATTTCTCTCTGCGGAGGAGAGTTTCTTTGAGAAAAAGGCACACGGTTGCCATTTGGCAGGAGAGGAACCCTGAGACAAGACCGCACCCACCCCTACCTCAGAAGCATCAACCTCAACTATGAAGGGTAACGAAATATCAGGTTGTACTAGGATGGGAGCGGAAGCAAAACTCTCCTTGATATTAGAAAAGGCCTTACGCGCCTCTACCAACCAGGAAGAAAAATCTACCCCCTTTCTGGTCATATCAGTGAGTGGTTTAACAACAGAGGAATAATTCAAAATAAATTTCCTGTAATAATTGGCAAAGCCCAAAAAACGCATCAGCTCCTTCTGATTCTCAGGAAGCTCCCACTCAAGCACAGTGCGGACCTTCTCGGGGTACATGCGAAAACCAGAAGCGGAGACAAGAAACCCCAGAAATTGGATTTCTGGAACCGCAAACACACATTTTTCCAGTTTCGCTTATAATTTATTCTCCCGCAGGATGAGCAAGACCTGACATAAGTGTTCCTTATGAGTCTTGAAATCAGGAGAAAAAATCAAAATGTCATCCAAATACACTAATACAAATTTTCCCATTAAATGATAAAAAATGCTGTTGACGAAATGCTGAAAAACGGCTGGGGCATTCATCAAACCAAAAGGCATAACCAAATTCTCAAAATGGCCCTCAGGGGTATTGAAAGCCGTCTTCCATTCGTCTCCTTCTCTGACCCTAACCAGGTTGTATGCCCCTCTTAGGTCTAATTTGGAAAAGACTTTAGCCCCAACAACCTGGTTAAACAGGTCCGGGATCAGAGGAAGCGGATAAGGATCACGAATAGTGATACTGTTCAGCTCCCTGAAATCCAGACAAGGTCTTAAAGAACCATCTTTTTTCTTAACAAAGAAAAAACCAGCGGCAACAGGTGACTTCGAGGGTCGTATGTGTCCTTTTCTCAGACTCTCAGAGATATAAGCCCGCATAGCGACCCTCTCAGGTTGGGAGAGATTGTATAAACAAGATTTAGGCAGCTTGGCGCCTGGGATGAGATTAATAGGGCAATCATACTCCCTGTGCGGAGGCAAACCCTGAACTCCACTCTCAGAGAAGACATCCAAAAATTCAGAGAGGAAAGGTGGTACAGTCTTAGTAGAAACCTCAGAAACAGATGTTATGAGGCAATTCTCTCTGCAAAAGTTACTCCAACCATTTATTTGCCTCGCTTGCCAATCAATGGTGGGGTTATGTTTAGTGAGCCAGGGTAGCCCCAATACTAGAGGAGTAGGCAAACCGCTAAGGACGAAACATGACACATCCTCAACATGAGCATCACTCACAATTAAACGGATATTGTGAACTATGCCCTTTAATGATTTCTGAGAAAGTGGAGCTGAATCAATAGCAAACAGGAATATCCTTTCCCAAAGTGCATACCTGGAAACCATGAGTTATTGCAAATTGATTATCAATGAGGTTGACAGCTGCTCCACTATCCACAAAAATCTCACAAAAAATGCTCTTGCTCTCTAGCGCCACCCTAGCAGGCAGGACAAAACGGGAACTACAAGCAAACGGAAAACCTTCAATTTCCGCCTCAACCCTGCCAATAGTAACAGAGGGAACATTTTTAAAAGATTTTTTCCTTTTTGTCTCTTTATTACTCCCAGAAAACTGCCTGAATCTCCTAGAGGGACAAACATTTGCCAGATGATTTATACCTCCACAACAAAAACAAACCCTCCCCTGCGGGCTGAATCTTTTATTGTCAGAGGCAATCAATCCCAGCTGCATGGACTCCTGCTCAGAAGGGGCTGACAGCGACTGAGACCCCTGTGCACAGAATGAGACCGCTGCACTGTCCCGGGACTGAGTATGACAGGAAGGAGAGATCTCTCCTCTCTCTCTAAGACGCCTGTCAATACGAACAGCCTGAGACATAGCAGAATCCAAGGAGGTAGGTCTTTCATGAAAGGCAAATGCATCTTTCAATCCCTCTGAAAGACCATAGCAAAATTGACTTCGGAGTGCAGCATCATTCCAACCCGTATCTGCTGCCCATCTCCGAAATTCTGAACAGTATATCTCTGCGGATTGTTTACCCTTACATAACAGACATAGTCTAGACTCAGCCAGAGCAATACGATCCGGATCATCATATATCTGACCCAGGGCTAAAAAGAATTCATCCACTGAACGAAGGGGCCGTGCCCCCTCCGGCAGCGAAAAGGCCCAGGACTGAGCGTTACCCCTGAGCAGCGATATAATGATCCCCACCCTCCGTTCTTCATCACCAGAAGAATGGGGAAGAAGGCGAAAATGGAGTTTGCAAGCCTCTCTAAAACGCACAAAATTCTCACTACCCCCGGAGAACGTATCCCGGAGCGAGATCTTAGGCTCAGCACAAACTCCATGAACGCAAACTGAACCGGTCACTTGAAACTGAGAAAAAGTCTTACGGAGATCAGCTACCTCCAAAGAAAGACCCTGAAAGCGTTCAGCCAAAAGTGAAACCGGATCCATGCTTGAGACGGTTTTGGCGGCTGATAATGTCACGGATGGTGTACAGGAAACAAGACAATACCATATAAACAATGTCTCTCTGGATCCACAACTAAGGAACAAAGGGAGACCCCTGCAATAGACCTGCCGCTCTCCCTCATTGCTCAGCCTATGCGAACACCCCAAAGGTGGATGGCCGCATATCCACGTTCCTCGGCTATCTATTACCTGAAGACCCTACAATAGTGAAGGGACACGACCACCGGCTCCCTACACTGACACGGAGGGAGTCAGGGTCACCTGGATCCAGAAAAGACAAAATCATAAATACATAAACAGCACTTATCTTGCAGACGAATGACGACTGACGACTGACGACAGGGAACTGGGAACTGGGAACAGCATGCACACACACTCCAGGAAGTTGTATCAGCCGCACACTACTGCATTATGGGGAGGAACTTAAAGGGTAGCTATCAGTCTAACTGCATGACAGCTGAGATAGACTAACGAGATGAGAAACTAAACCAAAACAAAGAAATTCAAGGAGGAGGATCTGAGAAGCTCCTGTGAGCGCTTCTCAGCTGTCTGGCTGTGACAACTATCTAATTCTCTATCTGTATTTGATCAATTCAAACTAAACTCTACACTGAACTTTATATAATAAACTGAGCCCTAACACTGCCTAAACTAACTTTCTGATCTACCCTGCACCCTACAAACTATCTAATTATTCACTTCCCTAATCCCTATCTAATAAACTGTAATTTTGATCAATGCACAATTCTCAGACAGACAAATGCTTTTGCTCCTCTCAATCCAACAACTAAACCCACAAAATGGCAACCGGGCTGTGTCTTTATTTATATAGTGAAGGGGCAGGCTACTGTATGATTGGTTGCTATGGATGTTGCTAAGGTGTGACAGGGCCTTCCCATTGGCTATTCAAGCTAGGAGAAGTTGACGATTCTCTTCTGTCAGTTCGCAAAAAAAAAAAAAATAATTAAGATTTTATAGTTTATTTAAAATCGCATTTCTTTTGTCCCACCATTTTTTTTATAGACATTTTCGCTTATTTTAACTGATGTCTAGTCTACCAACTATCCAACACTGTTTGCTAAATTTTATGTGAAACGATTTTTAGGATTAAAAGATTGTAAACACGCTATACTCGATATGGGACAACAAAATCGCCTTACTCGATAATGACATAGTTGTCATTATCGCTTAATGCGATAGTAACTTTAATACGGTGTTATGCTAACTTTTGTGGAGCATTAAAACATAGGGAGATAAATCGCCTTATTCGATAATTACGTAGTTGTCATTATCGCTTAATGCGATAATAGCTTAAATTGAGGAAGATGTAGAATACTTTGCTATCTTCGTTGATGTAGATTCTACACGAACAAAGATAGCGAAGTATTCTACATGAACGAAGATAGCAAAGTATTCTACATTGTACAATACTTCGCTATCTTCGTTTATGTAGAATAAAAAATACTTCTCTATCTTGATTCTTTTATTAATATACAGACATAGAATATGTATTTGGGTTAAATCTAGATCTACAAGATTAAAGATTAAAGAATATGAAAGTTGCCTTATTATTAAGTTATAAGGCAATTAGAAGTTATAATTTATAACTTCTAATTCTAAGCTTAAAAATCGCAATATGCGAATTATTAAATCACATATTAATCGCGATACTTGCAAAAATGACAAATTTTCAATTTTGACTAATATAAGACAAATATTCAAGCGAATATTCGCGAATATTCGCGAAATCGAATATGGCACCTCCCGCTCAACACTAGTGACAAACGCAATTAGAAAAAATAATTATGACTGGTGTGATATACCAGTCACCCCCAAAAAAAACTGATAGAAGCGGGGGTGTTATATACCAATAATATACTTTCTTTATAGTGTATTTGGGTACAGCAGCATTTGTTTGCTGTTTTGTTGTGTTCCCTCTGCTACACACAGTGACAAACAATATTGGAAAAAATAATTATAACTGGTGTGCGCATGCGTGTACGCGAAATTATATTGCCGATATTTTGCATTGAAAAAAATAATGAATGGAGATCGCAAATTCGAAAAATACATCTGGTATGTCACTGTCCATGTTGTGGGACTATTTGTGCAATTCTAGTAGTTATTTTTTGGCTGCAAATATGAGCTAAAGGTTTTTCAGGTTCGCCTGTCATTAAAATGAATGGAACCCGCCGCGAACTTACGGTTCGCGAACTTTTGATCGCGTTTGCGAACCGTCCCACTAGATGTTCGTCCATCACTATTCATTTCTCTCACCATGTATCTACACATCCTGGCCCAGGAAATGTGCCTTGTTCAACCTTCCTCGTGGTAATCAGCATCTGGGACACATTCCCTGGATTCCCCCATTGTCAGAGCTACTCAAATGAACACCTGTCACTAGTTTTATGTCAAATTTTTGGACAAATTATAATTTTACTATGAATGCTCGTTCTCAATATTTTGCCCATGTATATGTGCTGCTGATCATCCAGTGAACGAGCAAAAGCTTATTCATAGAGTGAATAATTAAAACACCATAAATCATCATTTCTGGGCAGCAGATTGTGCTGTATGAATCTGCATGAGGACAAGTGAGTCCAGTAGCGATTGCTTGTCCCCATACAGTGGAGATAACTGCTGTATGTAAATGCAGCTCTACACCTCCATGGATAAGCATACAGATTTGTCTGGTTGATTCTGTTAAAGTGTAACAACCATTTATGCCCCCAGATGCTCAATTGGGTTTAGGTCTGGAGATATACTTGGCCAGTCCAGCACCTTTAGCCTCTTTAGCAAGGCAGTGGTCATCTTGGAGGTGTGTTTGGGGTCGTTATTGTGTTGGAATACTGCCCTACGGGCCAGTTTCCAAAGGGAGGGGATCATGCTTTGCTACAGTGTGTCACAGGACATGTTGGAATTCATAGTTCCCTCAATGAACTGTAGCTCCCCACAGTTGGCACCACTCATTGGCCACAGTGCTGCAGCTCAGTTTCAGGGTGTTGGCAATCTTATCTTCTTAAAGCCTAGGCCAACTTTATGTAGAGCAGCAATTCTTTTTTTCAGATCTTTAGAGAGTTCTTTGCCATGAGGTGCCATGTTGAACTTCCAGTGACCAGTATGAGAGCGATAATACCTAATTTAACACAGCTGCTCCCCATTCATTCCGTAGAGCTTGTAACACTAATTTGGCCATTTTCACTTAGGGGTGTACTCACTTTTGTTGCCTGCGGTTTAGATGTTATTTTTGAGGGCACACCAAATCTACCATGTTATACAATCTGTACACTGACTACTTTACATTGTATCAAAGTGTCATATCTTCAGTGTTGTCCCATGAAAAGATATAATAAAATCTTTACAAAAATGTAAGGGGTGTACTCACTTATGGGATACTATAAATCAGCTATTTCCCAGCCTGCAGGGAGAGTGTATCTTGGTGTACATCACTATGCAGCACATAAACATGAATGGCTAGTCCATTGTGTTAGTGAAACTATTACTGTGTGTCAGCATGACAGGCAGGTGATAGGCATCAATCTTAAGACTCAGTACGCACTTCACTTATTTGGTCAATTATGGATCAAAAACTGACTGAATAACTGAAGTGTGAACTCAGCCCTACAGGTCAATATTAGTGTAAAGTATAATGTACTTAACCGTGCAGTGGCCCAAGATTTTACTATAGAGTGAAAGAGCGCTCTCCTTTTACACCATTTGCTGATTCCACATAAATTGCTAGAGCACCTGTTCTGTTACACGCTTATAGCAGGCCCATGAGAGAGTGGAGAAGGTGTCAGTAGTTAGTTTGTGTTGACGTCAATGTTTACTTTTCCCTTCTTCTGATTCATCAGAAGAACAATCCTAAAAAAAAATATTCTGTCTTTTAAACATCTGCCTTCACACGATCAGTATTTGGTCAGTAATTGATCAGTATTGGTAAGGCCAACAAAAAAAAAAACAGGAGTGGGTCCAAAACAGAGATGACTCTGTCTTCTGTGCTTTGGAGCTACTCCTGTTTTTGGCTTCCAAATCATGATCAAATCATGTTGCAAAATACTGACCGTGTGATAAAGGCCTCATGCTCAATTTGCATGAGTTTAGACCATTTGCCACTGAAATTGGTTTTATTCAGAAGGAAAATAAGTCTTGCATGCAGGACTGTAATGGCTTATATCACACAGTCAGTATTTGGTCAGCTTTTTGCATCAGTATTTCATCAGTATTGGTAAGGCAAAACAGTAGGTCCACAGGAGTGGGTCCAAAACAGAGATAACATGTGTTGGAAATATTTGCATGTCTTCTGTGTTTTGGACCCAATCCTGCATTTGGCTTCCAAATCATGGGCAAATATTGATGCAAAATGCTGATCATGTGATAGAGGCCTTATGGATGCTCCAAAGATAGGATCTGTTGTGTATTATATTTTTCTGTTCTTTTAACAGAACAAAAAAAAAAAAAAAAAGGGTTACAATAAATGGTGAAATCAGCGTGGCAACAGCATAAGGAGTCAACACAGTGACCCAGTCACATAGTTGTGGTGTGGCAATAGCATGAGGAGTCAACACAGTGGCCTAGTCAAATAGTGCGGAGGGTGGCAACAACATGAGGAGTCTACATAGTGGCCCAATCACAAAGTGTGAAGGTAGAGGGCAACGGCAGTGGCAGTAACAGGCAAGATGGTGGGTGGCAGTAGGAGAAGATGGCAGCAAAGGCAGCAGATATGTGGAATTAGGCAGGTGGCAGCATCAGAATGCTGGCTGAAGCACGTGGCCAGAAGTAACTGGTCATTTTTCACAATGTTCTGGTGTGGCTGCACAGTGCAGTCAGAACATTACTGCCAGAATGATCTAGTCTGACGCATCAGCCACCAGCATGTAGAAATTAGAGATGAGTGGCAGGGGTCATATTTGAATTTGCGATAGTTACTTAAGCAGGGAGGAATCATGGCTTCAGATGGAAAAAAAGCCGAATATAATGATTTTTTTAAATAGTTGTAATTTTTTTCCAATCTGAACTTGAGATGGGAAAAAAATTACAACTATTAGACAAAGAAGATTATAGCCCTATATTAGCTAAATTGCTCTATATTAGTTTTTTCCCCCGTATATTTGCTATATTGCTATACAGTATATTCTTATTTTTAAATATTACGAATATTCTAAAAAACAAATATATGTGTTTTTTAGAATATTCGTCTTGTTTTTTTAAATCTGTATAGTTGTTCCACTTTGGCATACTCCTCCCCGACAAGAGTCCCCGGTCACCATGGGAATGCCTGGGGGTTAGAATATACCATCATATCTGAGTTTTCACGATCTCATTGATTTTTATTACAAAAATTCGCATTACGAAAATTCGCAATCAACACTACTCCTAAAGTCAAAGATTTTGCAGCCTTCTCATTGCCCCACAAGCTAGAAGAAGAGAGGAATCATGTGTACTGATTAAAAAAAAATCTTGAATATTCGAAATTATGAATATATATCACTATATTCTAAATATATTCGCAAATTCTCGAAGTGCTGATATTCGCGACGAAAATTCACAATTCGAATATTCGTGATCAACACTACTAGAAATCCTGGCTGATCCACACCCGATTCATCTTTCGAAAGGTTAATCTCACAAAATCTTTTGTTGAAAGGGGAGTTCTCTTTGGGGTAATTATGCCCCCCACCGAAATAAACACCAGCTCTGATGCCACACTACTGGCCGGGCAGGAAAACTTGACCCAGGCAAACTCAGCCAGTTGTGGCCACAAATCAAATTTGGCTGCCCAGTAGTCTGGGGATCTGGGGTGGCAGGGTGCAGTCCAAGTTTGCCACCACCTGCTGGTTCAGGCTCTGCTCCATGGCCTGCTGCTGTTGTTGGGTGGTTTCGTCAGTAGGCAGGTGAAGAAAAGTGCTCATTGGAGACTCCAGACTTAAGTTGCTACTGATGGAGCTGGTGCTGCTTCTTCCCCCCAGCCCCTTCCAGCAGTCATGGCATTGGAGCATGAACTCAGGGGGCCCCCCTGGTCAGACCTTTGTGAGGATGAGCGATAGCGCACATAGGCAATGACCAATCTACTATGTAGGATGTCTCAATAGTTGTTGAGTTTGTCATCCCTCTCATCAAATGGAAAAAAGGCCCATAGTTTGGCTAAGTAGTGAGGGTCTAACATTGTGGAAATCCAGTAGTCATCCCTCTGCTGAATGGTGTTAATACTGCTGACACCATGCAAGCAACAGCATGCATCTGGCCATTTGCACAAGGGAATCGGAGGGACTCCCTGCCTCTATCTTCACTGCATACGTCCTCGGTCTGTCAGGGTCATCTGCCTGGTCTTCATCATCGCCCTCCAGCTCCCCATGCTACTCCTGTTCCTCTCCTATCGGAGAGTTAAATTGGCATTAATGTCCTCCTCCTCTTCCACCAGTTCAGCCCCCACAGGGTATAGGTGGCCGTTAGTAGCCGCCGCGTCTCCTGTCCCCTGGTTAGCCAGATTTATCAGCATCTGCTCCAGGACGTGAAGTAGTGTAATGACATCATTCATCCCATAGTCCTGGCGATTGACAAATAAAGTGGCCTCCTCAAAGGGCCTGAGCAAATGGCAGATATCACGCATGAGCTGCCACTGGCTAATGTAGAAGTTACACAGGGGAGTACCCCTGTCCACCGGCATCATCAAGAAATCATTCACAGCTTTCCTCTGCTCATATAGTTGGCCCAACATGTGGAGGGTGAAGTTCAAGGGTGTAACTATAGGGGAAGCAGGGGAAGTGGCTACTTTGGGGCCCGAACTCAGAAGGGGCCCACCCAGGAAGAGGACTAAAAGATGTTATTACCAGGGCTCCTTCAACAGTATTATACAATGACATTATATACAGTGACAGTATATAGAGTGACATGACATACAGTATATACATGTTGGAAAAATATTAAACGGCTGTTGGCCTGGTCTGAGAGAGCGATCTTGTATAGCCAAAGGAGTAAGGGTTGCACAAGAAGTGGGGGTTGCGAAGAAATTGCTGGGGAAAGGAAGGGGGACCCATTCAAAAATTTGCTGTGGGGCCCAGTCATTTCTAGTTACGCCACTGGTGGAGTTCCTACATGTGGAAACGTTGCATATGAGGCGATATTGGGGAACACCATTCTGACTTTTCAGCTCAAGGATGGCGTGTTTTGCAGGGTAAGAATAGCTGAGGTGCATACACAGTTTCCTGGCCATTTGTCAGGATGTCTTGCAGTTGAGGGGAAGACTGGAGGAACTGATTTTCAACCATATTAAAGACATGAGCCATGCAGGGCACATGGGTCAGCCCTCCTTGGTGTAGCGCCGACACAATGTTCTTCCCATTATTGGTGACCATAGTTCCGATTTTCAGTTGTCGAGGAGACAGCCAGGATTCAGTTTCTTGGTTGATGACGTCTAGCAGTTCCTTCCTGGTGTGACTACATTCATCCAGGCTGGCCAGGATAGCATGACACCACCATGCTCTGCATAGATGGTATTCTGGAAAACCACTCTGAAATGGGCCTACAGTGGAGGCTGCAGACAAGGTGGAAGATTAGAAGGCGGAGGAGGACATTGGTACTGCAATCATAGCATGAGAATGTGGAGGCGGCATTGCCATCACCTGGCCAAGTTGCTGGTGTGCCTGGGCTGGAACCACATTTACCTAGTGGGCCTTAAAGGTTATATATTGTCCTTGACCATAGTTACAGCTCCACATGTTGGCGCTGCCGTGAACTGTACCAGACACCGACAGGCTCATGGACTGGCGGAGGATGTATAGAGTATAAGTGGCGGCACCTGTCTAGAATACAATGGTGTGGTGCTCACTCCGTGTGACTCGCCCCGATGCCACAAATGTAAATAATATTATGGAGTAAGGTCAAAGTGGAGGGCACTCAGTTTACCTGGGGTTTGGTATTTGTACAATATGGGTAAATACAGTATAGGTGTGAAAAAATACCAATGTATGACAGTATACTTAAAAATAGATATTTATTATGATGAAATATAAATATATATATATATATATATATATATATATATATATATAGGCATATATAAAAAGTATAGGGAATGGATGTAGAGAAATAAGGATAAAAATAAAAATATGAGTAAAGAACAAAAATATATGTGGTAGTGGTAGATATATTGTTCAAGGTTGGATCCAGAATTGGGTAATCCAAGTGTCTCTGAAAAGTCCTATCTTGGAGTAGGAAGTTCGTGCGTGCAGTTGTTTGAGTCTATAGTGTTGCCTGCATCAACGCTTTCATTCCCTCCTGTTTGTCTGCTTGGAAGCAGTATCTGATGTTTGGCAAATAGTCCTCCTGTTTATGGGTAAGTATGTGGCTGCAGTGTGATTCCAGGGATCTGGTTCTTTGCACTGTGTGTTTGTTGTTAGACAGTACGGATCCTTCTTTGTGCAGTCACGATATTCAGTAACATTTGGTGTGTAGTGTTTGCAACGATGTAATTGCATCAGTTACATAGAAAAACACATTGTAGCCTTACCCGTTATGTTGAAAACATTGCTATGGTTGCGGGGTTCTGTTGCGCAGGAGATGGGTGAAAAAAGCCTCTCTATACTCACCGAGTCCGCTCGTGGCGTCCCACGAGGGCGGGGAGATGAGTGGTTTGAAAAAAAGGCGCGAAAATTCCGTTCCAGTCTGTATGGAGACATACACTCCTTAGTTGGGAGTCTGGGTGGCAACCCCGCCTCGATTTCAGGTCATTCATTTCGTATAGGAGCAGCGTCCGCGGCCTCCAAAAATCAGGTGCCAGCGCAGGTTATCCAGAAGTTGGGCCGCTGGCGCTCCTCCTGCTTTAGTCGCTACATCCCTCATCCCAAAGCCGAGATGTCATCGGCTTTCCAAAGTTTGGTCTTGTAACTATGTTGTAATAAATTACTCTTGCTACTCTGTATGCCTTTTTGCCCTCTTTCTGGTGTCCCTGCTACGTCGCGGTTGCGGCACAACTCTAACCGCTTAGGTGTTAGGTAGGTTCAGGTGGGGTAGGGTGCATTCTCTCGGTAGCCACGACCATAAGTGTAAAGGCCGATTCATTGGCCTGCATTTGTGGGAGGGCCACCACTGCCTTTATGTTCGGCCGGCGCCCCTCCCACCTTGCACGTCGTTCTGCGTTTT
Organism: Bufo bufo; assembly: GCF_905171765.1. NCBI lineage: Eukaryota > Metazoa > Chordata > Amphibia > Anura > Bufonidae > Bufo > Bufo bufo. Next base: position 90,220,080 of record NC_053389.1, on the reverse strand, counting down.
TTCCCTCCCACCCGCCCTTTTCTTTTGTCACTCATGGAGGGGATGCCCTCTTTCTGGTGTCCCTGCTACGTCGCGGTTGTGGCACAACTCTAACCGCTTAGGTGTTAGGTAGGTTCAGGTGGGGTAGGGTGCATTCTCTCGGTAGCCACGACCACAGATATAAATTATATAAAAAATATAAAAATTACAAAAATAGACATAAAATATAGAGAAGTGTTAGGAGGTCTTTGTAGGTCATTGTGGTGGGTGTTGTCACTATGGGAGGTCCCTCTTGAGGTCCTTAGGTTTGGATATATTATTTGATTCAGTTATTCACTATTTTATATACATTGTTTTATTATTTATTTGATTTGATTTTATATCTGCAAAGCTGTTCTATGTAGTTGTATGGAGCCCTTATATATCTATTTAATATCTTGTTCTTTCTTAGTTATTGCGAGGATATATATTTCCTACGAGGGTTTTTATCCAGGGGGGTAGGAGGCATCCTATGGGAAGGCCCGCCGGTTTTGAAGGTAAGTGTCATTCTGGAATTGGTTATCTGTTGTGATTTTTGATTGTAGACTACTTGATTGTCAATGTTTCGGGGTGGCGGCCTACTCAGGAGAGGGGGTCGAGGTGCTGGTAAACAGCCGGACCTCGACCCCCCGTCCCAGGCGGGCAGCCGCCCATAGGGCATGGCTGTGACTAGAATTATAGAAAGCCAAAAAGTTTGATATCAGCATTCAGTCCCTCCGGAATGAGAGTGTCAAATACAAAGATCCTTCTTGATTCCATTCTGGACATATTACTAATGTGGTTGCCTCCCCTCCAGTGTCTCCTGATTTTTTCTATTGCTGTGAATCTTAAGGTGGAGGGGTTGCTGTTATGATAGTCTTTATAGTGCTTGGAGACTGAGTGTAGTTCGCCATGTGTTCGGAAACTCTTTTCTTGAAGGTGCGTTTAGTACGTCCCACATATTGTTTGTTGCAAGGGCACTCTAAGATGTAGATAACATCTGTTGAGTCACAGGTTAAACCGTCTTTGATTTGAAATGTGTATGAGCTATGTGAGGATGTGATATCTGTCGTTTTTTTGGGAAAGGAGGTTGTCTTACAATTATTGCACTTGCGACATCTGTGGAAGCCTTTAAATGACAGCCAATTTGATGTGTTTGGTGTGGTTCTGGTCTTTACGGTTGGTGCTATTTTTAGGCCTAAATTACCGGCTTTAGTGTATGTGATCTGTGGTTTCTCAGTCAGAATGGATCCTATAACCTTATCTTTCAGAAGGTGTGACCAGTGCTTGTGATTTGTTCTACTTTCCTATTTTGGGCATGGAAGGGAAGAATTATGCGGAGATGATCTTCTTGTTTTAATGTTTTGTCTGTTGGTGTGAAAAATTCTGTTCTATTCATGGCTCTAACCTTGTCAAGCGATTTATTAATTGAGTCTGTCGGGTAGGCCTTGATGGTAAATTCTTGTTTGCGTTTAGATGCTTCTATTTCGAATTGGTCGTTATTGGTGCAATTACGTTTGATCCGTCTAAATTGACTTGTGGGTATATTGAGAAGCCATCTGGGAAGGTGTCAACTAGTGTATGGAATGTAGCGATTTCTCATGATTGGCTTATAGTGTGTTTTACATACTACAGTCGTGGCCAAAAGTTTTGAGAATGACACAAATATTAGTTTTCACAAAGTTTGCTGCTAAACTGCTTTTAGATCTTTGTTTCAGTTGTTTCTGTGATGTAGTGAAATATAATTACATGCACTTCATACGTTTCAAAGGCTTTTATCGACAATTACATGACATTTATGCAAAGAGTCAGTATTTGCAGTGTTGGCCCTTCTTTTTCATGACCTCTGCAATTCGACTGGGCATGCTCTCAATCAACTTCTGGGCCAATTCCTGACTGATAGCAACCCATTCTTTCATAATCACTTCTTGGAGTTTGTCAGAATTAGTGGGTTTTTGTTTGTCCACCCGCCTCTTGAGGATTGACCACAAGTTCTCAATGGGATTAAGATCTGGTGAGTTTCCAGGCCATGGACCCAAAATGTCAACGTTTTGGTCCCCGAGCCACTTAGTCATCACTTTTGCCTTATGGCACGGTGCTCCATCGTGCTGGAAAATGCATTGTTCTTCACCAAACTGTTGTTGGATTGTTGGAAGAAGTTGCTGTTGGAGGGTGTTTTGGTACTATTCTTTATTCACGGCTGTGTTTTTGGGCAAAATTGTGAGTGAGCCCACTACCTTGTATGAGAATCAACCCCACACATGAATGGTCTCAGGATGCTTTACTGTTGGCATGACACAGGAATGATGGTAGCGCTCACCTTTTCTTCTCCGGACAAGCCTTTTTCCAGAGTCCCCAAACAATCGGAAAGAGGCTTCATCGGAGAATATGACTTTGCCCCAGTCCTCAGCAGTCCATTCACCATACTTTCTGCAGAAGATCAATCTGTCCCTGATGTTTTTTTTGGAGAGAAGTGGCTTCTTTGCTGCCCTTCTTGACACCAGGCCATCTTCCAAAAGTCTTCGCCTCACTGTGCGTGCAGATGTGCTCACACCTGCCTGCTGCCATTCCTGAGCAAGCTCTGCACTGGTGGCACTCCGATCCCGCAGCTGAATCCTCTTTAGGAGACGATCCTGGCGCTTGCTGGACTTTCTTGGACGGCCCTGAAGCCTTCTTAACAAGAATTGAACCTCTTTCCTTGAAGTTCTTGATGATCCTATAAATTGTTGATTGAGGTGCAATCTTAGTAGCCACAATATCCTTGCCTGTGAAGCCATTTTTATGCAACGCAATGATGGCTGCACGCGTTTCTTTGCAGGTCACCATGGTTAACAATGGAAGAACAATTATTTCAAGCATCACCCTCCTTTTAACATGTCAAGTCTGCCATGTTAACCCAATCAGCCTGACATAATGATCTCCAGCCTTGTGCGCGTCAACATTCTCACCTGAGTTAACAAGACGATTACTGAAATGATCTCAGCAGGTCCTTTAATGACAGCAATGAAATGCAGTGGAAAGTTTTTTTTGGGATTAAGTTAATTTTCATGGCAAAGAAGGACTATGCAATTCATCTGATCACTCTTCATAACATTCTGGAGTATATGCAAATTGATATTATAAAAACTTAAGCAGCAACTTTTCCAATTTCCAATATTTATCTAATTCTCAAAACTTTTGGCCACGACTGTACTTTTTGGTTGATTATGTTGATGGATATGTCCAGGAATTCAACATGGCTCAAGGACTGGATGACCTTATGCTGTCGGTATGTATGTATGTATGCAGAGCTGGTACAGCTTTTTTAGAGAAATAATGATGGCTTGGAACTCTCCACCTTGGGTGGGCACAAGCCATCAGTTCTCTAAAATGTGCAGAGTCAACCACATATAAAAGGAAGGGGCTATAGTACCAGCAACTTGGCCAGGAGCAGGCCCAGCTTCTGCACTCTTGGATGAGTGCATGGATACTGTTGTCTCTTTGCAATCGCCTTGGTGATAGATTGCTGGTGAATAGCGTGACGAGAAGTAGGTGCAAGAGGAAGAAAAGCATAAGGACCATTAGACAATGGGAAGGGAATAAAGCTCCCTTTTGCTGAGTTGGTGGAGCCCTTACTGCTGGAGAAGGAATGGGGTCTTCTGGGAAATGAGTCAGGTTGTACCACTACATTAGCAGCAAGGTTTTCCCAGGCCAGTTTATGGTGAGGCAGGGCTGTGTTGCCAACATCGGCACCCCGACTGCACTTCACCATCTGCCCACAGATCCTACATATGGCCATGCTGATGTCCTCAAGCGACTTAATGAAAAATTCAGACACTGGTGAGTACAGCATTTTACTCCCATCATTCCATCCTGATGTCCTGTCGCTGCGTCTATGAAGCAGTGCACTGCTAGTTGTTTCTGTACAGGTAGGCTCCTAAGTAGCAGATGGTCTACCCTGGGCACGTTTGGCTCCAGATTGCACACTCTTCCTCTCTGTTGGCTCATTGGCACGCTGCCACCCTGCTGCTGTCTGACAGGTCTGCTGCAACCCTCGCCCCCTGATGATGATGAAGCTTCCTCTACACCCGGCTCCAATGTGCGATCGGCTACATCATCATCCACTACTGTCTGCTCGTCACTTATGTCACCCTCCCCAGTCTCATGGCCTCGTCCCTGAACGCACTCAACAATTGCTCCCACGCGACTCTCCTAATCGGTTCTTGCATGTCTAAAGGAGGAAGCAGTGGACCTCTCCTCCAAATCTGTCCTGGGCAGTAGCTGCTGACTGTCCTCAGTAATACCCTTTTTGCTGAAAAGCGGAGCAGAGCAGGCAACATACATCACTTGCCTGGCAGAAGGAGCAGCAAAGGAAAGAGGTAGGTTCAAGACAGATGAGGACACAGAGCTTGTTCCTGGGCCATGCCATCTAAGTGTGGTGTGAGAGGAACCCACCGACACCTGGCTGTGCAGGTCTGAAGTCAGGTGAGATGAGGTTGAAGACCAAGTCGACTATTCCCGGACAGCAGGATCGGTCTTCAAAACACGACTGCTGGATGACACAGGCAGCTCTGGCCTGTTGCTGTGGCTGCTGCTACCTCCACCCGTATTCTGCTCCTACTTCTGTTGGTTCCAGCAACATTTTTGCCACTGCCTTTTCCTTTGGAGGGCCTTGTAAACTCATTGTTGGACATACTGTACGGTAACATTGAATAACTGTATATGTAAAAAAAATTATTCAATGTGGACACCACACTAACGGTTATATTGCACTGTTTATTTACCTCAATATAATCATCAAGGCTTAATGGAATTGCATATCTATGAAATGAGGTGGACACCATTCTAACGGTTATATTACACTGTTTATGCACCGCTATATGAGAATCAAGGCCTAATGGAATTGCATATCTATGAAATTAGGTGGATACCATTCTAACAGTTATATTACACTGTTTATGCACCCCTATATGAGAATCAAGGCCTAATGCAATTGCTAATGCAAATGTTATATATCTATAACATCAGATGGACACTACGCTAACGGTTATATTTAATGAAGAGCTATCCGAATTTCAGAAGAAAATTCTATTCACCGCAAAGCCGAACCTCCTCATGCTTCAAGGTAGCAAATAGTTTTAATCTGAAATAGTGTAAAAAAGCAAAAAAAATATATATACTTACCTGATCTATTTGCTCTCGACTTGCCGCCTCTGCCATCATGCTTGAAGATCTCAGCCGAAATCATGTGCTGGTGGCTGGCCTGTCGTGATCAGATAAGTATTATTATTATTTTTTATTTTGCACTGTGTTATTAATATCAGATGCTGTGATCATGTATAAACTCAGCGTCTGTGAGGTACAATGACGGAGAGCGGCGCAATCGTCGCTCGCTGTCATTGCACCCATTACTTACAAAGAGATGTGCTTCGTGACTAAGTAATTTGTCCTGAAACAGATCTTTTTGTAAAATTCGGTGAAGCAGCTAAATCGAATTTATGAATACTTCGCTCATCACTAGTTATTTTACACAGGCTATTCATCCCAATTAGAGAATCGTGGCGTTATAGAATTGCTTATCTATTAAACAAGGTGTGCACCCAAATAAAGGCTATATTATATGAAATTAGTCCCAGCGTCTAAAGCATCAGAAGGTTGCTTCGTCTTTATTCGGATTCATAAAACAGAATACATCCAGTACACACCTCACCCACCACTGTAGTTGGTTAACATGTTTCGAACTATTCAGTTCTTAATCATAACCTGGTGGAGTGCTCGTACCTCGGGGTATAAAAGTACTCCACGCCCCAATCATGGGGATGGGTAGGAAGATCTAAACTCCTCCCGAGGGTCGAGCCTTCCACAACCACCGCACCCACCACCATATGTCATAGATACTGTTGATTCCAGCATATAAAACACATAAAGTTAAAATAATCTTCCACAAATCTCCGTAATGTCCGGATCATAATCTAGGCACTTAATAAGCAGAGGAATGAATAAAAACAAAACCATTACTGCAGAGAAGAAAAAAACCACATAGATAATCGATGTGAACACAAGTCAAGTCCCCAATGGAAAAATCATTATCTTAGTAATACTAATGGTCTGGCAAATATTAGGGTAATTAAGTATATCTGATTGACAAGATAATAATATTTTTTCATTCTAAGCCACCATACATGCAGAGGGGCAAGTTACCCAGCATGATACTGGGGACTAGGCTTGTGTTCACATTGATTATCTATGCGTTTTTTTTCTTCTTTGCAGTAAAATTTTTGTTTTTATTCATTCCTCTGCTTATTAAGTGCCTAGACTGTGCTGCAGTCTCTCTATGCCCTCCCTACAGTGTCTGAAAACTCTTCCTACGATCTCTCTACCCTGTCCCTTCACTGTCCCCATCAAAGATAATACTGTTAAAAGGTCTGTAAAACATTCTCCTTAGCATCTGTCACATATGTCCCTATGCTCAGTTCACTAGAAAATAGCTGAGACTTGGAAGGATGAGGCATTTTATAAGGCTGTGACATAACAGGGGGCTGGCTATCTGCTGATTGCCTAGCTGCATGGCATTATGGGTGATCCCTCATTCCCAGGCTTCTAACTTTCACTTTGTAACATGTGCGGCGCGTACATCAACAGGGGGTTACACATGCACATAATATAAAAAATGCAAATATGATAGGCATAAAACTATTACCAGTCTGGTACAGAGCGAGAGAGGCCCCTGCCCACAAGAGGGTACAATCTACAATTTTTCCTATTTTCTGCTAGATAAAACATTAAAAAAAACTCCCTGGCTTAGTTTTGCCATTACATTAGAGCCCCATCAATGCAAAAAATATATAAGTATATGGCATTCCAAAAAGTGATTTTTATTTTTATTTTGCTGTGGACATTCAGGCATCTTAAACCCTTAGGCCCCTTGCAGACGAGCGTGTCCGGATTAGGTCCGGATGCATTGCGTCTGCGATCAGGGAAAATTGTGCGAGTGCGTACGCTATTTCAGTCATTTTTTACTGCGATTGCGTTGCTCAGGTTTTTTCCGAGCGTGCGTTTGGCACGCGCGTGAGAAAAAACTGATTGTGGTACCCAGACCCGAACTTCTTCACTGAAGTTTCGGTTTCGATTAGGTGTTCTGTAGATTTTATTATTTTCCCTTATAACATGGTTATAATGGAAAATACTGTAATAGCATTCTTAATACAGAATGCTTAATAAAATGTGGCTTCAGGGGTTAAAAAATAAACAAAATTAACTCACCTCATCCACTTGTTCGCACAGCCGGCATCTTCTTCTTTCAGGAGCTGCCAAAGGACGTTTGATGACATAATGACGTGGTGAGCGCGGTGACGTCAGAGCAGGTCCTGCTGAATGAAGATGTCCCCAAAGGTCCTTTGGCAGGTCCTGAAAGAAAAAGAAAGAAGACATGCCAGCTGCACGAACAAGCGGATGAGGTGAGTTATTATTTTTTTTTAACCCCTCAAGCCACATTTTAGTAAGCATTCTGTAGTAAGAATGCTATTATTTTCCCTTATAACCATGTTATAAGGGAAAATAATACAGTAAATTGACTTTAATAGGGTTGCTCATCCCTATCGTCTCCTTAGCAACCATGCATGGAAATCGCACCGCATCCGCACTTGCTTGCAGATGCTTGCGATTTTCATGCATCCCCATTCGTTTCTATGGGGCCTGCATTTCGTGAAAAATGCAGAGTATAGAACATGCTGCGATTTTCACACAACGCACAAGTGATGCGTGAAAATCAACGCTCATCTGAACAGCCCCATTGAAGTGAATGGGTCCGGATTCAGTGCGGGTGCAATGCATTCATTTCACGCATTGCACCCGCATGGAATTCTCGCCCCATGTGAAAGGGGCCTTAGGGTCCTAATGCACAATTTGTAACAGGGTCTCTATCTACCATGTGTTCATTATAATACTCAGACATGGAATGGTGTACTAAGAACAATTTTTATAGTAAATCAGTTTGTTCTTTTTTATTCAGAAAAATATACAAATAATTATTTTTGTTTCTTACAGAATACAAATGTAAAAGCTGTTGTTTCCATGATTGGGAAAAAAAAATAAAAAAGTTTCTCCTCAAGACTCGATTTAAATTACCCAAAAGTAAAATAAGGTCACTGGCTGATGTTTTCTCTTTTTCACCTTCTCCAAACTCATTTTATTGTAAATTTATCAGATTACCTTGAAACATGAGTTTCTTTTAAAAGCTTTTCAAAAGTTGTTGAAAGGAATTTTTCTTACAATATTTTCACTCTCAGGCATTAGTTCAGTGCCGATATAACTTTTTTTTTTAGAACAGATATATAGACCCTGTAAAAAGAGGTGTAATACTACCGAGAACAAAAATCACATTTAGAGAATTGAACTTTATTTTACCATCTAAATGTATTTATTTTAACATACTAATTTTGTTTAATATAAATCATCGCCTTAGCATGTCATAGAAGTCAATTTTAACCCCTTAAGGACTCAGCCCTATTTTACCTTAAGGACTTGACCATTTTTTGCAAATCTGACGAGTGTCATTTTAAGTGCTGATAACTTTAAAATGCTTAGACTTATCCAGGCCATTCTGAGACAGTTTTTTCGTCACATATTGTACTTCATGACACTGGTAAAATAAAGTCAAAAAAATAAATTTTTATTTATAAAAAAATACAAAATTTACCAAAAATTTGTAAAAAATTGCAAATTTCCAAGATTCAATTTCTCTACTTCTATAATACATAGTAATACCTTCAAAAATAGTTATTACTTTACATTACCCATATGTCTACTTCATGTTAGGATCATTTTGGGAATGATATTTTATTTTTTGGGGATGTTACAAGGCTTAGAAGTTTAGAAGCAAATCTTGAAATTTCAGAAATTTTCAAAAACCCAATTTTTAGGGACCAGTTCAGGTCTGAAGTCACTTTGCGAGGCTTACATAATAGAAACCACCCAAAAATGACCCCATTCTATAATTTACACCCCTCAAGGTATTCAAAACTGATTTTACAAACTTTGTTAACCCTTTAGATGTTCCACAAGAATTAATGGAAAATAGAGATACAATTTCAAAATTTCACATTTTTGGCAGATTTTCCATTTTAATATTTTTTTTCCAGTTACAAAGCAAGGGTTAACAGCCAAACCAAACTCAATATTTATGGCCCTGATTCTGTAGTTTGCAGAAACACCCCATATGTGGTCGTAAACTGCTGTACAGGTACACGGCAGGGCGCAAAAGGAAAGGAATGCCATACGGTTTTTGGAAGGCAGGTTTTGCTGGACTGGTTTTTTTTGACACCATGTCCCATTTGAAGCCCCCCTGATGCACCCCTAGAGTAGAAACTCCAAAAAAGTGACCCCATTTTAGAAACTTCGGGATAGGGTGGCAGTATTGTTGGTACTAGTTTAGGGTACATATGATTTTTGGTTGCTCTATATTACACATTTTGTGAGGCAAGGTAACAAGAAATAGCTGTTTTGGCACCGTTTTTATTTTTTGTTATTTACAACATTCGTCTAACATTCGTTAGATCATGTGATATTTTTATAGAGCCTGTCTATACAGACGCTGCGATACCTAATATGTATACTTTTTTTTATTTATGTAAGTTTTACACAATGATTTCATTTTTGAAGCAAAAAAAATCATGTTTTAGTGTTTCCATAGTCTGAGAGCCATAGTTTTTTCAGTTTTTGGGCGATTACCTTGGGTAGGGTATGATTTTTGAAGGATGAGATGACGGTTTTATTGGCACTATTTTGGGGTGCGTGTGACTTTTTGATCGCTTGCTATTACACTTTTTGTGATGTAAGGTGACAAAAAATGGCTTTTTTTACACCGTTTATTTTTTATTTTTTTACGGTATTCACCTGAGGGGTTAGGTCATGTGATATTATTATAGAGCAAGTTATTACGGATGTGGCGATACCTAATATGTATACTTTCTTTTTATTTATGTAAGTTTTACACAATGATTTCATTTTTGAAGCAAAAAAAAACATGTTTTAGTGTTTCCATAGTCTGAGAGCCATAATTTTTTCAGTTTTTGGGCGATTACCTTCGGTAGGGTATGATTTTTGTAGGATGAGATTATGGTTTTATTGGCACTATTTTGGGGTGCATGTGACTTTTTGATCGCTTGCTATTACACTTTTTGTGATGTATGGTGACAAAAAATGGTTTATTTAGCACAGTTTTAAGTTTTTATTTTTTACAGTGTTCATCTCAGGGGTTAGGTCATGTGATATTTTTATAGAGCCGGTCGATACCGATGCGGCGATACCTAATATGTATACTTTTTTTTTATTTATGTAAGTTTTACACAATAATCTAATTTAAAAAAAAATAAAAAATCATGTTTTAGTGTCTCCATATTCTGAGAGCCATAGTTTTTTCAGTTTTTGGGCGATTATCTTAAATAGGGTCTCATTTTTTGCGGGATGAGATGACGGTTTGATTGGCACTATTTTGAGGTGCATATGACTTTTTGATCGCTTGCTATTACACTTTTTGTGATGTAAGGTGACAAAAAATGGCTTTTTTTACACCGTTTATTTTTTATTTTTTTACGGTATTCACCTGAGGGGTTAGGTCATGTGATATTATTATAGAGCAAGTTATTACGGATGTGGCGATACCTAATATGTATACTTTCTTTTTATTTATGTAAGTTTTACACAATGATTTCATTTTTGAAGCAAAAAAAAACATGTTTTAGTGTTTCCATACTCTGAGAGCCATCATTTTTTCAGTTTTTGGGCGATTACCTTCGGTAGGGTATGATTTTTGTAGGATTAGATTACGGTTTTATTGGCACTATTTTGGGGTGCATGTGACTATTTGATCGCTTGCTATTACACTTTTTGTGATGTATGGTGACAAAAAATGGTTTATTTAGCACAGTTTTAATTTTTTATTTTTTACAGTGTTCATCTCAGGGGTTAGGTCATGTGATATTTTTATAGAGCCGGTCGATACGGATGCGGCGATACCTAATATGTATACTTTTTGTTTATTTATGTAAGTTTTACACAATAATCTAATTTTTTAAAAAAAAAAAATCATGTTTTAGTGTCTCCATATTCTGAGAGCCATAGTTTTTTCAGTTTTTGGGCGATTATCTTAAATAGGGTCTCATTTTTTGCGGGATGAGATGACGGTTTGATTGGCACTATTTTGGGGTGCATATGACTTTTTGATCGCTTGCTATTACACTTTTTGTGATGTAAGGTGACAAAAAATGGCTTTTTTTACACCATTTTTATTTTAATTTTTTTACGGTATTCACCTGAGGGGTTATGTCATGTGATATTTTTATAGAGCCAATCGATACGGATGCGGCAATACCTAATATGTATACTTTTTTTTTTATTTATGTAAGTTTTACACAATAACAGCTCTTTTAAAACAAAAATAATGATGTTTTAGTGTCTCCATATTCTGAGCCATAGTTTTTTTATTTTTTGGGCGATTGTCTCAGGTAGGGGCCCATTTTTTGCGGGATGAGGTGACGGTTAGATTGGTACTATTTTGGTGGGCAAACGCCTTTTTGATCGCTTGCTGTTGTACTTTTTGTGATGTAAGGTGACAAAAAAAATTGTTTATTTAGCACAGCTTTTATTTTTATTTTTTTACGGTGTTCATCTGAGGGGTTAGGTCATGTGATATGTTATAGAGCCGGTTGATGCGGACACGGAGATACCTAATATATATACTTTTTTTTCCCCCTATTTTTTACCAAATTTTTTTAACTTTATTTGGGGAAAATGACGTTTTTGTTTATTTTTACTTGAAACTTTTAATTTTTTGTGGGGAAAACTTTATTTTTTCAACTTTTTTTTCACTTTATTTTTTGTCCCACTTTTGGACTTGAACTTTTGGGGGTCTAATCCCCTTTACAATGCATTCCAATACTTCTGTATTGGAATGCATTGGCTGTATGAGTAATACTGTGTGTATTACTCATACAGCTTCCGGCCTGTGAGATCCAGGGGGCTGGATCTCACAGGCTCGTCACCAGAAGGCAGCGCAGATGCCTCAGGAAGGCACCGCGCTGCTTTCCATGCCATCGGGTCCCCCCTACAGCCGCATGGGGACCCGATGGCACCGCCACCCGCCGGATAAGGTAAAACCGCAAACCACAGATCTGAATTGACCTGTGGTTTGCTGCGATCGCTGATGCGGAGGGGGGGTCACATGACCCCCCCGGCGTTGTGACAGGATGCCCGCTGAATGATTTCAGCGGACATCCTGTTCCGATTAACCCCTGACGCGCCACAATCGCGTTTTAAAGTTAGGACGTACCGGTACGCCCTGGGTCCTTAAGGACTCGGCAAACATGGCGTACCGGTACGTCCTAAATCCCTAAGGGGTTCAAATATTTTAAAAGGCATTAAGATTATGGATAGAGTCAAAGATGAAGTGGGGTTATTCAAGTCTGCCAGGAAAAATTATACTGAGGACCAAATATCAATCTAATAAACATGTGCATGCTCACAATTAACTCTTTACTCCATTACGTAGTTAACGATTGGTGATATCATTAAAGGTGTTATCCGAAATCATAGTGAGTAGAAATCTAGAGAAGGGTCGTTGATTCAGGGAGTTATTCTGACTGCCTGATTGCATTTAGTAGGGTTGTCCCGATACCACTTTTTTAGGACCGAGTACAAGTACCGATACTTTTTTTCAAGTAGTCACCGATACCGAATACCGATACTTTTTTTAAATGTCATGTGACCGTTTTGGGGGATCTGTGGATCTGTGGATGACGCACTGTCATGTGGGGGATCTGTGGATGGCACTGTTATGGGGGACCTGTGGATGGCACTGTTATGGGGGATCTGTGGATGGCACTGTTATGGGGGATCTGTGGATGGCACTGTTATGGGGATCTGTGGATGGCACTGTTATGGGGGATCTGTGGATGGCACTGTTATGGGGGATCTGTGGATGGCACTGTTATGGGAGATCTGTGGATGGTGCTGTTATGGGGGATCTGTGGATGGCACTGTTATGGGGATCTGTGGATGGCACTGTTATGGGGGATCTGTGGATGGCACTGTTATGGGGGATCTGTGGATGGCACTGTTATGGGGATCTGTGGATGGTACTGCTATGGGGTGGGATATCTGTGGATGGCATTGTTATGGGGTGGGGGGATCTGAGGATGGCATTGTTATTTGGTGGGGGATCTGTGGATGGTGCTGTTATAGGGGATCTGTGGATGGAACTGTTATGGGGAGGATCTGTGGATGACACTGCTATATGTCATCCACAGATCCCCCTCATAACAGTGTCCCCCAATACACCGGGCCCCGCCGCTCACCGAAGTATTTATAAACGTGAATCCTTATCCTGTTATTAAGTTGAACTAACGCTGCCCTCTCCCATGTTCCCCTGTATCCCCCTGTATCCCCACAGCACTTACTTAAGCTTCCATAGCAGGCAGAGCAGACGGCACCAGTAACGTCACTCACTGACGTCGCGCGTCTGCTCCGCCTGCTTCACTCATAAAGTGGGCGGAGCAGGCGCTCTACGTCAGTGAGTGACGTTACTGCTGCCGTCTGCTCTGCCTGCTATGGAAGCTTAAGTAAGTGCTGTGGGGATACAGGGGGATACAGGGGAACATGGGAGAGGGCAGCGTTAGTTCAACTTAATAACAGGATAAGGATTCACGTTTATAAATACTTTGGTGAGCGGCGGGGCCCGGTGTAAGAGTACAGTGACTGCACCGGGCCCCGCCCATAGTTACGCCCATAGTATTCTATTTATGTATCGGGGCGGGGTATCGGCGGCTGAGTACCGCCGAGAAAACTCGGAATCGGTCCCGATACCGATACTAGTATCGGTATCGGGACAACCCTAGCATTTAGGAACCAATTTTTCTTCCTTAGGGCCCTTGCACATGACTGCATTGATCGTGAGCACGGGAGCACACAGCATCATAGATTACAATGATACTGTGCACGTAGTGCCGCCCGCGGGGCTATTGTCCTGCACTTATAGGATCATATAACTCAAAAAAGGGTCAAAATGGCCAATTTGCCATATTTTCATCTCTTCTCTTATCCTAAAAACTGTCATAAAATGTGATCAAAAAAATCACACACACTCACAAATGGCATCAATAAAAATACAGATCATCCCACAAAATATGAGCCCTCATACAGCTCAGTAAATATAACTATAAAAAAAAGTTATGGGGCTCAGAATATGGTGCTGTAAAAAAATGAATTTTTAATCTTTACACTATTTAGACATAAAAAAATCTATACATAGGTGGCATTGTTGTAATCATACTGACCCAGAGAATGAAGAGCACAGGTCAGTTCTGCCACAAAGGGAACGCCGTAGGAAAATAAAAACAGTAAAATGGAGGAATTTTTATTTTTTTCCAATTCACCATATTTGGAATTTTTTCATATTAAATGGTGCTGTGAGAAAGTACTACTTGTTCCGCAAAAAATAAGTTCTCATATGTATATGTGAACGGAAAAAAAAAGTTATGGCTCAAGGAAGAAACAGAAGAAAAACTAAAAAACCTCCGGTATCCTAAGGTTTATTGAATTTTAGAAGGTTAAATGTCTTTAAATGAGATTGTCTGCTACTAGAAGTCATAGACCCAGGACTGGTAGAGCCCTGGACATAGGTTAAAATAAAATAATGCAAATGTACCGTGCTTCATAATTTGGCAAAAAAAAAACTGTTCTTTAGTATACTTCTTTAAAGGGGTGTCAACCCCTGGGGACCTCTTGAGAAGACCCCCCCAGCATAGCTGAATATGTGAAGGGTGTCGTGGCTAACACAATGGTCAGTTATGTAGGGGATTAAACCACGTGTTGCAGGTGAATAATGTTGCGACTGTGGAATCAAGAAGTCTAACAGGTGAAGAACTCAGCAAGACTCCCACCAAAGGTGGGTCAAGCCCCTTTATTTATACACCTGCCTGGTGTAACTTCTCAAAGTATCATCGTAACACTCATCCAAATAACACACATAATTGGTTAATACTGAAGCCATACTTTGCATAATCCATTATGGCTAATTGGTCAATTGCCATCATGAGCACAACTTATCTTTTTCTAACATAAGACTACTAACTTCTGCATTTTTATCAAGTCATTCAAATTGGCAGGCGGCCAGTCACAATCTTCTTATTGCGCACTAAGAAATTTAATCATAAATTCAGTCTTGAACCAAAGTCTAAAATGGCCGCCAGGGGAAAGCTGAAAACTCCTTTATCAAGGGAATCATACTTACCTGGGTCCCAGCTCCTTCGTTTCCCCCAGGGGGCCACTGCAGTTCTCAGGTCTCCCCATGTCAACATCCGGTTTGAGACGGGTCACATGGCAGCTACAGCCAATGACTGGCTTCAGCAGCCATGTAACCCAGTAACATGACGCATGGGACGCGCATCACTGCTGCAGTCAGTCATTGATGGCAGTGACCATATGACCTGTGTCAACCCAGATACTGACGCAGGGAGACCTGAGAGCTGCAGAGGCCGGTGAGGAGCAAATGAGCCAGAATCCAGTGATTGGAATCAGGTATATGAGAAAAGCTGATGAAGTTACCAGAGTGATGCTAAAATGGCGCAGTCTGATTGAAAAAGATTATACCGTAAAACCGACTGTTGTCCAATCTGCTCCCGGGTAAGTAAGTATCTAATGCTATGTTACATATCCATGGACACTTTTGCATTGATTCAACAAATAAAATTTGGATAATATAGACCTTCTCATCCCACATAAGATATTTACTGGAAAATGTATACAGTAGCGCACCGAATATTCAGCGGTGAAGAAGAAGCTTTATTTAAAGTTGCTGATTGTGATTACTTTCCGCAAAACAGTTTTCTTCTTAGAAATTCATGACTTCCGCATGCCCGCTGAATGAACATAATGCTGAATGAGCCTGCGTGCAATCCAGTACATTGTTCTGCATGATTTACATTGGTTGTAATGTTCTATATGGGTCAGAGCAGCATATCAAAAGGCGCATAACATTATCTTAACATAAATGAGAATTCAGCATTTATATTTCACTCAGTGGTCTGTGCTTTGCTTAGTAAGGGCTGAGTAAGTGAATTTGTAAGCAGCTGAGATAAGATGTACTGTATGTATCAAGGACTAGTCATTTTTTTTATACTGCAAAAATTCTTGAAAAAATCTTAAATATGTAGCTCTTGTTTTATCAACTAATAACTGTGTTTAAATGCTGTGTCACATGGAGTACAGAATTTTTCTGGATATAGATTTTAGGACCTTTCCTTTTGTAAAATTTCCTGGTCCCAAACATTATACAACAAATATTAATATGTCCAAAAAGAGGACCGAGATTCAGAGTTGAGCTACGTAAGGGTATGGCCCTACATTTATAAATACTAGGCCTGTATTTGCAGTGGTATCTGCGACGGAAAGGGTAAGTTACAATCAGAGTAATGCGACTAGCATCACAAACAAACAGGGATAGTGCAGCCCTAAAACTACCTACTATTGTCCGGGTTTGAGGTGGCCCCAACATTATTCTAGCTCCCCCGAACACTGTTATTAAGGTGTCATCATGTGTTGATGCTCTCCAGAAGGGATGGTAAGTTGTGGTGCACCCCAATGGGCAATAAGCCCAGAGAGTCAGGGTCTGCAGTAAACCAATGTGCTTTTTTACTGGAGGAACTCAGGTGCAAAAAAATACAGGCAAAGCACAGGGCTGGCTTCTCCAGTGTCCTCTGGGGCAGAAGAAGGGTTCATGCAGAGGAAGGCCTGAGCTAGCTGTCCCTCTCTCTCTCAGATGGCTGGTACCCTGGCTAAAGTCTGGAGGACCACGGTCTGTGGATCAGTAATCTGGCTGGCTCCCTGGTCACAGGGCTGGTGACCCATGGACTGAGGCTCAGTATCCCCACCTCAGCGTCTTTCTCTGGTCACTCAGGTAGTCTGGTATTAGTCTCAGCCCAAAAAAATAGAATGTTACAATTATCGTCTCTCATAGACTTACATTAGAGCATCAATGATCCTCAATGGCAATGACGCAGCAGTTTTTTTTAGACAAAAACAAGTCTTTAGACATAATAACATAGGAAACCAGACATCCAAAAGGTCAGTCTGTCTGGTTTTGGTGGTAAAGAAGTCTGGGCTTTTCTCTCCATAACATAGTCTTCTTCAACCGATATGGTAACTGTGGAAAATTACTAGTGTAACAGCGGGTGCTGTGCGTCGCTGTTCTCCTGTTTATCGCCGTGGTCCTGGGCACCGTGTTCAGCAGTGATCTGCTGCCTATGCTTGCCCATTCACCTCTGCAGTGCTGGGCTCTGTTCTTGCAGGTACAGGTGTTTCTTCTGGGATCTGCTCCACAGTTTCCTTTTTGCTGCTTCTTTCCTGCAGCACTTCATTAGTTATGTTCCAAGCTTGGTAAAAAGTCAGATTTTGACTCATAGGAAGCCACTTCCAGAAGTTGGCACTAGCGAGATGGTTCTCTTTCCCTGGTAGATACCACATTGCATATTGTACGAAACATGTAATATATACTGTATCTGATAGCATTATATTTAATTAGGGCTGAGTGAACTGAGCTTTGGATCATAGATCGTTAAAAAGTTGTGTTTGTAATGCTGTTTCCGTGTACAGCATTTAAATGTATGTGCTCCGTGTAGGAAAACTTTGCCTCAGCCAAAGTTGTGCAAGACTTCAGTAAATTACTTTGGTATTCCAATCTGCGTAATTTAAAAACATTTTAAAATAAGAATATAAAGTCGGATCCAGTACTGAAGTACCCGCCAGTACCAACGCAAACTTCGGGTTCCTATTTCAAAATGTTTTTAAATATGCAGATAGTTATACCAAAGTTATTTATCGACGTCTCGTGCAAATTTTGCCAAGATGAATTTTTCCTACATGGAGAGTATACATTTTAATGCTGTACGGAAAACAGAAGCTCAATTTGCTCAACTCTATATTTAAAGGGGTTATCCCATCTTAGACAATGGGGGCATATCTCTAGGATACGCTGGGACCCGCACCTAAAAGGAGAACGGAGCGGAGAAAGTGGAGGAGGGCGCACTGCGCATGCGCAGCCGCCCTCCATTCATTTCTACGGAGCTGCCGAAAATAGCTGAGCGGTGGTCCTCCAGCCACAACTCTCCCCGGCTCCGTTTTCCTTGTAGGTGCGGGTCCCAGAGGTAGGACCCGCACCTATCAGACAATGGGGGCATATCCTAGCGATATGCCCCCATTGTCTAAGATGGGATAACCCCTTTAACAATGACATTGTTCTCCCTCTCCTTTATTTTTGACTAAAGATATAAATAAAAGTTTGTTATAAAAAAACATATCTGATTTCTTTTACATTAAGGACCCTTTACATGGGAAGACAGAGCAGACCAGACTCGTTGTTTGATGGCAGCAGAGGCACAGCAGTTTCCTAGTCTTTTAGTTCATCTCTTTGGTGTGCAATTATTAATATCATTCCAAGTGGTCCCGAAGTCAATTCGCTCATCCCTAATCACATTCACATGAGCTAGTCCTTCAAGGCATTGTGCTTAGATCAGGCATGCTCAACCTGCGGCCCTCCAGCTGTTGCAAAACTACAACTCCCAGCATGCCCGAACAGCCTACAACTATCAGCCTACAGCAGGGCATTGTGGGAGTTGTAGTTTTACAACAGCTGGAGGGACGCAGGTTGAGCATGCCTGCTTTAGAGGCTGTTCACACAGTGTGTTGCGCAGGGAGAATTTGGTGAGGATTCCCAGCCATAAAGCTGCAGGTCGGACTCACTCTCATTGTTTTCAGTGGGAGACCACACTGTTGTTCATGTCATAGTTTATTGCTGTGACCATTTCAAGAATGGACATAGGCATGGCCATGAACTGCTGCCCCTCATTGAAAACAATGGGAGGCGGATTCTGTGAGACCACCACCCTGCCAATTTTGGAAATTTAAATGACGGAGTGAACGGTCCCTTGCTTTGCACCAGTTTTGGTAAATCTTCTCCATGGAGTATTGCATTAAAGGGGGTCTGTCACAAAGAAACTCACTTATAATCTAGGCCAGGGATGCTCAACCTGCGGCCCTCCAGCTGTTGCAAAACTGCAACTCTCAGCATGCCCCCACTGCCTACAGCTATGAGCTGACAGTAGGGCATGGTGGGAGTTGTCGTTTTGCAACAGCTGGAGGGCCGCAGGTTGAGCATGCCTGCCCTAAAGCAATCAGATTGCATATTACATTTTTTTAAAGAGGATCTCAAAAATTCTAGCAGGAAAATTGCTGTGGGCAGCAGCCTCAACTTTTATAAATCCCCCCAGTTATTATTTATCATATATAACATTGGATCGGGAAATAACGGCAAAGCTTCTTACATTTTTTTTTTGCTATTGCAAAACAGATTCCAAAAACCACATTTTGAGGTGATTAAATATCCAGGACTTTCTCTATGAGCTGAACCGTCACTGTTCATAAAGTGTTAGAGCCGCGCCGTGGTGTTTTATAGTGTGTCAGCAGCACTCTCACAATGACTTATGATCGTCCGCTTACCACGGGCTCCATCTATTATATCCTGTTTACCTTCTACCAATTTATACCTGCGGTTCTGTTTCATTTCTCTTATTTATGTGGATGCTGTACATAGGTGCTGTTGATGAAATGTTTTAAGGAAGTCCTTTTATAATGCCGCGTGGCAAGAAATAGCTGTAATAACCGTACCATTTGTTGGTTTGCCCAGCAATGTGATTATTCTAGATACCTATTTTATAGGGCGGATGCAGCTGTTTATGAGATGATTAGGGAGCGAGAGCAGTACAGAAGATTCATGTCCTCTTTACGCTGCCATTTAGATGCTTGGAGAAAAAGAATGTAGAAAATATCTGCACTTTGTGTAATAATATCGTTTTGTATTATATAACAGGCATGCTCAACCTGCGGCCCTCCAGCTGTTACAAAACTACAATTCCCAGCATGCCCGAACAGCCTACAGCTGCCAGCCTACAGCAGGGCATGGTGGGAGTTGTAGTTTTGCAACAATTGGAGGGCCGCAGGTTGAGCATGCCTGATATAGAAGATGTGCCCCCCCTCCCCACTGTGTACACAAATTATAAGATTATTTGAAGCCACTGAGAAGTACTGTGACCATATCAAAGCATGTGGTCATTGGTACATTAACATCATTCACAAAGCTTCATGGTACGGCAAGTTGATATGGTTATCACTTCATAGTAATGGTTCATAATTCTTTATAATACACATTCCAACTGCTCACAACTTCTATATGAAGCCCACCATTGATTGATTGACTTAAAACTCCTTATAGGTGTTCTCCATGATTTTATATTGATGGTCTATCCTTGGGATAGGTCATCAATATCAGATCGTTCGAGGTCCAACCCCTCACAGCCCCACCAATTCGCTGTTCTGCAGTATCTCCGGTAGTGGAAATAGGCATAAAAATGACACAGCTCCATCCACTGTGTAGTGGACGGAGCTGGTTACTACATCGATGCATCTAAAAAAAAACTATAAAAAAAAAACAGCTTTGTAAAAAACGCATGCATTTGCTATGGTTTTGCTATGTGGTAATTTGTCACAATTATTTCACTGCAAAAACGATGTTAGCAATAGCAAAACCTTGACAAACATGGTATAAAACACAGGCAGTTTTCACAATGCAGATTTTGTTCCTTTTAACTTATGCTTGTCCTAAGGGAAATCGGAGGCAGCTGTATTTGTATGTTCTGCAGCAGCAGGGGTGCAGTACTTTATAAGTTTAAGAGGACAAGGGACTCCCTACGAAAGTGATCTGTTCGGTATATGCCCAGAATTCTGCAAATGAAAAATTTGCTCCATACATTTCAAACAAGTTGTTTCAGTAGAATCATGGAGTTTTACAACCTACATTTAGATGTACAGTGCCTTGCAAAAGTATTCACCCCCTTTACTTTTTTCATATTTTGTTACATTACAGACTTAGGCTGCATGCACACGGCCGTTGTGCGGCCGTTCCGTGCATTGGGGACCGCAACGGGCAACATCCGTACAGCGGGCCGGATCCATTCACATGTCATATTTATTTGCGGTGCGGAACCACGGAAAGAAACACCACGGAAGCACTTCGTAGTGCTTCCGGTGTTCCGTTCCGTGACTTCATTCTGCATCTCCAGAATTGCGGACGCAACGGCTGTGTGCATGAGGCCTTAAGTTCAATGTTTTGTTCATCTGAATTTTATGTGATGGATCAGAACACAATAGTCTAAGTTGGTGAAGTGAAATGAAAAAAATATATAAATAAAACTATTGTTTAGAAATAGAAAACTGGCACGTATGTATTCACCCCCTTGGTTAGGAAGCCCATATAAAGCTCTGGTGCAGCCAATTACCTCCAGAAGTCACATAATTAGCGAAATGATGTCCACTTGTGTGCAATCTAAGTGTCACAAGAGCTTTGGCTCCAACACCAAAGCAAGAGGCATCACTAACCAAACACTGCCATGAAGACCAAGGAACTCTCCAAACAAGTAAGGGACAATGTTGTTGAGAAGTATAAGTCGGGGTTAGGTTATAAAAAAATATCCAAATCTTTGATGATCTCCAGGAGCACCATCAAATCTCTCATAACCAAATGGAAAGAACAACAAACCTGCCAAGAGACAGCCGTCCACCAAAACTCACGGACCGGGCAAAGAGGGCATTAATCAGAGAGGCAGCACAGAGACCTAAGTTAACCCTGAAGGAGCTGCAGAGTTCCACACCAGAGACTGGAGTATCTGTACATAGGGCGACAATAAGCCGTATGCTCCACAGAGTTGTGCTTTATGGCAGAGTGGCCAGAAGAAAGCCACCACTTTCAGCTAAAAACAAAAAGGCA
Source organism: Bufo bufo (assembly GCF_905171765.1). Classification (NCBI taxonomy): domain Eukaryota; kingdom Metazoa; phylum Chordata; class Amphibia; order Anura; family Bufonidae; genus Bufo; species Bufo bufo. Next base: position 90,198,233 of record NC_053389.1, on the reverse strand, counting down.
CGTTGTGAGTTTTCAAAAAGGCATGTGGGAGACTCCCAAAATGAATGGAGGAAAGTGCTCTGGTCTGATGAGACTAAAATTGAACTTTTCAGCCATCAAAGAAAAAGCTATGTCTGGGGCAAACCCAACACAAACCCAACACATCACATCAACCAAAGAACACCATTGCCACAGTGAAACATGGTGGTGGCAGCATCATGCTGTGGGGATGTTTTTCAGCAGCCAGGACTAGGAAACTGGTCAGAGTTGAGGGAAAGATAAATACAGGGATATTATTGATCAAAACCTGTATCACTCTGTGCATGATTTGAGGCTAGGACGGAGATTCACCTTCCAGCAGGACAATGACCCCAAACACACTGCTAAAGCAACACTTGGGTGATTTAAGGGGAAAAGTGTAAATGTGTTGGAATGGCCTAGTCACAGCCCAAATCTCAATCCAATAGAAAATCTGTGGTCAGACTTAAAGATTGCTGTTCACAAGTGCAAACCATCCAACTTGAAGCAGCTGGAGCAGTTTTGCAAGGAGGAATGGGCAAAAATCCCAATGGTAATATGTGGCAAGCTCATAGAGACTTATCCAAATAGACTTGGAGCTCTGATTGTCGCAAAAGGTGGCTCTACAAAGTATTGACTTTAGGGGGGTGAATACTGCACATTGACTTTTTCAGGTATTTTGTCCTATATGTTTCACAATAAATGAAAATAAAATAACATCTTCAAAGCTGTGGGCATGTTCTGTAAATTAAATGATGCAAATCCTCAAACAATCCATGTTAATTGCAGGTTGTGAGGCACCAAAATACGAAAAAAGTCAAGGGGGTGAATACTTTTGGAAGACATTGAAAATTTAGATATGTCCATTCATATCTCGACTCTTGGCTTTAGATATTCTTAAATGAATAGCACTAAATGACCAAAAAACTAAAAAACTTTATTCTCAATGACCAATAGAGTAAGGGGCCATACTCACAACTGTATGTTCGGTCCGTAACTGATCCGCATTTTTTGCAGATTGGATGTTGCCCCATTCATTTCAATAGGGCCGCAAAAGATGCAAACAGCACACAGTGTACTGTATGCATCCTTAAGTCCGTTCTGCTAAAAAGATAAAACATGTCCTGTTCTTGTCCGTTTTGCTGACAAGGTTAGGACATTTTTAGAGGAGTTTGAAAAATAAATTACGGCCTGTATATGGCCGGGATACATGTTTTGTGGATCCACGATTCGCAGACCGCAAAACAGATGCGTAGTCTGCATGGATGTTTTTTCTACTCTTTGTTTTGGGTGTTTCCCAATTTTTGTATGCTTTTTTACTGTATTTAGGCAAAAACTGCCACAGATGTTTTCTGTAAGTCTAAGAGAATACTCAAATGCAGAACAATCACACATTTTTTTAGGACCATTTTTCTTCACTTGAAGTTTTTTAAGTCCAAGGCATTTTTAGCTAATTTTCTGGGATTTTTAGTCCTTAAGCATTGGTTGTTTTAGTTTTTGCATTTTTCGATGTGTGCTGATTTTTTTTCCACATAGGAAGTAACCAATAGAGAATACATACTTTTCTATTATTCGTGGCTTGCAAAAAGGCATGCATTGAAACACACTATTTGTTAAAAAAAAAAAAGAAAAAAAAAGCCACACAAATGCCACAAAAACAGCTAGAAATAAAAGTGCATAAAATAATTACAAAGTGCTTCTGGACTCCAAAATAATTTGAAGGAAGCTTTTTGCAAAAAAAATTATGTTTGTTAACGCTTGTCATCACATCTTGGAGTATCTCAATCCAAAAGAGGAAAATTAACCCCTTAAAGACCGGGCTCATTTTCACCTTAAGGACCAGGCCATTCTTTGCAGATCTGACCAGTGTCACTTTATGTGTGAATAACTTTAAAATGCTTTTACTTATCCAGGCCATTCTGAGAAAGTTTTTTCATCACATATTGTACTTCATGACACTGGTAAAATGGAGTAAAAAAAATTCATTTTTATTTATAAAAAAAATACCAAATTTACCAAACATTTGGAAAAATTAGCAAATTTCCAAGTTTCAATTTCTCTACTTCTATAATACATAGTAATACCTCCAAAAATAGTTATTAATTTACATTCCCCATATGTCTACTTCATGTTTGGAACATTTTGGGAATGCCATTTTATTTTTTGGGGACGTTACAAGTTTAGAAGCAAATCTTGAAATTTTTCAGAAATTTTCCAAAACCCGCTTTTTAAACACCTCAGCCCCCATAGCATAAACACCCTTAATGACCAGGTCACTTTTTACACTTATGACCTATGACCTACACTACTTTCACCGTTTATTGCTCGGTCATGCAACTTACCACCCAAATGAATTTTACCTCCTTTTCTTCTCACTAATAAAGCTTTCATTTGGTGGTATTTCATTGCTGCTGACATTTTTACTTTTTTTGTTATTAACCGAAATTTAACTATTTTTTTGCAAAAAAATAAAAACTTTCACTTTCAGGTGTAAAATTTTGCAAAAAAAACGACATCCATATATAAATTTTTATCTAAATTTATTGTTCTACATGTCTTTGATAAAAAAAAAATGTTTGGGTAAAAAAAAAAATGGTTTGGGTAAAAGTTATAGCGTTTACAAACTATGGTACAAAAATGTGAATTTCCGCTTTTTGAAGCAGCTCTGACTTTCTGAGCACCTGTCATGTTTCCTGAGGTTCTACAATGGCCAGACAGTACAAACACCCCACAAATGACCCCATTTCGGAAAGTAGACACACTAAGGTATTCGCTGATGGGCATAGTGAGTTCATAGAACTTTTTATTTTTTGTCACAAGCTAGTGGAAAATGATGATTTTTTTTTTCTTACAATGTCTCATATTCCACTAACTTGTGACAAAAAATAAAAACTTCTATGAACTGACTATGCCCATCAGCGAATACCTTGGGGTGTCTTCTTTCCAAAATGGGGTCACTTGTGGGGTAGTTATACTGCCCTGGCATTCTAGGGGCCCAAATGTGTGGTAAGTTGTTTGAAATCAAAATGTGTAAAAAATGGCCGGTGAAATTCGAAAGGTGCTCTTTGGAATGTGGCCCCCTTTGCCCACCTAGGCTGCAAAAAAGTGTCACACATGTGGTATCGCCGTACTCAGGAGAAGTTGGGCAATGTGTTTTGGGGTGTCATTTTACATATACCCATGCTGGGTGAGAGAAATATCTCGGCAAAATTCAACTTTTCCCATTTTTTTATACAAAGTTGGCATTTGACCAAGATATTTCTCTCACCCAGCATGGGTATATGTAAAATGACACCCCAAAACACATTCCCCAACTTCTCCTCAGTACGGCGATACCACATGTGTGACACTTTTTTGCAGCCTAGATGCGCAAAGGTTTTTAATACAATATAGTGAGCACTCAATATCTGCTGCTATACGTCAGGTTCAATTTATAGATTATTTATTAAGTCACACTACAGCGTATTTTATACAAGATTAAAACAATATATTGATAAAATACCGCTATTACAAATCATTAAGAAGTATCACTGCTAAATATCAATATGAGTCATTATTATATATCAATAAAATTTGAACTTGTTAAGAATATAAATATATAAATATAGAAAATCCCTATTACTTTATATGCGCTGCGCCTGTATTGCGCTACAAAGTCTTAGTCTTATATCTAAGAGGAGAGGCTCACAGTTCCAGGCGGTATCTTCGTGAGTTTACTATTCAATATTACTCACTTTTTGGGGTCCAGCTTGTGTGTATCAGTCCGTGGTGGCGTCCCACCACAGGTTAGTGCACTCACCGGATTTCTTTATAGCGCTGTAGGCTAGCTTCCACTTGCTCCACTCTGCAGTCTCGTTATGGTAGATGAAATACCTGCTTTCAATTGACTCCTATACGCCCCACGTGTAGTTGGCGTCCTGTATTTTACCAACAATCCACGAGGTTAGGGCGTCAGGGAGTCCTCGCTTGTAGATATGTTCGAGGCTCCTATGTTTGAGTCAAGAATCTTGCTAATTACCGTCTATGCGGTTATGTCCATAACTCTGCGTACTGGTGATTCCGGTGTAGTGAAGTGTCTGCTTCAGTGTATGGATCCCGTCCTGCTATACGCGTTTCAAGGTCTCTGACCTCTTCCTCAGTAGCTGGTCCTGGGATCCATCTTTACTTCCTTATATATCCTGAAACAGGTTACACCTCTTTCTCTTAATTAGGGTTTACTCCAAAATTTAGCTTGGAATGAAATGCTTTTGGAGTCATTCCTCATACTGTTTAATAGGGCATCTCTACTACACATATATATATCGATATATATCATATACTTTAGATAAATCTAACTCATATGTGCAATATAATTCTGTAATGAATAACATTCTATAAAAAAAATTTTTTTTATTATTATCATAAACATTTCAATAAACATTTTATATATATAAAATTATAAAATTATAAAAATTATAAAAATTCGATATAGGTTTTGTAAATTTATTAAAGGGTTTCCTAAAAGAGTTTTTTTTAAAAATGTTAAAATATTAATTTAATTAAAATATTAATATATACTCGAGATTATTCTAAATTCATCTGTGATTCATGTTTGTAGTGATGTATGGGGGGTGGGGACTCCCAGCGAAGGAGAGATCGGGGTGCCAGTTTTATAGCAAGGAACACCGATATCTCGTCCGTCAGGAGCACCCACCCCATAATCTACAGAAAACCAAATATTTCGAAATCCGCATTGAGACCCTCAGGTAATAATGTGTTAAAATCATAGATGCGTCTCGCCTCCTGTCTTGACATATTGGCAATATTATCACCACCTCTCCAATGTATATCTATTTTCTCGAATGCCATAAATTTTAGTAGGGAGGGATCCTGATTATGGTGATATTTAAAATGATTAGACAGTGAGTGCTTTTCATAACCTGTTCTAATCTTAGTCATATGTTCAGCGATCCTAACTTTTAGTAGCCTTTTCGTTCGCCCTATGTACTGTTTTTTACAGGGACATTCTATCATGTATAAAACATTTGATGTATTACATGATAGGAAGGTGTCTATTTCATACGAGAATGAGTTTGATGTGGAGGAAATTGAACTTGTCTTTTTCGAGAATTTTGTTTTTTACAATTACTACAGGTGTTACATCTGTAGAAACCCTTCAAATTGAAATAATTTTTATGAATATTTTCCTTTTTATTTTTTATAGTCGGTGCTACTTTAAGGGCCAGATTGGGTGCTTTTGTGTATACTATTTGGGGGCCATTTATTAAATACGGTCCTATTAATTTATCATTTGTGACATGATGCCAGTGGTTTTTAATAATGGCTTCAATCTTCCTATATTGCGCACTGTAAGGTAAAATAATTCTAATTGGGTCCCCTATTTTGGGGTCAATTTCTATTCTGCTCCCTATTTTTTCTTCAAAAAAAGTTTTTCTGTCCATGTCTTTCACTTCCACTAGAGCTTTTTCTATTTGTTGTGGAGGGTATTTTTTTGTTAGGAACTGTTCTTTCATAGACATAGCCTCTTTCATATAATCCTCATCTCTTGTGCAATTGCGCCGCAGTCTTCTGAATTGTCCCTTAGGGATATTCAGCAGCCATCTCGGGAGATGGCAGCTTGTATAGAGGATATAGCTGTTCCTCGCTATCTCTTTTTGATATGTTTGACAGATTAATTCTTCATCCTCCACTATAATGGTTAGATCCAAAAACTCTATTTGTTTTTTGTCAATCTTAGAACTAAATTTTATATTCTTCTCATTCTGATTTATGTGGTTCAAAAATGATGCTAAATGTTCCTCCGTTCCCCTCCAGATAAAAATCACATCATCGATGAACCTTCGCCAGAGCACCAAGTCCGCCCCCAGTATGGGTGCCACATGTTCTTCCTCCCATTGTGCCATGAACAAATTGGCATAACTGGGGGCGAACCTGGTGCCCATGGCAGTGCCCATCATCTGGAGGAAGAAATCAGAATCATATACAAAATAATTGTGATTAAGGATATGCTGTACCCCTTTCACTATGTATTCTACCTGGTCCGGCGGATATTTCCCATATGATGTTAATTGTAATGTTAGAGCTTCCAATCCCTGCTCATGTTTAATTATAGTGTATAAGGAATTGACATCAAGGGTTCCAAGAATCCAATTTGATTCATATTTAAGATTCTCTATAATCTGCACTATCTGTGTGGTGTCCCTAATATAAGTGAATGTCTTCCTTACCACCGGTTGCAGTAGTCTGTCTAAATACTGGGATAGATTTGATGTATATGATCCTATACCAGAAATAATGGGTCTTCCTGGAGGATTCAATGGATCCTTATGAACCTTCGGTATAGTGTAAAAGACGGGTGTTCGTTTGGGTGTTCCCATAATAAATTTAGATTCCTGTGTGTTCAAGAATCCCTTTGTCACACCCTGTTCTACATATCCCTCCAAGGATTCTACAAATCCTGACATAGGGTCTTTTTGTAATTTTAAATATGTTTCCTTATCCTCTAGTTGTCTTCTGCATTCCATGTTATATTTACATGTATCTAGAATCGCAATTGCTCCCCCTTTGTCCGCTGGGCGTATGGTTATATTATCGTTTTGTTGCAATTGTTTAATTGCATGAACTTCATGGGGTTTCAAATTGTTTAATCTTCTTGACTCCTTTTTAATTTTTCTTATATCAGCTGCTACATTCTTCTTAAATGTAATAATATCCTGTCCCATTTCTTGTCTTGGGTATGTTTTACTTTTTACTTTGAGATCCGTATGTGTATATTTTCCTTGTGTTATCCCTGTTGTATTTATAGGGTTCTTCAAAAAGTATTTTTTTAGACATAATTTACGCACAAATTTCTCTATCCCTATATATGTGTCAAATTTACTTAGTGAGGCCGTGGGGGCAAATTTCAAACCTTTGTTCAACAGTGCATGTTGTGCTGGGGTTAAAGTGACCGAACTTAAATTTATTATAGAATCATCCTCCTCAACTAGTGTCTCCTGTGATTTATCCTTTCCCTTCCTTCTCTTGCCTCTTCGTGTTTTCTGATTTCTAAATTGTGATTGTGCTGGTGTTTGTGATAATTCTCTCTGCTGTTGTGAGATGCATGTTGGTTCCGTGTTTGATGTGTTCTCTGATAGTATTGATTCTGGTTGTTCCTCTGTGTTTCTTCCCTGTCTCTCAAATTGTAGTTGTGTCCTGTGACTGGTGCTATATAATGGTGATCTTGCGGTGATTGTCTGGATGATCTTGTTCGAATCCTGTGGTGTGGGGGTGTGCGGTCTAAAAAAAGGGGATTGTTCAGTGTCTCATATCTATTAGTGATAGGGATATTGTATTGTGTTGTTCTTTCTTCATTTATGTCTCTTTCTCTTTGGTTTGGCGTTTTAATAATATTTGGACGATCTTCTATTATATTGTCTCTGTCCATCTCTCTATCATTTTTTACCAAATTTAAAATCTTTCTACTTTTTTTTTGAGATAATTTCTTGTTCCACTGTACCCAATTGCTTACATATTCTATCATGCCAATTTTTAAATATTTCATTCTTAGGGAATTTATCAACAGTTTCTCTTAGTGCTTCTATTTTACCAGATGTTTCCTCTAATATTGTTGTTCTCCTTTTAATAATAAGTTGTACAAGTAATACAGATTGTGACTTAAGTAAATCTTCCCATTCTTTATTGAAACTAATACTGCAGAGATCCTGTGCTGGTACCTTAGAGAGTCTCAATCCCTTTGGTACAATACCTTGTTCCAAATGGCGGTTTAGGGATTTGATTTCCCATCTTTGTTTCAATTGTTTGATGAGTAAAAATTCAAGTTCTCTAAAGGTCTCCGTTATGGATCTATCTGCAGTATTTTCTCCTATGTTTGTTTCCTCAAATGTATAATTGTCTATCCGTAATTTCTGACCTTCAATATAGCTCCAGATATCCATAGCTGTTCAGAAGGGGGGCTCAACTATCAGGTGAAGGTGCTTGAAATTTAGTAAAGTTTATAGTGGCTCACCCTTCAGTCAGCTAAGGCAGGTGCTCAAACTAAGGTGTGGTTCACCCTAACCACAGTGTGGAGTTTGAGAATTTTAATACAATATAGTGAGCACTCAATATCTGCAATATCTGCTGCTAAAAGGTGCCCAAATTCCTTTTAGGAGGGCATTTTTAGACATTTGGATACCAGACTTCTTCTCACGCTTTGGGGCCCCTAAAATGCCAGGGCAGTATAAATACCCCACATGTGACACCATTTTGGAAAGAAGACACCCCAAGGTATTCAATGAGGGGCATGGCGAGTTCATAGAAAAAAAAAAAAAATGCCACAAGTTAGCGGAAATTGATTTGTTTGGTTTTTTTCTCACAAAGTCTTCCTTTCCGCTAACTTGGGACAAAAATTTCAATCTTTCATGGACTCAATATGCCCCTCAGCGAATACCTTGGGGTGTCTTCTTTCCAAAATGGTGTTATTTGTGGGGTGTTTGTACTGCCCTGGCATTTGAGGGTCTCCGCAATCATTACATGTATGCCCAGCATTAGGAGTTTCTGCTATTCTTCTTATATTGAGCATACGGGTAATGAGATTTTTTTTTTCCGTTCAGCCTCTGGGATGAAAGAAAAAAATGAACGGCACAGATTTCTTCATTCACATCGATCAATGAGGATGAAAAAATCTCTGCCAAAAAAAGAAAAAGGAGGGGAAAGGCGTCTGCCAGGACATAGGAGCTCCGCCCAACATCCATACCCACTTAGCTCGTATGCCCTGGCAAACCAGATTTCTCCATTCACATCAATCGATGTGGATGAATAAATCCTTGCCGGGATTTTTTTTTTTATATATACAAAGTGTTTGCCAAAGTATATGAACACCGCCACCTCCTCAGCTCATATGCCTCGGCAAACGTATCTTTTACTGCAGAGGAGAAATCTCGTCTTGCAGCGCCGCATACACCGACTTGCGTGTAATCTGACAGCAGCGCAATGCTTCTGTCAGAATGCACATCAGTGCTGCAGCTAGTCGATCGGTTGGTCCACCTGGAAGGTAAAAAAAACAAAACAAAAAAGAAAAAACCAGGCCGCAACGCAATAAATGTATTAACTTTTGAACAGAACATATAAACTTTTTTTAACTTTTTTAACTGAACGTTAACTTTTTTACTTAAGGGTAATTTTTTTTTTGTTTAGTTTTTTTTACCTTTATAGAACAAACCTCTCCTTCCCCATGGGACAATGTGCAAAGCGCAAATCGCCCAAAGATGTGGCGAAGTACGTTATGCACTTTATCCCAGGTGAAAGGAGAGGTTTGCAGCAGCTGTGAGTAAAAGGGCCCTAATAGCCCTGTGTGCCTGTCCTGTGAGATGCAATCCCTATGCTAAGTATACCTGTGTGTGGTACTTCCGGAAACACTCTCCATAGCATAGGGCAGGGTGGTCAGGACAGTCAGGACAGAAATAGCGGGTGTCACGCCTTATTCCACTCCTGCTACAGACACGACATCTTTTTCGGGGGGACGGTTGGGTTGAGGTACCAGGAACAACACTGGGGAAATGTCGCTCGTGTAGACGGCTAACTACACTGGTGGATGGGGCCACGGAACCTTCTGGATACAGGAGGTTCTCGATGATCTCTTCCTGGAATTTGAGGAAGGATCGTGTTCTCCCAGCCTTACTGTAGAGAACAAAACTATTGTACAGAGCCAATTGAATTAAATATACAGACATTTTCTTATACCAGCGTCTGGTGTGTCGGGAAACTAAATACGGAGTCAACATCTGGTCATTGAAGTCCACCCCTCCCATGAGCAAATTATAGTCGTGGACAGAGAGGAGCTTTTCAATGACACGGGTTGCTCGCTCAATTTGTATTGTCGTGTCTGCGTGAATGGAGGAGAGCATGTAAACGTCACGCTTGTCTCTCCATTTCACCGCGAGCAGTTCTTCGTTACACAAGGCAGCCCTCTCCCCCCTTGCAAGATGGGTGGTAACGAGCCGTTGGGGGAAGCCCACGCGACTAGTTCGCGCGGTGCCACAGGCGCAAATCTAGAAACAAATGCCTAAAGAGGGCCACACTTGTGTAGAAATTGTCCACATAAAGATGGTACCCCTTGCCAAATAAGGGTGACACCAAGTCCCAGACTGTCTTCCCACTGCTCCCCAGGTAGTCAGGGCAACCGACCGGCTCCAGGGTCTGATCTTTTCCCTCATAGATCCGGAATTTGTGGGTATAGCCTGTGGCCCTTTCACAGAGCTTATACAATTTGACCCCATACCGGGCACGCTTGCTTGGGATGTATTGTTTGAAGCCAAGGCGCCCGGTAAAATGTATTAGGGACTCGTCTACGCAGATGTTTTGCTCTGGGGTATACAAATCTGCAAGTTTCTGGTTGAAGTGGTCTATGAGGGGCGGAATTTTGTGGAGCCGGTCAAAAGCTGGGTGGCCTCTGGGACGGGAGGTGGTGTTGTCGCTAAAATGCAGGAAACGGAGGATGGCCTCAAATCGTGCCCTGGACATAGCAGCAGAGAACATGGGCATGTGATGAATCGGGTTCGTGGACCAATATGACCGCAATTCATGCTTTTTAGTTAGACCCATGTTGAGGAGAAGGCCCAGAAAAATTTTAATTTCGGAAACTTGGACTGGTTTCCACCGGAAAGGCTGGGCATAAAAGCTTCCCGGGTTGGCGGATATAAATTGTGTGGCATACCGATTTGTTTCTGCCACGACTAAGTCCAAGAGCTCCGCAGTCAAGAACTGCTCAAAAAATCCCAGGGCCGAACCAATCTGAGCCGTCTCATCCCGAACTCCAGACTGGGCGGTGAAAGGGGGAACTAATGGTGCGGCTGAAGTTGGTGACTGCCAATCAGGATTTGCCAGCACCTCAGGGACTCTAGGGGGTCTACGGGCCTGTCTGTGCGGTGGCTGCGACGGGGTAACTACTGCACGTGCCACCGTGCCAGCTTCAACTGCCCTTCTGGTGCTCGCCACGTCACCATGTTGTATGGCAGTGCTGGTACTAGGTCCAGGGAGGGCTGCGCTGCTGGTGTATGCCTCACCACGTGATCCGACAGCGCCAGCCCCACTCTGCTGCTCTTGAAACGGATCCTGCGCAACCTGTGGTCTAGCGACACGGGGCTGGGTATGCCTAGTTCTATCAGGGACCTCCACCTCCTCGTCCGAACTTTGGGTCAGAGAGCCACTGCTTTCTACAGGTTCATATTCTGACCCGCTAGATTCGTCAGATGAGGGTTCCCATTCCTCATTCGATTGGGTCAGAATCCTGTAGGCCTCTTCAGAAGAATACCCCCTGTTTGACATTTGGACTACTAAATTTAGGGGTATTCCCTGAGACTACCCAAGAAAAAAAGCAAGCCTGTCTTACAAAGGGGAGGCTAGCGAAGTACCGGAGGCCGCTGCGGTTGATAGAAAATATCAAAACTGATTTTTTTATCGCCGCAGTGCGTGTAAAATGAATGTGCAGTGATCAAAAAAATATATATTTTTTGTCACTGCGGCGGGGCGGACGTGGGTGAACGCACGTGTGGGCGACCGATCAGGCCTGATCGGGCAAACACTGCGTTTTGGGTGGAGGGTGAGCTAAGGTGACACTAATACAATTATAGATCTGACTGTGATCAGTTTTGATCACTTACAGATACTATAAAAGTACAAATGCTGATTAGCGATGCGCTAATCAGCGAATCAGTGACTGCGGTGCGGTGGGCTGGGCGCTAACCGATCGCTAACTACCTAACCAAGGGGCCTAAACTATCCTAAAACCTAACAGCCAATACTAGTGAAAAAAAAAAAGTGTCAGTTTACACTGATCACTTTTTGTCTTTCACTAAGTGATTGACAGGGGGCAATCAAGAGGTTAATTTGGATGATGGGGGTGATGGAAGGTGATCTGGGGCTAAGGGTAGTGTTTGGTGGGTACTCACAGTGATGTCTGCTCCTCTGCTGGAACCAACCGACGAAAAGGACCAGCAGAGGAGCAGACAAGCCATTTAACACATCATATTTACTAATATGATGTGTTATGTGGCTTCTGATTCGTTTTTTTTAAAAATCGCCAGCCTGCCAGCCAATGATCGTTGCTGGTAGGCTGGTGACGAACTTGTCCTCTAACTTTTGCCGGCCCACGATGCGCATGCACGGGCCGGCTTTGAGCGAAATCTCGCGTCTCGCGAGATGACACGTATATGCGTGACTGTGCGCAGCGCTGCCGCCTCCGGAACGCGATCCTGCGTTAGGCGGTCCAGAGGCGGTTAAGGACCAGTTCAGGTCTGAAGTCACTTTGTGAGGCTTGCATAATAGAAACCACCCAAAAATGACCCCATTCTAGAAACTACACCCCTCAAGGTATTCAAAACTGATTTTACAAACTTTGTTAACCCTCTAGGAGTTAATGGCAAATGGAGATAAAATTTCAGAATTTAAATTTTTTGTCAAATTTTCCATTTTAATCAACTTTTTCCAGTAACAAAGCAAGGGTTAGCAGCCAAACAAAACTCAATATTTATTGCCCTGATTCTGTAGTTTGCAGAAACACCCCATATGTGGTCTTAAACTGCTGTACAAGCACACGGCAGGGCACAGAAGGAAGAGAACGCCATATGGTTTTTGGAAGGCAGATTTTACTGTACTGGTTTATTTACACCATGTGCAATTTGAAGCCCCCCTGCTGCACCCCTACAGTAGAAACTACAAAAAAGTGACCCCATTTTGGAAACTACGGGATAAGGTGGATGTTTTGTTGGTACTATTTTAGGGTAAATATAATTTTTGGTTGCTCTATATTACACTTTTTTTGAGGCAAGGTAACAAAAAATGTCAATTCTGAAATTTTATCTCCATGTGCCAATAACTCTTGTGGAACACCTAAAGGGTTAACAAAGTTTGTAAAATCAGTTTTGAATACCTTCAGGGGTGTAGTTTCTTAGATGGAGTCAGGGGGGAATCAGAAACTTCCGAAAGCGCTGTAAACCGCAGGTCTGAATTGACCTGCGGTTTGCAGCGATCACCGATATGTGGGGTCGCAGGACCCCCCTCGGCATTGTCACAGAGTGCCTGCTGAATGATTTCAGCAGGCACTCTTTTCCGATCACCGCCCGCCGCGCAGCGGTGATCGGAAATACACAGGACGTACAGGTACGCCCTGTGTCCTTAAGTACCGGGACATCCGGGCGTACCTGTACGCCCTGTGTCCCCAAGAGTTTAAGGAAGGACATGTCTGTATGGACCAGACAAAGACATTTCTGCAACAAAAGCCTGTAACATCCCTTACATACTATATGTATAAAGACATAAATATCACTATTATAAAAAGATACAATACAACCATATCAGTTAAAAAAAGTTAAATATATTTCTGATTTACAATGCAAAAAAAAAAAAAAAAAAACAATTATGAACCCAGCTTAAAAACAACTAACGTTGGATAGTGTGAAATGCAGAATTAGGCAAATTCATAATACATTCAAATAAAACGCAATAAAAAAATATAAAAAATGGGAGACATTAGTTAATTCGTTAAAGGGCTTGAGCAGTGTCAGATATTGATGACCTATCAGGATATGTTATCAATATCTAACACTGTAAAAGCCCTTTAAATGGAAAAAAATATCATCATACATGATCCATCATAATTACACCATAATAGGTACTGAAAAGTCCATCCATAAATGCATGTCATATACTGCTCCACAGTCACCATTATAAATGATTACATAATACAGACCAAAAGCTGTGAGATACTCCTGTACTCCTCTTGGCCTAACTACACAGCTCCTGCATGCAACGGTCATCCATAAGATATATGTTGGCAATGAACCCCCAACTAAGAGTATATTACAAATTTATGTTAAAGTTCCTATCTCTGTTGAAACATGTACAGTGGATATAAAAAGCCTACATACCCCTGTTAAAATGTCAGGTTTCTGTGATGTAAAAAAATGAGACAAAGATAAATCATTTCAGAACTTTTTTCACCTTTAATGTGACCTATAAACTGTACAACTCAATTGAAAAACAAACTGAAATCTTTTAGGTAGAGGGAAGAAAAAATATAAAAATAAAATAATATGGTTGCATAATTGTGCACACCCTTAAACTAATACTTTGTTGAAGCACCTTTTGATTTTATTACAGCACTCAGTATTTTTGGGGTATGAGTCTATCAGCATGGCACATTTTGACTTGGCAAGATTTGTCCACTCTTCTTTGCAAAAACACTCCAAATCTATCGGATTGCGAGGGCATCTCCTGTGCACAGCCCTCTTCAGATCACCCGACAGATTTCCATTCGGATTCAGGTCTGGGCTCTGGCTGGGCCATTCCAAAACTTTAATCTTCTTCTGGTGAAGCCATTCCTTTGTTGGTTTGGATGTATGCTTTGGGTCGTTGTCATGCTGAAAGATGAAGTTCCTCTTCATGTTCAGCTTTCTAGCAGAAGCCTGAAGGTTTTTTGCCAATATTGACCGGTATTTGGAAATGTTCATAATTAGGGATGAGCGAACCCGAACTGTATAGTTCGGGTTCGTACAGAATTTTGGGGTGTCCGTGACACGGACCCGAACCCGAACATTTTTGTAAAAGTCCGGGTTCGGTGCTTTCTTGGCGCTTTTTGAAAGGCTGCAAAGCAGCCAATCAACAAGCATCATACTGCTTGCCCCAAGAGGCCATCACAGCCTTGCCTACTATTAGCATGGCTGTGATTGGCCAGTGCAGCATGTGACCCAGCCTCTATATAAGCTTGGGTCACGTAGCGCTGCACGTCACTCTGCTGATACAAGCGTAGGGAGAGGTTGCAGCTGCGACGTTAGGGCGAGATTAGGCAGTGATTAACTCCTCCAAAAGACTTCATTCAGTGATCGATCTACAGCTGTGGATCATTGAACTGCTGCTATTCAATTGCTCAGTGTTTTTAGGGTGCCCAGAGCGTTTTTCAGTCACTTTTTTCTGGGGTGATCGGCGGCCATTTTGTGGCTTGCTTGTGCGCCAGCACAAGCTGCCACCGAGTGCATTTAACCATCAATAGTGTGGTTATTTTTTGCTATATCCTACATCAGGGGCAAGCTGTCACCAAGTGCATTTAACCATCAATAGTGTGGTTATTTTTTGGCCATATACTACATCAGGGGCAAGCTGACCTTGTCACCCAAGTGCATTTAACCATCAATAGTGTGGTTATTTTTTGGCCATATACTACATCAGGGGCAAGTTGAGCCTGTCACAAAGTGCATTTAACCATCATTAGTGTGGTTATTTTTTGGCCATATACTACATCAGGGGCAAGTTGAGCCTGTCACCCAGCGCCTAAAAAATAGGCCTCACATTTATATTAATCCAAATCTGTCATTACTGCTTTAGCTGGTCAAGTTATTTAGTGTCCGTCAAAGCACAGTTTTTGTTCTGGGTTGAAAAACAATTCCGAAATTTGCAATTCTCAAAATTAGTGGTTTCTGCTGTATCAGGCCTACTTTAAATCTATCCCTAAAAGGGTATATTAGATTAAAGGTGCTGATAGGGTAATTCTCAAGAACTTCACACACACGCTACAGTGCAAGTCTAATTCTGTGATTAAACGTATACCTGTCACCCAGCGCCTAAAATATAGGCCTCACATTTATATTCAGCTAAATCTGTCATTACTGGTGTGCCTGTATTAGTGTAATACGGTACCTAAATAGATAGCCAGATAGTGTTAGGTGTCTGTAAAAAAAGGCCTGAATTTTAATTCAATACATTGGCCCGAATAATATTTTTCTTATTGTGGTGAACGGTAATAATGAGGAAAACATCTAGTAAGGGACGCGGACGCGGACTCGGACATGGTCGTGGTGGTGTTAGTGGACCCTCTGGTGCTGGGAGAGGACGTGGCCGTTCTGCCACAGCCACACGTCCTAGTGTACCAACTACCTCAGGTCCCAGTAGCCACCAGAATTTACAGCCATATTTGGTGGGGCCCAATGCCGTTCTAAGGATGGTAAGGCCTGAGAAGGTACAGGCATTAGTCAATTGGGTGGCCGACAGTGCATCCAGCACGTTCACATTATCTCCCACCCAGTCTTCTGCAGAAAGCGCACAGATTGCGCATGAAAACCAAGCCCATCAGTCTGTCACATCACCCCCATGCATATCAGGGAAACTGTCTGAGCCTCAAGTTATGCAGCAGTCTCTTATGCTGTTTGAAGACTCTGCTGGCAGGGTTTCCCAAGGGCATCCACCTAGCCCTTCCCCAGGGGTGGAAGAGATAGAATGCACTAACGCACAACCACTTATGTTTCCTGATGATGAGGACATGGGAATACCACCTCAGCACGTCTCTGATGATGACGAAACACAGGTGCCAACTGCTGCGTCTTTCTGCAGTGTGCAGACTGAACAGGAGGTCAGGGATCAAGACTGGGTGGAAGACGATTCAGGGGACGATGAGGTCCAAGACCCCACATGGAATGAAGGTCGTGCCACTGACTTTCACAGTTCGGAGGAAGAGGCAGTGGTGAGACCGAGCCAACAGCGTAGCAAAAGACAAAGAGGGAGCAGTGGGCAAAAGCAGAACACCCGCCGCCATGAGACTCCGCCTGCTACTGACCGCCGCCATCTGGGACCGAGCACCCCAAAGGCAGCTTCAAGGAGTTCCCTGGCATGGCACTTGTGCTGACGACAAGACCCGAGTGGTTTGCACGCTGTGCCATCAGAGCCTGAAGCGAGGCATTAACGTTCTGAACCTTAGCACAACCTGCATGACCAGGCACCTGCATGCAAAGCATGAACTGCAGTGGAGTAAACACCTTAAAAACAAGGAAGTCACTCAGGCTCCCCCTGCTACCTCTTCTGCTGCTGCCGCCTCGGCCTCTTCTGCTGCTGCCGCCTCGGCCTCTTCCTCCGCCTCTGGAGGAACGTTGGCACCTGCCGCCCAGCAAACATGGGATGTACCACCAACACCACCACCTGCATCACCAAGCATCTCAACCATGTCACACGGCAGCGTTCAGCTCTCCATCTCACAAACATTTGAGAGAAGGCGTAAATTCCCACCTAGCCACCCTCGATCCCTGGCCCTGAATGCTAGCATTTCTAAACTACTGGCATATGAAATGCTGTCATTTATGCTTGTGGACACAGACGGCTTCAAACAGCTCATGTCGCTTGCTGTCCCACAGTATGTTGTTCCCAGCCGGCACTACTTCTCCAAGAGAGCCGTGCCTTCCCTGCACAACCAAGTATCCGATAAAATCAAGTGTGCACTGCGCAACGCCATCTGTGGCAAGGTCCACCTAACCACAGATACGTGGACCAGTAAGCATGGCCAGGGACGCTATATCTCCCTAACTGCACACTGGGTAAATGTAGTGGCGGCTGGGCCCCAGGCGGAGAGCTGTTTGGCGCACGTCCTTCCGCCGCCAAGGATCGCGGGTCAACATTCTTTGCCTCCTTTTGCCTCCTCCTCCTACTCAGCTTCCTCCTCCTCTTCTTCCACCTGCTCATCCAGTCAGCCACACACCTTTACCACCAACTTCAGCACAGCCCAGGGTAAACGTCAGCAGCCCATTCTAAAACTCATATGTTTGGGGGACAGGCCCCACACAGCACAGGAGTTGTGGCGGGGTATAGAACAACAGACCGACGAGTGGTTGCTGCCGGTGAGCCTCAAGCCCGGCCTGGTGGTGTGCGATAATGGGCGAAATCTCGTTGCAGCTCTGGGACTAGCCGGTTTGACGCACATCCCTTGCCTGGCGCATGTGCTGAATTTTATGGTGCAGAAGTTCATTCAAAACTACCCCGACATGTCAGAGCTGCTGCATAAAGTGCGGGCCGTCTGTTCGCGCTTACGGCGTTCACATCCTGCCGCTGCTCGCCTGTCTGCGCTACAGCGTAACTTCAGCCTTCCCGCTCACCGCCTCATATGCGACGTGCCCACCAGGTGGAACTCCACCTTAGACATGATGGACAGACTGTGCGAGCAGCAGCAGGCCATAGTGGAGTTTCAGCTGCAGCACGCATGGGTCAGTCGCACTGCGGAACAGCACCACTTCACCACCAATGACTGGGCCTCCATGCGAGACCTGTGTGCCCTGTTGTGCTGTTTCAAGTACTCCACCAACATGGCCAGTGGCGATGACGCCGTTATCAGCGTTACAATACCACTTCTATGTCTCCTTGAGAAAACACTTAGGGCGATGATGGAAGAGGAGGTGGCCCAGGAGGAGGAGGAGGAAGAGGGGTCATTTTTAGTACTTTCAGGCCAGTCTCTTCGAAGTAACGCAGAGGGAGGTTTTTTGCAACAGCAGAGGCCAGGTACAAATGTGGCCAGACAGGGCCCACTACTGGAGGACGAGGAGGATGAGGAGGAGGTGGAGGAGGATGAGGATGAAGCAGGTTCACAACGGGCTGGCACCCAACGCAGCTCGGGCCCATCACTGGTGCGTGGCTGGGGGGAAACGCAGGACGATGACGATACGCCTTCCACAGAGGACAGCTTGTCCTTACCTCTGGGCAGCCTGGCACACATGAGCGACTACATGCTGCAGTGCCTGCGCAACGACAGCAGAGTTGCCCACATTTTAACGTGTGCGGACTACTGGGTTGCCACCCTGCTGGATCCACCGTACAAAGACAATGTGCCCACCTTACTTCATGCACTGGAGCGTGATAGTAAGATGCGCGAGTACAAGCGCACGTTGGTAGACGCGCTACTGAGAGCATTCCCAAATGTCACAGGGGAACAAGTGGAAGCCCAAGGCGAAGGCAGAGGAGGAGCAAGAGGTTGCCAACGCAGCTGTGTCACGGCCTGCTCCTCTGAGGGCAGGGTTAGCATGGCAGAGATGTGGAAAAGTTTTGTCACCACGCCACAGCTAACTGCACCACCACCTGATACGGAACGTGTTAGCAGGAGGCAACATTTCAATAACATGGTGGAACAGTACCTGTGCACACCCCTCCACGTACTGACTGATGGTTCGGCCCCATTCAACTTCTGGGTCTCCAAATTGTCCACGTGGCCAGAGCTAGCCTTTTATGCCTTGGAGGTGCTGGCCTGCCCGGCGGCCAGCGTTTTGTCTGAACGTGTATTCAGCACGGCAGGGGGCGTCATTACAGACAAACGCAGCCGTCTGTCTACAGCCAATGTGGACAAGCTGACGTTCATAAAAATGAACCAGGCATGGATCCCACAGGACCTGTCCATCCCTTGTGCAGATTAGACATTAACTACCTCCCCTTAACAATATATTATTGTACTCCAGGGCACTTCCTCATTCAATCCTATTTTAATTTTCATTTTACCATTATATTGCGGGGCAACCCAAAGTTGAATGAATCTCTCCTCTGTCTGGGTGCCGGGGCCTAAAAATATCTGACAGTGGCCTGTTCCAGTGGTGGGTGACATGAAGCCTGATTCTCTGCTATGACATGAAGACTGATTCTCTGCTGACATGAAGCCTGAATCTCTGTTATGGGACCTCTCTCCTCTGCCTGGGTGCCTGGGCCTAAATATGTGACAGTGGCCTGTTCCAGTGGTGGGTGATGTGAAGCCTGATTCTCTGCTATGACATGAAGACTGATTCTCTGCTGACATGAAGCCTGAATCTCTGTTACGGGACCTCTCTCCTCTGTCTGGGTGCCGGGGCCTAAAAATATCTGACAGTGGCCTGTTCCAGTGGTGGGTGACGTGAAGCCTGATT
This sequence comes from Bufo bufo, assembly GCF_905171765.1. Lineage (NCBI taxonomy): Eukaryota > Metazoa > Chordata > Amphibia > Anura > Bufonidae > Bufo > Bufo bufo. The sequence continues at coordinate 90,178,560 of NC_053389.1, read as the reverse complement.
CTCTGCTATGACATGAAGACTGATTCTTTGCTGACATGAAGACAGATTCTCTGTTACGGGACCTCTCTCCTCTGCCTGGGTGCCTGGGACTAAATATCTGACAATGGACTGTTCCAGTGTTGGGTGACGTAAAGCATGATTCTCTGCTAGGACATGCAGACTGATTCTATGCTGACATGAAGCCAGATTCTCTGTTACGGGACCTCTCTCCTCTGCCTGGGTGCCTGGGCCTAAATATCTGACAATGGACTGTTCCAGTGTTGGGTGACGTAAAGCATGATTCTCTGCTATGACATGCAGACTGATTCTCTGCTGATATGAAGCCTGAATCTCTGTTATGGGACCTCTCTCCTCTGTCTGGGTGCCGGGGCCTAAAAATATCTGACAGTGGCCTGTTCCAGTGGTGGGTGACGTGAAGCCTGATTCTCTGCTATGACATGAAGACTGATTCTCTGCTGACATGAAGCCAGATTCTCTGTTACGGGACCTCTCTCCTCTGCCTGGATGCCTGGGCCTAAATATCTGACAATGGACTGTTCCAGTGTTGGGTGACGTAAAGCATGATTCTCTGCTATGACATGCAGACTGATTCTCTGCTGACATGAAGCCAGATTCTCTGTTACGGGACCTCTCTCCTCTGCCTGGGTGCCGGGGCCTAAATATATGACAATGGACTGTTCCAGTGGTGGGTGACGTGAAGCCAGATTCTCTACTATGGCATGAAGAGACTGATTCTCTGCTGACGTGAAGCCAGATTCTCTGCTATGGGACCTCTCTCCAATTGATATTGGTTAATTTTTATTTATTTTATTTTTATTTTTTCTCATTTCCCTATCCACATTTGTTTGCAGGGGATTTACCTACATGTTGCTGCCTTTTGCAGCCCTTTAGCTCTTTCCTGGGCTGTTTTACAGCCTTTTTAGTGCCGAAAAGTTCGGGTCCCCATTGACTTCAATGGGGTTCAGGTTCGGGACGAAGTTCGGGTCGGGTTCGGATCCCGAACCCGAACATTTCCGGAAAGTTCGGCCGAACTTCTCGAACCCGAACATCCAGGTGTTCGCTCAACTCTATTCATAATTCCCTCTAGCTTAACTAAGGCCCCAGTTCCAGCTGAAGAAAAACAGCCCCAAAGCATGATGCTGCCACCACCATGCTTCACTGTGGGTATGGTGTTCTTTTGGTGATGTGCAGTGTTGTTTTTGCACCAAATATATCTTTTTTATTATGGCCAAAAAGTTCAACCTTGGTTTCATCAGACCATAACACCTTTTCCCACATGCTTTTGGTAGACTTTAGATGTCTTTTTACAAAATGTAGCCTGGCTTGAATGTTTTTCTTCGTAAGAAAAGGCTTTCGTTTTGCCACTCTACCACATAGCCCCAGGGCCGTCTTTGCCGCAGGGCAAAAGGGGCAGCTGCCCCGGGCCCAGTTGCTCATGGGGGCCCAAGGGAGCTCCGTTTCCCGACTCCCCTGATGTTTTGTCCCAGGCCCCGAATGTCCTGCCTGCTAGATACAACTGTATTGCCGTACACAGAACGGCAATACAATTGAATCTAATACACTGGGTGTAGAGGTGAAGGACCTGTGGTGACATCACAGGTCATGTGATCAGCAAAACAGGCTGTGATAGGATGACCTGGATGATGTCACCATCATGTGACCAGTGCAGGATTGGACCGGAGTGAAGAGCGAAAGGAGCCTAATGCTGATGTCTGTATATGAGGACTGGAGAGGTAAGTGAAGGGACAGGGAGAGGCAGAGCAATGCTGGGAGTTGTAGTTATTTAACTGGGATGTATGTTAGGGCTGAAGGGAGGGATGTTATTGACATGGAACTGTGTGCTTGAGGTGGCTGGGGGAGGGAGTGATGTTATTTACATGGGACTGTATGTTGAAAGTGGATGGTGGGGGGGAATGATGTTTATGTACATGGGACTTAATGTTTAGGCTACGTTCACACTTGCGTTTGGGGATCCGCTTGTGAGATCCGTTTCAAGGCTCTCACAAGCAGCCCCAAATGGATCAGTTTAACCCCAATGCATTCTGAATAGATGCGGATCCATTCAGAATACATTCGTTCAGCTCTGTACGGCCCCCCGTTCCGTTTTGGAGGCGGACCCCAAAATGCTGCAAGCAGCGTTTTTGTGTCCGCATGGCCTTGCGGAGCCAAACGGATCCGTCCTGACTTACAATGTAAGTAAATGGGGACGGATCCCTTTGCATTGACACAAAATGGTGCAATTGTAAACGGATCCGTCCCCCATTGACTTTCAATGTAAGTCAGGATGGATCCGTATTGGGACTTAGAAATTCAAATCTAATACAAACGAATCGGTCCTGAATGTACAAGTACAGGACAGATCCGCACGAACGCAAGTGTGAAAGTAGCCTTAGGGGGTGATGCTTACATGGGATTGTGCGTTGGAGGCGGCTGGGGAGGAGGTGATGTTATTTACATGGGACTGTATGGTGGAGGGAGGATTATAACTGCAGGGAGCACTGCAGATCCAGGGGACATTATAGGCGGTCTTATTACTACTGGGGGCTCTATAGGAGGGTCTTATAGATCCGCCTTATTTCTACTAAGCGCACTATGGGGGCCTTATTACTACTGAGGGGTCTGTAGGGAGCTTTATTACCACTGGGGGAACAATAGGGGCCTTATTTCTACTGGGTACTCTGTGAGGGTATTATTAATATGGGAGGACTCTTCTAATAATGGGGGCATTGTTGAGGAGCATTATCACGGTTGGGGCAGTGTTACTAATGAGGACACTCTAGAAGGGAATTACTATTGGTGGGGCTATGAGGAGCACTATTACTATGGGGGGCAGTAATGTTTCTTCAGGATAGTATTTGGGGGTATTGGGAGGGGGGGCAGGGGCGTAACTAAAGGATCATGGGCTCTGGTGCAAGAGTTCAGCTTGGGCGCCCCACTTCCCTCAGTGCTTTGTGTGTCTTATTATGCGGCACAAGTGTCTTTGGGCCCCTTCATGCTCCTGGGCCCGGTAGCGGCTGCTACCTCTGCACCCCCTATAGCTACACCCCTGGCGGGGCACAGCAAGCAGCAGGATAACACTGTGGGGACTCCAGTTGGGGGATAATGATAGAATGTGAGGAAGCTAAGATGTCTGTGTGTCACACTCTGCAGAGACGAGGCGGCTGAGAGAAGTTGTCCAGACCGAGTGGAGAAGATGATGAGAGAGAAGATCTACAGAGAAGATGATGACAGAGAGGAGACGTCACCTGGAGGCCCTGGACGTGACAGGTAAGGCTACTTTCACACCTGCGTTCAGGTCTCCGCTCGTGAGCTCCGTTTGAAGGGGCTCACAAGCGGTACCGAACGCAGATGTCCAGCCCTGATGCATTCTCAGTGGAGGCGGATCCGCTGAGAATGCATCAGTCTGCCAGCGTTCAGCCTCCGCTCCGCTCAGTGGGCGGACACCTGAACGCTGCTTGCAGCGTTCGGGTGTCCGCCTGGCCGTGCGGATCCGTCCAGACTTATAATGGAAGTCAATGGGGACGGATCCGCTTGAAGATGACACCATATGGCTCAATCTTCAAGCGGATCCGTCCCCCATTGACTTTCAATGTAAAGTCTGGACGGATCCGTTCAGGCTACTTTCACACTTAGAAATTTTTCTAAGTTATAATGCAGACGGATCCGTTCTGAACGGATGCAAACGTCTGCATTATAGGAGCGGATCCGTCTGATGAAACATCAGACGGATCCGCTCTGAACGCTAGTGTGAAAGTAGCCTAAGTGCTGCTGTATAGCAAGTACAGCAAAGTGGGGGGGGGGGGGGGGGGGCGGGATCCAGGGGGCCCAAGTAAATTCTTGCCCAGGGTCCAATCAACATTAAATGTTACATGTACCACACAGCCAGTACTTGCCAGATATTCCTGCAGCTCCTTCAATGTTGCTGTAGGCCTCTTGGTAGCCTCCCAGACCAGTTTTCTTCTCGTCTTTTCATCAATTTTGGAGAGACGTCCAGTTCTTGGTAATGTCACTGTTGTGCCATAATTTCTCCACTTGATGATGACTGTCTTCTCTGTGTTCCATGGTATATCTAATGCCTTGGAAATTATTTTGTACCCTTCTCCTGACTGATATCTTTTAACAATGAGATCCCTCTGATGCTTTGGAAGCTCTCTGTGGACCATGGCTTTTGCTGTGGGATACAACTAAGAACATTTCAGGAAAGACCAACTAGAGCAGCTGAACTTTATTTGTGGTTAATCAGAGGCACTTTAAATGATGGCAGGTGTATGCTGACTCCTATTTAACAGGATTTTGAATGTGATTGCTTAATTCTGAACACAGCTACATCCTCAGTTATAAGAGGGTGTGCACACTTATGCAACCACATCATTTTTTTTTTTTGTTTTCTTCCCTCCACCTAAAAGATTTCAGTTTGTTTTTCAATTGAGTTGTACAGTTTAGAGGTCACATTAAAAGGTAGAAAAAGTTATGAAATGATTTATCTTTGTCTAATTTTTTACATCACAGAAACCTGACATTTTAACAGGGTTTTTTATATCAACTGTATGTGAAACCCGCAAACTAAGAATTCTCAAAATTAATTTAGATTCCATTTGACACAGTAAATCACTGTTAGATAAGGAATGTTATATGCTGTTCAGCAGTTCATTACTACAAACTGAATTTACACTGTGAACATCATTTCATACAGAGATATGCTTGTCAACATATCTACCATGACTGGATACTCACATCGTTACTCTCATTATGAAGTGACATAGCTCTTAAATTTCATTCTAACTGTACAATCTGCATTTAAGCCCTTTACTAGTTGTCTGGAGATACAACACATTTGTCATTCATCACAGCCAGTAGAAAACGCTTTTATAATAACCATATAGAACAGCTGTCAAATCCCATCAGCTACAATTATCTTTCTTATTTTGGATATCACACTCCTTTCCATCACTTCATCTCCTCAGAGAACAGTAAGATGATTCCTATACAATGTGGGGTTCCAGAACAGTTTTTGGCAAAAAGTATATGTTTCTCACTGGTGTTAAAATTACTGTCTAGTCACAAGCTTAAAAATAATACTTAAGTCATTAATTACAGGGGTTGATTACTGGCTATGTATTTTTCTCAGATCTTACTAGTGTTGAGCGCGAATAGTCGAATAACGAATTTTAATCGCAAATATCGGCACTTCGAGAATATTTAGAACTAGCTGAAGGACCCGGCTTCGCTCGGGTATATTTAATCTATTTAATTTAATGCTTGTGTGTGTTGTTAAAAGATATCAACACTATCCACTATAACAGTGACCTCTACAGCACAACGACCCCAAAACAGTGACCTCCACAGCCCCACACCCCCACAGTGCCCCGTCCCTTAAAATTGGACCTCCACAGCAGCCCACCCCCTTAACTTTGACCTTTACAGCAGCCTTACCCTTTAACAGTGACATTCACAGCATACCACCGCCTTGACAGTGACCTCCACAGGGGCCCGCCCCTTAACAATGGCCTTTACTGGATCGGGGGAATGTCCTTTTGAACAGCTCACTCTAAGACAGCAGCACTGTACTGTCTGAGTGTGAGCTGCAGGGAAAAAGTCACCCTCCCTCCCACCTCCCTCCCACCTCTGCAGCTGACAGAAGTAGATCTTTACCTTCATTTTTTCAATCCCTGTCGGCTGAGAATTGGAGGGGGCGTGGCCTAACCAGATAGGGTGTGTGGCTTATCAGGACCTAGGAGTTGATTTTTAACTTCATTTTTTCAATCTCAGTCGGCTGAGAAGTGGGAGGGGGTGTGGCCTAACCGGATCAGGGGCATGTCCCTTTGAACAGCTCACTTTAAGACAGCAGCACTGTGCTCTCTGAGTGTGAGTTGCAGGGAGAAAGTCACCCTCCCTCCCACCTCTGCAGCTGACAGAAGTTGATTTTTACCTTCATTTTTTCATCATCCCCCGTCGGCTCAGGAGTGGGAGTGGGCGTGGCCTAACCAGATCAGAGGCATGGCTTATACCTGGGAGGTGGGGTTTTAAGTCTTTTGAGGGTGGATACATTGTGGCAGGGGGCGTGTCTGAGCTCCTTCCTGCAAGAGTGACGTCCCTCTGGGCACCTTACTGGCTCATTTGCATACCAAATAAACAGGATTTTCAGAGGATAAAAACATCTATTGCTGGAACAAGGTACTAAGTGCTATTAGGCCATGGCTTTACTTCAATAGCAATTATCCTGGTGACCGATTTCCTTTAAAGCTCTGGGTTGTTATGAAAACTTGGAGTAAAACTGTGTATGTGGAGACTGGAGGACCTGCGAGCTTCTATTGGCTGATAAGGGTCATGTGACCAGGCTTCTATTGGCTAATGCATTTTTTTTTTTTTTATATCTCAGGAACGGTACGTCCTAGAGAGCTGAGACCTGTTCTAAAACCTTCTCGGACACCTGATGTACCTGTGTGGCAAATTTTGTAATTGTAAATGCGACGGTGCGGATTCCTTATAGCAGACATACTTACACTCACACACTCAACTTTATATATTATATATAGTGCTATATATTTGTTATATCGAACTTTCGTCATTTTTTCCATCTGAACACATGATTCCTCCCTGATTCTTGCTTGTGGGCCAATGACATCATGTGTTCACTTCAGATGGAAAAAAATAACAATTATTCTAAAAAACAAATAGAAAGCACTATATTGAATATAGCGCTATATATTAGTTTTTTAGAATATTCGTCATTTTTTTCCATCTGAAGTCATGAATCATGACTACAGATGTAAAAAAGCGATGAATATTATAAAAAACGAATATATGGCACTATATTCAATATATTGCTATATATTCATATTTTTTTTGTCATTTTTTTTACATCTGAAGTCAGGATTCCTCCCTGCTTAAGTTGCTTGTGGGCCAGTGACTCATTGGCCCACAAGCAAGAAGCAGAGAGGAATCATGTGTTCAGATGGAAAAAATTACGAATATTCATAAAAACGAATATATAGCGCTATATTCTATAGTGCTATATATTCATTTTTTACTCACGCCTGTATTTAGCGCGTAATATCGACATATTACACGATCATTACCTTGCCGATTTTTGCGTAAAAAAAATAATGTAGAATATAACGAATATACGAATTCGCGAATATATGACGAATATTCGCAAAATATCACAAATGCTTGGTGCTATTTTGCTCAGCTTTGTTACAGTAGAGCTGTGATCTATGGCTACCGCTTAGCTACAGGGCCTACTGGGAGTCTGAGGTAGTTTGAGACACACCTCCTCCTGCCTCATCAATGGTTCAGACTGCAGCTGTCTCCCTCTCCCTGCCTCCTCTGATTAGCTGTTTTTTTAAAACACAAGTCCATCACAGGCTAACCAGGAAGTCAGTGTACGAAGAGCTGATTTGATTACACTAAAAGAAGTATGATTATAAAGTATAGGTACGAAACCACCAATGGCAAATAGATAATCAGGTAAATGTTTTACACACACTGAGGGAAATGAGCCTTAATAAAGGAGTTATCCATTGAGTAATGTAAAAAATGAAAACCACATGTCATATATAGAGATGAGGGACGTTTTCAAAAATTCTATTTGGTCGCTTTGCCGAATTTCTAAAAAAAATTTGCTTTATTACGAATTAATTTGTCACGAAGCGCATTAAATCAGGTCTATCCCAGCCTGCAGTTAAACTTTTAGGAGAATGTATCTCTGAGTACATCACTATGCATTGTAGCAACATACATAGCTAGTCCTTTCTGGTATCGAAACAGTTACTGTTCATCAGAATGACAGGCACGTCACACATATGGACGTGCACATCATCATTGTGCAGGCCACCAGCACTCGAGCAGTCATCACAGTGGAGCGTAAGCTCAGATGGTTCCTCCGGTTAGACCGTCGTAAGGATGGGTAAATGCGCACACGGTCAGCTAACAACCAACTACAAAAGATGTTTTGATAGTAGTTTAGTTTTAATCCCTCTTAGAAGGTGTAAAAAAGACCCCCATTTTAGCCCAGTAGCGAGCGTATAACATTGCAAAGAGCCAGTAGTCATCTCTCTGCCGAATGGTAAAAATGTGGCTGTCACTACGCAAGCAACTCAACATGCATCTGGATATTTGTGCAAGGGACTCGGAGGTACACCCTGATTGCATCTCCACTGCATACTGCCATGGTCTGTTGGCATCATCTGCGTCGTCTTCATTGATGCCCTCTAGCTCCTCCTGCTCCTCTCCTGTCACATAGGCAGAAAAACCACTTAGTTATGTATAGAATTCCTGGGTGTTTATGTCCTCATCCTCGTCCTCCTTCTGTGTCAGTTCAGCCTCCACAGGGTTCATGTGGCTGTGAGATTCAGGCGCCACGTCTTCTGACTCCTTGCCAGTCAGATTTATCAGCATCCCCTCAGGACGTGAAGGTGTAGAATTACATAATCCATTCCATAGTACGGGTGACTGACAAACAAAGTGGCCTCCTCAAAGGGACTAAGCAAACGACAGGTGTCACGCATGGGCTGCGAATGTCTAATATCAAAGTTACACTAGGGAGCAGTACTGTCCATCTGCAAGAAAATCGGTCACGGGTCCTCTGCTCATACAGTTAGTCCAACATGTGGTGCATGGAGTTCCAACGTGTGGAAATGCTGCATATGAGGCGATGAGGGGAACACGATTTTGCCTTTGCAGCTCAAGGAGGGCGTGTTTTGCATGGTAAGAGTGAAGTGTATGCCCAGTTTCCTTGACATTTTCAAGACATCTTGCAGTTAGGTGAAAGACTTCAGGAACGGGGTAACAACCAGATTGAATATGTGCGCCATGCAGGGCGCATGGGTCATCCCTTCCTGATGCAGTGCTGACAGAATGTTCTTCCCATTATCGGTGACCATGGTTCCTATCTCCACTTGGTCTGGAGACACACAGGATTCGATTTTTTGGCTGATGACACGGAGTAGTTCCTTCCTAGTGTGACTCTGTTTGCCCAGACTAACCAGGTGCAGAACCACGTGACAATGCCGCGCTTTACATAGGTGGTATGCTGGAGGACCTCTCTGAACTGTGACTACAGTGGAGGCTGAGGACAAGGTGGATGATGAGGAGGCAGAGAAGGACATTGGCACCGAAACCTCATAATTACAACGTGGCATTGCCATCACCTGGCATTGCTGGTGTGCCTGTCCCGGAACCACTTTTACCCAGTAAGCTGTAAAGGACATATATTGTCTTAGACCATAGTTACAGCTCCACAAGTCAGCTCTGGCATAAACTGTACCAGACGCCGACAGCCACAAGAACTGTCAACATATGTGCAAGGCTGCTACTGAAAATTCCCACACTCATAGTATATATACAGTTGTAAGAAAAAGTATGTGAACCCTTTGGAATGATATGGATTTCTGCACAAATTGGTCATAAAATGTGATCTGATCTTCATCTAAGTCACAACAATAGACAATCACAGTCTGCTTAAACTAATAACACACAAATAATTAAATGTTACCATGTTTTTATTGAACACACCATGTAAACATTCACAGTGCAGGTGGAAAAAGTATGTGAACCCTTGGATTTAATAACTGGTTGTACCTCCTTTGGCAGCAATAACTTCAACAAAACATTTCCTGTAGTTGCAGATCAGACGTGCACAACGGTCAGGAGTAATTCTTGACCATTTCTCTTTACAGAGCTGTTTCAGTTCAGCAATATTCTTGGAATGTCTGGTGTGAATCGCTTTCTTGAGGTCATGCCACAGCATCTCAATCGGGTTGAGGTCAGGACTCTGACTTGGCCACTCCAGAAGGCGTATTTTCTTCTGTTTAAGCCATTTTGTTGTTGATTTACTACTATGTTTTGGGTCATTGTCCTTCTGCAACACCCATCTTCTGTTGAGCTTCAGCTGGTGGACAGATGGCCTTTAGTTCTCCTGCAAAATGTCTTGATAAACTTGGGAATTCATTTTTCCTTTGATGATAGCAATCCGTACAGGCCCTGACACAGCAAAGCAGCCCCAAACCATGATGCCCCCACCACCATACTTCACAGTTGGGATAAGGTTTTGATGTTGCTGTGCTGTGCCTCTTTTTCTACACACATAGTGTTGTGTGTGTCTTCCAAACAATTCAATTTTTGGTTTCATCTGTCCACAGAATATTTTGCCAGTACTGCTGTGGAACATCCAGGTGCTCTTGTGCAAACTGTAAACGTGCAGCAATGTTTTTTTTTTGGACAGCAGTGGCTCCCTCTGTGGTATCCTCCCATGAAATCCATTCTTGTTTAGTGTTTTATGTAACATAGATTCGCTAACAGGGATGTTAGCATATGCCAGAGACTTTTTTAAGTCTTTAGCTGACACTCTAGGATTCTTCTTCACCTCATTGAGCAGTCTGCGCTGTGCTCTTGCAGTCATCTTTACAGGACGGCCACTCTTAGGGAGACTAGCAGCAGTGCTGAACTTTCTCCATTTATAGACAATTTGTCTTACCGTGGACTGATGAACAGCAAGGCTTTTGGAACTACTTTTATAACCCTTTCCAGCTTTATGCAAGTCAACAATTCTTAATCGTAGGTCTTCTGAGAGCTCTTTTGTGCGAGGCATCATTTCCTTCAGGCAATTCTTCTTGTGAAGAGCAAACCCATAACTGGTGTGTGTTTTTTATGGGCAGGGCAGCTGTAACCAACACCTCCAATCTCATCTTATTGATTGGACTCCAGTTGGCTGACACCTCACTCCAATTATCTCTTGGAGATGTCATTAGTTTAGGGGTTCATATACTTTTTCCACCTGCACTGTGAATGTTTACATGGTGTGTTCAATAAAAACATGGTAACATTTAATTATTTGTGTGTTATTAGTTTAAGCAGACTGTGATTCACTATTGTTGTGACTTAGATAAAGATCAGATCACATTTTATGACCAATTTGTGCAGAAATCCAAATTGTTACAAAGGGTTTACATACTTTTTCTTGCAACTGTATAACATAGTATATAAGGCCAAAAAAAGACATTTGTCTATCCAGTTCGGCCTGTTATCCTGCAAGTTGATCCAGAGGAAGGCAAAAAAAAAACTGTGAGGTAGAAGCAAATTTCCCCACTTAAGGGGGAAAAAATTCAGGCAGTTAGAATAATTCCCTGGATCAACGACCCATCTCTAGTAGCTGTAGCCTGTAATATTATTACACTCTAGAAATACATTCAGGCCCCTCTTGAACTCTTTTAGTGAACTCACCATCACCATCTCCCAAGGCAGAGAGTTCTATAGTCTCACTGCTCTAACCGTAAATAATTATTTTCTATGTTTGTGTACAAACCTTATTTCCTCCAGACGCAGATGATGTCCCCTTGTCACAGTCACAGTCCTAGGAATAAATAGATGATGGGATAGATCTCTGTACTGACCCCTGATATATTTGTACGTAGTAATTAGATCTCCCCTCAGTTATCTTTTTTCTAAAGTGAATAACCCTAATGTTGATAATCTTTCAGGGTACTGTAGTCCCCCCATTCCAGTTATTATTTTAGTTGCCCTCCTCTGAACCCTTTCCAGATCTGCTATGTCTGCTTTGTTCACAGGAGCCCAGAACTGTACACTCAGTATGGAATTTTACCCCCACCGCTTCATGCTGACCACCTGACGCTGCCTTTATGACCCCGTGCACCGCTAGTTGTTTCCTGACAGGTAGGCTCCTGAGTGGTCTACCCCGGGCGTGTTTGGCTCCAGATCTCCCACTGCTAATCATGATATGTTTATTATAATTAAATAAAGTATATATTTTTCGAATACATTGGGCATTCATTTTTTGTTTGTTTAACAACATTATAGGTTTATATGGTTGTTTCTTCTCTGCCCTAAACTACGGTTTTATAGTGAGGCTTTTTTTTTTGGTTCTATGTTGATATATTGTCTGTTTTGCAGATAGTGCCTCTAAATATATGGATTTCAGAAAACGTGATAAGACCTGGGCGACACAACTTGGGTCAATCTTTGGAGAGTCAGCGGCAGCTGGGGCCGAGTCCAGTAACATAAAGGATTTGAAACTCAAGATTAAAGACCTCCTAAAAAAAACGCATAAAGGTGTGGTGGAACAAGGCCTCACTTGAGCAGTACCTCCAGAAAGAAATTATCCCACGCGGCCTAAGACTGCAATTATTCCCTGCATTTGAGGTGGATGATCCATCATTTGTAGGAAAGTGGGAGGACACCCTTACCCGATGCTCTCGTACTTTGATTGAGCTCCTAATTGGGGCAGATCGAAAGTCACTTGAAGCAGTGGAAATCGATAACATACGTGAACAGATTCAGTGGGCGGTACCAGCTGAGGCCTGTGAGTCATTTGATAGTGAGTTGGAGGAGGACCTTTTGAGATGGGAGAAAGAGATCCAAGGTCTTAAGGTGAAAACATTCCAGAGAGATTTAGTAGACTTCCAAAATAATAAGATCTATCGCTGGCATATGAAAAGAAGCCATACACGCAACACATCTCTCTCTCTATCTACATCTTCTACTAACAGCCAAGGATGTGGAAAGCATTTTTTAGACGAGCGCAGGGGATCCGGAGAGGGAGGCGGCGAGAAGAATTGGACCTCCCGCCTAAGAACACCATCCACAAAGCGAAAAACAAGGCAGAACTACTCCCTGGGGAAACGAGCAAAGAAATACTAAAGGTGATAAACCTTTCAGATATTACTCTCACACAACCCCAATTATCTGTCTTGCGGAGGGGTCTGACTTTCTCACCGACGGGAAAATTTGATTTTTTACTGTCGGTGAGGGACTTGGAACTCTTCGCAAGAAAGCTGTGTTTTAAGAAGTATTTTAGTAGGGGCGATGATCACTCTGACCTCTCCCCCCTAGAAATACAAACCCTGAATGATCTCCAATCGTTATTAGACGAACAAGAATCGGATACGTCCAGATTCCCCATACATTTACACCGCCGGTACCAACATTGGCCCCCCACGACATCTTGTCCAGCAGTTGACATATTTGTTAAGTTGATCAAACAAGACCTAAAAAAACGATGTGATATCAGATTTTATGACAATTTAAGTAAAGAGTTATGGCTTGCATTGAAAGAACGTAAGAACATGAAAGATGTCATTATTAAACCTGCAGACAAGGGGGGCAATGTTGTGGTCTGGCTGGTGCGAATGTATGAAAAGGAGGTGTTCCGCCAATTAGGGGATGGGTCTTGCTACCGGAAATTGGACTGCAACCCTACGATACAATACAAACTGGAATTGGACGGAATACTTAGGAATGCATATGAGAGTGGCATAATCAGTGCTAAAATGTGGGATGGCCTGGTTACAGATTTTTTCCAGTGCTCCCCACATTTTACTTACTCCCTAAGGTACACCAAGATTCTAGAGTACCACCAGGGAGACCCATAGAATCTGCGATTGGGGGTTTGTGTGAGACTATCTGCCGCTTTGTGGATTTTTATTTACAGAGATGTGTAGAGACCTTACCCTCCTTTGTGCGTGACACCACCGATGTCCTTAAGAGACTCAGTGGGATGCACTTGGACAGTGATATGCTCTTGGTCACCTGCGACGTCGAGTCCCTGTATACATCTATCTGCCACAACCATGGTCTACGGGCGTCGCGATTCTCTTTGGAAACAACTCATTTGGATAGAGATTCAATTGATTTGGTCATGACATTATTAGAATTTGCATTGAAACATAATGCGTTCACGTTTAAAGATCGCTATTTCCTACAGCTTCGGGGAACGACTATGGGGGCGACTTGTGCGCCCGCATATGCTAATCTGTTCCTGGGGCTGTGGGAAAGAGAGATAGTCATGAATTTGGAGGGTCACGACGCTGTGGTCTCGTGGTCGAGATATATAGATGACGTTTTGTTTATCTGGCAGGGCTAGACATTGCACTTGGAGGGGTTTCTACACGATCTCAACTTGAATGATCAGAACATCAAACTTACGTGGATTTATAGTAGGGATCATGTAGAGTTCTTAGACCTTGCCATCACTGTGGAGAATGAGGGCTTCCTGGGTTTTGATATACATAGGAAACCCACTGCCACCAACTCATTGTTATTCTCCTCTTCCTCACATCACCCACAGGTCTCTCGTGCTATACCCATTGGCCAATTCTGTAGGGCTAGGCGGATATGCTCCAGTGAGGCCAGTTTTGAGCGAGAGGCAGAGGATCTATGGAGAAGATTGCTGGAGAGGGGTTATAGTAAGAAAGTGATTAGGAAGGGATATATTAGGGCTAAGAACTCTTCCAGGGATAACCTATTAAATCACTCTCCCCGCAAAAAAGAAAGAGATCATGGTTTCCCTAGATTCATTACCAACTTTAATGCTCAATGGAGACAATTGCAGGATATTCTCCAAAGACACTGGCAGGTCCTTCGAACTGACAAGGACCTAAAGAAAGTTATCTCTGAGAGACCACTGATAACTTGGAAGAGAGCAAAAAATCTTAAGGATATGGTGACCAGGAGCCACTATGTGGCCCCGAAAAAAGGTGGTCTCTTTGGGGATAAGGGTCCACAGTAGGGATTTTTCCCATGTGGTGACTGAACTGCATGTCAGTATATGGCGACAACTGACAAGTTTACTAACACAAGTAGGGAGAAGGAGTACAAAATTGTACATCATATTTCCTGCAAAACAGAGGCAGTGGTTTATCATGCTGAATGCCCTTGTGGTCTGATCTACATTGGGATGACCACAAGGGCACTCAAGACGAGAGTTTTGGAGCATATTCGTGATATTAAGGCCAGGGGCGGACTGAGAACCCTCAGGGCCCCCGGGCAAAATAAATTGAGGGCCCCCTAACAGGCCCCACCCATGTTCTGCTGCAAGCCCCACCCTTGTCCCGCCTCCATGCCCCGCCTCCAGCCACACACTACACAATCTTTAATAAGATTTCAAAGTTAAAGCGACACAAAAGGCTCCCAGACCACTTCAGCTCATTGAAGTGGTCTGGGTACAGTGTCCCTTTTGCAAATCGAGCTGCAATGTTCTAGAGAAACTGCATTGTTTATGTTCCAGCAATAAGTCAGCCTCTAGTGGCTGGCAGCCACCTGAGGGCTTCCTGGATTAAAACAGACCTTTGGTCTGGTATCTGACGCTGGACGTCCTCACACTCTGCATGATGACCTCCAGGGTCAGATTTTTCCCCATAGGAAAGCATTGATTCAATGCTTTCGTATGGGGTGATCTAATCTCAGCGTCCATTAGTGAGCCTCTGTTAGAAACAGTCCCCTCCACCTTGTACTTGTTCCACTGATCTGCTACTTGCGGGCTACGTGTGCATGAGTTCAGTCACTTCGGCGCGTGATCCCGATAGACCCGTGACCTACAGAGGCGGGTCTCGCGGGATCATGCGCTGCAGGACGGGATTGCGCACCGAAGTGACTGAACTCATGCCCGCGCAGCCCACAAGTAGCGGAACAATTACAAGAGGGGTGGGGAATAGCCAAATTAAAAAATATTTTGAACCAAAAGTTGTGCTTTTGGTGGGTTTTGAACTAATGGTGGTCTGTGGATGGCACTGTCGTGGGGGCTCTGTGGATGGCACTGCCGTGGGGGCTCTGTGGATGGCACTGTGGGTGACACATATATAGCACCTTATGCTATATATGTGTCATCCACAGATCCCCCCATAACAGTGTCCCTGTGAGTTAATGAGCCCCAATAAAGGGTCTGGGGGCCGGAATCTGGTGTTGTAATGGCAGCGGGGCCCGGTGCACTCACTGTATTCTATCGCACCGGGCCCCGCTCACTGTAATACTAATTTTCATATGTGAACAAGAAGAGAAATCCTCTGCGATCATCTCCCTCTCTGTACTCACAAACTCAGTAGCAGGCAGGCCGGGCGGCAGCGTAACTCACTGACGTCACGCGCCTGCTCCTCCCACTTTATGAATGAAGCAGGAGGAGCAGGCGCGTGACATCAGTGAGTTGCGCTGCCGCCCGGCCTGCCTGCTACTGAGTTTGTGAGTACAGAGAGGGAGAGGATCGCAGAGGATTTCTCTTCTTGTTCACATATAAAAATTAGTATTACAGTGAGCGGGGCCCGGTGCGATAGAATACAGTGAGTGCACCGGGCCCCGCTGCCATTACCACATTGTTATTCTGCGGCGGGTCCCCATCCCTGCCGGGCCCTCAGACCATGTCCGAAGTGCCCGACCGGTCAGTCCGCCCCTGATTAAGGCAGCCGCTGAGATCACTGAATATGATAAACTTAGAAAACTAAAACCAGTGGCAAAACACTTTAGGGAAGCCCATAACTGTAATCCTAGAGGCATCTCCTTTGAAGGGATAGACCGTGTACGACTGGGGATTAGGGGGGGGGGGGGGGGGCAACATAAAACGTTGTCTCCTCCAAAAAGAAACAAAATGGATGGTTCTGCTCAACACTCTGACTGCTCACGGATTGAATGAGGCATTGCGTTTCAAATCCTTTATTTAGTTAAGTTTCTAAGTAGATTTTTTTCAGTGATTTTAACTGTTTCTTAACCTCTTAAGGACATAGGGCGTACAGGTACGCCCTTGTGCCCTGGTACTTAAGGTCACAGGGCGTACATGTACGCCCTGTGTATTTTCGATCACTGCCGTGCGGCTGGCAGTGATCGGAACCCGGTGCCTGCTCAAATCATTGAGCAGGCACCTAGGCTAAATGCGTGGGGGGGTCCCGTGACCCCCCCATGTCGGCGATCGCGGCAAACCGCAGGTCAATTCAGACCTGCGGTTTGCTGCGATTTCTGAAGTTTCTGATCCCCGCGGTCCCTGACCGCGGGGATCAGAAACTTTATATGCCTAAAAAAAAAGTTTTATTCACTCCCCCCTGCACCCCCGAATGATTTTTATGGTGGCGGGAGGTGCAGGGGGAGGGTTGCGGGCGGTGTGGGCGGTGTGGGCGGTGCGGGAGGCGGGCCTCTCAGGCGTCCTGCTGTCCATGGTGCTAAACAGATCTGTGCTGAAAGGCATAGATCTGTTCAGTGTAAGTAAAATACAGTGCAGTACAATATATATTGTTCTGTACTGTATTATACAGACATCAGACCCACTGGATCTTCAAGAACCAAGTGGGTCTGGGTCAAAAAAAAGTGAATAAAAGTGAAAAAAAAGTAAAAATCAAAAAACACATTTATCACTGATAAAAAATGAAAAAAATAAAATTCCCTACACATGTTTGGTATCGCCGCGTCCGTAACGACCTGATCTATAAAACAGTCATGTTACTTTACCCGAATGGTGAACACCATAAAAATAAAAAATAAAAAACTATGATGAAATTGAAATTTTGCCCACCTTACTTCCCAAAAAAGGTAATAAAAGTGATCAAAAAAGTCGCATGTACGCCAAAATTGTAACAATCAAACCGTCATCTCATCCTGCAAAAATCATACCCTACCCAAGATAATCGCCCAAAAACTGAAAAAACTATGGCACTTAGACTATGGAAACACTAAAACATGATTTTTTTTGTTTCAAAAATGAAATCATTGTGTAAAACTTACATAAATAAAAAAAAGTATACATATTAGGTATCGCCGCGTCCATATCGCCCGGCTCTATAAAAATATCACATGATCTAACCCCTCAGATGACCACCGTAAAAAAATAAAAATAAAAAAAGCCATTTTTTGTCATCTTACGTCACAAAAAGTGTAATAGCAAGCAATCAAAAAGTCATATGCACCCCAAAATAGATGCCAATCAAACCGGCATCTCATCCCGCAAAAAATGAGACCCTACTTAAGATAATCTCCCAAAAACTGAAAAAACTATGGCTCTTAGACTATGGAGACACTAAAACATTTTTTTGGTTTTAAAAATGAAATCATTGTGTAAAACTTACATAAACAAAAAAAATTGTATACATATTAGGTATCTCCGCGTCCGTGACAACCTGCTCTATAAAATTACCACATGATCTAACCTGTCAGATGAATGTTGTAAATAACAAAAAAAAAACGGTGCCAAAAAAGCTATTTCTTGTTACCTTGCCGCACAAAAAGTGTAATATAGAGCAACCAAAAATCATATGTACCCTAAACTAGTACCAACAAAACTGCCACCCTATCCCGTAGTTTCTAAAATAGTGTCACTTTTTTGGAGTTTCTACTCTAGGGGTGCATCAGGGGGGCTTCAAATGGGACATGGTGTCAAAAAAACCAGTCCAGCAAAATATGCCTTTCAAAAACCATATGGTGTTCCTTTCCTTCTGCGCCCTGCCGTGTGCCCGTACAGCTGTTTACGACCACATATGGGGTGTTTCTGTAAACTACAGAATTAGGGCCATAAATAATGAGTTTTGTTTGGCTGTTAACCCTTGCTTTGTAACTGGAAAAAAAATATTAAAATGGAAAATCTGCCAAAAAAGTGAAATTTTGAAATTGTATCTCTATTTTCCATTAAATCTTGTGCAACACCTAAAGGGTTAACAAAGTTTGTAAAATCAGTTTTGAATACCTTGAGGGGTGTAGTTTCTTAGATGGGGTCACTTTTATGGAGTTTATAATCTAGGGGTGCATCAGGGGGGCTTCAAATGGGACATGGTGCCAAAAAAACAGTCCAGCAAAATCAGCCCTCCAAAAACCAAACGGCGCACCTTTCACTCTACGCCCCGCTGTGTGCCCGTACAGTAGTTTACGGCCACACATGGGGTGTTTCTGTAAACAGCAGAGTCAGGGCAATGAAGATACAGTCTTGTTTGGCTGTTAACCCTTGCTTTGTTAGTGGAAAAAATGGGTTAAAATGGAAAATTAGGCAAAAAAATGAAATTCTCAAATTTCATCGCCATTTGCCAATAACTCTTGTGCAACACCTAAAGGGTTAACGACGTATGTAAAATCAGTTTTGAATACCTTGAGGGGTGTAGTTTCTTAGATGGGGTCACTTTTAGGGAGTTTCTCCTCTAGGGGTGCATCAGGGGGCTTCAAATGGGACATGGTGTAAATAAACCAGTCCATAAAAATCAGCCTTCCAAAAACCAAACGGCGCACCTTTCACTCTACGCCCCGCTGTGTGGCCGTACAGTAGTTTACGGCCACATATTGGGTGTTTCTGTAAATGGCAGAGTCAGGGCAATAAAGATACAGTCTTGTTTGGCTGTTAACCCTTGGTTTGTTAGTGGAAAAAATGGGTTAAAATGAAAAATTAGACAAAAAAATGAAATTCTCAAATTTCCTCCCTATTTGCCAATAACTCTTGTGCAACACCTAAAGGGTTAACAACGTATGCAAAATCAGTTTTGAATACCTTGAGGGGTGTAGTTTCTTAGATGGGGTCATTTTTGGGTGGTTTCTATAATGTAAGCCTCGCAAAGTGACTTGAGACCTGAACTGGTCCCTAGAAATTGAGTTTTTGTAAATTTCGGAAAAATTTCAAGATTTGCTTCTAAACTTCTAAGCCTTATAACATCCCCAAAAAATAAAATATCATTCCCAAAACAATTCAAACATGAAGTAGACATATGGGGAATGTAAAGTCATCACAATTTTTGGGGGTATTACTATGTATTACAGAAGTAGAGAAACTGAAACTTTGATTTTTGTTAAATTAGGTATTTTTTGGTGCAAAAAAAAATTTTTTTTTTACTCCATTTTACCAGTGTCATGAAGTACAATATGTGACGAAAAAACAATCTCAGAACGGCCTGGATAAGTCAAACCGTTTTAAAGTTATCAGCACTTAAAGGGACTCTGGTCAGATTTTCAAAAAATGGCCTGGTCCTAAGGTGTAAAAAGGCTGTGTCCTTAAGGGGTTAACTCAAACAGTTTTCTGTGTGGCCATATTATGTGATGACTGGAGAGTTGTGAGGATAGAGATGATCCATATACATTGTGAACATGGAGACGGACTACCATGGAAATATTAGGACGGACCTTTATATTTATGATTTGTATCTGATACACTTTGTGGCCATTATGTATCTGTGGGCCTATTGTCACTGTTATGCACTTGGCATCCTAATTACACTATGGGTATTGTACAGCTGATGTGATTCATGATGTTAGGGCAATGCTGCCCCAGTCACACTGGCTATACAAAAATGTTTTCACTTAAATAATTAAGGAGAATTATTTTTGTTGCTAATTATTCTCTATGCACGTAGCACTTTATATGGGAGGATATATACTGCCGATCTAGGTGGGTTGATAGCATGACCACGTTGTTTTTGTTAATTCAGTTATGCTTTGCACCAAAATTATGAATTATGACACTTTCACTATGATATCATTAAAAAGATAGTCTGCACTAGATCTTCAAGTATTAAGTAATTAATCACTTCTGTTTGTTATGGGGAAACAATATTATGCATTTTCTATTTTTCTATATTGGGGCCTGAGGATAGTAGGATATAATCATGATATGTGTGATTATATAGTATATATTGTGTATTTTTCATGCCACTTGTGCTCTTATGATCATGTATGGTATCTATTCATAATATTTTTGTATCATGATTATATTAATATGATATCATGTCTCTTGGCCAAATTATGTGATATTCATAGTGCCGAATGATATGTTATAATAATTGTGACATTATGTACTTACTCTTTTTTAATAGTATTTATGCTTAGATGTATTCAGATGTATTCAGCTCCGCAATAACCGTGATGTTGTATATCCATTCTCTCCTAATACTATTTATGCCTAAATGTATTCAGATGTATTCAGCTCTCCATTTACGCCCTCTGAACAATTGATATCCCCTATGTAGCTTCCCCATACAGGCTCCCCAGTTTGAAGGACTGTGTCTAATATATTAGATATAGTTCGGATACCTCTGTGATCGGATAGGCTGATACAGCGCTGTGCTGTGATGCGCTGTGCGCCGAGTCACGTGGGGACGCTGCTACGTCTCCTTGGGAGGCGGGCTGGAGCGCATAGCTTGCGTTCCACCCCTCCTCCTGACGAGTGCGGCGTCGCCATGATGTACTCGGCGTGCATCATCAGGCATGGAGTGCTCGATAGTAAGTATCAGCTGTTGTAATTACCTATCACGATCATATGCCCTGGAGCTACATGGTGGATACAAATAGGGGGTTATGGTCACACTCTTACTTACCTCCTGACGAAGCTGAGGCGAAACGCGCGTCAAGGTTCCTAGCCTGTCCCGTGCCTGCTTCCTTTACCCTCCATCATGTCTTATGGTATGCCTTAATTGTCTATCTGTTGTCCATAGATGAGCTCCCTCATATCCTTTATAATAGGGCTTGGTGTGTGTGGTCTCACTTATGTGAGGGCTCTACATATATATATATTTTTTTTACCTTTGCATTGCTAGACTCTAGTAGCTGAGATCCATCTGGCGGCTATGCACCAGAGTGACGATCACATTTACTAACATTAGAATAGTCATATTTTATGTGCTATTGTATTGTGAATCACCCTGCTGCATATTATTGGTATACTTGACATGTGTTCCATCCGTTTGGCGGGTAGCAGAGACACTGGCCAGTGGATTGCGGCATCCAGGTTTTTCTGCTGACTCTTCATATTCTTTTCTTGTTATCTCTAAAATTTTAATAATCATGATATGTTTATTATAATTAAATAAAGTATATATTTTTCGAATACATTGGGCATTCATTTGTTGTTTGTTTAACAACATTATAGGTTTATATGGTTGTCTCTTCTCTGCCCTAAACTACGGTTTTATAGTGAGGCTTTTTTGTTTGGTTCTCGGCTCCTGATTGGTCTACCCCGGGCGTGTTTGGCTCCAGATCTCCCACTGCTTCCACCCTGCTGGCTCATCGTTATGCTGCCATCCTGCAGCTGTCTCATGGGCCTGCTGCCTCCCTCACTCCCTGATGATGATCATGCACCTTCTTCACCCGGCTTCCACATGCGATCAGCTACATGGTTATCTACTACTGTCTGGTTTTCACTTATGTCACCTTCACCAATCCCAAGGCCATGTCCCTGACAGCTCACAACAGATGCTTCCACCTGACTGTCATCAGACTCATCATTGCTAGTTGCACACCAAAGGTAGGACCCAAAGGTTCTCTCCTCCAAGTCTGTGCTGGCCTGTAGCTGCTGACTGTCCTTCCTAAGCTCGTCCTCAATGGAAAGCTGAGCAGAGCCGGCAGCATGCATTACTTCCCAAGCAGAAGGAGTAGAAAAAGAAAGAGGCAGTTACAGGCAAAGGCACAGAGCTTGTTCCTGGGCCGTGTCAACTAAGTGTGGTGTCAGAGGAACCCACAGATTCCTGGCTGTGTGTATCTGTTGTCAGGGCCGTCTTTAATATTGATTGGACCCTGGGCAAAAATTTACTTGGGCCCCCTGGATCCCGCCTTCCCACACCTTAGCAGGCAATCACACCCTCCACCACAACACACACAAAATCCACACATCTGGTAGAGTACAGTGAATGACTGTAAATACTTCCAGTTCTAAAGACTCCAGCGGCACCGCTCTGCAGGAAGGAGACCGGGGCTCGGCTCACCCTAGTGTTACAGTGCACCCCAGCACCCCACAGTATGCAGTATAGCACCCTATAGTATACAGCACCACACAGTATGCAGTATAGCACCCCACAGTATATAGTAGAGCAGCATAGCAGCCCACAGTATACAACACCTCACAGTATACAGTAGAGCAGTATAGCACCTCACCGTATACAGCACCCCAAACTATACACGATACAGCAGCCCACACTATACAGCCCCCCACACTATACAGTACAGCAGTATAGCACTCCACAATATACAGCACCCACAGTATACAGCCCCCCACAGTATACAGCCCCCCACAGTATACAGTACAGCAGTATAGCACTCCACAATATACAGCCCCCCACAGTATACCGCCCCCCACAGTATACAGCCCCCCACAGTATACACTCCCCCACACTATACAGCACCCCACTATACAGTAGTTTACATTATATTAGCATAACAGCCCCTGTCACCTTTTCTGATGTAATATTCACAGAAAAAGCTCCACAGTTAAGGTAAACTTCTACAGCAACACTCCTGGTAGAGAGAAAGGACCTTGATGACCTCATAGCTATGTGACCAGTAATATTGGTAGGTTACTGGTCACATGGTGATGATGTCATCTAAGGTCCTAGAGAATCACAGCTCTCACAGTACGCTGCCTGGAGTGCCGGCAGGCATGGCAGCACCCCCTGTGTATCTGACAGCCTGACACCCAGGGCAGTGGCTAGCAGGGCTCAAGAGGCAGCTGCCTTGGGCCCACCAGGAGCAACTGGGCCCGGGGCAGCTGCCCCTTTTGCCCCTTGTTAAAGACGGCCCTGTCTGTTGTCATCTGAGATGATTGAGTCAACCTGGTCAAATCACAGCCGCTGGATTACAGTGGCAGCTCTAGCCTGCTGCTGCTTCTACCACCACCCCTTCTTCTGCTGTTACTTGTGCCGGCTAAAGCAACATTTTTGTCACTGCCCATTCCTTTTGAGGGCCCAGGCACCTGTCTGTTGGCCATAGTGCATATTAACTAAATCAGTAATGTAACAGATTAAGTATAAATGGGGCAGCAAGTGTACTAGATAAGAGTGCCTATATTTTAGACCGCCTAACGCTGCCTTTATGACCCCTGTGCACCGCTAGTTGCAAGTACGAAGTGATACTGCACAGTAAGTCTATGTATAACAGAAAAGATTAGGTAAAAATGGCAGAGTAAGTGCATTAGATAAGCACATCTATACTGTATATTAGACCACCTGTTGGCAATGATTCTGATGCACAGTAAAACTACAGTGCCTTGCAAAAGTATTCACCCCTTTGACTTTTTTCGTATTTTGGGGCCTCACAACCTAGAATTAACATGGATTGTTTGAGTATTTGTATCATTTAAGTAACAGAACATACCCACAACTTTGAAGTTTTTTTTATTTTTATTGTGAAGCAAACAACAAATAGGACAAAATAACAGAAAAAGTAAATGTGCATAACTATTCACCCCCCTAAAGTCAATACTTTGTAGAGCCACCTTTTGCGGCAATCACAGCTCCAAATCGCTTTGGATAAGTCTCTATGAGCTTGCTACATCTTACCACTGGGATTTTTGCCCATTCCTCCTTGCAAAACTGCTCCAGCTCTTTCAAGTTGGATGCTTTGCGCTTGTGAACAGCAATCTTTGAGTCTGACCACAGATTTTTTCTATTGGATTGAGATCTGGGCTTTGACTAGGTGTCACGGCGGACGGGATCTCAGATACACAGATAAACCAACAAACCAGATTCTAAGCGAGAAGCAGGGGAAGGGTCACCTCCTAGCAAATCCCTGACTTCTCTCCCTACCCTGCTAAGCCCACATTCAGACCTTGATGGTTGGAATAATGTGTCCTCGTGCCTGGGCTAAAATACCCTAGGATCCCTGAGATGGTGAAAAGGGGAATAGGAGCAGCCTGCTCCCTCAGAACCTGGAGGGGACAGAAGACACACAAACAACCTAGACAGCCAACAACAAAAACAGAAACCAAACGTATCTGATCTGAGCTGGAACAGACAATCCTTCCTTCCTTACTTCCAAGGCCAGACTGATTTATATAACCCGCACAGAACACTGGGATTGAGTGAGATTTAAACCAATGACCCCACCCAGTGCACCTGAAGGGAGGCGGATCCAGCACGACTCCAAAACAAAACAAAAAACTAAACACGTGCTGCTATTCTGGCCAACCTCCGCACATAGTCAGAGCAGGGCATGACAGTACCCCCCCTTCTACGGGCGACCTCCGGACACCCCGGACCAACCTTATCCGGATGGGATCTAGGAAAAGCCCTCACCAGTCGGCTGGCACTGACATCCAGCGGCGGAACCCACATCCTCTCCTCAGGGCTGTATCCCCTCCAGTGTACCAGGTACTGAAGGGAACCCCAAAGAACTCTAGAGTCGAGAACCCTGGAGATCTCGAACTCCAAATTTCCATCGACCAGAACAGGAGGAGGAGGCAATGGCGATGGTTCCACCTGTTTCACGTATTTTTTCAGTAAAGACCTGTGGAACACATCATTGATCCTCCAAGTCTGCGGAAGATCCAGCCGAAACGCTACTGGATTGATCACCGCAGATATTTTGTACGGACAAATAAATCTTGGACCCAGTTTCCAAGATGGCACTCTCAATTTAATATTTTTAGTGGACAACCACACCAGATCACCCACACAAATGGTCCGGACCATTCACACGTCTCTTGTCAGCCATTCGCTTATACCTCTCACCCATCTTCTCCAAATTCCCTTGGATCCTCTCCAGGTTTTGATTAGTACTCTCTGTCTGTCCATTCAACTGTGGATGAAAAGCCGAAGAGAACGAAAGTTGAATGCCAAGCCGAGAACAGAACGCCCTCCAAAACCTGGAGACAAACTGCATGCCCCTATCAGAGACCACATCCGAAGGAATACCATGCAATTTCACGATATTATCAACAAAAATCTGCGCAAGAGTCTTGGTGTTAGGCAGACTAGTTAATGATATAAAATGAGCCATTTTACTGAAACGGTCAACTACCACCAAAATTATTGTTCTTCCAGAGGAACTCGGCAGATCCATAATAAAGTCCATAGACAAGTGCGTCCAAGGACGAGACGGAATAGACAATGGAAGAAGTGAACCAGCCGGTCGAGTATGAGCAACCTTTGACCGAGCGCAGGTTTCACAAGCTGCCACGTAATCCTCAATGCTCTTACATAACCCTGGCCACCAGAACCTCCGGGACACCAGATCACAGGTGGACTTACCACCAGGATGTCCAGCAAGGACAGTATCATGATGTTCCTTGAATAACTTTTATCGCAGACCTTCAGGAACAAACAACCTCCCTGGGGGACAAGAGCCAGGAGCCCCCTCCTGGGCTCCCAACACCTCCATCTCCAATTCGGGGTACAGAGCGGAGACCACCACCCCATCAGCCAAAATCGGAGCCGGATCCTCTGAATCACCTCCCCCAGGAAAGCTGCGAGACAAGGCATCTGCCTTGACGTTCTTGACCCCTGGGCGAAAGGTAACCACAAAATTGAACCTGGTAAAAAACAGTGACCATCTGGCCTGTCTAGGGTTCAGACGCTTGGCAGATTGCAGGTAAGCCAAATTCTTATGATCTGTATATACTGTAACGGGGTGAGACGTCCCCTCCAACCAGTGACGCCATTCCTCAAAGGCCAACTTGATAGCCAGCAACTCTCTATCACCAACATCATAATTCTTCTCGGCGACCAAGAGCTTCTTGGAGAAAAAAGCACACAGGACCCATTTGCCAGAAGATGAACCCTGCGACAGCACCGCTCCAACCCCCACTTCTGATGCATCAACCTCCACCACAAATGGCTGAGACACATCGGGCTGCACCAGAATGGAAGCAGACGCAAAACACTCCTTAATAGCCGAAAAGGCCTGCAATGTCTCATCCGACCAGACAGAGACGTCGGCGCCCTTCTTAGTCATATCAGTGAGAGGTCTTACAATGGTAGAATAGTTCAAAATAAATTTTCTATAATAATTAGTAAACCCCAAAAACCGCATCAAAGCTTTCAGATTCTCTGGTCGGTCCCATTCCAGAACCGCCTGGACCTTTTCGGGGTCCATACGAAAACCAGAGTCAGAAAGCAGATATTCCAAGAACCGAAGCTCCTGCACTGAAAACACACATTTCTCCAATTTGGCATACAATTTATTCTCCCAAAGGATCGTCAAAACCTGTCTCACATGATCCTGATGGGTCTTCAGATCAGTAGAGGTAATTAAAATGTCATCCAAGTAAACCACCACGAACCTCCCCACCAAATGATGGAAAATGTCATTGACGAATCGCTGAAATACCGCTGGCACGTTCGTCAACCCAAAAGGCATAACCAGATTCTCAAAATGACCCTTGTGCTTATTGAAGGCCGTTTTCCACTCATCCCCCTCCTTGATTCTGATCAGATTGTAGGCCCCTCTCAAATCCAACTTGGAGAACACCTTGGCTCCAACAATCTGATCAAAAAGGTCAGAGATCAAAGGCAGGGGATATGGATCCCGGACCGTAATACGGTTCAATTCCCGGAAATTCAAACAAGGTCTCACCGATCCATCTTCTTTTTTTACAAAGAACAAACCTACTGCCACCGGAGACTTAGATGGCCTAATATGACCTTTTGCCAAACTCTCGGCGACATACTTTCTCATGAACTCTCTTTCGGGTTGAGAAAAATTGTAAAGCCGAGATTTTGGCAATTTAGCCCCTGGGATGAGATTAACTGGACAATCATAGTCACGATGAAGGGGCAATTCCTGAGCCCCACACTCTGAAAAGACATCCGCAAAATTTGAGAGATACTGAGGTAAAGCCGTAGATAGATGTGCCAAGACAATTTTCCGAACAAAACTCACTCCAACCAATGATTTGTCTCGCTTGCCAATCTATAATTGGGTTATTTTTAGTCAACCATGGTAACCCCAAAACTATAGGAGCCGGCAAATCCTTCAGGACAAAACAAGACATAATTTCAACATGTGAATCACCCACCCTTAAGTGAATACCATGAGCAATATGAGTGAGACTCCTTTGAGAAAGAGGGGAAGAATCAATTGCAAAAATCGGAATCTCTCTTTCTAAATTGCAAGTACTTCGACCCAGATTTTGAAGAAAAAGAAAGTCAATTAGGTTTACCCCAGCACCACAGTCAAGGAATACTTCTAGCGCCACCATAGCTGGAAGGAGAAAACAGGAATTACAGGGAGCTTGCATGCGT
Source organism: Bufo bufo (assembly GCF_905171765.1). Lineage (NCBI taxonomy): Eukaryota > Metazoa > Chordata > Amphibia > Anura > Bufonidae > Bufo > Bufo bufo. The sequence continues at coordinate 90,150,871 of NC_053389.1, read as the reverse complement.
GCCTGCTCCACCACACCATTCACCATTTTTTCTTTTTCTCTTCCACCTGCGGTTTAACAAAAGGACAAGAAAAAATAAAATGACCACTTTTCCCACAGTAGTAACATAGTTTGTGCAATTTCCTAAAGTCTCTACTACCAGAACGGCAAGAAACCTGACCCAGCTGCATGGGTTCCTCCCCTACCCCAGAGTTACCTGTAACATCACCCTGGGAAGCAGTAGAGACGAAACCACTCACAGAAGGGATCCCTTGCGCAGAGGGAGCCCTACCTCTTTCTCTAATACGTCTATCTAACCGTACTGCCAAAGACATTGCATTCTCCAAAGAATCTGGGTACTCATGAAAAGCAAGGGCATCTTTCAATCTCTCAGATAACCCCTGACAAAACTGACTACGTAACGCGGGATCATTCCACTCTGATTCGGTAGCCCATCTCCTAAACTCAACACAGTAAGCCTCTGCAGTATGTTCACCCTGTAATAAATTACGTAATCTCGATTCCACTATCGAGACCCGATCTGGGTCATCGTAGATTAATCCCAGGGCCTTAAAAATTCCTCCACCGACCGGAGGGCCCGAGAACCGGGCGGCAGAGAAAAGGCCTAGGATTGTGCGTCCCCTTTAAGCAGAGAAATTATTATACCTATCCTTTGACTTTCATCACCTGACGACGATGGACGCAGCCGAAAATACAATTTGCAAGACTCTCTAAAACGGATAAAGTCATCCGTACCCCCTGCAAATCTATCAGGAAGAGCAACTTTAGGCTCCCCACAAATTTGACCTGCACCTGATGCCAGAGCATTCTGGCACCGTGTGACCGAACCACGTAGCTCCGCAACCTCTAGGGATAGCCCCTGCATGCGGTCAACTAACGCATCAATTGACGCCATCACAAAACCACTGAGCAATGACAGTCAAAGTATTGGCGGGTTATAATGTCACGGCGGACGGGATCTCAGATACACAGATAAACTAACAAACCAGATTCTAAGCGAGAAGCAGGGGAAGGGTCACCTCCTAGCAAATCCCTGACTTCTCTCCCTACCCTGCTAAGCCCACATTCAGACCTTGATGGTAGGAATAATGTGTCCTCGTGCCTGGGCTAAAATACCCTAGGATCCCTGAGATGGTGAAAAGGGGAATAGGAGCAGCCTGCTCCCTCAGAACCTGGAGGGGACAGAAGACACACAAACAACCTAGACAGCAAACAACAAAAACAGAAACCAAACTTATCTGATTTGAGCTGGAACAGACAATCCTTCCTTCCTTGCTTCCAAGGCCAGACTGATTTCTATAACCCGCACAGAACACTGGGATTGAGTGAGATTTAAACCAATGACCCCACCCAGTGCACCTGAAGGGAGGCGGATCCAGCACGACTCCAAAACAAAACAAAAAACTAAACATGTGCTGCTATTCTGACCGACCTCCGCACATAGTCAGAGCAGGGCATGACACTAGGCCATTCCAACCAATTTACATGTTTCCCCTTTAACCACCCAAGTGTTGCTTTAGCAGTTTTTTTGGGGTCATTGTCCTGCTGGAAGGTGAACCTCCATACCAGCCTCAAATCATGCACAGAGTGGTACAGGTTTTGTTTGAGAATATCCCTGTATTTAGCACCATCCATCTTACCCTCAACTCTGATCAGTTTGCCAGTCCCGGCTGCTGAAAAACATCCCCACAGCATGATGCCGCAACCACCATGTTTCACTGTGGGGAAGGTGTTCTTTGGGTGATGTGTTGGGTTTGCGCCAGACATAGCGTTTTCTTTGATGGCCAAAAAGTTTAATTTTAGTCTCATCAGACCAGAGCACCTTTCTCCATACATTTTGTGAGTCTCCCACATGCCTTTTTGCAAACTCACAACGTGCCTTTTTGTTTTTAGCTGAAAGTAATGGCTGTCTTCTGGCCACTCTGCCATAAAGCCCAACTCTATGGAGCGTGCGACTTATTGTCGTCCTATGTATAGATACTCCAGTCTCTGCTGTGGAACTCTGCAGCTCCTCCAGGGTTACCTTAGTTCTCTGTGCTGCCTCTCTGAATAATACCCTCCTTGCCCGGTCTGTGAGTTTTGGTGGGTAGCCGTCTCTTGGCAGGTTTGCTGTTGTGCCATGTTATTTCCATTTGATTATGATAGATTTGATGGTGCTCCTAGGTATCATCAAAGATTTGGATATTTTTATATAACCTACTTGTACTTCTCAACAACATTGTCTATTACTTGTTTGGAGAGTTCCTTGGTCTTCATGGCAGTGTTTGGTTAGTGAAGCCTCCTGCTTAGGTGTTGCAGCTTCTGGGGTTTGTATACGTAATGACAGATCATGTGACGCTTAGATTGCACACAGGTGGACATCATTTCACTAATTATGTGACTCCTGAAGGTATTTGGTTGCAACAGAGCTTTTTATGAGTTTTCTAACAAAGGGGGTGAATACATACGCACATGACAATTTTCTGTTCATATATTTCTCATTTCACTTCACCAACTTAGACTAGCAAATAAAAATTAGATTTTCCCTGAAATAGCTGTAAAAAACAAACAAAAATATTTTTTCACTAGATCTTCAATAAAGATGGCGGCGGCCAGCCCATCACAAGCAAATTGATGAGGTACGTATGATCTAAATTACTTTTTTTTAAATGTTATACTCTGTTATTGCTGTCAGTTGCTGCAATAAGCTCAGAACGCAGCATCTGAGGGGTACAATAACGGGGAGCTGCTCAATTGCGGATCCCTGTCATGGCATACACTGCTTACATAGAAATGCCTTTTGTGACAAAGTAATTCGTCACAAAACTAATTTTTTGGTAAAATTCGACGAAGCAGCCAAATCAAATTTTTGAATACTTCACTCATCACTATTTGTAATCCTTACATTTTCTGTGAAACTCTGACCACAGTCATAATGGCAGTTTGGCTTAAGCGGCGCTGCACCTTTGAGACATAAAGAAGACATTACAGCAAACGCTATTTTCTGCCTTTCATATGCCATTAAGTTTCCATTACACGGGTAAATGAATTATACACAAAATTTCTTAGCTTCAATAGGAAAACAGTAGATGGGATATGACTTCTCATTAATCTGGTGGCAGCATACAAAGGTGTGTTTAATGCTAGTGTTGGCAGATTAACAAATTGCACAGTTAATATCACACCAATACTCGATACACCTGCTAGGCCGCTGAAGGGAAAAAAGAAAAAGTTTAATGGAGCTTATTAAGTAGTTAAACACTTTAGGACAATCAGTTTAGGAGATTTTATGAACCCATCAACTGCCTAAGTAAACCTTTCAAACATTAGGTATTATAATGGTGCTGGTAGTTTGACCCTTCTCTAATATGTTCTCAATGCCTTTAACAAGCAGGAGCAATGTGATAATTAATGGGGTCGTCCAGGATTAGAAAATATGTGGCAGTTTTCTTCCAGAAACAGTACCACAGGTTGTGCCTGGCATTGGAGCTCTGCTCAATTGAAATGAATGGGGCTGAGCTACAATAACACACAGAAATTGTAGACTGGTGGGGTACCGTGGGACACATTTACTGTAGTGTTTGCGCCTGTTTTTAGGCATAAAAATTCTATTTTAGACAGTTTTTTCTGTTTCATTTACCACTGAAAAAATGTGCCTGTTCACCTATTTAGATTTTTTATACTAATTCAGAAGTTTTCTAACTTTTGCACTTATTTTCCGACCTATTTATGAGGGCGCTCCTTGTTTTATGCCAGATTAGTCATTAAACAATCTCATTTTATACTGAACTCCAGGGTTTGCGTGCTTTTCCGCACCTGTTTTAATTGGTGAGTTGTGCCACATTTTGGCTACTTTCATGGAGCCATGCACCTTATTTCAGCTTACTTGCACCACATTTTCATGGGAATACTACAGAGATGAGCGAATCGAAGCTGTCGAAGTGGAATTCGATCCGAATTTCAGGAAAAATTTGATTTGGAATGAATGTGAATTTCCTTGCGCTTCGTGGTAACGAATCAAATTTTTCTAAAATGGCGGCTACACATGTGAGGACATGGGGCAAGGAACTCTGGTAAGGCGGGATGACCCATAATGCCATGCATGCAGCCAATCAGAGGCCAGCCAGCCCTGTGATGTCACAGCCCTATAAATACGGCGGACATCTTGGATTCAGACATTTTCCAGTGTTCGGAGTGCAGGGACAGATGTGAGAAGGCACTAGGGACAGCAATAGGAAAAACCTCATTGTGACCAAGAAACTGAAAACACGATTTAGAAGTGAAGGGAAAGGATAGGGAGGAATAGTTTCACAGCATCTTAGTGCAGAGAAAGACATCAGAAGGCGCTAGGGACAGTGCTAGAAAAGTGATTTACAAGTGCAGGGAAAGATTATTTGGGGATCCAAATAGCCATTATACAGCTCTGTCATTCCAGCAATTTGTTCTTGGGGTGCAAGTGATATGTTGAAAAGCCTTATGTTGAAAAGGCTTATATCTGTGGAAAAATAAAAATATATATGCAGTTCACTTCTGCAGTTATATGTGGTGAAAGTGTTTAGTGCTGTATTTCAGTACAAAAAGATAAAATATATACGCAGTTCACTTCTGCAGCTATATGTGTTGAAAGCATTTAGTGGCATATTTCATTACAAATAGAAACATTTATTCTCAGTTCACTTCTGCAGCTATATGTGGTTAAAGTGTTTAGTGGCGTATTTCAGTAGAAAAATCAAAATATATAAGCAGTTCACTTCTGCAGCTATATGTGGTCAAAGCGTTTATTGGCGTTTCTCATTATGAAAAGAAAAATATATATGCAGTTCATTTCTGCAGCTATATGTGGTGAAAGCGTTTAGTGGTGTATTTCATTACAAAAAGAAAAACATATACGCAGTTCACTGTTGTAGTTATATGTGGTGAAAGCATTTAGTGATGTATTTCAGTACAAAAAGAAAAATATATACGCAGTTCACTGTTGCAGTTATTTGCGGAAAAAGCGTTTAGTGACATATTTTAGTACAAAAAATATATATTTACGCAGTTCACTGTTGCAGTTATTTGAGGTAAAAGAGTTTAGTGGCCTATTTCAGTACAAAAAGAAAAATATGTTCTCAGTTCACTTCTGCAGCTATATGTGGTGAAAGCGTTTAGAGGACTTTTTCAGTACAAAAAGAAAAAAATATATGCACTTCACTGTTGCAGTTATTTGTGGCGAAAGCATTTAGTGGCCTATTTCTGTACAGAAAGAAATATATATATATGCGCACTTTACTGTTGCAGTTATTTGTGGTGAAAGCATTTAGTGGCCTATTTCAGTACAGAAAGAAAAATATATACTCAGTTCACTTTTGCAGTTGTATGTGTTGAAATCGTTTAGTGGCCTAATTCAGTACAAAAAGAAAAATATATATGCACTTCACTGTTGCAGTTATTTGTGGTGAACCTATTTTGTGGCCTATTTCAGTACAAAAAGAAAAATATATACACATTTCACTGTTGCAGTTATTTGTGGTGATAGCGTTTAGTGGCCTATTACAGTACAAAAAGAAAAATATATTCTCAGTTTTCTTCTGCAGTTATATGTGTTGAAAGTGTTTAGTGCCCTATTTCAGTGCAAAAATAAAAATATATACGCATTTAACTGTTGCAGTTATTTGTGGTGAAAGCGTTTAGTGGCCTATTTTAGTACAAAAAGAAAAAAATATACGCATTTCACTGTTGCAGTTATTTGTGGTGAAAGCGTTTAGTGGCCTATTTCGGTACAAAAAGAAAAATATATACTCAGTTCACTTTTGCAATTATATGTGTTGAAAGCGTTTCGTGCCCTATTTCAGTACAAAAAGAAAAATATATACGCATTTCACTGTTGCAGTTATTTGTGGTGAAAGTATTTATTGGCCTATTTCAGTACAAAAAGAAAAATATATTCTCAGTTCACTTCTGCAGTTATGTGTTGAAAGTATTTATTGGCCTATTTCAGTACAAAAAGAAAAATATATACACACTTCACTGTTGCAGTTATTTGTGGTGAAAGCGTTTAGTGGCCTATTTCAGTACAAAAAGAAAAATATATACGCATTTCACTTCTGCAGTTATATGTATTAAATGCATTTAGTGGCCTATTTAAGTACAAATATATATATATATATATATATATATATATACGCACTTCACTGTTTGCCTGTTATTTGTGCTGAAAGCATTTAGTGGCCTTTTCAGTACAGAAAGAAAAATATATACTCAGTTCACTTTTGCAGTTCACATATGCCCCCAATACCTGTTTTTCATGTCTGAGCTTTCATTCCCCCCTGGAAGATATCACATTATACTAGCAGATCTATTTACTTTCTCCCCTTCTTGTTTTGTTGAATACATAACTTTATTGATACACAAACCTGGCTGCACTGCACAGTGATGAGTCACAGGCTGGTTACGCCCCCACACTGCTCTGTCTGCAGCATACTCCCACTACAACTCCTGTGTCTGTCTACACCCAGACATGAATCTACTTCTCACCCAGTGTCTAAATCCCATTACTGACTGTCCATAGGCTCTGCCCTCATGTGTATCTAATCCTATCCTGTGTGATGCAGCCTGCTGAGCTGTGTATCTAATCTCATCACTGACTGTCTGCAGGCTCTTCCATCACCATTTCCAGAGTGTGATAAACAGCTGGAATCAGCAAGCGTATCCAATCACATCTGTATCTAATTCTATCCTGTATGTGTGCCTGATACACATCCTGTTGTGTGCGATACTGCCCACGGAAGTGCATATCTAATCCCATCTTCTATGATACTGCCTGCTGAAGTGTGTGTCTAATTCCATCTTCTATGATGCAGTGTGCTAAAATGTGTATCTAATCCCATTTTGTATGATACTAGCTGCTGAGCTGTGTATCTAATCCCATTTTGTATGACACAGCCTGCTGAGTGGTGTATCTAAGCCTATCTTGTATGATCCTGCCTGCTGAGCTGTTTATCTAAACCCTTATGCACACGACCATATCCATTTTGCAATCCACAATTTTGGCAGTCCCACTGAGTTTCATGGATTTGAGGTCCTCATTTTGGACATGTTCTACCCTTACTGGAACTGACATACGGATATAAAAAAAACACTGATGACGTCCATGTGCTTTCCACATCCGTATGTCAGTTCTGCGAAAGATAGAACATGTCCTATTCTGGTCCTCATAATGCAGATCTAAAACCCATAGAACTCAATGGGACTGCAAAAAAAATGTGAATCGCACACTGACAGTAACCTTATTTACTGGATCCGCGACTTGCAGACCGCAAAACAGATATGGTCCTGTGCACGAGCCCTATCACTTATACTCAGTTCCCATAACAGTGACATCCACAGTGTCCCCATAACAGTGACATCCACAGTGCCCCCATAACAATCACATCCACAGTGCCCCCATAACAATCACATCCACAGTGCCCCATAGCAGTGACGTCCACAGTGCCCCCCATAAAAGTGACATCCATAGTGCCCCCCATCAGTGGCGTAGGGATCGCCATAGCAACGGCTATGGGGCCCTACGCCACTGGGGGGCCCGTCCGACCGCATTAATTTTTTTATTTTTTTATTAACACACACAGAAACTACACACAGGCAGCCAGGAGGTGGCGTAACTACCGGGAAGCAGCTGCTTCGGGGCCCGACAGTTTATTTTCAAGTTAGTTAAATATCGATGTCTTAATGTTCAGGACCCCTTCACAGCAGTGGTCTTAATGTTCAGGCCCCCTTCACAGCAGCGGTCTTAATGTTCAGGCCCCCTCGCTAATGTGATCTAATCTTACTGTATTCTAAAGTCTCCTGATGTGTCTGGGATTCGAACCCACAACCTCCAATGTATTAGTGTATCAGAGGCAAAGCATTTACCCTCACAACCATAAAGGAGGCATTGCAACTGATTGAAAACATTTGACACTTCTACTGTTATAGCTGGCTAAGTGTACATCTATACATATGACAGCTGCCCCAACACACCCAGCACTGCTATATCTCTATGTGACAGCTATCCCAGCACACGCAGCTCTGCTATATCTCAATATATGAGCAGCTGTCATGTGTATAGATGTACACTTAGCCAGCTATAACAGTGGAAGTCTCATAATTTTTCAGACAGCAGCAAGGCAGCTCTTTTGGTCTTGTGGTTAGGTGCTCTGCCTCTGATACAGAAGGTCGTGGGTTCGAATCCCAGCAGAAACCTTTTCTGAAATACAAGCAGTGACTCCATATATGGACATACAGGGCGGGACACAATACAGGGAGGGACACAGGAAGAGGCTGCATCGCATCGCTGACATGGAGATAAGTAGAAGTGTTTATTATTTTGTTTTTTATACCCGACTGTTACTGCCATGGGGGGAGAGGGGACACTTGATGCTGGCACATGGGGGGAGGGGGGTTGGTACCTGACCTGATACTGGCACCTGGGGGGGGGTTGGCACCTGATACTGACTGGCACATGGGGGAGGGGGGAGGCACCTGATACTGTGGATGGCACTGTTTAGGGGAGGGGGATCTGTGTATGGCACTATTTAGGGGAGGGGGGATCTGTTGATGGAACTATTTAGGGGAGGGGGGGATCTGTTGATGGCACTGTTTAGGGGAGAGGGATCTGTTGATGGCACTATTTAGGGGAGGGGGATCTGTGGATGGAACTGTTTAGGGGAGAGGGATCTGTGGATGGCACTATTTAGGGTAGGGGGATCTGTGTATGGCACTATTTAGGGGAGGGGGGTTGGTACCTGACCTGATACTGGCACCTGGGGGGGGGTTGGCACCTGATACTGACTGGCACATGGGGGAGGGGGGAGGCACCTGATACTGTGGATGGCACTGTTTAGGGGAGGGGGATCTGTGTATGGCACTATTTAGGGGAGGGGTATCTGTGTATGGCACTATTTAGGGGAGGGGGGATCTGTTGATGGCACTATTTAGGGGAGGGGGATCTGTTGATGGCACTATTTAGGGGAGGGGGATCTGTGGATGGAACTGTTTAGGGGAGAGGGATCTGTGGATGGCACTATTTAGGGGAGGGGGATCTGTGTATGGCACTATTTAGGGAAGGGGGATCTGTTGATGGCACTATTTAGGGGAGGGGGATCTATGGATGGCACTGTTTAGGGGAGGGGGATCTGTGGATGGCACTGTCATGGGGAGGGGGATCTGTGTATGGCACTATTTAGGGGAGGGGGGATCTGTGTATGGCACTATTTAGGGGAGGGGGGATCTGTAGATGGCACTATTTAGGGGAGGGGGATCTGTGGATGGCACTATTTAGGGGAGGGGGATCTGTGGATGGCACTATTTAGGGGAGGGGGATCTGTGGATGGCACTATTTAGGGGAGGGGGATCTGTGGATGGCACTATTTAGGGGAGGGGGATCTGTGGATGGCACTATTTAGGGGAGGGGGATCTGTGGATGGCACTATTTAGGGGAGGGGGATCTGTTGATGGCACTATTTAGGGGAGAGGGATCTGTGGATGGCACTATTTAGGGGAGGGGGATCTGTGGATGGCACGGGGGGGGGGGGCATAATTTTTTTTTGCTATGGGGCCTATGCATTTCTAGGTACGCCCCTGCCCCCCATAACAGTGACATCCACATTTCTCCCATAGCAGTGACATCCACAGTGCGTCCATAACAGTGACATTCACAGTGCGTCAATAACAGTGACATCCACAGTGCCCCCCATAACAGTGACGTCCACAGTGCCCCATAGCAGTGATATCCACAGTGCCCCATAACAGTGATATCCACAGTGCCCCATAACACTGACATCCACAGTGCATCCATAATAGTGACATCCACAGTGCTCCCATAACAATGACATCCACAGTGCCCCCATAACAGTGACATCCACAGTGCATCCATAACAGTGACATCCACAGTGCATCCATAACAATGACATCCACAGTGCGTCCATAACAGTGACATCCACAGTGCCCCCATAACAATGACATCCACAGTGCGTCCATAACAGTGACATCCACAGTGCATCCATAACAGTGACATCCACAGTGCTCCCATAACAGTGACATCCACAGTGCCCCCATACCAGTGACATCCACAGTGCCCCATAACAGTGACATCCAGTGCCCCTAGTGCCATCCAATGCCCCCTTGTGCCATCCATTGCCCCCATGTACCATCCATTGCCCCATTGTGCCATTCATTGCCCCCTTGGGCCATCCAGTGCCTTCTGTTTGCCATCCAGTACCCCCTTGTGCCATCCAGTGCCCCACTTGTGCCATCAATTGACCCACTTGTGCCATCCAGTTCACCTATTGTGCCAACCATTGCCTCCTTGTGCCATCCAGTGCCCCACTTGTGCCATCAATTGAACCCTTTGTGCCATCCAGTTCCCCTATTGTGCCAACCATTGCCTCCTTGTGCCAGCCATTGCCCCCATTGTGCCATTAATTACCCCCTTGTGCCATCCAGTTCACCTATTGTGCCAACCATTGTCCCCCTGTGCCATCCAGTGCCCTCCTTGTGCCATCCAGTGCCCCCTGTGACATGCACAGCATAGCAATCAGCTTCTGTGGCTGTTCGCTATGCTGTCACTCCTGCACAGCGCTTACATCGCGCTGTGTAGGAGTCAGTACAGGCTTCACATATAAGCCTATACGATACAGAGAGCAGCCGGCGGTCCTGCACATACGCACTAGCGTTCAGCCTAGTGCGCTGTGAAGACTGCCGGCTGGCACTTTCCCCAGCAGGAGGTGGTGACGTCACTCGTGAGATCCATCTCCTGCTGGAGAAAGGAAGGGAAGACAGGAAGATAAGAAGACGGACTTCGGCCGGAAGCACTAAAGCCATCTGGAGGGACCAAGTGACCGGGAGGCAGATCTGAAGAACGGCTGCACTCTGGAAGGTAAGTATGTGACCAATAATCTTTCCTCCACAGGTTAGTATCTAATAGTCAAAAAAAGGTTAAGCCCGGAGAACCTCTTAAATTGTATTTGCTACAAAATGGCACTGTTCACTTTTAAAAAATCCTATATTTTGGGTAATGGCCTCTCCCTAGTGGCACTCAGCACGTCTGTTTTGGCTTTTAATAGTAAGAATAATAATAATTTGTATTTATAGAAGCTACTGTATGTAGTGAGGAGAGGACCTAAGACTGAACTTTGGGGAACCCCAACTGCAAGGGCAAAAGAAGAAGATGTTGATCCAGTGAATGATACACTGAGAGATAGGAAGAAAACTGAAAAAGAGCAGCGTCTTTAAGACCAAAAGATTGAAGCATACCTAGCAGGAGCTGGTGGCTTGGCAGAATTGGTTTCTCCATAGATGGTCATGTTGCAGTCAATGCCCATGTGATGGGACTGTACAAGAAGCTTTCTCTTAGTTTACTCAGCATACTTACTTTCTTTAAACTAGGCACATAATCAACTTCACATTCATTTCTATGTGTTCATTTCTGGTCAATGGAGCAGATAATTGTCTATAGATGTGGATAAACTTGTGGCGTTCAACTCACATAAAGCATTGAGTCCTTAGGTCTGAGTATGAACAGCCCATATGTGAGAACTGACAAACTGCGCAGCCAGCTTATCTTGGGGCCAACAGAACATTTAATTCCATTTTTTAGATAACTTCTGTCTTTTTGGATGTGGGTACAGGAAAAATATCACTAAAATGTGATCACTAAACGTGATCACTAAAACGGCATGTTCGGCCGAATACCTGTCTCCTCTCCTCTCCGCATGTTTCGCGGCTGCTAAGCAGCCAATAAACGTGCAGGTAACTACTGCCATCACTGTAATGCCAGTAGCCATGTTGGCTGCTGGCATTGCAGTGATTGGCCGGCCGGAACGCGTCATTGGCTGCTATATAGCACCCGATGACACGGGTTCAGCACATTGCGAGTCAGGGAAAGCTGCGCTTAGGAAGGAACAGACAGTCTAAGGAGTTTGTGATCGCAATCTATTCAATTTTAAAACATTTCAAAGACCCAAAAGTCCTTTTAAGGACTATTGTGTGTGTTGGCAGCAATTTAATCTTGCAAAGTAGTCTTCGATTTTTTTTCATACTTTGTGATTCTTTTTCTATAGAGGGTGTCTGCAGTGACTTGTGACATCTGTTTAGCAATACCTTCTGTTGTCAGGGGAAGAGATTATTGAAAACAATTATATTTTTTCCATAATTTATCCACATTTTTCCTATAAACAGTCCCTGCAGTGAATTGTCACATATGTGCTGCAATAGCGTGTGTGTGTGTGTCAGGCCCAGATATTGGGAAAAATATTACACGAAAACAATTATATTTTTTCCATAATTTATCAAAATTTTTCCTATAAACGGTCCCTGCAGTGAATTGTCACATCTGTGCTGCAATAGCGTCTGTGTGTCAGGCCCAGATATTGGGAAACATATTAGTGACAACAAATATATTTTTTCTATATTTTATCCATAATTTTCCTATAAACGGTCCCTGCAGTGAATTGTCAGATTTGTGCTGCAATAGCGTGTGTGTGTGTGTCTGGCCCAGATATTGGGAAAAATATTAGTCAAAACAAATATATTTTTTTCATAACTTATCCACACTTTGCCTATAAACAGTGTCTGCAGTGAATTGTCACATATGCGCTGCAATAGCGTCTGTGTGTCAGGACAAGAGATAGTAAAAATACAGTCAGGTCCATAAATATTGGGACATCGACACAAGTCTAACATTTTTGCCTCTATACACCACCACAATGGAATTGAAATGAAACGAACAAGATGTGCTTTAACTGCAGACTGTCAGCTTTAATTTGAGCGTATTTACATGCAAATCAGGTGAATGGTGTAGGAATTACAACAGTTTGCATATGTGCATCCCACTTGTTAAGGGACCAAAAGTAATGGGACCATTGGCTTATCAGCTGTTCCATGGCCAGGTGTGTGTTATTCCCTCATTATCCCAATTACAATGAGCAGATAAAAGGTCCAGAGTTCATTTCAAGTGTGCTATTTGCATTTGGAATCTGTTGCTGTCAACTCTCAAGATGAGATCCAAAGAGCTGTCACTATCAGTAAAGCAAGCCATCATTAGGCTGAAAAAACAAAACAAACCCATCAGAGAGATAGCAAAAACATTAGATGTGGCAAAAACAACTGTTTGGAACATTCTTAAAAAGAAGGAACGCACCAGTGAGCTCAGCAACACTAAAAGACCCGGAAGACCACAAAAAGCAACTGTGGTGGATGCCCGAAGAATTCTTTCCCTAGTGAAAAAAACAGTTCACAACAGTTGGCCAGATCAAGAACACTCTCCAGGAGGTAGGTGTATGTGTGTCAAAGTCAACAATCAAGAGAAGAATTCACCAGAGTGAATATAGAGGGTTCACCACAAGATGTAAACCATTGGTAAGCCTCAAAAACAGGAAGGCCAGATTAGAGTTTGCCAAACGACATCTAAAAAAGCCTTCAAAGTTCTGGAACAACATCCTATGGACAGATGAGACCAAAATCAACTTGTACCAGAGTGATGGGAAGAGAAGAGTATGGAGAAGGAAAGGAACTGCTCATGATCCTAAGCATACCACCTCATCAGTGAAGCATAGTGGTGGTAGTGTCATGGAGTGGGCATGTATGGCTGCCAATGGAACTGGTTCTCTTGTATTTATTGATGATGTGACTGCTGACAAAAGCAGCAGGATGAATTCTGAAGTGTTTCGGGCAATATTATCTGCTCATATTCAGCCAAATGCTTCAGAAGTCATTGGACGGCGCTTCACAGTGCAGATGGACAATGATCCAAAGCATACTGCAAAAGCAACCAAAGAGTTTTTGAAGGGAAAGAAGTGGAATGTTATGCAATGGCCAAGTCAATCACCTGACCTGAATCCGATTGAGCATGCATTTCACTTGCTGAAGACAAAATTGAAGGGAAAATGCCCAAGAACCAGCAGGAACTGAAGACAGTTGCAGTAGAGGCCTGGCAGAGCATCACCAGGGATGAAACCCAGCGTCTGGTGATGTCTATGTGTTCCAGACTTCAGGCTGTAATTGACTGCAAAGGATTTGCAACCAAGTATTAAAATATGAAAGTTTGATTTATTATTATTATTCTGCCCTATTACTTTTGGTTCCTTAACAAGTAGGAGGCACATATGCAAACTGTTGTAATTCCTACACCGTTCACCTAATTTGGATGTAAATACCCTCAAATTAAAGTTGACAGTCTTCAGTTAAAGCACATCTAGTTTGTTTCATTTCAAATCCATTGTGGTGGTGTATAGAGACAAAAATGTTAGAATTGTGTTGATGTCCCAATATTTATGGACCTGACTGTATAAGTGCAATCTAATTCCTTTTTCCATACATTACGTACTTTTTCCATATACTGTGCTTGCTGTGAACTGTGACATCTGTGCCACATCTTGTGTGTCAAGCGTGTATATAACATTAAATATGAAGAAGGCGAGCATTAAGAAACGGGGAAGTGGCCGTAATGCTGATAGTGCATGCAGAGGCCGTGGCCCTGGGAGCGTTGAAACTGTGCCTGCTGTGCGTCACAAACAAATGATCCCACACTCGGATATTCCGAGGACCTCTTTTCATCGCCAATAATTGATTTGGCCCTCTCGCCAAGCACGCTTGTGCCCCGATTCCCAACCTCTGGAGCATCCAGAGTCACAAGAACATGATGCTGGGGAATGGCAATTAGTGTTTAATGAGGTGGATTATGATGAAACACAGTTGACAATGACTCAACCACAATTACGGTCTCAAGAGGTTGAGGAAGAGGATGACACACAGTTGTCAATCACTGAGGTTGTGGTTAAGTCAATAATCAGGAGGATGATCAGAGTGAGGAAGTGGAAGAGGAGGTGCTGTACGACGAGGTCAGTGACCCAACCTGGGAAGGTGGCAAAAAGCCTAGCGAGGAGAGCAATACAGAGGGGGAGGGACCTGCAGCACTGAACAGGCTGGAAGAGGCAGTGAGGTGGCAAAAGGTAGAAGGCAGTTACCTTTGAGGAAAGCGCAGATGACAAAAGAATAGTAGTTTGCAACCTGTGCCACACCAAAATGAGCCGGGGCGTGAACACTAACAACCTCACCACCACCAGAATGATCCGCCACATGGCATCAAAGCACCCTAATAGGTGGGCCGAATGCCTTGGTCCACAATCTGTGTCTGCTGGTCACACCACTGCCTCCTCTTCCCCTGTGTTATGTGCTGGCCAATCCCCTATCCAAGACGCAGGCCTGGATGCCTCCCGCCCTGCACCTAGACCCTTGCAAGCATCATCAGCGACCCCATACACTTCCCTGTCCCAGTGCAGCGTCATAATGTCATTACCCCAGGCATTTGAAAGCAAGCGAAAATACCCAGCCACCCACCCACAGGCCATAGCACTAAATGCGCAGCTTTCCAAATTACTGGCCCTGGAAATGTTGCCATTTAGGCTTTTGGACACTGAGGCCTTCCGCAGCCTGATGTCGGTGGCCGTCCCTCGTTACGCAGTCCCCAGCCGTCACTAATTTTTAAGGTTTGCTGTGCCAGCCTTACACCAACATGTGTCCCTTAACATCACACGTGCCCTGACCAACGCAGTTACTGGGAAGGTCCACTTATCCACGGACACATGGACAAGTGCTTTCGGCCAGGGACGCTACATTTCTCTGACGGCACAGTGGGTGAATGTTGTGGAGGCTGGGAGCGACTCGTACCCTGGGATGGCACAGGTGCTACCGACGCCAAGGATTGCGGGCCCTAATTCCATCAGGGTTTCCGCCACCACCTACGTTAGTGGCTCCAAACCCCACTTCTCCTCCTCCGCCTCCTCCTCCACTTCCACCTCTGAATTATCCGCGTGCAGCACCAGTCAGTCATCAGTGGGTAGCTGGAAGCAGTGTAGCACTGCAGTGGGGAAGCGGCAACAGGCCTACTGAAGCTGATCTGCCTAGGTGACAAACAGCACATCGCCGAAGAGCAGTGGCAGGGGATAAGAGACCAGACTGAGATGATGTGGCTCTCGCCACTCAACCTAGAACCAGAAATGGTTGTGTCTGATAACGTCCATAACTTGGTGGCGACTTTGGAGCTGGGCGACCTTAGACACATCCTTGCCCACGTATTCAACCTTGTGGTTCAGCAGTTTATAAAACATACCCCAATTTGCCTGAGCTACTGGTGAAGGTACGCCGTGTGTGTGCACATTTCCGCAAGTCCCCGACAGCTTCAGCTGGTCTGTCAATGCTGCAGCAGCGCTTGAAATTGCCAGCACACTGGCTGTTGTGCGACGTGAGCATGCGCTGGAACTCTACGTTCCACATGTTGGCCAGGCTTTGTGAGCCTCAGAGGCATTTGTGGAATACCAACTGCAACATGATCATCGCCTTTCGAGTCAACTGCCACTATTCACAAGCGAGGAGCGGGCATTGATGTCAGACCTCTGTGAAGTTTTAAAAAACTTTGATGAATCCACACAGATGGTTTAGTGGCATTAACGCTGTTCTCAGCGTAACCATCCCACTGCTGTGTCTACTCAAATGATTGTTGTTAACAATTAAGGACGACGCTCTAAATGCGGCAGACAAGGAAATGGGGGAAGACATTACACAGGATGATAGCCAGCCCACCCTCAAATCGTCTTCTCAGTGTTAATTGGACCCTGAGGAGGAGGAGGAGGAGCTGGAGACAGTTGCCTCCTCTACAGAGGGTAGTAGCCATGGAACTTTAATTCCATCTTTTCAGCGTGGATGGGCAGAAGAGGAGGAGGAGGATGAGTAGATGGACAGGCATCCTGATGTCGACATCGACGTCTTGCCTGTTGTTACTCTGGCACACATGGGCCGACTTCATGTTAGACTGCCTTTCTAGCGACCCTCGCGTTATACGCATTTTAGATAGCACGGATCACTGCATTATTAATACGACCCTCGCGTTATACGCATTTTAGATAGCACGGATTACTGCATTATTAATACGACCCTCGCGTTATATGCATTTTAGATAGGACGGTTTACTTACTTCTCGACCCCCGCTAAAAAAGAGAACTTCTCATCTTTCATTCCTGTGGTGGAGAGGACGAGTAAAACGGTGCAATACCAGAAGGTGCTTGTTGAGAGATTGCTCCAAAATTTTCCATCTGACAACGTGGCCGGAAGTGTCCGTACTTCCTTAGGCAACCGAGGAAGGGAGACAAGGGGAACACACAGCAGTTCCAACAAAGGCAGGGCAACACTCTCCAAGGCATGGGACACTTTCATAACACCCCGCCAGCAACCTCACCCTGAAGCGCGGCCTAGTGGTACAAGGAGGGAAAAGTTTTGGAAGATGGTGAAGGAATACATAGCAGACCGTGTCAGCATCCTCAATGATCCCTCAGTGCCTTACAACTACTGGGTGTCCAAGCTGGACACGTGGCACAAACTTGTGCTCTACGCTTTGGAGGTGCTGGCCTGCCCTGCCACCAGCGTTTTGTCTGAGGGTGTATTTAGTGCTGCTGGTGGCATTATAACAGATAAGCGTATCCGCCTGTCAACTGAAAATGCTGACAGGTTGACTCATATAAAAATGAACAAGGCCTAGATTGACCATGACTTCTCGACTCCACCAGAGGAATGCTGATGAACATTAATGTACTTTACATGTGTTGTATGTAATTAATAGACTATATTCCTATGCACCCCTTCCATCACATACAAGGGTATATGATTGAATCTTCTTTTTCTCATCCTCCCCCTCTGTCATATCAAAATGCATTTCTTATTCGTCACATATAATGCCCTCGCATATATGGCCTTCGAAAAAAATTTTTTAGAGGGTCCACTCACCAGAAGGCCATCACATCTAATTTTTTAGAGGGTCCGCTCACCAGCAGGCCCTCACATCTAATTTTTTAGAGGGTCTGCTCACCAGCGGGCCCTCACATCAAATTTTTTAGAGGGTCCGCTCACCAGCAGGCCCTAACATCAAATTTTTTAGAGGGTCCGCTCACCAGCAGGTCCTCACATCTAATTTTTTAGAGGGTCCGCTCACCAGCAGGCCCTCACATCTAATTTTTTACAGGGTCCGCTCACCTGCAGGCCCGCAACTCAAATCTTTTACAGGGTCAACTCACCTGCAGGCCCAAACCTAATATCTTTTACAGATCAGCTCACCTGCAGGCCCGCAACTCAATGTAAATGAGGCCCTCCTTTATGTGATATACAGGTTGTATCGAAGTGCCTCTTCTTTGTAATTTTTGGCAGCACTTGCAAGAAAATATACAGGAAAGAATGTTTTCAATACATTTTTCCTATAAGTTAGATTTTTTACTTTGGTTTTGTGCGTAAAACCTTAATTAGATTGTGGGCATGGTGATCACTTTAAGGCTTTTTAAGCAGCATCAGCATGGTGATAAAAATGAGTGGCAAGGTGACATGGTGTGGAGATAACAGCATGAGGAGGCCACATAATGGCACAATGACAGAGTCTGGATAAAAGACTAAGGCCACAGATTGTTTAGAAAGATGGAGATGGAAAGAATCTGTGGAGCTGTATCACGGTCATCTGCAGCGTAATGCAGACCAGGGGCGTAGCTATAGGGGAAGCAGGGGAAGCTGCAGCTTTGGGGCACTGACCCAGAAGGAACCCATACAGGATGAGGAGGACTAAAGGATTTGGTCAACAGTATTACACAATGAAATTATATACAGTGACAGTATAGACAGTGTACAAAACAGATGGAACAGCTGCCGCCTTGGTCTGAGAGAGCGAGCTTTACTAGCCACAGGAATGGGGGCGGCATGAAAGGAAGGGATCGCTAAAAAATTACTGTGGGATGGAGCCCCATAAAAAAATTTGCTGTGGGGCCCAGTCATTTCTAGCTACTCCACTGATGCAGCCCACAAAAGCAAGTTAAATTGTGGGCCTGGTGATCACTTTAAGCCCTTTTAAGCTGCATCAGCAGCAGCATGGTGATAAAAATGAGTGGCAAGGTGACATGGTGTGGAGATGGCAGCATGAGGAGGCCACATAAAAGCACAATGACAGAGTCTGGATAAAACACTGAGGTCACAGATTGTTGAGAAAGATGCCGGTGGAAACAAATCTGTAGAGCTGTATGACGGTCACCTGCAGATTAATGAAGCCATCAAAATCAAGTTGGGTTTGTCGGTTCCACCTCAGCTCACCAGCAGGCCCGCATCTAAAATCTTTTACTGGGTCAGCTCACCTACAGGCCCGCAACTTGAATCATTTACAGGGTCAGTTCACATGCGGGCCTGCGACTCAAATCTTTTACAGGGTCAGTTCAGCTGCAGGCCCTCGCATATAATGTTTTACAGGGTCAGCTCACCAGCAGGCACGAACCTAAAATCTTTTACGGGGTCAGCTCACCTGCAGGCCCCCAACTCAAATCTTTTACAGCGTCAGCTCACCTGCATGCCCACAACTTATGCTGCCTTGCTTTGAAGTAGTAGCCGTAGCCGTTTATCAGGCTCCCCTCTCCGAAATCGAACAATGATTCCCCTTTACCGGTGGTCACCATGTTAGGCGCATAAAAGAACATCAAAAGTTGATAGGGAAGATATTAAAATGGATTGTGGATGTCACGGGGACGTGCGATGAGGCAGAAGTTATCTAGAGTCAAGAAAGCGGCAGTAGGGCCTCTCCTGTATAAGGTTTCCTCATCCAAAATACTGCAGTGACGTTCCCTGTAATTTTTTATTACTCATTCCAATACCAGGGCATCTTAAGAGTCCTGTATTGTTATTTATCATCACTACTTCCATAAGTCGGGAGTCTGAGATTTGAATGACACCCGCTTGCCTTCCTTGGATGTGACATTTCTCAGGCTCCCTGTCCAGCATCGAACTCTGATTCCCCGTTACCCGTGATCACCATGGTAGGTGCAGAAAAGAACATCGAAAGTTAATAGGGCAGACATCCAAATGGATTGTAGCCATTATAGGGAAGTGCAATAGCCCAGAGGTTATCTAGAGTCACCAATGCGGCAGCAGTCTATCGCCCCTAAGGTTTTAGATGGTCAGCAGGCCTTTGCTTCAAATGTTTTTGAGGGTCACCAGCGGGCCATCAATCATAATTTTTCAAGGATGTGTATGATGCCCTCCTTTATGTGTAACAAAGGTTTTTTTTTGGAGTGTCGGTTCCTTGTTATTTTTGGCAGCCATTTCACTTAGTGCATAGGCTTTATGATTGTAGGAGTCCCATTACCTGAACAATTGTACCACAATGTGAATGAGGCCCTCCTTTATGTGATATACAGGCTGTTTCGGAGTGCCTCTTGCTTGTAGTTTTTTGCAGCACTTGCACTTTATATACAAATTTTACTGTAAAATTTATTTTTTGGGGGGGTTTTGTGCGTATTTTTGTCAGTCTGTAAAAGTGGCGTACAACTCGGAGAACATGGTTTCCAGCAGTGACCTGGGTGTCAAAGATGCATCCAGACATCGTCCCCATGCTGTTCCCGATCCATTTCGGTGGTGTTTCTGTCACTTTCTGACTTTTTCCAATTAAACAGGCACCCTCCCCTCTTCAGAGCATGGGGTGCCTGGTTGTCTCCCATTGACTTCCATTATACTTGGGTGCTCGGCCGAGCACACGAATATAGCAATGTGTTAGGACCGAACACCCGAATTCTTTGGTGCTCGATCATCACTAGTTAAATGTTCTAAAGCCTTTTGTGGCGTGTATTAGTGGCAAAAGAAAAATATATTTGCAATTCAGCGGTGCAGTTATATGATCTAAAGCTTTTTGTGGCATGTATTAGTGGCAAAAGTAAATTATATTTGCCGTTTAGCGGTGCAGTTATATGTTTTAAAGTCTTTTGTAGCATGTATTAGTGGCAAAAGAAAAATATATTTGACGTTCAGCAGTGCAGTTATATGTTCTAAAGCCCTTTTTGTCGTGTAATAGTTGCAAAATAAATATATATTTGTGGTTCAGCAGTGCAGTTATATGTTCTAAAGCCCTTTTTATTGTGAAATAGTGGAAAAAGTAAAATACATTTGCCGTTCAGCGGTTTAGTTATATGTTCTAAAGCCTTTTGTGGCGTGTATTAGTGGCAAAAGAAAAATATATTTGCCATTCTGCAGTGCAGTTATATGTTCTAAAGCCTTTTGTGGTGTGTATTAGTGGCAAAAGTAAAATATATTTGCTGTTCAGCGGTGCAGTTATATGTTCTAAAGCCTTTTGTGGCGTCTATTGGTGGCAAAAGAAAAAAATATTTGCCGTTCAGCGGTGCAGTTATATGTTCTAAAGCACATTTTGGCATGTAATAGTGGAAAAAGTTAAATATATTTGCCATACAGCGGTGCTTTTATATATACTAAACTATTTAGTGGCGTGTATTAGTGGCAAAATACTTATTGAGGGGTGCCATATACCTGTTTCCGCCAAATACTGATTGAGAGGTGCTATATACTTGTTTCCGCCAAATACTGATTGAGGGGTGCCATATACCTGTTTCCACCAAATACTGATTGAGGGGTGCTATATACCTGTTTTCACCTAATACTGATTGAGGGGTGCCATATACCTTCTTCCACTAAATACTGATTAAAGGGGTGCTATTGCTATATACCTTCTTCCACCAAATACTGAATGAGGGGTGCAATACACCTGCTTCCACAAAATACTGATTGAGGGGTGCTATATACCTGTTTCTGCCAAATATTGATTGAGGGGTGCTATATACCTGTTTCTGCCAAATACTGATTGAGGTGTGCCATATACCTGTTTCCGCCAAATACTGATTGAGGGCTGCAATATACCTTCTTCCACAAATACTGCTCTTCTCTACGGACTTAGAGAGGGTCATTTAGAAAATGACAGGCATAGGAAGAGGCAGACCATTCTGCATGGATGGTAGGGGTCGGACAGGTGCAACAATCCGGAGCCTAAGTGGGAAGTTGGAGAAGGCGCGTGCGATAACTTCAAAGGGCGCACCAGAGTTGTTTGAGTGGCTCACTTAGCCTTCCGCCTCTGTACCCTCCTCATCCTCTGTATCTGCACCCTCCTAACTCTCTGTTGTGTGCACCATCAAAGACACCACCACCACCACCACCCTAGCCCCTCCACTCGAGTCAGAGGAATTATTTTCCCATCTATTCCAAGACCTTACCGACCTTACCACCCAGCGGTCTGACGACAGTACCCAGATCACCCCAAGGTCGGTGGTCCCCGCTGTTGCTGCCTACTCTGAGATGTCTAATGTCAGTGGTGCTGAAGGTGACGATGATGACGTATTGATGGACGTCACGTGGGAGCCCACAAGAGAGGAAGAGGAGGGGAGTTCAGAGGGAGAGATAGAGCATCAGATAGGGAGGAGAAGGAGGAGAAGAAGGCAGAACTCACAGTGCACAGGAGGCAAAAGGCAGACTGCAAATGTATCTGGAGCGAGCCATCCACAATGCACGGTCACATCAGGAGCTCCCAGGACGCCGGCACATGGCTCCGCAGGGAGGGCTTTCTTTTACGTGGCAGCTGCTGAATATAGTGCTGCCATCTGCAGCCTCTGCTGTCAACGCATACGTCGCGGTAAGCCCAACACTCACCTAGGGATGACCGTCTTAAGAAGGCACCTGGCCTCCCATCACTGAGCCCACTGGGAGCAACGCCGTCAGAACCTACAAAGACACACTCCCGGCGCTCCGCATCCTGCCTCTTCTCCTTCTACTCTCTCCTCCCATTGGTCCTTCACTCCACCTTCCACCATGCCGTCGCTTTCATCTGGCACAAGGCAGGCTTCTGTGGCCCAAATGTTTGAGTGTAAAAAAATAATGACGCCAGATAATCCTCTTGCCCAACAGCTGACCGCTGTCTTGTTGAAACTACTAGCCCGCCATCTACTGCCATATAAGTTGGTGGACTCTGAGGCCTTTAGAAAATTTGTGGCCATTGGCACACCGCAATGAAAAGTCTCCGGAAGGAAATATTTCTCTCAGAAGGGCATCCCTGAACTATATGGCTACGTTCAGCGGCAAGTTAATATATCTCTGGCACACAGTGTCAGTGCCAAGATACATCTGACCACAGACAGGTGGTCTAGCAAACACGGGCAGGGAAGGTACATAACTTTTACTGCCCACTGGGTAAACCTTCTGACGGCCGTCAAGCATATAACCAGTGGCAAGCGTGTGGATTTGGTATTACCGCCATGGATTGCATGCAGGCCTGCCTCTTCTTCTCCTCCTCCCACTCCATCCTCCGTCTCTTCCTCGGCTGACTCCTCATTTTCCACTGCTACTGCCTCTTCTGCTGCACCCCCCAAGCTCCCCAGAACCTATTCGAAGTGCAAGGTGAGACATTGACATGCTGTGCTGTGGCTGTTGTGCCTGGAAGCCAAGAGCCACACCGGTCCTGGAATGCTTTCAGCTCTCCGGTCACAGGCCGATCAGTGGCTAACCTCGCTCAATTTGACAGTTAGTAAAGTGGTGTGCGACAATGGTGCCAATCTGCGGAGCGCGTTGAGACAGGGCAAAATGACACACCTGCGGTGCTTGGCAAGCATCCTGAACTTAGTCGTGCATCGATTCATTGCCAAATACCCCGGGTTCCAGGACATCTTGCGGCAGGCCAGGGAAATCTCTGGCCATTTTAGAAGATCTTACACCATGGCTCGCCTTGCTGACATTCAGCGGCGACACCACCTGCCCGTCAGACGTCTGATTTGTGACTGCCCGACGCGCCGGAACTCCACCTTGTATATGCTTGATAGGCTGCTCCAGCAGAAACATGCTGTTAACGACGACCTGTACGAACTCTGTGGCAGGACAGATTCTGGGGAGCTTGGTTTTTTATCACCGCGCCAGTGGCTACTCATGCGCGATGCATTCAGACTTCTGCGGCCATTTTATGAGATCATCAAACTGGTCAGTCTCAGCCAGGGCGCCATCAGTGACATCGTACCTTACGCCTTCTTTCTGGAGCGTGCATTGCGTTGTGTCATTGATCAAGCTGTCGAGGAGCAGGAGCAGGAAGATGAGGAAGTCGCTATGCTGAATGAATTCCCAGGGAAAGCTACTCCATCTGAGACAAGTCAGCAGGAGTCTGAAGAGGAGTCAGAGGAGGATGGTGGAGGAGCAAGAAGAGCAGTCTTTAAACTTTTCGGGGATCCCTGGTGTTGTCCGTGGCTGGGGGGAGGAGACTGAGGACAACATTCTCCTGGGCAATGAGCAGGAGCCAGGCTGGTACACCACTTTCAATTTAGTGCAAATGGGGGCCTTCATGCTCCAGTGTTTGAAGAGAGACCCCCGTAAAAAAGCATAAAGGGCAAGAATCTGTACTCGGTGGCAACGTACTTAGACCCCCGGTACAAACACAAAATGGCGGACATGTTACCAGCATCACAGAGGGCTGGCAGAATGCAGCATTTCCAGGCCTTGCTTCGAGAGATGCTGAATTATGCTGTTGTGGGCGCTGGCAGAAAAATTTTCACTCACAGAGAAACAGTTGCGGGTACCAATCCTACCGCGCATGCAAGAAGAGGGCAGTTTGAATATTTGTTTGTCAATTTGGATATGAGATCATTCTTGCAGCCGACCCATCCACATCCGCCCTCCAGATCCAGCCTCAAGGAACGCCTAGACCGACAGGTGTCCGACTACATCGGGTTAGCGGCCGATGTGGACGCTCTGAGAAGCGAGGAACCCCTTGACTACTGGGTGTGCAGGCTTGACCTGTGCCCAGAGCTGGAACAATTTGCCATGGAACTCTTGGCTTGCCCCTCGTTGAGTTTCCTATCCGAAAGGACGTTCAGCGTAGCAGGGGGGATTGTGACCGATAAGCGCACTCGCCTAGCTCACGACAGTGTGGACTACCTCACATTTCTAAAAATTAATGAGGCATGGATCTCGGAGTAATTCAACACCTGTGATGACCACGTTTAATTGAATTTCCTCATGCCAGCTCACACATATCCACCAGGACCCAGAACAAAGAATGGTCACTTTCTTATGTAAATACAGCGGCATAAAATGCCTTTTCTGTCTGGTGAATGCTTAATATTTGGGGCCTGTACTCCATTGGCCTGCAGTAAAATTGGTATCCAATGACCATCTAATATAGCTCCAGCCACATAATCACTTGATCTTTTCTGTACGTTGAATGCCTAATTGTTGGGGCCTCGGAGGAATTCAACACCTGTGACGACCACGTGTTATCGAATTTTACCTATTATCATTTGGGGTTTATTCAAGAGGGGGGATTTCGTTAGCCATGTTTTTAATCCAATTTTATATTTTTAGTTCTTTTAAACATATGTTTGACATGTATTTGTACTGGCATGCAGAAAAATTTATATCCAATATCCGTCTACCTCCAGCCACATAATCACTTAATCTTTTCTGTACAGTGAATATCTAATGTTTGGGACCTGTACTCCACTAGCCTGCAGTAAATTTGATATCCAATGACCGTCTAATATACCTCCAGCCACATAATCACTTGATATTTTCTGTACGGTGAATGCCTAATGTTTGGGGCCTGTACTCCAGTGGGCTACAGTAAAATTGTTATTCAGTGACCGCATAATGTACCTCGAGCCACATAATCCAAATTTCTTTAATGTCAGGTGAATGCCTAATAATTATGGCCTGTACTCCCGTGGCCTAAAATATAATTTTTCTAGGCTCCAGCAGGGCACATTTTTGAGAATTTCACTTTAAGACGCATAAAAATGGCCCATGATTAAAATACATATTTTTTGTGGGAATTGTTGTCGTTGCCACCAAGTATTTGGTGGCTGCAAATATGACCTGAAGTTTTTTCAGGTTTGCCTGCCATTAAAGTGAATGGGGCCCGTCGCACAAACTTGCAGTTCGCAAACATTTGATCGCGTTCGCACGATGGCGTTCACGAATCGTCCAGGCCGATGTTCGTCCATCACTAGTGTCTTGACTAGCAACCCAGCGGTTCTTGAATGGTTGGCTACATCTTCGACTTCATTGCAAGTGACATCAGACACCCCCAGCCAAGAGTCAGTGCATTTGTCAGACACATCCTTTAGTTGGCATGGCCCGGGAGCAGGCCCTGTGCTCTCAACTGTCCTCAACGTGCCTCTGTCATTTTTCTGTAATGTATGATATGGGCTCAGCTCTACTATACAGTGAGGACGAGCTACTAGAAAACAGTCAGCAGCTGCTGGCAAGTCAAGATGTGGAGGAGACATCCGCCGCTTCCTCAACTAGGCGGGCAAGTAGTGATGAGGAGAGTGGTGTGGGAGCTAGTGTTGCAAGCGGTCAGGCTCCTGACCTAGAGATGGTTGAGGAAGACATCAGTGACGTGCAGACAGTACTCGATGATGATGATGTAGCTGATCGCACTTTTTGAGACGGGTGACGAAGGGGCTTCATCATCATCGGGAGAAGAGGGTGGCAGCTTGCCAGTGAGGCAGCATCGGAGCCAGCAAGTTGCTAGCGTGGCCGGGAGTCAGCAGGGTGGCAGCAGTGGGAGGTCGGGAGACAATCGTGCCGGGGTTAGACTGTAACAGATCCCCCTGTTTTAAAGATGGTTTTTAGCCAGGGCCTTGGATACCTACTTTTAACAATGGACGCAGACATCTATGTGTATCAAGGACATACTGTATGTATACACACAGTTCCAGACAATCAATCTGCTCTAACCACAAGACTGACCTACGGTACATAATTACAATAAACAAGATAACACTCTTGGCCATTGTCTTGGTAAAGAACTGGGCCAGATTAATCATTAGCTCAAGTCTAAATAATAGAGTGAAAAAGTTGCAAATTTTTGCGCAATCGCTAAAACTGTGCAAAAATTTGAGACTTTTTTCTGCTCTGCACTATGCTCGCCAGTTTTCTGAAAGTGGGCATGTTTTTTTATGTAAATGAATCTCTAGACAGATTTACTATTGCGACTATTTAAAAAGTCGCACAAAAATGTGAAATTTCACTCCAGTGAGGACCATGCTTATCTTATGAGACTTTTTAATAGAACATGCAACTTTTTTGTAAAGATGTACGACTTTTGTAAAGCTGCTTACTGACGGATAAACTGCTACCATCAAACCACATTTATTACAGTCTTAATGGGTCGATCATAAATCTAACTTAGCAAAAACTGACTTTAGCCATATGTGAAAGTGGAGTGAGCTGTCAGAGTAATGATAAATCTGGCCCACTGTGTCTACTTGTAAGCAATGGGACAAAGCCCCTGTTTTGTTAGAGCGTTATCTTTTACTGTATATTGATTGGTTACTGTAGTTTGTGTTCCTGCATAAAAGGCCGAGCTGTGGCCATCAATAAAGTTAGTTCTTCTTCTCTCTCAATCTAGAGTCTTGTCTCTTATTGGGGATAACAACTACACAGCTATCACACCAGCTTCTGTAAGAGCTTCTTCACTTGGATCACTACTGGATGCTGAGAAGAGTCCTCAATGATCGGGGAAAGGACACCCTCCATCGGTGGAAACCCCTCTATGCTCCGGGGTAGCTGCTATATAGACCACCCGCTTCACAGGAGCCTACCTGCCTGGGAAGCAGCGGTGCACGGGTTCACGGACTCAGTAGCAGTAGCATTCAGCCAGTGCGTATGGTGTTGGGGGTAAAATCACCTACTTTGCGGTGTGGCAATATTTTGTTAAGCCGCCGGAGGAGGTGAACATGGCCATATGTAGAATCTGTGGGCAGAAGGTGAAGCGTGGCACTACTGTTGGCACTACTGCCCTGCGTAAACATATGCAGCGTCACCATAAAGTGGCCTGGGAGAGCTGTGGCTCCCATATGGTGGTCCAGCCTGCCGCAGCAACCGCTGCATCACCCAGTGGCACACAGCCAATTTCAGGCAGTCAAGGCTCCACCACCTCAGCCGAACGGAGCTTTCTGTCATTCCCATCATCTACTGGTCCTGATGCTCCTGCTCCTCACCCTCTTACTTCTCGTCAGTCATTCCATCAGCAATCGATCACCGAAGCGATTGCCAAGAGACAACAGTATGTATGCACTCATCTAATGACACAGAAGCTTAACATGCTCCTGTTCAAGTTGCTTGTGCTGCAGTCCCTCCCTTTCCAAGTGGTGGACTCTGCACCTTTCAGAGAACTTATGGCTTGTGCCTAGCCGAGGTGGAGAATTCCAAGCCGTCATTTATTTGCTAAAAAGGCAGTACCAGCCCTGCATACACATGTAGAACATAAGGTGGGCCAGTCCTTAAGCCTGTCAGTGTCTGCCAAAGTGCACGGCAGCGCCGACGTGTGGAGCTGTAACTATGGTCAGGGACAATACATGTCCTTTACGGCCCACTGGGTGAATGTGGTTCCTGCACAGCCACACCAGCAACTTGGCCCGGTGATGCCGCTTCCGCCTCCACGTTCTCATGCCGTGGGTCCTGCGACAATGTCCACCTCTGCCTCTTCATCCTCCACCGTGTCCTCAGCATCCACTGCAGGGACAATTCACAGTGCCCCTCCAGCATACCACTTGTGTAGGGCACGGCGGTGTCACGCTGTTCTGCACCTCATTTGCCTGGGCGAACAGAGTCACACAGGGGAGGAATTGCTCTGTGTCCTTTATCAAGAAATCGAATCCTGGTTTTCTCCACGACAACTGAAAATCGGAACCATGGTGACCAACAAAGAGAAGAACATGGTGTTGGTGCTGTGTCAAGGAGGGGCTGAGCCATGCGCCCTGCATGGCACACTTGTTCAATCTGGTTGTCAAGGGGTTCCTGAAGTCTTGCACCCAAGACATCTTAAAAATGGCCATGAAACTTTGCATGCACTTCAACCACTCGTACAGTGCAAAGCACACCCTCCTTGAGCTGCAGCGGCAGAATGGCATCCCCCAACATAGGCTGATATGCGATGTTTCCACCCATTGGAATTCCACCCTCCATATGTTGGACCGACTGTACGAACAGAGAAAGGTCAAATACGATTTCTGGATGATCCAAGTGGACAGAAGTGCTCTGTCAGCCAGTGGAAGCTCATGCGTGACACCTGCCGTTTGCTCAGGTCCTTTGAGGAGGCCACGTTATTTGTCAGTCGCCAGGACTACGGGATGAACAATGTCATTCCACTGCTTCATGTCCTGGAACAAATGCTGGTAAATCTGGCTCGTCAGGAGACTAGAGACATGGCGCCTAGTTCTCACGGCCACATGACCCCTGGGGGGGCTTAACTGAGGGGGTGGAGGATAAGAAGGAGGAGGAGGACATTGGAGCACAAGCAATGTGTAGCAAAATATGTGGTTTTTATACACAGGTGACAGGAGAGAAGGAGCAGCCAGAGGAGCTACAGGGCGATGAGGAAGAGGAGGCAGAGGACCCAGACAAACCGTGGCAGTATTCAGTGGAGATAGAGGCAGGAAGTCCCTCTGAGTCACTTGCACTAATGGCCGGATGCATGATCACTTGCTTGTGTATTGACAGCCGAATTGTCACCATTCGGCAAAGGGATGACTTCTGGCTCTCCACCTTGTTGGACCCTTGCTACCAGTCCAAAATGGGGGGCATTTTTTTACGCCTGATGAGAGGAAGGACAAACTGAACTACTATAGAGACATCTTACGTAGTCAGTTGGCCGCTTCCTATCTGCGCCATCGTCCATCCTCTTGCAGGTCTGACCGGGGAGGCCCTCTGCACTAACGTTCCACTGCCATGGCTGCTTGGGAGCGGTGGGGTGGCAGGAGCAGTACCATCTCCATCAGCAGGAGTCTAGAGTCGCTGATGAGCAGCTTTCTTCACCCGCATAGTG
This sequence comes from Bufo bufo, assembly GCF_905171765.1. Taxonomy (NCBI): domain Eukaryota; kingdom Metazoa; phylum Chordata; class Amphibia; order Anura; family Bufonidae; genus Bufo; species Bufo bufo. The sequence goes on along the minus strand of NC_053389.1, from coordinate 90,121,213 downwards.
AAGAAACTATTTACCAGCAGCTAGACGTAGAGCAGAAACTGAACCAGCAGGTGGTGGCATACTTGGAGTGCACCCTGCCAGCCGTCATTAAAGATCCGCAGGACTACTCGGCATCCAAACTGGATTTGTGGCTGCAACTTTGGAGTTTGCTCTGGAAAAGCTGTCCTGTCCGGCCAGTATTGTGGCATCAGAGCGGGTGTTTAGTGCGGCAGTGGCCATAGTTACCCTAAAAAGAACACGCCTGTCCACCCAAAATGTGGAGAGACCGAACTTTGTCAAGATGAATCAGGTGTGGATCAGCCAGGATTTCCACCCACCAATGCCTTATGCATCAGACTAGATCATCCATGGTGCCGCACCAACACTTTGACAAAAGAGACCGGTTTCTTCTGGCTACCTGCCTCAGCTACTATTCTGATGCTGCCACCCGCCTGATGCCACACATCTGATGCCAAGGTTTCCTTCTTACACCCACCATCGTCAGCGGGTACTGTTATTGCCATCCACCTCCCCACTATGTCACCGGGTCTCTGTGGTCTCCTCATGCTGCTGCCACCTCGCCACTCTGTGGTCTCCTGATTGTGCTGCCACCTCCACTCTATGCCATCCTGCCACTTTGTGGCCTTCTGATGCTGCTGCCACCTCCACACTATGTTACCTTGCCACTCTGTGGTCTCCTCATGATGTTGCCACCTCCACACTATGTCACCTTGCCACTCTGTGGTCTCCTGATTCTGCTGCCACTTCCACACTATGTCACCTTGCCACTCTTTGGCCTCCTGAGGCTGCTGCAATCTCCACACTATATCACCTTGCCACTCTGTGGCCTCCTGATGCTGCTGCCACCTCCACTCTGTCATTGTGCCACTATGTGGCTTCCTCATGCTGCTTTCACCTCACCACTATGTCATAGGGCCACTCTGTGGACTTTTCATGCTGTTCCCTTCCTCCCCACTTCATGACTGGGCCGCTTTTCTGCCTTTCGGCCTGGCTGACATCATAATTTATTTGAACCTTCTTCTGATCTGTCAGAAAGAAGTAAAAATGAGACGTACAATGGATCCTGTTTGTGTAGCATCTGTAAGGCCTGTATGGTCCCATCAGAATTGGCTTGTGATTTGGTAGCCAAAAGCAGGAGTGGGTACAAAACACAGAAGACATGCAAATATTCCATTCACGTGTCATCTCTGTTTTGGATCCACTCCTGTTTTTTTGGGCATTAGCAATACTGATGGATTACTGACCAAATGCTGACCGAGTGAGGACGGATGGTCCACAGAGAGGATCCGTTTTTTTCGGGTTATTGTTCTGACGGATCAAAGGAAGGGCAAAATAATCAGTGACATCAACACAAACTTACTTCTGACACCCTCTCCACACTGTCGGGGAGCTCTACTTGTATAAGCGTTTAATAGAACAGGTTCTGTAGACATCAATGTGGAATCAGCTGACGATGATGTAAAAGGAGTGCGCTTCTTCTTGGCGCTAACATCGACCTGTAAGGCTGAGTTCATACTTGAGTTATTTGGTCAGTTTTGGCCCCGTGACTGCCCAAATTAGTAGTGTGCAGTGATTCTAAGAGCGACCCCTGTCATTTGCATGTCCTCTGTGGCCTTCCATCTAGCACTCTTGCACCCCTCTAATCTATCCTCAACTCTGCTGCCCGACTAATCCACCTCTCACCCTATTACTCCTCTGCCTCTCCCCTCTGCCAATCCCTTCACTGGCTCCCCATTGCTCAGCGAATTCACTTTAAAGTACTAACAAATACATACAAGGCCGTCCATAACCTGTCCCCTCCCTACATCTCTGAGATACTTTCCCGATACAACCCCACACGCACTCTCCGATCCTCACAAGACCTCCTTCTCTCCTCTCCTCTTATCGCCTCTTCCCACAGTCGACTCCAAGATTTTTCCTGTGCATCCCCCATACTCTGGAACTCACTACCCCAGCATATCAGACTCTCACCTACAGTGGAATCCTTCAAAAGAAACCTGGAAACCCATCTCTTCAGACAAGCCTACAACCAGTGACCCTGCTGCCTCTATACCGCCATGACCAACTTCACCTGCACCTACTGTGTCCTTCTCCCATACCATGTAGATTGTAAGCCCTCATGGGCAGGGCCCTCTCTCCTTCTGTACTAGTTTGTAACTTGTCTTGTTTATGATTAGTGCAATTGTCTGTATTATGTATGTATACCTCTTCTCATATGTACAGCGCTATGGAATGAATGGCGCTTTAATAATAAATAATAATAATACTGACTCACAGTATTATTTCACTACCAGAGCAGACTCCCTATGCATGTTACTGCAAGGCACAGTGTTCTACACCACTATAAAGGCCCTTTGCAGCCAGGAAATAGATGTTTTTTATGCGATTCGCCGCAAATAAATTCGGATCGGACCAAATTTATTCAGTAAATTCGACAAACCGGTCGAATCGAATTTTTTAAAAATTCGCTCATCTCTAGATATAATGGCTTATTTTGTCTCTGGAGCACTCATTAGGGGGAATAAAATGGTCGCCATCCTATTAGTCCACACAAAACCTGTACTAATAATACAGCAGGACAAGTTACTTCTGAACACTCAGCTAAAGAACTGTCTCAACCTTCTCTCTGCTCTACTTGTCAGTGATTATGATCCTGACTTCAGATGATAAGAAATTTCGCTGAATCTCTATGGGAATAGAGTTAATGCGGAGACATGAAGTACTGAGTGGATGGACAGACTGTGGTAATGGAGATTGAATAAAAAATGCTGCTGCTCATCAGTCACATCCCCACCTCCTTTGTACTTCATGTCCCCTTGTGATCTCCATTCCTACAGACATTCAGCTAATGATCTTATCATATGTATTCAGGATCATAATCCCTGAAAAGCAGAGCAGAGAGGAGGATGAGGCAGGTCTTTACTTAATTGAAGTAACTTGTCCTCCTGTGTGATTAGGGCAGGTTTTGTGTGGACTAATAGGATGGTGGCAATTATATTTCTCCTAATGATTTCTTCCCAGACAAAACAAGTCATAATAACTAATTAAAGGTATTTGGGAATATATTTATAATAAAGTAATATTTAAGTATTTTCATTTTCTTAAATCCCAGAGAACCCCTTTAAATGACAGCATTCCGCGTGATCACCGTTTCCTGTCATTACGGTCAGGTGTCTGCTGTATGATACAGCCTGCATCGACCGCATATGAGCTCACAGCAGCAGCCCGCTCCATACGGGTGCATTATGCCATACATGTAAGGCATTATGCGTTAAGGGGTTAAAGGCGTTCTCCTGGCTTGTTAACCCCATATGGACCTTCGCCATACATGTACGGCGCTGGTGGACATGAATTAAGGACCAGCGCCGTACGGCGGGCCGGTCGGGCGGGTGAAGGAGCTGCGCCAGCCTGATCAGCAGCACAGACCCAGCAGTCACTGACAGCCAGGCCCCTGCTGCATACGCCGCATCGGTGAAAACACTGATGCAGCGTGTTAACCCCTTGTATGCCGTGGTGAAAGCTGACCGCTTCATGTAGAGGGTTCGTGGAGGGTACCGATGCCCTCCACTTCCCCATCGGGTCTCTGCGCTGCAGTGGCGGGGACCCGATGGCAGAGATGGCAAGCCCAATGCCTTCCCTTAGGCTGAGTCTCACAGGCAGGCTGTTAGCATAAAAGCTGACAGCCAATGCATTACAATACAGGTTGTATTGTATTGCATTTCAAAGGGTATCAGAACCAAAAAGTTGAGGACCCAGAGTGGGACAAAATTAAAAAGTAAAAAAAAAGTAAAAAAAAGAGGGGTTTTCATAATAAAAAAAAAAATTCCCCAAATAAAAAAAAAAATTGTAAAACCAGACATATTGGGCATTGCCGCATCCGTAACTACCGGCTCTACAAAAATATCACATGATCCACCCCCTTACTGTACCTGAACGCCATAGAAAAAATAAAATAAAAACTGTGCTAAAACAATCTTTTTTTGCCACGTTACATTACAAAAAGTGCAACACCAAGCCATCAAAAAGGTGTATGCCCCCAAAATAGTACCAATCAAACCGGAACCTCATCCCACCAAAATTTAGCCCCTACATAAAACACTATGGCTCTCAGAATATGGAGACACTAAAACATGATGTTTTTTGTTTCAAAAATGCTGTTATTTTGTAATTTATATATATAAAAAAGGATGTATATATGTGTGTATGTATGTATGTGTGTATGTCTGTATGTGTGTATGTTCCGCGAAAAATAAAAAATGCAACCATCCATTTCAACGAAACTTGGTATACACATCCCTTGCTACCTGGAAAGAAATCTTGCGGGGGTCTCAGCTCTCTAGGACGTACCGTTCCCGAGATATTTCCAAAAAATGACCTACATTAGCCAATACAAGCCTGCCAGGCTTTCACTTAAATCCTAACTGCCATACACACGGTCACATATCCCTTATCAGCCAATAGAAGCTCACAGGTCCTACTCCAGGTTGCCATAACAACTGATCACAGGCTTTAGCAGTTCGCAGGTCCTGAAATATTCAGTCATATGATGTATGACGGCACAACTACACTGCTACATGCATGGGGGGCAGGGGCCACTATTAAACGGATGGGCGCTGTGGAGTTCACTGTTAAAGGAACGGGCACCGCGGAGTTCACTGTTAAAGGGGCGGGCACCGTGGACGTCACTGTTAAAGGGGGGGCCACTGTGAAAATCACTGTTAAAGGGTTGGTCACTGTTAAAGGGGCGGCCACTATGAAAGTTACTGTTAAAAGGGTGGTCACTGTTAAAGGGGCGGCCTTTGTGAAATTCACAGTTAAAGGGGCGGTCTCTGTTAAAGTCACTGTTAAAGGGACGGCCACTGTGAAAATCACTCTTAAAAGGGCGGTCTGTTAAAGTGGCGGCCACTGTAAAAGTCACAGTTAAAGGGGCGATCACTGTTAAAAGGGGCGTTCACTGTGAAAGTCACTGTTAAAGGGGCGGCCACTGTAAAAGTCACCATTAAAGGGGCGGTCACCATTAAAGGTGCGGCCACTGTGAAAGTCGCTGTTAAAGGTGCGGTCACCGTTAAAGGGGTGGCCACTATGAAAGTCACTGTTAAAAGGGCAGCCACCGTGGAAGTCACTGTTAAAGGGGCGGTCACCATTAAAGGGGCAGCCACTGTGAAAGTCACTGTTAAAGGGACGGTCACCGTTAAAAGGGTGGCCACTATGAAAGTCACTGTTTAAAAGGCAGTCACCGTTAAAAGGGGCGGCAACTGTGAAAGTCAATGTTAAAGGGGCGGTCATCATTAAAGAGGCAGTCACTGTGAAAGTCACTGTTAAAAGGCAGTCACCGTTAAAGGGGTGGCCATTGTGAAAGTCACTGTTATTTAATATAAAATTGAAATAAAGCTAGTACTTAATAAATAAACAAAGGTACATATTAGGTATTGCAGCATCCGTAAGAATCTGCTGTCTATAAATATCACATGAACTAACCCCTCAGATGGACACCATAAATTTTTTTAAAAAAATGGTGCCAAAAAAGCCATTTTTTGTCACCTTAAATCACAAAAAGTGTCATACCAAGCAAACAAAAAGTCATACGCACCACAAAATTAGACCCATCAAACAGTCATCTCATCCCGTAAAAAATGATAGAATAAAAAAGATAAATCGCTTAAAAAATAAATAAAAATATGGATGTCAGAATATGGAGACACTAAAACATGATTTTTTTGTTTCAAAAATGCATTTATTGTGTAAAACTTAAATTAAAAAAAGTACCCATATTAGGTATTTCTGTGTCCATAACAACCTGCTGTATAAAAATATCGCATGACCTAACCCCTCAGGTGAACACCGTAAAAAAATTTAAAAATAATGTGTCCAAAAAGCAATTTTTTTACCTTACATCACAAAAAGTGTAATATCAAGTGATCAAAAAGTCATATGCACCCTAAAATAGTACCAATCAAACCATCATCTCATGCCGAAAAAAAATTTGCCCCTACATAAGACAGTCGCCCAAAAAAAAAAAGGAACTATGGCTTTCAGAATATGGAGACACTAAAAAATCATTTTTTAAAAAAATGCTTTAGGCCGAATGCACACGGCCGTTGTTCACAGTGTGCATTCGGCCTTATTATGTAAAACTGAAACAAACAACCAAAAAAAGTAGTCATATCTGGTATTGTCGCGTCCGTAACAATCTGCTCTATAAAAACAGAACATGATCTATGTAACCTGTCAGATGAACATTGTAAAAAAAAATTATTAAAATTTGTTACCCTGCCTCACAAAGAGTGTAATATAGAGCAACCAAAAATCATATGTGCCCTAAAATAGCATGAACAAAACTGCCACCTTATTCTGTAGTTTCCAAAATAGGGTCACTTTTTTGGAGTTTCTACTCTAGGGGTAAATCAGGGGGTCTTCAAATGTAACATGGCAACCTAAAATTATCCTAGTGAAATATGCCTTCCAAAAATCATATGGTGTTCCTTTCCTTCTGAGCCCTGCTGGGTGCCCGTACAGCAGTTTACGATTACAAATGAGGTGTTTCTGTAAACTACAGAATCAGGGTAATAAATATTGGGTTTTGTTTGGCTGTTAACCCTTGCTTTGTTAGCGGAAAAAAATGGATTAAAATGGATAATCTGCCAAAAAAGTGAAATTCTGAAATTCCATCTACATTTTCCTTTAATTCTTGTGAAACACCTAAAGGGTTAACAAAGTTTGCAAAATCAGTTTTGAATACCTTGAGGGGTGTAGTTTGCAAAATGGGCTCACTTGTTTGGAGTTTCTACTCTAGGGGTGCATCAGGGGGTGTTCAAATGTGACATGGCAACTTAAAATTATCCCAGTGAAATCTGCCTTCCAAAAACCATATGGCTTTCCTTTCCTTCTGTGCCCTGCCGTGTGCCCGTACAGCAGTTTTCTACCACATGTAGGGTGCTTTGGTAAACTGCAGAATCAGGGTAATAAATATAGAGTTTTCTTTGGCTGTTAACACAAAAAATTGATTAAAATGGAAAATCTGCCAAAAATGTGAAATTCTGAAATTTCATCTACATTTTCCTTTAAATCTTGTTCAACAGATAAAGGGTTAACAAAGTTTGTAAAATCAGTGTTGAATACCTTGAGAGGTGTAGTTTATAAAATGTGGCCAATTATGGGTGGTTTCTATTATGTAAGCCCCACAAAGTGACTTCAGACCTGAACTGGTCCTTAAAAATTGGGTTTTGGAAATTTTCATAAAAATTTTAAAGTTTTCTTCTAAACTTCTAAGCCTTCTAACATCTTAAAAAAAGAAAATGCCATTTACAAAATTATCCAAACATGAAGTAGACATATGAGAAATTTTGTAAATTGCGAATTTTTTCAATTTTTTTTGTAAATTTTGTATTTTTTTATAAATAAAAATGAAATATTTTGACCCAAATTTTCCACTGTCATGAAGTACAGTATTTGATGAGAAAACAATCTCATAATGGCCTGGATAAGTGAAAGCGTTTTAAAGTTATCACCAAAGTGACACGTCAGATTTGCAAAAAATGGCCTGGTCCTTAAGGTGAAAAATGGCAGGGTCCTGAAGGTGTTAAGAACCCAATGCTTCCTTCTGACCAGTTAATACTTACTTGACCTCACATCATTGATACCACTGTCTCTTCTATACTCACACAGGCTGTGTTCTCTTACACTCGGGTCTCAACCGTATGTGTACCCCTCTCTTCCTGTACATCGGCATTTAGACTGTTTCAGACTTGCGTTGTGGCTTTCCGATTTTGAGATACGGCAGAGCATCTCAAAACCGGGCATTCTGTTCAGTTTTGCTGTGTTTTCTGACCGGACACAAAACCGCTGCAGGCATCATCTACTACATTATTTCTACTCAGAGAGCTACCATTGTTATCTGTGGTTTTACATTGGGCTGCATGTAACACCTACTACATTATCTGTACTCGAAAAGGTATCCCTGTATGTTTGTTACAGAGTTACATAGGACTGTAGATCACATCTACTACATTATCTGTACCCAGAGAGTTCTCATTATCTTTGGAGTTACGTAGGGCTGCAGGTAACATCTACTACATTATCAGCACTCATAGAGTTATCACTGTTAGGCCTCATGCACACGACCGTTCAGTTTTTTGCGGTCCACAAACCGCGGCCCATTGTAAACATGCCTATTCTTGTCCGCAAAATGGACAAGAATAGAACATGCTATATTTTTTTTTGCGGGGCCACGGAACGGAGCAATTGATGCGGACAGCACACGGAGTGCTGTCCGCATCTTTTGCGGCCCCATTGAAGTGAATGTAAATGAAGAAGGAGATCCAGCTTCCAGACAACGTATAGATGCTTTAATGAAAAGGTGTTAAAATCCAGACATGTACATCATTGAAGTGAATGGGTCCGCATCTGGGCCGCAAAAACTGCGGCTCGAATGCGGACCATAACTACGGTCATGTGCATGAGGCCTTATTTGTGGTTTTACATAGGACTGCAGGTAGCATGTACTGCATTATCTGTACTTGGAGAGTTATCATTGTTATATGTGGTACTACATAGGACTGCAAGTAAAATCTACTACTTTATCTGTACTTAGAAAATGATTACCACTCTTTCCTGTGTTTTTACATAGGACTGCAGGCATTATCTATTACTAGCGTATATGTGCAATGAGCAGGACACTGAGTCAGTGGGAATGCTATGCAGTGGGTCAGTTTATATATGTATAAGTTCGTGACGCCAGTTGCAGCTTGCGCAGGTACTGTAGCAGGGCCCTTTAAGATGGTATAGGCTCACGTACCAGGTGAGGAATGCCAGAGGGGGATAATGTCTCTGTGTAGTGTCAACGGTGTCTCCTACCTGTAGTACGGCTAGACTCCTGTATCCCGGCTCACATGCAACAAAATGAGTGTTGTTAATAGGAGTAATTGAGGAATAATGGAAATCCACACAGATAATAGGGTCCAACTTGTCTTTACTAGGTGGTATGATATGCAGCTTTGATCCATACAAGTTACAGCTTTAGTCTAGAGTCCCAGTAGGTTTTGGCAATATGTGGCAGGGATTTATATGTATTCTGCATCTGATCATATGCCTAGTAGAATCTGGCAGGTATCTATCTTCTGCTCTGTCTTTAGTCTGCTTAGTTTGGGTCTGACTGGCTGGTGAGGTAATTATCTTCTCTTTGTCTTAGGATCTTTACTTACAGGACTGCTCGCAGGGTATGATGGTTTCTTCCTGGAGATCTGATAGTTCTGTGAAAGGCTGCTTTCTTGGTCTACCAGCTAAGGTAAGGAACTCAGGCTGGGAAGGTTGATCTGGGGCCTCAGCCGAGGCTTGGATCCTTGGTTGGGGTCCCTGGTTCTGGGAGCTTCCACTAACACAGCCTACCCCAGCAGGGGGGTGGCTCACACTCCTCTCTGACTTCCTTCTCCTCCTCATAAAGCATGGCATTGGACATCCCACTTCTGCTCATGTAGGGGAGGCTAGACTGGAATGGACTGTTCCAGGCTAGATACTAACTCTGACCTGCTGCATACTACTGCCACCTGCTGGTGTACATTAAGAATTACAGCATATATATAAAACAGGCATAAAAATATACATTTTGGCAAATACACAGTTAAATTACATTGGATGACAATACACATTTACATTTAACATTTGAAGCAGGGGAACAGAAGTTTGGTGACATACTTCAGGATGTTACATATGTACCATAGATTAAAAAGCTATGATCTTTGAGAGAAGACCACGAGTTGAAGTTGCTGATATTTTTACCATTTTATAACATGTCGTATACAGCTTTTCAGAGATTAGTGGCAAATATATTTTACCTTACTAAAGGATTTACAGCTTTCTGACTTCCTAATAAACTGTTGGTTTAATCCTGCTGTTTGCTAAGCAGCAGCCAGAATAGGATCAGATTGCAGCTGACAGGTGGCAGATCTGGATATTTCGCACACATTAGGAAATGAATGATGTCATGTTTTGAAAAACAGTATATGGTGCAACACTTACACTCCAGTGGTCAAAGAAACAGCAAGATGTCTGCCGAGACTGCAGGGACAACTCGCTTATGCTCCTAAGGCATACGCTCTTCCAAAATAAATACACAGACACCATTTGTTGGAGAAAAGTGGGATGGCCACGGCTTTTATTGAACAGTACAGCATTTTGTCAACAAATAAACCTACCCTGGAAGCTTACCTTGTCACGCTTCCTTGTTTAAAGGGAATGTGTCAAGATGACCTGATTTTTAAATCACTTTTTTTTGTTTAACATATTTTTAAAGAATTTTTGATGATGGTTTTTCATTTTCCATATATTTAACCCCTTAAGGACCCATGACTAGAGTTGAGCGAACACCTGGATGTTCGGGTTCGAGAAGTTCGGCCGAACTTCCCGGAAATGTTCGGGTTCGGGATCCGAACCCGACCCGAACTTCGTCCCGAACCCGAACCCCTTTGAAGTCAATGGGGACCCGAACGTTTGGGCACTAAAAAGGCTGTAAAACAGCCCAGGAAAGAGCTAGAGGGCTGCAAAAGGCAGCAACATGTAGGTAAATCCCCTGCAAACAAATGTGGATAGGGAAATTAATTAAAATAAAAATAAAAAAAATAAAAATGACCCAATATCAATTGGACAGAGGTCCCATAGCAGAGAATCTGGCTTCACGTCAGCAGAGAATCAGTCTCTTCATGCCATAGCAAAGAATCTGGCTTCATGTCAGCACAGAATCAGTCTCTTCATGCCATAGCAGAGAATCTGGCGTCATGTCAGCACAGAATCAGTCTTCATGTCATAGCAGAGAATCAGGCTCCACGTCACCCACGACTGGAACAGGCCACTGTCACACATTTAGGCCCCGGCACCCAGGCAGAGGAGAGAGGTCCCGTACCAGAGAATATGGCCTTATGTCAGCACAGAATCTGTCTTCATGTCATAGCAGAGAATCAGGCATCACGTCACCCACCACTAAAACAGGCCACTCTCACATATTTAGGCCCAGGCACCCAGGCAGAGGAGAGAGGTCCCGTAACAGAGAATCTGGCCTTATGTCAGCGCAGAATCAGTCTTCATGTCATAGCAGAGAATCAGGCATCACGTCACCCACCACTGGAACAGGCCACTGTCACACATTTAGGCCCAGGCACCCAGACAGAGGAGAGAGGTCCCGTAACAGAGAATCTGGCCTTATGTCAGCGCAGAATCAGTCTTCATGTCATAGCAGAGAATCAGGCTTCACGTCACCCACCACTGGAACAGGCCACTGTCACACATTTAGGCCCAGGCACCCAGGCAGAGGAGAGAGGTCCCGTTACAGAGAATCTGGCCTTATGTCAGCGCAGAATCAGTCTTCATGTCATAGCAGAGAATCAGGCTTCACGTCACCCACCACTGGAACAGGCCACTGTCACACATTTAGGCCCAGGCACCCAGGCAGAGGAGAGAGGTCCCGTAACAGAGAATCTGGCCTTATGTCAGCACAGAATAAGTCTTCATGTCATAGCAGAGAATCAGGCTTCACGTCACCCACCACTGGAACAGGCCACTGTCACACATTTAGGCCCAGGCACCCAGGCAGAGGAGAGAGGTCCCGTAACAGAGAATCTGGCCTTATGTCAGCGCAGAATCAGTCTTCATGTCATAGCAGAGAATCAGGCTTCACGTCACCCACCACTGGAACAGGCCACTGTCACACATTTAGGCCCAGGCACCCAGGCAGAGGAGAGAGGTCCCGTAACAGAGAATCTGGCCTTATGTCAGCACAGAATCTGTCTTCATGTCATAGCAGAGAATCAGGCATCACGTCACCCACCACTGGAAAAGGCCACTGTCACACATTTAGGCCCAGGCACCCAGGCAGAGGAGAGAGGTCCCGTAACAGAGAATCTGGCCTTATGTCAGCGCAGAATCAGTCTTCATGTCATAGCAGAGAATCAGGCTTCACGTCACCCACCACTGGAACAGGCCACTGTCACACATTTAGGCCCAGGCACCCAGGCAGAGGAGAGAGGTCCCGTAACAGAGAATCTGGCCTTATGTCAGCGCAGAATCAGTCTTCATGTCATAGCAGAGAATCAGGCTTCACGTCACCCACCACTGGAACAGGCCACTGTCACACATTTAGGCCCAGGCACCCAGGCAGAGGAGAGAGGTCCCGTAACAGAGAATCTGGCCTTATGTCAGCACAGAATAAGTCTTCATGTCTTAGCAGAGAATCAGGCTTCACGTCACCCACCACTGGAACAGGCCACTGTCACACATTTAGGCCCAGGCACCCAGGCAGAGGAGAGAGGTCCCGTAACAGAGAATCTGGCCTTATGTCAGCGCAGAATCAGTCTTCATGTCATAGCAGAGAATCAGGCTTCACGTCACCCACCACTGGAACAGGCCACTGTCACACATTTAGGCCCAGGCACCCAGGTGTCATGGTCTTACCTGCTTGCTGCTCTCCTTCGTTTGACATGTGCTGGCGGCCATCTTGGGTCCTGGGTTTCTTGTAGCCTTCCACCCTGCGGCTCCTCCTTCCCCTGGGAGGAGCTGGATGCCTAGCTCATATATATAGGAGGTCTGTGGCTTCAGTTCCTTGCTTGGTCCTCTTGTGTTCACATGCTTCTAAGACTGCTGCTGCTTCTGGTTCCTGATCCTGGCTTCGTCTGACTACCCTGCTGGTTCCTGATCCTGGCTTCGTCTGACTACCCTGCTGGTTCCTGATCCTGGCTTCGTCTGACTACCCTGCTGGTTCCTGATCCTGGCTTCGTCTGACTACCCTTCTGGTTCCTGACCTCTGGCTTCGCAAAGACTCTGCTCGGTTTCACCATCCGTTTGGACTTTTGCTTCACAGCTTTATTTTCAATAAAGCCTTCTATTTTCACTTATCTCTTGTTGTGCGTCTGGTTCATGGTTCCGTGACATTAGGACCAAGCCATGAATTCTGACGGTACAGGGCCATCCTCGCTACCCACGCTGGTTGCCAGACTTGATCAGCAGGATCACCTGTTGGGTCGGTTCGCTGTGGCGTTGCAAACCCTGCTTGAACGCACGGCTCATTTCGCTCCCGTTGCCGATGGGTCGGTTGTCGCTCCTGGGCTCGCTCCTACTGCCGCTCCGGTTGTTGCGCCAGAGTCTACCCCGACACCTGTTGTTGCGCCTGCGGTGTTTCGGGGTATGACCGGTTCTGCCCCTCTTCCACAGCGCTTTGGGGGAGAGCCAACTCAGTGCCGAGGTTTCCTTAACCAGGTGGGCATTTATTTCGAGTTGCTGCCACATGCCTTTCCTACTGAGAGATCAAAGGTGGGCTTCTTGATCTCGCTGCTCTCGGACAAGGCCTTGGCCTGGGCCAGCCCTTTATGGGAGAACAACAATCCGGTGGTTGCCGAGTTTTCCGGTTTTGTTGCTTCTCTTCGGAAGGTATTCGATGTGCCGGCTCGTGCTGCCTCTGCTGCGAAGCTCCTTATGTCCATCAGACAGGGTTCACGATCCGTAGCTGAATACGCCATTGAGTTTCGTACCCTGGCAGCAGAGGTGGGCTGGAATAATGAGGCTCTGGTCGCTGCTTTCTCTCATGGTCTCTCGGATGCCTTGAAGGATGAGGTTGCAGCTAAGGACCTACCAGTTGAGCTCGAGTCTCTTATTTCTTTCCTGATTTTGATTGACACCAGACTCAGGGAGAGACCTTCCTTTAAGGAGAACCTGCGGAGGTCTTCTAACAGATTGGTGCCTACGTTTGCTGTCCCACCCGTGCCTCCCTCTCCTCCCACGCCTCCTGGGGATGACTTGTCTGGGGGTGAACCCATGCAGCTGGGGTTTGCTCGCCTGTCCGAGGGGGAGAGGGCACTCCGGAGACGCGAGGGCCGATGCATGTACTGTGGTCTCGGTGGGCATTTTTGGTTGGCATGTCCGAACCGTCCGGGAAACGCTCGTACCCTGAGATCCTGTCGGGGGCAGATCTTGGGTGGAGTCTCCTCGTCCCCGGTTTCCCGTGTTGACAAACCACTGATCACTGTTGTCCTCTCCTGGGTCGGGGGCTCGGTGACGACCCAGGCGTTGGTGGACTCTGGTGCTGGTGGCTTGTTCATTGATAGTGTGTTCGCTGCCGCCAATTCCATTCCTCTGCAGGCTCGAGGTTCCCCACTGGCTCTTGAGGCGATAGACGGCAGACCCCTTCTGCCGCCACACGTGACTCATGAGACCCTTCCAGTGGGGATAGCCATTGGTGCCGTTCACAGAGAGTCGGTCTGCCTCCAGGTTATTTCGTCTCCACACTACTCGGTGGTCTTGGGGTACCCCTGGCTCCAGAAGCATAATCCGACTTTCGATTGGAGATCGGTCGAGATCCTCTCGTGGTCACCGCAGTGTGGGGCTAGTTGCATCCATGGGTCTGTCAAGTTGCTGTGTACTTCCTCGGACTCTCTGTTGCCTCCTGAATACGAGGAGTACCGGGATGTATTCGATAAGGTGCGCGCGGTTGCCCTACCTCCGCACCGCCCATACGATTGTGCCATAGAGTTACAATCTGGTGCCGTTCCTCCTCGTGGCAAAGTCTATCCACTGTCGGTAGCGGAGAATGAGGCCATGGAGGAGTACGTGAGGGAGGCGCTTTCACGCGGACACATTCGCAAATCTTCGTCCCCGGCAGGGGCTGGATTTTTCTTTGTGAAAAAGAAGGGCGGTGAGTTGAGGCCTTGCATCGATTACAGGGGTCTCAATCGCATCACGATCAAGAACGCTTACCCGATACCCTTGATTTCCGAGCTGTTCGATCGCCTTAAAGGGGCCACGGTCTTTACCAAACTCGACCTGAGGGCGGCATATAACCTGGTAAGGATCAAGGCGGGCGATGAGTGGAAGACCGCGTTTAACACCAGGACCGGTCATTACGAATCCTTGGTTATGCCCTTTGGGTTGTGCAATGCGCCCGCAGTCTTTCAGGAATTCATCAACGATGTTTTCCGTGACCTGTTGCAGCAGTGTGTGGTAGTCTATTTGGATGACATCTTGGTATATTCTGAATCCATGGAGGCCCACATTATGGATGTCAGACGAGTGTTGCAACGGTTACGAGAGAACAAGCTGTTCGGTAAGCTTGAGAAATGCGAATTTCACCGATCCCAGGTAACCTTCTTAGGTTACATCATTTCCGCTGAGGGGTTCTCCATGGATCCTGAGAAGGTTTCGGCTGTCTTACAGTGGCCCCAGCCCAGTGGTCTTCGTTCCCTGCAGCGCTTTTTGGGCTTCGCCAATTATTATCGGAAGTTCATCAGGGACTTTTCCATGCTGGCCAAGCCTCTCACGGATCTGACCAGGAAGGGCAGTAATTCCCAGGTCTGGCCGCTCGAGGCCATCCGAGCTTTTGAGGCCCTAAAGTCCGCCTTTGTGTCGGCTCCGATTCTGTCGCATCCCAACCCTGGGTTGCCCTTTGTCCTCGAGGTGGACGCGTCTGAGACGGGAGTAGGCGCCCTTCTGTCTCAGCGTAGAACACCAGAGGGTCCTCTGCTTCCTTGTGGGTTTTACTCCCGGAAACTGTCTTCCGCGGAGTGCAACTATCAGATTGGTGACAGGGAGTTATTGGCCATCGTGCAGGCCCTTAAAGAATGGAGGCACTTGCTCGAGGGTTCGGTGGTTCCGGTTCTCATCCTGACGGACCACAAGAATCTGACCTACCTTTCTGAGGCCAAGAGATTGACACCACGTCAGGCCAGATGGGCTCTGTTCTTGTCACGTTTTAATTACGTGGTCTCCTACCTACCCGGTTCCAAGAACATCAGGGCGGATGCCTTATCACGGCAGTACTCCGAGCTGTCCAGGGAGGAGTCGATTCCGACTTCGGTCATACCTCCGAATCAGATCCTGGCCGCCATTCGCACCAGCCTGACCTCTCCCCTGGGTGAGCAGATTTTGGCGGCTCAATCTGGTGCTCCCTCTGGGAGACCCAACGGCAGATGTTTTGTGCCTGAGGAGTTGCGCACTCGGTTGTTGCGAACCTACCATAACTCCAAGACCGCGGGGCATCCTGGAAAGAATCAGCTGTCCTGGGCTGTTTCACGTCTGTTCTGGTGGCCTTCCCTACGTTCCGACATCGCCGCATATGTAGCGGCATGCTCCGTTTGTGCCCAGAGTAAGTCCCCTCGGCACCTTCCGTTGGGCCTTCTGCAACCCATAGCCACCGGGGAGCGCCCATGGTCACACCTGGGGATGGATTTCATTGTGGACCTCCCTGCATCCCGAGGCCATACGGTCATTCTCATGATTGTGGATCGGTTTTCCAAAATGTGCCACTGTGTTCCTCTCAAGAAGTTACCCTCTGCACAAGAGTTGGCCACGATTTTTGCCAGGGAGGTCTTCCGGTTGCACGGTTTGCCTAAGGAGATTGTGTCGGATCGGGGGAGTCAGTTTGTGTCCAGGTTCTGGCGCGCCTTTTGCTCCCAGTTGGGGATTCATCTCTCCTTCTCCTCGGCCTACCACCCTCAGTCCAATGGGGCCGCAGAACGATCCAATCAGGCCTTGGAGCAATTCCTTCGTTGCTATGTCTCCGATCACCAAGACAATTGGGTTGACCTCCTGCCTTGGGCTGAGTTTGCCAGGAACACGGCGGTGAACTCTTCCTCTGGGACGTCTCCCTTCATGGCCAATTATGGGTTCCAACCTGCCGTGTTACCGGAGGTATTCTCTCCCCAGGATATTCCGGCTGTGGAGGATCACCTTTCCGTCCTACGTGCTTCTTGGGTACAGATCCAGAAGTCCCTTGAGGTCTCTGCGCAGCGCCAGAGATTCCAGGCTGATCGCAGACGAGCGCCTGCTCCTTCCTACCAGGTCGGAGACCGTGTATGGTTGTCCACCCGCAACCTCAACCTTCGAGTGCCCACTCCCAAGCTGGCGCCTCGCTTTGTTGGTCCCTTCCGAGTGCTTCGCAGGGTAAACCCGGTAGCCTATGCCCTTGCGCTTCCTCCTGGCATGCGGATCTCCAACGTGTTTCATGTCTCCCTGTTGAAGCCACTGGTGTGTAATCGTTTCACTTCCTCGGTTCCTCGGCCTCGTCCGGTCCAAGTGGGCAATCGTGAGGAATATGAGGTGAGCAATATCCTGGACTCACGCCTGGTCCGCGGTCGGTTGCAGTTTTTGGTCCATTGGCGTGGTTATGGTCCAGAGGAGCGTTCCTGGGTTCCCTCCGCAGATGTCCATGCTCCTGCCTTGCTCCGAGCCTTCCACGCACGCTTCCCTCAGAAACCGTTTTGTGCTCCGCGGAGGAGGGGCCCTTGAGGGGGAGGTACTGTCATGGTCTTACCTGCTTGCTGCTCTCCTTCGTTTGACATGTGCTGGCGGCCATCTTGGGTCCTGGGTTTCTTGTAGCCTTCCACCCTGCGGCTCCTCCTTCCCCTGGGAGGAGCTGGATGCCTAGCTCATATATATAGGAGGTCTGTGGCTTCAGTTCCTTGCTTGGTCCTCTTGTGTTCACATGCTTCTAAGACTGCTGCTGCTTCTGGTTCCTGATCCTGGCTTCGTCTGACTACCCTGCTGGTTCCTGATCCTGGCTTCGTCTGACTACCCTGCTGGTTCCTGATCCTGGCTTCGTCTGACTACCCTGCTGGTTCCTGATCCTGGCTTCGTCTGACTACCCTTCTGGTTCCTGACCTCTGGCTTCGCAAAGACTCTGCTCGGTTTCACCATCCGTTTGGACTTTTGCTTCACAGCTTTATTTTCAATAAAGCCTTCTATTTTCACTTATCTCTTGTTGTGCGTCTGGTTCATGGTTCCGTGACACCAGGCAGAGGAGAGAGGTCCCGTAACAGTGAATCTGGCCTTATGTCAGCACAGAATAAGTCTTCATGTCATAGCAGAGAATCAGGCTTCACGTCACCCACCACTGGAACAGGCCACTGTCACACATTTAGGCCCAGGCACCCAGGCAGAGGAGAGAGGTCCCGTAACAGAGAATCTGGCCTTATGTCAGCGCAGAATCAGTCTTCATGTCATAGCAGAGAATCAGGCTTCACGTCACCCACCACTGGAACAGGCCACTGTCACACATTTAGGCCCAGGCACCCAGGCAGAGGAGAGAGGTCCCGTAACAGAGAATCTGGCCTTATGTCAGCGCAGAATCAGTCTTCATGTCATAGCAGAGAATCAGGCATCACGTCACCCACCACTGGAACAGGCCACTTTCATACATTTAGGCCCAGGCACCCAGGCAGAGGAGAGAGGTCCCGTAACAGAGAATCTGGCCTTATGTCAGCGCAGAATCAGTCTTCATGTCATAGCAGAGAATCAGGCTTCACGTCACCCACCACTGGAACAGGCCACTGTCACACATTTAGGCCCAGGCACCCAGGCAGAGGAGAGAGGTCCCGTAACAGAGAATATGGCCTTATGTCAGCACAGAATAAGTCTTCATGTCATAGCAGAGAATCAGGCATCACGTCACCCACCACTGGAACAGGCCACTGTCACACATTTAGGCCCAGGCACCCAGGCAGAGGAGAGAGGTCCCGTAACAGAGAATCTGGCCTTATGTCAGCGCAGAATCTGTCTTCATGTCATAGCAGAGAATCAGGCTTCACGTCACCCACCACTGGAACAGGCCATTGTCACACATTTAGGCCCAGGCACCCAGGCAGAGGAGAGAGGTCCCGTAACAGAGAATCTGGCCTTATGTCAGCACAGAATCTGTCTTCATGTCATAGCAGAGAATCAGGCATCACGTCACCCACCACTGGAACAGGCCACTGTCACACATTTAGGCCCAGGCACCCAGGCAGAGGAGAGAGGTCCCGTAACAGAGAATCTGGCCTTCTGTCAGCGCAGAATCAGTCTTCATGTCATAGCAGAGAATCAGGCTTCACGTCACCCACCACTGGAACAGGCAACTGTCACACATTTAGGGCCCGGCACCCAGACAGAGAAGAGAGGTCCTGTAACAGAGAATCTGGCCTTATGTCAGCACAGAATCTGTCTTCATGTCATAGCAGAGAATCAGGCATCACGTCACCCACCACTGGAACAGGCCACTGTCACACATTTAGGCCCAGGCACCCAGGCAGAGGAGAGAGGTCCCGTAACAGAGAATCTGGCCTTATGTCAGCGCAGAATCTGTCTTCATGTCATAGCAGAGAATCAGGCTTCACGTCACCCACCACTGGAACAGGCCACTGTTACACATTTGGGCCCCGGCACCCAGACAGAGGAGAGGTTCATTCAACTTTGGGTTGCCCCGCAATATAATGGTAAAATGAAATTAAAAATAGTATTGAATGAGGAAGTGCCCTGGAGTAGAATAATATATTGTTAAGGGGAGGTAGTTAATATCTAATCTGCACAAGGGATGGACATGTCCTGTGGGATCCATGCCTGGTTCATTTTTATGAACGTCAGCTTGTCCACATTGGCTGTAGACATGCTGCTGCGTTTGTCTGTATTGACGCCCCCTGCCGTGCTGAATACACGTTCAGACAAAACGCTGGCCGCCGGGCAGGCCAGCACCTCCAAGGCATAAAAGGCTAGCTCTGGCCACGTGGACAATTTGGAGACCCAGAAGTTAAATGGGGCCGAACCATCAGTCAGTACGTGGAGGGGTGTGCACAGGTACTGTTCCACCATGTTAGTGAAATGTTGCCTCCTGCTAACACGTTCCGTATCAGGTGGTGGTGCACTTAGCTGTGGCGTGTTGACAAAACTTTTCCACATCTCTGCCATGCTAACCCTGCCCTCAGAGGAGCTGGGCGTGACACAGCTGCATTGGCGACCTCTTGCTCCTCCTCTGCCTTTGCCTTGGGCTTCCACTGGTTCCCCTGTGACATTTGGGAATGCTCTCAGTAGCGCGTCTACCAACGTGCGCTTGTACTCGCGCATCTTCCTATCACGCTCCAGTGTAGGAAGTAAGGTGGGCACATTGTCTTTGTACCGGGGATCCAGCAGGGTGGCAACCCAGTAGTCCGCACAGGTTAAAATGTGGGCAACTCTGCTGTCGTTGCGCAGGCACTGCAGCATGTAGTCGCTCATGTGTGCTAGGCTGCCCAGAGTTAAGGACAAGCTGTCCTCTGTGGGAGTCGTATCGTCATCGTCCTGTGTTTCCCCCCAGCCACACACCACTGATGGGCCCGAGCTGCTTTGGGTGCCACCCCGCTGTGAACATGCTTCATCCTCATCCTCCTCCACCTCCTCCTCATCCTCGTCCTCCTTGTCCTCCAGTAGTGGGCCCTGTCTGGCCACATTTGTACCTGGCCTCTGGTGTTGCAAAAAACCTCCCTCTGAGTCACTTCGAAGAGACTGGCCTGAAAGTGCTAAAAATGACCCCTCTTCCTCCTCTTCCTCCTGGGCCACCTCCTCTTCCATCATCGCCCTAAGTGTTTTCTCAAGGAGACATAGAAGTGGTATTGTAACGCTGATAACGGCGTCATCGCCACTGGCCATGTTGGTGGAGTACTCGAAACAGCGCAACAGGGCACACAGGTCTCGCATGGAGGCCCAGTCATTGGTGGTGAAGTGTGTCTGATCCACAGTGCGACTGACCCGTGCGTGCTGCAGCTGAAACTCCACTATGGCCTGCTGCTGCTCGCACAGTCTGTCCAGCATATGCAAGGTGGAGTTCCATCTGGTGGGTACGTCGCATATGAGGCGGTGAGCGGGAAGGTGGAAGTTATGCTGTAGCGCAGACAGGCGAGCAGCAGCAGGGTGTGAACGCCGGAAGCGCGAAGAGACGGCCCGCACTTTATGCAGCAGCTCTGACATGTCGGGGTAGTTGCGAATGAACTTCTGCACCACCAAATTCAGCACATGCGCCAGGCAAGGGATGTGCGTCAAACCGGCTAGTCCCAGAGCTGCAACGAGATTTTGCCCATTATCGCACACCACCAGGCCGGGCTTGAGGCTCACTGGCAGCAACCACTCGTCGGTCTGTTGTTCTATACCCCGCCACAACTCCTGTGCGGTGTGGGGCCTGTCCCCCAAACATATGAGTTTCAGAATGGCCTGCTGATGTTTACCCCGGGCTGTTCTGAAGTTGGTGGTGAAGGTGTGTGGCTGACTGGATGAGCAGGTGGAAGAAGAGGAGGAGGAAGCTGAGTAGGAGGAGGAGAAGACAGGAGGCAAAGAATGTTGCCCTGCGATCCTTGGCGGCGGAAGGACGTGCGCCAAACAGCTCTCCGCCTGGGGCCCAGCCGCCACTACATTTACCCAGTGTGCAGTTAGGGAGATATAGCGTCCCTGGCCGTGCTTACTGGTCCACGTATCTGTGGTTAGGTGGACCTTGCCACAGATGGCGTTGCGCAGTACACACTTGATTTTATCGGACACTTGTTTGTGCAGGGAAGGCACGGCTCTCTTGGAGAAGTAGTGGCGGCTGGGAACAACATACTGTGGGACAGCAAGTGACATGAGCTGTTTGAAGCTGTGTGTGTCCACCAGCCTAAATGACAGCATTTAATAGGCCAGTAGTTTAGAAATGCTGGCATTCAGGGCCAGGGATCGAGGGTGGCTAGGTGGGAATTTACGCTTTCTCTCAAATGTTTGTGAGATGGAGAGCTGAACGCTGCCGTGTGACATGGTTGAGATGCTTGGTGACGCAGGTGGTGGTGTTGGTCGTACATCCCATGTTTGCTGGGCGGCAGGTGCCAACGTTCCTCCAGAGGCAGAGGAAGAGGCCGAGGCGGCGGCAGCAGCAGCAGAAGAGGCCGAGGCGGCGGCAGCAGCAGAAGAGGCCGAGCCGGCAGCAGCAGAAGAGGCAGCAGGGGGAGCCTGAGTGACTTCCTTGTTTTTAAGGTGTTTACTCCACTGCAGTTCATGCTTTGCATGCAGGGGCCTGGTCATGCAGGTTGTGCTAAGGTTCAGAACGTTAATGCCTCGCTACAGGCTCTGATGGCACAGTGTGCAAACCACTCGGGTCTTGTCGTCAGCACATTGTTTGAAGAAGTGCCATGCCAGGGAACTCCTTGAAGCTGCCTTTGGGGTGCTCGGTCCCAGATGGCGGCGATCAGTAGCAGGCGGAGTCTCTTGGCGGCGGGTGTTCTGATTTTGCCCACTGCCCCCTCTTTTGCTACGCTGTTGGCTCGGTCTCACCACTGCCTCTTCCTCCGAACTGTGAAAGTCAGTGGCACGACCTTCATTCCATGTGGGGTCTAGGACCTCATCGTCCCCTGCTTCGTCTTCCACCCAGTCTTGATCCCTGACCTCCTGTTCAGTCTGCACACTGCAGAAAGACGCAGCAGTTGGCACCTGTGTTTCGTCATCATCAGAGACGTGCTGAGGTGGTATTCCCATGTCCTCATCATCAGGAAACATAAGTGGTTGTGCGTTAGTGCATTCTATCTCTTCCACCCCTGGTGAAGAGCTAGGTGGATGCCCTTGGGAAACCCTGGCAGCAGAGTCTTCAAACAGCATAAGAGACTGCTGCATAACTTGAGTCTCAGACAGTTTCCCTGATATGCATGGGGGTGATGTGACAGACTGATGGGCTTGGTTTTCATGTGCCATCTGTGCGCTTTCTGCAGAAGACTGGGTGGGAGATAATGTGAACGTGCTGGATGCACTGTCGGCCACCCAATTGACTAATGCCTGTACCTGCTCAGGCCTTACCATCCTTAGAACGGCATTGGGCCCCACCAAATATCCCTGTAAATTCTGGCGGCTACTGGAACCTGAGGTAGTTGCTTCACTAGGACGTGTGGCTGTGGCAGAACGGCCACGTCCTCTCCCAGCACCAGAGGGTCCACTAACACCACCTCGACCATGTCCACGTCCGCGTCCCTTATTAGATGTTTTCCTCATTGTTCCCATTCACCACAATTTTCAGAATGGCAAATTTGGGAATAGTTTTTCAACCCAGAAAAAAAAGTGTGCTTTTACGGTCGCTACAAATAACTTGACCAGCTAAAACAGTACAGATTTGCTTGAATAAATATGTGAGACCTGTTTTTTTTTTGCACTGTGTGACAGGTTAAGGTTTAATCTCAGAATCAGACTTCTATCTGCACGGTAGCGTGTGTGTTAGGTTTTTCTGAATGACACTATCAGTACCTTCAATGTAAGATATCCTTTTTGGGATAGATTTCAAGTAGGCCTCAAATAACAGAAACTAGTTATTTGGAGAATGGCAAATTTGGGAATAGTTTTTCAATCCAGAACAAAAAAGGTGCTTTTACGGTCACTACAAATAACTTGAGCAGCTAAAACAGTACAGATTTGCTTGAATAGAAATGTGAGACCTGTTTTTTTTTTGCACTGTGTGACAGGTTAAGGTTTAATCTCAGAATCAGACTTCTATCTGCACGGTAGCATGTGTCTTAGGTTTTTCTAAATGACACTATCAGTACCTTCAATGTAAGATATCCTTTTTGGGATAGATTTCAAGTAGGCCTCAAATACCAGAAACTAGTTATTTTGAGAATGGCAAATTTGGGAATAGTTTTTCAACCCAGAAAAAAAAGTGTGCTTTTACGGTCACTACAAATAACTTGAGCAGCTAAAACAGTACAGATTTGCTTGAATAGAAATGTGAGACCTGTTTTTTTTTGCACTGTGTGACAGGTTAAGGTTTAATCTCAGAATCAGACTTTTATCTGCACGGTAGCGTGTGTCTTAGGTTTTTCTGAATGACACTATCAGTACCTTCAATGTAAGATATCCTTTTTGGGATAGATTTCAAGTAGGCCTCAAATACCAGAAACTAGTTATTTGGAGAATGGCAAATTTGGGAATAGTTTTTCAACCCAGAAAAAAAAGTGTGCTTTTACGGTCACTACAAATAACTTGACCAGCTAAAACAGTACAGATTTGGTTCAATAGAAATGTCAGGTCTATTTTTTAGGCGCTGGGTGACAGGCTCAACTTGCCCCTGATGTAGTATATGGCCAAAAAATAACCACACTGTTGATGGTTAAATGCACTTGGGTGACACAGGCTCAGCCTGCACCAGATGTAGTATATGGCCAAAAAATAATCAGACTGTTGATGGTTAAATGCACTTCGGTGACACAGGCTCAGCCTGCAGCTGATGTAGTATATGGCCAAAAAATAACCAGACTGTTGATGGTTAAATGCACTTCGGTGACACAGGCTCAGCCTGCAGCTGATGTAGGATATAGCACTTGGTGATAGCTTATGCTGGCGCACCACAAGTCACAAAATGGCCGCCGATCACCCCAGAAAAAAAGTGATCTAAAAACGCTCTGGGCAACCTCAAAAAAGTGAGCAAGTCAATGCTAGCACTTCAATGATCCACAGCTGCAGATCGATCACAGAATGAAGTCTTTTGGAGGAGTTAATCACTGCCTAATCTCGCCCTAACGTCGCAGCTGCAACCTTTCCCTATGCTTGAATCAGCAGAGTGACGTGCAGCGCAACGTGACCCAAGCTTATATAGAGGCTGGGTCACATGCTGCACTGGCCAATCACAGCCATGCCAATAGTAGGCAAGGCTGTGATGGCCTCTTGGGGCAAGTAGTATGACGCTTGTTGATTGGCTGCTTTGCAGCCTTTCAAAAAGCGCCAAGAAAGCGCCGAACACCGAACCCGAACACAGACTTTTACGAAAATGTTCGGGTTCGGGTCCGTGTCACGGACACCCCAAAATTCGGTACGAACCCGAACTATACAGTTCGGGTTCGCTCATCCCTACCCATGACGTATCGGTACGGCATGGTTCCCGAGTCCTTAAAGACTCATGACGTAACGGTACGTCATGTGTTGTTCCGATCACCGCCGCCCGGCGGGCGGTGATCGGAACAAGGTGCCTGCTCAAATCATTGAGCAGGCACCTCGGCTAAATGCGCAGGGGGGTCCCGTGACCCACCTGTGTCGGCGATCGTCGCAAACCGCAGGTCAATTCAGACCTGCGGTTTGCTGCTTTTCTAAGTTGCGGTGGTGCCATCAGGTCCCCATGGGGCTGTGGGGGGGACCCGATGGCATGGAAGGCAGCGCGATGTCTAAGGAAGGCATTGCGCTGCCTTCCGGTGACGAGCCTGTGAGATCCAGCCCCCTGGATCTCACAGGCCGGAAGCTGTATGAGTAATACACACAGTATTACTCATACAGCTAATGCATTCCAATACAGAAGTATTGAAATGCATTGTAAAGGATCAGACCCCCAAAAGTTCGAGTCCCAAAGTGGGACAAAAAATAAAGTGAAAAAAAAAGTTTAAAAAATAAAGTTTTCCCAATTTTTTTTTAAAGTTTCAAGTAAAAATAAGCAAAAACGTCATTTTCCCCAAATAAACTTTAAAAAAATTGGTAAAAATAGGGGGGAAAAAAAGGATACATATTAGGTATCGCCACGTCCGTATTGACCGGCTCTATAAACATATCACATGACCTAACCCCTCAGATGAACACCGTAAAAAATAAAAACTGTGCTAAATAAACAATTTTTTTGCCACCTTACATCACAAAAAGTACAACAGCAAGCGATCAAAAAGGCGTTTCCCCACCAAAATAGTACCAATCTAACCGTCACCTCATCCCGCAAAAAATTAGCCCCTACCTGAGACACTCGCCTAAAAAATAAAAGAATTATGGCTCAGAATTTGGAAACACTAAAACATCATTTTTTTTGTTTTAAAAAAGCTGTTATTGTGTTAAACTTACATAAATAAATAAAAAGTATACATATATGGTATCGCCGCGTTTGTATCAACCGGCTCTATAAAAATATCACATGACCTAACCCCTCAGATGAACACCGTAAAAAATAAAAAATGAAAACGGTGCTAAATAAACCATTTTTTTGTCACATTACATCACAAAAAGTGTAATAGCAAGCGATAAAAAAGTCATACGCACCCCAAAATAGTAGCAATAAAACCGTCATTTCATCCGGCAAAAATCTTACCCTACCCAAGGTAATTGCCCAAAAACTGAAAAAATTATGGCTCTCAGACTATGGAAACACTAAAACATGATTTTTTTGGTTTAAAAAAAGAAATCATTGTGTAAAACTTACATAAATAAAAAAAATGTATACATGTTAGGTATCGCCGCATCCGTGACAGCCTGGTCTATAAAAATATTGCATGATATAACCTGTCAGATGAATGCTGTAAATAACAAAAAATAAAAACGGTGCCAAAACAACTATTTCTTGTTACCTTGCCTCACAAAAAGTGTAATATAGAGCAACCAAAAATCATATGTACCCTAAACTAGTACCAACAAAACTGCCACCCTATCCCGTAGTTTATAAAATTGGGTCACTTTTTTGGAGTTTCTACTATAGGGGTGCTTAAGGGGGGCTTCAAATGGGACATGGTGTAAAAAAAAACAGTCCAGCAAAATCTGCCTTCGAAAAACCGTATGGCATTCCTTTCCTTCTGCGCCCTGCCGTGTGCCCGTACAGCAGTTTACGACCACATATGGGGTGTTTCTGAAAACTACAGAATCAGGGCAATAAATATTGAGTTTTGTTTGGCTGGTAACCCTTGCTTTGTTACTGGGAATAATGGATTAAAATGGAAAATTTGCCAAAAAATTTAAATTCTGAAATTTCATCTCCATTTGCCAATAACTCTTGTGGAACACCTAAAGGGTTAACAACAATCTGTTTTGAATACCTTGAGGGGTGTAGTTTCTTAGATGGGGTCACTTTTATGGAGTTTCTACTCTAGGGGTGCATCAGAGGGCTTCAAATGGGACATGGTGTCAAAAAAACAGTCCAGCAAAACCTGCCTTAAAAAACCGTATGGCATTCCTTTCCTTCTGCACCCTGCCGTGTGCTCGTACAGCGGTTTACGACCACATATGGGGTGTTTCTGTAAACTAACAAAGTTTGTAAAATCCGTTTTTAATACCTTGAGGGGTGTAGTTTATAGAATGGGGTCATTTTTGGGTGGTTTCTATTATTTAAGCCTCGCAAAGTGACTTCAGACCTGAACTGGTCCCTAAAAATTGGGTTTTTGAAAATTTAAGAAAAATTTCAAGATTTGCTTCTAAATTTCTAAGCCTTGTAACATCCCCAAAAAATAAAATATCATACCCAAAATGATCCAAACATGAAGTAGACATATGGGGAATGTAAAGTAATAACTATTTTTGGAGGTATTACTATGTATTATAGAAGTAGAGAAATTGAAACTTGGAAATTTGCATTTTTTTTACAAATTTTGGGTAAATTTGGTATTTTTTTATAAATAAAAATGAATTTTTTGGACTTCATTTTACCAGTGTCATGAAGTACAATATGTGACAAAAAACTATCTCAGAATGGCCTGGATAAGTCAAAGCGTTTTAAAGTTATCAGCACTTAAAGTAACACTGGTCAGATTTGCAAAAGATGAAATAGGGCTGAGTCCTTAAGGGGTTAAATAAAAAAAAAGATAAAATCCTGCAGTTTTTGCACTGGCCACTATGTCTAATAATTGGTGCCACTTCTTGGTCTGTACAGATCACTTTACTACAGTTATCTGCTTATCTGTCATTCTAATCCTTCCTGTAATTATATCACCTCTGCGTACAGATAAGACAGGATCCACCATTCACAATAGGTGATTGTCACAGAGCATGCCTAGAAGACTCTCCCATAGAAGTCAACGAGGTCCGCTCCTGGCCAGTGTGTCTATGGCCCATGGGGCTGCTGTAAAGCAATTTTCTTAATGCTTTCTAAATGCTGTTGAGAACAGCTCAGGCAAGATGGCTGCCCCCATAATATTATCAGAAAATAGAATAAAAAAAATCTGTAATCATAAAATAAAAACAGATTAGAAAAAAATAATATGTGTTACGATCTAATTTTCACAAATTTTTGTTGACACATTTTCTTTATTGATTTTCTGTATGCTCTCCGTGATGCTCTATTACAGCGAGCATGTAGAATCCCTCGAATGCCTTCAGGGCCAACTCCCCCGCCAGCTGTGACACCTGCAACAGAAACCAAAAACTACCAATGGAAACAACCAATAGCACATAAAACAATGGGGGTGGGTAGGGTGGGAAGTCACTCTCCTCACAGTGCACTGCATTACTGTAACCTGGTTACCCCTTAAATAAGGCTGTACGCAACCTGTCCCTCACCTCTGAATCTACCAGTCCTGCTTCTGCATTTTTCCGCTCCTATACTCCTTGCTCCTTTAACCCCTGCAGTCCCTGCCACTTTGCCTATACAGTTTACTGGCGCAACTACCAGCACTGCACTTTTGGAGCTTTTTCTATTTCTAATGCTAGTTTGTCTTATTGCATTAGTCTTCTTTATTGTTGAGCCAAGGAATGGTTAATTTTGTCAAGAACATCTGAGGGAAAACTGTCTAGTTCTGTCTGACAGTTTTGTTAAATTTAAGGGTTGTGCAATAAACATCTTGCTGAAATAGATGTAGTTAAAAGCTCAACTGAAGTATTAAACAGGGTTCCCTACCACTTATGGCAAAGCCAGAATCCTTTCCTGAATACAACTGTGTACACACTACTACATGGGTGTCCTGCAGCAGTGATTACAGGACAGTTGAAGGGGTTGTCTCATTTCAGCAAATTGTATTTATCATGTAGAAAAAGTTAACACAAGGTAGTTACTAATGTATTGTTATTGTCCATATTGCCTCCTTTGCAGGCTTGATTCATTTTTTTCATCATATTATACACTGCATGTATCCAGGGCTTACGACCACCCTGCAATCCAGGAGCTGTGGTCGTGCTTGCACAATATAGGAAAAAGCACTGGCCTATGCATGCTCCCATGGTCCCAGCCACCAGAGAGATCTGTGCCTTTTCCTATAGAGCATGGCCACCTCTGCTGTATTGCATGGTGGTCTTGACCTCTGGATACAAGGAGTATATAATGTGATGGAAAAATTTATTAAGCCGCCAAAGGAGGCAGTATGGACAATCACAATACATTAGTAAGTGCCTTGTATTAACTTTGTCTACATGATAAATATAATTTTACTAAATTGACACAACCCCTTTAAATGCAGTGACTTGCAACTGATGTATTTTCTGATTGAAGTCATTCACTTCTCCCATCTTTTCAACCTAGCCCAGACCACCATTAAGAATTCTTCCAGCCATGACTTATCTGCAGGGTTTTCTGCCCAGGGATATGTGGTTCCTCAGTTTTTTGGCAGTACCAATATCTTCGCTTATAAAAACTTCCCATCCTGCTGTCCCAAATATTGTACCTGTTCTTACCCAGTTACTGTATCTGCTCTATTGTACTGTGCTCTCAAATACTGTACTTGTTACATCCGCAGCCTATGTCCACCACTGCCCAGTCACCCTGTGTTTCCTCATTAAACCTCATCTCCTCTGCAAGATTAATACTAGGGATGAGCAAAGTTAAAAATTGATTGAGATGATTTGTTAAAGTTCTTTAATTAATTTGATTTGTCACGAATCGTGCTAAATCTGGTTTACCTAGGCCACTCTGCCTGATCATATGCATTCCACTTTGGGGCCCAATATCAGTGTGAAGGCTTGGAACTTAAACTACACTCACCTAAAGAATTATTAGGAACACCATACTAATACGGTGTTGGACCCCCTTTTGCCTTCAGAACTGCCTTAATTCTACATGGCATTGATTCAACAAGGTGCTGATAGCATTCTTAAGAAATGTTGGCCCATATTGATAGGATAGCATCTTGCAGTTGATGGAGATTTGAGGGATGCACATCCAGGGCACGAAGCTCCCGTTTCACCACATCCCAAAGATGCTCTATTGGGTTGAGATCTGGTGACTGTGGGGGCCATTTTAGTACAGTGAACTCATTGTCATGTTCAAGAAACCAATTTGAAATGATTCGAGCTTTGTGACATGGTGCATTATCCTGCTGGAAGTAGCCATCAGAGGATGGATACATGTTCTCATTCTGTTTACGTCAAATTCGGACTCTATCATTTGAATGTCTCAACAGAAATCGAGACTCATCAGACCAGGCAATATTTTTCCAGTCTTTAACAGTCCAATTTTGGTGAGCTCATGCAAATTGTAGCCTCTTTTTCCTATTTGTAGTGGAGATGAGTGTTACCCGGTGGGGTCTTCTGCTGTTGTAGCCCATCCGCCTCAAGGTTGTGCGTGTTGTGGCTTCACAAATGCTTTGCTGCATACCTCGGTTGTAACGAGTGGTTATTTCAGTCAACGT
This sequence comes from Bufo bufo, assembly GCF_905171765.1. Lineage (NCBI taxonomy): Eukaryota > Metazoa > Chordata > Amphibia > Anura > Bufonidae > Bufo > Bufo bufo. The sequence goes on along the minus strand of NC_053389.1, from coordinate 90,091,163 downwards.
TGCTCTTCTATCAGCTTGAATCAGTCGGCCCATTCTCCTCTGACCTCTAGCATCCACAAGGCATTTTTGCCCACAGGACTGCCGCATACTGGATGTTTTTCCCTTTTCACACCATTCTTTGTAAACCCTAGAAATGGTTGTGCGTGAAAATCCCAGTAACTGAGCAGATTGTGAAATACTCAGACCGGCCCGTCTGGCACCAACAACCATGCCACGCTCAAAATTGCTTAAATCACCTTTCTTTCCCATTCTGACATTAAGTTTGGAGTTCAGGAGATTGTCTTGACCAGGACCACCCCCCTAAATGCATTGAAGCAACTGCCATGTGATTGGTTGACTAGATAATTGCATTAATGAGAAATAGAACAGGTGTTCCTAATAATTCTTTAGGTGAGTGTATATGGAGAGTGCAGGGAGAAGGTGTGCAGTGTGTTCTAGTGCACCCACATTCATAGTCAATCCGTTCTGTAGGTACTGTGCCATCAGTATTACAGGCAATTGTAATTTATCTCCATCTACATCACAGTGGAGAGCACCAATATTCATAGCTAATCCCTTCTGTTAGCTGTGAAATTACTGTACGTCAGGAGTGTGTCCAAAACAGAGATAAATGTAATAGAATTATTTGCATCTCAATAAATTAATAAAGATTTCAAACATTCTGTGTTTACTTTGTCATAATGAGGTATTGAGTGTAGACTCAGGACTTAGTTGAAGCACCGGTTGGGAAGGATTAAAGGGTTTCTGTCACCCCAATTTTCGCTATTAAACAGGCTGACATTGTAGATGTAAAATTGTCACCTGAATTTAACTCTGCATTTCTTCTATTTAAGTATGCCCCCGTTTTTGTGTTATTTTAACTTTTATTATATGCAAATGAGCCTCTAGGAGCAGGGGGGGCGTTGCACCTGCTCCTAGAGGCTCAGTTCGCTCACCTAATTTCCACGCCCTTCTGTCTTGATTGACAGGGCCAGGCCAGCGTTGGTTCTCATGCTGGCCCCGTCTGTCATGTAAATCTTGCGCCTGCGCCGTCCCATTCAGTATTCGGCGCAGGCGTATCAATCTGCACTCGATACCTCATAATGTCAAAGTGAACATAGAATGTTTGAAATCTTTGCTAATTTATTGTAAAGGAGAAACTAATATATTGCATTGACCTAATTATTCTGACCTTTTACTCAGGACTTGAGTAGGCACTGTTGGTAAGGATTATTGTCACGGGTAGTACGGGGAAGGAAGGACAACCAATGGGAACCACAACAAAACAACAACAGACTAGGCCCCAAACCTAGGGAAAAGAGGTCACCTCCTAGCAATCCCTGAATATCTCTCCCTAATCTGCTTTCTAAATGTGCAGATCTCAAAGGTAGAAATGCACATGCACCGGAACCTGAGACTACTGAAACACTGCACCAAACCCTCAGCTTAGGGAACAGGGAAAGGGGCAACCGACTCCTTCCAAACTGAAGGAGCCAGTGTCTCCCTGAGGTCTAGCCAGAACAAACACAACAGGAAAGGGAAAAGTACTTAGCTGGAGAAGCAACTGGAAGAGGAGAACCACCACTCAAGCAGAGGACTCCACAGAAGAGCTATTAGCCGCAAGGAAACCAGTGAGAGGCGGGACATATAAAGAGCCACCTGACTAATAATGAGCAACACCTGCGAAGGGGTGGAAATCTGTCAGCAACAATGAAAACAATAGAGATCTGTCAGATCGACTCCTGAGTCTTCCATCTATCTGAACTTCTAAGATCTCTCCCAGAGTCGGAGGTGACAGTACCACCCCTTCTACGAGTGACCTCCGAGGACCCAGGAGGAAATTCATCAGGGTGGGCTCTGTGAAAGGCCCTCAGAAGCCGACTGGCATTCACATCAGTCGCCGGGACCCACATTATCTCCTCTGGACTATAACCCTTCCAATGAATGAGGAATTGAAGGGAACCCCGAAGGACATGAGAGTCAACAACTCTGGAAATTTGAAACTCCAGATTCCCGTCAAACATGACAGGTGGAGGTGGCAAGGAAGATGGACAGCAGGTCCCACATAACTCTTTAACAAAGATTTATGGAAGACATTATGGATCTTCCAAGCCTGGGGAAGTTCAAGGCGAAAAGAAACAGGATTAATAATAGCAGAGATCTTGTATGGACCAATAAATCTTGGACCTAACTTCCATGATGGCACCTTCAACTTAATGTTCTTAGTGGACAACCACACCAAATCACCCATATTCAGGTCTGGACCAGACACACGTTTTTTGTCAGCCATACTTTTATACCTGTCGCCCATCTTTTTTAAATTGATTTGAATTTTCCACCAGATAGATGACAAGGAAGAAGCAAAGCGCTCCCTCATCAGGAATACCAGAGGAATTATTCCCAGAGAACGTACCAAACTGAGGGTGAAACCCATATGCACCAGAAAATAGTGACTTATCAGTGTGTAACATCCCAGAGTTATGTTACTAAACTCTTTTTCCCCGCTAGTATTTGCTGGTAACATGTGCCTTGTCATCTAATGTGATTGTATTTAATATTCCTCACAAATGTGCATTGAAAGCTTTGTTTGAATGTACTTTGCTGTAATTTCCATGTACACCAGCAGGTGTCAGCAATGTGTTTAGCAGGGCCTTAGTTCAGTTTAGCATATCTAGACTGGAATAGTACATTCCAGTTTAGCTCCCCCTCTTTGAGCAGAGTGGGCTGGCCCATGTCCTGCCTCATGGGGAGGAAAGGAAGTTAGAGTTAGTGTGCCAGTCACCCCGGCTAGGGGAAGGCTGTGCTGGTAGGAGCTCCCAGAAATAGAGATCCAGGCCAGAATCTAGTCTCGGCTGAGACCAAAGATCTTCAACCCCAGTCTGAGCCCTTTAGCCTCAACTGGTGACAAGCAAGCAGCCATCTCCAGAACTCCAGGATAAACCATTCCCTGTGATTATAACTGTGAGTACCATCCAGAGACCAGGAGAAGCCAAATTCCTCCTCAGCTAGTCAGTCCCCAACTATATACTGTAGATTCCTGCCATATTCTCCAGGCACATGATAGAAGCAGAAGAGATAGTAATCCCTGCCACATACTGCCAATACCTGCTGGGACCCAAGACTATTGCTGTATCTCATGTGGATTAATGCTGCCTCCAGTAAAGACAAGTTGAATTATATTCCAAGTCTGGATCTCATTCATTGCTACCAAATCCCTCAATTACTCCTACTAGCAACACACTCATTTATTGCAAGTGATCCAGGAGTCCAGCCGTACCCAGGTAGGAGACACCGTTGACACTATTACTACTACTACACAGAGACATTACCCCACTCTGGCATTCCTCACCTGGTACGTGAGTTGCAACACCTTAAAGGGCCCTGAGACTGTACCCTGCACACGCTGCAATTGGCGTCACAAACAAAAAACTATAGCCTTATATACCCATATCCGGACCCACTGCATAATTTGGCGTCCGCGTAACCGTACCACGGTCCGGCTCATTGCAAGTGGACTCCTGACTATGATTATTCGAAGCAAATTCAGCCAACGACAAAAATGAGGACCACTCCTCCTGATTCTTAGCGACAAAACACCTCAAATATGTCTCCAGATTCTGGTTAGTGCGTTCAGTTTTTCCGTTCGTCTGAGGGTGAAAAGCCGAAGAGAAGGACAAACGAATCCCCAGGCGAGTACAGAAAGCTTTCCAAAATCTGGACACAAATTGAGTCCCTCTATCAGACACCACATCAGAGGGAATACCATGTCATTTCAGAATGTTATCAACAAATGTCCAAACCAAAGTTTTGGCATTGGGTAAACCAGAAAATGGAATAAAGTGTGCCATCTTACTGAAGCGGTTGACCACCACCAAAATCACTGTCATCCCAGAAGAACTGGGCAAATCGGTGATAAAGTCCATGGACAAGTGCGTCCAGGGACTGGATGGGATGGACAAAGGAAGAAGAGATCCTGAGGGCCGAGTATGAGTCACCTTGAGTCACCTTGGGTCACTATGAGTCACCTTGGCACGTGCACAGGTCTCACAGGCTGCCACATAGCCCTCAACACTCTAACGTAAACCCGGCCACCAGAATCTCTGAGAAATAAGATCAACAGTGGATCTGCTCCCAGAGTGTCCAGCAAGGACAGTATCATGATGTTCCTTAAACACCTTGTGACGAAGCTCAGAAGGAACAAACAACTTCCCTGGGGGACAGGAATCAGGTGCCTCTCTGTGAACTTCTAACACCTCCGCCTCCAGTTCAGGGCGGATACAACCACCCCATCAGCCAAAATTTGAGCAGGATGCACAGTATCACCCCCCGTCCCCCAGGGAAGCTACGTGACAAGGCATCTGCCTTGACATTCTTGACCCCGGGGGCGAAAAAGTGACAATGAAATTAAATCTGGTAAAAAACAAAGACCATCTGGCCTGCCTTGGGTTCAAACGTTTAGCCGACTCCAGGTAGGTCAGATTTTTATGATCGGTAAATACAGTAATGGGATGAATCGCTCCTTCTAACCAATGATTCCATTCCTCAAAGGCCAACTTAATGGCCAGCAGCTCTCTATTGCCAACATCATAATTTCTCTCTGCAGTTTTTTTTTTTTAAAAGCACAAGGGCGCCATTTGCCAGGAGAAGGACCCTGCGACAGAACTGCACCAACTTCCACTTCTGATGCATCCACCTCAACAATAAATGGCTGAGACACATCAGGCTGCACCAAAATGGGAGGAGAAGAAAAACATTTCTTTATAGTGGAAAAAGCATGTAATGCCTCTTCCAACCAGACAGATAAATCCACCCCTTTCTTAGTCATGTCAGTCAGAGGTTTGACAACAGTGGAATAATTCAAGAAACATTTTCTGTAGTAATTGGTAAACCCCGAAAACCTCATAAGCGCTTTCTGATTCCCGGGCAGATCCCATTCTAAGACCGCATGGACTTTTTCGGGATCCATGCAAAAGCCCGAAGCGGAAAGCAGGTAACCCAGAAATGGAATCTCTTGAACAGCAAACACACATTTTTTTATCTTGGCATATAACTCATTCTCCCGGAGGATCAGCAAGACTTGTCTCAAATAATCCTGATGACTGTCCATGTCGGGCAAATAAATCAATATGTCATCCAGGTATACGACAACAAACCTTCTCACCAAATGATGAAAAATGTCATTGATGAAATGTTACAAAAAACAAGATGGCTGCACACCAGTATACATACAAACAATAGAGCTAGGAAATGGGGGTCATTCTAGATAAAAGTGGTACAATACCGACTATAAATGAGTTAAAGGAAGCTCTTAGCGCACATATTTGTTCAAACATGTGTCAGGCCCATCTACCAGGCGTCAAGGTGGCTTACGCAGATGGGTCCCTAACACTAAATATACTGCCTCTCTTTGGACTTACTTAAGCCTACAATATTCAGGGCAGTGTAGAGACCAGCTACATACGTACTCTTCTCAGAAGTCCCAGGTAGATGGGCGTGTTCAGTCTAAAAGAGGTGCTACCTTCAATATATACTATAGGAGTATTTAGACTAGAACCTTCAGAATCACAGGTGCATATCCATGAAGCAAACATAATTACAAAAAACAAGATGGCTGCACACCATTATACATACAAACAATAGAGCTAGGAAATGGGGGTCATTCTAGATAAAAATGGTACAATACTAACTATAAATGAGTTAATGGAAGCTCTTAGCACACATATTTGCTCAAACATGTGTCGGGCCCATCTACCAGGCGTCAAGGTGGCTTCCACAGATGGGTCCCTAACACTAAATATACTGCCTCTCTTTGGACTTACTTAACCTCTTAAGGACATAGGGCGTACAGGTACGCCCTTGTGCCCTGGTACTTAAGGACACAGGGCGTACATGTACGCCCTGTGTATTTTCGATCACCGCCGCGCGGCGGGCGGTGATCGGAACCCCGTGCCTGCTCAAATCATTGAGCAGGCACTTGGGGCAAATGCGCCGGGGGGTCCGGTGACCCCCCCATGTATGCGATCGCAGAAAACCGCAGGTCAATTCAGACCTGCGGTTTTCTGCGTTTCCGGGTTGTTCGGGTCTCTGAAGACCCGATAACCCGGAACAGGATGGTGATGGTGGTGTGATTTCACCCCACCAATCACCATCCAGCGATCCTGAGTGGTGATGGTGACATCACCACTCAGGATCGCTTCCTGATTGGTCTGTGGGCGGTCCGGCGGCAAATTCAAAAGAGGCAGGCGCTCCTCTCTTCCTCCTTTTGTGTTCCGGAGCCGGAGGAGAGAGGAGCTGCCTGCACGTGTGTCTGCCAGCACCCCCAGGACCCGATCTGTGCCCCCAGGACCCGATCTGTGCCCCAGCACCCCCCATCAGGTACATAGGGACAGCATAGGGAAAGTTTGTTTTAGGCAGGAAAAAAAAAGGGAAAGTTAGTTTTTGAACTTTTCTAACTTTTATTGCATCACCCTAAGTTAGGGTGTCTGGGGTCCACAGCACAGCTGTGTGACCCTAGACCCCCCAGGGGTGCTGCCACTTGCCCCCCCCCCTGCCCCCCCCACCTTTTTTGGGGTGCATTTTTTTTTTTTTTGTGTACACTGATTGTGGCCGGCACTTAGTGTCCGGCCACTGTTAGCGCATCGCACATCCCACCGCTGATCAACTTCGGACGGTTGATCAGCGGTTTTGATTTTTTTTCCCCACATTTTTTGCATTTTTTTTAGTTAGTTTATTTTATTTTTTTTCTGTTAGTTTTAGGGTGAGTTCGTGAACACCCGTGCCCCCACACACACGCACACAAAATAAAGAGTTACACACACGCACATATACACGCAGACACACACTCCCCTATGGCCCGCCGGACGTTCTCGGCCGAGGAGGCATACGCCCAGCTTGCCTCCGACTCCGAGAGTCCCAGTGAGGATGAGGATGACCCCACATTCCTGTTGTCATCCGCATCCTCCTCATCATCTAGCGATGATGATGAGCCCCCAAGGCGGCGGAGCAAGGGGACCGCCATGTTAGGGACCCTGTGGCCCCCACTAGTACGAGCAGCTCTGGGGCTCGTACTGGTTTCCCGGCCCACCAGTTAAATCCACCGGAGCCCCCTGCTGGTGAACTTGTCTGGTGTAGCCCAGAGCGATACGAGCCCGTGATTCCTGATTTTGTAGGCCAATCAGGAATCCAGATTTCCACAGTGGGCTACACTGAATATGACTTTTTTTGTCATTTTTTCAGTGACCCACTGGTAAATCTGATGGTGGAGCAGACGAATCTGTACGCCCAACAGTTCGTCGCTCAACACCCGGGCTCCTTTTTGGCCAGGCCCGGTGGCTGGACGCCGGTCAGTGCAGCCGAAATGAGGATATTTTGGGGCCTCATGCTGCATATGGGCCTGGTCAAAAAACCCAGTGTCAGGCTGTACTGGAGTGGGGACGTCCTATACCAGGCCCCACTTTACAGTACAGCCATGACACGCTCCCGGTTTGAGGCCATCCGGAAATGTCTGCATTATTCCGATAATGCAGCATGTCCCCCCCGAGGTGATCCTGCCCATGACCGTCTGTATAAGATACGGCCGGTCATCGATCACTTTGGGGCCAAATTCATGGAGGCCTATGTACCTGGAAGGGAGGTCGCGGTTGATGAGTCTCTCATTGCGTTCAAGGGGAGACTCATTTTCCGCCAGTATGTGCCCTCCAAGCGGGCGAGGTATGGCGTAAAGCTATACAAAATTTGTGAGAGTACCTCAGGGTACACTTACAAATTTCGTGTGTACGAGGGGCGAGATTCCCGGATTCAACCCCCAGAATGTCCCCCCACTCTGGGTGTTACCGGGAAACTTGTGTGGGACCTTATGTACCCACTGCTGGATAAGGGTTACCACCTTTACGTGGATAACTTTTATACCAGTATCCCCTTGTTCCAGTCCCTTGCCGCCAGATCCACGTCCGCTTGTGGGACCGTGCGGAAAAATCAACGCGGCCTCCCTGCCCACCCCCTCCAGGTACCTTTCCCCAGGGGTGAGACCCGTGCCCTTACCACTGGAAACCTGTTGCTGGTCAGGTATAAGGACAAGAGGGATGTCCTTATGCTGTCCACAATTCATGGTAACGGCATCACCCCTGTCCCTGTGCGAGGTACCGCGGCAACGGTCCTCAAGCCCGATTGTATCGTCGCCTACAATCGGTATATGGGAGGAGTTGATCTCTCTGATCAAGTCCTCAAGCCATATAATGCCATGCGCAAAACCCGGGCATGGTACAAAAAAGTTGCGGTCTACTTGATGCAGGTTGCCATGTACAACTCTTTTGTACTATCCCGAAGCGCTGGCAGCACAGGGACATTCCTCCAGTTCTATGAGGCAGTCCTCAAGGCCCTGATCTTTTCGGACCGGGAAAGAGCAGGCCGGAGTACCTCGGGAACTGTAGGTGCCCGGATCGTCCCTGGCCAACACTTTCCAGGTGTGGTCCCCCATACTGGAAAGAAGGGACGAACCCAAAAAAAGTGCAGAGTGTGTCGCAGGAGGGGGATACGGAAGGACACGACTACTCAGTGCGACACGTGCCCCGATCATCCGGGCCTCTGCATTGACGGTTGCTTCAGGGAGTATCACACTTCCATGGAGTACTAAATTTATATCCCAATTTAGCACTGACATCGGATAAAAAAAAATGGTTCTCAGACCTGAGACACCCAAAAAAACTAAAATAATTTATTAAAAGTAGACATATTAGGTATCGCCGCGTCGGTAATAATCTCCTCTATAAAACTACCCCATGACCAACCCCCCCAGATTAACACGGTCAAGAAAAAAAAAAAAAAAAGTGCAAAAAAAGGTTTTTTTTGTCACCTTACATAATAAAAAGTTTAATAGCAAGCGATCAAAAAGTCATATAGCCCCCAAAATAGTGCCAATAAAACCGTCCGCTCATCCCGCAAAAAATGAGCCCCCACATGAGATAATTGGATAACAATTTTTTTTTTAAAAATGACCCTTAGAATTTAGAGATACCCAAAAAATAATTTGTATCAAAAAAGATAATATAGTCTAAAACCTAAATAATTGTAAAAAAAGTATACTTATTAGGTATTGCCGCGTCCGTAAGAATCTCCTCTATAAAAATACCCCATTACCCAACCCCCCAGATTAACATGGTCAAAAAAAAAAAATTAAATAGGTGCAAAAAAAGAATTTTTTTGTCACCTTACATAACAAAAAGTTTAATAGCAAGCGAAAAAAAAAAGTCATATAGCCCCCAAAATAGTGCCAATAAAACCGTCCGCTCATCCCGCAAAAAATGAGCCCCCACATGAGATAATTGGATAAAAAAAAAATTAAAAAAATGACCCTTAGACTTTAGAGATACCCAAAAAAAAAGATTTGTATCAAAAAAGATATTATAGTCAAAAACCTAAATAATTGTAAAAAAAAAGTAGACTTATTAGGTATTGCCGCGTCCGTAAGAATCTCCTCTATAAAAATATCCCATTACCTAACCCCCCAGATTAACACGGTTAAAAAAAAAAAAAAAAAACGGTGCCAAAACCGCTATTTTTGGCACTTTTCCATTTCAATCCGTTTTTTCCGGTAACAAAACAAGGGTTAACAACCAAACAAAACTAAATATTTCTTACCCTGATACTGCAGTTTACAGAAAAACCACATTTGTGGTCGTAAACTGCTGTATCAGTAAAAGGGAGGCCGCAAAAGGAAAGGACTGACATGGTTTCTGGAAGGCCGATTTTGATGGCCTTTTTTATTGACACCATGTCCCTTTTGAAGCCCCCCTGATGCACTCTAGAGTAAAATCTCCCCAAAACTGACCCCATCTAAGAAACTACACCCCTCAAGGTATTCAAAACTGATTATACAAACTTTATTAACCCTTTAGGTGTTCCTCAACAGTTAATGGCAAATGGAGATGAAATTTCAGAATTTAAATTTTTGGTAACCTTGACTCACAAAAATGTAATATAGAGCAACCAAAAATCATATTTACCCTAAAAATAGTCCCCAAAAAAATGCCACCTTATCCCGTAGTTTCCAAAATGGGGTCACTTTTAGTGAGTTTCTACTCCAGGGGTGCATCAGAGGGGTTGAAACAGGACACAGTGTAAATAAACCGGTCCATAAAAATCAGCCCTCCAAAAACCAAACGGCGCACCTTTCACTCTACGCCCCGCTGTGTGGCCGTACATTAGTTTACGGCCACATATTGGGTGTTTCTGTAAACGGCAGAGTCAGGGCAATAAAGATACAGTCTTGTTTGGCTGTTAACCCTTGCTTTGTTAGTGGAAAAAATGGGTTAAAATGGAAAATAAGGCAAAAAAATGAAATTTTCAAATTTCATCCACATTTGCCAATAACTCTTGTGCAACACCTAAAGGGTTAACGACATATGTAAAATCAGTTTTGAATACCTTGAGGGGTGTAGTTTCTTAGATGGGGTCACTTTTAGGGAGTTTCTACTCTAGGGGTGCATCAGGGGGCTTCAAATGGGACATGGTGTAAATAAACCAGTCCATAAAAATCAGCCCTCCAAAAACCAAACGGCGCACCTTTCCCTCTACGCCCCGCTGTGTGGCCGTACAGTAGTTTACGGCCACATATTGGGTGTTTCTGTAAACGGCAGAGTCAGGGCAATAAAGATACAGTCTTGTTTGGCTGTTAACCCTTGCTTTGTTAGTGGAAAAAATGGGTTAAAATGGAAAATTAGACAAAAAAATGAAATTCTCAAATTTCATCCCCATTTGCCAATAACTCTTGTGCAACACCTAAAGGGTTAACGACGTATGTAAAATCAGTTTTGAATACCTTGAGGGGTGTAGTTTCTTAGATGGGGTCACTTTTAGGGAGTTTCTACTCTAGGGGTGCATCAGGGGGCTTCAAATGGGACATGGTGTAAATAAACCAGTCCATAAAAATCAGCCCTCCAAAAACCAAACGGCGCACCTTTCCCTCTACGCCCCGTTGTGTGGCCGTACAGTAGTTTACGGCCACATATTGGGTGTTTCTGTAAACGGCAGAGTCAGGGCAATAAAGATACAGTCTTGTTTGGCTGTTAACCCTTGCTTTGTTAGTGGAAAAAATGGGTTAAAATGGAAAATTAGACAAAAAAATGAAATTCTCAAATTTCATCCCCATTTGCCAATAACTCTTGTGCAACACCTAAAGGGTTAACGACGTATGTAAAATCAGTTTTGAATACCTTGAGTTGTGTAGTTTCTTAGATGGGGTCACTTTTAGGGAGTTTCTACTCTAGGGGTGCATCAGGGGGCTTCAAATGGGACATGGTGTAAATAAACCAGTCCATAAAAATCAGCCCTCCAAAAACCAAACAGCGCACCTTTCACTCTACGCCCCGCTGTGTGGCCGTACAGTAGTTTACGGCCACATATTGGGTGTTTCTGTAAACGGCAGAGTCAGGGCAATAAAGATACAGTCTTGTTTGGCTGTTAACCCTTGCTTTGTTAGTGGGAAAAATGGGTTAAAATGGAAAATTAGACAAAAAAATGAAATTCACAAATTTCATCCCCATTTGCCAATAACTCTTGTGCAACACCTAAAGGGTTAACGACGTATGTAAAATCAGTTTTGAATACCTTGAGGGGTGTAGTTTCTTAGATGGGGTCATTTTTGGGTGGTTTCTATTATGTAAGCCTCGCAAAGTGACTTCAGACCTGAACTGGTCCCTAAAAATTTAGTTTTTGTAAATTTCTGAAAAATTTCAAGATTTGCTTCTAAACTTCTAAGCCTTATAACATCCCCAAAAAATAAAATATCATTCCCAAAACAATTCAAACATGAAATAGACATATGGGGAATGTAAAGTCATCACAATTTTAGGGGGTATTACTATGTATTACAGAAGTAGAGAAACTGAAACTTTGAAATTTGCTACATTTTTCCAAATTTTTGTTAAATTAGGTATTTTTTGGTGCAAAAAAAAATAATTTTTTGACTTCATTTTACCAGTGTCATGAAGTACAATATGTGACGAAAAAACAGTCTCAGAACGGCCTGGATAAGTTAAAGCGTTTTAAAGTTATCAGCACTTAAAGGGACTCTTGTCAGATTTGCAAAAAATGGCCTGGTCCTAAGGTGTAAAAAGGCTGTGTCCTTAAGGGGTTAAGCCTAAAATATTCAGGGCAGTGTAGAGACCAGCTACATACGTACTCTGCTCAGAAGTCCCAGGTAGATGGGCGTGTTCAGTCTAAAAGAGGTGCTACCCTCAATATATAATATAAGAGAATTTAGACTAGAACCTTCAGAATCACAGGTGCATATCCATGAAGCAAACATAATTACAAAAAACAAGATGGCTGCACACCATTATACATACAAACAATTAAGCTAGGAAATGGGGTCATTCTAGGTAAAAGTGGTACAATACCGACTATAAATGAGTTAATGGAAGCTCTTAGCGCACATATTTGCTCAAACATGTGTCAGACCCATCTACCAAGCGTCAAGGTGGCTTCCACAGATGGGTCCCTAACACTTAATATACTGCCTCTCTTTGGACTTACTTAAGCCTACAATATTCAGGGCAGTGTAGAGACCAGCTACATACGTACTCTGCTCAGAAGTCCCAGGTAGATGGGCGTGTTCAGTCTAAAAGAGGTGCTACCCACAATATATACTATAAGAGAATTTAGACATGAACCTTCAGAATCACAGGTGCATATCCATGAAGCAAACATAATTACAAAAAACAAGATGGCTGCACACTATTATGCATACAATGATGAAATGTTGAAATACTGCCGGGGCATTGGTCAAACCAAAAGACATGACCAAGTTCTCAAAATGACCCACAGGAGTATTGAAAGCTGTCTTCCATTCATCCCCCTCTCTGATTCTTACCAGATTATATGCCCTTCTTAGGTCTAATTTAGAAAACACCTTAGCTCCAACAATCTGGTTGAACAAATCTGGGATCAGGGGAAGGGGATAAGGATCACGGATAGTGATGCAATTCAACTCTCAGAAATCTAGACACGGTCTCAATGTCCCATCTTTTTTCTTTACAAAAAAGAACCCTGCCGCCATAGGTGACTTAGATGGTCTGATGTGTCCCTTTGCCAAACTCTCAGTAATATACTTTCGCATAGCAACTCTTTCGGGTTCAGAAAGGTTATACAACCGAGACTTTGGCAACTTAGCTCCGGGAATCAGATTGACAGGGCAATCATATTCTTTATGAGGGGGTACCTCCAGATCCACATCCTCAGCGAACACATCAGAGAAATCAGAGAGAGACGGGGGCAACATCTTAGTGGATATCCCAGCAAGAGATGTGACAAGACAGTTGTCCATACAGTAATCACTGCAACCCTTGATCTGTCTCGCTTGCCAATCAATGACAGGATTATGTTTGGACAACCATGGCAACTCTAGCACCAGAGGGGCCGGCAGACCCTTCATTATAAAACAAGAAATACCCTCAACATGAGAATACCCAACCCTTAACTGGATATCCTGCACCATGTGAGTAAAAAATGTTTGAGAAAGGGGGGCAGAATCAATAGCGAACACTGAGATCTCTTTGTCCAGTGCATTAGATTTAAAATCATGCATCAGGACAAACTGGTAATCCACAAGGTTAACCCCTGCCCCGCTGTCCAAAAATACCTCCACATCAATATTTTTGGAATCTAGCGCCACCCTGGCAGGCAGGAGAAAATGGGTACTACCGGTAAAAGACAAGAGCATATTCTCAGATTCCCCAACTACTCTGCAAAGAGTTAGAGAACAAAACTTATTGGTAACTCCTTTTTTTTATTCTTGCCTACATATTTTACATAGGGACAAACATTAACAAAATGACCCCCTTTTATCACAAAAAAAAAAAAAACAGAGTCTCTTTCTAGCCCTGAAGTTCTTATCACCAGGGTCTGGAGAGACCCATCTCAATTGCATAGGATCATCTCCAGACATGGGCTCAGGTGTCTCAGTACCCCGAGAGTCAGAGGGGACTGACCTCCCTTCAGGTAATACGTCTCGAGGAAACGGAGTCTTGCACCTTTCCCTCAGACGTCTATCAATTCGTACCGCAAGAGACATGGCAGCCTCTAATGAAACAGGATTTTCATGGAGTGCTAAAGCCCTTGACAGAACTGACTCCGGAGGGCAGGGTCATTCCTCTCAGAATCAGTTGCCCACCTCCTAAATTCAGAGCAGTAGGACTCAGCAGACCGATTTCCCTGATGCAAGCCGCACAACATAGATTCTGCCAGAGAAACTCGATCTGGGTCGTCATAAATAAGTCCCAGGGCTCTGAAAAAAACCATCCACCGACCGGAGGGATTGGGATCTGATCGGCAAAGAAAAGGCCCAGGATTGAGCGTCACCTTTCAATAAAGAAATAACGATCCCCACCTTTTGACTCTCGTCACCAGAGGAGTGAGGGCGTAAGCGAAAATAAAGTTTACATGACTTCCTGAACCGAACTAAGTTATCACTTCCTCCGGCAAATCGGTCCAGGAGGGCGATCTTAGGTTCAGAGCAGGTCTGGAATCCACTGGTGGAGACAGATGCATGACACCTTGCAACAGTTTCACAGAGGTCTGCTACCTCCAGCGACAACCCCTGCATGCGATCCACCAGTGTAGAAACAGGATCCATGACAACAGAGCAGGGGAAACAGTAACGGTATTCGGGGGCTAATAATGTCACGGGTAGTACGGGGAAGGAAGGACAACCAAAGGGAACCACAACAAAACAACAGCCTAGGCCCAAAACCTAGGGAAAAGAGGTCACCTCCTAGCAATCCCTGAATAGCTCTCCCTAAGCTGCTATCAACATGTGCAAATCTCAAAGGTAGAAATGCACATGCACCGGAACCTGAGACTACTGAAACACTGCACCAAACCCTCAGCTTAGGGAACAGGGAAAGAGGCAACCGGCTCCTTCCAAACTGAAAGAGCCATTGTCTCCCTGAGGCCTAGTCAGAACAGACACAACAGGAAAGGGAAAAGTACTTAGCTTGAGAAGCAATTGGAAGAGGAGAACCACCACTCAAGCAGAGCACTCCACAGAAGAGCTTTTAGCCGCAGGGAAACCAGTGAGAGGCGGAACATATAAAGAGCCACCTGACTAATAATGAGCAAAACCTGCGAAGGGGTGGAAACCTGTCAGCAACAATGAAAACAATAGAGATCTGTCAGATCGACTCCTGAGTCTTCCGTCTATCTGAACTTCTAAGATCTCTTCCAGAGCCGGTGGTGACAATTATAGCCTCATGTCTTCTTGCAGGTGATGCTACAAGGTTTTGGGGATTTTCCTAAGCCAATCTTCTGTTGTCTTGACTTTGTGTTTAGGATTATTGTCTTGTTGGAAGGTGAACCTTCAGCCCAGTCTAAGGTCCAGAGCACTCTTGATCAGGTCTCCTGGTCCTACCATCATAAACCCAACTTAAAAATACCTCCACAAGATGATGTTGCCAGCATTATGCTTCACTGCAAGGATTGTATTGGGCAGCTGATGAACATTGCCTAGTTTCCTCTAAATTTTACTCTTAGAATTGGGGCCAAAATGTTCAATCTTGTTTTCATTAGAACAGAGAATCTTGTTACTCAAAATGAGAGTTCATTAGGTGCCTTTTTGCAAACTCCAGATGGGCTTTCATGTGTCTTTTAGTGGGGAGATGCTTCTTTCTGGCCACTGTGCTATCAAACCCAGATTGATGGAGTTCTGCAGTAATGGTTGACCTTCTAGAGGTTTTTTCCCATCTATATGGAGCATTTTTGGGTCTCACACAGGGTGACCATTGGTTTCTTGGTCACCAGTTTAAAAATCTGTTTCACTTTTACATTACAGGGGTAATGTCACTTTTACATTTTTTTTTTTTTTGCGCACAATGCTGCAACATAATAAAATGTGAAAAATGTGAAAATGTGAAAGTTGTGAAAAGATCTGAACTTTCCCAATGCATTGTAGTAAACATACCCCCATAACAATAAAAAGACTCTTTTCATGGCCCCCAAATAGTAATTGTGTTCTCTTTAATCCCCACACAGTAATAATGCCCTCTGTGTCCCCTGCACTGCAGTAATGCCCCCTTTGTGCCCACCAGGACACTAATAAAGTCCCTTTATTTACCTCAACATAGTAGTAATTACTAATTACCCCTTCTGAGTCCAGTCGCAACTGAGACGGCAGTAAACACTTTAGTTATTACACTGCTTGCTGACAGTTTACAACGATCCCCGGCAGAACTACTGTATGAATGCAGCTATAGATAGACACTGGCTCAAGATCAGTACAAGCCAAGAAAACATAAAATGACTCAACTTTTTAATATAGATTATATCTATAAGGTGCTCAAAGTATGTTACTGTACCCGTCTAGTCTTCTCCAACTTGTATTTGAAAGGCAGAAAGAAATCTAAGGGTTGAGATCACTTTTACAGAATGTTGTTAAGCTTAGACAACTATAATGATTTATTAAATATTACCCAGTGAAATGGAATATAAATGTAAGGCAGGATTATAAAATACTTGATCTATTAAAATTGTAAATTAAAATAATTGTCATCACTGAAACTATTGCCCGTCAGCTCCTCACAGTACATGGCTTTGCAAACGCCACTTTTTATTTTATAGTATGGGTCACTTGCTTGTAATTCAGATAGACAGCAATGAGGTCACACCCAAGCAAATTTCAAAAAGCATGCTGGTGAAGCATACTCATGCTCTTATCCCCCCTTTCCGAAATCTAATTGTAAACCAGTGGAGCAGGTGGTTTAAAACCTCTCATCAATGCCGCAAGCCCACATTATTCTGAGAAAACGGACTGAGGTCACAGCTTAATTGAATCTCTCATCAATGTAGTCTGTATCATCAGTCATTATGAAATATAAGGTTCTAATCAAATCCCATTTAAAAGCTACATGATGTAATTACTAGTGTAACAATAATATAACATTAAAGCAAGGTGCTTTCTCTTACTTCCTGACATTTTAAGAAGAATATTACTACTTAAATGGGCATTTTAACCGTAAACCAAATACTACCAGGAACTGAAAGCAGAGAAAAGCTTAGCTGCCGAGCAGCAGGGAAAGATGATATAATGCACTTTCCCAGGTGAAACTGACCCATAATTTAATCATTGCTAATGCATGTTAGAATATGAGAACATTTCAGGTCTTTAAACCTTTATATCTCTTATCCATATACTTAAGTGATCAAATAAAACCATGATAGAAACGTACGCTCATCCTTTCTAAAGATTGCCAATCAATATTATAAAGGGATTATGTCTTCCAAACATCAATTATTTAGGAGTTTAAATTGTAATCTAGTTAAAAGATAAAGGGGGAGATTTGTCATAGCCTGGCTATGATACCTTGCCATAAATTTGGAGTAGCATCCGGCAGTTTGTGCACCGTAACTGAAATCCATTCCAACCCCTGTTCTTCTACTCCAGAAAACTAGCCTAGAATATATCAATGTGACAGGGACACTCCCCCCACCATTTCTCCACCCTTATCATGGTCATTTTTAGGTAAAGTGTTGAGTCCAGTGAAGAATCAGCACTTGCACAAAAAAAGTTGCGCAGGAGGGGTTGAAAAATTCACAGACATGCATTTGGGACTTTTTCAGGCCACAAATGGAGTATTTTAATGATAAATCTTTGTCTATGGGTCAACTGTGATTTCCAAAAACTTTTGAAGTGTCAAACGTTTTGAACGTTGTAGTCCAGGCCCTGGACTTTTTACGAACCCATCTTGAAATAGTTAGGAGAAACATTGCTCTGCTGAGCTCTTCTGCATTATCATGTTAGCAATCAGTGAGGTCTCAGAGTCTGGATCTTCATTAAGAAACCTTTGATATATCATTATGACAGTTTCACTTCAAATACGTGTATTTTTGGTTAAAAAACATTTCTACAAGAAAGTTTTATTAAAAGTTTTGAACACATTTGGCTCCTTCAGCTTCTATGTTTCCCAGTACATAGAAAGCTCGAAAATTATATTTTCAATTAAATCCATCTGAGAACTCTTTCCATTCTTGAACAGTCTTCCAAGCTTAGATATGACCAAGTCAAAATTAACTTTAAAGGGGTTTTCCAAGATATTTTTTATTGATGACCTATCCCATAACTTTTGCACCAGGGCCCACAAGCCTTTAGCTACACCCCTGGTCATCAATATCAGATTGGTGGCGGTCCGAAACCTGGCACCCTCGCTGATCAGCTGGTTGAAGAGAAGGCCACTCACCATGCCAGTGCAGCCTTCCCTTCACTGTTTACCTGCTCGCCGTCGAAATCACAGCAGTGAGCAGGTGTAATTACAAAAATCCATCCCATTCACTTCAACGGGATAGCTCGTTCCTATACACTTATATCGGAACGATCTATCTTGTAATTACACATGCTTACCACTGCAATGTATGATGGCGAGCAGGTAGACAATGAAGAGAAGGCTGCACTGGCACGGCGCCTGGCCTTCTCTTCAAACAGCTAAATGGCAGGGGTGCCGGGTGTCAGACCCTTGCCGATCTGATATTGATCACCTATCCTGAGAATAGGTCATTAATAAAAATATAGCAGAAAAGCCTTTTAATTTAGTCATAAATTAACTTAGAAGATTGTTCAGGAGAAGAGAGGATCTATAAACTGACCCTGGGTTGATCATAAATTAGCCAAAAATAGATGTATTTAAGTAAAACAATAAAATACAAAGCTGTCTATTTGACAATAAATAATCATATACTATTGTGCTCAGATACTAGAACCAATTTCAAATGTTGGATCCACCAAGCACTGGTTTTCAGAAGCTCACAAAGTTCATATCATAGCTATGCAAGATATCAATGCAATTCTTTTATTCAGGGTTGCTCTTAAAAATAGTTTATTTTATTACAAGCATCATATAACCTAATAATAAACATTTGAGGAAAAGGAGTTCCTTGGTGTGTGTGGAGGACTAATAGTTTAATAATCTGCCACCTCTCTTGGTCTCTGATTTTATTACATTTTCTTCTTTCATTCATATAATTCTCCCCTGTCTTGACCGCTTTCCCCAAAAATTCCCATGTACAGTATTTGTAGTTAGGTCTACATGCTCCTCTCCCTCTCCATTGTATAGACAGACACAACAATGTTTTTGGAAGCCAAAACCAGGAGGGAATTTAAAAAAGAATATGTCTCATCTGTCCTTTATATTTTCTCCCTTTTTTGTGCCACTGCCGGTTTTGGCTTTTAAAACTGTTTTAGGAAACCTGACCATGTGGCCGTACCCTTAGACAACTTCTCAACTGTCCCTTATCCCACTAAAAATGGCAAGCAATGAATAGAATTGTTTGAATAGCATGGGCTTGAGTTACAATTACATTCAATGCTTGTTTTTGGCCACACATGTGGAAATATTGGGCTACTTTCCTAGGGGTATGCTGGCTGGCCACACACATTGGATAATTGTTGGTCAAACCCACCAGTTACAGCAAAATAAAATAACATTTGATTGAACCTAGGGAAAATCAAGTTGGTAGAAAAGCAATATTGTTGAAACTTTAAAATATATCATCTCTTTTTTGACTATGACGTTAATAGCATACACAAATTTTTTTGTGTTTCATTTTTATATTTTAGTTTCTAGTAGTTTGAGAAGTGGGTGAAATGGAATTTACAACCTTCATTTTATTTTTAGAGCATACATGAAAATAAAGTAAACACTATGTTTCAAGAGAAAAATAGGGAATGACAGGTTATGGATTTTGAGCGATTTTCCTCACAATATACTTAGAGAGCAGTTCATCACTTTTCTACAATGATGTATCCAAACACTGAACTGTAGAAGTTCATTTTAGTTCCCACTTGGTTTACAATCTCACATTTGTGTACAAAACATCTAGACCTTTTTTTTTGTATTTTTTTCAAAGCTGACACAAGCTTCAGTACTACTTTTTCACAACAAATGTCTGCATAGATATCCTAGAATTTATATATCAGGTTTTGAGAATTACTGACAATCATGACAACTTGCATCTTGATTAAGTGGGGAAGAGACTTACATATTAAATTATCTAGAAAAATGGAGCATATTTATCAAGCTAAATACACTAGAAAACTGGTTTTATTTGTTCAAATCTGGTGTAGATATGTTGTTGTAGGGGGACATGTGTTGAAATTGGACACATACCGCCAAATAAGTTGGACTTAAAGGAACACTAAACACAAGAAATGTACAAAATTAATGATCAACTCTTCTTCCCATTGTCTCCTCCTTTCCTTTGGTTCTTTTTTCTGTCATATTGCAATTAAACATGATAAAAATCTAAATGAATATTTTCTCTATGTCCCAAAAAGTCCTTTGGGTACCCCCTCCATCTCCTCAATGTTCTGTAACAAGTTGTAAGACAAGTGGATAGAGCAGGAGCCTCCATGATAAACCCAGTCTGCAGCAGGACAAAATGATTGATAAGCACCATCCTATGGATAAGCCCGCTATATAACAGGTTCATCTCTTGTGGTTATTATTTATCTTGTCCCGCTATTGCTGGGAACTATATATGCTTTGGCAAGCTGTTTATAGTTTATAACTAGAGTTGAGCGAACACCTGGATGTTCGGGTCCGAGAAGTTCGGCCGAACTTCCCGGAAATGTTCGGGTTCGGGATCCGAACCCGATCCGAACTTCGTCCCGAACCCGAACCCCATTGAAGTCAATGGGGACCCGAACTTTTGGGCACTAAAAAGGCTGTAAAACAGCCCAGGAAAGAGCTAAAGGGCTGCAAAAGGCATCAACGTGTAGGTAAATCCCCTGCAAACAAATGTGGATAGGGAAATTAATTAAAATAAAAATTAAAAAAATAAAAATGAACCAATATCAATTGGACAGAGGTCCCATAGCAGAGAATCTGGCTTCACGTCAGCAGAGAATCAGTCTCTTCAAGCCATAGCAAAGAATCTGGCTTCATGTCAGCAGAGAATCAGTCTCTTCATGCCATAGCAGAGAATCTGGCTTCATGTCAGCGCAGAATCAGTCTTCATGTCATAGCAGAGAATCAGGCTTCACGTCACCCACCACTGGAACAGGCCACTGTCACACATTTAGGCCCCGGCACCCAGGCAGAGGAGAGAGGTCCCGTAACAGAGAATCTGGCCTGATGTCAGCACAGAATCTGTCTTCATGTCATAGCAGAGAATCAGGATTCACGTCACCCACCACTGGAACAGGCCACTGTCACACATTTAGGCCCCGGCACCCAGGCAGAGGAGAGCGGTCCCGTAACAGAGAATCTGGCCTTATGTCAGCGCAGAATCTGTCTTCATGTCATAGCAGAGAATCAGGCTTCACGTCACCCACCACTGGAACAGGCCACTGTCACACATTTAGGCCCAGGCACCCAGGCAGAGGAGAGAGGTCCCGTAACAGAGAATCTGGCCTGATGTCAGCGCAGAATCTGTCTTCATGTCATAGCAGAGTATCAGGCTTCACGTCACCCACCACTGGAACAGGCCACTGTCACACATTTAGGCCCAGGCACCCAGGCAGAGGAGAGAGGTCCCGTAACAGAGAATCTGGTCTTATGTCAGCGCAGAATCTGTCTTCATGTCATAGCAGAGTATCAGGCTTCACGTCACCCACCACTGGAACAGGCCACTGTCACACATTTAGGCCCAGGCACCCAGGCAGAGGAGAGAGGTCCCGTAACAGAGAATCTGGCCTTATGTCAGCGCAGAATCAGTCTTCATGTCATAGCAGAGAATCAGGCTTCACGTCACCCACCACTGGAACAGGCCACTGTCACACTATTAGGCCCAGGCACCCAGGCAGAGGAGAGAGGTCCCGTAACAGAGAATCTGGCCTTATGTCAGCGCAGAATCTGTATTCATGTCATAGCAGAGAATCAGGCTTCACGTCACCCACCACTGGAACAGGCCACTGTCACACATTTAGGCCCCGGCACCCAGACAGAGGAGAGCGGTCCCGTAACAGAGAATCTGGCCTTATGTCAGCGCAGAATCTGTCTTCATGTCATAGCAGAGAATCAGGCTTCACGTCACCCACCACTGGAACAGGCCACTGTCACACATTTAGGCCCCGGCACCCAGACAGAGGAGAGGTTCATTCAACTTTGGGTTGCCCCGCAATATAATGGTAAAATGAAATTAAAAATAGTATTGAATGAGGAAGTGCCCTGGAGTAGAATAATATATTGTTAAGGGGAGGTAGTTAATATCTAATCTGCACAAGGGATGGACAGGTCCTGTGGGATCCATGCCTGGTTCATTTTTATGAACGTCAGCTTGTCCACATTGGCTGTAGACAGGCGGCTGCGTTTGTCTGTAATGACGCCCCCTGCCGTGCTGAATACACGTTCAGACAAAACGCTGGCCGCCGGGCAGGCCAGCACCTCCAAGGCAAAAAAGGCTAGCTCTGGCCACGTGGACAATTTGGAGACCCAGAAGTTGAATGGGGCCGAACCATCAGTCAGTACGTGGAGGGGTGTGCACAGGTACTGTTCCACCATGTTAGTGAAATGTTGCCTCCTGCTAACACGTTCCGTATCAGGTGGTGGTGCAGTTAGCTGTGGCGTGGTGACAAAACTTTTCCACATCTCTGCCATGCTAACCCTGCCCTCAGAGGAGCTGGCTGTGACACAGCTGCGTTGGCGACCTCTTGCTCCTCCTCTGCCTTCGCCTTGGGCTTCCACTGGTTCCCCTGTGACATTTGGGAATGCTCTCAGTAGCGCGTCTACCAACGTGCGCTTGTACTCGCGCATCTTCCTATCACGCTCCAGTGTAGGAAGTAAGGTGGGCACATTGTCTTTGTACCGGGGATCCAGCAGGGTGGCAACCCAGTATTCCGCACACCTTAAAATGTGGGCAACTCTGCTGTCGTTGCGCAGGCACTGCAGCATGTAGTCGCTCATGTGTGCCAGGCTGCCCAGAGGTAAGGACAAGCTGTCCTCTGTGGGAGGCGTATCGTCATCGTCCTGTGTTTCCACCCAGCCACGCACCAGTGATGGGCCCGAGCTGCTTTGGGTGCCACCCCGCTGTGAACATGCTTCATCCTCATCCTCCTCCACCTCCTCCTCATCCTCGTCCTCCTCGTCCTCCAGTAGTGGGCCCTGTCTGGCCACATTTGTACCTGGCCTCTGGAGTTGCAAAAAACCTCCCTCTGAGTCACTTTGAAGAGACTGGCCTGAAAGTGCTAAAAATGACCCCTCTTCCTCCTCTTCCTCCTGAGCCGCCTCCTCTTCCATCATCGCCCTAAGTGTTTTCTCAAGGAGACATAGAAGTGGTATTGTAACGCTGATAACGGCGTCATCGCCACTGGCCATGTTAGTGGAGTACTCGAAACAGCGCAACAGGGCACACAGGTCTCGCATGGAGGCCCAGTCATTGGTGGTGAAGTGTGTCTGATCCGCAGTGCGACTGACCAGTGCGTGCTGCAGCTGAAACTCCACTATGGCCTGCTGCTGCTCGCACAGTCTGTCCAGCATGTGCAAGGTGGAGTTCCACCTGGTGGGTACGTCGCATATGAGTCGGTGAGCGGGAAGGCCGAAGTTACGCTGTAGTGCAGACAGGCGAGCAGCGGCAGGGTGTGAACGCCGGAAGCGCGAACAGACGGCCCGCACTTTATGCAGCAGCTCTGACATGTCGGGGTAGTTGCGAATGAACTTCTGCACCACCAAATTCAGCACATGCGCCCGGCAAGGGATGTGCGTCAAACCGGCTAGTCCCAGAGCTGCAACGAGATTTCGCCCATTATCGCACACCACCAGGCCGGGCTTGAGGCTCACCGGCAGCAACCACTCGTCGGTCTGTTGTTCTATACCCCGCCACAACTCCTGTGCGGTGTGGGGCCTGTCCCCCAAACATATGAGTTTCAGAATGGCCTGCTGACGTTTACCCCGTGCTGTGCTGAAGTTGGTGGTGAAGGTGTGTGGCTGACTGGATGAGCAGGTGGAAGAAGAGGAGGAGGAAGCTGAGTAGGAGGAGGAGGAGACAGGAGGCAAAGAATGTTGCCCTGCGATCCTTGGCGGCGGAAGGACGTGCGCCAAACAGCTCTCCGCCTGGGGCCCAGCCGCCACTACATTTACCCAGTGTGCAATTAGGGAGATATAGCGTCCCTGGCCGTGCTTACTGGTCCACGTATCTGTGGTTAGGTGGACCTTGCCACAGATGGCGTTGCGCAGTGCACACTTGATTTTATCGGACACTTGTTTGTGCAGGGAAGGCACGGCTCTCTTGGAGAAGTAGTGGCGGCTGGGAACAACATACTGTGGGACAGCAAGTGACATGAGCTGTTTGAAGCTGTGTGTGTCCACCAGCCGAAATGACAGCATTTCATAGGCCAGTAGTTTAGAAATGCTGGCATTCAGGGCCAGGGATCGAGGGTGGCTAGGTGGGAATTTACGCTTTCTCTCAAATGTTTGTGAGATGGAGAGCTGAACGCTGCCGTGTGACATGGTTGAGATGCTTGGTGACGCAGGTGGTGGTGTTGGTGGTACATCCCATGTTTGCTGGGCGGCAGGTGCCAACGTTCCTCCAGAGGCGGAAGAAGAGGCCGAGGCGGCGGCAGCAGCAGAAGAGGCCGAGGCAGCAGCAGAAGAGGTAGCAGGGGGAGCCTGAGTGACTTCTTTGTTTTTAAGGTGTTTACTCCACTGCAGTTCATGCTTTGCATGTAGGTGCCTGGTCATGCAGGTTGTGCTAAGGTTCAGAACGTTAATGCCTCGCTTCAGGCTCTGATGGCACAGCGTGCAAACCACTCGGGTCTTGTCGTCAGCACATTGTTTGAAGAAGTGCCATGCCAGGGAACTCCTTGAAGCTGCCTTTGGGGTGCTCGGTCCCAGATGGCGGCGGTCAGTAGCAGGCGGAGTCTCTTGGCGGCGGGTGTTCTGATTTTGCCCACTGCTCCCTCTTTTGCTACGCTGTTGGCTCGGTCTCACCACTGCCTCTTCCTCCGAACTGTGAAAGTCAGTGGCACGACCTTCATTCCATGTGGGGTCTAGGACCTCATAGTCCCCTGCATCGTCTTCCACCCAGTCTTGATCCCTGACCTCCTGTTCAGTCTGCACACTGCAGAAAGACGCAGCAGTTGGCACCTGTGTTTCGCCATCATCAGAGACGTGCTGAGGTGGTATTCCCATGTCCTCATCATCAGGAAAAATAAGTGGTTGTGCGTTAGTGCATTCTATCTCTTCCACCCCTGGGGAAGGGCTAGGTGGATGCCCTTGGGAAACCCTGGCAGCAGAGTCTTCAAACAGCATAAGAGACTGCTGCATAACTTGAGGCTCAGACAGTTTCCCTGATATGCATGGGGGTGATGTGACAGACCGATGGGCTTGGTTTTCATGCGCCATCTGTGCGCTTTCTGCAGAAGACTGGGTGGGAGATAATGTGAACGTGCTGGATCCACTGTCGGCCACCCAATTGACTAATGCCTGCACCTGCTCAGGCCTTACCATCCTTAGAACGGCATTGGGCCCCACCAAATATCGCTGTAAATTCTGCTGGCTACTGGGACCTGAGGTAGTTGGTTCACTAGGACGTGTGGCTGTGGCAGAACGGCCACATCCTCTCCCAGCACCAGAGGGTCCACTAACACCACCACGACCATGTCCACGTCCACGTCCCTTATTAGATGTTTTCCTCATTGTTCCCGTTCACCACAATTTTGAGAATGGCAAATTTGGGAATGGTTTTTCAACCCAGAAAAAAAAGTGTGCTTTTACGGTCACTACAAATAACTTGACCAGCTAAAACAGTAGAGATTTGGTTAAATAGAGATGTGAGGCCTGTTTTTTTAGCGCTGTGTGACAGGTATAGGTTTAATCTCAGAATCAGATTTCTATCAGCACGCTAGCGTGTGTCTTAGGTTTTTCTGAATGACACTATCACTAGCTTCAATGTAAGATATTCTTTTTGGGATAGATTTCAAGTAGGCCTCAAATACCACAAACTAGTTATTTTGAGAATGGCAAATTTGGGAATGGTTTTTTCAACCCAGAAAAAAAAGTGTGCTTTTACGGTCACTACAAATAACTTGACCAGCTAAAACAGTACAGATTTGGTTGAATAGAAATGTCAGGTCTATTTTTTAGGCGCTGGGTGACAGGCTCAACTTGCCCCTGATGTAATATATGGTTAAAAAATAACCACACTGTTGATGGTTAAATGCACTTGGGTGACACAGGCTCAGCCTGCACCAGATGTAGTATATGGCCAAAAAATAATCAGACTGTCGATGGTTAAATGCACTTCGGTGACACAGGCTCAGCCTGCAGCTGATGTAGTATATGGCCAAAAAATAACCAGACTGTTGATGGTTAAATGCACTTCGGTGACACAGGCTCAGCCTGCAGCTGATGTAGGATATAGCACAAAATAACCACACTATCGATGGTTAAATACACTTGGTGATAGCTTGTGCTGGCGCACCACAAGTCACAAAATGGCCGCCGATCACCCCAGAAAAAAAGTGATCTAAAAACGCTCTGGGCAGCCTCAAAAAAGTGAGCAAGTCAATAATAGCACTTCAATGATCCACAGCTGCAGATCGATCACAGAATGAAGTCTTTTGGAGGAGTTAATCTTCCTAATCTCGCCCTAACGTCGCAGCTGCAACCTCTCCCTATACTGATCATAGCAGAGTGACGTGCGGCGCTACGTGACTCCAGCTTAAATAGAGGCTGGGTCACATGCTGCACTGGCCAATCACAGCCATGCCAATAGTAGGCATGGCTGTGATGGCCTCTTGGGGCAAGTAGTATGACGCTTGTTGATTGGCTGCTTTGCAGCCTTTCAAAAAGCGCCAAGAAAGAGCCGAACACCGAACCCGAACCCGGACTTTTACGAAAATGTTCGGGTCCGTGTCACGGACACCCCAAAATTCGGTACGAACCCGAACTATACAGTTTGGGTTCGCTCATCCCTATTTATAACACATCTTGTGTTTTTGTCCGTTGGCAATATTATATAACTAATTATTGTGTGGGTATTAGTCCCTATTTAGAACCCTGATGAACTGACACCCGAGACGGTGCAGGGAAATGCTTTGGAACATGTGTTATTGTTTGTGACATATGGTATTACTTTAGGCCATTGTATCTTTTTTCTTTTTCTCTTTTTGGATAAGTTAACCATTATTGAGCTTGCTCATCTTTTTGGATGTGGATTCCATATATGGGGTATTATTGCCTATAATGAAATATATGATTTTTTGGATGAACCATTAGGACCATTGACACATATTTTACTAAGACCTATTTGGTGGTGGTATCTATCCCTTGTCAGGGCTATCTAGGGCTTTTAGGAGGTTCCTGACACAGGATCACCCCTATCAGGGCGGCCATTATGTTTTATAGGTAGGGCATATATTTTGTAGGGGCAGTGATTAGGGTGAGTTATTTCTCATTTCTGTATATGAAAGCCTCTTCTTCCCTAGCTGCAATAATCTTGATTTACAAATATTGGAGTATTTTAATGACTATTATTAAAGGTTTAAGTTTTACACTGGTGAAGGTGCTCTGTGACACATTTGTTAGTTAAGTGACACCAGTGACAGATCAGGACTTCTGAGGTCTCTATACATCAAGATTGTGATTAAAAGCAACCAGTGTCAGCCAGCTGCTGCCAAGGCTCATATGATAATGGGGTGCATCAAAACTGTATAAATGCACATCACAAAAATATAGTTATATCACTTACAAATCAATATTGAGGCCGCACTTGGTGTACTGTGCATAATTTTAGGCACCAGTGCACAAGGAAGACGTAATAGAGATTTCACAGGTTAAAAGACACGCAGTTAAAGTAATGGAATGGGTGGACTACAGGACTCAGAAACATTAGGATTATTTATTTTATCACATTTTGTTATGTTGCGGCCTTGTGCTAAAATAAAAATAAAAAAATCTAATTTCTTATCGAGAGGAGAAACTAATATCTTACATTGGCAAAAGTATTCAGACCCTATACTCAGTACTTACTTGAAGCACATTTGGCAGCGATTACAGCCTCCAGTCTTTGGTATGATGCCACAAGGTTTGCATTCTTGGATTTGGGGATTTCTTGCCTGCCATTCGTCTCTGCAGATCTTCTCAAGTTCTGTTGGGTTGAATGGGGACCGTGAACAAACATTTTTAGGCTTTCCCGAGATATTTGATTGGGTTCAAGTCAGGGCTCTAGCTGGGCAATTCAAGGACAATCATACGGTTGTCCCTAAGCCACTGCTGTGTTGTCTTGGCTGTGTGCTTAGGGTCATTGTCTTGTTTTAAGGTAAACCTTTGTCTCAGTCTCAGGTCCAGAACATATTGGATCAGGTTTTCATTCAGAATATCTCTGTACGTTGCTCCATTCAGCTTTCCCTCAACTCTGACCGGCTTAAGGAGGGTACTTTCACACT
Source organism: Bufo bufo (assembly GCF_905171765.1). NCBI lineage: Eukaryota > Metazoa > Chordata > Amphibia > Anura > Bufonidae > Bufo > Bufo bufo. The sequence continues at coordinate 90,062,821 of NC_053389.1, read as the reverse complement.
AGCGTTATTCTTTTCCGGCATTGAGTTCTGTCCTAGAGGCTCAATACCGGAAAAGAACTGATCAGTTTTATCCTAATGCCTTCTGAATAGAGAGCAATCCGTTCAGGTTGCATCAGGATGTCTTCAGTTCAGTCTTTTTGCCTTTTCAGGACGGAGATAATACCGCAGCATGCTACTGTTTTATCTCCGTCCAAAATTCCGGAACACTTGCCGGCATTTTTCCCATTGAAATGCATTAATGCCGGATCCGGCCCCGAGTGTTCCGGCAAAATGGATCCAGCATTGCAGTCTGCGCATGCTCAGACGGCAAGAAATGTGAAAAAAATAAACGCCGGATCAATTTTTCCGGATGACACCGGAGAGACGGATCCGGCATTTCAATGCATTTGTCAGACGGATCAGGATCCTGATCCGTCTGACAAATGCCATCAGTTTGCATTCATTTTGACGGATCCGGCAGGCAGTTCTGGCGACAGTGTGAAAGTACTCTTAAAGTCTAAAGGCATTTTTTTTCTGGCGATTTCCTGTTTTTTCCCTTTCAACCCCTTTACAGGATTCTGACCTTCTTTGCAGAGCAGCAACCGGAAAGCTACTCTGTGGGATAATTGTAGTGTAGTTGGCAGTTCACCCACAGGTACCTTGGTGAAAGCACCAGAAGCTTAGTATATACTGTATGCTCAGTATATACATATATACGCTGGAAAACTGCAAGTATAGTCTAAACAGTTTCTAAGGCCTCATGCACACGGCCGTTGTTTTGGTCCACATAGGAGCCGCAGTTTTGGCGGCTCGGATGCGGACCCATTCACTTCAATGTGGCCGCAACCGTTGCTCTGTTCCGTGGCCCCGCGAAAAAAATATAACATGTCCTATTCTTGTCCACGCTTTGCGGACAAGAATAGGCAGTTATATTGAAGGCTGTCCGTGCCGTTCCGCAAATTGCAGAACGCACACGGACCCCAATCCGTGTTTTGCGGATCCGCAATTTGCGGATTTGTGTGCATGTAGCCTTAAATGCAGATTTCTGAGTTCCAGACAGCACACTTGAAGCCTAGAGGTTGGGAGACACAGGATACTTAGGCAGGCAGAGTGATAGTCAAGATACAAAGGAGGCAGGATGTCTGGATATTTGACAGGAATACAGACAAGGCAGGCAGGCAGGGTTAACTAAAACACAAAGTGGAAGTTTTGGAACACACAGGCAGGACAGGTACAAGGTGGATCACAGATCAGGAAAAAATGCCGGATACACGCAGGTAAACACCAGTAACCTTAAAGCTCACCTCCTATACTAAGGCCCTTCTCCACCCATTACTTAGTTTGGTGGGGTGGCCAGCTCTAGGAAAAGTCCTGGTTGTTACAAACGTCTTCCATTTAAGAATTATGGAGGCCACTTTGCTCTTGGGAGCTTTTAGTGCAACAGAAAATGTTTTGTACCCTTCTCCAGATATGTGCCTGCACACAATCCTGGCTCTGATTTCTACAGGTGCGTACCATATTTTTTGCCCTATAAGACGCACCGGCCTATAAGACGCACCTAGGTTTTTGAGGAGGAAAATAAGAAAAACATTTTTTTAACCAGGTGTGCTTTTGGTGGGTTTTGAACTAATGGTGGTTTGTGTATGAAACTATTATAGGGGATCTGTGGATGACGCATTGTTATGTGGGGGATCTGTGGATTGCACTGTCATGTGGGGGATCTGTGAATGGCACTGTTATGGGGGATCTGTGGAGGGCACTGTTATGGGGGAATCTGTGGATGGCACTGTTATGGGGATCTGTGGATGGCACTGTTATGGGGGATCTGTGGATGGCACTGCTATGGGGGATCTGTGGATGGCACTGCTATGGGGTGGGGGATCTGTGGATGGCACTGTTATGGGGTGGGGGATCTGTGGATGGCACTGTTATGGAGGGATCTGTGGATGACACTGCTGTCATCCACAGATCCCCCTCATAACAGTGTCCCCCAATACACCGGCCTGCCGTTCTCGCAGTATTTATAAATATTAATCCTTAACCTGTTAATAAGTTTAACTAAAGCTGCGCTCTATCCTGTATCAGTACTGTACTTACTAACAAGCTTCCATAGCAGGCAGAGCGGACGGCAGCAGTAACGTCACTCACTGATATTGCGCTCCTGCTCCGCCTGCAAAGTGGGAGGAGCAGGCGCGCGACGTCAGTGAGTGACGTTACTGCTGCCGTCCGCTCTGCCTGCTATGGAAGCTTGTTAGTAAGTACAGTACTGATACAGGATAGAGCGCAGCTTTAGTTAAACTTATTAACAGGTTAAGGATTAATGTTTAGAAATACTGCGGTGAGCGGCGGGGCCCAGTGTAAAAGTACAGTGACTGCACCGGGCCCCGCCCCAAATTCCGGACTCCAGCGCCTCCTCTCTCCCCATTCATACATCGCAGAAAGCTGCAGCGATGTAAAATGGAAGCATTCGCCCCATAAGACGCTGGGGGGGGGGAGTGCGTCTTATGGAGCGAAAAATACGGTAGATCTTTCCTCTTGGTTTTTTTTCTGATATGCATTGTCAGTTGTAAGACCTTATATAGACAGGGCTGTGTCTTTCCTAATCATATCTAATCAACTGAATGTACCACAGGTTGACTTCAATAAAGGTGTATAAACATGTCAAGGAGATCAGGAGAAATAAGAGGCCCCCAGAGCTAAATGTATAGTGTTATGTCATAGGGTCTGAATACTTATGTTTATGCAAAAAAAAGCTTTTTTTCACTACTGCTCTAGTGCTTCCTATGGTCTGTTGCATTGTGGGAGTGTAGTTGTGCATTATTTTGATCTCAGCTAAACTATTTGGTGTTTCTCACCTACAAGGCTGACAGATTCCCAGTGGAGTCTGTTGTAGATGTAGCTTTGGAGGTAACTGAAGGCAACTCAACTTTACTACATTCTGCCCCCTGGTAACTATTATAGGAGAACAGATTGTGCCACACTGAAGTACCAATCTCTTTTCTACTGACTGAATCACTGGCCCTAAACCTGATGGGGATTGAGAGCTGCTCCTCTACATTTTTACTTTATGTCAGCCCTCGGCGCAACATGTGAATGGCCTTTTGGATGAATTTCCTGTACTTTGTGCCTCCTGTCCTTTCTATGTGTATTCCCACCATATTCTCCTTCTCACTGCCCACTCTTCAAACATCTTGGGGTCCCCTGAATGCCCACAATGTATGCAAAGTAGTTGCTTATTGTTCACGTTCACGTTTCCTTCTTCTGTTTTTGATGTTGAACCTAGCACTGACATCATCATATGCTTGTGAGGAAAGGGCTCATACTACTGCTGCACTCAGTATACTATAGGCGCAGCAGGTAGTCAGGTCCAGCAGACACAACACTTGACATAACAGAGGCCCCCCAAAAAAGAAGAAAAAGAAGGGACATGGAGATAGTGGAAAGATGTTGATAACACAAGGGGATTAATTCCATCCTCTGTATAGATAATATTAAAGCTGTGCTAAATGTACAATGAGATGATACCCGATTGCACCAGATTTTGGTCTAGACCTATATTGCATCTTGTTTTGGTGCCATTTGGGACAGTTGTTGGCGCATGTTTTGACAAAACCTTTACCAGCTCCAAAGTGATATACAAAGAGGTGTAACATTCTGATAATGTAAATCCCTGTGGTGCATTGTGTTGCAAATAAACATTTTTATGACACATTGTGTGTCTTCCTTTAACTACTTTCTAAAGCAATATTAGAGATTTGGTTACATTTAACAATCCAAATGATATATTTGGTACAAAGTAAAAATGTTGCAGGCACAATATTCTGACGTATAATAAAGTGATCTTAATATATCAGCCCCGCTGTGGAAAATGAATCAAATAATATTATATTAATATTAGACATTTCCTTCCGGCCTTTTATGGAATGCAGCTGAGAGGGTTGGTATATCACTAAGGGGGTGCAGATTATCATTTCTGGTTAACTCTGGGTTAAAAAAAGGTTACTATTCTCGGATATATACAGTGATCCCTCAAGATACAATGGCCTCAGGATACAAAATCATACAATGGTCTTTGCTGGACCATCGTACATTGAAACATAAACTCAACATACAAAGTCCCAAGCCCAGATCCAACCAATCAACATGGCCATTACACTGGTAAAACACTCTTATTGGTTGTCTAGTGACATCTCTGCACAACTAAATGTTCTGTACTGCCCCCTCTCTGTGCTAGGATGAGCTACTCCTTTGGACACCTGTTCAGTGGCTACTCCATTTTATTTTTCTATGTACCATGCAAGACCCTAAAGAAGCTCCTGCACTCACCATAGAAGTTGATTTACAGCTTCCAGCATCTACTTCCAGGACTTGCTTTAGATGTCTTGGTTACGGCTTATTTTTCTTAAAACTTCACTTTTTCTTATTGTGGGATGATATTTTGGGCTTTGGAACCAATTACTTGTCTTAGATAAAGTGAGCCAAATTACAATCATTTCAACATACAATGGTTGACCCAGAACCAATTAATTTTGTAATTTGAGGGATCACTGTACTGTATAAAAAAGGAAGATATCTGAGGAATATAATAAAAACTATGAGCATTTATTTTACCATTAAACACAAAAGCATGTAAGAAATGAAAGCTGTGAACATTTTTTTTGATTTTAGAGAACTTTTCTTAGGCCTCATACCTGCCAAAATATTGTAATTTTTTATATATATTTTTTTTTTTCCATCTTATTACAAAATTAAATTTACCCTTTTCATAAGTTTGGTAATTTATATAAAGGTTTTATATGGAGTTTCAGGAAATATGAGCCTAAAATTCTATGCATACTATTCTTGATCTTAGGATGTGATAGAAGGATTTTTATTTTTTAGTTTTAGTTTACCAAAAAGTTTTGAAAATTATTTTACCTTAGACTTTGAGACTCCCTGACATTTCCACCATCTGTTCTGATATTTTTTTAAACATTCTTATTTGAGGAGCACAAATAATATCAGATGTGCAAAGTATCATTTATGCATTTTTGAGGTGTTAAATTAGCACATCTTACCTTGTGTAACTCTATAATTACATGACTATGATTCTTAGACCTTTCTTTCTGCTTTTAAAGTACTGTGGCAGGTATTGGTATTTAACATTGGGTATCGCTTCAAATGGCATGTGTCTGTGTAATCAGTGAATGTATGCCTTGAGTGTTTGTTTCAGTGCAGAAATCAATATGTTTCTGTTTAAATCATGTGCTAAAACCCCATGGCCTCTTGAGAAGTCCAATGACAAATAACCATCTGCCATTTTTATAAGCCACTAAAGAACTCTCTGAGTAAGTAAGGAGTTCTAATAATCCCAAGTGGTAAATGTAAACTGCAAAAAAGTACAGACATTTCCCTGAATCACTTTATCCTCTGTGTACTGATCCATCATTTTAAAGCCTTTCTGATCACAGGATTACTCTGCAGAAATCTTCAGAATCTATATGATAACCACATTTTTCATCTGACTGGTTAATTTTATTGAAACTATAGAAGTTATTTATAATTTATTATGCGAGTCTCAATATACTGTTGTGGATTGTAATAAAATTTACAGATTTTATAGACCGTTCTTTTTCACCCTATAAGATGCACCTGCCCATAAGGCACACCTAGATTTTAGATGAGGAAAATAAGATTTTTTTAATTTTTTTTATTAGAACTCAGATCAGACTACCAATCAGACCCCCAATGTTAATCAGACCTCAACTCAGAGCCCTAATCAGAACCCCAAGGTTAATAAGACCCCCAATCAGACCTTAGCTCAGACCTCCAATGTTAATAAGTCCCCAAATCAGAACTCAGATCTGATCCCCAATGTTAATAAGACCCCAAACAGACCTCAGATCAGACCCCCAATGTTTATAAAACCTCAGATCAGATCCCAAATATGAAAAAGACCCCCATTCAGACCTCAGATAAAACCCCCAATCAGACCTCAGATCAGAGCCCCAATGTGAAAATATTTCTAATTCAAACAACAGATCAGACCCTTAATGTGAATGACCCCCATTCAGACCTCAGTTCGGACCCCCATGCTCAGAGTAGACAAAAAAAAAAAAAAAGACCTTTCTTGCTCTGGACTCTGCTGCTCCTATTATCAAGTGCTCCTTCTGGTCTTCCTGCATGTTAAGCTGTGACCCGACATCTCAGTGTCACAGTGTCACAAAGCACCGACGCAGGTCACAGCACAGCGTGAGAAGCCATCAGGAGAAGGCAAAGTAGCAGTGAGTACAGAGCCCAGGGAGTTCTGCAGTCACCACTTCCCAGTCCATCTGTATTAATGAGCACTTCAATAATAATAGTGCTCAGTAGTATTCACCCCATGAGATGCAATGACATTTTCCCCAAAAAGTGTATAGGAAAAAAGTGTGTCTTATAGGAAAACAATTTGGTATATTATGCACAATTAGAGATTAGCGAATTGATTGTAAACAAATCAAATATGTTACGAATTTCCCAAAAACGTCAATTTCCAAAGAATTCCCTTTTTTGGAATTTGTCTTGCACAAATCGCAAAAAAAGGCATCTGCCACCAAAAAGGGATACGTTTTGGTCTGCTTTTTTAATAAGAAAATTAGTGTTGAGCGAAGCTAACTTCGGATGCTTTATCTAAAGTTGCTTTGTTCAAAATTTCAGAATAATACTGTACGGAGATCCGTCTCCGTACAGTATTAGAATGTATGGGCTCTGATGAGCCGAAGTAAGTTATTCAAAAAGTCACGCGTGACTTTGTTGAATAACTTCCGTAGTTGATTTTTAAATTGGAAAACCACTTTAAAACTTGAAACCAAACTCGGCTTCGGTTTCGACGTACTAGGTACGATGAGAACCTGAGAAGCCAGAGCAGAGGATGGGAGTGGTAATGACTCTGGCTATTGCAAGCTATCAGTGTAGTGTCCCTCAGACCTTCGTAACTTAGGTCCTGTGCAGCAAAAGAGGGGGAACCTTTTCTTGCCTGTGATTTTAGGTGCTTGTATGGGTGCAAGGCAGGGCATGCAGAGTGCAATGGCTGGAGTATGGTGCAGGAGTCAGTAACCAGGCCAGATTTAACAGAAAAAATATTTCTCTTCTTTAAATGCAAAATAGGAGTTTTAGTACATCCAACAATAGCAAAACACAGTTCCAACTGTACACAGTGCAATTCTCTCCCAGATAGTGATGTAGAGTTTAAGACTAGTTCTCTTTAGTGATGGACGAACATTGGCCGGGACGGTTCACGAACGCGCGTGTGCGCAAACGCGATCAAATGTTCGCGAAACGCAAGTTCGGAACGGGCCCCATTCACTTTAATGGCAGGCGAACCTGAAAAACCTTCAGCTCATATTTACAGCCACCAAATACTTAGTAGAAAGTGCACAAATAGTCCCACAACAGTCCAACAAAAAATATGTATCTTAATCAGGGGGACATTTTTATGCGTCTTAAAGGGAAATTCTCTGAAATGTGCCCTATCGGAGCCTAGAAAAAAATTATTTTAGGCAACGGGAGTATGGGCCTTAAAAATTAGGCATTCACCTGACATAAAAGAAATTCTGATTATGTGGCTCGAGGTACATTATGCAGTGAATGGATAAAAATTTTAATGTAGGCCACTGGACTACAGGCCCCAAACATTAGGCATTCCCCGGACAGAAAAGATCAAGTGATTATGTGGCCGGAGGGATATTACACAGTCAATGGATATCAATTTTACTGCAGGCCACTACAAATACACTTGCACGGGAAGTGCTGAACATGAGGAGGCTTGGATAATTTTGGGCTTTATCAAGGCCTTCTGCATTGGGATGACAGTTTTTGATCCAGGTGCATCAAACCTTCAGCTGATGTGGAACACATTTTTTCCGGCCTTCGATACCTGCGGCTTCAGCACTAATATGAGGGCAACTTTTGATATCTTTGGTTAACCTGCAACGGTGCTGTATCTGAAGCTGATTAGGATTTATGCTGCTCTCCACTGTTATAATATGCATAGCGGTTATTTTATTACCTAACCTGGTGTTGCCCAAGTATATATTTTGCCAAATCAGTTATTGACATACTATTATTTTACACTATACTGAACTGATCCCACAGTGTTAACTAGGGGGAAATGCGTCGAGGTCTATTTGGGTGGTTGACCATTTGGTTAACCCTGACTACATGTGTATATATTTAATGCACCTTGTCTATAGCATCCAGTATCCGTGAACATATATCCCTGCCCTTATCTGGGGGCATATTATACTTTATTGATACCTGAGGCCCTTAGGGATAACGCAGGGCTGACATTAGCCTAGGAACAGGGGGTCTCCACCATCAGGGGTCCTCCCTGGGCTGAGGCTTTAAGAAAAGGGTAAGCGTAGGGACAACTTATTCCCCCTTCCCCACTATCATTGTCACTCACCTGGATGCTGTGAATTAGATTTATTAATATAGTAACCACTTTTTGAGTATTATTCTTGAGTATCTCAAAGGTCCCTTACGGGTCCTATTTTAACCACCTCAGCCCCCAGTGCTTAAACACCCTGAAAGACCAGGCCACTTTTTACACTTCTGACCTACACTACTTTCACCGTTTATTGCTCGGTCATGCAACTTACCACCCAAATGAATTTTACCTCCTTTTCTTCTCACTAATAGAGCTTTCATTTGGTTGTATTTCATTGCTGCTGACATTTTTACTTTTTTTGTTATTAATCGAAATTTAACGATTTTTTTGCAAAAAAATGACATTTTTCACTTTCAGTTGTAAAATTTTGCAAAAAAAACGAGATCCATATATAAATTTTGCTCTAAATTTATTGTTCTACATGTCTTTGATAAAAAAAAAATGTTTGGGTAAAAAAAAAAATGGTTTGGGTAAAAGTTATAGCGTTAACAAACTATGGTACAAAAATGTGAATTTCCGCTTTTTGAAGCAGGTCTGACTTTCTGAGCACCTGTCGTGTTTCCTGAGGTTCTACAATGCCCAGACAGTACAAACACCCCACAAATGACCCCATTTCGGAAAGTACACACCCTAAGGTATTCGCTGATGGGCATAGTGAGTTCATAGAACTTTTTATTTTTTGTCACAAGTTAGCGGAAAATGATGATTTTTTTTATTTATTTTTTTTTCTTACAAAGTCTCATATTCCACTAACTTGTGACAAAAAATAAAAAGTTCTATGAACTCACTATGCCCATCAGCGAATACCTTGGGGTCTCTTCTTTCCAAAATGGGGTCACTTGTGGGGTAGTTATACTGCCCTGGCATTCTAGGGGCCCAAATGTGTGGTAAGGAGTTTGAAATCAAATTCTGTAAAAAATGACCTGTGAAATCCGAAAGGTGCTCTTTGGAATATGGGCCCCTTTGCCCACCTAGGCTGCAAAAAAGTGTCACACATCTGGTATCTCCGTACTCAGGAGAAGGTGGGGAATGTGTTTTGGGGTGTCATTTTATATATACCCATGCTGGGTGAGATAAATATCTTGGCAAAAGACAACTTTTCCCATTTTTTTATACAAAGTTGGCATTTGACCAAGAAATTTATCTCACCCAGCATGGGTATATGTAAAAAGACACCCCAAAACACATTCCTCAACTTCTCCTGAGTACGGAGATACCAGATGTGTGACACTTTTTTGCAGCCTAGGTGGGCAAAGGGGCCCATATTCCAAAGAGCACCTTTCGGATTTCACAGGTCATTTTTTACTGAATTTGATTTCAAACTCCTTACCACACATTTGGGCCCCTAGAATGCCAGGGCAGTATAACTACCCCACAAGTGACCCCATTTTGGAAAGAAGACACCCCAAGGTATTCCGTTAGGGGCATGGCGAGTTCCTAGAATTTTTTATTTTTTGTCACAAGTTAGTGGAAAATGATGATTTTTAATTTTTTTTTTTTTCATACAAAGTCTCATATTCCACTAACTTGTGACAAAAAATAAAAACTTCCATGAACTCACTATGCCCATCAGCAAATACCTTGGGGTCTATTCTTTCCAAAATGGGGTCACTAACTTGTGACTAAAAATTAAAAATTCTAGGAACTTGCCATGCCCCTCACGGAATACCTTGGGGTGTCTTCTTTCCAAAATGGGGTCACTTGTGGGGTAGTTATACTGCCCTGGCATTTTACAGGGGCCCTAATGTGTGGTAAGTAGGTAAATGACCTGTGAAATCCGAAAGGTGCTCTTTGGAATGTGGGCCCCTTTGCCCACCTAGGCTGCAAAAAAGTGTCACACATCTGGTATCTCCGTACTCAGGAGAAGGTGGGGAATGTGTTTTGGGGTGTCATTTTACATATACCCATGCTGGGTGAGAGAAATATCTTGGCAAAGACAACTTTTCCCATTTTTTTTATACAAAGTTTGCATTTGACCAAGATATTTATCTCACCCAGCATGGGTATATGTAAAAAGACACCCCAAAACACATTCCTCAACTTCTCCTGAGTACGGAGATACCAGATGTGTGACACTTTTTTGCAGCCTAGGTGGGCAAAGGGCCCAAATTCCTTTTAGGAGGGCATTTTTAGACATTTGGATACCAGCATTCTTCTTACGCTTTGGGGCCCCTAAAATGCCAGGGCAGTATAAATACCCCACATATGACCCCATTTTGGAAAGAAGACACCCCAAGGTATTCAATGAGGGGCATGGCGAGTTCATTGAAAAAAATTTTTTTTGGCACAAGTTAGCGGAAATTGATTTTTTTGATTTTGTTCTCACAAAGTCTCCCTTTCCGCTAACTTGGGACAAAAATTTCAATCTTTCATGGACTCAATATGCCCCTCAGCGAATACCTTGGGGTGTCTTCTTTCCAAAATGGTGTTATTTGTGGGGTGTTTGTACTGCCCTGGCATTTGAGGGTCTCCGCAATCATTACATGTATGGCCAGCATTAGGAGTTTCTGCTATTCTCCTTATATTGAGCATACGGGTAATGAGATTTTTTTTTTCCGTTCAGCCTCTGGGCTGAAAGAAAAAAATGAACGGCACAGATTTCTTCATTCGCATCGATCAATGTGGATGAAAAAATCTCTGCCAAAAAAAGAAAAAGGAGGGGAAAGGCGTCTGCCAGGACATAGGAGCTCCGCCCAACATCCATACCCACTTCAGCTCGTATGCCCTGGCAAACCAGATTTCTCCATTCACATCAATCGATGTGGATGAATAAATCATTGCCGGGATTTTTTTTTTTATATATACAAAGTGTTTGCCAAAGTATATGAACACCGCCACCTCCTCAGCTCATATGCCTCGGCAAACATATCTTTTACTGCAGAGGAGAAATCTCGTCTTGCAGCGCCGCATACACCGACTTGCGTGTAATCTGACAGCAGCGCAATGCTTCTGTCCGAATGCACATCAGTGCTGCAGCTGGTCGATCGGATGGTCCACCTGGAAGGTAAAAAAAACAAAACAAAAAAGAAAAAACCAGGCCGCAAAGCAATAACTTTATTAACTTTAGAACAGAACATATTAACTTTTTTAAACTTTTTTAACTTTTTTACTTACCGGTAATTTTTTTTTTTTTTTTTTTACCTTTATAGAACAAACCTCTCCTTCCCCATGGGACAATGTGCAAAGCGCAAATCGCCCAAAGATGTGGCGAAGTACGTTATGCACTTTATCCCAGGTGAAAGGAGAGGTTTGCAGCAGCTGTGAGAGAAAGGGCCCTAATAGCCCTGTGTGCCTGTCCTGGTGAGATGTGATCCCTATGCTAGGTGTACCTGTGTGTGGTACTTCCGGAAACACTCTCCTAAGCATAGGGCAGGGTGGTCCGGACAGTCAGGACAGAAATAGCGGGTGTCACGCCTTATTCCACTCCTGCTACAGACACGACATTTTTTTCGGGGTGGCGGTTGGGTTGAGGTACCAGCAACGACACTGGGGAAATGTCGCTCGTGTAGACGGCTAACTACACTGGTGGATGGGGCCACGGAACCTCCTGGGTAAAGGAGGTTCTCGATGATCTCTTCCTGGAATTTGAGGAAGGATCGTGTTCTCCCAGCCTTACTGTAGAGAACAAAACTATTGTAGAGCGCCAATTGAATTAAATATACAGACACCTTCTTATACCAGCGTCTGGTTCTGCGGGAAACTAAATAGGGAGCCAACATCTGGTCATTGAAGTCCACCCCTCCCATGAGCGCATTATAGTCGTGGACTGAGAGGGGCTTTTCAATGACACGGGTTGCCCTTTGAATTTGTATTGTCGTGTCTGCGTGAATGGAGGAGAGCATGTAAACGTCACGCTTGTCTCTCCATTTCACCGCGAGCAGTTCTTCGTTACACAAGGCAGCCCTCTCCCCCCTTGCAAGACGGGTGGTTACAAGCCGTTGGGGGAAGCCCACGCGACTAGTTCGCGCGGTGCCACAGGCGCAAATCCGTTCTAGAAACAAATGCCTAAAGAGGGCCACACTTGTGTAAAAATTGTCCACATAAAGATGGTACCCCTTGCCGAATAAGGGTGACACCAAGTCCCAGACTGTCTTCCCACTGCTCCCCAGGTAGTCAGGGCAACCGACCGGCTCCAGGGTCTGATCTTTTCCCTCATAGATCCGAAATTTGTGGGTATAGCCTGTGGCCCTTTCACAGAGCTTATACAATTTGACCCCATACCGGGCACGCTTGCTTGGGATGTATTGTTTGAAGCCAAGGCGCCCGGTAAAATGTATTAGGGACTCGTCTACGCAGATGTTTTGCTCAGGGGTATACAAATTTGCAAATTTCTGGTTGAAATGGTCTATGAGGGGCCGAATTTTGTGGAGCCGGTCAAAAGCTGGGTGGCCTCTGGGACGGGAGGTGGTGTTGTCGCTAAAGTGCAGGAAACGCAGGATGGCCTCAAATCGTGTCCTGGACATAGCAGCAGAGAACATGGGCATGTGATGAATTGGGTGCGTTGACCAATATGACCGCAATTCATGCTTTTTTGTCAGGCCCATGTTGAGGAGAAGGCCCAGAAAAATTTTAAGTTCGGAAACTTGGACTGGTTTCCACCGGAAAGGCTGGGCATAAAAGCTTCCCGGGTTTGCGGTTATAAATTGTGTGGCATATTGGTTGGTCTCTGCCACGACTAAGTCCAAGAGCTCCGCAGTCAAGAACAGCTCAAAAAATCCCAGGGCCGTACTGATCTGAGCCGTCTCAACCCGAACTCCAGACTGGGAGGTGAAAGGGGGAACTACTGGTGCGGCTGAAGTTGGTGACTGCCAATCAGGGTTTGCCAGCACCTCAGGGATTCTAGGGGCTCTACGGGCCTGTCTGTGCGGTGGCTGCGACGGGGTAACTAGTGCACGTGCCACCGTACCAGCTTCAACTGCCCTTCTGGTGCTCGCTTCTTCACCATGTTGTACGGCAGTGCTGGTACTAGGTCCAGGAAGGGCTGCGCTGCTGGTGTATGCCTCACCACGTGATCCGGCAGCGACAGCCCCACTCTGCTGCTCTTGAAGCGGATCCTGCATAACCTGTGGTCTAGCGACACGGGGCCGGGTACGCCTGGTGCTGCCAGGGACCTCAACCTCCTCGTCCGAACTTTGGGTCAGAGAGCCACTGCTTTCTACAGGTTCATATTCTGACCCGCTAGATTCGTCAGATGAGGGTTCCCACTCCTCATCCGACTGGGTCAGAATCCTGTAGGCCTCTTCAGAAGAATACCCCCTGTTTGACATTTGGACTACTAAATTTAGGGGTATTCCCTGAGACTACCCAAGAAAAAAAGCAAGCCTGTCTTACAAAGGGGAGGCTAGCGAAGTACCGGAGGCCGCTGCGGTTGATAAAAAATATCAAAACTGATTTTTTTATCGCCGTAGAGCGTGTAAAATGAATGTGCAGTGATCAAAAAATAATAATTTTTTGTCACTGCGGTGGGGCGGGCGTGGGTGAACGCACGTGTGGGCGACCGATCAGGCCTGATCGGGCAAACACTGCGTTTTGGGTGGAGGGCGAACTAAAGTGACACTAATACTATTATAGATCTGACCGTGATCAGTTTTGATCACTTACAGATACTATAAAAGTACAAATGCTGATTAGCGATACGCTAAACAGCGAATAAAAGTGACTGCGGTGCGGTGGGGTGGGCGCTAACTGACGCTAACTACCTAACCAAGGGGCCTAAACTATCCCTAAAACCTAACAGCCAATACTAGTGAAAAAAAGTGTCAGTTTACACTGATCACTTTTTGTCTTTCACTAAGTGATTGACAGGGGGCGATCAAGGGGTTAATTTGGATGATGGGGGTGATGGATGGTGATCAGGGGCTAACGGCAGTGTTTGGTGTGTACTCACAGTGATGTCTGCTTCTCTGCTGGATCCAACCGACGAAAAGGACCAGCAGAGGAGCAGAGAAGCCATATAACAGATCATATTTACTAATATGATCTGTTATCTGGCTTGTGATTCGATTTTTTAAAAATCAGCAACCTGCCAGCGACGATCATTGGCTGGCAGGTTGCTGATGAAATACTCCTCGAACTTTTGCCGGCCCGCGATGCGCATGCGCGGGCCGGCTGTGACCGAAATCTCGCGTCTCGCGAGAGGACGCGCCGGCGCGTCCAGGAGGAATTAAACAACCACCTCCAGGACGCGTCTGTGCGTACAGCGGTCCGGAGGTGGTTAATGAATAGCAATAAAATTGTGATTTTAGGGGTTTCTTTGATGGAACTTACACTACAAATACAGGTAAAATACATATGTTTAAAAAGAACTAAAAAAATAAAATTGGATTAAATTGCCAGCGAAATCCCCCCTCTTGAACCCTAATGATAATAATTGAAATTCTATAACACGTGGTTGTCGATGGTGTTGAATTCCTCCGAGGTCGTCCTGGCCTAGCAGCTTCCTTATTCCTTTAACATCGCACGGTGGGGGGTTTCCCCCACTCCTCACCATGACACTACGGTGGCAGTTTCAGAGACCTCTGCTTCTTTAGTGGCTTTTTCCACTTCGACCGCGGCTCCCTTTGGCTTAACTTTGGTCTCTGTAGCACTTCACGTCAACCAACACATCGGCCTTAACTTTTTCAGCCTTTGTCTTCTCGAAGTCTCCAGTCTCTTTGACCGCCTTCTCATCCTTCTCAAACATGGCACCATACACTTGCCCTGTTAACCCCTCCCCCTCTTTCTCATCGAGGCAGGAGGCACCAGGGTCTTCAGCAGACTCCTTGTCTTCTGTCATTTTCTCCAGAGGCTCACCCAGGACACTGTTCTCCTTTTGTGGAGGAGTCAGGAGATACAGCCCATCGTAATAGCCCGGATCCAAAAACTGATCGTTCACCTCCTCGTACTTCTTCCCCAGCAGGCTGCTGGCTATTTGGAAGGCCTTGTATGCAGAGGGGACGTCTTCCAGGCCTGGGCTACATGCTACCACGGGTCTGTGGTCTTCGGCATCCACATCAGCCCCATCAACTGGTTCAGCAGAAGCATCTTCCATCTTCTCTGCCACAGCCAGCACCACAGTGCCACCATCTCCAATCCCATTTTTAACAGGCTCTGGCTTCTTGACGTCTTCCAGAGAACTCTTCTCTTCAGGTTTCTCACCTTCCACCTGCTACTCGAGAGCACACTTAGATTTCTCCAACTCATCTTTTAAGCTCATGAGATTTTCCATCTCTGTTCTGAGTTGCTTGTTCAGCCTCTTCAATTCAGCATGCTCCTAAAGCGCTTCTTCAAGGGCTCTAGCCAAGGAGAGGGCCTGGGTCTCCTTTTCCCAAGCAACAGTCTCTGCTTGGTCACATTTTTCATCATATCGAGCCGAGATGTATTTCTCTTCAGTTAGGAGCCAGTCAAACTTCTCCTGTTTCTTCGCTAGATTAGACATAATTTGCTTCTGGTGGTCCAGGTCCACCATCAGATCATCCAATTCTCGCTGAAGTTTTCTCCACTGAAGTATGTCACACCCTGTTTCTCCAGGCGCTGAACCACCAACTCCATGTTTTTCAGCAGTTTCTTTTTAGCTTTTTGCACAAGCTTGTGGGAAGTGCCCCGCTTTTGGGCCTTCGGTTCCAGCTGCTCCTTGCTCGGCTCTGCTGCAGCAGATGTAGGAGTATTACCATTCTCTTTCTGGCTCTCCTTCTTTGCCCTTTCTGAAACCTTCTTCAGTTGCTCTGTGAAGACATCTAGTCCCTTCTCTATCATATCTAGGGACCGTGTGGAGAGAGAAAAATCTTCAGGATTGTAGCTGTACTGACGTGTCAGGTCATCTACCCCTGCCTGGGTATGGGTCTCAGACACTAGGCTGTCATCTCCCCACTCAGCTCTCATCATGTTAGGTATAACTGTCGTCTGGTCGCTACTAGTGACCGCCTGAATTTTGCAATACCTTGACCTGGTAGCTTTCCTCTCGGAGTTGCTAATGGTCCCATCACATACATCGCCTATGTCACTCGTGTCATTATTAACGCTTACCTCTAGGGGCATTGCTGAGTTAATCCCTACCTGGGATATTACTTTATTGACCATAAAACACTGTGGAGACTGCATGTCCACCTCTGGTTTGTGTGATACACCCTCTAGGACTGCTACCCTTTCTTGCACGTTCACCAGAGTAGGATTGCTCCACTCGGTGCTCCCAACATTTATCTGCACTTCTGCATCATCAACATGTTTCTTATCAGCACCATTGTTTTCCATAGGCAATATTCTTTCCCCATGGCAGTCAATGTGCAACTTCCTTAGACCTTCATTTAAACAGGCAAGTACAGGTTCTGCAGGAGTTTTGTCACTATCTGCAGAAGTGTCTACCTTCCCCCACAACAACGAAACGTTATCACAACCCAACATCACATCATATATGAACATATTTGTAAAATCAGGTCCACAAGACCCAGTTCTCACTGGAGACTCCCCCTCAGTGAGAACCACCTGCACTTGCTCAGGCTCTCTTTCAGGTGCCCAGTTCACATTACTTATATGCAATTCTTCAAACCTCAAGTCATAAAGTTCTTCATGAAAAGTAGCAGATGAAGAAAATAAAGCTTCATCATCATTTACATTTTTACCACCAGGGGGCGCTTCTCTCCTGATCACATCCTGAAAGGGAAAAGGCATGTCATCATCATATACTTCACATGACCTCACATTTTCATTTTTCACTGCAACTACATCACTGTTTTCAATGGTCCTTTCCCTTACACGTTTACTTAAAGGGACAGGTACAAGTTCTTCAGGAGTTTTTGCACTCTATGCAGAAGTGTCTCCATTACTCCACAACTCCCAGCATAAGGGAAAATTACACCCCAACACTCCCTCATGCATGAGCGTATCTGTAACATCAAGTTCATAAGTCCATGTTCTCTTTGGAGTCTGACACTCAGTGAAAATCAGCGGATAATCCTTAGCCGCACGACTGTCCAGCGCCTTTATTGTTTTACCAGTCTCAGGTTTCAATATTGTGCTACCTCTTACCCGGGCTAGCATGGGATCCCGGATCCTTGTCATCCCAAAACTAGCTTTGGTCATGGGCAACTGAGGTAACACAGAAACCTTTTCCTCTGTAGATTTCTGCGAGGGAGCAATCCCAGCAGGCTTATCCGCCTGTTCAGACACAGTTTTTTTTCTGTGTGACTTATTACCTACCGGACCAGCAGGTATCAACTGCCGCCGGCTCACTGTCACTGGGTCTGCCACACAGTTAATAACAGGAACAGTCTTACCCTTCGTTGCCACGGGTTCAGCAGTCTCGGGAGACGAGGACATCCCATGGACATCTCTACCGAGACTATCCTCCAAAATCCAGCCTCTGGAGATCTGCCCTTGATTCCTGGTACCATGATCACCTGCAGACTCCTTACTCCAACAGTTGCTACCGGAAACAACTTGGCCTGCAGTTGAGACTCTTCCTGGACGGTCGTTCCAGCCGCACCCTTTAGAATCTTGTGCACAGTCGCAGAGAAGATATGTACTCATGAGAACTGCACCGCTCTCCATCTCTTTGTCTTCCCGAAGGTTGCCCTTGGCAACGGCATATCTTTGCTTTTTATCAGGTACTCTGCTCCACAACTGCCCAAACAATGGAAAGTCCTTGCCCAGTACAAATTCCACTTCCAGTGTCTCACATTTTAACAGCTCCCATTGCACAGAGCCATACTCTGTCACAAAGGTCAGAGACACGGTGGCATCCGTCTCTGGCCCTCTCTTCAGAAAGTCCAGCACTTCAGGCCTGACCCGAGACACCTGCTGGCGGGCATCTAGAGTGACCTCCAGCGGGATTCCCCCAATCACTAGCTCGCAGTCCTTCTCCCATGGATGATACCAAGCCGCAGCCATTTTGACCAAAAATGCCACAAGTCAGTCTCTTTTACTCGGCTACTGGCCCTTTAAATCCTGCACTGTTTGCACCACAGAAAAAAAAAATGTCCATATTAACTCCAGCAGTCTCTGCTCCTGCAAATTAGCAGGCTTCCAGCACTTTTACTTATCAGCAGGGACACCTGCCCACATCCGACACCAATTGTGGGGGGTTAGCTCTTCTCCAGGGGTCATTCTCACAGGTTACTTCACCAGACACCAGGCCTCTGTCTACAGGTAACACACTCCCCCCTTGCTGACACTCTGGGAGGTGCTTTATGCCAGGCTGAGTACCTCCAGCTGGTCTCACCTGTGGTGGAATAGGGGCGTGGACCACACTATCCACCCCTTCCTTGCCTCCAACCTGCGTGAGACCTGGCACTGTCTCACACACCCCAGAGTTGAGTTATTAAACACTTTTACCCTGCTACTATCTGCTAAGAGCATTAACACGGTCATTTGATGTGATTTCCCTCATGTCATTCACAACTGTGCAGATGAAACCATTTTAAATGTGATATTTTCCTTGTAATTTTTAAGGTCTACCAGCAGGTGGCGGCATCGTTGGTAGGAATAGTTTTAATGTTATGGCCATTCAGAATGGAACGTTCCTGTTCTGTTCTGCCCCCCCCCCCCCTGCTTAAGGGAAGTGGAGTTTCCCACATCCGGCAGCAAGGGAGGAAAAACCAGTTAGACCCAGTTAGTTCTAGCTCTCCCTGCATGGGGAAGGCTGTGTGTGTAGGAGCTCCCAGTTCTAGGGATCCAAGCCAGAATCTTGTCTCGGCTGAGACAAAAGATCATCATTCCCAGTCTGAGCCCGTCAGCCTCATCTGGTAGAAAGCAAGCAGCCACCTCCAGTATTCCAGGAAGAAGCATACCCTGTGAGCACAACTGTGAGTAACGTCCAGAGACCAGGAGAAGCTAAATTCCTCCTCAGCTAGTCAGTCCCCAATACAGCAAAAGATAGTGCAGAAGATAGTAATTCCTGCCACATTACAGAGCCATAAGCAGACGACTTATCCTGCAAGAGAGCTCCAGGCACATGATAGAAGCAGAAGATAGATTCCTGCCACACATTGCCAATACCTGCTGAGACTTCAGACTATTGGTGTATCTCACTTGGGTGAAAGCTGCATATAGTAAAGACAAGTTTGAACTTTATTCCAAGTCTGGATCTCAATTATTGCTGCAAATCCCTCAATTACTCCTTCTAGCAACACACTCATTTTATTGCAAATGAGCCAGGATCCAGGAGTCCAGCCGTACCAAGGTAGGAGACACCGTTGACACCATTGCTATTACCACACAGAGACATTACACCACTCTGGCATTCCTAGCCTGGTACGTGAGTTAGAACATCTTAAAGGGCCCTGTGTTAGTACGCTGCATTTGGCGTCACAAACAAACTATAGACTTGTATATCCATATTCTGACGCACTGCATAATCTGGCATCCATGTAACCGTACCACGGTCTGGCTCATTGCATTTGTTCTGGGTGGCGGCGGATATATGTGTCCTGTCATGAGGAAATTTAATTAAACGTGGTCGTCGACTCATCACGTGTTGAATTCCTCCGAGATCCATGCCTCATTTATTATTAGAAATGTGAGGTAGTCCACACTGTCATTAGCTAGGCGAGTGCGCTTATCGGTCTAGATCCCCCACTGCGCTGAACCTCCTTTCGGACAGGATACTCGACGAGGGGCAAGCGAAGAGTTCCATGGAAATTATTCCAGCTCTGGCCACAGGTCAAGCCTGCACACCCAGTAGTCCAGAAGTTCCTCGCTTCTCAGAGTGTCCACATTGGCCGTTAACCAGATGTAGTCGGACATCTGTCGGTCTAGGCGTTCACTGAGGCTGGATCCGGGGGGCAGCTGTCGATGGGTTGGCTGCAATAATGATCTCATATATGAAGTGACCAACACATCTTCAAACCGCCCTCTTCTTGCATGTGCTGTTGGATTGGTACCTGCAACTGTTTCTCTGTGAATGGAAATTCCTCTGCCAGTGCCCGCAAAAGCAGAATGCAGCATTTCTCGAAGCAAGGCCTGGAAATGCTGCATTCTGACAGCCCTCTGTGATGCTGGTAACATGTCCGCCATTTTGTGTTTGTAACGGGGGTACGTTGCAACCCAGTACTGGTCCTTGCCCCTTATGCTTTTTATAGGGGGGTCCCTCTTCAACAACTGGAACATGAAGGCTCCCATTTGCACTAAACTGGAAACAGTGGAGTGGCCTGGCTCCTGCTCATCGTCCAGGATAATGTCGTCCTCGATCTACTCCCCTAGCCACAGACAACACCAGGGATCCCATAAAAGTTTAAAGCATTCTCTTCTTGCTCCTCCTCCACCCCGGCACTATTATCATCTGACTCCTCTTCAGACTCCTGTTGACTTGTCTCAGCTGGAGTAGACCCCCTGGGAATTCATCCAGCATTGCAACTTCCTCAACTTCCTGCTCCTGCTCCGCGACAGCTTGATCAATGACACGACGCAATGCATGCTTCAGAAAGAAGGCGTAAGGTATGATGTCACTGATGGTGCCCTAGCTGCGACTGACCAGTTTGGTGATTTCATTAAATGGCCACAGAAGTCTGCATGCATCGCGCATGAGCAGCCACTGGCACGGTGGAAAAAAAACAAGCTCCCAGAACCTGTCCTGTCGCAGAGTTCGTACAGGTAGTCATTAACTGCACGTTTCTGCTGGAGCAGCCTATCAAGCATATACAAGGTGGAGTTCCAGTGTGTCGGGCAGTCAGAAATCAGATGTCTGATCGGCAGGTGGTGTCGCCGCTGAACGCCAGCAAGGCGAGCCATGGTTGTTTAAGATCTTTTAAAATGGTCAGAGATTTTCCTGGCCTGCCACAAGATGTCCTGGACCCCGGGGTATTTGGCAACGAATCGATGCATGACTAAGTTCTGGATGTGTGCTATGCACGGCACAGTATGTGTGTAATTTTGTCCTATTTCAGCGCGCTCAGCATATTGGCACCATTGTTGCACACCACTTTACCAACTGTCAAATTGAGCGGGGTTAGCCACGGATCGGCCTGTCACCGCAAATCTGAAAGGAGTGCAGGACTGGTGTGTCTCTTGACTTCCAGGCACAACAGCCGCAGCACAGCATGGCAACGTCTCACCTGGCATGTCGAATAGGTTCTGGGGAGCTTGGGGGGCGCAGTGGAAGAGGCGGTAGCAGTGGAAAAGGAGGAGTCAGCCGAGAAGGAAACGGAGGATGAAGTAGGAGGAGGAGGAGAAGAAGAGGCAAACCTGCGTGCAATTCAAGGCGGTAACACCAAATCCACATGGGTGCCACAGGTTGCATGCTTGGCGGCCATCAGAAGGTTCACCCAGTAGGCAGTAAAGGTTTTGTACCTTCCCTGCCCGTGTTTGCTAGACCATGTGTCTGTGGTCAGATGTATCTTGTCACCGACACTGTGTGCCAGAAATACATTCACTTGCTGAACGTGGCCACATAGTTCTGGGATGCCCTTCTGTGAGAAATGTTTACTTCTGGGGACCTTCCATTGTGGTGTGCCAATGGCCACAAATTTTCTAAATGCCTCTGAGTCCACCAGTTTATATGGCAGTAGTTGGCGGGCTAGCAGTTTTGACAAGCCAGTGGTCAGCCGTTGGGCAACAGTGTTATCCGGCATCATCATCTTTTTACGTTCCATTTGGGCACGGAAGCCTGCCTTTTGCCAGATGAACGTGATGATGGCATGGTGGAAGGAGGAGTAAAGGACAAATGGGACGAGAGAGGAGAAGGAGAAGGAGAAGAGGCAGGACGTGGAGCACCAGGAGTGTGGCTTTGTGGGTTCTGACTGTGTTGCTCCCACTGGGTTCGGTGATGGGAGGCCAGGTGTATTCCTAAGGCTGTCGTTCCTAGGTGAGTGTTGGGCTTACCACAACTTATGCGTTGACAGCACAGGCTGCAGATGGCAACAATTATTGTCAGCAGCGGACACGTTACAAAAAGACTGCACTGCGGAGTTATGTGCCGGCATCCTGTGAGCGCCAGATGGAACTGTGCATGATGGATAGCTCGCTCCAGATACATTTGTAGTCTGCTTTTTGCCTCCTGTGCATTGTAAGTTCTGACTGCTTCTCCTCCTTCTCCTCCCTATCTGCTGCTTCGTCTCTCCCTCTGAACTCCCCTCCTCTTCCTCTCTTCTGGGAACCCACGTGACGTCCATCGACAAGTCATCATCGTCACCTTCACCACCACTAACATTAGATCTGGGTTGATCTGGGTACTCTTGTCAGACTGCTGGTTGGCGACTGTTAATACCTCCTCTTCC
Source organism: Bufo bufo (assembly GCF_905171765.1). Lineage (NCBI taxonomy): Eukaryota > Metazoa > Chordata > Amphibia > Anura > Bufonidae > Bufo > Bufo bufo. The sequence goes on along the minus strand of NC_053389.1, from coordinate 90,040,249 downwards.
TGATCCGATGCCAAGAATGGCTGCGCATCAGTAAGGTCTTGGAATAGATGGAAAATAATTCCTCTGACTCGAGCGGAGAGGATATGGTGGTGGTGGTGGTGTCTTTGGGGGTGCACAAAGCATAGAGTGAAGAGGGTGCAGATAGAGAGGATGAGGAGGGTGCAGAATTGGAAGGCTGAGTGAGCCACTCACAACCAACTGTGGTGCATTCTTTGACGTAATCGCACGCACCTTCTGCAAGTTCCCACTTAGGCTCCGGCCTGGTGCACCTGCCCGACCCTTACCACCCCTGCGGAATGGCCTGCCTCTTCCTCTGCCTGTCATTTTCAAAATGACCCTGTGACAAAACCCCCTATAGAAGAGCAGTATTGGTGGAAGAAGGTATATCACACCCCTACCTCAATCCGTTTTTTTGGGGGGAAACTGGTAAATCACACCAGTAGAAATGAGTTGTTCCTATAGTGTTTGTCACTCTGTGTAGCTGCTGTAACGCAGTAAAACCACAAACAAATGCTGCACTACCCAAATGCACTATATAGAAAGTATATTATTGGTATATAACACCCCTGCCTCAATCACTTTTTTTGGGGGCAACTGGTATATCACACCAGTAGAAATTATTTGTTCCAATAGCGTTTATCCCTCTGTATAGTTGCAGTATTGCAGCAGAACCGCACACAACTGCTGCACAATACAATTGCACTATAATATACTTTCTATGTTAGAAAGTATATTATAAGTATATCACACCCCTCAGTATGTCACACGTATCGATAGCACACCTATACCAGTCCTTAAAGGGACTTTTGTGGCCCTATTAGCTAGCGTTTGGTGTCCCTAACAGTCTGTCCCTGCTCCACACAGCAACCTCTCCCTACACTGGCAAAAGACTGAATGTAAAATGGCAGCCAGATCAGGTTTATTTATAAGGTAGGGGGTATGTCCATGTGCTGAAACCTCTCAATTGGCTGTCCTGTACCACCTGATGGATGTGTCATGGGTCAAAGTTCTTAACAATGTAAAAGAATATGATGCCGGAGGACATCGCCATATGTTCGCCCGTTCAGCGAACCATGAACGAGCAGAGTTCGCCGTGAAATGACCGCGAACCGCAAGGCCATCTCTAGTTCTCTTCTTCATCTTTCTCCTTCTCTCCTTTTGTAGCTCATGCAGAGATCGGTGGCATAGCCTTCTGGGTCTAAGAAATAAGAGCATACTTAAGTAACTGTTCCCTTCCTCCACAATCTCCAGTTTAGATTGACTCAAGGTTAGGGGCAGGACTAGTGGACACCTAACCTCCTGCAACGGCTGAGCCAGGATTGTTAACCCCGGCTGTTCCATGGCTATGCTGGGTTCACATACAACAATACAATACATTACAGTATATTACATAACAAACCATTGGTAGACAGCCGCTGTGAGCTAGTGTTCCCTCTATGCATGCAATAATGTGCCATGATCCTGTTACTAGCTCACTGGTTATACTAATTACTACATGTCAGATAAACCCCCCAAGTCCTGTTTTTTCGGATATTATCTGACCCAGTCATCTGTACTTTACAGTTTGGACCTTTTTGAGTTGCTTCCTATTTATCCTGCATCCAATACATCAATTTCAAAATCAAAATATTCACTTGTTGCTTAATCTATCTGGACTGGTGCCATCATCATAAGATAATCAAAATTATGCACTTCACCGGTTTTAATGTTATGTATGATCAGTGTAAACAATGTAAGGATTAGGTATGGATGCCCATACACGATGCCTGGCAATTAGCGGTGAGCTGCATGCGGATCATGTACAAGCAGCCTTAGAAGAACCACCGAGCTCCTCTCTGATTTCAAATTATGCACACTATTCACTGATTATCCAATGATTATATGCAGCGCTAATGTGCAGTGCTGTACACCAGCACAGAAAAAAAGAAAAAGAAAAAACATCATAGGCATAAATACTTTTAAAGAGGTGAAAATGAAAAGAAAATCCAGGCCACCATCCTAGCAGTATTGCACCAGTCTGGATTACATAATAAATTTGATGTCTCTCCCTAAAGCAATAGCACTGTAGCAATGTGTGCAAGCAAAGTCTTTAATATGAATGAACTGCATTACAAAGCATTATGAAGTCATATATTTTAGCCTTTCTATTGTTAGCAATCTATGCAGTGTTGTTTTGTGGATGTGGAGCTCTGAAATCGCCTGCTTCAAGCCTTGGCTAAGTCAACATCTGTCACAGATAAAACATTAGATTTTCTCCATTAAATAATTATGACATTTAAACCCCAGGGGCTTTGTAGAGATAAAATATGTCAGGCATTTTAGGAAATGAAGCCACTATTCTCCATTCAGGAGCCCTGGCTTGAACACCTCTTGGCAAGACTCAGTGACTGATTTTGCAGAAACTCAAATTCTGATGATCTAAATTAGCAACGTCTTTAACCCTTAATGCTTTTCATAAACAACGTCTTTAACCCTTAATGCTTTTCATACGCACTGTGTAAAAAAAAGAGTCTTTATGGCAGCCAGATGTCTAATAATGGCCCACATGCTTTCCAGACACATGTCCCAATAGGGTGGCTGTCAGCATTACACTGATAGGAAAAATACACAGCAATACAGAAGTATTATGAATAATTATATTAACATCAGGCTCATAGCTGTTGAAGTCTCCTAGAGCCTAGGTCAGTGATGAGCAACCTCCGGCACTCCAGGTGTTCTGAAACTACAACCCCCAGAACCCTCAGTTCATTTTTTGTGAGTTACTAGAACAACTAAGCAAGTGTCTATGCTGGGAGTTGTAGTTTCACTGCAGCTGGAGTGCCAAAGGTTGCTGATCCCTGGCATAGGTTCTCAACCAGCGTTATGTGTACCTCAATGGGTATACTACAAATCATGTATAATGAAATGGGTGTGAACGCACTGTGTCACCTGAACAAATTTGCCTTCAGGCTACCCTTAAGGGCATTATATAAATGGTTATCAAGGTGTTCACCCTTTAACCCATATACAGGGATCTGTACTTCACTGTATGGGAACTACCAGGCTGCTACTTCATGGCGTAGTCTCACTGCTGACCATGGGGGTCCAAAGACACCTTTGCAGGGCACTGTGGGATCATTTAACAACTGTAGTCAGGTACAGGCCAAGGTCAGGCAGAGTATGAGCAATCAGACCAAGGTCAGAGTGGTCAGCTCAGGGTCGGAACAGAGAACAGATGGAGGTTAGATATATGTAACAGGCAAACAAACAAGGCAGAAAAATTGTTAACTGGAACTTATTTTTAAGGCAGCTTCCCAGAGGAGAAGTACCACAGGTAATAGAAGATAAGCAGTACTCCAAACCCACATGTAGGGTAAACATCAAGCCAATAATCTGGATACCTGGTAAAAAGGTTCAGTTTGAGGTGGTTCCCATGGACAAAGATCCAGGCTAAGGGGTCCCTTGTACTGACAAAGTAATTGAAGAATCCACAGGACTCTTCCAGTTCAAAAAATTCTGTGTTTATTTAACCAGCAGCAAACATTTCGACATTTTGACTAAGAAGTCGTTATCAAGCTTGAAAAAGACTTCTTAGTCGAAACATCGTAATGTTTTCTACGGGTTAAAAAAAACACTGAATTCTTTAAACTGGAAGAGTGCTGCAGATTCTTCAATTACTTAACCCCTTCCCGATTGCCATACGGCTATATACGTGCAATCTGCACATACCCCGTGCAGCTAGCACGTGTATAAACGTCATGGCAGCTCTTTAATCCAAGTGCTGCAAAACGCTTGGATTAAAGCTTCTGCCCCTGGACTGCTGCTGTCACGGACAGCATACAGTCCAGTAATGCCAGCAAGGGAAAAATGAGAGTGGTTCTTTGCCGGCATTCACTCTGATTAGCGGCATCCAAGGGATTAACAAAGGGAGGGGGCTCCCTCTCTCAACCATGCCATGGCATTGACAAGCATCCCCTACATAATAAAAAATCTATAGCTCATAGGCCTCATGCCCACTACCGCTCCATTTTTTGCCGTCCACAAACCGCGGATCCGCAAAAAACTGAAGCCGCCTGTGTGCCTTCCGCAATTTGTGGAACGGAACGGGCGGCCCATTGTAGACATGCCTATTCTTGTCCACAAAACGGACAAGAATAGGACATGCTATATATTTTTTGAGGGGCCTCGGAACGGAGCAACGGATGCGGACAGCACACGGAGTGCTGTCCGCATCTTTTGCGGCCCCATTGAAGTGAATGGGTCTGCACTCGAGCCGCAAAAACTGTGGCTCGGATGCGGACCCAAAAACGGTCGTGTGCATGAGGCCTTAGAACGTGGAGATACTAAAATATCATTTTTTTTTTCAAATATGCTATTATTTTAAAAAGTATACATATTAGGTATTGCCGCATCCGTAACAACCAGCTCTATAAAAATAACACATGACCTAACTGCTCAGCTGAACACTGTAAAAAAAAATAAAAAGAAAGTGCCAAAAAAGCAATTTTTTTGTCACCTTACTTCACAAAAATTGCAATACCAAGTGATCAAAAAGGTGTATGCCCACCAAAATAGTAGCAATCTAACTTTCACCTCATCATCGCAAAAAATGAGAACCTACCTAAGACAATTGGTCAAAAAATAAAAATGCTATGGCTCTCAGACTATGGAGACAATAAAACATCATTTTTTCTTGTTTTTAAAAAAGCTATTATTGTGTAAAACTTAAATAAATAGAAAAAAAGTATACATATGTACCCAAAAATGGTACCAATAAAAACATCAACTCTTTCTGCAAAAAACGAGCCCCTGCACAAGATGATCAGCAGAAAAATAAAAAAATAAGCCGTTCAGAAAATGTAAAACTGAAACAAGCAAACAAAGAAAGTAGACATAGTTGATATCATTCCATCCGTAACAACCTGCTCTATAAAAATAGCACATGATCTACCCTGTTTGATGAATGTTATAATAAATAAAAACGATGGCAAAACAGCCATTTTTTGGTTACCTCGCCTCAGAAAAAACATAATATAGAGCAATTAAAAATCATATGTACCCTAAAATAGTACCAATAAAACTGGCACCTTATCCTCTAGTTTCCAAAATGGGGTCACTTTTTGGGAGGTTCTACTGTAGGGGTGCATCAAGGGGGCTTCAAATGGGACATGGTATCTAAAAACCAGTCCAGCAAAATCTTCCCTCCAAAAACCATATGGCGCTCCTTTTCTTCTGCGCCCTGCCGTGTGCCCGTACAGCAGTTTACGACCACATGTGGGGTGTTTGTGTAAACTGCAGAATCAGGGTAATAAATATTGAGTTTTTATGGCTGTTAGCCCTCAATGAGTTAAAGAAAAAAAATTATTAAAATTGTAAATCTGCCAAAAAAGTTAAATTTTGAAATTTCATCTCCATCTTCCTTTAATTCTTGTGGAACACCTAAAAGGTTAACACAGTTTGTAAAATCAATTTTGAGTAACTTGAGGGGTGTAGTTTCTGAAATGGGGTCATTTATGGGGGGTTTTCCACTATGTAAGCCCCACAAACTGACTTCAGATCTGAACTGGTTCTTAAAAAGTGGGTTTTGGAAATTTTCTTAAAAATTTCAAGAATTGCTTCTAAACTTATAAGCCTTCTAACGTCCTAATTTTTTTTTAATGACATTTACAAATGGATGCAAACATAAAGTAGAAATATGGGTAATATTAAGTAATAAATATTTTATGAGGTATCACTTTCTGTTTTAAAAGCAGAGAAATAGAAATTCTGAAGATTTTCATAAATAAAGGTAAAATATATTGACTCAAATTTATGACTATCATGAAGTACAATGTGTCACAAGAAAACAAATTCAGAATGGTTTGGATAAGTAAAAGCGTTCCAAAGTTATTACCACATAATTTGACACATGTCAGATTTGCAAAATTTGATGTGGTCACGGGGGTATCAATGACCCTTAGTTATGAAAGGGTTAAAGTACCTCCAACCATTGACTGGAAGAAATAATCTGTGCGCTGACCCTTTAGATACATGCACACATTATGAACAGAGAGTGGAATTGCCAACAGGATGGAAGGAGCATAGTTACTCTGTCAGTAAGGACCACTGAGCAGAAAGTGGAAGACACCAGCAGGATGTAACCCCTGGAGCCCTGCAACTATGTAATGGGTAATCAAGGTGTCAGGCTTGCCTACCAGCAAGAGGGTAATGACTGTGGGTACAGACCAATGACATAACACCATGTCTAAAGGATGTACTCACACAGTCCTTATACTGTGGTTTTAAAGTACTGCACAGCATGTCATCAATGCATTAAGAGATGGAATACTTGAATTAGAAACATTTCGAAACACTGCCCTAGGAGGACTAAAAGAAAACATAAAAATTAAATAACTTGTGTAAAATCCCAAAAATAAAATAAAAAAACACAAACAATGTTTTTCCTCCCCATTAAAAAGGTTTAATTATGGTATATAAAGAAATAGAAATAAAAAAACTACACACAATTAGTACTGCAGCATCATTAATGACCAAGATTATAAAATTATCAAGAATCCACACAGTAAACACCATAAAAAAGATTAGTGCCAAAATTGATGATTTTTATTCATCCCCAAAAAAGAGAATACAAAGTGATGAGAAAGTCATATGTACCCCAAAATGGCACCAATGAAAATACCATCTCCCACCAAAAATAAGCTCTTATATATAGTACCTCAGATATGGAGTTACTGCAGTTTGTTTATATTATTGTATATTGCCTTTTACAATTTGTTTCCTGGCCATCTCTACCAGCAAGGAAAGGTTGGAAAAGGTTGGCAGGAACGGGGTTAACGACCTTGCTCCTGCTCCCTTGGTGGGGGTGGGCTGGTCCTGCTTCCTGCCAAGAGGGGGAGTTTCTATTCAGAAACAGAGAGGAGAAGAAGCAAGTCACAGATTCTCTAGAGAAAACTACATCAAATTGTCCTCAAATAAAGCCTTGAAATTCCAGATAGCAGATTGAACTGCTACATCTGCATCTACAGACACTGCTATAAGGTGAGGGATTACAGACAAGCCACCCATCACAAAACAACTGCTAGTCCTATATCACCTGTGCTGAATTGCCACCAACCAATCTGCCTCCATATCCTTGCTAGCGATAAAGAAGAATTTCACTAGAGCCTGCTGCTACTGTATGTATTTCAAGTTCTATGTAGCACTTAGTAAAAAAGACTTTAAATACGTCTATCTCATTCTTCAGCATTATATTTCCACTGCACTGATCCCCAGGGGCAATGGCCATCAGGGTCACTACCACTTCTATCCTCTACATTGGCTCTTCAGGTTTTTTTTAAAATTATATTCTTTGTTATGTCTAGTGCAGGCTTGAGGGTGCAGTGCATGACACAGGGAAATTTAATCTTGTGTCTATCTACCATTGCTATGCACGTTTGCCTTAATTAAAAATGTGTCTCAAATTAATTACCAAAATACCATCAATTGAGATCTAATCATAAAAATATATAATCACTTTATTATGGTACACAATGTTTGAGCAATAATGATTGTTCATTTTCACTTTTTGACCTAAGTGAAGGAGACCTTAGCATCCTCATGAAAAAAAATAAGCTGAATACAGGCTACAGATAATACAATCTTTAGTCTTGTGTCCATCTGCCCAAAGGTAGCGTATCTATCTTTTCACATCTTCTTCAATTTTATCTCTACATACTTTTAATTAGCAGGATACATTTTGGCTAATTAAACTAAGTCTCCCTTTCATGTCTGAATATTGATTAAACAGTAGGTTAACAAAGAATGCATGAAAATTGCACAAGCTCCATAGCTGTGGAAAGGCTCTGAAGAAAAATGAACAGCTCAGCTATCTTTTCCACCAAATATTTGAAGCTCACGGTATATATGGAAATGAAAGATTAAGTAAAACAATGCAATACAATTTTTATAATGACTAGGTTAATCTGTTGCTCTGGAATTGTAAATTAAATTAAAGCTTAAAGTTATTTGGGTTTCCCAGGTTAAGGGTATGGCTGCAGTGTCAGGTTTCTTGACGTAGTTTTGGAAGCCAAAATCAGGAGTGGATCATAAAAGGAGAGAAAGTATACAGGACTGATATGACTTCTCCTCTTTTTACAATCCATTGTGTGGCTGTACCTGAAGCAGCAATACTTTGAAGTTTGGATATTTATGAACATTTGCCCATGTTTCTCCTATGCAAATACCTCTCTTTATTTCACTTTAAAGGGTTAACTTGCACTGACTTATACTGTTTAATACTGTGTAACTGCATTTTATATGTATGTTGTCATATATATCCTGTTCATTTGCACAGCACTGTGGAAAGGGTTAATGAATACTGAGAGACTTTTGGGACTTTCTAGCTAATAATGAGAAGCTAGTAATTTTCCACAGCTATCATAAGGTTTATAAAACATGTTCTGGAGAGAAGAAAACAGACTTGTTTACCAACAAAACCAGAAAGACTGACGTTTTCGATGTCTGGTTTATCTATTATTATTATTTATTATTAAAGCGCCATTCATTCCATAGCGCTGTACATATGATAAGGGGTGCACATACATAATACAGACAATTGCACTAATCATAAACAAGACGAGTTACAAACTGGTACAGATGGAGAGAGGGCCCTGCCCGTAAGGGCTTACAATCTACATGGTATGGGAGAAGGACACAGTAGGTGCGGGTGAAGTTGGTCGTGGCGTTATAGAGGCAGCAGGGTCACTGGTTGTAGGCTTGTCTGAAGAGGTGGGTTTTCAGGTTTCTTTTGAAGGATTCCACTGTAGGTGAGAGTCTGATATGTTGGGGTAGCGAGTTCCAGAGTATGGGGGATGCACTGGAGAAATCTTGGAGTCGATTGTGGGAAGAGGCGATAAGAGGAGAGGAGAGAAGGAGGTCTTGTGAGGATCGGAGAGTGCGTGTGGGGGTGTATCGGGAAAGTAGCTCAGAGATGTAGGGAGGGGACAGGTTATGGACGGCCTTGTATCTATTTATTAGTACTTTAAAGTGAATTTGCTGGGAAATGGGGAGCCAGTGAAGGGATTGGCAGAGGTAAGAGGCAGAGGAGTAATAGGGTGAGAGGTGGATTAGTCGGGCAGCAGAGTTGAGGATAGATTGGAGGGGTGCGAGAGTGCTAGATGGAAGGGCACAGAGGAGAGTGTTGCAGTAGTCTAGGCGGGAGATGATGAGGGCATGTACAAGCATTTTCGCAGATTCAAAGTTAAGGAAATCACGGATGCGGGAGATGTTTTTGAGTTGAAGGCGGCAGGTGGTGGAAAGGGCTTGGATGTGCGGTCTGAAGGAGAGGGCAGAATCCAAAGTCACTCCAAGGCAGCGGACTTGGTTGACCGGGGAGCGTGTGCAGCCATTGATCGTGATAGATAGGTCTGTTGGGGGGGTTGAGCAAGATGGGGGGAAGATGATGAGTTCTGTTTTATCCATGTTAAGTTTTAGAAAGCGAAAGGCGAAGAAGGATGATATGCTGTTATGTCTGAAAACCTGCTTTTTTTTTTTCAAACTGCTGTGTCATTGAGTATCATTGAAGCGCTAATGCAAGTCTATGAGAGATAGCAGTTAGAACATTATATTTGTTTGTGCTAAGTTTCTCCACTCCAGCCCTCCCACTAAAAGGTTCTAGTTTTGCCAGAAACTGTACAAAATTAAAGCAGTCAGAGTCCCTAGTGTTCTGCAGTTAGGGAACAGTGCTTAGAAGAGGAGACTCTGCCAGACTATATGAGAGACCAGACAGAAAAAGTTGCTGAGACAGGGATACTCTGCCACAGACCATAGATCATTAGCCTGTGTCCAGGGTACCAACCTTCTAAGAGAGAGAAGGACAGCTAGATCAGCCCTTTCCTCAACATCAAATCCTTCTTCTTCCAGGGAGACTGGAGAAGCTAGCCCTATGCCTCGCCTGTTTTTGCACCTGAATTCCTCCAGTAAAGAAGCACATGGGTTTACTGGAGACCCTGACTCTCTGGACTTAATTCCCGTTGGGATGCACCATGACTTAACATTCCTTCCAGACAGCTGCAACACATAGTTACACCTCTATTGTGTCCAGGGGACCCATCATAGCATTGGGGACACCCCCAAACCCAGCTACTGCATACCCTAAATATGATGATGATGATGATGATGATGATGATGATGATGATGATTGATCTAACCTCAGGATCAGCCATCAATATCAGATTGGTGCTGGTTTAAATTTTGGACTCCCCTGCCGTTCATCCATTTGAAGGGCCATGGTGATTATGTGACCGCTGTGACCCACTTCAACTGCAATACTCTGTCTGGCCACTACTAAACAGACAGTGTGAAGATATAGGTAGCTAGACCAATTTAAACAATAAAGCTGATCCTCATGGGAGCCAAGACTCAGACGCCCATAAATTTTATGTCGATGGACTGTCCTGTGGAAAGGCCATAATATTCTACATAGGCCATCAATATTCTAAACCTGGAAACCCTTATTAAAATGGAAATAACGTTGACAACAATAGTCTTCCATACTGTATGATCTTCCACGTAAGTTTTTATATAGTAAATTAAAGGGAAGAATATGCATGAGTCATTGCACAGCAAATATGAATATCTTTCAGGCTGCCTTGTGTTGCCTAGAGATTATGTAAAGCTAATTCTAATTCTTCCTTCAGTGAGCTGGAGCTATCCAGAGGATGGGTCATCTATATAGCATTCGAATACGAATTCCGTCTGAAGTTTAGGAATACTTTGATTTGCAACTAATCTGAATTTCCTTGCAATTTGTGGTAACAAATTTGCTTTTCACAAAAAGGGCAGCTGCACGTGTTACAAATTGACAGTAAGAAGCTCAGGAACGTAAGATCACCCATAATGCAGTGCAGCCAGCCAATCCACAGATATCCAACCCCTTTGATGTCGCAGCCATATAAAACCTTAATCTCACGCGGTTTCTGCCATTGTCCTGTGAGCTGGGCATAGGGAGAGACATGGAAAGCGCTCATGCACTAGGGACAGTGTTTCAGAAAGACTATTGGAGATTGAGAGTGCAGGGAGACTGTAGGGAGTGTGGTGGGAGACTTATGCTTCATTCGTTTTATTTATTTATTCCTACATTTTCTTATTCCTACTTCAGCTGTAAATGCAATTCAATACCAATAAGGTGAAAGCCTTTAGTATTCCGGTGCCAGCGTGCCAACACCTACCATTCAGTCCAGATCCAATACCAGATCTTAAGGATGACCATCCTCATTTCTTTCTGGCTTTACTTCTTCGAAATCATCCTTCTTGGTCTCCATGTCTTATAAAAGTCAGCAAGATGCATAGAGAGCTGGATGTTCCTGATGACATATTCTCATTGATATTAGATGATGTGGAAAAGGAGGAAAAGCATATGGCAGAAGAAGGGCTCCCACCTGTAGGGTAAGAGAGCGCTGGAGTTGGAGAAGTGGGTATGCCAGAGCTGATTAATATTCTGTGTTTACTGTCAAATAACCTGCAGGAAATTGCAGGGAAGAATAGTAATAATATGCATATTGTTCCACCACTTAACCAGCCAAACCCCATACCAGCAACAGCCCCTGTTTAAAGGTGCAATGTGGCCATTAACAATAAAGAAGGACTATACAGTGTGGTCTTCATTATTAAATGAAAGGCAGCTGCTAATAGGCCACGCCTCTCTGTGTGGCAGTACTCTAAGGCAAAGTTGCCCGGGTATACCTAATCTATGGTGATTCGTAACAAATGAATTCGTAGCAAATTAATTTGTAACAAATCAAGCTAACTTCGGCAAAGTTACTGAATCAAATTTTTCAAAACTTCGCTCATTTCTAGTCATCAGTAGTGTTGACTGAATTAACGTCAAATCAATTGACTTTGATCCGAATTTCAGGAAAAATTTGACCTGCCACAAAGGCGAATTTCTTTGTGTTTTATGGTAACAAATCAATTTTTCCCAAAATGACAGTAAAAAAAAACTAAAACATATTCACTTTATCCATTTGTTCATGGAGAAGCCATCATGGCGATCTTGATTGAATAAACCAAGCAAAATCTTGCATGCAGTGATGCGTGACATCACCATGTCAGCACACTAACCGGGCATAGTGACATCTTCAGTGATGACATCACCACGTCCGGCAAGCGCAATGACATCATCACATCACCGTGAGAGATTTTGCGCAGATTCTTCAACCAAGATCACCGCAACAGCCTCTCCATGAGCACATGGATAAGGTAAGTAATGTATTTTTTTAACCCCTGAAAGGCCTCAATTTTAATGATCAAAAATGAACGTGGCATCTAAGGGGGTTCGTGACAAAGTAATTCTTAAAAAATCTAATTTCTTTATGAAAGCAGCCAAATCGAATTTTTGATAACTTCGCTCATCTCTAGTGATCAGTATAAAAATCTCAGAAAAAACGCTTTTCATGAACAAGTTATATGTATTCCAAAAACTACAATTTGACAGATATTGGCAAAATTGCCCAGCCCTAGCTAGGGTTAATGAATGTAGAAACCTCTGAAATCCACCACATATAGAAATATAACACCATATTAAGAAGCAAAAACACATCAAATATGTGAATAAACAAGTCCTAATATATAATCAGCTTGCGTCCTACTGCCTTTGATACAAAAGATCTTATTTCTTTTTGTACACAGCTCTCTACCTGGAATTTAAGACTGCCATTTACTTTACTTGCATGTTTAGTTCCTTATAAACCTCTTCCCACACATTTCATCTGGACCCTGTAATCTAAAATGCTTATCTGATTAAAGATGGCATTTTATCCATCTGCTAATTCGAGCTCCTGAGCTAGAAACTAACACTTTGGGAGCATTAAAAGCCTGAAACTATTATTGTGGCTTGCCGCTAATGTGCAAAACCGTTCCCACCTACAGGAAAGTTGCAGGCCTCGTATTTTGGTAATTGTTCAATGTCATTGTTATGCAGTCGTGGATTCAGAACTCAATGTCTCGTCATATACGGCATCCACAGCATAGAGGTTTGATTCCGTACAATTAGGTTGTCTTTTTCTAATAGAATCCTGCTCATGAGTCATAGATTTTGAATTAATATGGAAATTAATTCTCTATAATTCTATGTACTTTGGTCTTAGTGCCATCTGAAGTATCCTGGTCATTATTTCTACCTAATAACACATCCTGCTCATTTGTAATGAGACATAAAACAATTATTCTTTCAACTCTTTCCAGAATTTTGCATTTTGTCTTTCCGTGTGCAGCTTTAAATGCAAATAAATCTTAGTAGAGCTTTGTGTTATTGCTTTTTCGGGTTCTTGGTTATTGTTCTTGTGTAAGGCTGAGAGATTTAAATAAAAATTAATCTAAAACATATACAATACATATGAGCCTTTCCTTTCCTATTCTCTTGGCTGAACATATCTTGAGTAGCACAAGATGACGAACTTTAAAAAGAAAACATAATTTCAAGATACTCCATCTGGAGATGTATTTGCTATATATTTGTATATGTGGCGATCCACTGGTTGTGATATGAAATTCATCCTGCATAAGGTTTTATTAGCATGTCCCAAAAATATTTAGAATTTGCACTGTGAGACATTGGTGTCCTTAACAGATTGGACAGACACATCTGGAGATAGCGTTAATATTTCACATTTAACCAAATAAAGTATACAAATAGTGATGAGCGAAGTTATGAAAAATTTGATTTGGCAGCTTCACAAAGAAATTTGATTTGTGACAAATTATTTTGTCATGAAGTGCATTCCATTGTGTGTAGAGGGCACAATGATGGGGAATGGTGATCGCGCCGCCCATCCATTATTGAACCCCTCAGATGCGGCATTCATTGCTGATCTTATCGCGGCATCTGATGCTACAATTGAGGCCTTTCAGGCCAACTAGTTTAATAGGTACAAATCTGCTGACAGATGCCCTTTAACGGCGATGCACTGGCGTAACTATAGGGGTCGCAGTGGTCGCAATTGCGACCGGGCCCCTAAGTCAGGGGGGCCCACGTGGCCCCTTCAAGCCAGGAGAGCCACAGTAACCCCCCATCCCCCCCATCATTGGTGGCAGCAGCAGTTCCGATCGGAGTCCCAGCAGTGTAATGCTGGGGCTCCGATCGGTTACCATGGCAGCCAGGACGCTACTGAAGTCCTGGCTGCCATGGTCAGTTAGTCAGCAGCATACTTACATGCGCTGTGGCCGCCTGACGCTTCTTCTTCTTGTAACTCGTCTCAGGTCTGTGCGGCACATTGCTATATGCATAAGCAATGCGCCGCACAGACCTGTGAGGAGTTACAAGAAGAAGGAGCGTCGGGCGGCCACAGAGCATATAGGTATGCTGCTGACTAACTGATCATGGCAGACAGGACTTCAGTAGCGTCCTGGCTTCCATGGTAACCGATCGGAGCCCCAGCATTACACTGCTGGGACTCTGATTGGAACTGCCGCTGTCACCAATGTTGGGGGAGGGCGCACTGCCCACCAATGATTCTAATACTGGGGGGAGGGCGCACTGCCCACCAATGATTTTAATACAGAGGAAGGGGGGAGGGCTTCAAGAGGTAGTCCCGTGAAATGGTTTTCACTTCACAGGTGTGCCCTGTGAAATGGGATTTCTTGCCTTATAAATGGGGTTGGGACCATCAGTTGTATTGAGGAGAAGTCAGGTGGATCTACAGCTGATAGTCCTACTTAATAGACTGTTAGAATTTGTATTATGGCAAGAAAAAAATAGCTAAGTAAAGAAAAACGAGTGGCCATCATTACTTTAATTAATGAAGGTCAGTCAGTCAGCCGAAAAATTGGGAAAACTTTGAAAGTAAGGGCTATTTGACCATAAAGGAGAGTGATGGAGTGCTGCGCCAGATGACCTGGCCTCCACAGTCACCAGACCTGAACCCAATCGAGATGGTTTGGGGTGAGTTGGACCGCAGAGTGAAGGCAAAAGGGCCAACAAGTGCTAAGCATCTCTGGGAACTCCTTCAAGACTGTTGGAAGACCATTTAAGGGGACTACCTCTTGAAGCTCATCAAGAGAATGCCAAGAGTGTGCAAAGCAGTAATCAAAGCAAAAGGTGGCTACTTTGAAGAACCTAGAATATGACATATTTTCAGTTGTTTCACACTTGTTTGTTATGTATATAATTCCACATGTGTTAATTCATAGTTTTGATGCCTTCATAGTCATGAAAATAAAGAAAACTCTTTGAATGAGAAGGTGTGTCCAAACTTTTGGTCTGTACTGTATGTTTTGTTTTTTTTGGGGGGGGAGGGGGCTCGGGTGGCAATGGATCTTGGGTGAGTTCCCACACTTTTTTTCCCAGGACTTGACCCCTGCAGTGGTCCCGCAGTGTCTGGGAGGCAGTTCTGATTAGTCCTACTTTAATACACAGACATTTAGATACATACATTTCCTACACTGGCACAAATGTGTTGCCAGTGACCAACTGTCTGTGCTCAGTCCTACGTGTTACCGTCGCAAGTGCATGAGAAGCTGCGGATGTGGCGGCAAGGTCCGAGAGGTATGTGGGGGTGGGAGATCGGGGGGTGGGAGATCGGGGGGGGGTCATACATTTTTTTTGCTATGGGGCCCAGTCATTTCTAGCTACGCCCCTGCGGCTATGTATACCTTTGAAACAAATTCTGCATTCAAACTCCATCAGATGCATCTCAAATGAAGTAACTCTGAAAATAGTCTTGACTTAAAATCTTTTTATCGACAGCTCTTACACAAACCTGATTAATGAGTCTCAATTGCAACGGACCACAAAAATTACATTCTCCTTTTGTAACATAGTAACATGGTTTATAAGACTGAAAAAAGACATCTGTCCATCCAGTTCAGACTCTTATCCTGCAAGTTGATCCAGAGGAAGGCATAAAAAACCTGAGGTAGAAGTGAATTTTCCTCACTTTAGAGGAAAACATTCCTTCATGACTCCAATCAGGCAATCAGAATATCTCCCTGAATCAACAAGCCATCTCTAATAACTACTGTATAACCTATAATATTCTTACACTCCAGAAATACATCCAGGCCCCTCTTGAACTCTTTTAGTGAACTCACCATCACCACCTCCTCAGGCAGAGAGTTCCATAGTCTTCCATAGCGTACCATAATGAATCTATGCTTGTGTACAAACCTTCTTTCCTCCAGATGCAGAGGATGTCCCCTCATCAGTCACAGTCACAGTCCTGGGGATAAATAAATGATGGGAGATATCTCTGTACTGACCCCTGATATATTTACAGTGGATAGAAAAAGTCTACACACCACTGTAAAAAATGTCAGGTTTCTGTGATGTTAAAAAATGAGACAAAGATAAATAATTTCAGAACTTTTTCCACATTTAATGTGACCTATAAACTGTACCATTCAATTGAAAAACAAACTGAAATCTTTTAGGTAGAGGGAAGAAAAAATATAAAAATAATATGGTTGCATAAGTGTGCACACCCTTAGGCCTTATGCATACGACCGTTGTTTGGGTCCGCATCCGAGCCGCCGTTTTGGCGGCTCGGATGTGGACCTATTCACTTCAATGGGGCCGCAAAAGATACGGACAGGACTCCGTGTGCTATCCGCATCCGTGGCTCCGTTCCACGGCCCCGCTAAAAAAATATAACATGTCCTATTCTTGTCCGCGATTTGCGGACAAGAATAGGCATTTATATTCCTGGTTTGCGGACGGCAAAAAACGGAATGGTCGTTTGCATGAGGCCTTAAACTAATACTTTGTTGAAGCACCTTTTGATTTTATTACAGCACTCAGTCTTTTTGGGTATGAGTCTATCAGCGTGGCACATTTTGACTTGGCAAGATTTGCCCACTCTTCTTTGCAAAAACACTCCAAACGTATCAGATTGTGAGGGCATCTCCTGTGCACAGCCCTCTTCAGATCACCCCACAGATTTTCAATCAGATTCAGGTCTGGGCTCTGGCTGAGCCATTCCAAAACTTTAATTTAACTTCTTCTGGTGAAGCCATTCCTTTGTTGATTTGGATGTATGCTTTGGGTCGTTGTCATGCTGAAAGATGAAGTTCCTCTTCATGTTCAGCTTTCTAGCAGAAGCCTGAAGGTTTTGTGCCAATATTGACTGGTATTTGGAACTATTCATAATTCCCTCTAGCTTAACTAAGGCCCCAGTTCCAGCTGAAAAAAAACAGCCTGAAAGAATGATGCTGCCACCACCATGCTTCACTGTGGGTATGGTGTTCCTTTGGTGATGTGTAGAGTTGTTTTTGCGCCAAACATATCTTTTAGAATTATGGCCAAAAAGTTCAACCTTGGTTTCATCAGACCATAACACCTTTTCCCACATGCTTTTGGGAGACATCAGATGTGTTTTTGCAAAATGTAACCTGCCATGGATGTTTTTCTTCGTAAGAAAAGGCTTTCATCTTGCCACTCTACCCCATAGCCCAGACATATGAAGAATAAGGGAGATTGTTGTCACATGTACCACACAGCCAGTACTTGCCAGATATTCCTGCAGCTCCTTTAATGTTGCTGTAGGCCTCTTGGTAGCCTCTCAGACCAGTTTTCTTCTCGTCTTTTCATCAATTTTGGTGGGACGTCCAGTTATTCGTATTGTCACTGTTGTGCCATATTTTCTCCACTTGACTGTCTTCACTCTGTTCCATGGTATATCTAATGCCTTGGAAATTATTTTGTACCCTTCTGACTGATACTTTTTAACAATGAAATCCCTCTGATGCTTTGGAAGCTCTCTGTGGACCATGGCTTGTGCTGTGGGATGTGACTAAGAACATTTCAGGAAAGACCAACTAGAGCAGCTGAACTTTATTTGGGGTTAATCAGAGGCACTTTAAATGATGGCAGGTGTATGCTGACTCCTATTTAACATGATTTTGAATGTGATTGCTTAATTATGAACACAGCTCATCCCCAGTTATAAGAGGCTGTGCACACTTATGCAACCACATTATTTAGTTTTTTTTGTTTTCTTCCCTCCACCTAAAAGATTTCAGTTTGTTTTTCAATTGAGTTGTACAGTTTATAGGTCACATTAAAGGTGGAACAAGTTCTGAAAGGATTTATCTTTGTCTCATTTTTTTACAGCACAGAAACCTGACACTTTAACAGTGGTGTGTAGACTTTTTATATCCATTGTATACATAGTTATTAGATTTCCCCTCAGCCATCTTTTTTCTAAAGTGAATAACCCCAATTTTGCTAATCTTTCAGGGTACTGTAGTCCACCCATTCTAGTTATTACTTTAGTAGCCCTCCTCTGAACCCTCTCCAACTCTGCTATGTCTGCCTTGTTCACAGGAGCCTTGAACTGTACACAATACTCCATCTGTGGTCTGACTAGTGATGTATAAAGTGGAAGAACTATGTTCTCATCATGGGCATCTATGCCCCCTTTGATGCAACCCATTATCTTTTTGGCCTTGGCAGCAGCTGCATGACACTGGTTTCTACAACTTAGTTTGCGGTTCACCGAAATTCATAGGTCCTTTTCCATGTCAGTGTTACCCAGTATTTTACCATTTAGTATGTACGGGAGACTTGCATTATTTCCAGCTTTGAGAGAAAACATGATTTTATGATACCTTGTTGGGAAATCTTACTGCTATGTGTGTATATACAGTACAGACCAAAAGTTTGGACACATCTTCTCATTCAAAGAGTTTTTTTTATTTTCATGACTATGAAGGCATCAAAACTATGAATTAACACATGTGGAATTATATACATAACAAACAAGTGTGAAACAACTGAAAATATGTAATATTCTAGGTTCTTCAAAGTAGCCACCTTTTTCTTTGATTACTGCTTTGCACACTCTTGGCATTCTCTTGATGAGCTTCAAGAGGTAGTCCCCTGAAATGGTCTTCCAACAGTCTTGAAGGAGTTCCCAGAGATGCTTAGCACTTGTTGGCCCTTTTGCCTTCACTCTATTCATGGGATAACCCCTTTAATAAATTTTTTGGAAAGCTAAGCATGTACACATCTGCATGTACACTCTTAGCATTGAATAATTTATTCTGGGTCAAAAACAGGGTAGGCAGAGTAGGCAGCCATCTGGGGCTCCATTAGTGGCTGGTTATATATTTATTTATACAACCATTTGGACCACTGCGTAAATAGCTGATGCTACTATACGTTTCAGTATGTAAATGTATAATACTCCGCCAGATGGCCTCCGTGCTGCTTTGAATGAACCAAGGGTAGAGGGGTGTATTTAAGGCCTCCTAGCTTCTGTATTGTCTGAATTAATGCTACTATACCCTATAGGAAACAGAAGCCTGTCACATCTCTCCAGTCAGATTATTCAGATGTTATTTCTATATGATGCAATGTAGCCATTAGTCAATGATTCCTCCCCTCTGGGTAACCACAAATAGCTAATCTGCTGCAGGTAACATTTCTCCCTGTTTTCCCAATATTTGTTCTATATTTGTCTGCAGGGTCTTCAGAATTAGAGCAGAATGTATCTTAGCAAACTATCAGTGTCTTGAACTGTTGGCTAATTAAACATGAGTATACCAAGCAAAAGTTCAGAGAATCAAGAGGCACTCATGCCCCGGGCTATGTCCTCTGCTGCAGTTGTAATTGGAAGAGACGGGGCTGGATTTGTAGACATAAGATAAAAAAATAACACAGGCAAGTATAGTAGAAAACACAGAAGGAACCTCAGGAGATATTTAAGGTATGTCATAAAATTCCATAGGGAAATATAAAAAGTTGTATCTATGAAACCATCTAAGATACTGTGGAGTAACAGACAAACCCCTTTTGTCCACTTAAAAAGAGCATGGAAAAGGAAAAAAAAATTAATTATATATACTGTATACAGTATTTAGTTTGTTTGTTTTTTTCCTTTTTTTTTCAATTTCTAAATAGCACCGCTAGGATGTGGGTTACTCAGCAACTTGGCATCATACAGTATGTACACATATCTAACCATTGAAATCACCTGCCTAATATTTTATTAGTCCCCTTGTGCAACCAATACAGCTCTGATGTGTTTAGGCATGGACTATACTGTTGGGGATATAAAACAAATGCTTTATAAAAAAAAAATATAAGATCAAAGGAAAAATTTCAAAGGGAGTTGATCCTAGAGGTGGACATATAAAACACCTCAAAAAGACATGGTTGTTAATTGAATTATGTTGTGCACTCAGAAAAATAAGGTACAAGTGTCTATGCAAAAATATTTATGATTTATTATACAATAACTTAAAATGCAATCAAAGCTTAATGAATGTGAATCTCAATAATATGCAATAACACACAGTGATATGCAGTACCCAAAATTCTCCACTAGATGGCTCTAACATAATACCAGTGTAATACAATTCATCTCGACCACAATTATGAGATATTTATCAGATGATAATATGCAGTAAACTCAACAATGATTAGGACAGATACGAACCCTTGCTCTGCTCAATTTATGACCCATCTCGGATATCGGGTAGTATTACTACATAAATTATAAATTATCAAGCCTGATATGGCTATGGAATGAATATTCCAATCAGAGATTCTCTTTGATATCAATATTAGATCCTATATTCAGTAATATGCATCTTTACTGAATAGTGATAACATTGATGTAGTACATCTAACATTACACATCCGTAATAAAGCCATGATTTTTCTAAATATCAAGCCAAATAATTCAATAAATACTACACATAATCAAATTATACGTTACCCAAGAGTGCAATTGATATGCGGAGTCTAAGGGAAGTCAGCTCTGAAGGACGTTGTGATCATTGGGATTTTTCTCCTGGGGTCTCTCCTCCTTGTTTCTCTGTGTTCTGTGTTGCTCCCTGTTGGTCTCCTTTCCCTTCATATGTGTGTAGTTTATGATCACAAACTTATCACTTATCATTTTTTTTTTATATTCAATTTCTTTATTACATTTTCTTACACAAAATTACAGACAAGAAAAAAGATTTGACAGTGCCAAGTCCGAATACATCAGTACAACTTCTGCCAACATGGGAAACATAATACATTATATGTCCCATTATACAGATGATAAAATAAGGATCAATGCACCATCTGTGTTGGTATTGGGACATTCACAAATCTTCCCATTCCCTTTTATATTGAATCGGACTCGATCTCCCACTGTCGATCCAGACTTATCTCCTCTTTCTCCCTTCCCCCTCGCGATGGTTGTCTCGGTGGTCATCGCCAATAGTCACTCCAATCCCTCCCCCCACTCATCCCACCCAGCGGCCGGGTCAATCATGCAGTGCAGACTGTGTATTCCTCGTATCTCTCAGTCCTTGCCAGAAGGTTTTTCCATTTCCTGATACTGGGGGCTGTTTTTGCTCCCCATTACCTTGCTATAATGACTCTTGCTACCATAGACACACCTTCCTAACTTTGAGTTTTCCAATCATTGTCGGTTAGGCGTGTACATATGATAATGACTGTGATGTCACTATATCACCCAGAATGCATTTCAGCTGTTGGTGCAATGTTACCTATTCATACCTAGGTGGCACTATTGCATAAGCTACTAGCATCATCACTATTAAGGGTTAACTATCCAGATCTGATTTCTCTTACATTCTATACACATAATATATGGAATCCTAAATCAGATCTAAGGGATTATCTTTGACACAAAAACCAATTAAGGCATAGACTTTGTGGTACCATTTAGACTTTTCACATACTCTCAAATTTATGTACTGATAATAATATAATGGACCCTGTACTCTCACAGACATGTGTGTCTCCTCTGTCCCTCCAACGGGTGATTGATTGTTAGTTAAAATAACACCATCTTCCCTGAACAAGGACTCATTAACACAGTCTACACTTTAAATTCTTTTCATCATGCTTTAAGAGTGAATGCGTTCCTAGTGAGAAATAAATAAGATAATAGATGCATTGACCTCCTTCATAATATTCAACAATATAAAATGATACATATGTCCTATTGATTATCTTATACTAAAAACGTAATGTTCATTATACATATAATTCACAGATTATCTGCTTCATCAATAGACATTAAACCATAGGGATAATTAGCACCAAATGTGTCTAGAAAAAAATCCTTATCTCAGCCATAAATCCACAAGGAGACAAGAATGACTCTTCTCAGACTGATACATTTACAGAGAAAAAAAAAATACATGAACTGTGTCCTTTCCATGAACATCTTTTGGCCTACTTTAAAATACATACACAATGGTGAATATAACACAACATGGCCTATTATATATAAAATTCACTATAATTAAGATATTTTGATATAAATGTTATACACCTATGAAAAGGTACAACAATACAAGACCTCAGAAGGTGTCCTGTGTGTGTGGTATCAGGACATCCTTTAAATCCTGTAAGGTGGGAGATGAGGCCTTCATGGATCAGACTTTTCTGTCCAGCACAACCCACAGATGCTCATTTGGACTGTGATCCAAGTGACCACCTTGAACTTTGTCATATGCCTCACATTGTTTATTTTTGCAGTTGGACAATACGTATTATTCAACTGAAAGGAACTACTACCATTAGGGAATACTGTTGCCATTTAGAGATGCACTTGGTCTGTGCACTTTTTAGGTAGGTAATACATATCAGAGAAATGTCCAAATGAATGCCAGGACCCAAGGTTTCCCATTACAACATTGCCGACACCATCACAGTGCTTCCGTTGGCTTGCCTTTTCCCATAGTGCATCCTGGTGCCATCTCTTCCCGAAGTAAGTAATGCATGCACAGACACCTGCCCACATGATGTAATATAAAATGTGATACATCAGCCCAGGTCACCTTCTTCCATTATTCCATGGTCCAGTTTTAATACCCATTGTAAATTCATGAGCATCATTGTTTCCACTATAGTTAACAATGCACCAAGGAAATATCCATAAGTGTCCATTCACACGTCAGTATTTTTGCGGATATATGTTTCTGCAAAAACCTTCCGTTTTTACCAATTGTAGATCCGCATCCATTCCATTTTTCCGCAAAGAAAAAAAGAAAGGAAGAATATATGTTGATAGGGTACTAAAAAAATGTCTTTCTATTTCCTGGAAACGGATCCGCAATTGAGGATGACATGCGGATGATATATTGATGCATTATGCATGTCATCCGCATTTTTGCGCCACCATTGACTACAATGGGACCACGGACCGTATTTTGCGGACAATAGTAGGACAAGCGAAATTTTTTTGGCGGATCCGCATGACGGAATGGAACGGAGCGACGGATGCAGAAAGCACACTGAGTGCTTTGTAATAGATGTCGGGCGGCACTGCGTGGGTTGTGGGTGCACGGTCCGCGGGCGTCGCCCCAAGTACTTGATTGAAAGAAAGAACCGGCACTCCTTGCGATGTAGTTATCAATATTTTATTTGCCACTCATGGATAGAAGTGACGTGCGTTTCGGCACATGCAAGTGCCTTTGTCAAACTCAAGTAAACAGCGAGTGGCAATGAAATGAACATGAACATATGTTTAAATAGCCCGCCCCTCGTCACATGATAGAAGCCTTCAAGTCATGTGATTCTGACGTCATGTTGGCAAGACAACCAAGGTATGTTTACTAACATCCAGAGAGAAAAAAAAGAGAAAAATAAATGCACGGATAAATGGTTATATGAAATGAACATCTCCTACATATTTTCATAGGAAGCTGCTCACCGCGTACTCCCGATTCAACCCTTTGGGTGTCATCGTTTGTAGGCGGTGAATCCAATAGGCTTCATGCTTCAATAATAGCTCCACCCTGTTACCTCCCCTTCGAGGGGGCAGTACCTCCTCAATGATTTGGAATCGAAGTTGGGACACATTATGTTTCTGTTGGTAAAAATGCAGAGGAATTGGCAATAGTAAATTTTCATTGCGGATTGTCGATTTGTGTTTAGCAAATCGATCTTTCATACGCATCGTAGTCTCACCTACATAGCAGAGTCCACATGGACAGCTCAGCGGATATAGGCACTATTAAAAAGGGTCCCCGACAAATGATATTATCTACTGTCAGGAAGGGCACCTTCTCTTGTCTAAGCTGTATCCATTGCTCCAGCATAATAAAAGGTTCTTATATTTCACACCCGCACAGTGGGGAACAAATTCCAGTAAAGGGTCATTTTACGTGCAATAGTTCTTACATCATATACTTGCTGAAATGTCCATGTGGACTCTGCTATGTAGGTGAGACTACGATGCGTATGAAAGATCGATTTGCTAAACACAAATCGACAATCCGCAATGAAAATTTACTATTGCCAATTCCTCTGCATTTTTACCAACAAAAACATAATGTGTCCCAACTTCGATTCCAAATCATTGAGGAGGTACTGCCCCCCTCGAAGGGGAGGTAACAGGGTGGAGCTATTATTGAAGTGTGAAGCCTATTGGATTCACCGCCTACAAACGATGACACCCAAAGGGTTGAATCGGGAGTACGCGGTGAGCAGCTTCCTATGAAAATATGTAGGAGATGTTCATTTCATATAACCATTTATCCGTGCTCGATCTATGTAATTATTTTCGTTTTCATGTTTTCTATGTGTTTCCGCAGTGTAACTGACTCATAGCGATCTTCGATGATACAGGAGGATCGCATTTATTTTTCTCTTTTTTTTCTCTCTGGATGTTAGTAAACATACCTTGGTTGTCTTGCCAACATGACGTCAGAATCACATGACTTGAAGGCTTCTATCATGTGACAAGGGGCGGGCTATTTAAACATATGTTCATGTTCATTTCATTGCCACTCGCTGTTTGCTTGAGTTTGACAAAGGCACTTGCATGTGCCGAAAGGCGCGTTACTTCTATCCATGAGTGGCGAATAAAATATTGATAACTACATCGCAAGGAGTGCCGGTTCTTTCTTTCAATCAAGCACACTGAGTGCTGTCCGCATTTTTTGCAGGGCCATTGAAATGAATGGGTCCAATTTGCAGAACGGATGCGGATTACAAAATAATGACGCTAAATGTAGCGAAAGAACAAATACCGTATGAACAATCTAAACTGACATCAGGTCTGTGGATGAAGCAGTAGTTAAGTAGAAATGCCGGCTTATAAGGAGACCATATCATTCAAATAAACAAATGGCATGCTTATATACTGTTGATTTTATAAGCCTTGAAGCAACAATTGGCATGGCCTCATTATGAGTAAAACTTACAGAACCATAGCAAATAATTGTAGGAACATTGCAACATAGATGGCTACATTCACAAGAAAATGACAAACACAGTTGTATTCAGAAGCATGCTGGGTGCAAATTGAAACTTCACATAAGAAGTTTTTCAGAGTGTACTTATTATTCCACAAAAAAAGTTATTTTACAGAGTTTATAAAAGTACCACGTTTTAATGATTCTGGAGGTGACAGCTGCAGAGTAGTGTTGAGCGAGCATGCTATGTACCGCATGTGCTCGAGCGCAATGCTCAAGTCTCCTCCCCGCTCGTTTTACGTTTGCTAAGCAGCCAATAAACGTGCCAGTAAGAACTGCCCTCACTGTAATGCTAGTAGCCATGTTGGCTACTGGCATTACAGTGATTGGCTGGCCGGAACACGTCATCGGGTGCTATATAGCACCCGATGACGCGTGTTCGGCTCATTCTAAGTCAGGGAGAGCTGAGGATAGGAATGGACAGAGAGTGTAGGGAGTATAATGGAATATTATATGTGTACAAAAATGAGTCAAAGACCCAAAAGTCCTTGTAAGGACTATTGTGTGTGACAGCAGCAATATATTTTTGTAGCGCAACCTGCGCTAAATTGCTCAGGGTTAGGGAGAGCTGTGCATAGGAAGGGAAAGACAGTATAGGGAGTGTAATAGGAAGATTTTTCTACAAAAACATTTCAGAGACCCAAAAGTCCTTATAATGACTATTGTGTGTGACAGCAGCAAGATATATTTTTTGCGCATCCTGCGCTAAATACCATATAATAGGCCGCTGCAGACAGTAAAATTATCCGCGCCACATCTCTTGTTTAAAGTGTGCGCATTCCCAAAATATCAGTGACATCCAGTGCAGTTTTTCTGTAGACAATGCGAACTGTGACATTACCTGTGGTACCTGTCCTGTATAACGTTTCCTTTTCACAAATACTGTTGTAAATTTTTTTGCACATACACTTCCAAATCCTACACTACTGTCCTACTTTCAAGAATATATCACATTTAAAATGAAGAAGGCGAGCAGTAGGGGACGGGGAAGTGGCCGTGATGCTGATGGTGCACACAGGGGCCGTGGCCCTGGGCGCCGAGAAACTGTGCCTGCTGCAAGAGCACAAGAAAAAAAATCATCCAAGATACCTAGCTTCATGTCCCAGTTTGCAGGGCGGTGCAGGACACCACTTTGAAGTCAGCCCAGTGCGAGCAGGTGGCCGGTTGGGTTGCAGCAGATAATGCTTCCAGTCGGTTAAGCACCACCCTGTCTTCCACCAAGTCCAGTCTCAGTAGCCAGGAGTCTGGTCCACACAATCCTCATCCTGATCCTCCTTCCTCCTACCATTTACAGTGTGGCCAAACAAGTGATCCCACTTTCGGATATTCCGAGGAGGTCTTTTCAGCATCATTACTTGATTTGGCCCTCTCGCCAAGCACTCTTGAAGAGGGAAATGAGATCTTGTGCCCTGATTCCCAACCTCTTGAGCATCCACAGTCACAAGAACAAGACCGTGGTGATCAGCAATTAGAGTTTAATGAGGTGGATGATGATTAGACATAGTTGCCAATGAGTCAACCGCAATTACTGTCTCAAGAGGTTGATGAAGAAGATGAGACTCAGTTCACTGAGGTTGTGGTTAGGTCAACAAATCAGGAGGATGATCAGAGTGAGGAAGTGACCCAACCTGGGAAGGTGGCAAGCCGAGCAAGGAGAGCAGTACAGAGGGGGATGGATTTGCATTACCGCAACAGGCTGGAAGAGGCAGTGGGGTGGCAAAAGGGAGAAGTCGGTCCACACCAAACATGCCCGCAACTGTTCCACGGAGCACCCCCTTGCAGAAATCTCCCTTGCCAAGGGGTAGATGTTCCGCAGTCTGCCGCTTTTTGAAAAAAGTGCTTACGACAAAAGAATAGTAGTTTGCAACCTGTGCCATACGAAAATGAGCCGAGGCGTGAACACTAGCAACTTCACCAGCACCAGCATGATCCGCCACATGGCATCCAAGCACCCTAATAAGTGGGACGAACGCCTGGATCCACAATCTGTGTCTACGGGTCACACCACTGTCTCCTCTTCTCCTATGTTATGTGCTGGCCAATCCCCTGTCAAAAGCGCTGCCCCGGATTCCTCCCACCCTGCACCTGGACCTTCACAAGCACCATCAGCGACCACATCCACTTCTGTGTCCCAGCGCAGTGTTCAAATATCCTTACCCCAGGCCTTTGAACACAAGCAAAAATACCCAGCCATCCACCCACAGGCCATAGCACTAAATGCGCAGCTTTCCAAATTACTGTCCGTGGAAATGTTGCCCTTTAGGCTAGGGGACACTGAGGCCTTCCGCAGCCTGATGTCGGCAGCTGTCCCGCGTTACGCAGTCCCCAGTCGCCACTATTTTTTAAGGTGTGCCGTGCCCGCCTTACACCAACATGTGTCCCGTAACATCACACGTGCCCTGACCAATGCAGTTACTGGGAAGGTCCACTTAACCATGGACACATGGACAAGTGCGTTCGGCCAGGGATGCTACATTTCCCTGACAGCACACTGGGGGAATGTTGTGGAGGCTGAGAGCGAGTCGTACCCTGGGATGGAACAGGTGCTACCGACGCCAAGGATTGCGGGCCCTATGTTGATCAGGGTTTCCGCCAGCACCTACGTCAGTGGCTCTAACCCCCACTTCTCCGAATTATCCACATGCAGCACCAGTCAGTCATCAGTCAGTAGCTAGAAGCAGTGTAGCACTGCAATGCAGAAGCGACAACAGGTCGTGCTGAAACTGATATGCTTAGGGAACAAACGGCACACCGCCGCAGAGCTGTGGCAGGGGATAAGAGACCAGACTGAGCTGTGGCTCTCGCCACTTAACCTAGAACCAGGCATGGTTGTGTCTGACAATGGCCGTAACTTGGTGGCGGCTTTGGAGCTCGGCAGGCTTAGACACATCGCATGTCTTACCCACGTCTTCAACCTTGTGGTTCAGCGGTTTCTCAAAACCTTCCCCAATTTGCCTGAGCTACTTGTGAAGGTGCGCTGCGTGTGTGCACATTTCCACAAGTAATCGACAGCTTCAGTCAGTCTGTCAATGCTGCAGGAGCGTTTCAAATTGCCAGCTCACCGGCTGTTGTGTGACGTGAGCACATGCTGGAACTCCATGTTCCACATGTTGGCCAGGCTTTGTGAGCAGCAGAGGGCAGTAGTGGAATACCAGCTGCAATATGGTTGTCACCTTTCCAGTCAGCTTCCGCTATTCACAAGCGAGGAGCGGGCATGGATGTTTGACCTCTGTGAGGTTTTAAGAAACTTTGAGGAATCAACACAGATGGTGAGCGGCGATAATGCTATTATCAGCGTAACCATCCCACTTCTGTGTCTACTCAATCGCTCACTGCTTCCAATTAAGGATGATGCTTTGCACGTGGAAGCCATTACACTGAGTGATAGCCAGACCACCCTCAGTTCTTCTCAGCATGAATTGGACAATAAAGAGGAGGCGGATGAGGAGGAGCAGGAGACGGTTGCCTCCGCTACAGAGGGTAGTACCCATGGAAGTTTAATTTCATCTGTTCAGCATGGGTAGGCAGAAGAGGATGAATAGGATGAGGAGATTGAGAGTCATACTCCTGATGATGACAGCAAAGTATTTCCTATTGATAGTGTAACGGTCACGTCCACACACACACAGGGGGAAGGGTAGTGACCACTGCGCTCCACCCTCACCCCTGGCCCTGCCTACTTGCCTCACGAGTCCTGATGACAGGGGACAACTGGACGGCAGTCCCTAACTTAGGATATGTGCAGGGAAGACAGACAAGACAAAATATGGAACATGAACGGACCGGGTCAGAACCAAGAGAGCTACGCAGTACAACGGATTAAGCAAAGAATGGTCAGGAGAAGCCGGGGTCAAATACCAGGAGAGTAGCGAAGTACAAGAGGAGTCCTAAGAGAGTAGTCAGGTGGGAGCCGAGGTCACAATACCAGGATGTATGCGCAGTACAGGAGGAGCAGGCAGAGGATCGTCAGGGAACAGGATCAGGTAAATATTCAGTAGTCCAACAAATAGCCAGAAACCTAGAAACTAACAGGCAACCTGTGGCTAGCAGGCTGCCTGTATTTATAGTGGGGAGTGAGGGTCATGTGACGTGGCCAGCGTCACATGACCGACAGACCAACCAGTTGAGCACCGAGTGATCAGCTCGGCGCTCAAGGCAGACTTAGGAGCAGGGAGCCACCCAGCAGTAAAGCCGCCCTGGGAATGAGGTCAAACACAGATCCTCATTCCCGAAGCTAAGCAACAGTTCTGCGGGCAATGGGGGACCGAGTGCACCTTCGGAACCCCGTTACAGTACCCCCCTTTTACGAGGGGCCACCGGACCCAAGACTTCAGGCGATGGCTTTTCAGGGTGTTCTAAATGAAATTTACGAACCAGTCTAGGAGCATGAACCTCCCTGGCAGGTACCCAAGATCTCTCTTCAGGTCCATACCCCTTCCAGTGAATCAGATACTGCAAGGAGTTACGCACCTTCCTGACATCCACTATTTTATACACGACATACTCGACAGCATCATTAACAAGAACCGGCGGAGGCGAGGCTTTCGATGGTACTACCGGTTCAAAATATTTTTTAAGTAGAGATTTATGGAACACATTATGAATGTGGAATGACTCGGGCAGCTCCAACCTAAATGATACCGGGTTAATCACCTCCGTGATCTTATATGGACCAATAAAACGAGGAGCAAATTTTCTAGAAGCTACCTTGAGAGATTCTTGGAGGACAACCATACTTTATCCCCAACCTGAAAGTTCACCCCCCTTGAACGTCTCCTATCAGCCTTGAGTTTTTGAGAACTTTGAGCCTTTTCTGTGCACAGTTCGGAGGAGAGTTTATCAGCTTCAGGGTTAGAGAAGGAGACGGACGACCCAGAATGAAAACGGGGATGAAAACCATGGTTACAAAAGAATGGGGAGACCCCAGCAGAAGAATTGACACGGTTATTCAGAGCAAATTCAGCCAACGGAAGGAATTTGACCCATAATTGCTGGTCATCAGCAACATACAACCTCAGGAATTGTTCCACAGACTGATTAAGGCGTTCAGTCTGCCCATTACTCTCAGGATGGTAGGCGGAAGAAAAAGACAACGAAATTTTACATCTTTGACAGAAGGCCCTCCAGAATTTGGACACAAACTGCACACCCCTGTCCGAAACAATATTTTCCGGGATGCCATGTAAACGAACAATCTCTCTCACAAAAATAGACGCCAGGGTTTTAGCATTCGGAAGTTTAGACAGGGGAATGAAATGAACCATCTTGCTAAACCTATCGACCACTACCCAAACCACAGTCTTACCCTCCGCCAGCGGTAGGTCAGTTATAAAGTCCATCGAGATATGGGACCAGGGTCTACTGGGAATGGGTAGGGGTCGTAGGTTGCCAGCAGGGCGAGTCCTAGGTGTCTTAGACCTGGCACAAACCTCACAGGCTGACACGTAGGACTTGACATCCCTGGTCAGAATGGGCCACCAATAAGATCTAGAAACCAGATCCTTAGTGCCCTCAATACCCGGATGTCCACAAAGGCAGAATCGTGACACTCACCCAACAGCTGGAGACGAAATTGTACGGGAACAAACAACTTATCTGTTGGGGTGGATGCCGGTGCCAGATGTTGTTCAGCCTTAATGCGAGCCGAGATATCCTGGGTTAGAGCCGCTAAGAAGATGTTTGCTGGTAGGATGGATTCAGGCGGCGTCTCAGTGGGTTGAAAAGCATGGAAGCTCTGAGATAATGCGTCTGCCTTGACATTTTTACTTCCCGGCCTGAACGTAATGGAGAAATCAAAACGGGTAAAAAACAGAGCCCATCGGGCTTGTCGGGGATTCAACCTCTTAGCGGACTCGAGAAACATTAGGTTTTTATGGTCAGTGACAACAGTTACTCGATGCCTTGCCCCCTCCAAAAAATGTCTCCACTCCTCAAATGCCCATTTAATGGCCAACAGCTCCCTATTCCCTATGTCGTAGTTTCTCTGCGTGGGAGAGAATTTCCTAGAGAAGAAGGCACACGGTCTCAGGTTAGTGAGGCTAGCAGGACCTTGTGAAAGGACTGCTCCTGCGCCGTCCTCGGACGCATCCACCTCCACAATAAAGGGTCTCTCCTGATCAGGCTGGATCAGAATGGGAGCACTACTAAATGCCTTTTTTAATGTTTCAAATGAAGAAATGGCCTTGGTAGACCAATTCTCCAAATCCGCCCCTTTCTTAGTAAGGTCGGTCAATGGCTTAGCAATTACAGAAAAATTCATGATAAATTTACGGTAGTAATTAGCGAAACCCAAAAACCGTTGTAAAGCCTTTAAGGATGAAGGCCTTACCCATTCCTTAATTGCTAAAACCTTACCAGGATCCATCTTAAAGGCGTGAGGAGTCAAAACATGCCCTAGAAACAGTATCTCCTGTACACCAAAGACACATTTCTCTTGCTTAGCGGATAGCTGGTTCTCCCTCAACACCTCTAATACTTGTTTGACATGCTCTAATACTTGTTTGACATGGGACACATGAGATTCGAAATCAGGAGAGAATATCAAAATGTCGTCAAGATAGACAATAATAAATTTACCTAAGAACTCCCTAAGAATATCGTTCATTAAGTTTTGGAACACAGCTGGGGCATTGCTGAGTCCAAAAGGCATCACCTGATATTCAAAGTGTCCTATCGGAGTATTGAACGCTGTCTTCCATTCGTCTCCCTCCTTGATTCGGATTAGATTGTATGCCCCTTTCAGGTCAATCTTGGAAAACCAGGTTGCCCCCAAAACCTGGTTAAATAAATCCGGAATCAATGGGAGAGAGTATCTATTTTGGACAGTGATTTTATTTAATCTCCGGTAATCAATACAAGGCCTAAGACCACCATCCTTCTTTTTAACAAAGAAAAACCCTGCTCCCATAGGAGAGACTGAAGGTCTAATATGCCCTTTAGCAAGGCTCTCCTTAATATAATCTTCCATAGCCTTGCGTTCGGGCCCTGAAAGATTATAAATTTGACCTTTAGGAAATTCGGCACCCTCAATTAGCTCTATGGCGCAATCATAAGGTCTATGGGGGGGTAGAACCTCTGGAGTAAGGGACGAGAACACATCAGAATATTCCTTAATAACAGAGGGTAATGTATTAGACCTTACTGAAACCCCAGCCTGGACCACGGACAAGCATGAGTCACACTTAGGTCCCCATTTCACCAACTCTCCTTTGGACCAATCAATTGTGGGGTTATGTAAACAAAGCCAAGGCAACCCTAGTACCACCTCAACCAGTAGGTTCTCCAGGACTAGAAGAGAACATCTCTCAGAGTGGCACACACCCACGGACAGAGAAATTTCAGAGGTACATGACCTCACCGTACCACCAATCAGGGGAGTAGCATCAATAGCCATGACATGGATAGGTGTAGGTAAAGCAAACATTGGAATACCCAATTTACAAGCAAACTCAAAGTCAATAAAGCTGGCCGCTGAACCGGAGTCAATAAAGGCCTTACCCGGCCACTTATTAACCCCCAGAGAAATTGTTATGGGTACCAAAAGCTTACCTTTAGAAAAATCAGGGTGTACCTGGTCTTTAGGTTGTCTTGCCTTAGAAGACTTGTCAGAGAGGTCCCTCTTAGGACACTTGTTGATCCAATCGCCAGGATCTCCACAGTAGAAGCACTCTCCGCGTCTGCGACGAAGATTACCCCGGGTCATGCCAACCTGCATGGGTTCCTCGGTGGAGACCTCAGTGTTGTCCCTGGAAAAGGCCTCTGGCTGGACCACCATCTGAGAACAGAACTGTCGTTCTTGTCATCTCTCTCTAACTCGTCTGTCAAGTCGGACAACTAGGGTCATCATCTCCTCTAAGGTCTCAGGAATTTGGTAATTGACCAATAGATCTTTTAAATTATCAGATAGACCAGACCTAAACTGACTCTTCAGGGCTGGTTCATTCCATCCTGAGGGGACACACCACCGTC
The DNA here is from genome assembly GCF_905171765.1 of Bufo bufo. Lineage (NCBI taxonomy): Eukaryota > Metazoa > Chordata > Amphibia > Anura > Bufonidae > Bufo > Bufo bufo. The sequence continues at coordinate 90,007,102 of NC_053389.1, read as the reverse complement.
TGAATTGGGTGCAATACTCCTCCGCAGGGAGATGGCCCTGAACCAGTGCCCTAAGAGCTGTCTCGGCTACCAGGGCCCTGTCTGGTTCGTCATAGAGGGTACCCAGGGCCTGAAAAAACCCCTCCACAGAAGTTAGACAACTGGCCCCAGGAGGTAACGAAAATGCCCAGTCCTGGGGATCACCCTGTAGTAGAGAAATGATAATCCCCACGCGTTGGCTCTCGGGACCGGAGGACATGGGGCGCAAACGGAAGTAGAGTTTGCAATTCTCCTTAAAGGAGAGAAACCTCTTCCGGTCTCCAGAAAAGGGTTCTGGGAGCTTGATCTGGGGTTCAAAATATGGACTGGAGGACAGAGGAGTGGAAGAACCTTGCCCTAATTCACAAGAACAGAGTTTCTCTCCTAGCTCCTGCACCCTCTGTGTCAAGTTAGAGACATGGTCAGTCAGGGTAGTAAGAGGATTCATGATACAGTGGTTATTGGGCCTGTTAATCTGTAACGGTCACGTCCACACACACACAGGGGGAAGGGTAGTGACCACTGCGCTCCACCCTCACCCCTGGCCCTGCCTACTTGCCTCACGAGTCCTGATGACAGGGGACAACTGGACGGCAGTCCCTAACTTAGGATATGTGCAGGGAAGACAGACAAGACAAAATACGGAACATGAACGGACCGGGTCAGAACCAAGAGAGCTACGCAGTACAACGGATTAAGCAAAGAATGGTCAGGAGAAGCCGGGGTCAAATACCAGGAGAGTAGCGAAGTACAAGAGGAGTCCTAAGAGAGTAGTCAGGTGGGAGCCGAGGTCACAATACCAGGATGTATGCACAGTACAGGAGGAGCAGGCAGAGGATCGTCAGGGAACAGGATCAGGTAATTATTCAGTAGTCCAACAAATAGCCAGGAACCCAGAAATTAAAAGGGAACCTGTGGCTGGCAGGCTGCCTGTATTTATAGTGGGGAGTGAGGGTCATGTGACGTGGCCAGCGTCACATGACCGACAGACCAACCAGTTGAGCACCGAGTGATCAGCTCGGCGCTCAAGGCAGACTTAGGAGCAGGGAGCCACCCAGCAGTAAAGCCGCCCTGGGAATGAGGTCAAACACAGATCCTCATTCCCAAAGCTAAGCAACAGTTCTGCGGGCAATGGGGGACCGAGTGCACCTTCGGAACCCCGTTACAGATAGTCTGGCACACATGGCTGACTACATGTTAGGCTGCCTTTCCCGCGACCCGCGCATTATATGCATTTTAGACAACACGGATTACTGGTTGTTCAGCTTTCTCGACCCCCGCTACAAAGAGAACTTCTCATGTCTCATTCCTCTGGTGGAGAGGATGAGCAAAACGGTGCAATACCAAAAGATCCTTGTCTAAAAATTGACAACGCTGGCGGCAGAGTCTGTAGTTCCTTGGACAACCAAGGAGGGGAGACAAGGGAAACACACAGCAGTTCCAACAGAGGCAGGGCAACACTCTCAAAAGCCTGGGACAGTTTAATGACACCCTGCCAGAACCCTCAACCTGATGCGCGGCTTACTGTCACAAGGAGAGAAAAATCTTGGAAGATGGTGAAGGAGTACATAGCAGACCATGTCAGCGTCCTCAATGATCCCTCAGTGCCTTACAACTACTGGGTATCCAAGCTTGACACGTGGCACGAACTGGCGTTTTGCGCTTTGGAGGTGCTGGCCTGCCCTGCCGCCAGCATTTTGTCTGAGCGGGATTTTAGTGTTGCTGTCGGCATTATAACAGATAAGTGTATCCACCTGACAACTGAAAATGCTGACTGGTTGACTCTTATAAAAATAAACATGGCCTGGATTGACCATGACTTTGCGAGATTACGGCATTTTAGCTTTGTGAAGCCAGGGAGCAAAGAGGTGATTCAGAGTATGCGTGGTGGTGCTGGACTCCTTCACAGTGGGTGTGGCTAGGCTCCGGAAACGTTAGTAGCTTAATTTACATATATCTAAAATAGTTTTTTTTACACAATAAAAGTACAGAGAGCTATGGGGAATGGATATTGCGGATGTGCTAGTGGCGATACTCAGCTCTATACCCAAAATCCAGGTGACAAGTTCCCTTTAAAGGGTAACATAAATAAGTGACTGATTCTCTTAACAAAATGCTGGGTCACTTTCTTTAATTGACCCAGTCAATCTGCCAACATCTTGTATTGAAAAGCTCCAGCTGATAATGATGAGTCATGAATATTCATGAGCTCCTGACTCTCCCCGCCCACCTGCTGCAGATTGACAGTTTTTTTCAATATGAATCAGCAGCAGGTGGGCAGGGGAGTGGCTATATCTCTGAATTAAATAAACGCTGGACTCAATGACATCACGCTGGACTCAAATCAGCTCATTAGCATGTGGCATCTTTGTGTGTATATTATGAGGCAACCATCTGTCACACCAGTAAGTGAATACATCTAAGGCACTTTTTAGTAGTTAATGATTGTATATAATTAGTTAGATTATAATCAAATATCCACATGACAGGTTCCCTTTAAGTACTTTCCTGCTGCCAGAGCATAGCTAGTGGTTAAGATGCTTTTTAAATTACTTTTGGTATTCAGAGGTATTATACTCTGTGCTATATTATCATGGTGCAAATTATGACAATATTGTGACATTACATTGTGCACTATCTATGTACTGGACATCACTGTGTGCATTATTCTTGTACAGTGACATCACTGTTTGAAAACTATCCCTGTAGTCTGACATCACTGTCTGCTTTTTTCCTGTGCATTATAGATACCAAAATAAACATAAGCTTTATTATGTTCTGATCTTGCTGCTAAAGGTGGTCATTGTAGAGTAGAACCCCATCGTTGCTTTAAGGATTAGGGCTCATGCACACAAGCATGTTTTTTGTCCGCATATGATCCACATTTTTTGTGGATCGGATGTGGACCCATTCACCTCAGTGGGGCTGCAAAAGATGCAGGCAGCAAACAATGTGCTGATCGGGCGGGGCAGGTTCCTGACAGATGAGCCCCTGCCGTATACGCCGCCATAGGTGAATACACCAATGCCTATGCACTAACCCTTTGTATGCTGTGGTCAACGCTGAGTTTGCAGAGGGAGGGGGCTCTTTCGCCGACCCCATCGGGTCCCTATGTGATGGTTAACATGTGGAATTAGTAGCATGAAGAAGGCTACAGTGGCCGTACAGAACGTGATGATAGGTAGGCAGAGAGACAAACAGTAAGGTCCCTTTCACACGAGTGAGTTTTCCGCGCGGGTGCAATGCGTGACGTGAACGCATAGCACCCGCACTGAATCCTGACCCATTCATTTCAATGGGGCTGTGTACATGAGCGTTGTTTTTCACGCATCAGTTCTGCGTTGCATGAAAACCGCAGCATGTTCTATATTCTGCGTTTTTCACGCAGCTCTGGCCCCATAGAAGTGAATGGGGCTGCGTGAAAAACGCATTGCATCCGCAAGCAAGTGCGGGTGAGATGCGTTTTTCACTGAGGGTTGCTAAGAGATGTTGTTTGTAAACATTCAGTTTTTTATCACGCGCGTGAAAAACGCGTCTAAACATATTGCACCCGTGCGGAAAAAACTGAACAACTAAACGCAACCGCAGACAAAACTGACTGAACTTGCTTGCAAAATAGTGCGAGTTTCACTGAACGCACCCGGCCCCAATCCGCAACGCCCGTGTGAAACCAGCCTAAGGGCTGTTTCACACGAGCGGATCCTGTGCGTGGCATCCGCTCCGTGAAAGAGTGCCAAGACCCGATGCAGACTGCAGAGGCACAGAGCATTAACATGACTGATAATGCTCCGTGCCTCTCTGTGATCTCTTTACTACGAAATCACAGTGACAACTGTGAGAGATCACAGAGAGACACGGAGCATTATCAGTCATGTTAATGCTCTGTGCCTCTGCAGTCTGCATCGGGTCTTGGCACTCTTTCACGGAGCGGATGCCACGCACGGCATCCGCTCGTGTGAAACAGCCCTAAGAGTGGCAAGATAGGGCACTGGCAGCAAGGAGAGGTCTATTGATCGCATTCAACCTGCCTGAACCTCTGTATTAATACAGTAATCAAGTATACCACCTCATGAAATCTAACCCCCACCAAAAATTCCCCTTCCCGCACATTTTTTATTTTTATTTCAACCATGTGGAAAGCGAGTACATGGAAACTGACCCTCAGGCATTAGTGGCATGATGCAGGCCCCAGCATTCTCTTGACTGTGATAAAATGTCAGTATTGACGCAGTAATCATGTATATTTATGCTGCACCTTAACCACCTCCGGACCGCCTAACGCAGATTCGCGTTCCGGAGGTGGCAGCCCTGCGCTCAGCGACGCATATACGCGTCATCTCGCGATGGCCGAGATTTCCTGTGAACACGCGCACACAGGCGCGCGCGCTCACAGGAACGGAAGGTAAGAGAGTGGATCTCCAGCCTGCCAGCGGCGATCGTTCGCTGGCAGGCTGGAGATGTGATTTTTTTAACCCCTAACAGGTATATTAGACGCTGTTTTGATAACAGCGTCTAATATACCTGCTACCTGGTCCTCTGGTGGTCCCCTTTGTTTGGATCGACCACCAGAGGACACAGGCAGCTCAGTAATATGTTGCACCAAGCACCACTACACGACACCCCCCCCTGTCACTTATTAACCCCTTATTCACCCTTGATCACCCTTGATCACCCCTGATCACCCCATATAGACTCCCTGATCACCCCCCTGTCATTGATTACCCCCCTGTCATTGATCACCCCCCTGTAAAGCTCCATTCAGATGTCCGCATGATTTTTACGGATCCACTGATAGATGGATCGGATCCGCAATAAGCATACGGACGTCTGAATGGAGCCTTACAGGGGCGTGATCAATGACTGTTGTGATCACCCCATATAGACTCCCTGATCACCCCCCTGTCATTGATTACCCCCCTGTCATTGATCACCCCCCTGTAAAGCTCCATTCAGACGTCCGCATGATTTTTACGGATCCACTGATAGATGGATCGGATCCGCAATAAGCATACGGACGTCTGAATAGAGCCTTACAGGGGCGTGATCAATGACTGTGGTGATCACCCCATATAGACTCCCTGATCACCCCCCTGTCATTGATTACCCCCCTGTCATTGATCACCCCCCTGTAAAGCTCCATTCAGATGTCCGCATGATTTTTACGGATCCACTGATAGATGGATCGGATCCGCAAAACGCATACGGACGTCTGAATGGAGCCTTACAGGGGCGTGATCAATGACTGTGGTGATCACCCCATATAGACTCCCTGATCACCCCCCTGTCATTGATTACCCCCCTGTCTTTGATCACCCCCCTGTAAAGCTCCATTCAGACGTCTGCATGATTTTTACGGATCCACTGATAGATGGATCGGATCTGCAAAACACATACAGGCGTCTCCCTGGAGCCTTCCAGGGGGGGTGATCACCCCATATAGACTCCCTGATCACCCCCCTGTCATTGATCACCCCCCCTGTCATTGATCACCCCCCCTGTCAGGCTGCATTCAGATGTCCGTATGATTTTTACGGATACATGGATCGGATCCGCAAAACACATACGGACATCTGAATGGAGCCTTATAGGGGGGTGATCAATGACAGGGGGGTAATCACCCCATATAGACTCCCTGATCACCCCCCTGTCATTGATCACCCCCCTGTCATTGATCACCCCCCTGTCATTGATCACCCCTCTGTAAGGCTCCATTCAGACATTTTTTTTGGCCCAAGTTAGCAGAAATTATTATTTTTTCTTACAAAGTCTCATATTCCACTAACTTGTGTCAAAAAATTAAATCTCACATGAACTCACCATACCCCTCACGGAATCCAAATGCGTAAAATTTTATAGACATTTATATTCCAGACTTCTTCTCACGCTTTAGGGCCCCTAGAATGCCAGGGCAGTATAAATACCCCACATGTGACCCCATTTCGGAAAGAAGACACCCCCAGGTATTCCGTGAGGGGCATATTGAGTCCATTAAAGATTGAAATTTTTGTCACAAGTTAGCGGAAAGGGAGACTTTGTGATAAAAAAATAAATAAAATCAATTTCCGCTAACTTGTGCCAAAAAAAAAAAAATCAATGAACTCGCCATGCCCCTCATTGAATACCTTGGGGTGTCTTCTTTCCAAAATGGGGTCACATGTGGGGTATTTATACTGCCCTGGCATTTTAGGGGCCCTAAAGCGTGAGAAGAAGTCTGGGATCCAAATGTCTAAAAATGCCCTCATAAAAGGAATGTGGGCCCCTTTGCACATCTAGGCTGCAAAAAAGTGTCACACATCTGGTATCGCCGTACTCAGGAGAAGTTGGGCAATGTGTTTTGGGGTGTCATTTTATATATACCCATGCTGGGTGAGATAAATATCTTGGTCAAATGCCAACTTTGTATGAAAAAATGGGAAAAGTTGTCTTTTGCCGAGATATTTATATCACCCAGCATGAGTATATGTAAAAAGACACCCCAAAACACATTGCCCAACTTCTCCTGAATACGGCGATACCACATGTGTGACACTTTTTTGCAGCCTAGGTGGGCAAAGGGGCCCACATTCCAAAGAGCACCTTTAGGATTTCATAGGTCATTTACCTACTTACCACACATTAGGGCCCCTAGAAAAAGCCAGGGCAGTATAACTACCCCACAAGTGACCCCATTTTCGAAAGAAGACACCCCAAGGTATTCCGTGAGGGGCATGGCGAGTTCCTAGAATTTTATATTTTTTGTCACAAGTTAGCGGAAAATGATGATTTATTTTTTATTTATTTTTTTCCTTACAAAGTCTCATATTCCACTAACTTGTGACAAAAAATAAAAACTTCCATGAACTCACTATGCCCATCACGAAATACCTTGGGGTGTCTTCTTTCCAAAATGGGGTCACTTGTGGGGTAGTTATACTGCCCTGGCATTCTAGGGGCCCAAATGTGTGGTAAGAAGTTTGAAATCAAAATGTGTAAAAAATGATCGTTGAAATCCAAAAGGTGCTCTTTGGAATATGGGCCCCTTTGCCCACCTAGGCTGCAAAAAAGTGTCACACATGTGGTATCTCCGTACTCAGGAGAAGTTGGGGAATGTGTTTTGGGGTGTCATTTTACATATACCCATGCTGGGTGAGAGAAATATCTTGGCAAAAGACAACTTTTCCCATTTTTTTATACAAAGTTGTCTTTTGCCAAGATATTTCTCTCACCCATCATGGGTATATGTAAAATGACACCCCAAAACACATTCCCCAACTTCTCCTGAATACGGAGATACCACATGTGTGACACTTTTTTGCAGCCTAGGTGGGCAAAGGAGCCCATATTCCAAAGAGCACCTTTCGGATTTCACCGGCCATTTTTTACAGAATTTGATTTCTAACTCCTTACCACTCATTTGGGCCCCTAGAATGCCAGGGCAGTATAACTACCCCACAAGTGACCCCATTTTGGAAAGAAGACACCCCAAGGTATTCGCTGATGGGCATAGTGAGTTCATGGAAGTTTTTATTTTTTGTCACAAGTTAGTGGAATATGAGACTTTGTAAGAAAAGAAAAAAAAAAGAAAAAATCATCATTTTCCGCTAACTTGTGACAAAAAATAAAAAGTTCTTTGAACTCACTATGCCCATCAGCGAATACCTTAGGGTGTCTACTTTCCGAAATGGGGTCATTTGTGGGGTGTTTGTACTGTCTGGCCATTGTAGAACCTCAGGAAACATGACAGGTGCTCAGAAAGTCAGAGCTGCTTCAAAAAGCGGAAATTCACATTTTTGTACCATAGTTTGTAAACGCTATAACTTTTACCCAAACCATTTTTTTTTTTTTACCCAAACCATTTTTTTTTATCAAAGACATGTAGAACAATAAATTTAGAGCAAAATTTATATATGGATGGCGTTTTTTTTGCAAAATTTTACAACTGAAAGTGAAAAATGTCATTTTTTTGTTGCAAAAAAATCGTTAAATTTCGATTAATAACAAAAAAAAGTAAAAATGTCAGCAGCAATGAAATACTACCAAATGAAAGCTCTATTAGTGAGAAGAAAAGGAGGTAAAATTCATTTGGGTGGTGAGTTGCATGACCGAGCAATAAACTGTGAAATTAGGGTAGGTCAGAAGTGTAAAAAGTGGCCCGGTCTTTCAGGGTGTTTAAGCCATAGGGGCTGAGGTGGTTAAAGGAATTTAACCACCTCCACCCCCAAAATATTTATTAAGCAATAACATACAGAATTTTAAAATTTCCTCCATGTATACTGAGAGGCATTAGTAGCATGATGCAGGCCACAGCAGCAGCCATACAGAACATGATGATAGGCAGACAGACTGCAACAGCAAGACGGGGCACCTCCAGCAAGGGGAGGTGGGCAAGGTCTTTACATCGCAATCAGCTGGAAGAGTGTGTATCCAGGCTTGATTCATTTTGACAAAAGCGTGGTTTTGGACACTGGTGAAGAACAGCTTGGTCCGTTTTGGTGTCACCACGCCCCCCACAGCACTTAAAGGCCTCTCTGAGATGACACTGGAGGCAGAGCAAGAAAGAAGATAGAGAGCGTACTGCACCAGTTCAGGCCAGTGTCCCAGTCTGCCTGCCCAGAAATCCATAGGGTGAGGAAACTGGGTATGCGATAGAGACTGGCCATAGCTTAGGTAGGCTTGAACCTGGGTGTTGTGGCAGGAGCTGTTGGCTTACTGACTGGCCTCCAAAGGGTACGGCCCACCATTATGTTGAGGAGACTGAAATGGCTGCTGCTGCAGCTTCTGCTGCTCTTGGTAGAGGGAGTATGATGGACACTCTGCGGGGTATGGAGGGGAGCCTCCTTTTCAGCCACATGGGTGGCAGGCAACTGCTCGCCATAAGCTGCAGCAAGTTGCATACACAATGTTTCCTGGTAGTAACATAACTTGTCCTCCCTTTCTGTCAGAAGGAAACATTCCCCCATTTTGCCTTTAGTGAGGGTCTAAAAGCATTCGTATCTAGTAATCATCACTGCTTAATGTCAGCAATACGCCTTTCACTGCGTAAGCAAGCCAGCATACAGTTGGCCATTCTGTACAGCATGCCCAAGGAGCCACTTCTTTCCAGCTCCATCCCCCACTGAGACGATAGGCTGTCTTGACTGAAGCCATCGTCATCATTGTCCTCTTACTCCTCCACCTCCAATGCCTCCTTTTGCAGTGGAGGAATCCATGCCAGATTCCCTTTGTGTGTCTCCAACAGCTTTAGGGCGGACACCAGGATGCGACAGATGCTCTTCTTCTGCCGTGATCCCCTGCTGCATGAGCATGAGCGTCTCTTCTCAGATAAGTATAAGGGGGATGATGTTATTCATGCAGAAGTTGTCCCTGCTGACAAACTTTTTGGCCTCTTTGAAAAGCTTCAGCACCCAACAGACATTTTAGATGAGCTGGCACTGCCTGATCTCAAAGCAACACATGCTACCTGCTGTTAACGCTGTTTGGTGCATGACAAAATCGTTCATGGCTTTGCCCTGCTCGTAGAAGCACTCAGGAATATCCAATGTCAAATCCCAGCAAGTTGGTGCGTCACAGATTAAGCGGTGTAGCGGCAGACCTTTCTGTCACTGCAGGTCCAGAAGAACGTTCCTCGCCAAATAAGAGTGCTTCCTGAACTTTGCCAGCACCTTGCGCAAACTAGTTTACTTATTTAGAAAGCGCAGCACCACTAGATTGATGACACGCGCCATGCAGGGACCATGTATTATTTCGCCCAGGATCAGCACCTGGGGATTATTCTTCACGCTTTTTTTTCCACATCTGTGTTGATTTTTTTGCCAGTTTTTTTGTACAAAAAGAAGAAATTATAGTTAGGGCTTTATATAAATATATATAGAGCTCTATATATATATATATATATATATATATATATATATGTTGGTAAGGCTGATTAGTCAGCCTGCATTTGTGGGCGGGGCGGAGGCTCTTCATATACGAGCCACAGCCTCACTCCCCGGCGTGTGTTCTCAGGTGCACAGCTGCTGCTGGGTGTCATTAGCAAACTAGCTTCTCTGGTGGTAGGATTCTTTCTTTGCAGCATGGAGCTTGTTATTTTGCTCTCTGCTACCGTGGTATGCACGCGCCATACTACGCAAGTAGGTTGGGCCGGGGCCGTCTCTCCTGGCCGGTCGGAACCGACTTTGCTAGCACATGGGAGGCTTTGCCTCAGAATCTGCTACCTCAGGTTTGCTCGTTGGGCCTAAATACTTCTATTTTCTTTTCAACTTTGTTTGTTGGTAATAGGAGTTAGTTCCTATAAATCTTACAAGTTTCACTTTGCTTCGTTCGTCTCGTATGAAAAGTTACTTCATCCGGTTTGCTGTAAAGAAAGAGTTACCCGGGCTGCACATGACGTCATGTTTGGAGATCGGACGCAGCTGTTATTGTTTAGGCCTCTTGCTGTAGCTGTTCCTTGCCATGTGTCTCCGCCCCCTCCCCCCGCTACCACCATCTTTAGACTTCATGTATTTCACTGCTCCATGTACTTAAAAACCCTGCCGCACTTTCATGCTCTGCTGTTATCCTGAGCGGCATTTACACTTTCGGCTTTTATTTCATGTCTTATGCTGCATCCGCACGTCCTTACTGTCCTGTACTTTTCTACTCTTGGTTCGTATTCACTCAGATTGGTCTCACATTCAAGCTGCATTCACCTGTTGGCTGTTACATCTCATTCCGTCCCCAGCCGACAGCCAGATCCGTATTACACGCCTGTTATAACATGTTGTATACTCGGCTTACAGCCATAGCTGCTACTGTTACTCCGTTTTCATGCTCTGGATGCACCACCCTGGTGTTCCCACCTTGCTCCACTCACAACCAGAGCTGCGTTTATACCAAATTTCATGCTCTGCTTATACCCAAAGTTGTGTTCTCACTTCTACTGTTTCACCAGGTCGTATACCACACTCACCAAAGCCGCTTTCCATGTCTGCTGTCACATCAAGTTAATATTCTGTTCACATCCAAAGCTGCGTCCGCATGTCTGCTTTCACATTTTGTCCTGTACTCCTTTCACTACTAGAGCTGCGTCCACGTGTCTGCTTTCACATCATGTCAATACTCTGCTCACTGCGTTCTTTTCAGGCTTACGTTCCCTTCCTCGGTGGTCTGTTACATTCCATAGGCCTACTTTCTGTTTTAATCCTGGTTCATATTCACTCAGACTGGTCTACTTTTACTTCTGGTTCGTATTCACTCAGATTGGTCTCCTGCCCCAGTTCACCAAACAGCTCCTCAGCGGAGGTCAGTGGGCCAGTAAGTTTCCTGCTATGTTTTCACAAGCTGTTTATTTGTTTGTCACGATAAGAGACTTCTCTTAGCGAACTTGCAATGCCTCAGGCTCTTGTTTTTTCTCCCATCTCTGTTTCAATTTCATGTTTACGTTTATGGTTCACGGTGGTTAGTGTTTTATGTATGCACATGCTTCGGATTACTAATGTCTATATTTTTAACGCCTGTTGGCAGTCATCTTCCTTAGGCCACCTTCTAGCCAATCCAATCATTCAAATCGCTTCATATGCCATCAGGTCCGGCTTACGTTTTAATTACTTATCGTCACCGCAACGTCATCCCTCTGTCTTCGGGGGCCCTATGACTGATCTGGCCTCATGGCTCCGGGGGCCCCATGACCGTTTTTTCATGTTTTGTTTGTTACGGGTATGACATGGTTGTAGGCTGGTTAGTGTTCCAGGTTTGCTGTTGGAGGGGGTCATGGTTATGCGAGTCCGCAAGGCATTCTGGTGCTGCATAAGTGGTTTATTAAAAAAAAATATAAAATCATAAGAGGCTCGCACGAGTGGCTCTTTGCTTATAGGACCTCACGACTGGCATAGTCATTCGTAGTTCGCACGGTCATCTGATACTTGTTCCGCCATAAGAGGCTCTCACGCATGGCTCCCGCTATAAGGGGCTCTCACGCATGGCTCCCGCCATAAGGGGCTCTCACGCATGGCTCCCGCCATAAGGGGCTCTCACGCATGGCTCCCGCCATAAGGGGCTCTCACGCATGGCTCCCGCCATAAGGGGCTCTCACGCATGGCTCCCGCCATAAGGGGCTCTCACGCATGGCTCCCGCCATAAGGGGCTCTCACGCATGGCTCCCGCCATAAGGGGCTCTCACGCATGGCTCCCGCCATAAGGGGCTCTCACGCATGGCTCCCGCCATAAGGGGCTCTCACGCATGGCTCCCGCCATAAGGGGCTCTCACGCATGGCTCCCGCCATAAGGGGCTCTCACGCATGGCTCCCGCCATAAGGGGCTCTCACGCATGGCTCCCGCCATAAGGGGCTCTCACGCATGGCTCCCGCCATAAGGTGCTCTCACGCATGGCTCCCGCCATAAGGTGCTCTCACGCATGGCTCCCGCCATAAGGTGCTCTCACGCATGGCTCCCGCCATAAGGTGCTCTCACGCATGGCTCCCGCCATAAGGGGCTCTCACGCATGGCTCCCGCCATAAGGACTCTCACTCATGGCTCTTGGCTTAGAGGATTTCACAATTGTCATCGACATTGGTAGGTCATACGGCCATTTGATACTATTTTCCATGGCACACCTTTCAGAAGTTTTCTTTTGTTCATTTATATTTTACAGATTAGCACTTGCGGTTAATTTCAGCCTCATTTCATTAAGAAGCTTTACCTCATGTCTTTGTCTTTCTAGGTTATCGAGTCCCGGTTGATTACTAAACCCGTTGGGTTAAGCCCCAATCTTTTCCCGCGCTGTCCTTAATTCTAAGGTTCGCATCCCGGCGGCTGCCCGGCCCCATGGGCCCCTGGTGGTTGCTTCGGCCCCATGGCTTCAGGGGTCCGACCAATGGTTGTCTGTCCATTTGTGCAGCTATGCTTTTGAATGACTCATTTCTTTACCTGCTTGCCAGCTTATGTTATTCAGGTTTAATTTTAGTTAATGTCCGTTATTATCTCCATTTTTCCCCTCCCCCACGACAGCACCACTGAGAGATGGCTCCGCCTCCAAGGACAGGAAACCTGTAGCATAAAAAAGGTGGAGCCACTCTCCCACCTCAGTGAGGTTTCCTGTCCCTGGAGCAGGAGACTTGTAGTTTTTATTTCTAGGAGGCCCATGGCTTGGAAGTCCTAGGAAAGCCTAGAGAGTCATGGGTCTTACCAGCCTGAGACCGGGTGCCGGGTCTGTTTAGGGACGATGGAGGTCGGTCCGGGGCCGATTCTTCATTCCAGAGGCTGAGGACACCGGTCCCTCAAAGGAGTGAGACCGCGTGGGGCCGCACGAGCGGCTCGCATGGAACACGCCAGAGGGCGATAGTTCCGGGTGCGCACGTGTGTGCTGCAGACTGCCGACGCAGGAGCAGTGGAACGCACCGGAGCAGGAACCGGAAGTCGCGGAATGACGTCACAGAGGTGAGACGTGCGTTCCAGATACAAGTTCCGGTCAGATGACCGGAAATAAAAGGGGAGACCAGGCGGTGCAGCGTTCTCAGTGTTGGCAGGCACCATTGAACCTGCAGAGATTTCTCCTAACGCTGGGCTGCTAGTCATTTTTCCTTTCAGAAAGCACTCTGCATCCGGACCAGGTTGGTGACTTCTGGCACAAGAAAGCTCCCAGGGAACATGTGGAACTCTCCAAGGAGAGGTGCTGTTCCCTGCTTCATATTTTTCCTAAAAACCTCTATGCCTCTAGGTATATTATGGAGGAGGACAAGAGGTCAGAAGAAGTGGACGCTGAAAAGCAGATGCCGGTATAGAATCTTCTGAAGGGGTAAGAGGCAACGGTTGATGTAAATACTGATGGTGTTCTTTGTATCTGCTGTCATTTCTTAGGTACCACCTAAAAAGGTCGCATCAAAGAGAAAGAATAAGGAATGTGCACTATGTAGATGCCCCTTGTCCTCATCTTATTCTAAAAAACTATGCCAGGAATGTATTGACAGAACACTGGCAGAAGAGTCCCCGAATTTTATGAAGGGTATTAGAGCACTCATTAGATCGGAGGTTAAAGAGTCCCTTAAAACCTCAAAAAAACCTAAAAAAGCAGCGGAAAGAATAGATTCAGAGGTGGAGTCAGTAGATGATAGTGAGGAGGATAAGGATGAAGAGTCTGAGGATTCATCCTTATCAGAAGACGAGAAAGAGAAAAAATTTCTGTTTCCAGTAACGGATACAGAAAAACTCCTGAAGACCATTAGAGCTACTTTGGAATTGGAAGACGTCAGAGAGGACATATCCATGGCCGATACAGTTTTTGAGGGACTACGGGAAAAGAAAAAGAGATGTTTTCCCTTACATAAAAGCATTTCAGCCCTAATAGATCAGGAATGGAAAAAACCTGACAGAAAGGCGTTTATAAGTAAAAATTTCAAAAGAAAATACCCTTTTGAGGAAGAGGCCACTACGTCCTGGGACAAAGCGCCCAAATTAGATGTGGCAATATCCAAGGTGTCCAGAAGATCTTCCCTACCATTTGAAGATATGGGGTTTTTGAAGGATCCATTAGATAAAAAAATAGACTCTTGCCTTAAAAATACATGGGAGGCATCTACGGCTTCCTTCAGGCCCAACATAGCCGCAACGGTCACAGCTAGGTCATTAGCCATCTGGCTTGAAAGACTAGAAGGACAGCTAAGGGACAAGTGTCCTAGGGAACAAATTCTAGCTTCTTTACCCACCTTACAGAAGGCGGCGGATTTTTTATCCGACGCCTCGGTTGAGGCGGTTCGTTTATCGGCCAGGTCTGCTTCCATCTCTAATTCAGGCCGTAGAGCTTTATGGCTGAAGAACTGGAGGGGAGGAGACATGGCTTCTAAGCAGCGCTTATGTGGTATTCCCTGTCAGGGTCAATTCCTGTTTGGCCCAGAGCTGGATGCTCTCCTAGAGAAAGCAGCGGATAGGAAAAAGAGGATGCCACAGGAATCCTCTTTTTCACAGTTTAGACCCTACAGGCGCCCCTTTCGGAATGCATCAAGATTTCAGGGAAGAGGACAGTCAGGAGACAGGGATCAGTTCACCAGACCCAGGGGGTCAGGAGGTAGGGGCTTTATGTTCGGGAACTCCTCCTCCCAGAAGGATAAGATGTCCAAAAAATGACGCCAGACTACAGGTAGGGGGGAGATTAAGATTCTTCCTTCCTGCCTGGAAAGATGTAGCAGGCATTTGGGTCACAAACATTATGATGGAAGGTTTAAGACTGCAATTCAAGAGACATTACCCACAAAGATTTGTGGTCACCAGAGAATCCAAAAGATTGACAGAAGAGGTAGATCAATTAATAGTCAAGAAGGTGTTGATACCAGTACCAGAAATGGAGTGGGGGAGAGGTTTTTACTAGACTCTGTTTTTGGTGAGAAAACCGGACGGTTCATTTCGGACTATAATAAATTTAAGACAATTAAACAAATCCCTAGTCATAAAAAAATTCAAAATGGAGACCATAAAATCGGCAATTCATTTAGTCTTCCAAGGGTGTTTCATGGCAGTGTTAGACCTAAAAGATGCATATCTGCATATTCCGGTGCATCCTTTCTTCCAGAAATTCCTGAGGGTGGCGGTAGTCAGGAAGGGCAGGACCAGACATCTACAGTTCCAGGCTATGCCTTTCGGACTATCAAGCGCACCAAGAACCTTCACCAAGGTAATGGCAGAAGTGGCCTCATTTATCCGCAAGGAGGATATTCTTTTCCTGCCGTATCTAGACGATTTTTTAATAATAGCAGAATCACAAGAGAAGTGTCAGAAATCTGTCCAGAGAGTGATTCGGATTCTAGAGCATCTGGGGTGGATGATCAATATGAAAAAATCGAGATTAGAACCCAGCACAGTACAGACCTTTTTGGGATTGCGGCTAGATTCCCTGCGACAGAGGACCTTTCTTCCAGTAGAGAAAATAGAGAAAATTCGGAACGAGGCCCGGAAAGCTCAGAAAAATCCGGGAATGTCGGTCCGGAAGGCCATGTCTCTACTAGGCTTGATGACAGCTTGTATACCAGCGGTCCAGTGGGCACAGTTCCATTCAAGACAGTTGCAGGAGAATATTTTGCAGGTAACTGGACGGAAGGAGATTACCTTGGACTCCCAGATGAATCTGTGCAGGAGGACTCTTATCT
The DNA here is from genome assembly GCF_905171765.1 of Bufo bufo. Taxonomy (NCBI): domain Eukaryota; kingdom Metazoa; phylum Chordata; class Amphibia; order Anura; family Bufonidae; genus Bufo; species Bufo bufo. The sequence continues at coordinate 89,990,993 of NC_053389.1, read as the reverse complement.
CCCTCAACTGGTGGTTGGAGGTAAAGAATTTAGATCAGGGTATCCCATGGAATTACCCAGATCCGGTAGTCATTACGACAGATGCCAGCCCATGGGGGTGGGGGGCACACTTCCAAGATCAGTTAAGGCAGGGAAGGTGGTCCCCGTTACAGAGACTATTCTCTTCAAACAGGAAGGAGTTGAGAGCAGTGTTTTTGGCCCTAAGAGCAGCCCTTCCAGAGATTCATCACCAGCATGTCAGGATCATGTCAGACAACAGGACGGTAGTGGCATACCTGAACCGTCAGGGAGGTACGAGATCCCGATCTTTAATGAGGGAGACAGAGTTGATATTTTGGGAGATAAGAAGTCAGGTGACACACATATCCGCTCTTCATATAAAAGGAAGGGAGAATGTCCAGGCCGACTTTCTGAGTCGCCACCGATTAAGACAAGGAGAATGGTCTCTAGATCCCTTGATATTTGCAAAAATTGTAAGATTATGGGGGGTCCCAGAGATAGACCTCTTTGCCACCAGAGAGAACAGGCAGGTGGAGAAATTTTGCTCTCTCAACCCTTACGAATCTCCGGTTTCGGTGGATGCCTTCCTTTTGGAATGGAAGTTTCATCTAGGGTATGCCTTTCCCCCTCTTCAGCTCCTTCCCAGAGTGCTCAGGAAAATCAGAGAGGAGAGGTCGGACATGATAGTGGTCGCCCCCTTTTGGCCAAAGAGGGCATGGTTCTCCCTCCTCAGGTCCATGTCAGTAGTGGAACCTTGGGTTCTCCCCGAGATCCCGAATCTCCTAAGGCAGGGCCCAGTAATGCATCCGGAGGTAGAGTCCCTCCATCTCACTGCTTGGAGATTGAAAGGGCACACTTAATCAGGGAAGGTTTTTCAGAGGCTCTCGTTTCCACAATTCTGAAAAGCAGGAAAAAAGTGACCAACACGATTTATGCTAGAATTTGGAGAAAATTCTTATCCTTTGCAGGCCTCGACATTAATGTTTGGCCAGAAAGGATTTCCACTAGACAGGTGTTGGAATTTTTACAACAGGGATTAACCTTAGGTTTAGCGAAAAGCACCCTAAAGGTTCAAGTTTCAGCCCTCTCGGGATTAAGTGGTAGAAGTCTGGCCATGGATCCCTGGATAGTCAGATTTTTCAGGGCAGTAGATAGGATTGTTCCAGTGAGGGGGCCTAGGTTTCCTCCCTGGGATCTGAATTTAGTTCTGAAAGCCTTAACTTGTCATCCATTTGAGCCTATCGAGGATAGCTCCATAAAAAATCTAACTCTGAAACTGGTGATTCTGATAGCCCTCACTTCAGCACGAAGAGTTAGTGAGATCCAGGCCCTGTCCATTAATCCACCGTTTATGACTATACGAGAGGATAGGGTAGTGTTAAGGCCAGACCCAAAATTCGTTCCTAAAGTCCCTTCTAAGACCAACAGGTTACAGGAGATAGTTCTCCCAGTTTTTTTTCCAGATCCAAAGAATGAGGATGAAGAGAAATGGCATCTCCTAGATGTAAGAAGGTGCCTGATCCAGTACCTAGAAAGATCCAGGGACTGGAGAAAGTCCTCATCTTTGTTGATCCTACATGCGGGGGTTAGGAGAGGTAATGCTGCCTCTAAGAGTACCATCGCTAGATGGATTCGAGAGCTGATTTCTCTAGCATACTCTTGTTCTGGGGTTTCTCCTCCACTATCCTTGAAGGCTCACTCTACCAGAGCGGTATCTACCTCCTGGGCAGAAAGGTCCAGTGTGTCAGTTGATCAGATCTGTAGAGCTGCCACCTGGGCTTCTCCATCTACCTTTTATAGGCACTATAGATTACAACTTGATTCTATATCTGACCTCCTTTTCGGCACAAAGGTGTTAGAAGTTGGTACCCACCCTTAGATTCTATGAAATCTCTCTCAGTGGTGCTGTCGTGGGGGAGGGGAAAAATGATGATTACACTTACCGGTAATCGGATTTTCCTGACCCCACGACAGCACCCATCTAATTCCCTCCCTAAGGTGGTGGTTGGTGTTAAGATTTCACGTGGTGATATGCAAAAAAAAAAAAAAAAAAAGGATTTAGATATTGTATTAACCAAAAGGGGAGTCCCTCTCATACTCTGTAAACCCACTGAGGTGGGAGAGTGGCTCCACCTTTTTTATGCTACAGGTTTCCTGTCCTTGGAGGCGGAGCCATCTCTCAGTGGTGCTGTCGTGGGGTCAGGAAAATCCGATTACCGGTAAGTGTAATCATCATTTTCTGTCACGTTTCCCTTCGTCTTTTCAGGTCATGCAGTTGAACTCATATTGGGGTCACCTTCCACGTCGGTCAGGTCTCGTTCCTAACGATATTTTGCCTTGCATGTTATTCAGGCCACGTAGTTTATCTTGGGTATCGCCTGCCACATCCGTCAGGCTCATTGTTTTAATTTCACCTGCACCTTATTCAGGTCACTTTTTATAGTTATAATTATAAAAATAAAATAAAAAAACTCGGTCCCATGGCTTTGGGGGCCCGATGACAGCTTTGGCCCCATAGCTTTGGGGGCCCGATGACAGCTTTGGCCCCATGGCTTCGGGGGCCCGATGACAGCTTTAACCCCATGGCTTCGGGGGCCCGATGACAGCTTCGGCCCCATGGCTTCGGGGGCCCGATGACAGCTTCGGCCCCATGGCTTCGGGGGCCCGATGTCAGCTTCGGCCCCATGGCTTCGGGGGCCCGATGACTGTTTTCAGTCCTGCTGGGCTGATTGCCTGGTTAGTTGTCCATCTGTGTATCTGGGCTGATTTGGCCCCTATGTATCGCATACATACCTGCTTCCCTAATTTCCTTATAATCCATGTTGATTGCTCACTTTATGTTTTGACCGCAAACTGGTCCGGTTCGCCCTACAGCATCATTGTCATGTCTTACGCAGATATTTCGCGCAGATATTTCGTCTTTCTTTAATTGTTCATGCTTTCGTTCAGGTCCTGCCAGAGGAACAACAAGTAGGGCAATTCCCTCTAACATTTCAGTCTCTGATCGTAGTCGATCATATCTTGTCAACTAGGTTCCCGCGCAAAGTCTTTGCCTTTTTACCACGACCAGGAATTCATTTTTGCCGGTAGCTTCATTGCATTGCATTCCCTCACTCATGGGAGGGCATAGACAGAATCTTGTATATTATGGCTTCGTAGCTTCTTGCCGCACTAACCTCAGACTCCCTACAACCACGTTGAATCAGATTTTGGACAAGGTCCAGCATTTCCTCACGGTAGAAGATTCAGATAGTAGGTCGGTCTTCACGTCTCAAGCGTAAAAACAATTCTCAGGGGCACACAGTAGAACAACGCGCGGACCACGGCTAGCAGATAGCTGTTGTCTGGGGAACTATTCAAGGATTCTCTTCCTATCTACATGGTTTTTTTTGGCCCTCATTCCTGCATAGTCTAGGCAGTTAGGTTGCGGTCCCACGATCTCCTGAGGCTAGGGCATTGCCAGTACTCGCACTAGAACCAAACTTTACAAGTTTTAGTTGGTTTTCATGATCCATTTCACAACGTATTCCCGGTCCTCCATTCCGCTTTGGGGCAGTATCCGCAATATTGAGCATCATGTCTCTGGCCTTGTCATCCACAAGATGGGTTGTAGGTCTCCTACTGGTCTTGCGTCATATACCCCGAATTTTCACTCTAGATCTCTGACGCCTTGCAGTTGGCTTGGGCCTTAGTTTGCACATGCCATTTGAATTCCTTTTCTACCCTACTTGGCTTGGTTTTTGCCCACTTATAGGCCTACACACGATCATGGCTTAGGGCACACAACAAGCCATTTAGTCAGGTCAGCTAAGACACGCCTAGCTGGGTTAGGTTGTTCCCATTGTTTCTCTCCCTAGGGTTCTTCGGATACCTCTTGGCCGTAGCCATGACCACAATTTAGTAAGGCTGATTAGTCAGCCTGCATTTGTGGGAGGGGCGGAGGCTTTTCATATACGAGCCACACCCTCACTTACAGGCGTGTGTTTTCAGGTGCCCCACCCTCCCTCCCTTATCTTCTCATTTCCACAGGGTATGCCCACTTATAGGCCTACCCACGATCATGGCTTAGGGCACACAACAAGCCATTTAGTCAGGTCAGCTAAGACACGCCTAGCTGGGTTAGGTTGTTCCCGTTGTTTCTCTCCCTAGGGTTCTTCGGATACCTCTTGGCCGTAGCCATGACCACAAATATATATATATATATATATATATATATATATATATATATATATCTATCAAAAGAATGAGGCAGCACTCCAGACGTCAGGTGAAAAAGATAGTGGATCCTTTATTCCCCTTTTGCAGAGGGGAATAAAGGATCCACTATCTTTTTCACCTGACGTCTGGAGTGCTGCCTCATTCTTTTGCTATTTATATCTACAGTTAGCTGTTTGAGCCTGCGGCTGTGAGGATTTTTCTGCACCCTTTCTCTTGGTCTTGTGCTGCTGGATATATTTTTTTTGTTTTTATATATATATATATATATATATATATATATATATATACAGTATAAACCAAAAGTTTGGACACACCTTCTCATTCAAATAGTTTTCTTTATTTTCATGACTATGAAGGCATCAAAACTATGAATTAACACATGTGGAATTATATACATAACAAACAAGTGTGAAACAACTAATAATTTGTCATATTCTAGGTTCTTCAAAGTAGCCACCTTTTGCTTTGATTACTGCTTTGCACACTCTTGGCAATCTCTTGATGAGCTTCAAGAGGTAGTCCCCTGAAATGGTCTTCCAACAGTCTTGAAGGAGTTCCCAGAGATGCTTAGCACTTGTTGGCCCTTTTGCCTTCACTCTGCGGTCCAGCTCACCCCAAACCATCTCGATTGGGTTCAGGTCCGGTGACTGTGGAGGCCAGGTCATCTGGCGCAGCACCCCATCACTCTCCTTAATGGTCAAATAGCCCTTACTTTCAAAGTTTTCCCAATTTTTCGGCTGACTAACTGACCTTCATTTCTTAAAATAATGATGGCCACTCGTTTTTCTTTACTTAGCTGCTTTTTTCTTGCCATAATACAAATTCTAACAGTCTATTCAGTAGGACTATCAGCTGTGTATCCACCTGACTTCTCCTCAACGCAACTGATGATCCCAACCCCATTTATAAGGCAAGAAATCCCACTTATTAAACCTGACAGGGCACACCTGTGAAGTGAAAACCATTTCAGGGGACTACCTCTTGAAGCTCATCAAGAGAATGCAAAGAGTGTGCAAAGCAGTAATCAAAGCAAAAGGTGGCTACTTTGAAGAACCTAGAATATGACATATTTTCAGTTGTTTCACACTTGTTTGTTATGTATATAATTCCACATGTGTTAATTCATAGTTTTGATGCCTTCAGTGTGAATCTACAGTTTTCATAGTCATGAAAATAAAGAAAACTCTTTGAATGAGAAGGTGTGTCCATACTTTTGGTCTGTACTGTATATGTATAGAAAAATTGATGAGCAGCACACAAATCAAAAGGCGGTGCAATTCCTTGAAACGGACCACGGACTTGATCCAGCTAAATGCACGTAAGGAAAGGCCAAGGCAGCACACAGATATCCATGAAAAAAAAAGGGGTATTTTATTCACCCATGTGTAGACAGCAACGTTTCAGCTCACTCCATGGAGCCTTTGTCAAGCCATAATACAGAGTGCAAAATCTGGTGCTTATATAGCATACATGATTAACAAAAGTGTTTACATGATTAAACAGCAATTTTCACAAAAACATTGATAAAAACAATAAATCTCAAATATCCATGATTATATTACAGTGAAGACAGATCATATATCTGAAGAGTGCTAAGTGCCAAAAGTATTAACCATCGGATCATCAGATTACAGTGCATAACATCATAAATTGATATTCCCTTTCAGCTGTGCATAATCGTGTTGATTAAAAACAAATAATTCATTTAATGTGTAACTCTCACATGTAGCTGGAGACAGCAGGACTCTGTCGGCGTCCGGAACTGAACAATGCGCAGGCGTGAGAAGCACTTCATCCCACGAGACTAACTATCGCATAGGGCACATAGCGGCCCACATCCAAGATGGCGACTCCGCACCAAGCACAGACTGGGCATGCTCGGTCCCAAGGCAGGGCGGACACAGTCTGACGCACACAGAGATCATGTGACAAATCACCTGATCACCATTCATAACAGAGGACCAGTTGTATTACAACATTTCCTTATTATTATCTCAATAAAGGGGGAGTCCATCGGTGTAAAACGGGCTAATGGCATACCGCCGCTGTCACCCTTAATCACCTCTTTCCCATACTCTTATGATCATAGTTTTCTCTCCAATGGTCCACACAACATGCGGTATCACAATTAATCTCCAGTGGTGTGATGTCACCGCCGGGTGTTACCCGAGCGGAGGCAGCACACCTGGGGGGGAGCGGCATGCACTATCATCACCGTGAAGTGACTCGGTGTCCCGCTCCCCATCCTAGGAGAATCAGGCATACATATCAAGACTGTGTCGGCACTAGAGGACCAATGTCCACACATAGGGTGCCTGACGAAACAGGTCAATACTATTGTGTCAAAGGTCCCACTGCCGAGGGAACATGTGTGGTACTCAGTCGCATCCTGTCTGTGTCATCATGCATCCAATACATGTAACAAAAAAAATGTAATAATAAAACATTATCAAATATCACTAATCAACAATATGGTCCTGCTGTCTTCTAGCTTCCAAGGAGATGGTCCATTACAGAATAAATTTTCATGTTTATCTATATAAAAAATACATATAAAAAACAAACTATTAGTTATTGGATTGAGTACAAAACTTGCACATGTATAAAACCCTACGAGAGAGGTGAGCAGAGTACTACAGAATCACAAGACAAAAAAAACAGAAAAACAAAGGAAGGGAACAACGAAGGATAAAGGAAAACATATACACATGAACAAAGAATATAAGGGAAGGGCAAACACAGACAGGTGGGGGATATTCAAATTACACTAAGGTCAACATTGAGCCCTCTCGGTTTAAGAGTTTGTAACTCAAAAATCCAATAGAGCTCCCTTCTTTTCAAAAGTATCGTCCTGTCCCCACCCCGTCTGGGTAAGGGCACTTGCTCAAGTATTCTGAATTTCAAATCGCGTTCACAGTGATCCGCTTCTAGTGTTTGGGCACAGGTAAATCCAGCCTCTGTTTTCTTATAGTGTATCTATGTTGGTTTACGCGTGTTTTGGCGTCCCAAGTTGTTTCACCAACATACCACAGTTTACATGGGCATGATAATAAATAAACTGCGTATGTAGAATCACACGTGAGGTATTGCTGAATTCTGATTGTTTTGCCAATAGATATAAGTAAATTTTTAGCCAGTGTTCACTTTTTTAACACTGTAGTGAATTTTTATACTACGCACAATCTGTGTGCTTGCATGCTGCAGAGCCCCAATCAGTAGTGTGCTCATTTACATCTGCATCTTTTCGATTTTTTTCTTTTTTTGTAAGAAAAAGTATGTGAACCCTTTGGAATTATATGGATTTCTGCACAAATTGGTCATAAAATATTACACACAAAGAATTAAATATTACCATGTTTTTATTGAACACACCATGTAAACATTCACAGTGCAGGTGGAAAAAGTATGTGTACCCTTGGATTTAATAACTGGTTGAACCTCCTTTGGCAGTAATAACTTCAACCAAACGTTTCCTCTAGTTGCAGATCAGACGTGCACAACGGTCAGGAGTAATTCTTGACCATTCCCCTTTACAGAACTGTTTCAGTTCAGCAATATTCTTGGGATGTCTGGTGTGAATCGCTTTCTTAAGGTCATGCCACAGCATTTCAATCGGGTTGAGGTCAGGACTCTGACTGGGCCACTCCAGAAGGCGTATTTTCTTCTGTTTAAGCCATTCTGTTGTTGATTTACTTCTATGCTTTGGGTCGTTGTCCTGTTGCAACACCTATCTTCTGTTGAGCTTCAGCTGGTGGACAGATGGATTTAAGTTCTCCTGCAAAATGTCTTGATAAACTTGGGAATTCATTTTTCCTTCGATGATAGCAATCCATCCAGGCCCTGACACAGCAAAGCAGCCCCAAATCATGATGCACCCACCACCATACTTCACAGTTGGGATGAGGTTTTGATGTGGGTGTGCTGTGCCTCTTTTTCTCCACACATAGTGTTGTGTGTTCTTCCAAACAACTCAACTTTGGTTACATCTGTCTACAGAATATTTTGCCAGTACTGCTGTGGAACATCCAGGTGCTCTTGCGCAAACTGTAAACCTGCAGCAATGTTTTTTTTGGACAGCAGTGGCTTCCTCTGTGGTATCCTCCCATGATGAAATCCATTCTTGTTTAGTGTTTTACGTATCGTAGATTCGCTAACAGGGATGTTAGCATATGCCAGAGACTTTTGTAAGTCTTTAGCTGACACTCTAAGATTCTTCTTCACCTCATTGAGCAGTCTGCGGTGTGCTCTTGGAGTCATCTTTACAGGACGGCCACTCCTAGGGAGAGTAGCAGCAGTGTTGAACTTTCTCCATTTATAGACAATTTGTCTTACCGTGGACTGATGAACAGCAAGGCTTTTGGAGATACTTTTATAACCCTTTCCAGATTTATGCAAGTCAACAATTCTTAATCGTAGGTCTTCTGAGAGCTCTTTTGTGTGAGGCATCATTCACATCAGGCAATGCTTCTTGTGAAAAGCAAACCCAGAACTGGTGTGTGTTTTTTATAGGGCATGGCAGCTGTAACCAACACCTCCAATCTCATCTCATTGATTGGACTCCAGTTGGCTGACACCTCACTCCAATTAGCTCTTGGAGATGTCATTAGTCTAGGGGTTCACATACTTTTTCCACCTGCACTGTGAATGTTTACATGGTGTGTTCAATAAAAACATGGTAACATTTAATTCTTTGTGTGTTATTAGTTTAAGCAGCGTGTGATTGTCTATTGTTTTTGACTTAGATGAAGATCAGATCACATTTTATGACCAATTTGTGCAGAAATCCATATAATGCCAAAGGGTTCACATACTTTTTCTTGCAACTGTATATACACTGCTCAAAAAAATAAAGGGAACACTTAAACAACACAATGTAACTCCAAGTCAATCACACTTCTGTGAAATCAAACTGTCCACTTAGGAAGCAACACTGAGTGACAATCAATTTCACATGCTGTTGTGCAAATGGGATAGACAACAGGTGGAAATTATAGGCAATTAGCAAGACACCCCCAATAAAGGAGTGGTTCTGCAGGTGGTAGCCACAGACCACTTCTCAGTTCCTATGCTTCCTGGCTGATGTTTTGGTCACTTTTGAATGCTGGCGGTGCTTTCACTCTAGTGGTAGCATGAGACGGAGTCTACAACCCACACAAGTGGCTCAGGTAGTGCAGCTTATCCAGGATGGCACATCAATGCGAGCTGTGGCAAGAAGGTTTTCTGTGTCTGTCAGCGTAGTGTCCAGAGCATGGAGGCGCTACCAGGAGACAGGCCAGTACATCAGGAGACGTGGAGGAGGCCATAGGAGGGCAACAACCCAGCAGCAGGACCGCTACCTCTGTCTTTGTGCAAGGAGGAACAGGAGGAGCACTGCCAGAGCCCTGCAAAATGACCTCCAGCAGGCCACAAATGTGCATGTGTCTGCTCAAACGGTCAGAAACAGACTCCATGAGGGTGATATGAGGGCCCGACATTCACAGGTGGGGGTTGTGCTTACAGCCCAACACCGTGCAGGACGTTTGGCATTTGTCAGAGAAAACCAAGCTTGGCAAATTCGCCACTGGCGCCCTGTGCACTTCACAAATGAAAGCAGGTTCATACTGAGCACATGTGTCAGACGTGACAGACTCTGGAGACGCCGTGGAGAACGTTCTGCTGCCTGCAACATCCTCCAGCATGACCGGTTTGGCATTGGGTCAGTAATGGTGTGGGGTGGCATTTCTTTGGAGGGCCGCACAGCCCTCCATGTGCTCACCAGAGGTAGCCTGACTGCCATTAGGTACTGAGATGAGATCCTCAGACTCCTTGTGAGACCATATGCTGGTGCGGTTGGCCCTGGGTTCCTCCTAATGCAAGACAATGCTAGACCTCATGTGGCTGGAGTGTGTCAGCAGTTCCTGCAAGACGAAGGCATTGATGCTATGGACTGGCCCGCCCGTTCCCCAGACCTGAATCCAATTGAGCACATCTGGGACATCATGTCTCGCTCTATCCACCGTCACGTTGCACCACAGACTGTCCAAGAGTTGGCAGATGCTTTAGTCCAGCTCTGGGAGGAGATCCCTCAGGAGACCGTCCGCCACCTCATCAGGAGCATGCACAGGCGTTGTAGGGAGGTCATACAGGCACTTGGAGGCCACACACACTACTGAGCCTCATTTTGACTTGTTTTAAGGACATTACATCAAAGTTGGATCAGCCTGTAGTGTGTTTTTCCACTTTAATTTTGAGGGTGACTCCAAATCCAGACCTCCATGGGTTGAAAAATTTGAATATATATTTCAGTTAGTGTCAGTTTAGAATTTTGCATGCTGAGCATTGATCAGTAGTGTCGATTACTGATTGCGTCTGCTCAGTTTGCACTGCAAGTATTTTTTGTGCTGAAAAGACTTTATTTTGTATAGAAAAAACTTTTTTTTTTTACAATTTATTTTTTCTCCTAAATTTTATTTAAAATTTATTACAAGCCCCTTCACGTGTGAAAACTCTAAATACACACCCCTCACACTAAATAAAGATTTACACATTTCACACGTCACACCCAATAAAATAAAAATGGCGCTTTCATCCAAACGAGTATACTCAGCTGAAGAGGCGTACGCCATGCCTCCGATACTGAGTCTGGCAGTGATGGAGAAGAGGATGCCACTTTCAGCTCTTTTTCACTGAAAAAATTATAAATTTGATGGTAACCCAAACAAATTCATACGCCCAGCAATTTATTTCCCAGATCCCCACAACGCCATATGCTAGACCCCAAGGTTGGACCCCAGTAAATGCTGCTGAGATGATGACCTTTTGTGGACTCTTGCTACATAAGGGCGTTATTAAAAAACTAAGATTAATCAGTATTGGAGTGTGGATATCTTGTACCACACTCCAATTTACAGTAATACCATGGCCCATAATCGATTCCAAACAATACTTAAGTTTTTGCATTACAACGATAATGCACAGTGCCCACCCCAGAATGACCCCGCATTTGACCATTTGATTAAAATTAGGCCCGTCTTTGACCACTTCAACGCAAGTTCTCAGAAGTGTACACCCCAGAACAAAATGTCTGCATAGACTAATCCCTATTACCTTTCAAAGGGAGGGTAAAATTCCGCCAGTAACTGCCCAGCAAGCAAAATCTGTGAGAGTAGCTCTGGGTACACACAGAAGTTCCAGGTTTATGAAGGGAGGAACACCCGGATTGAACCCCCAGAATGCCCCCCAGTCCTAGAAGTTAGTAAGAAGATAGTGTGGGACTTACTGCACCCACTGCTGGATAAGGGTTACTATCTATACGTGGATAATTCTTACACCAGTCTACCACTGTTCCAGTCCCTATGTTCCAGAGGTACTGGGGAATGCGGCACAGTACACAAAAATCAGAGAGGCCTCCCTAGATCCCTGGTAGGGCAACCACTAAGAAAAGGAGACAGCCGTGCTCTCCTCAATGAGAACATGTTGGTGGTTAAGTACAAGGACAAGAGGGATGTCATTTTTCTAACCACTATTTACAGTAACATTAGCTCCCCTGACCCTGTACGTGGGACCACTACCCCCAAACCAGACTACATTCTGGACTTCAACAGGCATATGGGCGGGGTTGATCTTTCAGATCAAGCTCTGAAGCCCTTGTCACGGCCTTTGGTCAGCGCTGTGACACTGTTGCCACACTTGCGGTTGCTCGCGGCAACGTGTTGCTGTGAGAGCATGCGGTGGCAGTGTCTTGGCCTTCTGGGTGATTGCCGTGACATGGTTGCCACGCATGCTGCTGCCGTTGGTAACATGTGGTTTAGTATGCTTGTGTGTGCACTTCCCCTTTAAGTTGTAGCCTCCCTCTGTCTGGTGCTGTAAGGGTTAACTCCCTGACTGAGTGTGGTCACTTGGCTTATATCTTTTGTGGTTTCCTGGCTGGAGTCAGTTGTACTTTAGCTGTTGTTGGTGCTGGAGCTCTGCTCCAGTCCAGGGTATTCCATCTGTCCATTGAGGGCCACCCTTGTGGTCATGAATGTTATCCCGGTGTCTCCTTCCCTTCCTGTCCCTATTTGTATGGCGTGGATTATGTTCAGGGTGTTTGTATGTCTAGTTTGGTGTTACATGTCTGGTGGTGTTTGGTGTCCAACATGTTTACTAGACATTCCCCTGTCTCATGTTTATTGCAGCTATAGGTGTTCTGGGTTCCTGTGTGGTTTTGTGGTGTGTGCTGTGTCCTTTAATGTTGGTGTGGACAGCATCACTAGTGGACGGGTTTCAGTCAGTGTGTCTGTGGCAGGTAAGTGTGTTATTGGTTTCACTTACCTGCCATCTCCTTATGCTGTATGTGTTCCCCTCTCCTTGCAGCCTGGCCTCAGATAGAGACTCCTGTTCCTCCATTACTAGGATGAACAGGTCGTCTCTTCCCTGCTCCTTGGTGAGGGATTACCAGGGTGACTTAGGGTCTCTAGGAATCCAGAGTATGAGTCGTCCTACCAAAGCATACGTGCTATTTAGATCTAGAGGCTAGACAAGAACATTCCTTCAATTTCAAGAGGTGGTGATAAAGGCCCTAATTCTTCCAAACCAAGCAATGGAGGGTCCCAGTACTTCTTCAAGTTACGGTGCCCGAGTTGTACCAGGGCAGCATTTCCCTGGTGTAGTCCCCCAAACAGCGAGAACGGGAAGGACCCAAAAAAGATGCAGGGTGTGTTCCAAAAGGGGGATAAAAAAAGACACCATTTACCATTGTGAAACCTGCCCTGAAAAACCTGGCCTATGCATCTAGGATTGTTTCAGAATCTACCCTCATCCATGGAGTATTAATTTAATTTCATCCATAATGTACCCTGTAGTTTTACCACCTTATATCTCTGATTTAGTCCGCATAGCTTACAGATCCACTTTTCACCAACCCCTACATATTAATTTCTGTGAAACACCTGTTAGATCAAATATGCCCTTTCTACAGCTTAAAATGTTTGTACGGGGGTGCACTTTCAAAAAAGAGGTCACTTCTTCGGGTTTTTAATATCTGTGGACCTCAGGAATTTTTTTAATGCGACATGGCACTTAAAATCCATTTCTGGCAAATCAAAGCTGCCAGCAAAATCCAAATTTTGCTGTTTGCCTGCTGTGCGCCCATACAGCAGGCTACAAGCACATATGGGGTGTTTCCTACATACTGGGGTGAATTTTCTCCTTTAACCCCTTGTGAAAGTAAAAAATTGGGGTCTGCTGGTAATTTTTAATTTTCACAAATGTGTGCTTTGAAAGCCTTTAACAAGTGTTTCTGCCTTCTGTGAGACAACTGTTTGCTGAAAAGTACCCTTTCCACCACTTAAAATCTTCATATGGGGGTGCTCTTTCCAAAATTAAGTCACTTCTTGGGGTTTTTAACCCCTTAAGGACCGGGCTCATTTTCACCTTAAGGACCACGCCATTTTTTGCAAATCTGACCAGTGTCACTTTATGTGGGAATAATTTTAAAACGCTTTTACTTATCCAGGCAATTCTGAGAATTTTTTCGACACATATTGTACTTCATGACACTAGTAAAATGGAGTAAAAAAAATACATTTTTATTTATAAATACCTCCAAAAATATTTATTAATTTACATTCCCCATATGTCTACTTCATGTTTGGATCATTTTGGGAATGGCATTTTTTTTTTAGAAGCAAATCTTCCAAAACCCATTTTTTAACCACTTAAGGACCACAGGTTTATACCCCCCTAAAGACCAGGCCCTTTTTTACAAATCGGCACTCCACAACTTTAGCGGTTTATTGCTCGGTCATGCAACTTACCACCCAAATGAATTTTACCTCCTTTTCTTCTCACTAATAGAGCTTTCATTTGGTGGTATTTCATTGCTGCTAACATTTTTACTTTTTTTGTTATTAATCGAAATTTAACGATTTTTTTTGCAAAAAAATGAAATTTTTCACTTTCAGTTGCAAAATTTTGCAAAAAAAAACGACATCCATATATAATTTTTTCTCTAAATTTATTGTTCTACATGTCTTTGATTAAAAAAAAATGTTTAGGTAAAGAAAAATGGTTTGGGTAAAAGTTATAGCGTTTACAAACTATGGTACAAAAATGTGAATTTCCGCTTTTTGAAGCAGCTCTGACTTTCTGAGCACCTGTCATGTTTCCTGAGGTTCTACAATGGCCAGACAGTACAAACACCCCACAAATGACCCCATTTCGGAAAGTAGACACCCTAAGGTATTCGCTGATGGGCATAGTGAGTTCATAGAACTTTTTATTTTTTGTCACAAGTTAGTGGAAAATGATGATTTTTTTTTTTTCTTACAAAGTCTCATATTCCACTAACTTGTGACAAAAAATAAAAATTTCTATGAACTCACTATGCCCATCAGCGAATACCTTGGGGTGTCTTCTTTCCAAAATGGGGTCACTTGTGGGGTAGTTATACTGCCCTGGCATTCTAGGGGCCCAAATGTGTGGTAAGTAGTTTGAAATCAAAATGTGTAAAAAATGACCGGTGAAATCCAAAAGGTGCTCTTTGGAATGTGGGCCCCTTTGCCCACCTAGGCTACAAAAAAGTGCCACACATGTGGTATCGCCGTACTCAGGACAAGTTGGGGAATGTGTTTTGGGGTGTCATTTTACATATACCCATGCTGGGTGAGAGAAATATCTTGGTCAAATGCCAACTTTGTATAAAAAAATGGGAAAAGTTGTCTTTTGCCAAGATATTTCTCTCACCCAGCATGGGTATATGTAAAATGACACCCCAAAACACATTCCCCAACTTCTCCGGAGTACGGAGATACCACATGTGTGACACTTTTTTGCAGCCTAGGTGGGCAAAGGGGCCCATATTCCAAAGAGCACCTTTCGGATTTCACCGGTCATTTTTTACACATTTTGATTTCAAACTTCTTACCACACATTTGGGCCCCTAGAATGCCAGGGCAGTATAACTACCCCACAAGTGACCCCATTTTGGAAAGAAGACACCCGCAGGTATTTCGTGATGGGCATAGTGAGTTCATGGAAGTTTTTATTTTTTGTCACAAGTTAGTGGAATATGAGACTTTGTAAGGGAAAAAAAAAATAAAAAATCATCATTTTCCGCTAACTTGTGACAAAAAATATAAAATTCTAGGAACTCGCCATGCCCCTCACGGAATACCTTGGGGTGTCTTCTTTTCTAAAATGGGGTCACTTGTGGGGTAGTTATACTGCCCTGGCATTTTCCAGGGGCCCTAATGTGTGGTAAGTAGGTAAATGACCTGTGAAATCCTAAAGGTGCTCTTTGGAATGTGGGCCCCTTTGCCCACCTAGGCTGCAAAAAAGTGTCACACATGTGGTATCGCCGTATTCAGGAGAAGTTGGGCAATGTGTTTTGGGGTGTCTTTTTACATATACTCATGCTGGGTGAGAGAAATATCTTGGCAAAAGACAACTTTTCCCATTTTTTTTATACAAAGTTGGCATTTGACCAAGATATTTATCTCACCCAGCATGGGTATATGTAAAATCACACCCCAAAACACATTGCCCAACTTCTCCTGAGTACGGCGATACCAGATGTGTGATACTTTTTTGCAGCCTAGATGCGCAAAGGGGCCCACATTCATTTTATGAGGGCATTTTTAGACATTTGGATCCAAGACTTCTTCTCACGCTTTAGGGCCCCTAAAATGCCAGGGCAGTATAAATACCCCACATGTGACCCCATTTTGGAAAGAAGACACCCCAAGGTATTCAATGAGGGGCATGGCGAGTTCATCAAATTATTTTTTTTTTGGCACAAGTTAGCGGAAATTGATTTTATTTATTTTTTTCTCACAAAGTCTCCCTTTCCTCTAACTTGGGACAAAAATTTCAATGTTTCATGGACTCAATATGCCCCTCACGGAATACCTGGGGGTGTCTTCTTTCCGAAATGGGGTCACATGTGGGGTATTTATACTGCCCTGGCATTCTAGGGGCCCTAAAGCGTGAGAAGAAGTCTGGAATAAAAATGTCTAAAAATTTTTACGCATTTGGATTCCGTGAGGGGTATGGTGAGTTCATGTGAGATTTAATTTTTTTACACAAGTTAGTGGAATATGAGACTTTGTAAGAAAAAAATTATAATTTCCGCTAACTTGGGCCAAAAAAATGTCTGAATGGAGCCTTACAGAGGGGTGATCAATGACAGGGGGGTGATCAATGACAGGGGGGTGATCAGGGAGTCTATATGGGGTGATCACCCCCCTGTCATTGATCACCCCCCTATAAGGCTCCATTCAGATGTCCGTATGTTTTTTGCGGATCCGATCCATGTATCCGTGGATCCGTAAAAATCATACGGACATCTGAATGCAGCCTGACAGGGTGGGTGATCAATGACGGGGGGGTGATCAATGACAGGGGGGTGATCAGGGGGTCTATATGGGGTGATCACCCCCCCTGGAAGGCTCCAGGGAGACGCCTGTATGTGTTTTGCGGATCCGATCCATCTATCAGTGGATCCGTAAAAATCATGCGGACGTCTGAATGGAGCTTTACAGGGGGGTGATCAATGACAGGGGGGTGATCAATGACAGGGGGGTGATCAGGGAGTCTATATGGGGTGATCACCACAGTCATTGATCACGCCCCTGTAAGGCTCCATTCAGACGTCCGTATGCGTTTTGCGGATCCGATCCATGTATCCGTGGATCAGTAAAAATCATACGGACATCTGAATGCAGCCTGACAGGGGGGGTGATCAATGACAGGGGGGGTGATCAATGACAGGGGGGTGATCAGGGAGTCTATATGGGGTGATCACCCCCCCTGGAAGGCTCCAGGGAGACGCCTGTATGTGTTTTGCGGATCCGATCCATCTATCAGTGGATCCGTAAAAATAATGTGGACGTCTGAATGGAGCTTTACAGGGGGGTGATCAATGACAGGGGGGTGATCAATGACAGGGGGGTGATCAGGGAGTCTATATGGGGTGATCACCACAGTCATTGATCATGCCCCTGTAAGGCTCCATTCAGACGTCCGTATGTGTTTTGCGGATCCGATCCATCTATCAGTGGATCCGTAAAAATCATGCGGACGTCTGAATGGAGCTTAACAGGGGGGGTGATCAATGACAGGGGGGTAATCAATGACAGGGGGTGATCAGGGAGTCTATATGGGGTGATCACCACAGTCATTGATCACGCCCCTGTAAGGCTCCATTCAGACATCCGTATGCGTTTTGCGGATCCGATCCATCTATCAGTGGATCCGTAAAAATCATGCGGACGTCTGAATGGAGCTTTACAGGGGGGTGATCAATGACAGGGGGGTGATCAGGGAGTCTATATGGGGTGATCACCACAGTCATTGATCACGCCCCTGTAAGGCTCCATTCAGACGTCCGTATGCGTTTTGCGGATCCGATCCATCTATCAGTGGATCCGTAAAAATCATGCGGACGTCTGAATGGAGATTTACAGGGGGGTGATCAATGACAGGGGGGTAATCAATGACAGGGGGGTGATCAGGGAGTCTATATGGGGTGATCAGTGATGATCAGGGGCTAATAAGGGGTTAATAAGTGTCTAATATACCTGTTAGGGGTTGAAAAAATCACATCTCCAGCCTGCCAGCGAACGATCGCCGCTGGCAGGCTGGAGATCCACTCTCTTACCTTCCGTTCCTGTGAGCGCGCGCGCCTGTGTGCGCGCGTTCACAGGAAATCTCGTCTCACGCGAGATGACGCCAATCGGCGTTAGCGTAGCCTGGGGGAGCCGCCGCGATGACGCCTTTCGGCGTTACATTTGCGGCAACTGGTTAAGGACCAGTTCAGATCTGTAGTCACTTTTTGAGGCTTACATAATAGAAACCACCCAAAAATGACCCCATTTTACAAACTATACCCGTCAAGGTATTCAAAACTTTTTTTACAAACCTTGTTAACCCTTTAGGTGTTCCACAAGAGTTATTAGCAAATAGAGATGAAGTTTCAGAATTTCTATTTTTTGGCAAATTTAAAATTTTAATCAATTTTTTTCAAGTAACAAAGCAAGGGTTAACAGCCAAACAAAACTCAATATTTATTGCCATGATTCTGTAGTTTATAGAAACTCCCCATATGTGGTCGTAAAATATTGTACGGGAACGCGGCAGGGCGCAGAAAGAAAAGAATGCCATACGTTTTTTGGAAGGCAGATTTTGCTGGACTGGTTTTTTGACAACATGTCCCATTTGAAGCCCCCCTGATGCACCCCTAGAGTGGAAACTCCATAAAAGTGACCCCACTTTGGAAACTACACCCCTAAAGGTTTACAGAACTGATTTTAAAAACTTTATTAACCCTTTAGGTGTTCCACAAGAATGAATGGCAAATAGAGATAACATTTCAAAATTTCACTTTTTTGGCAGATTTTCCATTTTAATATTTTTTTTCCAGTTACAAAGCAGGGGTTAACAGCCAAACAAAACTCAATATTTATGGCCTTGATTCTGTAGTTTACAGAAACACCCTATATGTAAACTGCTGTACGGGCACACGGCATTGTGCAGAAGGAAAACAAGAATTTTTTTTAGAAAGCAGATTTCACTGGAATAATTTTAAGCTGCCATGTCCCAATTGAAGCCCCCTTCTGATGCACCCCTAGAATAGAACACCTCATATGTGGTCGCAAACTGCTGTACGGGCACACGGCAGGGCGCAGAAGGAAAGAAATGCCATACGGTTTTTGGAAGGCAAATTTTGCTGGGCTGTTTTTTTGACACCATGTCCTATTTGAAGCCCCCTAATGCACCCCTAGAGTAGAAACTCCAAGAAAGTGACCCCATTTTGCAAACTACGGGATAGGGTGGCAGTTTTGTTGGTACTATTTTAGGGTACATATAATTTTTGGTTGCTCTATATTACACTTTTTCTGAGGCAAGGTAACAAGAAATAGCTGTTTTGGCACCGTTTTTATTTTTTGTTATTTACAACATTCATCTGACAGGTTAGATCATGTGGTACTTTTATAGAGCAGGTTTTCACGGACGCGACATTACCAAATATGACAACTTTTTTTGGTTGTTTCAGTTTTACATAACAAAGCATTTAAAAATTATATATACAGTACAGACCAAAAGTTTAGACACACCTTCTCATTCAAAGAGTTTTCTTTATTTTCATGACCTATGAAAATTGTAGATTCACACTGAAGGCATCAAAACTATGAATTAATACATGTAGAATTATATACATAACAAACAAGTGTGAAACAACTGAAAATATGTCATATTCTAGGTTCTTCAAAGTAGCCACCTTTTGCTTTGATTACTGCTTTGCACACTCTTGGCATTCTCTTAATGAGCTTTAAGAGGTAGTCCCCTGAAATGGTCTTCACTTCACAGGTGTGCCCTGTCAGGTTTAATAAGTGGGATTTCTTGCCTTATAAATGGGGTTGGGACCATCAGTTGCGTTGAGGAGAAGTCAGGTGGATACACAGCTGATAGTCCTACTGAATAGACTGTTAGAATTTGTATTATGGCAAGAAAAAAGCAGCTAAGTAAAGAAAAACGAGTGGCCATCATTACTTTAAGAATGAAGGTCAGTCAGTCAGCCGAAAAATTGGGAAAACTTTGAAAGTAAGGGCTATTTGACCATGAAGGAGAGTGATGGGGTGCTGCGCCAGATGACCTGGCCTCCACAGTCACCGCACCTGAACCCAATCGAGATGGTTTGGGGTGAGCTGGACCGCAGAGTAAAGGCAAAAGGGCCAACAAGTGCTAAGCATCTCTGGGAACTCATTCAAGACCATTTCAGGGGACTACCTCTTGAAGCTCATCTAGAGATTGCCAAGAGTGTGCAAAGCAGTAATCAAAGCAAAAGGTGGCTACTTTGAAGAACCTAGAATATGACATATTTTCAGTTGTTTCACACTTGTTTGTTATGTATATAATTCCACATGTGTTAATTCATAGTTTTGATGTCTTCATAGTCATGAAAATAAAGAAAACTCTTTGAATGAGAAGGTGTGTCCAAACTTTTGGTCTGTACTGTATATTCTTTAGTGTCTCCACATTCTGAAAGCCATAGTTTTCTTTATTTTTTTGGGTGACTGTCTTGCGTAGGGGCTAATTTTTTTCGGGATGAGATGAGATTGGCACTCTTTTGGGGTGCGTAAGACTTTTTGATTGCTTGCTATTACACTTTTTGTGATGTAAGGTGAGCAAAAATGGCTTTTTATACACAGTTATTTTTTTACAGTATTCACCTGAGGGGTTAGGTCATGTGATATTTTTATAGAGCAGGTTATTACGGATGCGGTGTTACCTAATATGTCTGCTTGGTTTATTTATGTAAGTTTTACACAATGATTTCATTTTTGAAACAAAAAAAGTCATGTTTTAGTGTCTCCATATTTTGAGAGCCATAGTTTTTTCAGTTTTTGGGCGATTATCTTGGGTAGGGTATGATTTTTGTGGGATGAGATGACAGTTTGATTGGCACTATTTTGGGGTGCGTATGACTTTTTGATCGCTTGCTCTTTATTACACTTTTTTTGATGTAAGGTGAGAAAAAATTGCTTTTTTTACACCTTTTTTTTTTTTTTTTTTTACGGTGTTCACCTGAGGGGTTAGGTCTTGTGATATTTTTATAGAGACGGTTCTTACGAATGCGGCTATACCTAATATGTATACTTTTTTTTATTCATGTAAGTTTTACACAATGATTTCATTTTTGAAACAAAAAAGTCATGTTTTAGTTTCTCCATAGTCCGCATCTGTGGCTCCGTTCCGCTGCCCCGTTAAAAAAATATAACATGTTCTATTCTTGCCCGCGCTTTGCGGACAAGAATAGGCATTTATATTGCCGGCGCCCGTTCCGCAATTGCGGAAGGCAACACGGATGGCTTCCATTTTTTGCGGATTCACGGTTTTCGGACCGCAAAAAACAGCACGGTCGTGTGCATGAGGCCATATTCAGTTATTAAACAAACACCCCTTTGGGGAATTTTTTTTTTTCTTTTGCAGCCTTTGCTGCATATGTCATTGTGAGATACAGCCTTTACATATTTGGGTTATATTCAGATATTTGAAATACCGCCATTTTGTGCACAAATCTTTAATTGCGGCCTAGTGTGGGTCAGGCTGTGTGAGATACACCCTTTATATACAGGGGTTATATTCAGTTATTTGAAATACAGCCATTTTGGGAACAAATCTTTAATTGCGGCCTAGTGTGTGTCCCGGCATGTGAGATACACCCTTTAAATACAGGGCTTCTATTCAAGTATTTGAAATACAGCCATTTTGGGCAAACAAATTTAATTGAGGCCTAGTCTGGTTCAGGGCGTGTGAGATACACCCTGTACATACTGTCGTTCTATTCTACTATTAATTAAACACCCATTTAGGGCAAGATCCTAAATTAGAGAAATATGAGGAGAGCGTCAAATAAGGGACGTGGCCCATGTCGTGGTGCTGCTGGTGGAGCTCCTGTTGCAGGGAGAGGACGTGCCAGCTACACGCACAAGTGAAACCCCTTCCTCAGGTGCGAGTAGGCGACAGAACCTGCAGCGTTATTTGGTCGGGCCTAATGAGGCTCTACGAATGGTGAGGCCTGAACAAGTACAGGCGATAGTAGATTGGGTTGCTGACAGTGGCTCCAGTTCATTCACATTGTCTCCTAACCAGTCTCCTGCTTAAAGATCACAGTTGGCACCTGCAGCCAATGTCCATCAGTCTTTCACCTCACCCCCTTGCAAATCAGCCAAGCAGTCTGAGCCCCAAGTCATGCAGCAGTCTCTTCTGCTTTTTGATGACTCTGTTAGCAGGGTTTCCCTTTGCCATCCACCTAGCCCTGCCCCAGAAGTTGAAGAGATTGAGTGCACCGATGCCCAACCACTTATCTTTCAAGATCAGTACATGGGAGGACCATCTCAGGACATCTCGGATGATGACGAAACACAGGTGCCAACTGATGGGGCTTTTGAAAGTGTGCAGACCGACAAGGAGCGCAGGGGTGAAGACTGGGTGGAAGATGATGTGGAGGACGATGAGGTCCTTGACCCCACATGGAATCAAGGTCATGCGAGTGACCTATCTAGTTCGAAGGAAGAGACGGTGGTCGCACAGAGCCACCAGCACAGCAGAAGAGGGAGCAGGGTGCAAAAGCGGTGCGGCCATCCTCTGGACAGTACGCCTGCTACTGCCTACTGCAGCAAGGGACCAAGCACACCAAAGCCAGCTCCAAGGAGTTCCCGTTCCCTGGCGTGGCAGTTCTTCAGACAATGTGCTGACGACAAGACACGAGTGGTTTGTACGCTGTGCAATCAGAGCCTGAAGTGAGGCATAAATGTTCTCAACCTGAGCACAACCTGCATGACCAGGCATTTAAGTGCTAAGCACGAGCTGCAGTGTAGTAGACACCACAAAAACCAAGAAAGGTCTCTGGCTCCTCCTGCTTCCTCTTCTGCTGCAGTCGCGGCCTCTTCATCCACCTCTGGAGTGACAGTGCCACCTGCCACCCCGCAAACTGAGGATCTTCCAGCAACACCACCACCTGGGTCACCAAGCATCTCCACATTGTCCCACAGAAGCGTTTAGCTCTCCATCTCCCAAACACTGGAGAGGAAGAGGAAGTACCCGCCTACCCACCCGCGATTCCTAGCCCTGAATGCCAGCATTTCTAAATTACTGGCCTTTGAAATGCTGTCATTCCGTCTGGTGGAGACGGATAGTTTTAAAAGGCCTTATGGCGGTGGCTGTCCCACAGTATGTCGTGCCCAGCCGCCACTACTTTTCCAGAAGAGCCATCCCTTCCCTGCACAACCAAGTAGGGGACAAAATCAGGTGTGCACCGTGCAACGCCATCTTTGGCAAGGTGCACCTGATTACGGATATGTGGACCAGTAAGCACGATCAGGGACGATATATCTCACACTGGGTAAATGCAGTGGCGGCTGGGCCTGAGGCGGATAGCAGTATGGCGCTTGTCATTCCACCACCGAGGATCGCATGGCCCTTCAAGTTTGCTTCCTGTTGCTTCCTCCTCCTACTCCGCTTCCTCATCCTCCACAGACTCCTCATCCGGTCAGTGTAACACCTTCACTACCAACTTCTGCACAGCCAGGGGTAAACGACAGCAGGCAGTTTTAAAACTTATCTGTTTGGGAGACAAACCCCACACCACGCAGAAGCTGTGGACGGGCCTTGGACAACAGACCGATGAGTGGTTTGTGCCAGTCAGCCTCAAGCCCGGCCTGGTGGCGTGCGATAATGGGCGAAATCTCGTAGCAGCTCTGGGACTAGCCGGTTTGAAGCACATCCCTTGCCTGGCGCATGTGCTGAATTTGGTGGTGCAGAGATTCCTTAAAAATTTCCTCGATATGTCAGAGCTGCTGCATAAAGTGCGGGCCGTCTGTGTGCGCTTTCGGCATTCTCACCCTGCTGCTGCTCGCCTGTCAGCGCTGCACCGTAACTTCGGCCTTCCCGCTCACCGCTTCATATGCGACGTGCCCACAAGTTGGAACTCCCCCTTGCACATGCTGGACAGACTGTGCAAGCAGCAGCAGGTGATAGTGGAGTTTCAGCTGTAGCATGCACGGGTGAGTCGCTCGGCGGAACAGCACTACTTCACCACCAATGACTGGGCCTCCATGCGAGACCTGTGTTCCTTGGTGCGCTGTTTTGAGTACTCCACCAACATGGCCAGTTCCGATAACGCCGTTTTCAGCGTAACTATGCCACTTCTATGCCTCCTTGAAAAAACGCTGCTGGCGTATGATGGAAGAGGATGTGGCACAGGAGGAGGAGGAAAAGGGATCATTTCGTAGGGTTTCCGGCCAGTCATTCACAAGTGGCTCTCAGGGTGGGTTCCTGCACCCATTAACGCCAGGTACACAATTGTCCAGCCAGGGCACAGTTCTGGAGGATGACAAGGTGGAGGATGATGAGATGAAGGAGGAGGAACCATGTTCACAGCAGGGTGGCACCCAAACCAGCTCATTGCCATCACTGGTGTGTGGCAGGGGGGATACAGAGGACACAGACGATACACCTCCCACAGAGGACAGCTTTTCGTTGCCTCTGGGCAGCCTGGCACACATGAGCGATTACACTCTGCAGTGTCTCCGCAACGACTGCCGAGTTGCCTACATTATAACTTGTGTTGATTACTGGGTGGCCACGCTGCTGGATCCCCGTTACAAGGACAACTTACCATCCTTATTTCCCTCACTGGAGCATGATCGGAAGATGCGCGAGTACAAGCGCACGCTGGTAGACGCGCTGCTGGTGGCATTCCCACCTGACAGCGGGGGCACAGTGGAAGCACAAGGCGAAAGCAGAGGAGGAGGAAGGTCGCCAATGCAGCTGGGGCACCGCCAGCACCTCAGAAGGTAGGGTGAGCATGGCCTAAATGTGGAAAAGCTTTGTCAGCACGCCACAACAACCAGCACCACCAGCTGATATGGAACGTCTTAGCAGGAGGCAGCATTTCACCAACATGGTGGAGCAGTATGTGTGCACACGCCTACACATACTGAATGACGGGTCTGCCCCCTTCAACTTCTGGGTCTCCAAATTGGGCACATGGCCTGAGCTTGCCCTTTACGCCTTGGAGGGGCTGGCCTGCCCTGCAGCCAGTGTATTATCTGAACATGTGTTTAGCACGGCAGGGGGCGTCATCACAGACAAGCGCAGCCACCTGTCCACAGCCAATGTGGACAAGTTCACATTCATTAAAATGAACCAGGCATGGATCTCATAGGACTTGTCCATACCTTGTGCAGAATAGACATGTATACTGGCACTAAGCAGCCATTGTTATACTGCAGCACAATTGCTCATTCTTGTATTTTGGATATTTCACAAATTGGAGTGTACCCTAATTTAAAAAAAATTAAATTAAAACCAAAAGCCTGTGATGGCTACCTCGTCCTCCTCCACCGCCGCTTCCATTTGCACTGCTATGTCCACCGCCTCCTCAAACTCCTACTCCATATGGAACTCCACCTCATGAATCCATTTTTTAATTTTTTTATTTGTACGTATTTTATTTTATGTCATTTTACTACTTTGTCAGTTACATTTTCTGGTGAAATTCACCAATTTTTGGGTGTGATGTACCACTGCTATACCTAGTACACAGGTAAAGAAAATAAATAAATTGTCATTTACATTTTCTGATGAAATTCACCAATTTTTGGGTGTGATGTACCACTGCTATACCTAGTAGACAGATAAAAAAAATAAAAAAATTGTCATTTACATTTTCGAGTTAAATTCACAAATTTTTTGGTGTAATATACCCCTCCACTACCTAGTTGACAGCTTAATAAATTTCAATAATTGTTCTTTTACATTTTCGGGTGACAATAAACAATTTTTTTCTGTCATAGACCCCTGCTCTACCAAGTAGACAGGTTAATAAATTTCTGTAATTTTTCTATTACATTCTTGGGTTGACATTATACAATTTTAGACAGGAATAAAACCCTGCTCTGCATAAGTGATATGGAATAAAATTTCAGACATTTTTTCTTTAAATGATGGGCGCCACCTTCTTGGATTAAATGTTTAAATTTTAACAAGTTGTACCACATTTGCGCTTCAATAATTTGTCCTACATTTCCGCTTTACTCCTTTGGCCCACATTTGCGCCTCAATAACTTTTCCCATATTTCCGCTTTACTCTTTTGGCCCACATTTGGACTTCTGTAATTTGTCCCACATTTGCGCCTCAATAACTTTTCCCATATTTCTGCTTTACTTTTTTGGCCCACATTTGGGCTTCTGTAATTTGTCCCACATTTGCACTTTAACAGCTTTTCCCACATTTCTGCTTGATTCCCAAAATGTTTTATTTATTTATCTCACTTAAATTTGGTCTCTTTTTCTCACACTCCCTCTCTGGCATGGAACCCTGATTCCCCGCCAACCGTGATCACCATGGTAGGCGCATAAAAAAGCATTGAAAGTTGATAGAGCAGATATCAAATTGGATCGTGAACATCACAGGGACGTGCGACATGTTGAGGCAGTAAGTGTGCACGCGCCTACACGAACTGACTGACAGGGGTGAACCCCTGCAACTTCTGGGTCTCCAAATTGGGCACATGGCCTGAGCTTGACCATTACCCCTTGGAGGTGCTGGCCTGCCCTGCAGCCAGTGTATTGTCTGAACATGTGTTTAGCACGACTGGAGGGGGTTATCACAGGTTATATTTCGCAATGTTTTGGAGTGTACCCTAATTTAAAAAAAATAAAAATTATTTTAAAAGCAAAAAGCAGTGTAGGCTACCTCCTCCACCTCCGCTTCCACCTACACCGCCACATCCACGCCTCCTCAACCTCCTACCCCATATGGACCTTGTCCTCCTAGATCAAGATTTTTTTATTTATTTTTTACGTATTTTATGTTATTTAAGTCATTTCCCTATCCACATTTGTTTGCAGAGCACTTGCCATGCTCTTAACCAAATTTCGATGCCATTTGAAGCCCTCTAGCCCTTTCCATGACTTTTTTACAGCCATTTTACTGCTCAAAAGTTTGGGTCCCCATTGAATTCAATGGGGTTCGGGTTCGGGGTCAAGTTAGGGTCAAGGACATCCAGGTGTCCGCTCAACTCTATCTGAGAGCCATAGCTTTTTTTAGTTTTTGGGCGATTATCTTGGGTAGGGTATGATTTTTGCGGGATGAGATGACTGTATGTTTTTTATTTTATAAATTCTTTATTTTCAAGATTTTTTCATCGAAAATGAACAAACAATGGTCAATTGGTCAGAGATTATAGGTATACATTGAGGATGTCACAGATCATAGATATATCAAGTAACAGATGGAAGACGCGCTGTCTATAGTCCATGTCCAGTAACTCATGGCGCGGTAGAGCCACCGTCTTCTGAGTGGCAGCGAAAGCTATGAGATGTTTTACAAAATAAAACATGACACTTCAGGGAAGACAATGACTGCCTAGAATATATACAATTTATGTATAACACAAAGGAAAAGGAAAAAGATAAAAGAGATAAAGAAGGGGGGGAAGAGAAGAAGAAAAAGAGAGATGACTGTATGTTTGGCACTCTTTTAGGGTGCGTAAGACTTGCTTGCTATTACACTTTTTGTGATGTAATGTGACCAAAAATGCCTTTTTTACATGTTTTTTTTTTTTTTTACGGTGTTTACCTGAGAGGTTAGGTCATGTGATATTTTTATAGAGCAGGTTCTTACGGACGCGGCATTACCTAATATGTCTGCTATTTTTTATTTCTGTAAATTATTTTTTCGGGTGTTCACCTGAGGGGTTAGGTCATGTGATATTTTTATAGAGCAGGTTCTTACGGACGCGGCAATACCTAAGGCTTGTTTCAAGGCTCTCACAAGCGGCCCAAAACGGATAAGTTCAGCCCCAATGCATTCTGAATGGATAAGGATCCATTCAGAATGCATCAGTTTGTCTCCGTTTAGCCTCCATTCCGCTCTGGAGGCGGACATCAAAACGCTGCTTGCAGCGTTTTGATGTCCGTCTAACGAAACTGAGCCAAACGGATCCGTCCTGACTTACAATGTAAGTCAATGGGGACGGATCAGTTTTTACTGACACAATTTGGTGCAATTGAAAACGGATCCGCCTCCCATTGACTTCAATGTTAGTCAAAACGGACCCGTTCTGAACGGATACAAGCGTTTGCATTATAGGTGCGGATCCATCTGTGCAGATACCAGACGGATCTGCACCTAAACGCAGGTGTGAAAGTAGCCTAATATGTATGCTTTTAATTTACTTAAGTTTTACACAATAACAGCTTATTTAAAACAAAAAAAAAATCTGTTTTAGTGTCTCCATATTCTGAGCCATAGTTTTTTCTTATTTTTTCGGCAATTGTCTTAGGTAGGGGCTCATTTTTTGCGGGATGAGGTGAAAGTTAGATTGGTACTATTTTGGCAGGCATAAGCCTTTTTGATCGCTTGCTGTTGTACTTTTAGTGATGTAAGGTGACATAAAAATGGTTTATTTAGCACAGTTTTTATTTTTTATTTCTTACGGTGTTCATTTGAGAAGTTAGGTCATGTAATATGTTCATAGAGCCAGTCGATACAGACGCTGCAATACCTAATATGTCTACTTTTCTTTCTTTCTCTATTTTTTACCTATTTATTTTTACTTTACTTGGGTAAAATTAATTTTTTATTTTCTTTTTTACTTGAAACTTTTAATTTTTTGGCGGGAAAACTTTATTTTTTCAACTTTTTTTCACTTTATTCTTTGTCCCACTTTGGGACTTCAACTTTTGGGGGTCTGGTCCCCTTTACAATGCATTCCAATATTTCTGTATTGGAATGCATTGGCTGTATGAGTAATACTGTGTGTATTACTCATGCAGCTTCCTGCCTGTGAGATCCAGGGGGCTGGATCTCACAGGCTCTTCACCGGAAGGCAGCACCGATGCCTAAGGAAGGCATCGTGCTGCCTTCCATGCCATCGGTTCCCCATTACAGCAGCACGGGGACCCGCCGGAATAAACCGTAAACACTGCAAACCGCAGGTCTGAATTGACCTACGGTTTGCAGCGATCGCCGATACAGGGGGGGGGTCACAGGACCCCCCTCGGCATTTTTTTCACAGGGTGATTTCAGCAGGCACTCTGTTGCGATCACCACCCGCCGCGCGCGGTGATCGGAAATACACAGGATGTACAGGTACGCCTGATTACTGCTTTGCACACTCTTGGCATTCTCTTGATGAGCTTCAAGAGGTAGTCCCCTGAAATGGTCTTCCAACAGTCTTGAAGGAGTTCTCAGAGATGCTTAGCACTTGTTGGCCCTTTTGCCTTCACTCTGCGGTCCAGCTCACCCCAAACCATCTCGATTGGGTTCAGGTGCGGTGACTGTGGAGGCCAGGTCATCTGGTGCAGCACCCCATCACTCTCCTTCATGGTCAAATAGCCCTTACTTTCAAAGTTTTCCCAATTTTTCGGCTGACTGACTGACCTTCATTTCTTAAAGTAATGATGGCCACTCGTTTTTCTTTACTTAGCTGCTATTTTCTTGCCATAATACAAATTCTAACAGTCTATTCAGTAGGACTATCAGTTGTGTATCCACCTGACTTATCCTCAACGCAACTGATGGTCCCAACCCCATTTATAAGGCAAGAAATCCCACTTATTAAACCTGACAGGGCACACCTGTGAAGTGAAAACCATTTCAGGGGACTACCTCTTGAAGCTCATCAAGAGAATGCCAAGAGTGTGCAAAGCAGTAATCAAAGCAAAAGGTGGCTACTTTGAAGAACCTAGAATATGACATATTTTCAGTTGTTTCACACTTGTTTGTTACGTATATAATTCCACATGTGTTAATTCATAGTTTTGATGCCTTCAGTGTGAATCTACAATTTTCATAGTCATGAAAATAAAGAAAACTCTTTGAATGAGAAGGTGTGTCCAAACTTTTGGTCTGTACTGTGTATATATATATATATATATATATATATATATATATATACACACAATGCACAACTACCTCTAGCAAAAGATTTCTATACTGCAGTAATAATCCAAATAATAACACACACCGTGCACCGCTCACACCAGCCAATTTAGGACACACCGACCAATTTAGGACACAACGTTTCAAATGCCGCCTGCACCACCCACACCTGCACACCAGCAAGCAGGTTGGAGCGTCACCATTTCTGTTCTTCAGTCCCAGCCACCATTTCTGTTCTTTAGTCTCAGCTTCCATTTCTGTTCGTGAGTCCCAGCCGCCATTTCTGATTGTCAGTCCCAGCCGCCATTTCTGTTAGTCAGTCATAGCACTGTCAGCCATCAGCACTGTCAGCCATATAGAGAGGCACCAGTCAGTGCCAGCAGCCCCAGCCACCAGCCACAGTAAGCAGTCTGAACCACCAGTGGCTACCAGCTGTCTCAGCACCAGCAGTCAGTGCCAGTCATACAGCCACAGCCACCGGCCCACCAGTCGCAGTATCAGCCATCAGTCAGTGCCAGCCATGTCAACCATACCCACAGGATTGATATAGGTGAGCTGGATAATATCATTTTCTATGTCAACCATCAGTCAGTGCCACCAGCCACAGCCACCAGTCTCAGCCACCAGTTAGTGCCAGCAGTCTCAGCTACAGCCAGCACACAGTGCCAGCAGTCTCAGTCACAGCCAGCGCTCAGTGCCAGCAGTCTCGGCCACAAGCCGCAGCCAGCAGTTTCAGCAACAGCCACCAGTCAGTGCCAGCACTCTCAGCCACAGCCACCAGTCAGTGCCAGCAGTCTCAGCCACCAGCCAAAGCCACCAGTCTCAGCCACCAGTCAGTGCCAGCATTTTCAGCTACAGCCAGCACTCAGTGCCAGCAGTCTAAGCCACAAGCCACAGCCAGCAGTCTCCGCTACAGCCACCAGTCAGTGCCAGTAGTTTCAGCCACAGTCAGCAGTCTCAGCCACAGCCACCAGTCAGTGCCATCAGTCCCAGCCACTAGTTTCAGTCACCAGTCAGTGTGGTCAAGTTCCCTTGCCATTTAATATAGACTGTTCCTACTAATATTTATGCACTACTGTTCTAACGCCCGTTATTGTAACGGGCTTAATGTCTAGTATATAAATATATATATATATATATATATATATATACGTCAAAACAAGAAGTAACAGAGATACTAGCGCTGCCGTCTATTGGGGAGGGGGGGGATTAAAAGGATCACCCGCACTGCCAAGGGATTACAGTGGGGCGTGTCGCTGCTGGGTTCTAATACAGGGATAATTGCCCAAAAAAAAAAGGAAAAATAGGAAAACCTAATGGAAACAAAAAGGAGATAGAACCCGCGCTGACTAAGTGGCGAAGTAAGACACTATTGTTTAGTATGTCTGGTAAAGGTTGAAGATATATGCTGTCCACTGGAGTAATACAAACAAATGACACCCAATTCTCTCCTGAGGTGTCTATAAACAACGTTCAAAGTCCAAATGAATAAAGTCACAAAGCGTGTATAAAGCAAAGCCTGCAGGTACTTACTGCTCAGCGATCTTGAGGATGGATCTTGTACGTGCGGCTAGATGCTTCTCCCGCTTGACGCAATGCTTCTGCTTGAATTATTCTCTTAAACACTATATATATATATACACTCACCTAAAGAATTATTAGGAACACCATACTAATACGGTGTTGGACCCCCTTTTGCCTTCAGAACTGCCTTAATTCTACATGGCATTGATTCAACAAGGTGCTGATAGCATTCTTTAGAAATGTTGGCCCATATTGATAGGATAGCATCTTGCAGTTGATGGAGATTTGAGGGATGCACATCCAGGGCACGAAGCTCCCGTTCCACCACATCCCAAAGATGCTCTATTGGGTTGAGATCTGGTGACTGTGGGGGCCATTTTAGAACAGTGAACTCATGTTCAAGAAACCAATTTGCAATGATTTGAGCTTTGTGACATGGTGCATTATCCTGCTGGAAGTAGCCATCAGAGGATGGATATATGTTCTCATTCTGTTTACGCCAAATTCGGACTCTACCATTTGAATGTCTCAACAGAAATCGAGACTCATCAGACCAGGCAACATTTTTCCAGTCTTCAACAGTCCAATTTTGGTGAGCTCGTGCAAATTGTAGCACCTTTTTCCTATTTGTAGTGGAGATGAGTGGTACCCGGTGGGGTCTTCTGCTGTTGTAGCCCATCCGCCTCAAGGTTGTGCGTGTTGTGGCTTCACAAATGCTTTGCTGCAAACCTCGGTTGTAACGAGTGGTTATTTCAGTCAACGTTGATCTTCTATCAGCTTGAATCAGTCGGCCCATTCTCCTCTGACCTCTAGCATCCACAAGGCATTTTTGCCCACAGGACTGCCGCATACTGGATGTTTTTCCCTTTTCACACCATTCTTTTTAAACCCTAGAAATGGTTGTGCGTGAAAATCCCAGTAACTGAGCAGATTGTGAAATACTCAGACCAGCCCGTCTGGCACCAACAACCGTGCCACGCTCAAAATTGCTTAAATTGCTTAAATTACCTTTCTTTCCCATTCTGACATTCAGTTTGGAGTTCAGGAGATTGTCTTGACCAGGACCACACCCCTAAATGCATTGAAGCAACTGCCATGTGATTGATTGACTAGATAATTGCATTAATGAGAAATAGAACAGGTGTTCCTAATAGTTCTTTAGGTGAGTGTATATTAGCAGAAAGGTATATTTCATTGCGTGTGTCCTTAAAAGATATTGACAGTATCCACTATAACACTGACATCTAAGCTGCAGTAAGCTGCAGAATCAGGGTAGTAAATATTGAGGTTTGCTTGGATGTGAACCCTTGCTGCCCTTACAGGAAAACAGATAAAAATGTAAAATCTGCCAGAAAGTGAAATTTTGCCTCCATTTTCCTGTAATTCTTGTATAACATATAATGGGTTAACAACATTTTTAAAGTCAGTTTTCAATAACTTGAAGGGTGTTGTTTATAAAAAGAGGGTCATTTATTGGTGGTTTCTACTAAGTAGGCCGCACAAAATAACTCAATTGCTCTTTAAAAAAGTGTATTTGGGAAATTTCCTTAAAAATTAGCTTCTAAAAGTCTAACCCTTGTAACGTCCTAAAAATATAAAATGACATTCACAAAAAGATAAAGTAGACATATGGTGAATGTCAATTAATAACTATTTTATGAGGTATCAATTCACTAACCATCTTAAATTCAAATTTAGAAAATAGCAATTTTTTCAAAAGTTTCCATAAATTGTGGATTTTTTTTAATAAAGGTAAAACATATTGACTCAAATTTACCTTTTACACAGGGTACAATGTGTCATGAGAAACCTATATCAGAATCTCTTGGATAAGAAATAGCATTCCAAACTTATTACCGCATAAAGTAACACATCAGAGTTACAAAATCTATTTTATGAAGCACTTTCTGTTTCTGTATCCAACCAAACCCATGATGCACTTTTCCTTTCTCTGCCACAGCTCCAGCACCTCCCCTAACAAACCTCAGCTATCACTGCCCCACACATGTATATAATATCACAGGAAATAACGAAAGATTGGAGAAATAAAAAATAAAAAAATTAAAAAAGGATTTTTTACAATTTTCTTGGGAATTGAAGACTAGAGATGGCCTTGCGGTTGTGGTCATTTTGCGGCAAACTTTGCTCGTTCGCGATTCGCCAAACATGCAAACATATGGCAATATTCGTACACGCCATATTTATTTGCATAGCGCCAAACTTTGACCCATGACACATCCATCAGGTGGGACAGGACAGCCAATTGAGACGTTTCAGCACATGGCCATTTTACATTATGTGTTTTGCCAGTGTAGGGAGAGGTTGCATGTTGGAGCAGGGACAGTTAATGACACCAAACGCTAGCTAATAGGGCCACAAAAGTCCTTTTAAGGACTGGTATAGGTGTGCTATCGATAGGTGTGATATAGAGGGGTGTGATATACTTATAATATACTTTCTAACATAGAAATTATATTATAGTGTATTTGTATTGTGCAGCAGTTGTGTGCGGTTCTGCTGCGATACCGCAACTAGATAGAGGGACAAACACTATTGGAATAACTAATTGCAACGGGTGTGATATACCTCTTGCCCCCAAAAAAAACTGCTTGAGGGCAACGATATACCTTTTTCCATAAAATCTTGATTGAGGGGTGCTATATACCTGTTTCCGCCAAATACTGAATGAGGGGTGCTATATACCATATTCCGCCAAATACTGATTAAGGGGTGCTGTATACCTGTTTCTGCCAAATACTGATTGAGGGGTGCCATATACCATCTTCCACAAAATACTTAATGAGGGGTGCTATTGCTATATACCTTCTTCAACCAAATACTGATTGAGGGCTGCTATACCTGTTTCCGGCAAATACTGATTGAGGGGTGCCATATACCTTCTTCCACAAAATCCTTATTGAGGGGGTGCTATATGCCTGCTTCTGCCAAATACTGATTGAGGGGTACTATATACCAGTTTCCGCCAAAGTACTGATTGAGGGGTGCTATATACCTTCTTCCACAAAATACTGATTGAGGGGAGCTATTGCTATATACCTTCTTCCACAAAATACTGATTGAGGGCTGTGATACCCCTGCTTCCACAAAATACTGATTGAGGGGTGCCATATACCTGTTTCCGCCAAATACTGATTGAGGGGTGTCATATACCTTCTTCCACAAAATCCTGATTGAGGGGTGCTATATACCTGTTTCTGCCAAATACTGATTGAGGGATGCTATTTACCAGTTTCCGCCAAATGCTGATTGAGGGGTGCTATATACCTTCTTCAACCAAATATTTATTGAGGGGTGCTATTAATATACACCTTCTTCCACCAAATACTGATTGAGGGCTGTGATATAACTTCTTCCACAAAATACTTATTGAGGGGTGCTATATACCAGTTTCCGACAAATACTGATTGAGGGGTGCTATATACCTATTTCCGCCTAATACTGATAGAGGGTTGCTATATATGTGTTTCCACCAAATACTGATTGAGGGGTGCCATATACCTTCTTCCACAAAATACTGATTGAGGGGTGCCATATACCTGTTTGCGCCAAATACTGATAGAGGGTTGCTATATACCTGTTTCCACCAAATACTGATTGAGGGGTGTCATATACCTTCTTCCACAAAATACTGACTGAGGGGTGCAATTACTATATATCTTTTTCCACAAAATACTGATTGAGGGCTGTGATATACCTTCTTCTACAAATACTGCTCTTCTCTATGGACTGTGAGGCGGTGACAGGAGTAATCTATAAGGAGAGATATGTGTCACCCAGAATGTTGCAGGAAGCATTCTAAAGAGGCTTGCTTGCCAGGAATGTGCCACCAAGGTGCCCGGCCTTGGTGGAGTAAAAGCCCTAGTGTAGCTGTCCACTAAGCTGGCAAACACAGAAAATTGTTATAATAGCTGGGTCCAGCTAGTTCGGGGCGGGCTTTTACTGGGAACAGGCAATGTGCTGGGTGGGTGCCTGTTTCCCAGGTTCCAGTCTGGGACTTGCAGCATGCTCACGTCCAGGGATCCTATTTAATCCTGCTTCTGGATCTTGGGTGTGTCTCAGTCTGGAGGAAAGGTAGACAGTGTGAAGTAACACTGTTAGAGTGTGCTACGACTGCTTGACCCAGCTGCGATACGGATGTACTGGCTGTACTTTTGATGAAAAAGCCAAAATAAAGAGGTCTTTTGTTGAATGTTTTGGTGCCCCTGCCTCTGTACACTGGTCAAGTGAGTACATTACCCCACAGGACTTAGGCAGAGGGTCATTTAGAAAATGAGAGGCAGAGCAAGAGGCAGACCGTTCCGCAGGGATAATAGGGGTCGGACAGGTGCACCAGGCCGGAACCCAAGTGGGAAGTTGGAGAAGGCTCATGCGATAACTTCAAAGGGCGCACCAGAGTTGGTTGAGTGGCTCACTCAGCCTCCTGCTTCTGTACCCTCCTCATCCTCTGTATCTGCACCCTCCTCACTCTCTGCTGTGTGCACCCCCAAAGACACCACCACCACTATAGCCGCTCCAGTAAGAGGAATTATTTTCCCATCCATTCCCAGAGCTTACGGATGCGCAGCCATTCTTAGCATCGGATGAGGAAGAGGAGGTAGCAACGGCCGCCAGCCAGCTGTCTGACGACAGTACCCAGATCAGCCCAAGGAGGGTGGTCCCCGTTGTTGCTGCCTACTCCGAGATCTCTAATGTCAGTGGTGGTAAAGGTGACAATGATGACATGTCGATGGATATCAAGTGGGTGCCCACAAGAGAGGAAGAGGAGGGGAGTTCAGAGGGAGAGACAGAGCAGCAGATAGGGAGGAAAAAGATTAGAAGCAGGCAGAACTCGCAGTGCATAGGAGGCAAAAAGCAGACTGCAAATGTATCTGGAGTGAGCCATCCACCATGCACACTCACATCTTGCACTCCCAGGATGCCGACACATGGCTCCGCAGTGTGGGCTTTTATTAACGTGTCAGCTGCTGATAATAGTGTTGCCATCTGCAGCCTGTGCTGTCAACGCATAAGTCACGGTAAGCCCAACACTCATCTAGGGACGACCGCCTTAAGAAGGCACCTGGCCTCCCATCACCGAGCCCAGTGGGAGCAATGCCGTCAGAACCCACAAAGCCACAATCCAAGTTCTGCCTCTTCTCCTTTCTCCTCCCATTTGTCCTCCACTCCACCTTCCACCATGCCTTTGTTTCGTTTATCTGGCACAAGGCAGGCTTCCGTGGCTCAAATGTTGACCGCTGGCTTGTCGGAACTGCTAGTCCGCCAACTACTGACATATAAACTGGTGGACTCTGAGGCCTTTAGAAACATTGTGGCCATGGAAGGTCCCCGGAAGGAAATATTTCTCTCAGAAGGGCATCCCTGAACTATATGGCCACGTTCAGTGGCAATTGATTATATCTCTGGCACACAGTGTCGGTGCCAAGATACATCAGACCATAGACACGTGGTCTAGAAAACATGGGCAGGGAAGGTACAGTACATAACTTTTACTGCCCACTCGGTGATTCTTTTGACGACCGTCAAGCATGCAACCCGTGGCACCCGTGTGGATTTGGTGTTACCGCCACGGATTGCATGCAGGCCTGCCTCTTCTTCTCCTCATCCTACTCCATCCTCCTCCTCGGCTGACTCCTCCTTTTCAACTGCTACCGCCTCTTTCGCTGCCCCCCCCAAGCTCCCTAGAACATATTTGACATGCCAGGTGAAACGGTGCCATGCTGTGCTGCGGGTGTTGTGCCTGGAAGTCAAGAGGCACAGGTCCTGCACTCCTTTCAACTCTGCGGTCACAGGCGGATAAGAGGCTGTCCCGGTTCAATTTGACAGTTGGTAAAGTGGTGTGCGACAACGATGCCAATCTGCTGAGCGCGCTGAAACAGGACAAGACAACACACTTAATCATGCAGCGATTCGTTGCCAAATACCCCGGGGTCCAGGACGTCTTGCGGCAGGCCGGGAAAATCTCTGGCCATTTTAGAAAATCTTACACTGCTATGGCTCGCCTTGCTGACGTTCAGTGGCGACACCACTTGCCCATCAGATGTCTGATTTGTGACTTCCCGACGTGCTGGAACTCCACCTTGTATATTCTTAATAGGCTGCTCCAGCAAAAATGTGCCGTTATCGACTACCTGTACGAGCTCTGCGGCAGGACAGGTTCTAAGGAACTTGGTTTCCATTCACCACGCCAGTTGCTGCTCATGCACGACACATGCAGACTTCTGCGGCCATTTGATGAGATCATCAAACTAGTTAGTTGCAGCCAGGGTGCCATCAGTGACATCGTACCTTACGCCATTTTTTGTGGAGTGTGCATTGTGTTGTGTCATTGATCAAGCCGTCGAGGAGCGGGAGCTGAAAGATGAGGAGGTCGCAATGCTGAATGAATTCCCAGGGGGGGGGCTACTCCATCTGAGACAAGTCAGCAGGAGTCTAAAGAGGAGTCAGAGGAGGATGGTGGCTAGGGGGAGGAGGAGGAGGAGCAGGAGCAAAAAGAGCAGGCTTTAAACTTTTCGGGGATCCCTGGTGTTGTCCGTGGCTGGGGGGAGGAGACCAAGGATTACATTATCCTGGTGTGATGGGCAGTAGCCAGGCCGCCCCACTGCTTCCAATTTAGTTCAAATGGGGGCCTTCATGCTCCAGTGTTTAAATAGGGACCCCTGTATAAAAAGCATAAAGGGCAAGGACCAGTACTGGGTGGCAACATACTTAGACCCCCAGTAAAAACACAAAATGGCGGACATGTTTCCAGCATCAAAGAGGGTTGTCAGAATGCAGCATTTCCATGCCTTGCTGCAAGAGATGCTGCATTCTGCTGTTGCGGGCACTGGCAGAGGAATTTCCACCCACAGCAAAACAGGTGCTGGTGCCAATCCTGCCGCGCCTACAAAAAAAGAGCAGTGTGAAGATGTGTTGGTCACTTTTGATATGAGATCATTCTTGCAGCCAACCCATCGACAGCAGCCCTCCTGATACAGCGAAGGGAACGCCTAAACTGACAGGTGTATACTGTGCCCTGTATTTCCCAGTAGAAAATGATCCTTGGGAAGCACTGTCCTCATCCCTGACCACCAGGACCAGATAACGCTCTGTCAGCACATGGCGGCCTCCTCTCTCTGCCACGCTGCTCCGCTGTGTACTGGTGGTTATTTTGACACTAGGGCTGGGTTCACATCCTATTTTTGCCATCCATTTAATGCATACCAAAAATGTATGCGTTAACAGATTCCTCAGACAGATGCCGTACAGTGGCGTCCGTTCACCATACAGTTCCATGGTAGAAAAAAAAATGTACGTTAACGTATGCATTTTTTTAATGGACTCTGCAGAATACAAAAATGTGGAGTTCTGCACATTTGTATACATCAAACCGATAAGAAATAAAAATTTTCTAGGCTCCAGCAGGGCACATTTTTGAGCGTTTCCCTTTAAGATGCATGAAAATGGCCCCTGATTAAAATACATATTTTTTGTGTGAATTTTTGCCAATGATCCCCCTCTGGTATATCACTGTCCATGTTGTGTGACTATTTGTGTACTTCTAGTAAGTGTTTGCTGGCTGCAAATATGACCTGAAGGTTTTTCAGGTTCGCCCTCCATTAAAGTGAATAAGGCCCGCCGCGAACGCGCTGTTCGCGAACGAGCGTTATCGAATCATTCCGGCCGATGTTCAGCCATCACTATTGAAGACCTTTTACTTTGAGAACTTATTTACCAAAATCTGTAACCTTTAGATCAGGTTTGAGTAAACACAGAATTACTCTGCCCACCATGCTGCAACAGAGAGCTTTACTCTTCCCATGTGGCACGTTGTATAATAGTTGTATCATTTGTTCATTTTCCGCACTGAAGATGGCAGTGCTCCGTACAGTATAAAATGTATGGGCTCCGAAGATCCGAAGTAAGTTATTCACAGAGTTGCGTGTGACTTCATTGAATAACTTCGGTAGTTGATTTTTTAAATGGAAAACCACTTTAAAACTTGGAACCGAACTCTTCAGTACCAGTCAGAGTTCAGATCCAAGTTTTAAAGTGGTTTTACACTTTAAAAATGAACTGCCGAAGTTATTCAACAAAGTCTTGCGCGACTTCGCGAATAACTGACTTTGGCTCATGGGAAACCATACATTTTATTACTGTATGGAGACGGATCTCTGTACAGTATTATTGATGTTGCATCCAAAGTTCGCTTCACTCATCACTTAGTAGCTACATACAAAAATATAATTTAATTTTTACAGATTCATTTTTTATTTATAGAAAAATATTATTCACCGCATCTCTTACATATATAAAAATGAATTTGTTGGTTGTCTCTCTGTCTGCTCTTTATGTATGGCCAAATAACTGGACTTACACTCACCTAAAGAATTATTAGGAACACCATACTAATACGGTGTTGGACCCCCTTTTGCCTTCAGAACTGCCTTAATTCTACGTGGCATTGATTCAACAAGGTGCTGATAGCATTCTTTAGAAATGTTGGCCCATATTGATAGGATAGCATCTTGCAGTTGATGGAGATTTGAGGGATGCACATCCAGGGCACGAAGCTCCCGTTCCACCACATCCCAAAGATGCTCTATTGGGTTGAGATCTGGTGACTGTGGGGGACATTTTAGTACAGTGAACTCATTGTCATGTTCAAGAAACCAATTTGAAATGATTCGAGCTTTGTGACATGGTGCATTATCCTGCTGGAAGTAGCCATCAGAGGATGGATACATGTTCTCATTCTGTTTACGCCAAATTCGGACTCTACCATTTGAATGTCTCAACAGAAATCGAGACTCATCTGACCAGGCAACATTTTTCCAGTCTTCAACAGTCCAATTTTGGTGAGCTTGTGTAAATTGTAGCACCTTTTTCCTATTTGTAGTGGAGATGAGAGGTACCCGGTGGGGTCTTCTGCTGTTGTAGCCCATCCGCCTCAAGGTTGTGCGTGTTGTGGCTTCACAAATGCTTTGCTGCATACCTCGGTTGTAACGAGTGGTTATTTCAGTCAACTTTGCTCTTCTATCAGCTTGAATCAGTCTGCCCATTCTCCTCTGACCTCTAGCATCCACAAGGCAGTTTTGCCCACAGGACTGCCGCATACTGGATGTTTTTCCCTTTTCACACCAATCTTTGTAAACCCTAGAAATGGTTGTGCGTGAAAATCCCAGTAACTGAGCAGATTGTGAAATACTCAGACCGGCCTGTCTGGCACCAACAACCATGCCACGCTCAAAATTGCTTAAATCACCTTTCTTTCCCATTCTGACATTCAGTTTGGAGTTCAGGAGATTGTCTTGACCAGGACCACACCCCTAAATGCATTGAAGCAACTGCCATGTGATTGGTTGACTAGATAATTGCATTAATGAGAAATAGAACAGGTGTTTCTAATAATTCTTTAGGTGAGTGTATATCTGCACCAAAGGCACATAGGCACATCTGGTTCTTAGAAAGGTTTTAGACCAAGCTCAGCATTTCAGGAAATATGACTCTTGAGATATTCCCCAAGAATGCAATATGGCACCATCACATGTCCTGTAATAGCCAGTAGAAGCTCACAGGTCTTTCATTCATATCCTAACTGCCATACACATGGTCACATGACCCTTATTGGTCAATAGAAGCTCACAATTCCTTCAGTCTTGACATACACACAGTTTTAAACCAGATTTTTACACCAAGTTTCTATAACAACACAGCCAGTTTTATTTACTGCTATAGGTCACCTTTAAGGGGAGGGCCGCTGTAAAGATCAATGTTAAGGGGACGGTGCTGTGGAGGTGATTGTTAAGGAGATGGGCTGCTGTGGAGGTCACTGTGAAGTGTTAGAGCACTGTGGAAGTCACAGTTAAGGGAGAAGGTGATGTAGAGGTCAATGTTAAGGGGGTGAGGCATTGTGGAGGTCACGGTTAAGTGGGCAGACCCCTGTGAATGTGACTTTTAAGGGGGTGGGCCTCTTTGGAGGTCACTGTTAAGGGGGAGAGCCACTGTTGGGTTCACCATTAAGGGAATGGGCTGCTGTTAAGGTTACTGTAAGGAGGGTTCAGTGATGTGGAGGTCATTTTTAAGGGGGCAGGATGCAGTGGAGATCACTGTTAATGGTGCAGGGTGCGGTGGAGGTAACATTTAAAGGAGGAGGGGCACTGATGAGTTCACTATTATGGAAGTGGGGTTGCTGTGGAGGTCACTGTTAAGGGGGTGGGGCACTGTAGAAGTCACTGTTAAGGGGGTGGGAGACTGCTATGGGGGACACTGTTGATACACAAACATTAAATGAAATTGTCCAAATATACCTGAGTGAAGCCAGGTCATGATACTAGTTTTATATAAAACCTAGGACTGATATATAGCATATATTAGAGGCCATGTAACTCACCATTTTTCTTAAAAATATTCTGACCTACGGCGAAAAAGACTGTCTTGGTTTGAGTGCATGAAAGCTTATAAAATGGATGCTTCCTTGTTTTCTTTATTTTCTTCAAACAGTCCCTATAACATTCTCTACTATTTTCTTCAATAAACTTCAACTCCAAAGAATAGTGTAAAGCAGTGCTTCCCAAACGTTTTCCTTCATTACCCAACACCACTTATTAAAAAGTCCTTTTTACCCAATGCAATTGTCAGACTGCTCATGATTTTTACAAACTATCCATAAATGATCTTTATGTCATTTCAAAAAATTACCATTATTAATTTCTTTGATTCTTGTTTCTTGATTTGGAAATATTTAAATATATTTTGGTATATGTTTCAATCTTTAAAACTCGAGTAGAGCTCTCGGCTATCTCTGGAATTCCTATAGAAATAAATGGAATGGACGTGCACATGTGTGACCGACTGCTACGGTCATTTCAGAGGAGCAGCAGGGGGCTTGCAGGGGGTACCAGGCCACTGTTCTCAATCTGTGGGGGTAGGACCCTCCGATCTGATAGTTATCCCCTATCCTATGTATAGGGGATAACTTTTACCTACCAGAATACACATTTAAGTCAATGTACAGTATCTTACAAAAGTGTGTACACCCCTCACATTTTTGTAAATATTTTATTTTATCTTTTCATGGGACAGCACTGAAGATATTACAATTTGATACAATGTAAAGAAGTCAGTGTACAGCTTGTCTTATAGTGTACATTTGGTGTGCCCTCAGAATAAATCAACAGCCATTAATGTCTAAACCGGATGCTCTTCTTAGATACATATGTGGAACTTACAGTACAGATCACTGTTTAAATAAGAAAAAAAAAAACAGGCTTCTATTTAATCCACCTCCTAGATTCTCATTATGAAGCTTACATCAAACAGTGGGTTGTATTGGAACAAGAGTTTTTTGAAACACCTTTTCAAACCCTCCCTTGGATACAATCCCCAAGGGGACATTAAGCCACTTCTTCAGAACATCTAGCATAGGTCACCACTATGAAGAAGAAGAATATTAACCGCCTCTGGACCGCATAACGCAGGATCGCGTTCCGGAGGCGGCAGCGCTGCGCAGAGTCACGCATATACGCGTCATCTCGCGAGACGCGAGATTTTGCTCAAAGCCGGCCCGCGCATGCGCATCGCGGGCCGGCAAAAGTTAAAGGACAATTTAGTCACCAGCCTGCCAGCAACGATCATTGGCTGGCAATTTTCAAAAAAACGAATCACAAGCCATATAACAGATCATATTAGTAAATATGATCTGTTATATGGCTTGTCTGCTCCTCTGCTGGTCCTTTTCGTCGGTTGGATCCAGCAGAGGAGCAGACTTCACAGTGAGTAGCACCAACACCACACTTTAGCCCCAGATCACCCCCCTGCACCCCAATTAACCCTTTGATCACCCTTTTGATCGCCCCTGTCAATCACTTAGTGAAAGACAAAAAGTGATCAGTGTAAACTGACACTTTTTTTTTCACTGGTATTGACTGTTAGGTTTTAGGATAGTTTAGGCCCCTTGGTTAGGTAGTTAGCGATCGGTTAGCGCCCAGCCCACCGCACCGCAGTCACTGATT
Organism: Bufo bufo; assembly: GCF_905171765.1. Taxonomy (NCBI): domain Eukaryota; kingdom Metazoa; phylum Chordata; class Amphibia; order Anura; family Bufonidae; genus Bufo; species Bufo bufo. The sequence goes on along the minus strand of NC_053389.1, from coordinate 89,947,826 downwards.
CGCTGATTAGCGTATCGCTAATCAGCATTTGTACTTTTATAGTATCTGTAAGTGATCAAAACTGATCACGGTCAGATCTATAATAGTATTAGTGTCACTTTAGTTCGCCCTCCACCCAAAACGCAGTGTTTGCCCGATCAGGCCTGATCGGTCGCCCACACGTGTGTTCACCCACGCCCGCCCCACCGCAGTGACAAAAAATATATATTTTTTGATCACTGCACATTCACTTTACAAGCACTGCGGTGATAAAAAAAATCTGTTTTGATATTTTTTATCAACCACAGCGGCCTCCGGTACTTCGCTAGCCTCCCCTTTGTAAGACAGGCTTGCTTTTTTTCTTGGGTAGTCTCAGGGAATACCCCTAAATTTAGTAGTCCAAAATGTCAAACAGGGGGTATTCTTCTGAAGAGGCCTACAGGATTCTGACCCAGTCGGATGAGGAATGGGAACCCTCATCTGACGAATCTAGCGGGTCAGAATATGAACCTGTAGAAAGCAGTGGCTCTCTGACCCAAAGTTCGGACGAGGAGGTGGAGGTCCCTGATAGAACCAGGCGTACCCGGCCCCGTGTCGCTAGACCACAGGTTGCGCAGGATCCGCTTCAAGAGCAGCAGAGTGGGGCTGGCGCTGTCGGATCACTTGGTGAGGCATACACCAGCAGCGCAGCCCTCCCTGGACCTAGTACCAGCACTGCCGTACAACATAGTGAAGTGGCGAGCACCAGAAGGGCAGTTGAAGCTGGTACGGTGGCACGTGCAGTAGTTACCCCGTCGCAGCCACCGCACAGACAGGCCTGTAGAGCCCCTAGAATCCCTGAGGTGCTGGCAAACCCTGATTGGCAGTCACCAACTTCAGCCGCACCATTAGTTCCCCCTTTCACCGCCCAGTCTGGAGTTCGGGTTGAGGCGGCTCAGATCGGTTCGGCCCTGGGATTTTTTGAGCTGTTCTTGACTGCGGAGCTCTTGGACTTAGTCGTGGCAGAGACAAACCGGTATGCCACACAATTTATATCCGCCAACCCGGGAAGCTATTATGCCCAGCCTTTCCGGTGGAAACCAGTCCAAGTTTCCGAAATAAAAATTTTTCTGGGCCTTCTCCTCAACATGGGTCTAACTAAAAAGCATGAATTGCGGTCATATTGGTCCACGAACCCGATTCATCACATGCCCATGTTCTCTGCTGCTATGTCCAGGGCATGATTGAGGCCATCCTGCGTTTTCTGCATTTTAGCGACAACACCACCTCCCGTCCCAGAGGCCACCCAGCTTTTGACCGGCTCCACAAAATTCGGCCCCTCATAGGCCACTTCAACCAGAAATTTGCAGATTTGTATACCCCCGAGCAAAACATCTGCGTAGACGAGTCCCTAATACATTTTACCTGGCGCCTTGGCTTCAAACAATACATCCCAAGCAAGCGTGCCCGGTATGGGGTCAAATTGTATAAGCTCTGTGAAAGGGCTACAGGCTTTACCCACAAATTTCGGATCTATGAGGGACAAGATCAGACCCTGATCTGGTTGCCCTGACTACCTGGGGAGCAGTGGGAAGACAGTCTGGGACTTGGTGTCACCCTTATTTGGCAAGGAGTACCATCTTTATGTGGACAATTTCTACACAAGTGTGGCCCTCTTTAGGCATTTGTTTCTAGAACAGATTTGCGCCTGTGGCACCGCGCGAACTAGTCGCGTGGGCTTCCCCCAACGGCTCGTTACCACCCGTCTTGCAAGGGGGGAGAGGGCTGCCTCGTGTAACAAAGAACTGCTCGCGGTGAAATGGAGAGACAAGCGTGACGTTTACATGCTCTCCTCCATTCATGCAGACACGACAATACAAATTGAGCGAGCAACCCGTGTCATTGAAAAGCCCCTCTCAGTCCACGACTATAATTTGCTCATGGGAGGGGTGGACTTCAATGACCAGATGTTGTCTCTGTATTTAGTTTCCCGACGCACCAGACGCTGGAATAAGAAGGTGTCTGTACTGTATATTTAATTCAATTGGCTCTGTACAATAGTTTTGTTCTCTACAGTAAGGCTGGGAGAACAGGATCCTTCCTCAAATTCCAGGAAGAGATCATCGAGAACCTCCTGTATCCAGAAGGTTCCGTGGCCCCATCCAGCAGTGTAGTTAGCCGTCTACACGAGCGACATTTCCCCAGTGTCGTTCCTGGTACCTCAACCCAACCGTCACCCCGAAAAAGATGTCGTGTCTGTAGCAGGAGTGGAATAAGGCGTGACACCCGCTATTTCTGTCCTGACTGTCCTGACCACCCTGCCCTATGCTTTGGAGAGTGTTTCCGGAAGTACCACACCCAGGTACACTTAGCATAGGGATTGCATCTCACAGGACAGACACACAGGGCTATTAGGGCCCTTTTACTCACAGCTGCTGCAAACCTCTCCTTTCACCTGGGATAAAGTGCATAACGTACTTCGCCACATCTTTGGGCGATTTGCGCTTTGCACATCGTCCCATGGGGAAGGAGAGGTTTGTTCTATAAAGGTAAAAAAAACTAAACAAAAAAATAAATTACCGGTAAGTAAAAAAGTTAACGTTCAGTTAAAAAAGTTAAAAAAAGTTTATATGTTCTGTTCAAAAGTTAATAAATTTATTGCGTTGCGGCCTGTTTTTTTCGTTTTGTATTTTTTACCTTCCAGGTGGACCAACCGATCGACTAGCTGCAGCACTGATGTGCATTCTGACAGAAGCATTGATTGCGCTGCTGTCAGATTACACACAAGTCGCTGTATGCGGGGCTGCAAGACGAGATTTCTCCTCTGCAGTAAAAGATACGTTTACCGAGGCATATGAGCTGAGGAGGTGGCGGTGTTCATATACTTTGGCAAACACTTTGTATATATAAAAAAAAAAATCCCGGCAAGGATTTATTCATCCACATCGATTGATGTGAATGGAGAAATCTGGTTTGCCAGGGCATACGAGCTAAGTGGGTATGGATGTTGGGCGGAGCTCCTATGTCCTGGCAGACGCCTTTCCCCTCCTTTTTCTTTTTTTGGCAGAGATTTTTTCATCCACATTGATCGATGCGAATGAAGAAATCTGTGCCGTTCATTTTTTTCTTTCAGCCCAGAGGCTGAACGGGAAAAAAAAATCTCATTACCCATATGCTCAATATAAGGAGAATAGTAGAAACTCCTAATGCTGGGCATACATGTAATGATTGCGGAGACCCTCAAATGCCAGGGCAGTACAAACACCCCACAAATAACACCATTTTGGAAATAAGACACCCCAAGGTATTCGCTGAGTGGCATATTGAGTCCATGAAAGATTGAAATTTTTGTCCCAAGTTAGCGGAAAGGGAGACTTTGTGAGAAAAAAAACAAAAAAATCTATTTCCGCTAACTTGTGCCAAATTTTTTTGTTCTATTAACTCGCCATGCCCCTCATTGAATACCTTGGGGTGTCTTCTTTCCAAAATGGGGTCACATGTGGGGTATTTATACTGCCCTGGCATTTTAGGGGCCCCAAAGCGTGAGAAGAAATCTGGTATCCAAATGTCTAAAAATGCCCTCCTAAAAGGAATTTGGGCACCTTTGCACATCTAGGCTGCAAAAAAGTGTCACACATGTGGTATCGCCGTACTCTGGAGAAGTTGGGGAATGTGTTTTGGGGTGTCATTTTACATATACCCATGCTGGATGAGAGAAATATCTTGGTCAAATGCCAACTTTGTATAAAAAAAATGGGAAAAGTTGTCTTTTGCCGAGATATTTCTCTCACCCAGCATGGGTATATGTAAAATGACACCCCAAAACACATTCCCCAACTTCTCCTGAGTATGGAGATACCACATGTGTGACACTTTTTTACAGCCTAGGTGAGCAAATCGGCCCACATTCCAAAGAGCACCATTCGGATTTCACCGGCCATTTTTTACAGAATTTGATTTCAAACTCCTTACCACACATTTGGGCCCCTAGAATGCCAGGGCAGTATAACTACCCCACAAGTGACCCCATTTTGGAAAGAAGACACCCAAAGGTATTCGCTGATGGGCATAGTGAGTTCATAGAACTTTTTATTTTTTGTCACAAGTTAGTGGAATATGAGACTTTGTAAAAAAAAAAAAAAGAAATCATCATTTTCCGCTAACTTGTGACAAAAAATAAAAAGTTCTATGAACTCACTATGCCCATCAGCGAATACCTTAGGGTGTCTACTTTCCGAAATGGGGTCATTTGTGGGCTGTTTGTACTGTCTGGCCATTGTAGAACCTCAGGAAACATGACAGGTGCTCAGAAAGTCAGAGCTGCTTCAAAAAGCGGAAATTCACATTTTTGTACTATAGTTTGTAAACGCTATAACTTTTTCCCAAACCATTTTTTTTTTCCCAAACATTTTTTTTTTATCAAAGACATGTAGAACAATAAATTTAGAGCAAAATTGATATATAATTGTTAAATTTCGATTAATAACAAAAAAAGTAAAAATGTCAGCAGCAATGAAATACCACCAAATGAAAGCTCTATTAGTGAGAAGAAAAGGAGGTAAAATTCATTTGGGTGGTAAGTTGCATGACCGAGCAATAAACGGTGAAAGTAGTGTAGGTCAGAAGTGTAAAAAGTGGCCTGGTCTTTAAGGGTGTTTAAGCTATAGGGGCTGAGGTGGTTAACAAGGTAATTTAGTCCACTACCCCCTTTATTGTGCAATCCATTATTTTATCCAAGGCTTTAGCAAGAGTCTTTTCTTGGCTGTGGGGCTGCAAAAGATCCCCCCCCCCCCCCCCCCCACACTCTCTCGGAGCTTCAAGCACAATCTCCTTCTCTCTCTCATGGCTAGAATACACTCAACTTTACTCTTATATGACCTCCAGAGGAGAAAAGACTTCCTTTCTGTCCCCTCTCACTCCTTTTGAGAAACTATCTTAGAATCCCCACCTGCTGATACGATAACCTTGATTGGAGATGAGTGAATTTTTAAAAAATTTGATTCACCATTTTGCCGAATTTGTTGGAAAAAATTAGGTTCTATCCAAATTCATTTGCGGCCAATTTTGTTAAAAAAACTGCTATTTCCTGGCTGCAGAGAGCCTTTATAGTGGTGTAGAACACTGTGCCTTGCAGTAACACACTTAGGGAGTCTGCTTTTGTAGTGAAACATTACTGTGAGTCAGTATGAAATGCAGATGACAGGCGTCGCTCTTAGAATCACTGCACACTTCACTTATTTGGGCAGTCACGGGGCCAAAACTGACCAAATCACTCAAGTATGAACTCAGCCTTACAGGTAGATGTTAGCGCCAAGAAGAAGCACACTTCTTTTACACCGTCGTCAGCTGATTCCACATATATGTTATCAGAACCTATTCTATTAAACACTTATACAAGTAGAGCCCCCACGACAGAGTGGAGAGGGTGTCAGCAGTAAGTTTGTGTTGACGTCACTGATTATTTTGCCCTTCCTTTGATCCGTCAGAACAATAACCCACATAAAAATGTATCCTGTCTGTTGAGCATCCGCCTTCACTCGATCAGCATTTGGTCAGTAATCCATCAGTACTTCTAATGCCCAAACAAAATCTAATAAATAAATAAAAAGGAAATTAAAACACCCCAAAAAAGTCTGTAATTTTCTCACTTCACCACACAACGGCTAATACTTTTTTGTGCCACTAATATACACCACAAAAAGCTTTAGAACAGATAACTGCACCACTGCCGGCAAATATTTTTTTTTCTTTTTACACTAATACACACCAAAAAGGGCTGTAATTTTCTCACTTCACTAGACAACGGCTAATAAGCCCATTTTTTCCCACTAATACAAGCCAAAAAATGCTTTAGAACATATAACTGACCCGCACAAGGGCAAATAAGACATATAAATATTTCTATGTAATAAACCCTGTTAATGGCTGTATTAAACAGTACTTGCACCCCAATAACAAGAACTGTTTGCTGGAATTACAGAGCAGTATAATGGCAATGTGGATCCCCAGTCAGTGCAGCAAGGTATAATAGGATTGTTCCTATTACCCAGTCTGTAACCTCCCCTACTGAACCCTGTTCAACATAAATGCTGTGGAATGATTCCTCCCTATCCTTTCCCTACACCTTGAATAATCTGTCCCTGCACTTGTAAATCATTTTTTTTAGCACAATGAAATGTTTTCGAACACTGTCCTTAGCGCCTGCTAATGTCTCTCCCTGGTAAATTGCAGAATCTGATATGGCTGACGCTATTTATAGGGCTGTGACATCACAGAGCTGGCTGCTGACTGGCTGCATGCATGTCACTATGGGTGATCCCGCCTTTCCAGAGTTCCTTTCTCCATGTCCTCACACGTGCAGCAGCCATTTTAGGAAAAAATGTGATTCGTTACCACGTGAGGAAATTCGGCTTCGGTCCGCATCTAATTTTACTTCGTCAGCTTAGTTTCGCTCATCTCTAGCCTTGATACATAGTTTTTTAAACCACGATCGAAGTGGAGCTTGACATGGGTTCGTATGATGTTACATATTAGTTATGATCAATTAAAATCTTTTTAGGATGGGATTTTCTTCACATGCACTCTTTTTACTGGTAAGAAATTAACTGATTCTCCACAAGTAGAATGTGGTTATCTCTTCTACCGGGTTTTCTACCTTTTTGTTTAACTGCTGCTAGAACAATCATATCAGACTCTTTATTTTTTTATCTCTTTGTAAATCCATAAAGCTTAAATAAACATTATTTAAACATAATATAAAAAGTGAACAGAAAATTTCTAAAGGGTCCTTAGTGCCAAAACTCAAAATGATGTTTTACTTTACTGTGTGGGTTGAACAAAACGTTAATATTACTCTAAATATGAACCTGTCATAGATGGTTCATTAATCTATATATTTAATGATGAACATACATATAAAAACTGACAAGCCTTTTATGTACAGATCTCTGTTTAACTAAGAAGAAAATATTCTAACGACTATCCAAATAATAGTGTAAAGCAGTGCTTCCCAAACGTTTTCCATCATTACCCAAAACCACTTATTAAAAAGTCCTTTTTACCCAATGCAATTGTCAGACTGCTCATGATTTTTACAAACTATCCATAAATGATCTTTATGTCATTTCAAAAAAATACCATTATTAATTTCTTTGATTCTTGTTTCTTGATTTGGAAATATTTAAATATATTTTGGTATATGGTTCAATCTTTAAAACCCGAGTAGAGCTCTCGGCTATCTCGGGAATTCCCATAGAAATAAATGGAATGGACGTGCACATGTGTGACCGACTGCTACGGTCATTTCAGAGGAGCAGCAGGGGGCTTGCAGGGGGTACCAGGCCACTGTTCTCAATCTGTGGGGGTAGGACCCTCCGATCTGATAGTTATCCCCTATCCTATGTATAGGGGATAACTTTTACCTACCAGAATACACATTTAAGTCAATGTACAGTATCTTACAAAAGTGTGTACACCCCTCACATTTTTGTAAATATTTTATTTTATCTTTTCATGGGACAGCACTGAAGATATTACAATTTGATACAATGTAAAGAAGTCAGTGTACAGCTTGTCTTATAGTGTACATTTGGTGTGCCCTCAGAATAAATCAACAAACAGCCATTAATGTCTAAACCGCTGGCAACAAAAGTGAGTACACCCTTAAGTAAAAATGGCCAAATTGTGCCCAAAGTGTCAATATTTTGTGTGGCCACCATTATTTTCAAGCACTGCCTTAACTCTCTTGGGCGTGGAGTTCAATAGAGATTCAATGGTTGCCACTGGAATCCTCTTCTACTCCTCCATGACGACATCACAGAGCTGGTGGAAGTTAGAGGCCTTGCGCTCCTCCACCTTCTATTGGTGGGTGCCCCACAAATTCTCAATAGGGTTTAGTTCTGGAGACATGCTTTGCCAGGTCAGCACCTTTATCCTCAGTTTCTTTAGCAAGCAGTGGCAGGAAAAGTCTAAAGCATATTGGTATGCCTTATACTTTTTTCAGGGTGCGGGTTACTAAAGAGAGGACACCCGTGCCATAGGTTCGCCACCACTGGCCTAGGCCATCTTTATGTACAGCAACAATTCTTTTTTTTCAGATCCTCAGAGAGTTCTTTGAGGTACCATGTTGAACTTCCAGTGACCAGTATGAGCGAGTGTGAGAGCGATAATACCAAATTTAACACACCTGCTCCCCATTCACACCTGAGACCTTGTAACACTAACGATTTGTCATGGTCTTACCTGCTTGCTGCTCTCCTTCGTTTGACATGTGCTGGCGGCCATCTTGGTTTCTGGGTTTCTTGTAGCCTTCTACCCTGCGGCTCCTCCTTCCCCTGGGAGGAGCTGGATGCCTAGCTCATATATATAGGAGGTCTGTGGCTTCAGTTCCTTGCTTGGTCCTCTTGTGTTCACATGCTTCTAAGACTGCTGCTGCTTCTGGTTCCTGATCCTGGCTTCGTCTGACTACCCTGCTGGTTCCTGATCCTGGCTTCGTCTGACTACCCTGCTGGTTCCTGATCCTGGCTTCGTCTGACTACCCTGCTGGTTCCTGATCCTGGCTTCGTCTGACTACCCTCCTGGTTCCTGACCTCTGGCTTCGCAAAGACTCTGCTCGGTTTCACCATCCGTTTGGACTTTTGCTTTACAGCTTTATTTTCAATAAAGCCTTCTTATTTTCACTTATCTCTTGTTGTACGTCTGGTTCATGGTTCCGTGACATTAGGACCAAGCCATGAATTCTGACGGTACAGGGCCATCCTCGCTACCCACGCTGGTTGCCAGACTTGATCAGCAGGATCACCTGTTGGGTCGGTTCGCTGTGGCGTTGCAAACCCTGCTTGAACGCACGGCTCATTTCGCTCCCGTTGCCGATGGGTCGGTTGTCGCTCCTGGGCTCGCTCCAACTGCCGCTCCGGTTGTTGCGCCAGAGTCTACCCCGACACCTGTTGTTGCGCCTGCGGTGTTTCGGGGTATGACCGGTTCTGCCCCTCTTCCACAGCGCTTTGGGGGAGAGCCAACTCAGTGCCGAGGTTTCCTTAACCAGGTGGGCATTTATTTCGAGTTGCTGCCACATGCCTTTCCTACTGAGAGATCAAAGGTGGGCTTCTTGATCTCGCTGCTCTCGGACAAGGCCTTGGCCTGGGCCAGCCCTTTATGGGAGAACAACAATCCGGTGGTTGCCGAGTTTTCCGGTTTTGTTGCTTCTCTTCGGAAGGTATTCGATGTGCCGGCTCGTGCTGCCTCTGCTGCGAAGCTCCTTATGTCCATCAGACAGGGTTCACGATCCGTAGCTGAATACGCCATTGAGTTTCGTACCCTGGCAGCAGAGGTGGGCTGGAATAATGAGGCTCTGGTCGCTGCTTTCTCTCATGGTCTCTCGGATGTCTTGAAGGATGAGGTTGCAGCTAAGGACCTACCAGTTGAGCTCGAGTCTCTTATTTCTTTCCTGATTTTGATTGACACCAGACTCAGGGAGAGACCTTCCTTTAAGGAGAACCTGCGGAGGTCTTCTAACAGATTGGTGCCTACGTTTGCTGTCCCACCCGTGCCTCCCTCTCCTCCCACGCCTCCTGGGGATGACTTGTCTGGGGGTGAACCCATGCAGCTGGGGTTTGCTCGCCTGTCCGAGGGGGAGAGGGCACTCCGGAGACGCGAGGGCCGATGCATGTACTGTGGTCTCGGTGGGCATTTTCGGTTGGCATGTCCGAACCGTCCGGGAAACGCTCGTACCCTGAGATCCTGTCGGGGGCAGATCTTGGGTGGAGTCTCCTCGTCCCCGGTTTCCCGTGTTGACAAACCACTGATCACTGTTGTCCTCTCCTGGGTCGGGGGCTCGGTGACGACCCAGGCGTTGGTGGACTCTGGTGCTGGTGGTTTGTTCATTGATAGTGTGTTCGCTGCCGCCAATTCCATTCCTCTGCAGGCTCGAGGTTCCCCACTGGCTCTTGAGGCGATAGACGGCAGACCCCTTCTGCCGCCACACGTGACTCATGAGACCCTTCCAGTGGGAATAGCCATTGGTGCCGTTCACAGAGAGTCGGTCTGCCTCCAGGTTATTTCGTCTCCACACTACTCGGTGGTCTTGGGGTACCCCTGGCTCCAGAAGCATAATCCGACTTTCGATTGGAGATCGGTCGAGATCCTCTCGTGGTTACCGCAGTGTGGGGCTAGTTGCATCCATGGGTCTGTCAAGTTGCTGTGTACTTCCTCGGACTCTCTGTTGCCTCCTGAATACGAGGAGTACCGGGATGTATTCGATAAGGTGCGCGCGGTTGCCCTACCTCTGCACCGCCCATACGATTGTGCCATAGAGTTACAAGCTGGTGCCGTTCCTCCTCGTGGCAAAGTCTATCCACTGTCGGTAGCGGAGAATGAGGCCATGGAGGAGTACGTGAGGGAGGCGCTTTCACACGGACACATTCGCAAATCTTCGTCCCCGGCAGGGGCTGGATTTTTCTTTGTGAAAAAGAAGGGCGGTGAGTTGAGGCCTTGCATCGATTACAGGGGTCTCAATCGCATCACGATCAAGAACGCTTACCCGATACCCTTGATTTCCGAGCTGTTCGATCGCCTTAAAGGGGCCACGGTCTTTACCAAACTCGACCTGAGGGCGGCATATAACCTGGTAAGGATCAAGGCGGGCGATGAGTGGAAGACCGCGTTTAACACCAGGACCGGTCATTACGAATCCTTGGTTATGCCCTTTGGGTTGTGCAATGCGCCCGCAGTCTTTCAGGAATTCATCAACGATGTTTTCCGTGACCTGTTGCAGCAGTGTGTGGTAGTCTATTTGGATGACATCTTGGTATATTCTGAATCCATGGAGGCCCACATTCTGGATGTCAGACGAGTGTTGCAACGGTTACGAGAGAACAAGCTGTTCGGTAAGCTTGAGAAATGCGAATTTCACCGATCCCAGGTAACCTTCTTAGGTTACATCATTTCCGCTGAGGGGTTCTCCATGGATCCTGAGAAGGTTTCGGCTTTCTTACAGTGGCCCCAGCCCAGTGGTCTTCGTTCCCTGCAGCGCTTTTTGGGCTTCGCCAATTATTATCGGAAGTTCATCAGGGACTTTTCCATGCTGGCCAAGCCTCTCACGGATCTGACCAGGAAGGGCAGTAATTCCCAGGTCTGGCCGCTCGAGGCCATCCGAGCTTTTGAGGCCCTAAAGTCCGCCTTTGTGTCGGCTCCGATTCTGTCGCATCCCAACCCTGGGTTGCCCTTTGTCCTCGAGGTGGACGCGTCTGAGACGGGAGTAGGCGCCCTTCTGTCTCAGCGTAGAACACCAGAGGGTCCTCTGCTTCCTTGTGGGTTTTACTCCCGGAAACTGTCTTCCGCGGAGTGCAACTATCAGATTGGTGACAGGGAGTTATTGGCCATCGTGCAGGCCCTTAAAGAATGGAGGCACTTGCTCGAGGGTTCGGTGGTTCCGGTTCTCATCCTGACGGACCACAAGAATCTGACCTACCTTTCTGAGGCCAAGAGATTGACACCACGTCAGGCCAGATGGGCTCTGTTCTTGTCACGTTTTAATTACGTGGTCTCCTACCTACCCGGTTCCAAGAACATCAGGGCGGATGCCTTATCACGGCAGTACTCCGAGCTGTCCAGGGAGGAGTCGATTCCGACTTCGGTCATACCTCCGAATCAGATCCTGGCCGCCATTCGCACCAGCCTGACCTCTCCCCTGGGTGAGCAGATTTTGGCGGCTCAATCTGGTGCTCCCTCTGGGAGACCCAACGGCAGATGTTTTGTGCCTGAGGAGTTGCGCACTCGGTTGTTGCGAACCTACCATAACTCCAAGACCGCGGGGCATCCTGGAAAGAATCAGCTGTCCTGGGCTGTTTCACGTCTGTTCTGGTGGCCTTCCCCACGTTCCGACATCGCCGCATATGTAGCGGCATGCTCCGTTTGTGCCCAGAGTAAGTCCCCTCGGCACCTTCCGTTGGGCCTTCTGCAACCCATAGCCACCGGGGAGCGCCCATGGTCACACCTGGGGATGGATTTCATTGTGGACCTCCCTGCATCCCGAGGCCATACGGTCATTCTCATGATTGTGGATCGGTTTTCCAAAATGTGCCACTGTGTTCCTCTCTAGAAGTTACCCTCTGCACAAGAGTTGGCCACGATTTTTGCCAGGGAGGTCTTCCGGTTGCACGGTTTGCCTAAGGAGATTGTGTCGGATCGGGGGAGTCAGTTTGTGTCCAGGTTCTGGTGCGCCTTTTGCTCCCAGTTGGGGATTCATCTCTCCTTCTCCTCGGCCTACCACCCTCAGTCCAATGGGGCCGCAGAACGATCCAATCAGGCCTTGGAGCAATTCCTTCGTTGCTATGTCTCCGATCACCAAGACAATTGGGTTGACCTCCTGCCTTGGGCTGAGTTTGCCAGGAACACGGCGGTGAACTCTTCCTCTGGGACGTCTCCCTTCATGGCCAATTATGGGTTCCAACCTGCCGTGTTACCGGAGGTATTCTCTCCCCAGGATATTCCGGCTGTGGAGGATCACCTTTCCGTCCTACGTGCTTCTTGGGTACAGATCCAGAAGTCCCTTGAGGTCTCTGCGCAGCGCCAGAGACTCCAGGCTGATCGCAGACGAGCGCCTGCTCCTTCCTACCAGGTCGGAGACCGTGTATGGTTGTCCACCCGCAACCTCAACCTTCGAGTGCCCACTCCCAAGCTGGCGCCTCGCTTTGTTGGTCCCTTCCGAGTGCTTCGCAGGGTAAACCCGGTAGCCTATGCCCTTGCGCTTCCTCCTGGCATGCGGATCTCCAACGTGTTTCATGTCTCCCTGTTGAAGCCACTGGTGTGTAATCGTTTCACTTCCTCGGTTCCTCGGCCTCGTCCGGTCCAAGTGGGCAATCGTGAGGAATATGAGGTGAGCAATATCCTGGACTCACGCCTGGTCCGCGGTCGGTTGCAGTTTTTGGTCCATTGGCGTGGTTATGGTCCAGAGGAGCGTTCCTGGGTTCCCTCCGCAGATGTCCATGCTCCTGCCTTGCTCCGAGCCTTCCACGCACGCTTCCCTCAGAAAACGTTTTGTGCTCCGCGGAGGAGGGGCCCTTGAGGGGGAGGTACTGTCATGGTCTTACCTGCTTGCTGCTCTCCTTCGTTTGACATGTGCTGGCGGCCATCTTGGTTTCTGGGTTTCTTGTAGCCTTCCACCCTGCGGCTCCTCCTTCCCCTGGGAGGAGCTGGATGCCTAGCTCATATATATAGGAGGTCTGTGGCTTCAGTTCCTTGCTTGGTCCTCTTGTGTTCACATGCTTCTAAGACTGCTGCTGCTTCTGGTTCCTGATCCTGGCTTCGTCTGACTACCCTGCTGGTTCCTGATCCTGGCTTTGTCTGACTACCCTGCTGGTTCCTGATCCTGGCTTCGTCTGACTACCCTGCTGGTTCCTGATCCTGGCTTCGTCTGACTACCCTCCTGGTTCCTGACCTCTGGCTTCGCAAAGACTCTGCTCGGTTTCACCATCCGTTTGGACTTTTGCTTTACAGCTTTATTTTCAATAAAGCCTTCTTATTTTCACTTATCTCTTGTTATATGTCTGGTTCATGGTTCCGTGACACGATTCACATGACACGGGGAGGGAAAATGGCTTATTGGGCACAATTTGGCCATTTTCACTTAGGGGGTGTACTCATTTTTGTTGCCAGCGGTTTAGACATTAATGGCTGTGTGTTGAGTTATTTTGAGGGCACACCAAATTTACCCTGTTATACAAGCTGTACACTGACTACTTTACATTGTATCAAAGTGTCAGATCTTCAGCGCTGTCCCATGAAAAGATAGAAAAAAATATTTACAAAAATGTGAGGGGTGTACATACATTTGTGAGATACTGTAACTGTTCCAGTTATGATTAAATAATAATGTATTCATGAGTGGCTACTCCCCTAAACCCCCCCCCCCCAACAAAAAAAAAAGTAGTTTATTATGGTTTAGGTGTAAAGTTTAGAATTTAGCTAGAGTCAAAACTTGGGCACAGTAAGTTAGAAATTTACCTCTAGAGCATACTTACCTGCTCCCCAGCACCTGCGTCCCTCCGGATCCCTTCAACGGCCGCTACATTTCCCTGTCGTGTAGATCAAAATATCTGGCGACAGGGGGAGAAGCCAATAGCAGGCCGCGATGGTGACCAGCCTCCTTTTCGCCACCCATGATGCTAGGGAGGCTGGTCACCATTGCCCCCTGTTTTGATCTGAGCAACGGGGAGATGCAGCGGCCGTGCAGGGATCCGGAGCGACGCGGGTGCAGGGGAGCAAGTAAGTATGCTCTAGAGGAGAAGCTTGGGCATTCTAGGGGTCATTATAGAGATTGGATAACCCATTTAAGTAGCTACTAGCTACAAAAAAAAAGCATGTATTTATCACATCGAGTTTTATAGTAGTTAAAGAAGAAGTAGCACATAGGGCAGTTTTAGCGTTCACCTGCTACACTCCTGCGCTGTGTGTCAGCTGCTACTATTGTATTGTGGTCAGGAGGTACTTGTGTATGTTGCATGGTCATTTGATTTTTCTGAATGCATAGCCACTTTGCCAGTACGAGTGCTAGTGTCCATATTTGAGCCACTTTGTGCCTGTTAATAAGTGTATCTAAACTCTGGTTTGTGCTCTAACCTTAGCTCATTCTTAGTTTTCATTCTAGGGCTAGGCTCATGACTCAGTTCAGTTGACTTATATTATTGGGTAGTACTGTATCTGAACTATCTGTTCCTGACCATGCTTCAGACTAATCTTTACCTGAATAGAGAAGAACTGCAGGAGATTATGAATAACCATGTTCTCAGCAACCACTTACTATTACCTAATGAGTGACACACCGCTGAAATCAGCATTTCTGTCACTATTTTATGCTGCTCTTAGTGAGGTCAGCATAAAGTTCATGACAGGTTCCCTTTAAAAGTGCTAAACAGTGAGCGACCATGCTGCCCATTTTGATCCTTAAAACCAGTTATTTGTTTTAAAAAGTAATGTCAGCATTGCAGTAAAATGTATACATTGCTCCTTGTAGGCACTTTGTAGTTTAGTCGATGTTGTGCTTTTTCCTAAGGACCATAACTACATGACATAACTGCATGCTACACTTTCAGGTAGCGGAGCATGAAGAGTCTCTGCTCTAGTATCGGAGCAGCAGTGCAGGTGCGAGACTGTCAGGGCCGGGCGATATGACCAGTCCTCTCAATCAAATGGTTGGCCGTCCGCAGCTGAACACCTCTATTTGATAAACTAATTGATTAATTCATACCAATTTATTAGACCTCTTCCAACTTGAGAGAATGTAAAGGGGTAGGTCTAAACCAAACACTATCGAGTGAGTAGTAAGAAGAAGTAATAACCACATTTTAAAACCATTGTACACTGAAGGTGCACTAAAAGTCTGTCCAATTGTTATCAGTAACTGCCTGTTACAGTTACCCTTTGTGTGGAGTAAAGACAGTTCTGCTGAGTGACAATGGCCTGTAGAGTATAAAGTCTGTACTCGCACCAGTGACAAACACCTATGGAGTATAAAGACTGTACCACCACCAGTGACAACCACCTGTAGAATTCAAATATTACTGCCTGTGGCTATATTATGTAACCTTCATAAAGAGTTGGTTCTGTTGCATGTGGTAACCACCAAGCTCCATGCCTCACAATTCCATGCATGTAACCACCAAGGAAGAAGGGGATGCAACTGAACTCTTAACAAGCTCTGCCTCTAATGCCACCTAATTTAAGGCTTCTATCCTATATTGCATCCCTTTCTTCCAGAGGTGCATGTATGGCCTATAAGTCTCCTCATGCCGATTAAGGCTCTCTCTCCCCAAAGAGAGATAGTACCTCCTAAATCCTGACTTAGGCCTCTCACCCAGTTAAGCCAATACTTTCTGATCTGCACTGATTAGAGGCAATCACCCTGAGACAGCTGTCTGCAGATGAGGTATTGGCCTACTTAATATTTGAGACATGTCTCGAGGCTTATTTAAAAGGTTTTACAAACTGAAAAAAATTGCGTGGTATTAAACAGGCAGGAAGTGCTCAAACCCATATGCAGTTGTGCATATACAGTATATACAGGGGAGCAAATCCTGCACTTGTGGCCCGTTGCTAATGGCGATCCCCAGCAAAAATGCCTACAGTGGAGGATGCCCGCAGCGAACCACAAGTACCACAATAGACATCCTACACAAGATAGAAATTATGTGGATGTGATAATCAATATAACAATATAATATTAGCAAACACAGGTGCACTCTGCGGTCTTACTAAACCCTCAAACTGATTTTAAAATTGAGAGATTAGCCAACATGTCCTACGGTGTAGGACATGTCTGAGCCCGAGCACCGCGCCAAGGTTTCTCAAGTAGCTCGGAGTCCTAACACTCACCTACCTGAGCTGTATGGGCAATACCAGGGGCCAGTGGGCGAATTACAGGAGCGTGAGGTCCGACTCACAGACAACTCACCTGAACCTGCGAGGCCTGGGCCATATCAGCCAGTCTTGAGTGGGACTCGCAGACTCCTCCCTCCTCCCATTGCTAGCATGGTTACATGCTGGAGGTAACTGGTGAGTTGTCTGTGAGTCGGACCTCACGCTCCTGTAATTCGCCCACTGGCCCCTGGTATTGCCCCTACGGCTCAGGTAGGTGAGTGTTAGGACCCCGAGCTACTTGAGAAACCTTGGCACGGTGCTCGGGCTCAGACATGGCTAATCTCTCAATTCTAACATCACTATGAGGGTTTAGTAAGACCGCAGAGTGCACCTGTCTTTGCTATTATTATATTGTTATATTGATTATCACATCCACATAATTGCTATCTTGTGTAGGATGTCTATTGTGGAACTTGTGGTTCGCTGCGGGCATCCTCCACTGTATGCATTTTTGCTGGGGATCGCCCTAAGCAACGGGCCACAAGTGCAGGATTTGCTCCCCGGTATATATATGCACAACTGCATATGGGTTTGAGCACTTCCTGCCTGTTTAATACCACGCCATTTTTTTCAGTTTGTATATAGAGATGCCTGGAGGTGTATAAACGCCAATTTAAATGTGCCTGCTTTCCATCCACAGGCTACATTTAGGTGCACCTGTGAGGCCTGGGCCATATCAGCCAGTCTTGAGTGGGACTCGCAGACTCCTCCCTTCTCCCATTGCTAGCATGGTTACATGCTGGAGGTAACTGGTGAGTTGTCTGTGAGTCGGACCTCACGCTCCTATAATTCGCCCACTGGCCCCTGGTATTGCCCTTACGGCTCAGGTAGGTGAGTGTTAGGACCCCAAGATACTTGAGAAACCTTGGCGCGGTGCTTGGGCTCAGACATGTCCTACACCGTAGGACATGTTGGCTAATCTCTCAATTTTAAAATCAGTTTGAGGGTTTAGTAAAACCGCAGAGTGCACCTGTCTTTGCTATTATTATATTGTTATTTAAAGTGTTGAACATTGACTTATAGGATAGCTGTCTTACATCTGGTGGAGTTGAAGGCAGAGCTTGTTAAGCGCTCACTTGTATCCTATTCTTCCCAGAATTCCTGAGGAACATGTATGGCCTATAAGTCTCCTCACACCGATTAAGGCGTGGCCAAGAAGAGATTGCAACTACCAATCAATGCCACAATGCTTTGCATAACCAACAAGTTACTGCTCTCTCTGAGAGTCTGTTACCAAATGCTTGATGCCTCATCCATGTGAGACATCTTGTAGAAGGTCATCAGCATCATCTATGAATTTTTGACCATCTTGCAAACTGACCGCATTCATTCACTTACAGGGTTTTGCTTATGCAATGAGACTTCAATCACCTCCTTTATACAGACTGCTATGTAGACATTTAAGTCAGACCTGGAGCTCTATTCCTACTGGTACATAATTAGAGGTTAATTTCAATTATATACCACATTACTAACTACTGTAGTTTTCAGGTTTTCATACTGTAGCTGTAAATAACCCCATCACTTGTGTAAGATTATGTATCTTTCCACTTTCCAGGGTCAATGATTTTAAATGTTAAAAGTGCAGCTAATATCCACACAACTAAAAATAAACTTAAGTTCCCAACTATTGAGAGCAAAGGTAACACAAGTATATAAAGCATATACATAATTAATGATGTTGAAACATCAAAAAGAAACATAAATTGAATTGTTTAGTTCCATATTAGTATACAGTAAGTGCTTTGTGCCAACCACTTTCTTACTGTGTGCTCTGACACTAGTAGTAGGACACATTGCTCCCTGCAGAGCTGAGGCCATCTGATTAGCTGGCAGAGGTTATTAAAGGAAATGTGTCACCAAAATGTTTTTTTCTGCCAGTTAAAACCAGATAGTAACAAATATCCTTTCTGGAGATGAGCGAATTTCTTAAAAGTTCAATTCGGCTGATTCGCAGAATTTCACAAAAAAATTTGCTTTGTAACTAATTACTTCGTCATGAAGCGTTTTTTTTTGTAAGTAGTGTGACAACCACCCACCAATCCTGTTGTACTATGCCACAGTTGCCATACAGGTCTCGTTCACTAGAGACTTCTGGAGGCAAATCCACTGTGAGCAAAGTAGACATTTAAGATTGGTTGGTGTGCCCATACATGATATAATCGTGATTGTATGCAAAATCGGTAAAATAAAATGATTGACGAGAGCATCAGACGTAGCGTAGCGGCATGACGTGAGGACGTGGACGTGCCACGCTCCCTCCCTCTCCCCTCCCCCCTCGTGCACTACGGGCAGCAGGCGTCTGGGCAGGAGCGGCTCTCCACTGAAGGTGTGCCGGGACGCTTAGGAGCCGTACCGCTGAGCTGGGTGAGATGTCTGTTGCAGTCCTGACCCGGTCCTGGGCCTGACCAGCTCGAACAGGAGCGGAGGTGTGTGTTTGCTGGCGGCGGAGTAGACTATTCGCATACAGGAGACAGCGCGTTGGATGCAGCCTTGCCGGCTATGAGAGGAGCGGTGCTGCCCACCTTATTAGAGGCGTGACATCGTGGATGCGAGAGGGCTCCTTTACGCGGTGGAAAAAGGATGACGGTATGAATATGGCTCTTACAGGCTTCTCTGCTGGAATAAGCTAAGTGGACTAGTACTGTTGAGTAGAAGGTGCCGAACCCCGCAAAACCCATCTAGGGGCCTGAAGTTACAGCTGAAAAGGGGTCCTGTAGGAGGGTGTACACCTGGCGGCGGCTAAAGCTGTTAGGGGCTTGAGGAGGAGGAAAGAAGGTTAAACGATATGCAGCATCGCAGAAAATAGCCCTGATCCTCAATGCGAACCTGGGGGGTATGTGCCTACCCAAAATAATTGAAGCGGCCCTCAGTCAGGGGGGAGTGGAAGGTGCTTATTATCCGGGGGGCTACTCCCCTCTTCTCCCTTGCTAGGGGGAGGGGAAGAAGGAAAGAAAAAAGAAAAGAAAAAAAAGAAAAGGGTATTAGCCTGCAAAGCTGAGAGATTGGGGTAGTACCTGCTTATAGCTCTGGACTTTATTATATGACAATATTAATGCTTCTGGACATTGTCCCCTAAGTTGCCCTTTACTGTTGGAGTGTAAACTAACTAAGTTTCACCTGCTCCATGATTGAAAGAACGGGACTGAACTTCCCTTCTTGTTTTTTTCTCCTCTTTTTTTTTTGCTGGACGGGTAAACGGAGAAGATTTATCTGGACTGGTATAGAAGTTCTGCTGATTTGACGCTCTCTCTCCTTATTTCTCTGCCTCTCCCTCCTAGTTGCTGTGTAGTTTTCACTTGTGAATCATTTTTTATTCTCAGCACTGCAAAGATGCCACCTAAATCATATAACAGAAAATCTGTGGGTACCTCCTCGCCGGGTGGAGGAAAAGGAAATAGCATGGGAAACTGGTTTAGATAAATATCTTAAATCCCCTCAGGATTTAGGGGGGAAAGTCAGAAAGAAGGAGGCGAATTACCCGTTTCAGATGAATGTGCTGGGGTGGACAGGAGGACAGGTAGTGGAGAAGGGATGGAGGAAAGAATAAATTCAGTGGATAAGAAACTGGTTGAAATTCTAGGGGCAGTACAACAGTCTAATCATAGCCTAGAGGAATTGACTAATAAGATTGCATCAGCTCAGGTGGATATCTCCATTATTAAGGAGGAGATGAATAAAATTAGGGAAAAGGTTAAAGAGCTGCAGATATCCTCTGGAGGAATGAAGAGAGATATAGAAGGAATAAAGAAAAGAGTAGAAGTTATAGATGGGGAAAAGAAAATCCTGCTAGAGAGAATTACTACAATGGAGGATATGTCCCGCAGATCCAACATCAGATTAGTGGGATTTCTAGAGGGAGTGGAAGGAGAGGACACAACAGGGTTCATCCAGCAGTGGTTGGAGGACAGTTTTGATAAAAAGGCTCTGTCTAAATGGTTCTTAGTTGATAGAGCACACAGGATCCCGGGTAGACCTCCTCCAAAAGGGAGTCTGCCTAGGGCAATTTTAGTTAAAATCTTAAGCTCTAAAGATAGAGATGTAATAATGAGGGCAAAAAGGAAAATGCAGACAATAGAGTATAACGGAAGTAATATAGAGATATACCCAGATTATTACAGAGCAACACAGGCAAAAAGATGCGAGTTTAGAGAGGTAAAGAGGAGGTTAGCTGCTGCCCAGATACAATATTCTCTGATATACCCAACTAAGCTACGTGTAATATATCACGATCAAGTCAGTTTTTTTTGGCTCCCCAGAGGAAACAGTGGAGTGGCTGGATGCCAAGGGAATAGGATTATGATGTAGACCGTGGAGTACGAGAGGGGGAGGTGAAGGGGAAGGAATGGGCGTAGTGTAAGAGGTGGGGGAGATGTTTCATTTCGCCAACCAGTTGGGGGGTAAGGGGGGGGAAAGGGAGGGAAAGAGGATGGGTAACGGTTGGGATGGTTGTCTTGGTGGGTCTAGTAGGGATGAAAAGTATGAAATTGCAGGTGGGAGGCACACATGAGTAGGATTATTACATGGAATGTACGTGGACTGGGAGACAAGGTCAAGAGGGTTATGGTTTTTGACACTGTCACTAGACATCTCCCGGCCATTGTGGGATTAATGGAGACACATAATACAAAGGACAAGACAAATAAATTTGGGCACCACAAAAAAGAAATGAAATCAATATTTAGTAGATCCTCCTTTTGCAGAAATTACAGCCTCTAAACGTAGGTTCCAATGAGAGTCTGGATTCTGGTTGAAGGTATTTTGAACCATTCCTCTTTACAAAACATCTTTAGTTCATTCAGGTTTGATGGCTTCCGAGCATGGACAGCTCTCTTTAAGTCACACCACAGATTTTCAATTATATTCAGGTCTGGGGACTGAGATGGCCATTCCAGAACGTTGTACTTGTTCCTCTGCATAAATGCCTTAGAGGATTTTGAGCAGTGTTTAGGGTCGTTGGCTTGTTGAAAGATCCAGCCCCGGCGCAACTTCAGCTTTGTCACTGATTCCTGGACATTGGTCTCCAGAATCTGCTGATACTGGGTGGAATCCATGCGTCCCTCAACTTTGACAAGATTCCCAGTCCCTGCACTGGCCACACAGCCCCACAGCATGATGGAACCACCACCATATTTTACTGTAGGTAGCAGGTGTTTTTCTTGGAATGCTGTGTTCTTTTTCCTCCATGCATAACGCCCCTTGTTATGGCCAAATAACAAAATTTTAGTTTCATCAGTCCACAGCACCTTATTCCAAAATGAAGCTGGCTTGTCCAAATGTGCTTTAGCCCACCTCAAGCCGCACTTTTTGTGCTGTGGGCGGTAAAAAGGCTTCCTCTGCATCACTCTCGCATACAGCATCTCCTTGTGTAATGTGCGCCGAATGGTTGAACGATACACAGTGACTCCATCTGCAGCAAGATGATGTTGTAGGTCTTTGGTGCTGGTCTGTGGGTTGACTCTGACTGTTCTCACCATTCGTCGCTTCTGTCTATCCGAGATTTTGCCACTTCGAGCCTTAACTTGAACTGAGCCTGTGGTCTTCCATTTCCTCAATATGTTCCTAACTGTGGAAACAGACAGCTGAAATCTCTGAGACAGCTTTCTGTATCCTTTACCTAAACCATGATGGTGAACAATCTTTGTCTTCAGGTCATTTGAAAGTTGTTTTGAGACCCCATGTTGCTACTCTTCAGAGGAGGGAAACTTACAATTGACCCCCTTAAATACTCTTTCTCATAATTGGATTCACCTGTGTATGTAGGTCAGGGGTCACTGAGCTTACCAAGCCAATTTGAGTTCCAATAATTAGTTCTAAAGGTTTTGGAATCAATAAAATGACAACAGTGCCCAAATTTATGCACCTGCCTAATTTTGTTTAAACAATTATAGAACACTTTCTGTAAATCCAATAAACTTCATTTCACTTCTCAAATAACACTGTGTGTGTCTCCTATATGATATATTAAACTGACATTTTTTATCGTAACAACCAACGATTTATACAGGAAAATCATGACGATTAACAAGGTTGCCCAAACTTGCGCATCCCACTGTATAGTTCTAAATAATTAGAGTTCCAATAATTAGTTCTAAAGGTTTTGGAATCAATAAAATGACAACAGTGCCCAAATTTATGCACCTGCCTAATTTTGTTTAAACAATTATAGAACACTTTCTGTAAATCCAATAAACTTAATTTCACTTCTCAAATAACACTGTGTGTGTCTCCTATATGATATATTAAACTGACATTTTTTATCGTAACAACCAACGATTTATACAGGAAAATCATGACGATTAACAAGGTTGCCCAAACTTGCGCATCCCACTGTATAGAGGAGTACTGGCAAATTAATTTGGGATCTACACAAATAGGGTATGTATGGATGCTCTCGTCAATTAAGGGCCTAAAAAATGAATTCGCTAAAAAGGAGAGAGATATGGGGGATAAAATAAAGAAAATAGAGAAGGATATCCTGGTAAATAACTCCCCTGAAATGGTGGGTCAGATAGAAGAGGCCAAAATTCTATAAAAAAATTACCTGGAGGATAAGGCACAACAAAAAGTGTTTTTTGAAGGGGCCCGATATTTCAGGGAATCTGGGAAGCCAGGGAGACTGTTGTCTACACTTATACAGAATCAAAAGGGGGGCAGCAGAATCAAGTGTGTTGAGAGGAGAGATGGGGGGATGACATCCAACCAGGGAGAAATTGAGAAGGAATTTGTTAAATATTATAAGGACCTCTACTCCTCGGAGGGAGTGGGGGGGTGTGGGGATATAAGATTTTTTTTGGAGGGTGTACCGCTCCCTAGACTCTCCGAGGAGGATAGGGAATTGTTGAATGGTCCTATTGAACTGGAGGAACTATGGGATACTTTGAAATCTATAAAGGGTAACTCTAGTCCTGGGTTGGATGGTCTCCCCTTCGAGATATATAGAAGATATGGAGAGGTTATTCTCCCAGTTTTCCTGCAGGTCCTCAATGAATCTATGGACAGGGGTGAACACCCTGCTTCTCTTTTGGAGGCTGTAATAACTCTGATAGAAAAAAAGGGGAAGGATGAGAGTAAGGTGGACTCGTATCGCCCCATCTCTCTTCTCAACACCGATTTTAAAATATGCGCTAAATTATTAGCAAACCGTCTAAAAAGAGTTATAGAAAAAATAATACACGTAGACCAATCAGGGTTTGTGCCAAAACGTCAGGCTCAAACGAATATTCGATGGGCCCTGCTGAATATTCAGATGAGCGGGGAGGGTGCCCACTCCATCCTGTCTTTGGACGCGGAAAAAGCGTTTGACAGGGTGGAGTGGGCATACCTCTGGAAAATAATGCATGAGTTGAACTTGGGGGAAAAATTTATTAGGTGGGTACAATTGCTTTACCATCATTCGAAAGTGAGGATAAAAATTAATGGGGAGATATCTGAGTCTGTAATATTGCAAAGGGGAACCAGGCAGGGGTGCCCACTCTCCCCATTATTGTTTGCCATATTCGTCGAACCGTTGGCGTGCAAGGTGCGAGCAGATTCTAAAATTAGGGGGTTTGGGGGAAGGGGTGCATCAGATAAAATATGTTTATATGCGGATGATATCCTGTTCTTTTTGGAAGGGGGGGCGCCAACGTTGCCATACCTGATGGGGATAGTAAACCAGTTTGGTCAAATCTCTGGCTTCAGGGTGAATTGGACAAAATCGGTGTTGCTCCCAGTCAGATATGAAATTACGCGAACGGATATAAATGTTAAAATATTAAAACCCACAGAATCATTTGAATATCTCGGAATAAAAATTATCTCGAGGATCCAGGAGTATATAGAACTTAATATTTCCCCTCTGCTTACAAGGGTTAAAAACAAAATAAGTACCTGGCAAAAATTACTGATTCGACAGGCTGACCGAATTGCCATTATTAAGATGGTCCTGCTACCGCAGATTCTTTATGTCATCTCTTCCTGCCCCGTGTGGATAGGGGACCATTTATGTATTGGAAGGATTGATAAATGATCTCATATGGGGGAGAAAAAGGGTTAGGTTGAAACAAAAATACTTATGGTTAGATGAAGAAGATGGTGGTTTGTCCGTTCCCTGCTTTCGAGGCTATTATTATGCATCCCAGCTTCAGTGGTTAATGACAGAGGACGACAGACTGCGTCATTTTCTGGTGGGCGAGTTCGAAGGTCTCCAATATAACATTGTTAGTGTCCTAGAAACCGGGATTATAAAAATAAAGGGCAGGAAGTGCCCAATTAGCAATATGATGCACTTGATATGGGCTAATGTTAAAAAATTATTGGGCATAAATTACTCTTTAACCACCTCAGCCCCCAGTGCTTAAACACCCTGAAAGACCAGGCCACTTTTTACACTTCTGACCTACACTACTTTCACCATTTATTGCTCGGTCATGCAACTTACCACCCAAATGAATTTTACCTCCTTTTCTTCTCACTAATAGAGCTTTCATTTGGTGGTATTTCATTGCTGCTGACATTTTTACTTTTTTTGTTATTAATCGAAATTTAACGATTTTTTTGCAAAAAAATGACATTTTTCACTTTCAGTTGTAAAATTTTGCAAAAAAAACGACATCCATATAGAAATTTTGCTCTAAATTTATAGTTCTACATGTCTTTGATAAAAAAAAAATGTTTGGGTAAAAAAAAAATGGTTTGGGTAAAAGTTATAGCGTTTACAAACTATGGTACAAAAATGTGAATTTCCGCTTTTTGAAGCAGCTCTGACTTTCTGAGCACCTGTCATGTTTCCTGAGGTTCTATAATGCCCAGACAGTACAAACACCCCACAAATGACCCCATTTCTGAAAGTACACACACTAAGGTATTCACTGATGGGCATAGTGAGTTCATAGAACTTTTTATTTTTTGTCACAAGTTAGCGGAAAATTATGATTTTTTTTTTTTTTTTTTTTTTTCTTACAAAGTCTCATATTCCACTAACTTGTGACAAAAAATAAAAAGTTCTATGAACTCACTATGCCCATCAGCGAATACCTTGGGGTCTCTTCTTTCCAAAATGGGGTCACTTGTGGGGAAGTTATACTGCCCTGGCATTCTAGGGGCCCAAATGTGTGGTAAGGAGTTTGAAATCAAATTCTGTAAAAAATGACCAGTGAAATCCGAAAGGTGCTCTTTGGAATATGGGCCCCTTTGCCCACCTAGGCTGCAAAAAAGTGTCACACATCTGGTATCTCCGTACTCAGGAGAAGGTGGGGAATGTGTTTTGGGGTGTCATTTTATATATACCCATGCTGGGTGAGAGAAATATCTTGGCAAAAGACAACTTTTCCCATTTTTTTATACAAAGTTGTCATTTGACCAAGATATTTATCTCACCCAGCATGGGTATATGTAAAAAGACACCCCAAAACACATTCCTCAACTTCTCCTGAGTACGGGGATACCAGATGTGTGACACTTTTTTGCAGCCTAGGTGGGCAAAGGGGCCCATATTCCAAAGAGCACCTTTCGGATTTCACTCCTCATTTTTTCCTGAATTTGATTTCAAACTCCTTACCACACATTTGGGCCCCTAGAATACCAGGGCAGTATAACTACCCCACAAGTGACCCCATTTTGGAAAGAAGACACCCCAAGGTATTCCGTGAGGGGCATGGTGAGTTCCTAGAATTTTTTATTTTTTGTCACAAGTTAGTGGAAAATGATGATTTTTTTTTTTATTTTTTTTTTTCATACAAAGTCTCATATTCCACAAACTTGTGACAAAAAATAAAAACTTCCATGAACTCACTATGCCCATCAGCGAATACCTTGGGGTCTCTTCTTTCCAAAATGGGGTCACTTGTGGGGTAGTTATACTGCCCTGGCATTCTAGGGGCCCAAATGTGTGGTAAGTAGGTAAATGACCTGTGAAATCCGAAAGGTGCTCTTTGGAATGTGGGCCCCTTTGCCCACCTAGGCTGCAAAAAAGTGTCACACATCTGGTATCTCTGTATTCAGGAGAAGTTGAGGAATGTGTTTTGGGGTGTCTTTTTACATATACCCATGCTGGGTGAGATAAATATCTTGGTCAAATGCCAACTTTGTATAAAAAAATGGGAAAAGTTGTCTTTTGCCAAGATATTTCTCTCACCCAGCATGGGTATATGTAAAATGACACCCCAAAACACATTCCCCAACTTCTCCCGATTACGGAGATACCAGATGTGTGACACTTTTTTGCAGCCTAGGTGGGCAAAGGGGCCCATATTCAAAAGAGCACCTTTCGGATTTCACAGGTCATTTTTTACAGAATTTGATTTCAAACTCCTTACCACACATTTGGGCCCCTAGAATGCCAGGGCAGTATAACTACCCCACAAGTGACCCCATTTTGGAAAGAAGAGACCCCAAGGTATTCGCTGATGGGCATAGTGAGTTCATGGAACTTTTTATTTTTTGTCACAAGTTAGTGGAATATGAGACTTTGTATGAAAAAAAAAAAAAAAAAAAATCATCATTTTCCACTAACTTGTGACAAAAAATAAAAAATTCTAGGAACTCGCCATGCCCCTCACGGAATACCTTGGGGTGTCTTCTTTCCAAAATGGGGTCACTTGTGGGGTAGTTATACTGCCCTGGCATTTTCCAGGGGCCCTAATGTGTGGTAAGTAGGTAAATGACCTGTGAAATCCTAAAGGTGCTCTTTGGAATATGGGCCCCTTTGCCCACCTAGGCTGCAAAAAAGTGTCACACATGTGGTATCGCCGTATTCAGGAGAAGTTGGGGAATGTGTTTTGGGGTGTCATTTTACATATACCCATGCTGGGTGAGAGAAATATCTTGGCAAAAGACAACTTTTCCCATTTTTTTATACAAAGTTGGCATTTGACCAAGATATTTCTCTCACCCAGCATGGGTATATGTAAAATGACACCCCAAAACACATTCCCCAACTTCTCCTGAGTACGGCGATACCAGATGTGTGACACTTTTTTGCAGCCTAGATGCGCAAAGGTGCCCAAATTCCTTTTAGGAGGGCATTTTTAGACATTTGGATACCAGACTTCTTCTCACGCTTTGGGGCCCCTAGAATGCCAGAGCAGTATAAATACCCCACATGTGACCCCATTTTGGAAAGAAGACACCCCAAGGTATTCAATGAGGGGCATGGCGAGTTCATAGAAATTTTTTTTTTTTGGCACAAGTTAGCGGAAATTGATATTTTTAATTTTTTTCTCACAAAGTCTCCCGTTCCGCTAACTTGGGACAAAAATTTCAATCTTTCATGGACTCAATATGCCCCTCACGGAATACCTGGGGGTGTCTTCTTTCCGAAATGGGGTCACATGTGGGGTATTTATACTGCCCTGGCATTCTAGGGGCCCTAAAGCGTGAGAAGAAGTCTGGAATATAAATGTCTAAAAAATTTTACGCATTTGGATTCCGTGAGGGGTATGGTGAGTTCATGTGAGATTTTATTTTTTGACACAAGTTAGTGGAATATGAGACTTTGTAAGAAAAAAAAAAAAAATTCTGCTAACTTGGGCCAAAAAAATATCTGAATGGAGCCTTACAGAGGGGTGATCAATGACAGGGGGGTGATCAATGACAGGGGGGTGATCAATGACAGGGGGGGTGATCAATGACAGGGGGGGTGATCAATGACAGGGGGGTTGATCAATGACAGGGGGGTGATCAGGGAGTCTATATGGGGTGATCACCACAGTCATTGATCACGCCCCTGTAAGGCTTCATTCAGACGTCCGGATGCGTTTTGCGGATCCGATCCATCTATCAGTGCATCCGTAAAAATCATGCGGACATCTGAATGGAGCTTTACAGGGGGGTAATCAATGACAGGGGGGTGATCAGGGAGTCTATATGGGGTGATCACCACAGTCATTGATCACTCCCCTGTAAGGCTTCATTCAGACGTCCGGATGCGTTTTGCGGATCCGATCCATCTATCAGTGGATCCGTAAAAATCATGCGGACATCTGAATGGAGCTTTACAGGGGGGTGATCAATGACAGGGGGGTGATCAGGGAGTCTATATGGGGTGATCACCACAGTCATTGATCATGCCCCTGTAAGGCTTCATTCAGACGTCCGGATGCGTTTTGCGGATCGGATCCATCTATCAGTGCATCCGTAAAAATCATGCGGACATCTGAATGGAGCTTTACAGGGGGGTGATCAATGACAGGGGGGTGATCAGGGAGTCTATATGGGGTGATCACCACAGTCATTGATCACGCCCCTGTAAGGCTTCATTCAGACGTCCGGATGCGTTTTGCGGATCGGATCCATCTATCAGTGCATCCGTAAAAATCATGCGGACATCTGAATGGAGCTTTACAGGGGGGTGATCAGGGAGTCTATATGGGGTGATCACCACAGTCATTGATCACGCCCCTGTAAGGCTTCATTCAGACGTCCGGATGCGTTTTGCGGATCGGATCCATCTATCAGTGCATCCGTAAAAATCATGCGGACATCTGAATGGAGCTTTACAGGGGGTTGATCAATGACAGGGGTGTAATCAATGACAGGGGGGGTGATCAGGGAGTCTATATGGGGTGATAACCACAGTCATTGATCACGCCCCTGTAAGGCTTCATTCAGACGTCCGGATGCGTTTTGCGGATCCGATCCATCTATCAGTGGATCCGTAAAAATCATGCGGACGTCTGAATGGAGCTTTACAGGGGGGTAATCAATGACAGGGGGGTGATCAATGACAGGGGGGTGATCAGGGAGTCTATATGGGGTGATCAGGGGTGATCAGGGGCTAATAAGGGGTTAATAAGTGACGGGGGGGGGTGTAGTGTAGTGTAGTGGTGCTTGGTGGGACTTTACTGAGCTACCTGTGTCCTCTGGTGGTCGATCCAAACAAAGGGGACCACCAGAGGACCAGGTAGCAGGTATATTAGACGCTGTTATCAAAACAGCGTCTAATATACCTGTTAGGGGTTAAAAAAAACACATCTCCAGCCTGCCAGCGAACGATCGCCGCTGGCAGGCTGGAGATCAACTCTCTTACCTTCCGTTCCTGTGAGCGCGCGCGCCTGTGTGCGCGCGTTCACAGGAAATCTCGCCCATCGCGAGATGACGCATATATGCGTGACTCTGCGCAGGGCTGCCACCTCCGGAACGCGATCCTGCGTTAGGCGGTCCGGAGGTGGTTAAAGATTACCCCTATTTGGGGGAATATAAATCTACGTGAGTTTCAGAGGCTAGATGATTATGTATTTTGGGAAAAAAATGGTATTAAGTTTATCTCACAGATTGAGGTGAAAGGAAAGCTTAGGACACTAGAGGAAATGGGGCTTAGTATAGATCGACACCCTTACACGGTTTAGATACTTCAGATTAAAGCACGCATTTGATTCAACTGAGAACAAAGAATATTTAGCCACTAAACACTCAGAATTCGTAGAATTCTGTTACCACAGTAACGGGACTAAAATATCAATTTCACAGATATATAAAGGGGGTGTTACCAAATTTAAAAGTGAAAGTAAATGGGCACTAGAAGTGGAGTCTAAAACTCTAGATTGGAGATGTATTTATAAAAGTATAAAAAGAAGCACATTATCGAGTAATTTCCGGCTTACACAGTTTTTCATTCTCCACCGAACTTATATCACTCCCTGGGTGTTGAGTAGGATGTATAAAACAAAGGACTCTATAATTTGATTGTATATATTTTTGACATGAGATTAGAAACAGGATAAGGATAGATTTCCGATGTTATTAATGATAACTAAGTAACAAATGCCTGTGCATATTTTTGAATCTTTATTGTCTATTCTCTTTGTTTTCCTGTTTTCTTGAATTTTTATATGTTGAAAATGAAAAAAAAAAAAAAAAAGATTAATTTTGCGCCGGAAATCAAATTAATTTCCTGCCACTACTGTTTGTATTGAATCGGGGCGAAGAGACCCCGGCTAGCTAATCCTAAAGGGTTATTTGCAACCTAGCTAACCAATTAATAATTAATAAAATTAAGACAATGCGGTAGTATGTCTTTTCTGAAGTCAGAGTTCTTAGCATAGACCAGATAATCAAGTAACAAGGGCAAAACTGGAACGATTAAATCATTTGTTTTATTCCAAAAACTATACACAAAACATATGTACATTAAAACTGACAAATAAATATACCTGCCAGTCAAACAGATTGGTTGGATAAAAATAGGTAAGAGGTGGAAGGGAATAGAATGTCTGAAAGTTCAGAATTACCTTGGTAAAGTCCAATAAAAGATAAAGTCTTATAAAATGTTTTTTTTTTTTGATCAAGTGACAACGCGTTTCGGAGTGAGAGTACTCTTTTTACAAGTCTAAAAAAAAGATATATAACATATAGCAAAAAATGAATGAATGAATAAATAAATAAATAGACTTGTATAATTCATAAAAAAGGGGATTGGGATAATTAAAAACATGTGAGAACGATAAACAATGTAATAATAAAATGAATGTAGAGAACATTGTCGACAAGTTAACCTGATGTAACCTAACCGGGTATCCATATAGTAATTAGAATTCACTTCACAATTAGGGAAATAATAATAATGGTAATAATAATGTTAAAAGTAGTGGCCGTGATACAAGATTAAACCCAAACCTCAAGGGGGATGACATAATTTGAGTAGCAGGGGAATCATAATGAGACTGATAGTATCACTGATTAAACAAGGTTAGGACCCAATATCAAACAGGATAATAATAATAATAATTATCACAATAACGCAGACAAAATCAATTATAAAACATGATTAGGATGATGTAAAAATATATAGACATTATTCTTTGGGTGTGCAGATTGTTGAATAATTAGATGGCTGATATTGTATGGGAATCATATGGGTCATGCTGAAAAAGAAGAAGCATGGGTAAGGAGGGTAGTTACCTTTGGAACCGGGCACATGCAGATAGCTCTACCATTCAAGAAGCTATAGGTCAAATGGAGAATGGATGGATAGGAATGGAAACACTCAAAAAGGTAATGGTAATTTGAAGTGAGAAACAGGAGACCGGATTAAGAATGATAGGATACACAACTGTGGGTCTTACGATCATAAGGTATGGAGAAATAAGAGAAAAAGGAACATATTGCATTTCCTTTGGTTCGGGCTGCTGTGTGTGGCGCGGCTTCTAAAGCCGGGAGATTGGGGCCGTGGCTAATCGCGGACTGCCAGCTGGAGGATAGGGGTTGCGAGATGTGGGGGGCGGGGCTAGGGGCGGACAGCTGACTGCAGGACCGAGATTGTCCTGACTTGCAGCATTGTATGCGCGCAATGTCAGCGCACTCAATATCGGAAGGCTGACAGTTTGGTAGGGGAACTGAGGACATAGTGCTGTAATGGGGGAAGTGCTCAATTGAGTATCTGGACGGGAGTTTGATGAGCGATGATGCTGTGAGAATAAGTTAACTTGATTACATGATTGGAGAAAGGACATAAAAGATTTAATTAAAATGAAATGAAAATGTAAATTTAAAATACATGATTTTGTGGGATGATGACAACTACACGGAAGTAAATGTCATGAATGATTGTTATAATGGGTTTGTGTAATGGATTCCTAGTACACGCGAATATAGGGACAAAATATGTGATGATGAAAAAAAATTATGAAAATATGAGATAATGATGAAAATAAAAATGAAAATAAAAATAAAGATTAAAAAAAGTAATAATAATAATAATAATAATAATGTAAAAAATAATCAGGAGATGAATATTGGACGAAGGGAGGGGGGGTTGTTTAAAAACATAAGTCCACGTTCAACCCCATACACCCTAGGGGGAGTCATATTGAGACTTTTTCTGCCCTGTTACAAAAGACCTCAGGACTATTAATAGAGGCCTGGAAATTCCAAATAAACTCAGCAAAGAAGAAAAGACGGCCTTTAAAAAATCTTATGGCCAACGAGTCCCTTGTCATCAGGAATGAGGGCAAGGGAGGCGGCATATTGATCCAGGATAGAAGTGTTTACCTGGCTGAAGCACACAAAATTCTAAGTGATGAGGACTATTATTAAATCCTAACAGAAAATCCATTAAGAGAAGATGCCAAAAAATTAACAGTCTTTTTGGAAACAGCCGAAACTCAGAAAATACTATCTAAAAAAGAATACATCACAATAGACCATCCGAATCTAGCATTATTCTATCGCCTACCTAAGATACACAAATCCATCACCAACCCACCAAGGAGACCAAGGCATTTCCTCTTTGACCTGTAATTTATCCTATTATATCGACATCCTACTACAAAAATATGTTATACAACTACCATTATATCTAAAGGATTCAGCAAGCCAGATCACCCTCCTCCAATATTCCAACATCCCACACACAACAGGAATCAATGCCATACGACACTTCTTGCAGCAAGACAAGGGCCTGCCATGTTTGCAAAGCCAATTTATACTGGAGGCTATAGATTTTATACTCAATCATAAAATACTCAATCATAAAATATATAAGCAGACAAAAGGGACTGCGATGGGGACGAGCTTTGCGCCGAGCTTCACAAATTTAAATATGAGAGTATTTGAGGAGCATTTCATCTATAATGAACACCCTTGGCAAAACAAATTGATATTTTGCAGATGATACATTGATAATCTACTATTCATTTGGGATGGAAGTTTGGACGACATTAACAAATTCACTGCTCACTTGAACAATAACGATTTCAACCTCACATTTACGGCCAACTATTCCAAAACATTCATTGAATATTTAGATCTGGTCCTCTCTTCCAAAGAAAACTGTATAGAGACCAAGACTTTCTTCAAAAAAGTGGATGGCAATAGTTATTTAGATTACCATAGTGCACATCACAAAAAATGGAAGAACAACGTCCCATTTAGTCAGTTTAAATGTATCCGCAGACACTGTACTAATGAAGAAGATTTCAAGCAACAGAGTCAGGTCATCGAAAAGAGATTCCAAAACAAAGGGTATCCCAGTGGAGTCATTAAGGCAGCCCTCCAGCGGACACAAGAATATACCCAGGAAAAATGTCTGTCTTCACAAATCCAAGAAACAGACTAAAAAAAGACCAAGAAACACCAAACCTTCTTCATCACTACATACAATATCAATCATAACGTCTTGCGGAATATCTTCGAAAAGCATTGGCCCATTTTTCAAGCAGATCCATTTTTAAAAAAACACATTCAACCTAGGCCTCAAATAACCTTCAGAAGGGCCCAAACCCTCAAGAACCTCATCTCCCCCAGTTGATTACGGTCCCAAAAGAAGCAAACATCCCCTACCATGACCTTTTTCCCCCAGGTCCTTGGGAGCTACAAGTGCAGACACCGCCGATGCAAATGCTGTTTCAACATCTCCTCCCGGTTCACCAGATTCTCAAGTAACGTCAGAAAGAAAAATTCTAAATCAAATGTTTCCTAAATTGCTGATCATCTTATGTCATCTACCTATTGGAATGCACTTGCGAATTGCAATATATAGGTCGTACCACCTTAACCTTGAGAGAGAGAATAAATAAACATCGGTGGAACATTACAAATGGCTTTACTAAACATGGAGTCCAACGACATTTCCTTCATATCCATAATAAAAATCCCACGGACCTTTCCATAACACCAATTGAACAAATTCCTGCCACCTATACAAACTGTTATCAGAAACTAAGAAGAAAAGAAATGTTCTGGATTTTCAAATTGCAAACAATAGAGCCATATGGTCTGAACGAATCCCTTAAAAACAACTGTCCCTTCGTCCCATATTTATCTCATATTCATCTCCTAATTATTTTTTACATTATTATTTTTTATATGTATTTTTTTTATTTGTATTTTTTTTATATTTTTTATTTTTATTTTCATTTTTATTTTCATCATCTTATATTTTCATATTTTTATTTTTTATTTTATTTTCATCAGCCCATATTTAGTCCCTATATTCATGTGTACTAGGAATCCATTACACAAATCCATTATAACAATCATGACATTTACTTCTGTGTAGTTGTCACATCATCTAACAAAATCATGTATTTTATATTTACATTTTCATTTCATTTTAATTAAATCTTTTATGTCCTTTCTCCAATCATGTAATCAAGTTAACTTATTCTCACAGCATCATCGCTCATCAAACTCCCGTCCAGATACTCAATTGAGCGCTTCCCCATTACAGCACTATGTCCTCAGTTCCCCTACCAAACTGTGACAGCCTTCCGATATTGAGTGCGCTGACATTGCGCGCATACAATGCTGCAAGTCAGGACAATCTCCGTCCTGCAGTCAGCCTTCCGCCCCTAGCCCTGCCCCCCCGCATCTCGCAACCCCGATCCTCCAGCTGGCAGTCCGTGATTAGCCACACCCCCAATCGCCCGGCTTTAGAAGGTGCGCTCTCACACACGTGGGAAGCCGCGCCACACACAGCAGCCCAAACCAAAGGTAATGCAATATGTTCTTTTTTCTCTTAGTTCTCCATACCTTCTGATCGTAAGACCCACAGTTGTGTATCCTATCATTCGTCTCATGTTTCTCACTTCAAAATACCATTACCTTTTTGAGTGTTTCCATTCCTAACCATCCATTCTCCATTTGACCTATAGCTTCTTGACTAGTTACGCTATCTGCATGTGCCCGGTTCCAAAGGTAACTACCCTCCTTACTCATGCTCCTTCTTTTTCAGCATGACCCATATAATTCCCATACAATATCAGCCACTCTAATTATTCAACAATCTGCACACCCAATAAATAATGTCTATATACACAGCTCAAAAAAATAAAGGGAACACAAAAAGAACACATCCTAGATCTGAATTAATTAAATATTCTTCTTAAATACTTTGTTCTTTACATAGTTGAATGTGCTGACAACCAAATCACACAAAAATAAAAAAATGGAAATCTAATTTTTCAACCCATGGAGGTCTGGATTTGGAGTCACACTCAAAATTAAAGTGGAAAAACACACTACAGGCTGATCCAATTTTGATGTAATGTCCTTAAAACAAGTCAAAATGATGCTCAGTAGTGCGTGTGGCCTCCACGTGCCTGTATGACCTCCCTACAACGCCTGTGCATGCTCCTGATGAGGTGGCGGACGGTCTCCTGAGGGATCTCCTCCCAGACCTGGACTAAAGCATCTGCCAACTCCTGGACAGTCTGTGGTGCAACGTGACGTTGGTGGATAGAGCGAGACATGATGTCCCAGATGTGCTCAATTCGATTCAGGTCTGGGGAACGGGCGGGCCAGTCCATAGCATCAATGCCTTCGTCTTGCAGGAACTGCTGACACACTCCAGCCACATGAGGTCTAGCATTGTCTTGCATTAGGAGGAACCCAGGGCCAACCGTACCAGCATATGGTCTCACAAGGGGTCTGAGGATCTCATCTCGGTACCTAATGGCAGTCAGGCTACCTCTGGCGAGCACATGGAGGGCTGTGCGGCCCTCCAAAGAAATGCCACCCCACACCATTACCGACCCAATGCCAAACCGGTTATGCTGGAAGATGTTGCAGGCAGCAGAACGTTCTCCACGGCGTCTCCAGACTCTGTCACGTCTGTCACATGTGCTCAGTGTGAACCTGCTTTCATTTGTGAAAAGCACAGGGCGCCAGTGGCGAATTTGCCAATCTTGGTGTTCTCTGGCAAATGCCAAACGTCCTTCACGGTGTTGGGCTGTAAGCACAACCCCCACCTGTGGACATCGGGCCCTCATATCACCCTCATGGAGTCTGTTTCTGACCGTTTGAGCAGACACATGCACATTTGTGGCCTGCTGGAGGTCATTTTGCAGGGCTCTGGCAGTGCTCCTCCTGTTCCTCCTTGCACAAAGGCGGAGGTAGCGGTCCTGCTGCTGGGTTGTTGCCCTCCTACGGCCTCCTCCACGTCTCCTGATGTACTGGCCTGTCTCCTGGTAGCGTCTCCATGCTCTGGACACTACGCTGACAGACACAGCAAACTTTCTTGCCAGAGCTCGCATTGATGTGCCATCCTGGATAAGCTGCACTACCTGAGCCACTTGTGTGGGTTGTAGACTCCAACTCATGCTACCACTAGAGTGAAAGCACCGCCAGCATTCAAAAGTGACCAAAACATCAGCCAGGAAGCATAGGAACTGAGAAGTGGTCCTGCAGAACCACTCCTTTATTGGGGGTGTCTTGCTAATTGCCTATAATTTCCACCTGTTGTCTATCCCATTTGCACAACAGCATGTGAAATTGATTGTCACTCAGTGTTGCTTCCTAAGTGGACAGTTTGATTTCACAGAAGTGTGATTGACTTGGAGTTACATTGTGTTGTTTAAGTGTTCCCTTTATGTTTTTGAGCAGTATATTTTTACATCATCCTAATCATGTTTTATAATTGATTTTTTCGTTATTGTGATAATTATTATTATTATTATTATTATTATTATCATCCTGCTTGATATTGGGTCCGAACCTTGTTTAATCAGTGTGATAACTATCAGTCTCATCATGATTCCCCTGCTACTCAAATTATGTCATCCCTCTTGAGGTTCTGGTCTAATCTTGTATCACGGCCACTACTTTTAACATTATTATTACCATTATTATTATTTCCCTAATTGCAAAGTGAATTCTAATTACTATATGTATACCCGGTTAGGTTACTTCAGGTCAACTTGTGCATTTCGACAATGTTCCCTACATTCATTTTATTATTATATTGTCTATCGTTCTCGCATGTTTTTAATTATTCCAATCCCCTTTTTTATGAATTATACAAGTCCATTTATTTATTTATTCATTTTATGTCCCTTTGCACTGCTATATGTTATAGTATATGTTTTTTTTTAGACTTGAAAAAAGAGTACTCTCACTCCGAAGCGCATTGTCACCTGATCAAAAATAGAAACCGTTTTATAAGACTTCATTCGCGGTTGTGGTTTTGCGCCAAGAGGTATCACATTGTGTACGACCTCAGTACACGGCTTCCTATTGCATTTCATATCATTCCTTTGGAGAACTGGCAACTCCAAGGATTGAGAAGATACCAGCAGCACCGACCCCCCGCCCTTACGAGTGTTGTGTCGACGTATGCATAACACCAGAAGGTGAGCATAACAATTGACACAGCCTAGTCTCAAGAACTGGTGCCCAAAACTGACTACCCTATGAGTGCCTTGTTTACCACTTCTTTTGCCAAATTTGCAGTAAAAGATAAAGTCTTTGAAGGAATAATCCAATATGGCGGGGTGCCCGTGTCCAGCATGCAGTCGTGATATTAGTCGACGTCAGATGGTAGATGAAGGACTAGGATCTGCGTGGGTCACTCTGTTTTACCCATTCTGGAGCTGGAAGTGGCTGTGACACGCACAAGTCCAGCCTTGTGTAATTGGAAGAGGGGCAGTCCTTGCCCTGAGAGGGAAAAAACGTGGCAGCATTATTGCTTTGCAAGTTTCTCCGTACCCATAGGTCAAATTTGGAAATAAAGTTCATATTTATAATGAGGACAATTTTGTGCATCATCTGATATCAAATATCGCTGGAAGACAATACAGTGTGCCTGAGAGCCGTCATATCTCAGAGAGGGAATTTCCGATTTGTTTGCAGATTTCCAGGAAGGTGTGTTAGAATAACCCGAACAACCTCTGAAGAGATGGTTCCTTTCATATTTTACTAACCCATGAATTATGAGGAAAATATGGGAAAAATATGAAGTCTATGGATTGGAGGTGACTTTCAGGTCATCTTCCTTCTTGTACCAACCAGTGGTAAGATGAGGAACTGTCGTTTTCTTCTGAAGTTCGCTGCCCAGGCTACAGGTGTGAGACCTCCTGTGATGCAGGAGCCACACAGACTAGGAAGATGCACTTTTTATGAGGTTTTGTCATGATGATATCAGAGTGATGGATGTATAGGACTTGTAAGGTAAACCAGCTCACCTGCCACATGTATTGCAGTCCTTGGGTGCACAGGAAACCATGGTGAGACCTCTTGAGGCAAGGAAAAAAGAGAAAAACGATCCAGCACTCCTGAAATTTTTGAGCCGTCGGTTCTTTTATTGCGGTGATAAAAATTCATACAGTGTTACAACCTCCATATGTGTCATTCGCAGGAAAAATCACCGCTCATCTGCACAGCCCCATAGAAATGAATGGGTCCGGATTCAGTGTGAAAGGGGCCTAAAGGTTTTTGGGAAGAAAAATCTGAAAGCTACAAATAATACAGCTGTACCTATGCTAACATTAACATACAGCAGGCAATTTGAGGCTATTAAGAGGATTGTCCAAGGTAGTATTTCTATCCTCTATGAGGATGACGCCCTGTATGGTCTTCTGGCAGGGGGCTGCAGAGTGGTCCCCAGACGCTCCTCTACAGTAGCATCTATTATGTCACCTTCTTTCTTTTCCACCAGCTCTAAGGCCAGTGTTCACACCTGGTAAAGATAAAAAAGGTTTTGCATGCTGTGGAGGACACCCATGCAAAACATGCAGGTACACCACACCCACAAAAACCTTTAGTAATTCAGAACACTGTTCAGACTTTGCAATAAAATCCTACATCAATTGCAATAGTTCAAATGTTATTTATATCCTTAGATGCACCCAGTGTGATCTTTTATATGTGGGGAGCACCACACGAAAATTGAAGACTAGAATACTGGAGCATCTCAACTATATAAATAACGCATCCTATGTGAACATTTCAGGGGCTGCCATTTTGTAGATAGACATAATAGAAGTGCACACACCTTTAGTGCCTTTGGAATAGAAAAAGTGTTGTCTCCTTTAAGAGGTGGCAATGTCAAAAGAATGCTGCTACAGAGAGAGGCATTTTGGATATTCAGATTAAAAACCAGATATCCCAAAGGCCTGAATTACAAGAAGGAATTAATGCACTTCTTTTTTTTCTCCCCCTTTGTTTTTTTTTATTCTTCTTTCTGGTATTACAGGATTAAGTCCAGACAAATATTTAGACAGCACTCCTTTATGATGATAAATAGTGATTTTATTTAATTTCATATTATTTCAGCCGGAGTTAGTGGTATATCAGTTGCGTGCAACGTTTCGGGCTAACATTCGCCCTTCATCAGGCTGACAAAACATAATATACAGAAAAAAGTTCATATGGCGGAAATACATCATAAATTCATGATACATGTTTATACAATTGTGTGAGCAAATTCATGATACATGATTATACAATTTATGAAGAAGGCATGATTATAAAGTTAAAAATAATAAAGATCCGTACAACAATATGGCATGATTGGTAAGATAAGTTATCAATAGGTAGGGGAGATTGAGTCCCACATATCATAGTGTGTCATCAAGTACATGCATAAATAGTTGAAAGGCTACCTAGCATTAAATAAGACTTGATCTAGCTGTGTCCAGTCAAAATCTACAAATGCTACATCTGTACAGTGTACTGACTGAGTTCGACTGGACAGGGTCCAGAGAACATGGGACATTAAATGAGCCCTGGGTGAAATACCATGCAAAGTGAGGTAAATATCTGTTGTAGGATCCGGCCATGGGACAAGGGTGAAGCGGCGGGGGAGTCAGGACGTGCCTGTGGCAGAAAAACTGCCACAAGCCTGCTCTAAGTACCACGCTACCTTACTATAGACAGGGTGAAATCACATGATGAAACAAAGTGAAAAGGAAAGAGGCTCCTGGGAGTGTATGTTCATACTTCTGGGGGGAAAAAAAAACATCCAAAAGTATGGGGAAGGAACCAAAGGGGGAAACCAAGGGCAACCGCTATATAAATGGGCACAAGAGAAATCAAAGTGATGCAAAGAATATGTATATATCTATAGGGGTAGAGAACTCACCACTTTGAGGACAACGATGTATGTACAGCCGGCGCTTGTTGGAACATGGGAAGCGCCATGTTTAAATAGTGGCCAGCGGTATTTCATTGGTGGTTCAGGGGCGCATGACCTCCTCGGTGGGCGGTACTATGCCCAGACCGAGGCCTGGGACGCAGTTAGCCAGCACGTCGCTTCCGGTCATAGGATCTGGCGCGACCGGAAGTGACGCGCGCGTCATGTGACACCAGTCACATGATCGCGATCCAGCGAAAGCAATAGGCAGGACCGTGGATGTCTGGGGGCAGGGATACTGGCGCAATATGTCATAGTGAAAGGCACTGTAATGCAGGCCCGTAGGCCTGTCATTATATATATTTATGTGCTGCTTTGTACAAACGTAAAAGCTATGAGGTAGAGGCAAAGCAGGGGGTCGTCCATGTATGGCGCATGTGCATCTCCCCAGGCATTCCAGGGCAGCCATCTTGCAATAGGGTACGTTCTTAGCATCAGGAGAAATAAATAATGGTATCAAGTATAATACAGGAAATCGCAAAAAAAACATTGGCAAGGGGCCATTATGTGTGTATGTAGCCCTAGAATTCCATATTTAGGGAAGCATATGTCGGGCTTTATAACTCCAGGGACATCCAAGAAGACGGAATCAAATGACCGTGGAGTTATATAATATAGGACAGAACACGTCAATCATTACATGCAACCCCAGGGGAGGAACAACAGGGGTCGCCTATGTACATAGTGAGATTGAGACGAACCTGGAACATTATACTACCATAAAAATGGTATCCTGACGAATAAAATGGTTGATTACCATACCTTTTCCACCTGCACTGTGAATGTTTACATGGTGTGTTCAATAAAAACATGGTAACATTTAATTCTTTGTGTGTTATTAGTTTAAGCAGACTGTGATTGTCTATTGTTGTGACTTAGATGAAGATCAGATCACATTTTAGGACCAATTTGTGCAGAAATCCATATCATTCCAAAGTGTTCACATACTTTTTCTTGCAACTGTACATTGTGGTCCTCAAACTGGTGAGTTCTCTACCCCTATAGATATATACATATTCTTTGCATCAGTTTGATTTCTCTTGTGCCCATTTATATAGCGGTTGCCCTTGGTCTCCCCCTTTGGTTCCCTCCCCATACTTTTGGAATTTTTTATATTTTTTTTCCCCAGAAGTATGAACATACATTCCCAGGAGTCTCTTTCCTTTTCACTTTTTTTCATCATGTGATTTCACCCTGTCTATAGTAAGGTGGCGTGGTACTTAGAGCAGGCTTGCGGCATTTTTTCTGCCACAGGCACATCTTGACTCCCCCGCCATCACCCTTGTCCCATGGCCGGATCCTACAACAGATATATACCTTACTTTGCGCCGTCGGTTCTTTTATTGCGGTGATAAAAATTCATACAGTGTTACAACCTCCATATGTGTCATTCGCAGGAAAAATCACCGCTCATCTGCACAGCCCCATAGTAAAGTGATGCAAAGAATATGTATATATCTATAGGGGTAGAGAACTCACCACTTTGAGG
This sequence comes from Bufo bufo, assembly GCF_905171765.1. NCBI lineage: Eukaryota > Metazoa > Chordata > Amphibia > Anura > Bufonidae > Bufo > Bufo bufo. Next base: position 89,906,139 of record NC_053389.1, on the reverse strand, counting down.
ACAACGATGTATGTACAGCCGGCGCTTGTTGGAACATGGGAAGCGCCATGTTTAAATAGTGGCCAGCGGTATTTCATTGGTGGTTCAGGGGCGCATGACCTCCTCGGTGGGCGGTACTATGCCCAGACCGAGGCCTGGGACGCAGTTAGCCAGCACGTCGCTTCCGGTCATAGGATCTGGCGCGACCGGAAGTGACGCGCGCGTCATGTGACACCAGTCACATGATCGCGATCCAGCGAAAGCAATAGGCAGGACCGTGGATGTCTGGGGGCAGGGATACTGGCGCAATATGTCATAGTGAAAGGCACTGTAATGCAGGCCCGTAGGCCTGTCATTATATATATTTACGTGCTGCTTTGTACAAACGTAAAAGCTATGAGGTAGAGGCAAAGCAGGGGGTCGTCCATGTATGGCGCATGTGCATCTCCCCAGGCATTCCAGGGCAGCCATCTTGCAATAGGGTACGTTCTTAGCATCAGGAGAAATAAATAATGGTATCAAGTATAATACAGGAAATCGCAAAAAAAACATTGGCAAGGGGCCATTATGTGTGTACTGTATGTAGCCCTAGAATTCCATATTTAGGGAAGCATATGTCGGGCTTTATAACTCCAGGGACATCCAAGAAGACGGAATCAAATGACCGTGGAGTTATATAATATAGGACAGAACACGTCAATCATTACATGCAACCCCAGGGGAGGAACAACAGGGGTCGCCTATGTACATAGTGAGATTGAGACGAACCTGGAACATTATACTACCATAAAAATGGTATCCTGACGAATAAAATGGTTGATTACCATACCTTTTCCACCTGCACTGTGAATGTTTACATGGTGTGTTCAATAAAAACATGGTAACATTTAATTCTTTGTGTGTTATTAGTTTAAGCAGACTGTGATTGTCTATTGTTGTGACTTAGATGAAGATCAGATCACATTTTAGGACCAATTTGTGCAGAAATCCATATCATTCCAAAGTGTTCACATACTTTTTCTTGCAACTGTACATTGTGGTCCTCAAACTGGTGAGTTCTCTACCCCTATAGATATATACATATTCTTTGCATCAGTTTGATTTCTCTTGTGCCCATTTATATAGCGGTTGCCCTTGGTCTCCCCCTTTGGTTCCCTCCCCATACTTTTGGAATTTTTTATATTTTTTTTCCCCAGAAGTATGAACATACATTCCCAGGAGTCTCTTTCCTTTTCACTTTTTTTCATCATGTGATTTCACCCTGTCTATAGTAAGGTGGCGTGGTACTTAGAGCAGGCTTGCGGCATTTTTTCTGCCACAGGCACATCTTGACTCCCCCGCCATCACCCTTGTCCCATGGCCGGATCCTACAACAGATATATACCTTACTTTGCATTGTATTTCACCCAGGGCTCATTTAATGTCCCATGTTCTCTGGACCCTGTCCAGTCGAACTCAGTCAGTACACTGTACAGATGTAGCATTTGTAGATTTTGATTGGACGCAGCTAGATCAAGTCTTATTTAATGCTAGATAGCCTTTGAACTATTTATGCATGTACTTGATGACACACTATGATACGTGGGACTCAATCTCCCCTACCTTTGATAACTTATCTTACCAATCATGCCATATTGTTGTACTGATCTTTATTATTTTTAACTTTATAATCATGCCTTCTTCAAAAATTGTATAATCATGTATCATGAATTTGCTCACACAATTGTATAAACATGTATCATGAATTTATGATGTATTTCCGCCATATGAACTTTTTTCTGTATATTATGTTTTGTCAGCCTGATGAAGGGCGAATGTTAGCTCGAAATGTTGCACGCAACTGATATACCACTAACTCCGGCTGAAATAATATGAAATGAAATAAAATCACTATTTATCATCATCAAGGAGTGCTGTCTAAATATTTGTGTGATATCTACAGTTTTTGAGGTGGAGATACAGAACACGACCCGGACGTGCACCCACCCTTGCCTTTTATTGAAAAGAGTGCTGTGGCCTATTTACTTGACAGGATTAAGTCCAGGATATCATTCTTAGTTGTTTTTTCCTGTTTCTTATTTTATGTCATATAATTTTCGATTGCCTAACATAAAATTTTATGTACATGACACAGATTATCAGACTACTGGACAAGCAAATGGCTTAGATCCAGTTTCTCGATTATTTTATTTGTGAATATATATATGTAATTTTTTGCATTTTATTCTGTGTTAACTGTGTTTTGTATTTTCACTGTTGGAATCACAGTTTTAATGAATCACATGTGATAATGTTTTCAGCTACCATGTGGACTTTTGGATCCAGCTAGATAATTAAAACACCTGAGTGGTTTCCTCCCCTATAGAGGAGGAACCCTTTTTCCTCAGGAGTCTACTGTATATATATTTTACATGGACTAAAGTTCCACATGGAGTCATGAATAAGAACTGCTTAGTTCGAAACGCGTAGACTGCGAATGACACATATGGAGGTTGTACCACTGTATGAATTTTTATCACCGCAATAAAAGAACCGAAGGCTCAAAAATTTCAGGAGTGCTGGATGATTTTTCTCTTTTTTCTTGCCTGATGGATGTATAACCTGGCAGGGGGTGCTCCTCTGTCCAGGAAGATTCTTTTGGCACCGAGGTTCTAATTGACTCTGATCTGTGAGCTGTGCTAGCAAGGTGAATTACTTCTGGGTTAAAAAACAAGATTTTAACTCTTTGTGTGCAGGAGAGGGCTCTTGTGTTTTTTTGTGATTTTAAAACTGGACGCATTTGCGATTTCTTCGTATTGCTGAGATCGTGAAGCATCACAAGTAGCAGGTGCAATGACAGGGAGCTGCGATAGCGACGCATTCATACATGATCGCGGCGTCTAAGTGTAAAATTAACATTAGAAAAATATTAAATCAAACTTACCGCCTCTATTTGCTCGCGACGGGCCGGCCACCGCCATCTTGCTTGAAGATCTCGGCTTAAATCCTGTGCGGCCCGAGATTACATCATGGTGACATATGACATTATCACGCAGGCCGGCGTGTAATCTCAACGCACGGAATTTCGGCCGAGATCTTCAAGCAAGATGGAGGCTGGCGGCCCGTCTCAAGCAAATGGAGGAGGTAAGTTTGAATTTTTTTGTTTTTTTATACTATTTCAGGTTAAATTGATTCGCTGACATGAAGCACGAGGAAACTTGGCTTCTAGGCGAATTGAATTTATCCTGAAATTCGGATTGAATTCCACTTCGTAAGATTCGATTTTCTCATCTCTAATTCTTTCCTTTAAGCTCTTTTTATTTTCTGATTGCAAATTTTTTAACATGATTATGGGGGCAGTATACTCTAATATGCGTTGTTACACTACGTGTCCCATGCCAAAAATGGGTGGGACTTATGTAAGTCCTACCCATAAGTGGATATTCCTGATGGGTTTGGGAGCATTCCCTTAGGCATGGCCTGAATTGACTTACTGTCATGTTGGTAAGTGCACAATATGATAAATACTATCAATATTGGAATCAGCATTAGGCAACATATCTTCAGTTAAAAAAGTTGTCCCATGAAAAATATTCAAAATTTTTCAATCCAGCAACTGGATCGGAATACTTTTGTAACTGCATACGGTTAAAAATGTTTGTATAGCCACGGAGTTATTCAATAAAATGTATCTGTACTACACCACCTGATTATTTCCCTTACCACATTGCTGAGGTGGTCACACATGCTAAGTTCCATCCTTCAACTACCAAGGGTTGCCAACCATACAGAATTTCCTGGGCAGTCCATGAAAATAGGCGACTTTTTTACTGTGTCCATGAAAAAAAAGTAGATGTGTCTGTGATTTTTTTGAGGCTGATAGTAAATGATTCGATTATTTCGATAGTAATCATCATAATTTTACAGCTCACGATATATATGCTGGTAATGAGTTTATATCAGTATATTGAGCTGTAGACATGTATTACTTATTATCTTCATAGTTCATTATGGTTTTCCAATTTATCTGTAAAAAATACTGTCTGTCCGTAAAAGGCAACCCTGTAACTACCACCAGCTCTATCTACTATGACAATTATAGGTAGAGAGCTGCAGCAGAAAAGACTCACCCCCTGAGAAAGAACCCCTACACACACACACACCTAAGAAAGAATATGGCCCCTGAACTGCTAGACTGAAATAAATCTAGCAGAGCAATTAGAGAAATGAACAGGTAGATGTCTGGATCCAAATGTAAACGCATCCGAATGTAAAATAATATACTTAGGGAGAAGGAATCTCTGACTACATTATGGGACGCTCTGTGTTAGCCAATATGTCAGAAAAGAGGGATCTAGGGGTCCTGATCAGACGCTTGGCTGGATATCTAGATGTAGAACCAGTAGGAGATAGACTGTGATCCCACTGTACTGAGCTCTAGTGAGACCTCATCTGGAATACTGTGTCCAGTTCTGGAGACTCCATCTACAAAAATATATAGATAACGCAATTATTAGGGAGGTTGTATTTGTGAAGATTAATTTGATTATTGAACAACTACAATACTGACGGTCAGTCCAAAATGTTAATAAACTTCAAATCTGAATATTTAAGAAAGTAAAAGTGAGGTTTTGCCTTTCTTAAGAGTGTATCTACTGTATGTGTACAGAATTATTGGGCAACTATGTGTGCAGAATAATTTTTTTACTGCCTATTAAAAAAAAATTCTAATTAGAAAATAACAAATAATTTATATATGGAGTCGGTGCCTATTTTGGTTTTCCAAAACTCCCCCCCACTCTCGGCTTGTCTTCTGACCACTCAGCAAGGGCTGTCAACAAGTTTTGGTCTTGCTACCTAGGACTTGTGTAATGCCCCTGAGTGGCATTACAACTTCTGCACCCCGCTACTGTCTTTTTTGCGCTAACAAAGCGTAATCTTATGTATTTTGTTCAGGTCCTATGCACGGTGCATTCCTAATCTGTTTGTAACTGTTATATTCAAATGTAATGTGCCTGGTTCACTAGCAGGTGGCAGCAAATATAACAGAGCTACAGTTAGGTAGAATAGAGCTTTCCATTCTATTCTAACTCCCTCTGTGAAGAAGTGGGCAAAACCTACTTCCTGCAGGAAGGGTGGGTACCACATTTTTTTGTGAGTTCTAGCTTACCCCCGGCTTGGGGAAGGTGTGCAGGGCACGTCTCTGCTGGCAGGGCCGGATTAACATGGGGCGGATGGAGCTGCAGCTCCAGGCCCCTGCGTGAAAATAGGCCCAGCAGCCTGCTAGGCAGCGGCAGGGCGCAGGGAGATGAGCGCTTCCATTGCGGAAGCGCTCATCTCCATAGTCATCTGTATCGCAGTACTCAGGACAGTGATACAGATGACTGTGTTGCGGCAGGGGAGGGAGAGGCGTGTCCCTTCGCGCTGCCTGACTCCCGGGACACAGGCCGGAAGAGGCCTGCATCACATCGCTGACATGGAGGTAAGTATATATGTAGAATTGCAATATTTTTACTGGCACATGATGAGGGGGCTCTTGTTACTAGCACATGATGGGGGGGCTCTTGTTACTGGCACATGATGGGGGGCTCTTGTTACTGGCACATGATGGGGGGCCTCTTGTTACTGGCACATGAATGGGGGCTCTTGTTACTGGCACGTGATGGGGGGCTCTTGTTACTGGCACATGATGGGGGTGGCTCTTGTTACTGGCACATGATGAGGGGCTCTTGTTACTGGCACATGATTGGGGGGGCTCTTGTTATTGGCACATGATGGGGGGCTCTTGTTATTGGCACATGATGGGGGGGGCTCTTGTTATTGGCACATGATGGGGGGGCTCTTGTTTTTGGCACATGATTAGGGTGCTCTTGTTACTGGCACATGATGGGGGGGCTCTTGTTTTCGGCACATGATTAGGGTGCTCTTGTTACTGGCACATGATGGGGGCTCTTGTTACTGGCACATGATGGGGGCTCTTGTTACTGGCACATGATGGGGGGGGGGCTCTTGTTATTGGCACATGATGGGGGGGCTCTTGTTTTTGGCACATGATTAGGGTGCTCTTGTTACTGGCACATGATGGGGGGGCTCTTGTTTTCGGCACATGATTAGGGTGCTCTTGTTACTGGCACATGATGGGGGCTCTTGTTACTGGCACATGATGGGGGCTCTTGTTACTGGCACATGATGGGGGGGCTCTTGTTAATGGCACATGATGGGGGTTCTCTTGTTACTGGCACATGATGGGGGGGGCTCTTGTTACTGGCACATGATGGGGGGGCTCTTGTTACTGGCACATGATTGGGGGGGCTCTTGTTATTGGCACATGATGGGGGGCTCTTGTTATTGGCACATGATGGGGGGGCTCTTGTTATTAGCACATGATGGGGGGCTCTTGTTACTGGCACATGATGGGGGGGCTCTTGTTTTTGGCACATGATTAGGGTGCTCTTGTTACTGGCACATGATGGGGGGGCTCTTGTTTTTGGCACATGATTAGGGTGCTCTTGTTACTGGCACATGATGGGGGCTCTTGTTACTGGCACATGATGGGGGGCCTCTTGTTACTGGCACATGATGGGGGGGCTCTTGTTACTGGCACATGATGGGGGGGCTCTTGTTACTGGCACATGATGGGGGGCTCTTGTTACTGGCACATGATGGGGGGGTCTCTTGTTACTGGCATATGATGGGGGGCTCTTGTTACTGGCACATGATGGGAGGGCTCTTGTTACTGGCACATGATGCGGGTGCTCTTGTTACTGGCACATGATGGGGGGGCTCTTGTTAATGGCACATGATGGGGAGGCTCTTGTTACTGGCTCATGATTGGGGGGCTCTTGTTACTGGCACATGATTGGGGGGCTCTTGTTACTGGCACATGATTGGGGGGGCATCTATGGGGCACATTTAACTGGCACATTATTGGGGGAACTTTTCACTGGCACATTATTGGGGCACTTTTTACTGGCACATTATTGGGGGCACTTTTTACTGGCACAGTATTGGGGGCACTTTTTACTGGCACATTATTGGTGGGCACTCTAGGGGCATCTACTTAGGCCACAAAGAAGGGGAATTTTATACTGGGACACATTATCGTCGGTACTGTGGGGGAGAGGAGAACTATGGGGTCAACTACGGGGGCACTAAGAAGGGGTATTTTATACTTGCAAATTATGGGGGACACTGAGGGCATCTACTGGGGCACTATATATGGGGCATTTTATACTGGTACATTATGGGGGGCACTAGGAGGAAGGGGGAAGAGGAGCACTATGGGGGCTTTTACTGGGGGCACTATATAGGGGTATTTTATACTGGCACAATATGGGGGCACTATGGGAAAATTAGCTCAAATGGGGGCATTTACAAGGGGGTATTTTTTTCACTGTCACATTATAAGGAGAATTATTTCTATTGGGGGGACATTATGGTGGGCTTTATTACTCCCGCATGGTATGAACCCCCTAGTAGCAGCACCAGGCTCTCCCTGCTCTGCTATCCCTCTGCCCTTTCTCCTAATCCTTATTATGAAATCTTTCTCATTAGGATAAAACACAACATCAGCTCCACCGAGCCCCCCAGCCAAGTGTTGAAGTGGTGTCCGAGATGCCCAAGGGCCAATCCAATTAATTGTAAGTTTTCATATGAAATATGTTTATGTTATACACATATAGCATACACTGTGCCACACAATATACATTATACCTCTACACTGTGTAGTCTGTTCTATAAGCACCATTGTTTTTGCCCTGTCAGTTCATGCCTGCACCTTCTTTGACACACACACATCCCGTATGCACTGTGAATGGGGATTGCGGTGCATGCACAGTCTCAGGTTCCTACAGAATCCACATTTGTGTACCATTCATGGCACATGCGCAGGATCTCAACACGTCGCTGTCAAGTGAGCTGTTGGTGTCAACCGAAGGAGCGGGCGTGACTTCACATGGGAGAGGTGTTATGGTTTAATTAAGGTCTAAGATAAGTAAAGTCTACAGAACAGATTCTATAAAGGTATGCAAGGTATCGATACATCAACATCTATTCAGCTATGCTGGTGATTTCATATGCATAAAACATATGACAGATGCACTTTATTTGTGTTATAAAAAATTGCTCTGCGTTGCGTTTTCATTTTCTATAAAAAGGCCAATTAAAATCTTTAGCACCAGGCCCATGATGCTCTTAATCCGGCCCTGTCTGCAGGACGTGCCAAAGCCAGCCAGAGCACCCTCAGCTCTGATGGCCATGGAGGCCAATGCTTAAATCCTCAGAAGCCAGGATCATAGTTCCCTTGCATAACCTAGAGTCAGACTACAGAGAAGAAGAGCAACAGACAGAAGAAGCAAAGTCATACAGTCAGCCTGTCAGTACAGCAGAGCCAAAGAGAAACAGATGTAGCAGAGACGAGTTTGCCTGACAGATTCATGCTAAAGCCTGCTGGGACCAAGATAAAGTTTGGAGACTGTTGCTGATGAACGTTTATGCAAAGTAAAGCTGCTGTTCAACTACATACAAGGTCTGGACTCAATTTTTATTGAAAATTCCTCAATTATTTCCCCTATTTAATGCTTCAGAGCCAGAGCCAAAGCCTGGGGTCCAGCCTTATCCAGGTAGGGGCACTGTGACACACATAAAGAGGCTTTTTAGGCCCCACTATACCACTCAGCATTCCTACACCTGGGTCGCGTTATAGAGGGCCCTAGGGGGAGGCGCCTGTTGCACTTGTACTGCAAGTAGGTAAGGAAAGCAGGCTGGTTTCTAGGTCAGGGCTCACTGTCCATGTCTGTCCCATTCTACAGGCATTACACAAGGTAGGCAAATTGGCCCACTAAATGCTGGTGCACTGCACTGAGTAACAAATCCTCAGCTGTGATATGATAATGCTTTGTTTATATGTGGGGCATATCAGTGTATGTATATGCTCAGGTGTAATATGTGGCAAGTGACCTGTGTAGTACGGCCTGCCTAATATCTATTTCCATGCACGGATACCCGATTGCAAGGTAAAGTTGCTAAACCCTGCTGAGCAATGTGTCCCTCTGATACATGCAGCAGTTCTTGCTACAAGCATGTCCCTGTCAGTGGCATAACAATGGGGATGAAACAGGCATTGAAAACCCACTACTGAGTCTCAGATCCTAGTCCACACCACATCTGCATTTTCTGATACAGGGCTGCTGGTGCATTGCCCCCTAGGTATTATTAGAGCATAGAGATGCCTAACTCCTCTGATACTGTCAAGCAACATGTCAGCGAATAAGGAGCAAATGCCTCCAAAAGAGAAACATTTTCAGTAGTAAATGAGACTAAAAAAATGAGACAGTCTAAAACAGTCTAATGTTAAGCCTAAAAACAGGTGCAGAAACTATAGTAAATGTGGCCCATTGTCTTCTAAAAACTGGCAGTAGGTTTGGGAGTTGATTTTGAGTCCATCTTGAACACAAAAAGATCCATCTAGCTCATCTTCAACAACCTTGCTGGTGTTTGCGTCAAAGTGGAGCTCTGTGCCCCTTAGTGATCCAGCCATGGGGACATCCATCTTGCCTGTCAAAAGTCACTCTCATCTCATTAGTCCATAAAACCTTTGAAAAATCTGTCTTCAGATACAGTATTTCTTGGCTCAGTCTTGACATTTCAACTTATGTGTCTTGTTCAGTGGTGGTCAGGTTTCCTTACCTTGGCCATGTCTCTGAGCGCTGTACTTTTGGGCACTCCAAGAAGGTTGCAGATTTGGAATTTGGCAGCACTGGGGGATGATGGGTTTCTGATCGCTTCACATGTTTCTTGCAACCTTGTTAACTATTTGCAACAAAACATTTGAAGATTTTGTGACCAGGACCCATTATCTGAGAAATTACAAGAAAGCTGCATCCCTCTGAAAGACTTTTAACAATGACTTTTTGACTTTTCGGTCAGTTAAATCTCTTTTCTGGCGCATTTTGCACACTTGATATAAGGTCTTCTCCTTAGGCCACACCCTCCCTATTACACAAATAAACATCACCTGATATGCTTTAATCCAGTAAGGCCAGACAAAACTGACTGAACATACATGCAAAATGAGTTTCCCTGAACGCATCCAGCGCCAATCCGTCACGCTCGTGTGCAAGAGGCCTAAGAAATCATGTTTACACAGCTTGGGGTTGGAAAATATGCATACAAATAATATGGTCAAAATACTCACTTGCCTAATAATTATTCACACAGTGTAACGTACACACAAATAAGATGTGTTTATTGGCCATGAACCAATCTGCGTTAGCTAACAAGACATCTTATCTCTATTTACATATTAGGGATATTAGTCCTTTATGAGACCCCCCAAATGCTCTGCTGACATTGGAGGGATATTTCGCTGATGCAATGGAAAGGTTGATTACAATAGACATACACTGTACCAGGGGCGTTGCTAGGTTAAAACATTCGGGGCCTGGGTCCCTCATGTTTTGTCCCAGGCCCCGAATGTCCTGCCTCAGGACGGCAATACAATTAAATCTAATGTCCATGTGATCAGTTCTTAATGCAGTAGCCGAAAAGGACTTGCGATGATGTCATCATCATGTGACCAGTGCGGGAGAGGATGGCTCAGCAGTGAAGAGAAGTCCTGGGAAGAAGCTGTGGTGAGGTCTGTACATGAGGAGAGGTAAGTTAAGGGGTAGATTACTTAGTGTGAGGGGCAGAGCAGTGTTGGGAGTTGTAGTTATATAACTGGGAGTGTATGTTAGGGCTGAAGGGAGGAAAGCTGTTTACATAGGACAGTGGGTGGAGTGATGTTATTTGTATGGGACTGAAAGTTGGGGGGGTGATGTTATTTACATGGGAATGCATGTTGGAGGTGGCTGTGGGAGGGAGTGATATTATTTATATGGGACTGAATGTTGAGGGGTAATGCTATTTACATGGGACTGCATGTTGGAGGTGGCTGGGGAGGGGGTGATTTTATTTACATGGGACTGTATGTTGAAGGTGTCTGGGGGGGTGATGTTATTTACATGGGACTGAATATTGAGGTGGTGATGTTATTTACATGGGACTGTAGGTTGTAGGCGGCTGGGGAGGGGGTGATGTTATTTACATGAGACTGTATATAGGAGGGGGCTGGAGAGATGGTGTGATGGTATTTTCATGGGACTCTATGGTGGAGGGAGGAATATAACTACAGGGGGCACTGCAGGGGGCATTATAAATACTGGGGGGCACTTCAGGGCGAGCATTATAACAGTAGGGGGCGATATAAATACTAGGGGCACTGTGGGGGCATTATAACAGTAGGAGGCAATATAAATACTGGGGCACTTCAGGGTGAGCATTATAACAGTAGGGGGCATTATAAATACTGGGGACATTAGGCGTTCTTATTACTACTGAGGACTTCATAGGAGGGACTTATAGATCCACATTATTTCTACTAAGAGCACTATGGGGGGCTTATTACTACTGGGGGGTCTGTAGATAGCTTTATTACCACTGGGGGAACAATAGGGGGCCATATTTCTACTGGGGTCTCTGTAGGTGCATTATTAATACTGGAGGGCTGTTCTACTAATGGAGGCACTCTTGGGGAGCACTATCACTGTTGGAGGCACTGTAGTGGGCAGTATTACTAATGAGGGCATTCTAGAAGGGAATTACTATTGGTGGGACTACGAGGAGCACTATTACTATGGGGGGCACTCATTTTAGTATTTGGGGGTATTGGGGGGTACAGAGAGCCACAGGATAACACAGTGGGGACTCTAGGTTGGGAGATGATGATAGAAATGTGAGGAAGCTAAGGCTACTTTCACACTCGCGTTTTGTGCGGATCTGTCACGGACGGATCCTTTCAGATAATACAACTGTCTGCATTCGTTCAGAACGGATCTGTTTGTATTATCTGTAACGTAGCCAAGACGGATCCGTCTTGAACACCATTGAAAGTCAATGTAGGACGGATCCGTTTTCTATTGTACCAGATTGTGTCAGTGAAAATGGATTCGTTCCCACTGACTTAGGCTAAGTTCACACAAACGTGTGTGATCCGTGGCCGTATTGCGGCCCGCAAATCGCGGGCCGCAATACACGGCCACAGTTCCGTGTGAATTCCGCATCACGGATGCGGACCCATTCACTTCAATGGGTCCGCTAATCCGGAATCGCGGAACGGCCGCACGGGACGGGACCCCTCGGAAGCACTACGGAGTGCCTCCTGGGGTTACGTCCCGTTGTTCCGTTCCGCTAAAAGATAGAACAAGTCCTATCTTTTCGCGGAACGGCCGGATCGCGGACCCATTAAAGTGAATGGGTCCGCGATCCGATGCGGCTGACCTACGGCCGGCGAACAAGCATTGCGGCCCGCTATTTGCGGGCCGCTTCACAGGCACGGGTCACACACGTTTGTGTGAACCCGGCCTTACATTGTGTGCCAGGACGGATCCATTTGACTCAGTTTCATCAGACGGACACCAAAACACTGCAAACAGCGTTTTGGTGTCCGTCTCCAAAGCGGAACGGAGACTGAACTGATGCATTCTGAGCGGATCCCTTTCGATTCAGAATGCAGTAGAATGCAAACTGATCCGTTTTGGACCGCTTGTGAGAGCCCTGAACGGATCTCCCAAACAGAAAGCCATAACGCCAGTGTGAAAGTAGACTTAAGATGTCCGTGTGTCACACTGTACAGAGATGAGGCGCGGCTGAGAGAAGTTGTATGGACCAAATGGAGAAGATGATGACAGAGAAGTTCTACATCAGAGGAGACGTCACCTGGGAGGCCCTGGATGAGAGCGGTATGTGCTGCTGTATAGCAAGTACAGCAAAATGTCTTCAGTGCTAGTGTTTTCCGGGGGGTGGGGGGTTGTTTGGGGGAGTGCGTTTGGTCGACTCAGAGAATTGGGCCATATGCATTGGGGCTTGGGCTCCAGATCTTTTGAGACCCTAGCAACGCCCCTGCACTGTACCATGTCCTTATTGATTATAACCACCAGGGGGTCCACGGCGACTCCACACAATTTACCTTCTTCTTTTGCTGCAAGTCTGTGACCAAGGTCCATAAGAGGACTGAAACGTCAGAATCTAGTCACCGTACCATTGCTTTCTATTATCTCTTTGTGGATTGAACTTTGAATCTACTATCTAAAAAAATGAACTTTTTAATTGCATCATATCTTGGAAAGTTTAGGCTACGCACACGTTGCAGATTCCGCACAGATTTTTGCTCCGAATTTTTTTTATGATATTTGACAAATCTCATGTACATATATTTTCCTTAGGCTACCTGCACACAGGTGCGGGCTGTCTTGCAGAAATTTCATGCAGATTTCTGTGCGTTTCCACATAAAATCCGCACCAAAACCATATGTGTTACTTGCGGCTTTTGGTACGGATTTGATGTGGTTTTGCAGCAGACCTCACCCTTGCATTAAAAATCTCCAAAACAAAAAAGCAAAGTGTAAATGAGGTTTGTGTAATCTCTCACTCTACGCGGAGGTTTTCTGCACAAGAATCTAGACGGAAAAACCGCATGTAACCTCCATTGTGTGCAGGTATCCTTAGGCCCAGTTCACACGACCGTATGGCTTTTAGGCCCCTTTCACACGAGCGAGTATTCCGCGCTGATGCGATGTGGGAGATGAACGCATTGCACCCGCACTGAATACCGACCCATTCATTTCTATGGGGCTGTTCACATGAGCGGTGATTTTCGCGCATCACTTATGCGTTGCATGAAAATCGCAGCATGTTCTATATTCTGCGTTTTTCACGCAACGCAGGCCCCATAGAAGTGAATGGGGTTGCGTGAAAATCGCAAGCATCCGCAAGCAAGTGCTAAAAGATCATGTGACGTACCATGTGATGACCGGAGTGACGTCATCACAGGTCCTTGAACTATAATTAATGCTCACCATAGGTCCTTCGACAAAGGAGACACAAGGAGATGCCGGGCTACGCGAGCAAGTGGATTAAGGTGAGTTAAATTATATATATATTTTTTTTAACCCCTCCAGCCCTATTTTACTATGTATTCTGTATTCAGAATGCTATTATTTTCCCTTATAACCATGTTATAAGGGAAAATAATACAATCTATAGAACACCTAACCCAAGCCCGAACTTCTGTGAAGAAGTTCGGGTTTGGGTACCAAACATGCGTGATTTTTCTCACGCGAGTGCAAAACGCATTACAATGTTTTGCACTCGTGCGGAAAAATCGCACCCGCACATTTTCCCGCAACGCCCATGTGAAAGGGGCCTTATAGTTTTTTGCGGTCCGTTTTTCACGGATCCGTCTTTCCGTTTTTGAGTTCCGTTGTGTTTCCGTTTCCTTTCCGTTTTTCCGTTCCGTTTTTCCATATGGCATATACAGTATACACTAATTACATAGAAAAAATTGGGCTGGGCATAACATTTTCAATAGATGGTTCAGCAAAAACGGAAGACATACGGATGCATTTCCGTATGTGTTCCGTTTTTTTTTTCGGACCCATTGACTTTAATGGAGCCACGGAACGAGATTTGCGGCCAAATATAGGACATGTTCTATCTTTCAACGGAACGGAAAAAATGGAAATACGGAAACGGAATGTATACGGAACAAATTCCGCTTTTTTTGCAGAACCATTGAAATGAATGGTTCCGTATACGGACCGTATACGGAACACAAAAAAAACGGCCCGTACACTCGCGTGTGAACTAGGCCTTAGGGTTAGGCTTGAGGGAATTAACCTTTTGATCATATATCTGAAGTCTATTTGTTCAAATACTTTGATGTTAATGCTTTTTCCATACAGCATTAAAATGTATTGGCTCCGCTGAGCCAGAGTTCGTCAGAGTTTAAAAACAATTTAAAATAGCAGTCTGAATTGGGCTTTGGTACCAGCCAGTACAAAGCCCATTTTGGATTCCTATTTAGAATTATTTTTAAATACGCAGATATGGATACAGTAGTAAGTCTCATGCTACTTCAGACGAGGCAAAGTTTGGCTCCACGGAGCCAATACATTTTAATGCTGTACGGAAACACCATTAAAATGAAAGGATTTGAACGAATCAACTTTGGATCTATCATCCGAAGGTCGATTCGCTCAAACCTACTTAGGGTTTATGCAAATTTTAGACACAAATTTTTGTGCGGATTTCGGTACATTTTCTCACCAAATCTGCATCAAAATCTTGTGGATTTTGTTGTGGATTTTGATGCAAATTGGTCCCAGATCTCACGCGTTGCATTGCACTGCGCTGAAATTCCACACAAGAGACTGGAATGCTGCAGATTTCTAAATCTACACCACAGGTCAATGAATGCACTGAAAATGTTTGCACCACCTGCTAAGGGCGCAGTCACATCACCGTTTAGCTTTCGGTTCTTCTGATATTTCAGAAGAAGAGAGAGAGAGAAAAAAAAACAGGATCCGGTTATATTATCTTTAAAATAGCCATGACGGATCCGTCTCTAAAGCCATTGTAAGTCAATGGGGGTATGGATCCGTTTTCTTTTGTGTCAGAGAAAACGGATCCATCACCATTGACTTACATTGTGAGTCATAACGGATCCGTCTTGCTCCACTTCTCAGGACGCACTCAGAAACGCATTCCGTTCCCTTCAGTTCAGTTTCGCCAATGAATGGGGACAAAACCAAAGCGTTTTCCTCCGCTATTGAGATCCTATGACGGAAAAGGGGGTAGTAGCCTAAAAAAACGGATCTCAGACGAAAATGGCTCAAACAGATGACAACTGATGCAGGATCCTTTTTTTTCTTCTCGCTCTTCTTCTGACGGATCAGAAGAATGGAAAGCTAAACGGTGATGTGAATGCCCCCTAAGGTGCTTTTATATTATGATGCAGATTTTCCGCAAGAAAATCTGTACAGAAAGTCCATGCGTAATATGCGCCGTGGACACGTGGCCTAAAGACTGGTCAAAGCTTTACAAACACGTTAAGAATTTATATTGTCTTCATTGCAAAGTGAGAAATCACGCAGCAGAGCTAGAAAGTTGTATAAAACCTATCACACATTGTTATCCCAGGCACGGAAAACTTAAAGGTGCTTTATAAGTGCAGCGATTCGTACAGACTCCCAAAGCAAATACCACAGACGCATTGAAAAGCCATAAAAGTAAAAAATGGATTTCAATAAAACACGGTGTAAAAACAAACTCATGGAGGAGAAAAAAATGTGCAAGTAAGTGAAAAAGAAGGAAAATGAGATAAAGATGCAACATACGGCTCTCATTAGGTTTTCAACAGATTTACCTATAGCAGCTGTATACAATCAACCGTGCGGAATTTACCCTTTCACTACCATGGCAATTATGAGAAGAAATGTGGAATTATGCAAATACGCTGATATTTGGTCAAGAGGAAAACTAGCAATCCATATGTATATATTTATAACTTAATACAGAGCCTGTCACCGTCCCCGATGTGCCTCTTCTTGTAAATACTTGTAAAATATCATTTGTGAAATATTTGTATTTTCAAAAACGGACATGTCAGGGATGGGTGACGGGATTGTATAAAGGAGATTCCAGGGTCCAATATTCCAATATATATTTTTGTTGATAGAGGGCGATTTCCTTTTGAAACCTGTATCAATAAGCAAGAGCAGAGAACAAAAAGGATTGTGGGCAGTGATGGCCAGTTCGCCGTGTTCGCCCGCGAACACATGCGGGCTGCAATCTTAACTCAAAAGTCCAGCGATGCACAAGTAAGTCCTTACCTGTGCCTGCGCCGCGAGCCAGTCTGAAACAAATGCGGTCACCGGGAGCAGGCAGTTCCGAGAACAGCCCGATGAAGGCCCCCGGTGGCTGTTCTCGGCACTGCCTGCTCCTGGTGACCGCATTTGTTTCAGACCGGCTCGCGGCGCAGGCACAGGTAAGGGCTTACTTGTGCATCGCTGGACTTTTGAGTTAAGATGGCAGCCCGCATGTGTTCACGGGCGAACACGGCGAACTGGCCATCACTGATTGTGGGCACGGCATGTCTGTGCCTTAGGCCTCATGCACATGACTGTATGTCCTAATCTTGTCCGTATTGCAGACAAGTAGTGTTGAGTGAATCAAACTCCATGAAGTGGAATTGGATCCAAATTTCAGGGAAAATTATATTCACAGCGAAGCCAGATTACCTGGTGCTTCGCGGTAGCGAATCTATTTTCTCTGAATGGCGGTAAAAAAAAAGGAAAAATCAACTTTCCTCAACTTTTTTAGAGTATACAGCTGGTCGCCTCCATCTTGATTTAAGATCTTGCACGAAATGGGCGGTAACGTATGAGGTCACCATGCCGGCCGACGTGATGACGTCATCATGGGTCACGCGAGATTTCCATCAAGATGGCGGCGGCCGGCTCTTCGTGTATGAGGTAGGTATAATCATTTATATATTTTTTATTTTACACTGTAATATTGCTATCAGATGCCGCAATCAGCTATGAACGCGGCATCTGAGGGGTATAAAGACGGTGAACGTCATAATCGCCGCTCCCTGTCATTGCACCCACTACTTACAGAAAAATGCGTAATTTGTCACAAAGCAAATTTTTTTGCAAAATTTGGTGAAGCAGTCGAATAAAATGTTTTCATATTTTACTCATCTCTACAGACGAGTATAGTCATTTCTAGTATTGAGAGGGAGAACAATATGGATTGCACATGAAAGGATATTTTTTTGTGGATCCGTGGTTTGTGGACAGCAATGCTGACATGTTCATGTGCATGAGGCTTAACTGAAACAGGCCATTCAGTTGGCACTATATGGTGTCATTTACCATGTGGGAAATGCAGACAACCAGGGGCGAGAGTTGCGCCATTTCTGGTAGAAAGCAGCCATTTTTTTCAAATTTCATACAAGTCATTTAATGAGACACCTTCCAATAGTTACATACATTTATTATTATTATTAGTGGATTTTAATTAATGCATCTCCATCATATAATTTTTAAAAGGTCTCCAAAGGTAAAGTCTTCTTTAAAGAGTGTTTCTGGGAGTAGGTTAAACAGTAAGGCCTCTTTCACACGGGCGTTGCGGAAAAATGTGCGGGTGCGTTGCGGGAACACCCGCGATTTTTCCGCACGAGTGCAAAACATTGTAATGCGTTTTGCACTCGCGTGAGAAAAATCGTGCGTGTTTGGTACCCAGATCGGTGTTCTGTGGATTGTATTATTTTCCCTTATAACATGGTTATAAGGGAAAATAATAGCATTCTGAATACAGAATGCAAAGTAAAATAGCACTGGAGGGGTTAAAATTTTTTTTTTTTAAATTTTATTGAATCACCATGGTAAAAGATCATGTGACGTACCATGTGATGACCGGAGTGACGTCATCACAGGTCCTTGAACTATAATTAATGCTCACCACAGGTCCTTCGACAAAGGAGACACAAGGAGATGCCGGGCTACGCGAGCAAGTGGATTAAGGTGAGTTAATTTTTATTTTTATTTTTTTAACCCCTCCAGTGCTATTTTACTTTGCATTCTGTATCCAGAATGCTATTATTTTCCCTTATAACCATGTTATAAGGGAAAATAATAATGATCGGGTCTCCATCCCGATCGTCTCCTTGCAACCGTGCGTGAAAATTGCACCGCATCTGCACTTGCTTGCGGATGCTTGCGATTTTCACGCAACCCCATTCAATTCTAAGGGGCCTGCGTTGCGTGAAAAACGCTGAATATAGAGCATGCTGCGATTTTCACGCAACGCATAAGTGATGCGTGAAAATCACCGCTCATGTGAACAGCCCCATAGAAATGAATGGGTCGGTATTCAGTGCGGGTGCAATGCGTTCACCTCCCGCATCGCATCCGCGCGGAATACTCGCTCGTGTGAAAGGGGCCTAAATATACAGATTAGAGATAAGTTAATTTTTGGTGAAATTCATTTTGTGTCCAATGAATGCTTCTGTAAGAGCTCATGCACAAAATGCGTAACGGGACGTCTGGCCTTCTATAGAACAGTCCCATACTTGTCTGTAAAATGGACACGTATAGGACATGTTCTATGTTATTGCGGGTGATGCTGAATGGACATACAGATGCGGACAGAACACAGTGTGCTGCGACCAGCCCCATTATAGTGAATGGGTCCACATCCGACCCTCAAAAAATGCATATCAGATGCGGAGAAAAAACACGTTTGTGTGCATAAGGCCTAAAGCCTCATGCACACGACCTTTTTTCGGGTCCGCATCTGAGCTGCAGTTTTTGCGGCTCGGGTGCGGACCCATTCACTTCAATGAAGTGGCAAAAGATGCGGACAGCACTCTGTGTGCTGTCTGCATCCGTTGCACCGTTCCGAGGCCCTGCAAAAAAAATATAGCATGTCCTATTCTTGTCCGTTTTGCGGACAAGAATAGGCATGTCTACAATGGGCCGCCCGTTCCGTTTCGCAAATTGCGGAAGGCACACGGGCGGCTTCCGTGTTTTGCGGATCCACAGTTCGCGGACCTCAAAAAACAGAACGGTCGTGTGCATGAGGCCTTAGTCTGAAAACTATAACCATCGAGCGGAATCTCTAGTCCTGATTGCAAACTTGAAGGCTATGAGCACCTTCGGGGCAATTTTTTAATAATTTCATTTTACTCATTTTGGTCTAAAAAGCATGTTTTCAATTAGTCTTCTTTAAAAATGTAAAGCTGTTTTTGAAATTCAAGGAGCATCATTTGTACTGTCAGCTGACGACTTATGTGAAGCCTTACCCCTGATTCCCTGACCTCAAAAAAACTCATTTAAATCATATTCTTATCAGTTTATAAGGTCAATTTTCTAAGGTTTATTTTATTTTGTCTTCTATCTTCTCAGTTTTCCCAGATTGTAATATATCATGACTGTTAAAATTTTGTCTGAATTGACAAATTGGAAAATTCAATTTGGCGCAAGTAGTGGGCGCAATGACAGGGAGTGGCGATTGTGCTGCTTCCTGTCATTGTATCCCTCAGATGCCTCGTTCATAGCTGATCGTGGCATCTAACATTAATATTAAATGTGTAAAATTAAAAATAATTTAATAAAATAATACTTACCTCATCCATTTGATCGCAAAGAGTCGACCACTGCCATCTTAAACGAAGATCCAGTGCGCAATCTTGTATGGCCTGTGATGATGTCATCACCTTGGTAGTGGTGGTGATGTCATACATCACCTCGCATGGGATCTTCAATCAAGATGGCGTTAGCCGGTTCTTCGCACTCAAACGGATAAAGTAAGTATAATTTATTTTATTTTTTACCGCCATTCAGGGAAAAATCGATTCGTTACCACGAGGAAATTCAACCTTGCGGCAAATCGCATTTTCCCTGAAATTCGGATTGAAGTCCACTTTATTGGCCTACTTTGATACAGATTTTAATACCACACATTGTCAAGAGAAATTCATACACCAGTTTTTCTCAGTGTATATGTATTTCCTTCTGTTTCCTGCAGCTTCTGCCGAAGTTCATCGCGCTCACACAGACTACACTGTGGTAATTTCCAGCAGTCCTCATGTCTCTCCACAGAAAGTATCTGTGTTCTTTAGGCCTCCTGCACACGAACGTATTTTTTTGCGGTCCGCAAAAACGGGTCCCGTTTTTCCGTGATCCGTGACCGTTTTTTCGTCCGTGGGTCTTCCTTGATTTTTGGAGGATCCACGGACATGAAAAAAAAGTCGTTTTGGTGTCCGCCTGGCCGTGCGGAGCCAAACGGATCCGTCCTGAATTACAATGCAAGTCAATGGGGACGGATCCGTTTGACGTTGACACAATATGGTGCCATTTCAAACGGATCCGTCCCTATTGACTTTCAATGTAAAGTCTGGAGTCCCTTTTATACCATCGGATCGGAGTTTTCTCCAATCCGATGGTATATTTTAACTTGAAGCGTCCCCATCACCATGGGAACGCCCCTATGTTAGAATATACTGTCGGATATGAGTTAGATCGTGAAACCTCATTTCCGACAGTATATTCTAACACAGAGGCGTTCCCATGGTGATGGGGACGCTTCTAGTTAGAATATACTACAAACTGTGTACATGACTGCCCCCTGCTGCCTAGCAGCATCCGATCTCTTACAGGGGGCCGTGATCAGCACAATTAACCCCTCAGGTGCCGCACCTGAAGGGGTTAATTGTACTATCATATCCCCCTGTAAGAGATCAGGGCTGCCAGGCAGCAGGGGGCAGACCCTCCCCCCCCTCCCCAGTTTGAATATCATTGGTGGCCAGTGCGGCCCCCCCCCCCTTCCTCCCTCTATTGTAATAATTCGTTGGTGGCACCGTGTGCCCCCCCCTTCATCCCTCTATTGTAATAATTTGTTGGTGGCACAGTGTGCCCCCCCCTTCCTCCCTCTATTGTAATAATTCGTTGGTGGCACAGTGTGCGCCCCCCCCCCTTCCTCCCTCTATTGTAATAAATCGTTGGTGGCACAGTGTGCCCCCTCTTCCTCCCTCTATTGTAATAATTCGTTGGTGGCACAGTGTGCGCCCCCCCCCCCCTTCCTCCCTCTATTGTAATAAATCGTTGGTGGCACAGTGTGCGCCCCCCATTGGCCCCCCTCCCTCTATAGCATTAACAACATTGGTGGCCAGTGTGCGGCCTCCCATCTCTCCCCCCCCCCCCGATCATTGGTGGCAGCGGGTTACTAGCAATAGTACAATAGTAAAAGATTCATACTTACCTGGCAGCTGCGATGTTCGTGTCCGGGCGGGAGCTCCTCCTACTAGTAAGTGACAGTTCATTTAGCAATGCGCCGCACAGACCTGTCACTTACCAGTAGGTGGAGCTCCCGGCCGGACACGAACATCGCAGCAGCAGCCAGCAGCAGGTAAGTATGAATCTTCTACTATTGTACTATTGCTAAGTAACCATGGCAACCAGGACTGTAGTAGCGTCCCGGTTGCCATGGTTACCGATCGGAGCCCCAGCGATTAAACTGGGACTCCGATCGGAACTCCGCTGCCACCAATGATGGGGGGGGGGGGGGGAGATGGGAGGCCGCACACTGGCCACCAATGTTGTTAATGCTATAGAGGGAGGGGGGGCCGATGGGGGGCGCACACTGTGCCACCAACTAATTATTACAATAGAGGGAGGGAGGGGGGGGGGCGCACACTGTGCCACCAACGAATTATTACAATAGAGGGAGGGAGGGGGGGGGGGCGCTCACTGTGCCACCAACGAATTATTACAATAGAGGGAGGGGGGGGCCGCACTGGCCACCAATGATATTCAAACTGGGGAGGGGGGGAGGGTCTGCCCCCTGCTGCCTGGCAGCCCTGATCTCTTACAGGGGGCCGTGATCAGCACAATTAACCCCTTCAGGTGCCGCACCTGAAGGGGTTAATTGTGCTGATCACGGCCCCCCTGTAAGAGATCGGATGCTGCCAGGCAGCAGGGGGCAGTCTTGTACACAGTTTGTAGTGTATTCTAACTAGAAGCGTCCCCATCACCATGGGAACGCTTCTGTGTTAGAATATACTGTCGGTTCTGATTTTTTACGAAGTGAAAACTCAGCTTTGAAAAAGCTTTTATGCAGACGGATCTTCGGATCCGTCTGTATAAAAACTAACCTACGGCCACGGATCACGGACACGGATGCCAATCTTGTGTGCATCTGTGTTCTTTCACGGACCCATTGACTTGAATGGGTCCGTGAACCGTTGGCCGTGAAAAAAATAGGACAGGTCATATTTTTTTCACGGCCAGGAAACACGGCTCACGGATGCGGCTGCCAAACGGTGCATTTTCCGTTTTTTCCACGGACCCATTGAAAGTCAATGGGTCCGCGAAAAAAAACGGAAAACGGCACAACGGCCACGGATGCACACAACGGTCGTGTGCATGAGGCCTTAGTGATATAAGTGAGGCAGGCGCTTTCCTGAGGGCAGCAGGTTACTACACACGGTTATTTATTTTTTTATTACTGAAATGAGAGGTACCTTATAAACTATACACTCCCTTTCTACACAAGTAATGCATCTGCTGCATATTTTTAAATCAAAGTTTTTATTGAGTTTTTAATAGCATACAATATGCAAATAAACACATTTACGAACATAGTCCAAAATCCCTCCGATTGACCCCTCCCAACATAAAGGTCTCCAATAATCTCAGTTGTCTCTTTAAGGGTGGGTTCACATCTGCATTCCGTTATGGTTTTCCGTTATAACATGGTTATAATGGAAAATAACGGAATCCATAAGACGGAAGTCAAAACGGAAGCCTTTAAAAGGCATTCCGTTTTGATCCGTCTTAATAGAAGTCTATTGGAATCATAACGGATCCGTCTGGTTCCCGTTATTCAAGGCAGAAAACAAAGTCCTGTCAACAGGACTTTTTTCTACGTTCTGCATAACGGAAACGGGACGGATCTGTTATGATTCCCATAGACTTCCATTAAGACGGAATGCCTTTTAAAGGCTTCCGTTTTGCATTCCGTCATAATACAAGTCTATGGACAGCATAACGGATCCGTCCTTCCATCTTATGGATTCCGTTATTTTCCATTATAACAATGTTATAACGGAAAGCCAGAACGGAATCCAGAACGCAGATGTGAACCCACCCTTACCTAATATATCATTTATTTATATACAACAGTTTCATGCATACATCTCTCAAAATATAGATACTTATATTGATGCATCTACTGCATATTTAATACTAAGGAAATCCCTTAAAGGGATTCTGTCACCTCGTTTTAGCTTATAGAGCTGTGGACATGCACGGCTAGATCTCCGCTAGCATGTCCACAATATACCTGTCCCATAAAGCGGTGTCCCTTTATTGTGTTTAAAAAATGATTTTAGAGATATGTAAATGAGCCTGGTAAGGTGCCCAGGGGGCTGTACTAACCTTCTTCGTGCCCAGCCACGCCCCCCTGTGAAGGAGCCCAGCACCGCCTGTGTCCTCCGAATCTCCTCCTTTCTTCACAGTTAGATTGCCGTAATCACGCATGCGCAGTTCCTTCCCTGAGGTTGATGCCAGCACAGGGAAGGAACACTATACCGGCAAATTCCATAGACAAATAGCTGTAGTTCTCCTGAGTAAAACTCTATTTTTCTTTTGTTGATTCGAGACTCCATTCCCAAGTTATGATACTTTTTCTTAATATGAAATTAGATCTTTGGTGCAATGAGGTTGTCACCATTGCTCTTGTTTAACCCAAGCTTCTCTCCTTTCTGTGGCCAGCCCCTCCCTGGTTGCTTGGATTGGCAGTGAGGGAAGGGCTGGCCACAAAAAGGAGCAGAACTTGCTCAATTTTGACACCCTCTCTGGAACAAAGGCCTAATTTGCATATTAACTCCTTCCTGAGCTCTTTACGTAAATTTACAAAAAAACATATGGCGGCACACCATTACACAAACAAACAATAGAACAAGGGATTAGGGATTATTCTGGATTAAAGTGGTACTATATCTACTATACATAAAAAATAGAAGCTCTGCGCACATTTTTGATCAAATGTGTGTTGGGCCTATCTACCAGGCATCAAGGTGGCTTCTATAGATGGATACCTAACACTAACAGAACTGCCTCTCCTGGGCCTAACTTAAGCCTACAATGTTCAGGGCGGTGTAGGAACAGGGCCGGTGCTATAATAAAGCAGACCAAGCGGCTGCCTTAGGACGCAGAGACGGGGAGGCAGAAAAAAATGAAACTTTTTTAAATTTATTTTTTAAATACCTTGAATTTTTCGCCCGTGGGTCTTATGGGGCAAATACTAATGAAGCGCTTCCATTTTGGAAGCGCTTCATTAGTACCGGAGGACCAGGAAGCGGTGAAGGATCTGTACTCACCGCTTCCTGGTCCTCCGCTCGGCTGTCTGCTGTAAAGAGCTGCACACCATGTGACCTCACTGTGCGCAACCTTCACAGCTGACAGCCGAGAACCAGGAAGAAGAGAGAGAGAGAGCGCTGGTGGTGAGGAGCGGCGGCGTCCAGGAGCAGGAGAGGTAAATTTTATATTTTTATTTTATTTGCGCTGATGGCTGACATGGGGGCATGATGGCTGACATGAGGGCATGATGGCCTACATGGGGGCATGATGGCTGACATATGGTGGGCATGATGGCTGACATATGGGGGGGCATGATGGCTGACATATGGGGGGGCATGATGGCTGACATATGGGGGGGCATGATGGCTGACATGGGGGCATGATGGCTGACATGAGGGCATGATGACTGACATGAGGGCATGATGGCTGACATGGGGGGTTGATGGCTGACATAGGGGGGTTGATGGCTGACATAGAGGGGTTGATGGCTGAAATGGGGGCATGATGACTGACATGGGGGGCTGATCTGAGGCATTGGGGGTCTGATCTGAGGTCTGATTAACATAGGGGTTCTGATTGCTGGTCTTACATGAGGTGCAATGGAAAATATTTTTTTCTTATTATCCTCCTCTAAAACGTAGGTGCATCTTATGGGCAGGTGCGTCTTAGAGGGCGAAAAATACGGTTCTCAAACTAGCGATTGTCTGAAGCAGAGAGAAGATACCAGGACCACATAGAGGAGAAGCCAGCTGCTGCAGACGGGACCAGGGCCAGGTGATCTGCAGGGGGCGCCAAAATGTAGCTTCGCTTGTGTTGGCAAAAATCCTTGCACCGGCCCTGTGTAGAAACCAGCTACATTTATACTCTGCTCAGAAGCCCTGGGCCCGACACACGTTTGAAGAGGTTAATAAAAGGTACCAGAACTTGGGAACAGAGCCGCTGATCAATAAAAGAAAAACAGAGTTTCAACTCTTTCTACCCCGGAGGTTTTTTTGTTTTTGCATTTTCGTTTTGCACTCCCTGCCTTCTCAGAGCCATACATTTTTTATTTGTCTGTTCAAATAGCCATATGAGGGCTTGTTTTTTGCCGGACAAGTTGTACTTCCCAACGCCACCATTTAATATTGCATATGATTAGAGATGAGTGAATTTTTCAAAAATGCTTTGATCCGAATTAATTTGCAGCGAATTACGTTAAAAACGTCTATTTCTGGGCTGCAGAGAACCTTTATAGTGGTGTAGAACTCTGTGCCTTGAAGTAACATGCATAGGGAGTCTGCTGTGAAATAATACTGAGTCAGTATGACATGCAGATGACAGGGGTCGCTCTTAGAATCACTGCATACGTCACTTATTTGGGCAGTCACGGGGCTAAAACTGACCAAATAACTGAAGTATCAACTCAGCCTTAGGCCTCCTGCACACGACCGTATGGCTTTTTCAGTGTTTTGCAGTCCTTTTTTCACGGATCCGTTGTTCCTTTTTTTTGTTTCCGTTGTGTTTCCATTTCTGTTCCGTTTTTCCGTTCTGTTTTTCCGTATGGCATATACAGTATACAGTAATTACATAGATAAAATTGGGCTGCGCATAACATTTTCAATAGATGGTTCCGCAAAAAACGGAACGGAAACGGAAGAAATTCGGATGCATTTCCGTATGTGTTCCGTTTTTTTGCGGACCCATTGACTTGAATGGAACCACGGAACGTGATTTGCGGGCAATAATAGGACATGTTCTATCTTTAAACGGAACGGAAAAACAGAAATACGGAAACGGAATGCATACGGAGTACATTCCGTTTTTTTTGCGGAACCATTGAAATGAATGGTTCCGTATACGGACCGTATGTATGGAACGCAAAAAACGGCCAGTAAACGGGGGGAAAAAACGGCAGGAGGCCTTACAGGTGGATTTCAGAATCAAGAAGAAGCGCAGTCCTTTTAAACCTTTGTCAGCTGATTCCACATAGATGTCTACAGAACCTGTTCTATTAAACGCTTATACAAGTAGAGATACAAGTGGAGAGGGTGTCAGCAGTAAGTTTGTGTTGACATCACTGATTCATTTGCCTTTCCTCTGATCTGTCAGAACAATAACCCCAAAAAAGCGGATCCTGTCTATGGAGCATACACCTTCACTCGGTCAGCATTTGCTCAATAATCCATCAGCATTGCTTAATGCCCAAAAAAACAGGAGTGCATCTAAAACAGAGATGACACATGAATGGAATATTTGCATGTCTTCTGTGTTTTGCACCCACTCCTGCTTTTGGCTACCAAATCATAAGCCAATTCTGATGGGACCATATAGGCCTTACAGCTGCTACACAGACAGGATCCATTGTGCGATTTATTTTTCCTTCCTTCTGACAGATCATAAGAAAGATCAAATAAATTATGATGTCAGCCAGGCCGAAATCCAAAATAGTGGACCAGTCATGAAGTGGGGAGGGTGGGAACAGCATGAGAAGTCCACAGAGTGGACCTATGACATAGTGGTGAGGTGGAAGTAGCATGAGGAGACCATAGAGTGGCCCAATGACAGGGACTGGAAGTGGAATTAGTATGAGGAGGCCACCGAGTGGCACAATGACCGAGTATAGAGTTGGCAGCAGTATGAGGAGGCCACCGAGTGGCACAATGACCGAGTCTAAAGAAGGCGGCAGCAGCATCAGGAGAAGGCCACCGAGTGGCACAATGACAAAGAATAGAGTTGTCAGCATCAGGAGAAGGCCACCGAATGGCACATTGACCAAATATGGAGAAGGCAGCAGTATGAGGAGGCCACCGAGTGGCACAATGACCGAGTCTGGATGTGGCGGCAGCAGCAGCATCAGGAGAAGGCCACCGAGTGACACAATGACCGAGTATGGAGTTTGCAGCATCAGGAGAAGGCCACAGAGTGGCACAATGAGCAAGTATGGAGTTGGCAGCAGTATGAGGAGGCCACCGAGTGGCACAATGACAGAGTATGGAGGTGGTGGCAGCAGCAGCATCAGGATAAGGCCACCAAGTGGCACAATGACAGACCCCAAGAGGAAGGCATCCACCGAAACACGCGTCAGGGTTACGTGGCTCTCCTGAGGTGTATATTCCCATACTATGGGTATGTAGATATGTAATGCTCTTGTGGATCTTTGGGGATGTGTTTACTGTCTCTGGTGCTTAGCTATACCCACTTGGGTTATCCATAGGTGGATGTTGCCGTGCACCTGAGCCATATCTTTATGTATATGAAGTTCTAAGTTGTCACCACAGTTTCTATTGTGATATTGGACCATTGATGTGGTGACTCTCTATGCACTTGCACTTTAATTTCTTCTTGGCTGCTGTATGTTCCCATACATCTATTGGAACTATTACACATCCATATGTTGCGGTGTAGTCTGTAACCATTTATTGATGTGGTGTTTTATCATTTGCACTTGCACCTTAGTATTTTTTTATTTTATTTTTTTGCCCCTATATACTAAGTTATTGTGGTTACAGAAGTAAATGTAGAATTTAGTGAGGCATTGTACTCTCTTTATCTGCCTCCGTTCCTCCCCTTCATGTTTCACCTGTGCTGATATGCCTCCTCAGATGTAGCCATTTTTTATCTGTTGTCTCACGTTCTCGTCTATATATGTTATGTATTCAATAAAGGATTTATTTTTGATGATATACCCATTTAATCTCAGTTTATTCTCGTTGTTTAAGTAAAGGAGAAAAAGAAGTCCAGCTCGATTAAAATGTTACCTTTATTTTTCAGTGCAGATTAAAAGCCAGTTACACTCCAGTCAACATGTTTCGGATCAGGGACAATAGCGATCCTTCCTCATGACCGTTGTTTGGTGTATCTATGTACACTGAGTGGGTTTTTACTTACTCTTTCCGGGTCAATTTAACATAGTACATCTAATTACCGTTTATGTGTATGTCTATGTTTTGTGTAACCTACTTGTAATAGGCACAATGACGGAGTATAGAGTTGGCAGCATTAGGAGAAGGCCACCAAGTGGCACAATGACTAAGTATGGAGTTGGCAGCAGTATGAGATGGCCACCGAGTGGCACAATGACCGAGTCTGAAGGTGGCAGCAGCAGCAGCAGCATCAGGAGAAGGCCACCGAGTGGCACAATGAAAGAGTATGGAGTTTGCAGCATCAGGAGAAGGCCACAGAGTGGCACAATGACCTAGTATGGAGTTGGCAGCAGTATGAGGAGGCCACCGAGTGGCACAATGACCGAGTCTGGAGGTGGCGGCAGCAGCAGCATCAGGAGAAGGCCTCGGAGTGGCACAATGACTAAGTATGGAGTTGGCAGCATCAGGAGAAGGCCACCCAGTGGCACAATGACAGAGTCTAGAGGTGGCAGCAGTATAAGGAGGCCAACAGGTGGCACAATGCCCGAGTATGGAGTTGGCAGCATCTGGAGAAGGCTACCGAGTGGCAAAATGACAGAGTATGGAGTTGGCAGCAGTATGAGAAGGCCACCGAGTGGCACAATGACCGAGTCTGGAGGTGGCGGCATCAGCAGCATCAGGATAAGGCCACCGAGTGGCACAATGACAGAGTATGGAGTTAACAGCATCAGGAGAAGGCCACCCAGTGGCAAAATGACCAAGTATGGAGGTGGCAGCAGTATAAGGAGGCCAATGAGTGGCACAATGACCGAGTATGGAATTTACAGCATCAGGAGAGGGCCACAGAGTGGCACAATGAGCAAGTATGGAGTTGGCAGCAGTATGAGGAGGCCACCGAGTGGCACAATGACAGAGTATGGAGGTGGTGGCAGCAGCAGCATCAGGATAAGGCCACCGAGTGGCACAATGACAGAGTATGGAGTTGGCAGCAGTATGAGGAGGCCGCCGAGTGGCACAATGACCAAGTATGGAGTTGGCAGCATCAGGAGAAGGCCACAGAGTGGCACAATGACAGAGTCTAGAGGTGGCAGCAGTATGAGGAGGCCCGAGTGACACAATGACAGAGTATGGTGTTGGTAGCATCTGAAGAAGGCTACCAAGTGGCACAATGACAGAGTATGGAGTTGGCAGCAGTATGAGGAGGCCACCGAGTGGCAAAATGAGCGACTCTGGAGGTGGCGGCAGCAGCAGCATAAGGAGAAGGCCACCGAGTGGCACAACAACAGAGTATGGAGTTGGCAGCAGTATAAGGAGGCCATCGAGTGGCACAACAACATAGTCAGAAGTTGGCAGCAGTATAAGGAGGCCACCGGTGGCACAATGACAGAGTCTGGAGTTGGTGGCAGCAGTAGCATCAGGAAACCACAGAGTGGCAAGATGACATAGTGTGGATACGGCAGCAGCAGCATCAGGATGCCAGAAAGTGGCAAGGTGACATAGTGTGGAGATGGCAGCAGCAGCATCAGGATACCACACAGTGGCAAGGTGACATAGTGTGAATAAGGCAGCAGCATCAGGATACCACAGAGTTGAAAGGTGACATAGTGTGGCGATGGCAGCAGCAGTTGCATCAGGAGACCACAAAGTGACCCGGTGACAGAGTGGGGAGGTGGGTGGCATTACCAGTACCCGCTGATGATAGTGGGTGAAAGAAGGAGCACTTGGTATCAGATGTGTGGCATCAGGCGGGTGGCAGCATCAGAGTAATAGCTGAGGCAGGTAGCCATAAGAAACCAGTCTCTTTTGTCAAAGTGTTGGTGTGGCACCATGGAGGATCTAGTCTGATGCATCTGGAATTGGTGGGTGGAAATTCTGGCTGATCCACACCTGATTCATCTTGACAAAGGTCAGTCTCTCCACATTTTGGTTGGACAGGCGAGTTCTCCTTGGGGTAACTATGGCCCCCGCCACACTAAACAACCGCTCTGATGCCACACTACTGGCCGGGCAGGACAGCTTTTCCAGGGCAAACTCTGCTAGTTGTGGCCACAAATCCAGTTTGGCTGCTCAGTAGTCCAGCGGATCTACAATGACTGCTGGCAGGGTGCTGTCCAAGTATGCCACCACCTGCTGGTTCAGGTTCTGCTCCAGGTCTAGATGATGCTGCTGGTGAGTAGTTTCTTCACTACGCAGGTGAAGAAAGCTGCTCATCAGCGACTGTAGACACAGGCTTCTGCTGATGGAGCTGGTACTGCTCCTGCCACCCCACCCCTCCCAAACAGCCATGGCTGTTGAATGTGAGCGCAGAGGGCCCCTTGGTCAGACCCGCGAGAGGATGGATGATGGCGCAGATCAGGCGCAGATCCGCAGCGGCAAACTGACTACATAGGATGTCTATGTAGTAGTTCAGTTTGTCCTTCCTCTCAGTGGGTGTAAAAAAGGCCCCCATTCTGGACCAGTATCAAGGGTCCAACAAAGTGGAGAGCCAGAAGTCATCCCAAATGGTGACAATCCGGCTGTCACTACACAAGCAAGTGAGCATGCATCTGGCCATTTGTGCAAGTGACTCGGAGGGACTCTCTGCCTCCACCTCGACTGCATACTGCCACGGTGTGTCCGGGTCCTCTGTCTCATCTTCTTCATTGCCCTATAGCTTCTCTGGCTGCTACTGCTCGTCCTGTCCTGTCAGCTGAGTAGAAAAACCACTCATTTCTCTACACAAGCCTGTGCTCCAATGTCCTCCTCCCCCTCCTCTTCCAGTTCAGCCCCCACAGGGCTCATGTGGCCATGAGATCTAGGCTCCACGTCTCCTGTGCCCTGACCAGCCATTCTTACCACCATCTGTTCCAGGACATGAAGCAGTGGAATGACGTTGTTTATCCTGTAGTCCTGGCGACTGACAAATAATGTGGCCTCCTCAAAGGGCCTGAGCAAACGGCAGGTGTCACGCTTGAGCTGCCACTGACTGACATTGAAGTTACACAGGGGAGTATTCCTATCCGATTGCATCATCAAGAAATCGTTGATGACCTTTCTCTGTTCGTATATTCAGTCCAACATATAGAGGGTGGAATTCCAACGGGCGGAAACGTTGCATATCAGCATATATTGGGGGATGCCGTTCTGCAGCTCAAGGATGGCCATTTTTAGGATGTCTTGCAGATGGGTGGAAGACTTCAGGAACCGCTTGACGACCAGATTGAACACGTGTGCCATGCAAGGCGCATTGCTCAGCTTTCCTTGATGCAGCGCTGACACCATGTTCTTCCCGTTGTCGGTCACCATGGTTCTGAATTTCAGTTGTTGCGGAAAAAGCCATGATTCGATTTCTTGATGCATCACACAGAGAAGTTCCTCCCCTGTGTGACTCAGTTCACCAAGGCAAACCAGGTGCAGAACAGCGTGACATTAATATTAATCGCGAGTATTGGGACTTCGAGAATTTGCGAATATTTACAATATAGTGATATATATATTCGTAATTTTGAATATTACATTTTTTTTTTCATCAGTGACCTCCCTTCTTGCTTGTGGGCCAATGAGAAGGCTGCAATGTCTTTGTCTGAGCTTAGCAACATCCCTATCAACCAATAGCAAAGTTGCCTACCCCTTACTATATACGAATCTCCCCAGCAGCCCTTCTATGCAGTATTTTGCAGATCTGAGAGAAACAGCAGTGTTATTGATGTGCTCTCTGATTTCCAATGTCATTACATTAGATAGTTAGTTAGTTAGCTTATAAATATATATACAGATAGTTAGTGGGAGATAGTCAGTGTAGGTTAGATAGTGATATAGTGTAGTCTGCTGTCCATACATACAGTACTATATATAGTGCTGTATGTATGTATGCTACATACATAGTGCTGTGATGTCACATGTTCACACCAATAATTAGTGCACCAATCACTAATAAGTAGTCCGAACTGTTAAAATATGAAGTTGCACGTATTGCGCTAAAATATTTGCATCATTAGTGCCGATTTCGCAATCGCCAATATATTGGAGCACTCTATCTGCATATAAAGCTATTGTAATGTTCTGCCGTGCCAACCATTTTCTCCAGTCTCAGGAAACTTCTAGCAGATTGAAAAATGTAGCTATAGTGACCCACGCCTGTATTTCAGGCGCATTATGCGAATATTACATTGCCGATTTTTCTTGATGGGCCCTCCAGTCTCCTGTATACATGCGGTATCCACCTCAGGGGCCCCCCTCTGATCGATTCCATTCAAATGACAGAGGTCTGCATCTGTGAATACAGCGTAACTAAGTATACTTAGGAGCTAAGTATTATCTTTTTTTGCATTTTTTCTATTTTTCTTTATTCCCTACGTTCATTATTACTTTATATTACCTCCTGATGAGCTGCTGTATGCAGCTGAAACGCGTTGGGTTGTTTTTTGTTTATACAGTATTATATCTGATTGTGATTCCTTTTTTTTCTGGACTTATTGATTTCCGATCCAGTTTTACAAGTAGGGCGTCACTAGGGCCATAGGTAGGCTTAGGTACGGGGGCAGGGTGTTTCCACCATCAGGGGACATCCCTGTGCTATAGGATACTAGATCCATAGGGTTATCTAGGGAAAGTATTTTTCCCACGGATTTACCTACCTACCCCTTACTTCCTAGTGAATTATAAATTTATTACCCATCCTATCTATAATAGGAGGTTTTCTTGTCGTATCTAGGACATCACTTGAGCAAAACTGCTTTTTGTTCTTACCCATATAATAATAATAAAGGTATTGT